>NC_133451.1:37233333-38692500 GCF_048565385.1 Saimiri boliviensis | reverse complement strand
TAAACAGTTTTGGCAGGGAGAGGGGGCTTATGCCTGTAATCCCAAAAGGTGGACAAATCATAAGTTCAGGAGTTCAAGACCAGCATGGTCAATAGGGTGAAACCCGGTCTCTACTAAAAATACAAAAATTAGCCAGGCATGGTAGCGGGCACCTGTGGTCCCAGTTACTCGGGAGGCTGAGGCAGGAGAATTGCTTGAACCTGGGAGGTGGAGGTTGCAGTGAGCCAAGATTATGCCACTGCATTCCAGCCTGGGTGACAGAGCAAGACTCCATCTCAAAACAAACAAACAAAAAAACAGTTTTATTGTGTGTTTTTCTGGTATTCAATAAATACTAAAAACATATTAAACAATGATATAACACTACCCCATAATAAACAGTAATATATAATAGAAATATGTATAGTTTTGATTCACTAATCTCATTTCTTCTTCCTTAGTAATAAAATCTTGGCCAGGCTCGGTGGCTCATGCCTATAATCCCAGCACTTTGGGAGGCCAAGGTGGGTGGATCACTTGAGGTCAAGTTTGAGACCAGCCGGGTGCGGTCTCATGCCTGTAGTCCCAGCTACTCGGGAGGCTGAAGCTGGAGGATCACTTGAGTCCAGGAGTTCTGGGCTGCAGTGTGCTGTGCTGATTGGGTGTCTGCACTAAGTTCGGCATCAATATGGTGACCTCCCAGGAGCAGGGGACCACCAGGTTGCCTAAGGAGAGGTGAACCAGCCCAGGTCGGAAATGGAGCAGGTCAAAACTCCCATGCTGATTGGTAGTGGAATCGCACCTGTGAATAGCCACTGCACTCCAGCCTGGGCAACATAGCAAGATCCTGTCTCTAAAAAAAAAAAACAAAGGCCGGGCGCGGTGGCTCAAGCCTGTAATCCCAGCACTTTGGGAGGCCGAGGCGGGTGGATCACGAGGTCAGGAGATCGAGACCATCCTGGTCAACATGGTGAAACCCCCGTCTCTACTAAAAATACTAAAAATTAGCTGGGCATGGTGGCGTGTGCCTGTAATCCCAGCTACTCAGGAGGCTGAGGCAGGAGAATTGCCTGAACCCAGGAGGCGGAGGTTGCGGTGAGCCGAGATCGCGCCATTGCACTCCAGCCTGGGCAACAAGAGCGAAACTCCGTCTCAAAAAAAAAAAAACAAAAAAACCAAAAACGAAAAAGTTTGAGACCAGCCTGGCCAACATGATGAAACCCCATCTCTACTAAAAATATTTTTAAAATTAGCCTAGTGGCTGGGCACGGTGGCTGATGCCTGTAATCCCAGCACTGTGGGAGGCCAAGGTGGGCGGATCACTTGAGGTCAGGAGTTTGAGACCAGCCAGGCCAACATGGTGAAACCTCTCCTCTACTAAAAACACAAAAATTAGCAGGCATGGTGATGCATGCCTGTAATCCCAGCTACTAGGGAGGCTGAGGCAGGAGAATCACTTGAACTGAAGAGGCGGAGGTTGCAGTGAGCCAAGATCATGCCATTGCACTCCAGCCTGGACGACAGAACACGACTCCATCTCAAAAAAAAAATTAGCCTGGCATGGTGACGGGCCCCTGTAGTCCCAGCTAATTGGGAGGCTGAGGCAGGAGAATCGCTTGAACCTGGGAGGCAGAGGTCGCAGTGAGCTGAGATAGTGCCACCACACTCCAGCCTGGGTGACAGAGCAAGACCCTGTCTCAAAACAAACAACAAAAAAAAACACAAAAAAACATACTTCTAGATTAGGTTTGGGTTTTTTAACATACTAAGTTAGGTTGCAGTTTGTTACATAGAACTCAAAGCTTGGAGATAGTGTCAGGCCATTGGCCTCTTATTTATTTAATTTAATAACTACCCCCTTTTTGTCAAACTGTCAATTGTGACAGATTGATTAAAACCCTGGGCATTGACTCCACTTTCTGTCACCATCATAATGAACTTGTTTGGTTTTGGCATGCAACTCACAAGCCACAATATTATGAAATCCCTGGTTTTAATCTGGGCATGAGACCACCCAGAAGAAAGACTACATTTTCCAGCACTGCCTTGTAACTAGGTGCAGTCACCTCTAAATTCTGGACAGTGAATTGTAAGTGGAGGTAATGTGTGCAACATCCAGAAATTGTCCTTGAAGAGAGGCATAAGCACTTCTCTCTGTTTTTTCTGTTGACTGGAACATGGACATAATGACTGGAGGTCAAGCAGCTTTGCTGGTCATGAGGTGAAAACCACATCTGAAGTCTAAATAGCAAAATATGGAGAATTAGTAAAGCCCTTTTTATCTTAGCAGCCCTAGAATACCTGCATCCAGACTGTTTTTGGTTTTGTTTTTGTTTTTTTGAAAGACAGGGTCTCACTTTGTTACCCAGACACTGCTGGAGTGCAATGACGAAATCTTGGCTCATTGTAGCCTCAACCTCCTTGGCTCAAGCAATCCTCCCACCTGAGCCTCCAGGGTAGCTGGGACTACAGGTGCATGCCACCACACTCAGCTAATTTTTTTTTTTTTTTTTTTTTTTTTAAGATAGAGTCTCCCTCTGTCGCCATGCGCCAGGCTGGAGTGCAGTGGCACGAGCTTGGCTCACTGCAACCTCTACCTCCCAGGTTCAAGCAGTGCTCCTGCCTCAGCCTCCTGAGTAGCAGGGATTACAGGTGCCCACCACCACACCCAGCTAATTTGTGTATTTTTAGTAGACATGGGGTTTCACCATGTTGGCCAGGATGATCTCAAACTCCTGACTTCAGGTGATACGCTCACCTCAGCCTCCCAAAGTGCTGGGATTACAGGCGTGGGCCACCGCACCTGGCTACTTACCTATATTTTTAAAAATCCTAGCATCCCAATACTAAGTTATGGTGGTAGAAATCAGAACAGTGCACATAGGTGCAGTGACTCACACCTGTAATCTCAGCACTTTGGGAAGCTGAGATAGAAGGATTGCTTGAACCCAGAAATTCAAGATCCCGTCTCTACTAAAAAGCATTTTTTTTGAAAAAAAATTAGCTGGACATGGTGGCATGCACCCATAGTCCCAGCTATTCCGAGGGCTGAGGCGGGAAGATTGCTGTAGAGTTTGAGGCTGCAGTGAGCTATGATCACACCACTGTACTCCAGCCTGGGTGACAAATTAAAATCCTGCCTCAAAAAAAGAAGAAAGTGGTTGGGAGCTGTGGCTCATGCCTGTAATCCTAGCACTTTAGGAGGCCGAGGTGGGCAGATCACAAGGTCAGGAGATTGAGACCATCCTGGCCAACATGGTGAAACCCCCTCTCTACTATCAATTCAAAAAAGAAAAAAGAACAGTGTTTGTCTGTGGTAGACACTGAATTGGCTGGAGTACACATAAGGAAATTCTCTGAGCATAATGAAAATGTTAATTCTTTTATGTTGTTTTAGGTAGTAGTTACTTGTATGTATACAATTGTCAAAATGCATTGAACTGGCTGGGTGTGGTGGCTCACGCCTGTAATCCCAGCACTTTGGGAGGTTGAGGTGGGTGGATCACGAGGTCAGGCGATTGAGACCATCCTGGCCAATATGGTGAAACCCTGTCTCTACTAAAAATACAAAAATTAGTTGGGCATGATGGCATTCACCTGTAGTCCCAGCTGCTCAGGAGGCTGAGGTAGGAGAATTGCTTGACCCGGGAGGCGGAGGTTGCAGTGAGCTGAGATCACGCCACTGGAATCAGGCTGGGCACGGTGGCTCACACCTGTAATCCCAGAACTTTAAGAGGCTGAGGCTGGAGGATCACAAGGTCAAGAGATAGAGACTATCCTGGCCAACATGGTGAAACCACGTCTCCACTAAAAATACCAAAATTAGTTGGACGTGGTGGCACACACCTATAGTCCCAGCTACTCAGGAGGCTGAGGCAGAAGAATCGCTTGAACCTGAGAGGCAGAGATTGCAATGAGCCAAGATTGCGCCACTGTACTCCAGCCTGGCAACAGAGCAAGAATCCACCTCAAAAAAAAAAAAAAATCAGCTGGGTATAGTGTGCAGGCCTGTAGTCCCAGCTACATGGAAGGCTGAGGCAGGAGAATCACTTGAACCCAGAGATGGAGGTTGCAGTCAGCCAAGATTGAGCCACTACATTCAATAAAAGAATGAAAGAGCAAATAATAAACAAACAATCAAAAAACCCTCTAATCTCAGGAATTCTGATTCAGTAGCTCTGAAATGGAAACCTGCATGTGTATTTTTTTTTTTTTTTTTTTTTTTTTTTTTGAGACGGAGTTTCACTCTTGTTACCCAGGCTGGAGTACAATGGGGCGATCTCAGCTCACCACAACCTCCACCTCCTGGGTTCAGGCAATTCTCCTGCCTCAGCCTCCTGAGTAGCTGGGATTACAGGCACGCGCCACCACGCCCAGCTAATTTTTTGTATTTTTAGTAGAGACGAGGTTTCACCATGTTGACCAGGATGGTCTCGATCTCTTGACCTCATGGTCCACCCGCCTCAGCCTCCCAAAGTGCTGGGATTACAGGCTTGAGCCACCGCGCCTGGCCGCATCTGTATTTTTTAAATAAAATTTCAGATGTAATTCTGAGGGGCATCTCCAGTTGAGGGCAACTGTCCCAGAATGGCACCAATTTGGAGAGGGAATTAGGAAGAGTCATCTTTTTTTTTTTGTACCCTCGATTACTTTTGCAAGGAAGAGTCATCTCAAAGGCTTAGAAAACTACTCATGTTGGCCAGGCGTGGTGGCTCATGCCTGTAATCCAAGCACTATGGAGGCCAAGACAGGCGGATCATCTGAGGTCGGGAGTTTAAGACCAGCCTGACCAACATGGTGAAACCCCGTCTTTTATAAAAAAAAAAAAAAAAGAAAGAAAGAAAACTACTCATGTTATTCTATGTGCTCCCTAAGCTTATTGTGAAGATGAAGCTGGCATTTATTTTATTTTATTTTATTTTATTTATTTTGAGACAGAGTTTCACTCTTGTTACCCAGGCTGGAGTGCAATGGCGTGAACTCGGCTCACCGCAACCTCCGCCTCCTGGGTTCAGGCAATTCTCCTGCCCCAGCCTCCTGAGTAGCTGGGATTACAGGCACGCACCACCATGCACAGCTAATTTTTTTGTATTTTTAGTAGAGACGGGGTTTCACCATATTGACCAGGATGGTCTCGATCTCTTGACCTCGTGATCCACCCGCCTCGGCCTCCCAAAGTGCTGGGATTACAGGTTTGAGCCACGTGCCCAGCTGGCATTTTTTTTTTTTTATTTTGAGACATTATCTTGCTTTGTCGCCCAGGCTGGAGTACAGCGGCTCAACCTCGGCTTACTGCAACCTCCACCTCCCAGGTTCAAGCAATTCTTGTGTCTCAGCCTCCCAGGTAGCTGGTATTACAGGCATCCACCACCATACCCGGGTGATTTTTTGTTTTTGTTTTTGTTTTTGTATTTTTTGTAGAGATGAGGTTTCACCATGTTGGCTAACTGGGTCTCGAACTCCTGGCCTCAAGTGATCCACCTACTTCAGCCTCCCAAATAGCTGGGATTACACGCATGAGCCACTGCATTCAGTCCGCATTTCTTATTTATTTTTAATTTATTTAATTTATTTATTTATTTATTTTGAGATGGAATTTCACTCTTGTCACCCAGGCTGGAGTGCAATGGCAAGATCTCGGCTCACTGCAACCTCCGCCTCCCAAGTTAAGCGATTCTCCTGCCTCAGCCTCCCGAGTAGCTGGGATTACAGGCATGTGCCACCACACTCAGCTAATTTTTTGTATTTTTAGTAGAGAGTAGGTTTCTTCATGTTAGTCAGACCGGTCTCCAACTCCCGACCTCAGATGATCTGCCCGCTTCAACCTCCGAAAGTGCTGGGATTACAAGCGTGAGCCACCCTTCGCCTATTTTTTTTTTTTTTTTTTTTTTTTGAGACGGAGTCTCCCTCTGTTACCCAGGCTGGAGTGCAGTGGCACAATCTTGGCTAACTGCAACCTCTGCCTCCTGGGTTCCAGCAATTTTCCTGCCTCAGCCTCTCAAGGCTGGGACTACAGGCATGTGCCACCAAAATTTTGGTATTTTTAGTGGAGATGGGGTTTCACCATATTGGCCAGGCTGGTCTCAAACTCCTGACCTCATTATCCGCCCACCTTGGCCTCCCAAAGTGCTAGGATTAAAGGTGTGAGCCAATGCACCTGGCCAGCATTTTTTTTTAAATAGAGATGGAGTCTCACTAGATTGCCCAGGCTGGTCTCAAACTCCTGGACTCAAGGAATTTTCCCATCTTGGCTTTCCAAAGTGCTGGGATTACAGGCATCAGCCAACATGCCCAACTATTTATTTTCAGAGACGGGGTTTCACCATGTTGGCCAGGATGGTCTCGATCTCTTGACCTCATGATCCGCCTGCCTCAGCCCCCCAAAGTGTTGGGATTACAGGCGTGAGCCACCATGCCCAGCCTTTTTTGTTTTCTTTTTCTTTTTCTTTTTTTTTTTTGAGACAGAGTCTCGCCAAGCTGGAGTGTGGAGTGCAGTGTCGTGATCTTGGCTCACTGCATCTTCCGCCTCCCCGGTTCAAGCGATTCCCCTGCCTCAGCCTCCTGAGTAGCTGGGACCACAGGCGCAAGCCACCATGCCCAGCTAGTTTTTTTTTTCGTATTTTAATAGAGACGGAGTTTCATCATGTTGGCCAGGACAGTCTCAGTCTCCTGACCTTGTGATCCACCTGCCTCGGACTCTCAAAGTGCTGGGATTACAGGCGTGAACCACCATGCCCGGCCCTATTTATTTATTGAGATGGCATCTCACTCTATTGCCCAGGCTGGAGTAAGTGGTACAATCATGGCTCACTGCAACCTCCGCCTCCCAGGTTCAAGCAATTCTCCTGCCTCAGCCTCCTGAGTAGCTGGGATTACAGGCACGCGCCACCACACCCGGCTAATTTTTGTATTTTTAGTAGAGATGAGGTTTCACTACGCTAACCTTGCTCCCGCCTCAGCCTCAACCTCTAAAAGTGCTGGGATTTTTTTTGTTTTGTTTTGTTTTTTGTTTTTTTTTTTTTGTTTGTTTGTTTGTTTTTTTTGAGACAGAGTTTCACTCTTGTTACCCAGGCTGGAGTGCAATGGCAGGATCTCGGCTCACCGCAACCTCCGCCTCCTGGGTTCAAGCAATTCTCCTGCCTCAGCCTCCTGAGTAGCTGGGACTACAAGCACGCGCCACCATGCCCAGCTAGTTTTTTGTATTTTTAGTAGAGACGGGGTTTCACCACCTTGACCAGGATGGTCTCGATCTCTCGACCTCGTGATCCACCCGCCTCAGCCTCCCAAAGTGCTGGGATTACAGGCTTGAGCCACCTCGCCCGGCAAAGTGCTGGGATTATAGGTGTGAGCCACCAGGCCCAGCCAAGGTTTTCCTTTTAATGAAAAGCGGCCCCAAATCATTTTCCTTTCTCACAAAGAGGAGTCTATAAAATAGAGTAGCAGACATAGATGCCGGCAGTTGTGCCAATCATATTCAAAATGGCGGATTCATTTTCCCTTCTCTGCCAGCCAGGTACAGTAAGGAGCAGACAAGATGGCTCCAGCCACGGGGAAATTCCTTTGCATTATAAGATTAGGGTGGTGATGCCAGCCTTCCCTGAAAGCTATGTAAACATCATACCTGCCGGGCGCAGTGGCTCAATCCTGTAATCCCAGCACTTTGGGAGGCCGAGGCTGGTGGATCACAAGGTCAAGAGATCGAGACCATCCTGGTCAACATGGTGAAACCCCGTCTCTACTAAAAATACAAAAAATTAGCTGGGCATGGTGGCGCGTGCCTGTAGTCCCAGCTACTCGGGAGACTGAGGCAGGAGAATTGCTTGAACCCAGGAGGCGGAGGTTGCGGTGAGCCGAGATCGACCCATTGCACTCCAGCCTGGGTAACAAGAGTGAAACTCTGTCTCAAAAAAAAAAAAAGAAACATCATACCTGATCGAACCAATCTGTGAGCCCTATATAAATCAGACACCAACAATAAATTACCAAAAAAAAACCCTCAAGGCCGGGCATGGTGGCTCAAGCCTGTAATCCCAGCACTTTGGGAGGCCGAGGCAGGTGGATCACAAGGTCAAGAAATCTAGACCAGGCTGGGCGCGGTGGCTCAAGCCTATAATCCCAGCACTTTGGGAGGCTGAGGCGGGTGGATCACTAGGTCAAGAGATCGAGACCATCCTGGTCAACATGGTGAAACCCTGCCTCTACTAAAAATACAAAACATTAGCTGGGCGTGGTGGCGCGTGCCTGTAATCCCAGCAACTCAGGAGGCTGAGGCAGGAGAATTGCCTGAACTCAGGAGGCGGAGGTTGCAGTGAGCCGAGATCGCGCCATTGCACTCCAGCCTGGGTAGCAAGAGTGAAACTCCGTCTCAAAAAAAAAAAAAAAACTAAAAATGTTTTCAGAAAGTTCACGAATTTGTGTTGGGCTGCATCAAAGCCATCTGGGGCTGCAAGTTGAACAAGCCTGCCCTAGTTAATAAGTGACATAAAAAGTTGGAGGAATGATGGCAGAAAAAAATTAAAAAGCTTAAGAGGGGCTATCAATTGAGGTCTTATAAGCCATGTAAAAATATCAGTATTCATTGTTATCCATTGATTCCAGAATATTGAGACATTGTCTCTTTGAGTATTCCATTTCATTTTATTATCTGCTGTTAAACCACTGTTGGAAATATCTTACCACCAGACACAGTGGCTCCCTTCTGTAATCGCAGCACTTAGGAAGACAGAGGTGGGCAGATCACTTAAGCCCAGTTGTTTGAGACCAACCTAGACAATGTGGCAAAACTCCGTCTCTACTAACAATCTGTAACACCTGCTTTCTTGTTGATTCAGCTCTGCCTTTAAAAGAATCTTTAGGCCAGGCATGGTGGCTCAGGCCTTTAATTCCAGCACTTTGGGAGGCCAGGAGGGCGGATCACTTGAGGCCAGGAGTTTGAGACTATCCTGGGCAGCATGGCAAAATCCCATCTCTACTAAAAATACAAACATTAGCTGGGCATGGTGGCATACACCTGTAATCCCAGTTACTTGGGAGGCTAAGGCAGGAGAATCTCTTGAACCCAGGAGGCTGAGATTGCAGTGAGCTGAGATCACACCATTGCACTCCAGCCTGAGTGACAGAGGGAGACCCTGTCTCAAAAAAGGAAGGAAGGAAGGAAGGAAGGAAGGAAGATAGCAAAAACAAAAAGAAATTAGAATACAAAAAGGCCTTAGGAATCCTCCCTCGAAAGAAAATTCCTGCACACCTGTGGTCCCAACTACATGGGAAGCTGAGGTGTGAGGATCGCTTAGGGGGAGCTCGTGGCTGTAGTGAGCTGTGATCACGCCACTGCACTCCATCCTATGCGATAGAACTAGACCTTGTCTAAAAGAAAGTTTAAAAATACTGTCTTGGTTTACATATAGAGAGAAATATGAAAAATTCACTGGAAGGCCAGGCGTGGTGGCTCACGCCTGTAATCCAAGCACTTTGGAGGCCAAGGCAGGCAGATTACCTGAGGTTGGGAGTTCAAGACCAGCCTGGCCAACATGGTGAAACCCCGTCTTTTAAAAAAAAAAAAGAAAGAAAGAAAGAAGAAAAAAAAAAGAAAAATTCACTGAAAACTGGTATTTTTTATTCTTTTTTTTTTTTTTTGAGACGGAGTTTCGCTCTTGTTACCCAGGCTGGAGTGCAATGGCGCGATCTCGGCTCACCGCAACCTCCGCCTCCTGGGTTCAGGCAATTCTCCTGCCTCAGCCTCCTGAGTAGCTGGGATTACAGGCACGCGCCACCATGCCCAGCTAATTTTTTGTATTTTTTTTTAGTAGAGACGGGGTTTCACCATGTTGACCAGGTTGGTCTCGATCTCTCGACCTTGTGATCCACCCGCCTCGGCCTCCCAAAGTGCTGGGATTACAGACGTGAGCCACCGCGCCCGGCCACTTTTTTTTTTTTTTGATATGGAATCTTGCTCTGTCACCCAGGCTGGAGTGCAATGGCCCAATCTCGGCTCACCACAACCTCTGCCTCCTGGGTTCAAGCAATTCTCCTGCCTTAGCCTCCCGAGTAGCTGGGACTAAAGGCACATGCCACTCCAATCGGCTAATTTTTTGTATTTTTAGTAGGGAAGGGGTTTCATCGTGTTAGCCAGGAGGTCTTGATCTCCCAACCTCAGGCCATTCACCCACCTCAGTCTCCCAAAGTGCTGGGATTACAGGCATGAGCCACCGCGCCTGTCGAGGGCTGATACTCTTTTTTTTTTTTTTTTTGAGATTGAGTTTCGCTCTTGTTACCCAGGCTGGATTGCAATGGTGCGACCTCGGCTCACCACAACCTCCACCTCCTGGGTTCAGGCCATTCTCCTGCCTCAGCCTTCTGAGTAGCTGGGATTACAGGCACGTGCCACCATGCCCAGCTAATGTTTTGTACTTTTAGTAGAGACGGGGTTTCACCATGTTGACCAGGATGGTCTCGATCTCTTGACCTCGTGATCCACCCGCCTCGGCCTCCCAAAGTGCTGGGATTATAGGCTTGAGCCACCACGCCCGGCCGAGGGCTAATACTCTTAATACTATCATATTTGTACAGTGTTGTACTTCAATTTAAAGTGACTACAGTTGAGGTCATCAGAAAGTGTTGCATGCATATGGGAGTAGCACTTGACCTTACACAGCTGACTCACCATTAGTTGTTGCAGTGCAAGGACATATCTACCTTCTGCTGAACATGCAGATATACTGAAAGTGCCATGGGCTTGCACAGTAAGGCTAGAGTTACAGATCTTTGCTTTCAGGTTAGTCCAATGGGGGAAGTAGGAAAGAGGGAGGATTAAGACCATTTGGCGGCAGATAAAAAGTCTCTTCAGTAGTTAGGAATTCCTTATTAAACTTGAGAGTATAGACAAGATCGGTTCTCCACCTCTAAGCATCAGCAAGGACCCTTTTGTATCTGGACACCTTCGATCTCAAAGTATGGCTCACATATCAAATATTGTGATATGGACTCAGGCCAGGCTGATGCTATGGCCGTGTTGAATTACTTGACCCAGCTCTTCTTACCTGCAGTTGCTAGAACCCAAATGCTTTCATGAGGTCAGTGAAAGGATCATGTAGGTATTAAACTATTCCTAGTGATTTTATTAAAACTGCTGTACAACAAAGAGCACATTCTTGCTTTTATACTACAGAGAGGTGGGAAAAACAGTGGACTAAAAATCTCACATCTCTTATACAAGAATGTTCATGTAATCCCAGCACTTTGGGAGGCCGAGGCGGGCAGATAACAAGGTCAGGAGTACAACAATTAGCAGGGTGTGGTAGCGGGTGCCTCTGATCCCAGCTACTTGGGAGGTTGAAGCAAGGAGAATTGCTTGAACCTGGGAGGCGGAGGTTACAGTGAGCCAAGATTGCGCCATTGCACTCCAGCCCTGACAACAGTGCGAAACTCCATCTCAAAACAATAAAAAAGAATGTTCACAAAAAAAAAAAATAAATTAAAAAAATTAATTAATTAAAAAAGAATGTTCATAGCTCCATTCACAATGGCCAACATCTGGAAATAGCTCCAATGCCCATCAACAGATGAATAGATAAATAGATCGTGGTATAGCCTTACAGTAAAATAATGTTCAGGGCTGGGCATGTTGGCTGACGCCTGTTAATCCCTCGGTACTTTGAGAGGCCAAGGCAGGTGGATCACCTGAGGTCAGGAGTTCCAGACCAGCCTGGCCAGCATGGTGAAACTTCATCTCTACTAAAAATACAAAAATTAGCCAGGTGTGGTGGCACATGCCTTTAATTCCAGTTACTTGGGAGGCTGAGGCAAAATAATCATTTGAACCCAGAAGGTAGAGGTTGCAGTGAGCAGAGATTGCAACACTGCCCTCCAGCCTGGGCAACAAGACTGAAACTCTGTTTCAAAAATAAAATAAAATAGGGCCGGGCATGGTGGTTCACATCTGTAATCCAGCACTTTGGGAAGCCAAGGTGGGTGGATCACCTAAGGTCTGGTGTTTGAGACCAGCCTGGCCAACATGGTAAAACACCATCTCTACTAAAAATCAAAAAATTAGCCAGGCGTGATGGCGGGCACCTGTAATCCCAGCTACTCGAGAGGCTGAGGCAGGAGAATCACTTGAACCCGAGGGGGTGGAGGTTACAGTGAGCCAAGATCGGGCCATTGCACTCCAGCCTGGGCAACAAGAGTGAAACTCTATCTTTAAAAAAATAAATTAAATTAAATAATGTTCAGGAACAAATGCCTACAAATACAACAGCATGGATGAAATCCGAAAACATAAGTTTGTTTTTTTGGGTTTTTTTTTATGGAGTCTTGCTCTGTCACCCAGGTTGGAGTGCAATGGTGTCATCTCAGCTCACTGCAACCTCCATCTCCCAGGTTCAAGCTTCCTGAGTAGCTGGGATTATAGGCAGGAATCACCATGCCCAGCTAATTTTTTTAAATTTTTATTAGAGACCAGGTTTCACCGTGTTGGCCAGGCTAGTCTGGAAGTCCTGACCTTAGGTGATCCCCACATGTCAGCCTCCCAAAGTGCTGGGATTACAGGTGTGAGCCACCGTACCCTGCCCACATTATGCTAAGTTTTAAAAGCCTTATGCATGGGTTTGGATTTATGACAGGCCCATCCCCATAGGCCTGTCATAGTAACCCATGCCAGAGCAAACCGTGTCCCCAAAGCATTGCCTGGCCTCTGTGCCCATAGGCTGCTGGCACTGAAGTGAGGTGCACAGTGGAAAAAAAAATAAAAGCCTTACCCAAAAGCATATATGTTTTATACTCTTTAAATTTCACTTAACCAGTCGGCTCTCCTTATCCATAGATTCCTCACCCATAGATTCAACCAACCACATGTAAAAAATATTCAAACTGACTGTGATGGCTCACGCCAGTAATCCCAGCACTTTGGGAGGCTGAGGCGGGCGGATGGCCTGAGGTCGGGAGTTGGAGACCAGCCTGACCAACATGGAGAAATCCCGTCTCTACTAAAAATACAAAATTAGCCGGGTTTGGTGGCACATGCTTGTAATCCCAGCTACTCAGGAGGCTGAGGCAGGAGAATCTCTTGGACCCAGGAGGTGGAGGTTGCAGTGAGTCAAGATCCCACCATTGCACTCCAGCCTGGGCAACAAGAGCAAAATTCCATCTCCAAAAAAAAAAAAAAAAATTCAGGAAAAAAACAATAAAGCAGCTGGGCATGGTTGTTCAGGCCTGTAATCCCAGCATTTTGGGAGGCTGAGGCATGTGGATTGCTTGAGCCCGGGAGTTTCAGACCAGCCTGGGCAACATGGCAAAAACCCATCTCTACAAAAAAAACAAAGAGTAGCTGGACCTGGTGGCCCGAGCCTGTGGTCCCAGCTACTGGGGAGGCTGAGGTGGTAAGATCACTAGAGCCTGGGAAGTTGAGCAAGACCGTGTCGCAAAAAACTAAAGTTGGTCGGGTATAGTGGCTCACATCTGTAATCCCAGCACTTTGGGAGGCCAAGGCAGGTGGATCACGAGGTCAGGAGGAACACGCAACAAGGAAGAAACTCCATCTTGAAATAAAAGTTAAGTTTCTTTCTATTTTTCTTTATTTTTAATTTTAATTTTTATTTATTTATTTGAGATAGTCTCGACCTCTCACCCCGGCTGGAATGCAATGGCATGATCTCTGCTCATTGAAACCTTTGCTTCCCAGGTTCAAGGGATCCTCGCATTCCTCATGCCTCAGCCTCCAGAGTAGCTGGGATTACAAGCATCTGCCACCAAACCCAGCTAACTTTTTGTTTTGTTTTGTTTTTGTTTTTTCCTTTTTTTCCTATTGCTTTGAGCAAAACTTTTTTTTTTTTAATGGAGTCTCGCTCTGTTAAGTTTCTATTTTTCTTTATTCATTTATTATTATTATTTTTATAAAGACGGGGTTTCACCATGTTGCTCAGGCTGGTCTTGAACTCCCGACCTCAGGTGATCCGCCCGCCTTGGCCTCCAAAGTGCCTGGATTACAGATGTGAGCCACTACGCCCGGCCTATTTTTCTTTATTTTTAATTTTAATTTATATTTATTTATTGTCATTTTTTGAGACAGGGTCTCGCCTCTCACACAGGCTGGAGTGCAGTGCCATGATCTCGGCTCACTTCAACCTCCACCCCCCAGATTCAAGCTGTCCTGCCCCAGGCTCCGGAGTAGCTTGCAATACAGGTGTGCACCACCATGCCCTGCTAATTTATGTATTTTTAGTAGAGATGGGGTTTCACCAAGTTGGCCAGGATGGTCTCGATCTTTTAACCTCGAGATCCACCCACTTCGACCTCCCAAAGTGCTGGGATTACAGGCATGAGCCACCGTGTCCAGCTAATTTGTGGGGTTTTTTTTTTTTTGAGATGGAGTTTCGCTCTTGTTACCCATACTGGAATGCAATGGCGCGATCTCGGCTCACCACGTGGTGAGCCACCGTGTCCGGCCCTAATTTTTAATTTTTTTTTTAAGAGATGAGATCTTTTTTTTTTTTTTTTTTTTTTTTTGAGACGGAGTTTCACTCTTGTTACCCAGGCTGGAGTACAATGGCGCGATCTCGGCTCACCGAAACCTCCGCCTCCTGGGTTCAGGCAATTCTCCTGCCTCAGCCTCCTGAGTAGCTCGGATTACAGGCATGTGCCACCACGCCCAGCTACTTTTTTTTGTATTTTTAGTAGAGACGGGGTTTCACCATATTGACCAGGACAGTCTTGATATCTTGACCTGGTGATCCACCCGCCTCGGCCTCCCAAAGTGCTGGGATTACAGGCTTGAGCCACCGCGCCCGGCAAGAGATGAGATCTTTAAAAAAAAAAAGAGATGAGATCTTGCCGGGCGCGGTGGCTCACGCCTGTAATCACAGCACTTTGGGAGGCCGAGGCGGGTGGATCACGAGGTCAAGGATCGAGACCGTCCTGGTCAACATGGTGAAACCCCGTCTCTACTAAAAATACGAAAAATTAGCTGGGCATGGGGGCGCACGCCTGTAGTCCCAGCTACTTGGGAGCTGAGGCAGGAGAATTGCTTGAACCCAGGAGACGGAGGTTGCGGTGAGCCGAGATCGCGCCATTGCACTCCAGCCTGGGTAACACGATCGAAACTCCCTCTCAAAAAAAAAAAAAAAAAAAAAAGATGAGATCTTGCCGGGCACGGTTGCGCGTGCCTGTAGTCCCAGCTACTAGCCTGAGGCTGGAGGATCGCTCGAGTCCAGGAGTTCTAGGCTGTAGTGCACTATGCCAATCGGGTGTCCGCACTAAGTTAGGCATCAATATGGTGACCCCCCAGGGGCAGGGGACCACCAGGTTGCCTAAGGAGGGATGAACCGGCCCAGATCGGAAACGGAGCAGGTCAAAACTCCCGTGCTGATGAGCAGTGGGATGGCTCCTGTGAATAGCCACCGCACTCCAGCCTGGGCAATGTAGCGATACCCAGTCTTTAAAGAATAAATAAATAAATAGTAATGAGATCTTACTATATTGCCCAGGCTGATGTAAAATTCCCAGGCTCACAAGATCGTGCTGCCTTTGCCTCCCAAAGGGCTGAGATTACAAGCATGAACCGCTGCATCCTGCCCTTGAATTCTTTCTTACAAAGACAGAAAACAAGTTTAGTAGGATTATAACATTTTCTATACTAGCCTGGTTTCCAAATTACAGCAATTTAATTAGCTCTAGTTTTTGTTTTCTTTCTTCTCTCCTTTTACTTTTTCTTTCTTTCTTTTTTTTTTAGGTAAAATCTCGCTCTGTTACCCAGGCTGGAAAGCAATGGTGCAGTCTTGGCTCACTGCAACATCTGTTTCCCAGGCTCAAGCAATTCTCCTGCCTTAGCCTCTCAAGTAGCTGGGACCACAGGTGCCTGCCACCACACACAGCTAATTTTTGTATTTTCGGTAGCTACCAGGTTTCACCATGTGGGCCAGGCTGGTCTGGACCTCTTGGCCACAAGTGATCTGCCCACCTCGGCCTCCTAAAGTGTTGGGATTACAGGCATGAGTCACCATTCCCATGCTGTTTTCTTTGTGCTAGTTTTCATTACCTTTCCAATGTAAAATAATGTACTTAACGTTCCCTCTTTCAGGGTTTCACCATATTGGTCAGGCTGATCTCGAACTCTGAACCTCAGGTCATCCACCCGCCTCAGTCTCCCAAAGTGTTGGGATTACAGGCGTGAGCCCAGCCCAACATTCCATTTTAAGAGGATGTGATAGGCCGGGTGTGGTGGCTCAAGCCTGTAATCCCAGCACTTTGGGAGGCCAAGGCGGGTGGATCACGAGGTCAAGAGATCGAGACCATCCTGGTCAACATGGTGAAACCCCGTCTCTACTAAAAATGCAAAAAATTAGCTGGGCGTGGTGGCGCATGCCTGTAATCCCAGCTACTGAGGAGGCTGAGGCAGGAGTATTGCCTGAACCCAGGAGGCGGAGGTTGTGGTGAGCCGAGATTGCACCATTGCACTCCAGCCTGGGTAAGGAGAGCAAAACTCCGTCTCAAAAAAAAAAAAAAAAAGAGGATGTGATAGCCATGAAGTCTTTGTGTGAGAAAAGTAAGATGAAAGTTAATCTATAATGAAGATCTACTGTGAAAGGAGAAGAAGTCTGCTCTGGCCCTTCAGTCACTTGCAATATTTTAAAAACAATGTAGATAAGAAATAAGAATAATCTGCCGGGCGCGGTGGCTCAAGCCTGTAATCCCAGCACTTTGGGAGGCCGAGACGGGTGGATCACAAGGTCGAGAGATCGAGACCATCCTGGTCAACATGGTGAAACCCCGTCTCTACTAAAAATACAAAAAATTGGCTGGGCATGGTGGCGTGTGCCTATAATCCCAGCTACTCGGGAGGCTGAGGCAGGAGAATTGCCTGAACCCAGGAGGCGGAGGTTGCGGTGAGCCGATATCGTGCCATTGCACTCCAGCCTGGGTAACAAGAGCGAAACTCCGCCTCAAAAAAAAAAAAAAAAAGAATAATCTATAATCAGAGAAACAAAGTCTCTAGTTGCCTAGGTAACAGCTGCCTGTCACATGATTGAGGCCCTATAATCTCACTACTTTAAAGCTGAAAATAATTTACAGTTCCAACATGCTAGATTTTACATTTATTTTTACAGTAGCTATGGTAGCTTTTTTTTTTTTTTTTCTTTTTTTTTTTCTGATTATTTGAAGTCAACAAGTACTTTCCCACCCCAGAGCCTTTTGTTCTGCTATTCCCCCAGAATAGGTTATTCTTTCTTCCCCTGTTAATCTGGATTACTACCCCAATTTAGACATCCTGTTTTTCAAGGAATCTTTCTAGTTAGCTCTCCAGCATCTTACATTCTTTTTTGTCACAATTATACTAATTATAAATAAGTAATCATTGATGTTCACTTGTTAGGGGCCTTTTCCACCTTAAACGATAAAATCCTTGATGTGCAGGACTCTATGTCTAGTGCTCTACTGGTAACCTCTAGCCACATTTTTGAAAATATAGTGGGCGGCAGGTGCAGTGGCTCACACCTGGAATCCCAGCACTCTGGGAGGCTGAGGTGGGCAGATCACCTGAGGTCAGGAGTTCAAGACCAGCCTGGCCAACATGCTGAAACCCTGTCTCTAATAAGAACACAAAAATTAGCTAGGCGTGGTGGCTCACGCCTGTAATCTCAACACTTTGGGAGGCCAAGGTGGGTGGATCATCTGAGGTCAGGAGTTCAAGACCAGCCTGGCCAACATGCTGAAACACTGTCTCTAATAAGAACACAAAAATTAGCTAGGCGCGGTGGCTCACGCCTGTAATCCAAGCACTTTGGAAGCCAAGGCAGCCGGATCACCTTAGGTTGGGAGTTCAAGACCAGCCTGACCAACATGGTGAAATCCCGTCTTAAAAAAAAAAAAAAAAAAATTAGCCAGGTGGGGTGGTGCGTGCCTGTAATCCCAGCTATTCGGGAGGCTTAGGCAGGAGAATTGCTTGAGCCTGGGAAACAGAAGTTGCAGTGAGCCAAGACTGCACCATTGTGTTCCAGCCTGGGTAACAAGAGTGAAACTCTGTCTCAAGAAAAACAAAAAACAAAAATTAGCCAGGCACCTGTAATCCCAGCTACTCAGGAGACTATGGCAGGAGAATCACTTGAGCCTGGGAGGCAGAGGTTGCAGTGAGCTGAGACCATGCCAGGGCACTCCAGCCTGGGCAACAGAGCAAGACTCCATATCAAAAAAAAAAAAAAAAAAAAAAAAGGAAGAGGCCGGGCGCAGTGGCTCACGCCTGTAATCCCAGCACTTTGGGAGGCCAAGGCGGGTGGATCATGAGGTCGAGAGATCGAGACCATCCTGGTCAACATGGTGAAACCCCGTCTCTACTAAAAATACAAAAAATTAGCTGGACATGGTGGCGCGTGCCTGTAATCCCAGCTACTTAGGAGGCTGAGGCAGAAGAATTGCCTGAACCCAGGAGGCGGAGGTTGCGGTGAGCCGAGATTGCGCCATTGCACTCCAGCCTGGGTAACAAGAGCAAAACTCCGTCTCAAAAAAAAAAAAAAAAAAAAAAAAAGAAAGGAGAAAAAGAAAGAAAGAAAATAAAATATAGGCCCTGCATCGGCCCAGGGCAGGGAGGGGTTCGAGCACAAGCGCACAGCCGCCACCCCTGAGCACCAGCACGGCCCTTAAAAAAATTTTTTTAAGTCGGGCGCGGTGGCTCAAGCCTGTAATCCCAGCACTTTGGGAGGCCGAGGCGGGTGGATCACGAGGTCAAGAGATCGAGAGCATCCTGGTCAACATGGTGAAACCCCGTCTCTACTAAAAATACAAAAAATTAGCTGGGCATGGTGGCGTGTGCCTGCAATCCCAGCTACTCAGGAGGCTGAGGCAGGAGAATTGCCTGAACCCAGGAGGCGGAGGTTGCGGTGAGCCGAGATCGCGCCATTGCACTCCAGCCTGGGCAACAAGAGCGAAACTCCGTCTCAAAAAAAAAAAAAAAAAAAAAAAATTAAAAGAAAATATAGTGGGCAACTAATAAATATTTACGGATTAAGCAAACATTCAAATAAATGAATCTCTCCATGTTTCCATCTTCTCATTTCCCAAAAATTTGGTAATCTTTGATCATCTTTTCATAGGGCAACAATTTTGTAATATTATTTTCCATATAGAGAACGAAAGGATAGTCTCAATTAGCCATGTGTGGTGGCACATACCTATAGTCCCAGCTACTTAGGACGTTCAGGCAGGGGAATCACTTGAACCCAGGAGCTGGAAGTTGCAGTGAGCCAATATCGTACCACTGCACTCCAGCCAGGGCAACAGAACGAGACTCCATCTCAAACAAACAAGAAAAACCAAAAAGCCACATTTTTTTTTTTTGAAAGGGGAGACAACTCAAAGGAGTGGGTGGGGGGCTTCCAGGCTACAGGTAAATTGGAAAATTTTCTAGTTGACAATTGGTTGAGCCTGGTGCGGTGACTCACGCCTGTAATCCCAGCACTTTGGGAGGCTGAGGTAGGGGGATCACGTGAGGTCAGGAGTTTGAGACCAGCCTGGTCAATGTGGTGAAACCTCATCGCTACTAAAAATACAAAAATTAGCCAGGCATGCTGGTGGGAGCCTGTAATCCAAGCTACTTGGGAGGCTGAGGCAAGAGAATCAATTGAACCTGGGAAGCGGAGGTTGTGGTGAGCTGAGATCGAGCCATTGCACTCCAACACAGGCAACAAGAGTGAAACTCCATCTCAGAAAAAAAAAAAAAAAAAAAAAAAGAAGACTGAGTTTGGTTAAGGACCTGAGATTGATAGAAAGGGAATGTTCAGGTAAAGATAAAGATTTTGGAGACCAGAGTTCTTCGGAATTCTTATAGTGGCTGCTCTTAGAGACAATAAAATAGATAACAAATATTTCCTATTCAGATCTTAGTTAATCTCTTTGGCATTGGGCATTGGGAGGGTCTGGAGGAAAAAGATATAGCTATGTTAATAGAGATTTTTTTTTTTTTTTTTTTTTTTTTTTTTGAGTTGGAATCTCACTCTGTTGCCCAGGCTGGAGTGCTGTGGAGTGATACTGGCTCACCACAACCTCCACCTCTCGGATTCAAGCGATTCTCCTGCCTCAGCTTCCCAAGTAGCTGGGACTGCAGGTGTGCACCACCATGCCTGGCTAATTTTGTATTTTTAGTAGAGATGGGTTTCACTATGTTGGCCAGGCTGATCTAGAATTCCTGACCTCATGATCCACCCGCCTAGACCTCAAAGTGCTGAGATTATAGGCGTGAGCCACAGTGCCTGGCGGAGATTTTTTTTTAAAGACAGGGTTGCCGGGCGCGGTGGCTCAAGCCTGTAATCCCAGCACTTTGGGAGGCCGAGACGGGTGGATCACGAGGTCAAGAGATCGAGACCATCCTGGTCAACATGGTGAAACCCCGTCTCTACTAAAAAAAATACAAAAAATTAGCTGGGCATGGTGGCGCGTGCCTGTAATCCCAGCTACTCAGGAGGCTGAGGCAGGAGAATTGCCTGAACCCAGGAGGCGGAGGTTGCGGTGAGCCGAGATCGCGCCATTGCACTCCAGCCTGGGTAACAAGAGTGAAACTCCGTCTCAAAAAAAAAATAAATAAAAATAAATAAAATAAAGACAGGGTTTCACCATGTGTGCCAGGCTGGTCTTGAACTCCTGACCTCAGGTGATCCACTTGCCTCAGCCTCCCAAAGTGCTGAGATTCCAGGCATGAGCCACCACTCCTGGCCAGCCTGGAGGAGATTCTTTACAGATGCAAATTTCCCAAACAAAGAACAGCTTTGCAGGGCCATTTCAAAGCATGGCAAAGAAACATGTTTGGGGGTAAAATACTTTAATTCCTTATCTCCTAATGTGATGCCAGAGTCAGGTTGGAAAGTAAGTCAAGATATATAGGGTTAAATAAAACCCATCTGGCCTGACACTGTGGTTCGCACCTATAATCCCAGCACTTTGGGAGGCTGAGATGGGTGGATTGCCTGACTCTAGGGGTTCTAGAACAGCCTAGGCAACATAGTAAGACTTTGTCTCTACCAAAAAAGAAAAACAGTTAGCTGGGCACGATGGTGGTCACCTGTGGCCCCAAGCCACTCTGGAAGCTGAAGTGGGAGGATCACTGGAGCCCGGAAGGTCAAGGCTGCAGTGAGCTGTGATGGTGCCTGTGTGACAGAGTAAGATCTTATCTCACAAAAACAAATAAACAAAATTCTGCTTCTCTAGAACCACTCTTGGTAACAAAATATATATCAGGAGAATTCTCCAGAGAAACAGAACAAATAGGATACATGTAGATACATGTATAAGAGAATATTTAGGCTGGGCATGGTGGCTCACACCTTAATTGCAGCACTTTGGGAGGCTGAGGCTGACAAATCACCTGAGGTCAGGAATTCAAGACGAACCTGGCCAACATGGTGAAATCCTGTCTCTACTAAAAAAAAAAACAAAATTTAGCTGGGCGTGGTCTGTAATCCCAGCTACTCTGGAGGCTGAGACTGGAGAATCACTTGAAACCGGGAGGGGGAGGTCCCAGTGAGCTGAGATAGAGCCACTGTACTCCAACCTGGGCGATAAGAATAAAACTCTGGGCCAGGCCCAGTGGCTCACGCCTATAATCCCAGCACTTTGGGAGGCCCAGGCGGGTGGATCACAAGGTCCAGAGATCAAGACCATCCTGGTCAACAAGGTAAAACCCAGTCTCTACTAAAAATTAGCTGGGCATGGTGGTGTGTGCCTGTAGTCTCAGCTACTCAGGAGGCTGAGTGAGGCAGGAGAAGTGCTTGAACCCAGGAGGCGGAGGTTGCAGTGAGCCGAGATCGCGCCATTGCACTCCAGCCTTGGTAACAAGAGTGAAACTCCATCTCAAAAAAAAAAAAAAAGGAATAAAACTCTGTCTCAAAAAAAAAAGAGAATATTTATTTATTCATTTATTTTATTTTTTTTTTTTTTGAGACGGAGTTTTTCTCTTGTTACCCAGGCTGGAGTTCAATGGCGCGATCTCGGCTCACTGCAACCTCCGCCTCCTGGGTTCAGGCACTTCTCCTGCCTCAGCCTCCGGAGTAGCTGGGATTACAGGCACGCGCCACGATGCCCAACTAATTTTTCGTATTTTTTTTTTTTTTTTTTTTGAGACGGAGTTTCACTCTTGTTACCCAGGCTGGAGTGCAATGGCGTGATCTCGGCTCACCGCAACCTCCGCCTCCTGGGTTCAGGCACTTCTCCTGCCTCAGCCTCCGGAGTAGCTGGGATTACAGGCACGCGCCACGATGCCCAACTAATTTTTCGTATTTTTTTTTTTTTTTTTTTGAGACGGAGTTTCGCTCTTGTTACCCAGGCTGGAGTGCAATGGCGTGATCTCGGCTCACCGCAACCTCCGCCTCCTGGGTTCAGGCAATTCTCCTGCCTCAGCCTCCTGAGTAGCTGGGATTACAGGCACGTGCCACCATGCCCAGCTAATTTTTTGTATTTTTAGTAGAGACGGGGTTTCACGATGTTGACCAGGATGGTCTCGATCTCTCGACCTCGTGATCCACCGGCCTCGGCCTCCCAAAGTGCTGGGATTACAAGCTTGAGCCACCGCGACGGGCCAATTTTTCGTATTTTTAGTAGAGACGGGGTTTCACCATGTTGATGAGGATGGTCTCGATCTCTTGACCTCGTGATCCACCTGCCTCGGCCTCCCAAAGTGCTGGGATTACAGGCTTGAGCCACTGCGCCCAGCTGAGAATATTTATTATGGGAATTAGCTTACATAGAGGCTTAGAAATCTCATGATCGGGGGCTGGATGCGGTGGCTTAAGCCTGTAATCCCAGCACTTTGGGAGGCCGAGGCGGGTGGATCACCAGGTCAAGAGATCAAGACCGTCCTGGTCAACATGGTGAAACCCCGTCTGTACTAAAAATACAAAAAATTAGCTGGGCATGGCGGCGCGTGCCTGTAATCTGAGCTACTCAGGAGGCTGAGGCAGGAGAATTGCCTGAACTCAGGAGGCGGAGGTTGCAGTGAGCCGAGATTTCGCCATTGCACTCCAGCCTGGGTAATAAGAGCGAAACTCTGTCTCAAAAAAAAAAAAAGAAAGAAAGAAATCTCATGATCTGCCTTCTGCTAGCTAGAGAACCAAGGATAGCCAGTGGTCATTCAGTTTGAGTCTGAAAGCCTGAGAAGAGGAGCCAGTGGTGTGACTCTCACTCCAAGACCAAAAGCCTGAGAACGGTAGGAACTACTGGGTTAAATCCCAGAGTCTAAAGGCCTGAGAACCAGGAGCTCTGACGGCAAGAGAAAATGAATGTCTGAGTTCAAAAGACAGAGAGATTAAAAAAAAAAAAACAGAGAGGCCAATGCTGTGGTTCAGTCCTGTAATCCCAACACTTTGGGTGGTCGAGGAGGGTGGATCACTTGAGGTCAGGAATTTGAGACCAGCCTGGCCAACATCATGAAACCTCGTCTCCACTAAAAATACAAAAATTAGCCAGGCATGCTGGCGCACCCCTGTAATCCCAGCTACTGAGGAGGCTGAGGCACAAGAATTGCTTGAGCCCGGGAGGCAGAAGCTACAGTAAGCCCGGGATGCAGAAGCTACAGTAAGACTCCATCTCAAAAAAATAAATAAATAAAAAGGGGAAGGAGGATTCACTTCACTTCCACCTTTTGTTCTATCAGGGCCCTCAAGGAATTGCATCATGCCTACCTGCATTGGTTAGAGCAGATTTTCTTTACTCAGTCTACCCAATCAAATGCTTCTCTTTGATTATCCCAATCATCTCTTCTAGAAATATCCTCACAGAGATATCCAGAAATAATGTTTTACCAGCTATCTGAGTATCCCTTAGTCTGGTCAGGTTGACACATAAAATTAATCACACCGGGCGCAGTGGCTTACGCCTGTAATCCCAGCACTTTGGGAGGCCGAGGCGGGTGGATCACGAGGTGGAGAGATCGAGACTATCCTGGTCAACATGGTGAAATCCCGTCTCTACTAAAAATACAAAAAATTAGCTGGGCATGGTGGCACGTGTCTGTAATCCCAGCTACTCAGGAGGCTGAGGCAGGAGAATTGCCTGAACCCAGGAGGTGGAGGTTGTGGTGAGCCGAGATCACGCCATTGCACTCCAGCCTGGGTAACAAGAGCAAAAACTCCATCTCAAAAAAAAAAAAAAAAAATTAATCACAAGCAGAGTCTACATTTAAATTTTATTTTATTATTTTTTTGATAGGGTCTTGCTCTGCTGCTCAGGCTGGAGTGCAGCAGCATGATGTCAGCTCACTGCAGCCTCACCTTCCTGGGCTCAAGTGATCCTCCCACCTCAGCCTCCAGAGTAGCTGGAAGCACAGTCTTGCGCCACCATGCCTGGCTAATTTTTTGTATTTTTTGTAGAGATGGCGTTTTGCCATATTCCTTAGGCTGCATCATTATCATTGTTATGATTATCATATATATACAGACTCTTGAGCTCAAGTGATCTGCCTGACTTGGCATCTCAGAGTGGTAGGATTATAGGTATGATCAACTGCACTCAATCTACTGGTTAATTTTCTTTTCTTTTCTTTTCTTTTTTTTTTGAGGTGGAGTCTCACTCTTATCACAGGCTGGAGTGCAGTGGCATGATCTCGGCTCACTAAGACCTCCACCTCCCAAGCTCAAGCAATCCTCCCACCTCAGCCTCCTGAGTATTGAATAGCTGGGATTAAAGGTACTTGCCCCCATGTCTGGCCAATTTTTGTATTTTTGGTAGATGGGGTTTCACTATGTTGGCCAGGCTGGTCTGGAACTCCTGACCTCAAGTGATCTGCCTGCCGTAGCCTCCCAAAGTGCTGGGTTTTTAAGATTTAAAAATCCAGTCAAGTTTTTAAGATTAAAAAAGTGTTGGGTACAATGGCTCACACCTGTAATCCCAACACTTTGGGAGGCTGAAGCAGGTGGATCATCTGAGGTCAGGAGTTCCAGAGCAGTCTGGCTAGCATGGATAAACCTCGTTTCTACTAAAAATACAAAAAATTAGCTGGGTGGCCAGGTGTGGTGGCTTATAGCTGTAATCCCAGCACTTTGGGAGGCTGAGGTGGGCAGATCACCTGAGGTCAGGAGTTTGAGACTAGCCGGACCAACATAGTGATACTCCTTCTCTACTAAAAATACACAATTAGCCAAGCATGGTGGCACATGCCTGTAATTCCAGCTACTCTGGAGGCTGAGGCAGGAGAATCTCTTGAATCTGGGAGGCAGAGGTTGCAGTGAGCCAAGATTGCACCATTGCACTTCGGCTTGGGCAACAAGAGCAAAACTCCGTCTTGAAAAAAAAAAAAAAAGATTTAAAAAGTCAAACTCTGAAAATTTCATTTAAATAATTAAATGTGATGCTCAGAGAGTTTTTTTTTTTTTTAACAGATTGGTGGGTACACTGTGAATGCTGGGTGTGTGTAATATAAAGAACAACAAATTGGTGCTACTTTAACAGAGATAAAAACTTTGGTAGAGATCTTTTGGAGGATATATCTGGTGCATAACCCAGTGATTCTTCCTTTCCTGGAAATTGCTATTCGTTCCCCAATTCATTAATGGAGATTTTCATGTTTTAGACATGACCCTGCACACCTGGTCCCAGTTGATTAACCAGGCATGCACATCTGGAAAGGCAAACCATAAATAATTCACAATCTAAATGGGTAAGTTATTTTGTATTCTAGATGGTAAGTTCTTTTTTTTTTTTTTTTTTTTTTTTAATTGAGACGGAGTTTCGCTCTTGTTACCCAGGCTGGAGTGCAATGGCGCGATCTTGGCTCACCGCAACCTCCGCCTCCTGGGTTCAGGCAATTCTCCTGCCTCAGCCTCCTGAGTAGCTGGGATTACAGGCACACGCCACCATGCCCAGCTAATTTTTTTGTAGTTTTAGTAGAGACGGGGTTTCACCATGTTGACCAGGGTGGTCTCGATCTCTTGACCTCATGATCCACCCGCCTCGGCCTCCCAAACTGCTGGGATTACAGGCTTGAGCCACCGAGCCCGGCCTCTAGATGGTAAGTTCTAACAGTTTTTTTTTTTTTTTTTTTTTTAATTGAGACGGAGTTTCGCTCTTGTTACCCAGGCTGGAGTGCAATGGCGCGATCTTGGCTCACCGCAACCTCCGCCTCCTGGGTTCAGGCAATTCTCCTGCCTCAGCCCTCTGAGTAGCTGGGATTACAGGCATGCGCCACCATGCCCAGCCAATTTTTTGTATTTTTAGTAGAGACGGGGTTTCACCATGTTGACCAGGTTGGTCTTGATCTCTCGACCTTGTGATCCACCCACCTCGGCCTCCCAAAGTGCTGGGATTACAGGCTTGAGCCACCGCGCCCGGCCCTAGATGGTAAGTACTATGAGAAAAAGAAAGAAGAATTTCCTTATTGTCCTTGGCATTTCAGATTTGGACTAAGAGATTCTAGTTTAGTCTGGGCTAATCTAAGATGTAGATGTAAACTCAGAAGATGAGTGGTAGCTGGGTATGGTGGCTCACACCTGTAATCCCAGCACTTTAGGAGGATGAGGCCAGTGGATCAATTGAAGCCAGGAGTTGGCCTGGCCAACATGGTGAAACCCCTTCTCTACTAAAAATGCAAACAAACTAGCCGGGCGTGATGGTGGGAGCTTGTAGTTCCAACTACTCTGGAGGCTGAGGTAAGAGAACCACTTGAAATTGGGAGGTGGAGGTTGAAGGGAGCTGAGATTGTGCCACTGCACTCCAGCCTGGATGACAGACCAAGACTCTGTCTCAAAAACAAAGAATGAGAGGTGATCTTGTACTGTGTGTCACGTGGATTGAAAAGCAAAGAAGGGGCTCTTTTTTTTTTTTTCTTCTTGAGATGGAGTCTTGCACTGTTGCCCAGGCTGGAGTGCAATGGCGCGATCTCGGCTCACTGCAATCTCTGCCTCCAAGGTTCACAGGATTCTCCTGCCTCAGCCTCCCAAGTAGCTGGGATTATAGGCACAGACCACCACACCTGGCTAATTTTTTGTATTTTTAGTAGAGATGGTGTCTCACTATGTTGGCCAAACTGGTCTCGAACTTCTGACCTCGTGATCTGCCTGCCTTGGCCTCTCAAAGTGTTGGGATTATAGGAGTGAGCCACTGCATCCAGCCAGAAGGGGCTCTTATTTATTTATTAAAAACAAATTTTTTTTTTCTTTTGAGACGGAGTTTCGCTCTTGTTACCCAGGCTGGAGTGCAATGGCACGATCTCGGCTCACTGCAACCTTCGCCTCCTGGGTTCAGGCAATTCTCCTGCCTCAGCCTCCTGAGTAGCTGGGATTACAGGCATGCACCACCATGCCCAGCTAATTTTTTGTATTTTCAGTAGAGATGGGGTTTCACCATGTTGACCAGGATGGTCTCGATTTCTTAACCTCTGATCCACCCGTCTTGGCCTTCCAAAGTGCTGGGATTACAGGCATGAGCTATGTAATTTTTTCAAATTTTTTTTAAAAGATGGGGTTTCGCCGGGTGCGGCGGCTCAAGCCTGTAATCCCAGCACTTTGGGAGGCCGAGGCGGGTGGATCACAAGGTCAAGAGATCGAGACCATCCTGGTCAACATGGTGAAACCCTGTCTCTACTAAAAATACAAAACATTAGCTGGGCATGGTGGCGCGTGCTTGTAATCCCAGCTACTCAGGAGGTTGAGGCAGAATTGCCTGAACCCAGGAGGCGGAGGTTGCAGTTAGCCGAGATCGCGCCATTGCACTCCAGCCTGGGTAACAAGAGTGAAACTCCGTTTCAAAAAAAAAAAAGATGGGGTTTCATCAAGATGGGCAGGTTGGTTTTGAACTCCTGACCTTAGGTGATCCACCCACCTTGGCCTCCCAAAGTGCTAGGATTACAGGCATGAGCCACCATGCCCGGTCCTTTTTTTTTTTTTTTTTTTTTTTTAATAAATAAAGATGGGGTTTCACCATGATGGCCAGGCGGGTCTTGAACTCCTGACCTCAGGTGATCCACCCACCTCAGCCTCCCAAACGGTTAGGATTACAGGCATGAGCCACCGTGCCCGGTCTGAAGGAGCTCTTTTTAAAGAGCAAAGTATGAAGGGCTGGGCGTGGTGGCTCACACTTATAATCCCAACATTTTGGAAGGCCAAGGTGGGAGGATCACCTGAGTTCAGGAGTTCAAGACCAGCCTGACTAACATGGTGAAACCCCATCTCTACTAAAATTACAAAAATTAGCTGGGCATGGTGGCGCATGCCTGTAATCTCAGCTACTTGGGAGGCTGAGGCAGGAGAATCACTTGAATGTGGTAGGCAGAGGTTGCAGTGATCTGAGATCATGCCATTGCACTCCAGGCTGGGCAACAAGAGAGAAACTCTATCTCTAAAAAAAAAAAAAAAAAAAAAAAGAATGAAGGAGATGTTCAGAGAGAAATTAGCAGTAGAATGTTTTTCTGATATCATCTTTCAGTTCTTACTTGACTCCTTTCTTGAAGTTTAGCTGTAATTTTACCTGGGTTCTATGAGGCACCCCTGATATCATTATCATACATATGATGATGATTTTATATATATATATATATATATATATATATATATGTGTGTGTATACGTATATATATATATATACGTATACACACACATGCATTTTTTTCCTTACTTAAGCTAGCTTGAGTTCATTTCCTTTGCTCCTCAAAACCAAAAAGAACAGCAATAATGGCAATAATATGAGTAATGCTAACAATAGTAGACAACAGTTATTAAGCACATACTATGTGCCAGGCACCGTGCTATGCAGTTTTAGTTACTTTATCTCACTGACATTACAGGTGCAAGTCACTGTGCCCAGCCTATCCTATGCTTTCTAAAGACTGAAAAAAGAACTGATATATTCTAGAAATAGTTCCAAAAAAGTGGAAAGAAAAGGAGTTTTCTGGTTAAATTCAATTTATCAAAGAATTAAATTAACAAGAAACTTCCTATATCCTGAAAATTTTGAGAAATCTCAGTTATGATTAGAAGGTAAAGTTAGTCCTTACATTTCCTGCAGACTTGGCTTAATTTTCTTTAGTCTCTAGACAAGTCTCTGCATAACTGAACTCTAGGTAGAGTTTTTCCAAAACTGTATTTTTTTTTTTTTTTTGAGACGGAGTTGCACTCTTGTTACCCAGGCTGGAGTGCAATGGCGTGAACTCGGCTCACTGCAACCTCCGCCTCCTGGGTTCAGGCAATTCTCCTGCCTCAGCCTCCTGAGTAGCTGGGATTACAGGCATGCGCCACCACGCCCAGCTAATTTTTTGTATTTTTAGTAGAGACGGGGTTTCACCATGTTGACCAGGATGGTCTCGATCTCTTGACCTCGTGATCCACCCGCCTCGGCCTCCCAAAGTGCTGGGATTACAGGCTTGAGCCACCGCGCCCGGCCCAAAACTGTATTTATCTAGGTAGCCCACATTCCAAGAACTGTTCAGTTTCTGAAATTACTTGGAAAACTTTTTTTTTTTTTTTTTTTTTTTTGAGATGGAGTTTCGCTCTTGTTACCCACGCTGGAGTGCAACGGCGAAATCTCGGCTCACCACAACCTCCACCTCCTGGGTTCAAGCAATTCTCCTGCTTCAGCCTCCCGAGTAGCTGTGACTACAGGTGCGCGCCACCACGCCCAGCTAATTTTTGTGTTTCTAGTAAAGACAGGGTTTCACCATGTTGACCAGGATGGTCTCGATCTCTTGACCTCGTGATCCACCCACCTCGGCCTCCCAAAGTGCTGGGATTACAGGCTTGAAGAAAACTTTTTTTTTTAATCCCCACTCCTCACTTGGAAAACTTTATAAGGCAAAAGTTGCGCAAATCCTTGGCACATCTCTCAGAAAAGTCAAATACTGTTGGCTACCGGTTCTAATTTGGTTGCATTTCCAGTTAAACTTGTTAAGTTCAAGTTCTTAACAATCTGCTAGTATTATATGCAATATATAGTATTACATAATGGCTTTTTTTTTTTTTTTCCTGAGACAAAGTCTCACTCTGTGGCCCAGGCTGGAATGCAGTGGCACGATCTCAGCTCACTGCAACTTCCACTTCCCGGGTTCAAGTGATTCTTCTGCCTCAGCCTCCCGAATAGCTGGGACTATAGGAACCCACCACCATGCCTGGCTAATTTTTGTATTTTAGTAGAGATGGGGTTTCACCATATTGTCCAGGCTGGTGTCAAACTCCTGACCTCGTGATCTGCCTGCCTCGGCCTCCCAAAGTTCTGGGATTACAGGCATGAGCCACCATGCCATAATGACATTTGACTGGCCATAAATAATAGAAAATGTTTCTCTTGGATGGGCTTGGTGGCTCACACCTGTAATGCCAGCACTTTGGGATGCTGAGACAGGAGGATCACTTGAGCCCAGGAAGGAGATCAAGGCTGCAGTGAGCCCTGATTGTGCCACTGCACTCCAGCCTGGGCAGAGTGAGACCCTTCCTCAAATAGAGCAAAAACAGGGGCCAGGAGGGAGCAGTGGCTCATGACTGTAATTCCATTACCTTGGGAGGCTGGGAAGGCAGATCACCTGAGCTCAGGAGTTTGAGACTAGCCTGAGCTACGTAGTGAGACCCCACCTCTACAAAAAATACAAAAATAAGCCAGGTATCCTGGTGAGTACCTGTAGTACCAGCTACTCCAAAGGCTGATGTGGGAGGACTGCTTGAGTCCTGGAGGTCCAAGCTGTGGTGAGCCCAGATCACGCCACTGCATTCCAGCCTGGGTGAGAGGGAAATACTGTCTCAAAAAAACAACATAAAACAGCCGGGCACGGTGGCTCACGCCTGTAATCCCAGCACTTTGGGAGGCTGAGGCGGGTGGATCATGAGGTCAGGAGATCGAGACCATCCTGGTCAACATGGTGAAACCCCGTCTCTACTAAAAATACAAAAAAAATTAGCTGGGCGTGGTGGCGCGTGCCTGTAATCCCAGCTACTCGGGAGGCTGAGGCAGGAGAATTGCCTGAATCCAGGAGGTGGAGGTTGTGGTGAGCCGAGATCGCGCCATCGCACTCCAGCCTGGGTAACAAGAGCGAAACTCCGTCTCAAAAAAATAAATAAATAAATAAATAAAACAAAACGAAATAACTTCCTTGACTTTAGTCCTTTAAATTTTGCATTATTTACTTCCATTCTTTTTTTTCTCTCTCTTTTTTTTGACGTGGACTCTTTGTCGCCCAGGCTGGAGGGCAATGATGCAATCTTGGCTCACTGCAACCTCCACCTACTGAGTTCAAGCGATTCTCTTTCCTCAGTCTCCTGAGTAGCTGGGATTACAGGTGTGCGCCACCACACCTGGCTAATTTTTGTATTTTCAGTAGATCCGTGGTTTCACCATATTGATCACGCTGATCTCAAATTCCTGACCTCGTGATCTGCCTGCCTTGGCCTCCCAAAGTGCTGGGATCACAGGTGTGAGCCACTGTGCCTGGTCTTTTTACATATTCTCTCATTCCCTAGTTCAATGTCTTATTCAGTATAGGAGCTCAGTGACTGTTTAATTAATTTGTATGATAGCATGGATGTCTTTCTTTTAGCCCCTAAATCTGATCCACACACAGTCCTCACTATCTTGGTTAGTGGTTCTAGTTACTCAGGCCCAAAACTTTCAGAGTCATTCCTGATTTCTTGTCTCTTCTTTTTTTCTTCTGTTACTTTTCACCACCTCTACTGCCATGACCTCTATTAGCTATTATCCTAAGAAATGGTTCTTGTTACCATTTCTCCTTGGGATTTTTATAGTTGTCTTATACCTGGCTACCTTTCTTCCACATTTGCATATCTACTGCTATTTTCAACCTAGCAGCTAGTATGATTCTTTTAGTTTATGAAAAAAAAAATTTATGTAGAGCTTAGTATATGCCAGTTACTATTCTAGGCACTTTACAAATATTAACTTACAGCCGGGCACGGTGGCTCACACCTGTAATCCCAGCACTTTGGGACACCAAGGTGGGCAGATCACCTGAGGTCGAGAGTTCAAGACCAGCTTGGCCAACATGGTGAAACAGTCTCTACTAAAAATACAAAAATATCTGCCAGGCACGGTGGCTCACACCATAATCCCAGCACTCTGGGAGGCCGGGTGGGGGTGGATCACAAGGTCAGGAGTTTGAGAACAAACAGCCTGACCAACATGGTGAAACCCCATCTCTACTAAAAATACAAAAATTAGCAGGGTGGGGTGGTGGGCACCTGTAATCCCAGTGACTCAGAAAACTGAGGCAGGAGAATTGCTTGAACCCAGGAGGCCGAGGTTGCAGTGAGCCGAGATTGTGCCCCTGCACTTCAGCCTGGGCAACAGAGCAAGACTCTGCCTTAAAAAAGAAAAGAAAAGAAAAGAAGGCCGGGCGCGGTGGCTCAAGCCTGTAATCCCAGCACTTTGGGAGGCCGAGGCGGGTGGATCATGAGGTCGAAAGATCGAGACCATCCTGGTCAACATAGTGAAACCCCGTCTCTACTAAAAATACAAAAAACTAGCTGGGCGTGGTGGCACGTGCCTGTAATCCCAGCTACTTAGGAGGCTGAGGCAGGAGAATTGCCTGAGCCCAGGAGGCGGAGGTTTCGGTGAGCTGAGATTGCGCCATTGCACTCCAGCCTGGGTAACAAGAGCAAAACTCCGTCTCAAAAAAAAAAAAAAAAAAGAAAAGAAAAGAAAAGAAAAGAAAAAATAAATCAAAATAAAAAAATAGCTGGGCATGGTGGCACATACCTGTAATCCCAGCTACTCAGGAGGCTGAGGCAGGAGAATCGTTTGAACCTGGGAGGCAGAGGCTACAGTGAGCCGAGATTGCATCACTGCACTGCAGCCTGGGCAACAGAGTGAGATTTCGTCTCAAAGAAAAAAAAAATTTAACTGATTTATTTATTTCTCTCTCTCTCTCTCTTTTGTTTTTTTAACAAGACAGGGTTTCATCATGTTGGTCAGGCTGGTCTTGAACTCCCAACCTCAGGTGATCTGCCCACCTTGGCCTCCAAAGTGCTTGGATTATAGGCGTGAGCCACCACGCCTGGCCTTATTTCTCATAATAATCATCTACAGTAGATACTATTATTATCCTTGTTTTTTTTGTTTGTTTGTTTTGTTTTGTTTTTTTGAGACAGAGTTTCGCTCTTGTTACCCAGGCTGGAGTGCAATGGTGCGATCTCGGCTCACCGCATCCTCCGCCTCCTGGGTTCAGGCAATTCTTCCGTCTCAGCCTCCTGAGTAGCTGAGATTACAGGCACGCGCCACCATACCCAGCTGATTTTTTTGTATTTTTAGTAGGGACGGGGTTTCACCATGTTGACCAGGATGGTCTCGATCTCTCGACCTCGTGATCCACCCGCCTCGGCCTCCCAAAGTGCTGGGATTACAGGCTTGAGCCACCACGCCCGGCCAAATTTATTTCTTAAAAAAGGCTTTTGCCAGGCGCAGTGGCTCAAGCCTGTAATCCCAGCACTTTGGGAGGCCGAGGCGGGTGGATCACGAGGTCGAGAGATCGAGACCATCCTGGTCAATATGGTGAAACCCCGTCTCTACTAAAAATACAAAAAATTAGCTGGGCATGGTGGCATGTGCCTGTAATCCCAGCTACTCAGGAGGCTGAGGCAGGAGAATTGCCTGAACCCAGGAGGCGGAGGTTGCAGTGAGCCGAGATTGTGCCATTGCACTCCAGGCTGGGTAACAAGAGCGAAATTCCATCTAAAAAAATAAAAATTAAAAAAAAAAGGCTTTTGAGGTCTTTGTTTTTCAAGGCAAATTAACACTTATTATGCGTTTGACTTTGACCTGCAATCTGACAGATCTACTACCCGGATGAACTGGAAGAGACTTTCCAGCCCCTGATAATGTCTTTTCCTTTCTCCAGTCTCTCAAGGCTCTTTGTAGACCATCTCTTCAGTGCCATTCTCTGAAGCCCCTGTAATGTGTGAGGGTATTACAATAGTCCATACTCACTGCCTGGTCATACAAGGTCAGCTATGCCGTCTAAATCAACTCACCTGACAGATTACACAATATACATCAGACAATGTGCCACAAAACATAGCTCTCCTCTTTCGTCTCACAGAGGAACGAAAGTTCCAAAATATATACAAGACCACTTCCATCTCCAACTGCCTTCTTGGTCTTCCCAGTTTTAGGCAAAGCAGTCTATTAATACATTCTTCAGGAGGCTCAACCAAGTAGTGCAGTGCCTTCCACTGCACCTCTAAAGTTGGAAGTTTCTGATCCCAAGTCTTTTTTTTTGAGGCGGAGTTTCGCTCTTGTTACCCAGGCTGGAGTGCAATGGCGCGATCTCGGCTCACCGCAACCTCCGCCTCCTGGGTTCAGGCAATTCTCCTGCCTCAGCCTCCCGAGTAGCTGGGATTACAGGCACATGCCACCATGCCCAGCTAATTTTTTGTATTTTAGTAGAGACGGGGTTTCACCATGTTGACCAGGATGGTCTCGATCTCTTGACCTTGTGATCCACCCGCCTCGGCCTCCCAGGCTTGAGCCACCGCGCCCGGCCTCCAAGTCTTGACATGTTCCAAAAAACAATCAGGTCACAAAGGTAACAGCAAAATACAAGGCCATGCCTAACATTTCAAAAGCACAGCAAAGTAACAAGAATAAACGTAAACTCGAAAACAACTTTTGATTAAGCCCCGTTTCTCTTACAACAGTATTTCTCCCACAAAAGCTATCCCTCCAGAACCAAATATATTTGATGATGTAAACCTATATCGAGGTTATCAATCACTGACCATAAGGGAGACCATTACATGGGGGTAAAAAACATACAAAAACAAAACAGAGAAGATGACAAGCTGTTTCAGTTTCCTCAATGTGTCAGTTCATCCTTACCAGTTGACTATAGTCCTCAACTGTGAACTCTCTATTCGCCAGACGAGCTCGACCAGCATCTCTGCCATCTTCGCGATCTCCTTGGCCTTCTCCTCCGCCTTCTCGCACAACTCCGCGACACTCTCTCGTCGGCTTCACCACTGGGGTGCTGCACCTGGTTGAAGGCTCTCTCCTCCGAGGCCTCCACCTGCCTTTTGATCTGGATGAGCATATTGTCCATCTCCCACAGCTTGCTCCTGGTCCGCAGGTACGTGGGCCCGTGCTTGCGTATGAGACGCGATGTCCTTGTGCATCTCGTTAATGACTGGGAGCAGGAACTGCTCGAAATCCTCCTTGGGCTCCAGCATCTGCACCTCCTCTGGTGCTTCCAGCTCGTCAATGTCCAGGGGCCGCATCTCCTCCTGCCGCTTCTTTAAGACCGCTTAGTGACGTTCTCCTTACCGGACACCCCTGGGGACTGCAGATCAGGAGTTACTGCTGGAGTCTAAGCGACCCACACGCTTTGTCCATGGTACTCCCGAATTATCTTTACATGTTTTATTCCTTTTAATTGTAAGCCTTTCGCTTCAGAACTCTGTGGGAAGAATCGCCGTGGATGGACACAGCCCAGCGGCCAACAAAATGGAGAAGCCTATTATCCTTGTTTTAGATAAAGAAAATGAGGTACAGAAGGATTAATCAATTTGACCAAGGTTGCCTAACTCAGGACATATATCAATCACCTCTTTGCTTAAAACAGTCCAGTTCCCCATCTCAATCAGAGGATAGCCACACTTCTCCCAGAGATCTAAAATGCTATATGTGATCTGCACTCTCTCTTCCCTACTTTCTTTTCTTTTTGTTTTTGTTTTTTTGGATGGAGTCTCACTCTGTCGCCCAGGCTGAGTGCAGTAGTGCTTTCTCTCTGTTCACCGCAACTTCAGTCTCCCCGGTTCAAGCAATTATCCTGCCTCAGCCTCCCGAGTAGCTGGGATTACAGGCATGCACCAGTGTGCCCAGCTAATTTTTGTATTTTTGCTAGAGATGGGTTTTCACCATGTTGGTCAGGCTGGTCTCAAACTCCTGACTTCAGGTGATCTGCCTGCCTCAGCCTCCCAAAGTGCTGGGATTACAGGACTGAGCCACCATGCCTGGTCTAATTTTTGGTACTTTTAGTAGAGATGGGGTTTCACCATGTTAGCCAGGCTGTTTTGGAACTCCTGACCTCAAATGATCTGTTCACCTCCCCCTAGCAAACTGCTGGGATTACAGATGTGAGGCCTCTCTTCCCTACTTTATTTTCATATACATCTATTTTTTTTTTGTTTGTTTGTTTTTGTTTTTTTGAGACGGAGTTTCACTCTTGTTACCCAGGCTGGAGTGCAATGGCGCGATCTCGGCTCAGCGCAACCTCCGTCTCCTGGGTTCAGGCAATTCTCCTGCCTCAGCCTCCTGAGTAGCTGGGATTACAGGCACGTGCCACCATGTCCAGCTAATTTTTTTTGTATTTTTAGTAGAGACAAGGTTTCACCATGTTGACCAGGATGGTCTCGATCTCTTGACCTCGTGATCCACCCGCCTCGGCCTCCCAAAGTGCTGGGATTACAGGCTTGAGCCACCGCGCCCGGCCTATTATTGTTATTTTGATCTATCTCTCCTCAAACAAATTAAGGTCCACTAGGAAGGTAGGCCTTCATTTATGAAACAATTATTTAAAGAGGTCTACAATATAAGGCATTGTTTTGGGCACTGAGTGGGGAAGAAAAGCTAGGTGGTGGCCGGGCGTGGTGGCTCATGCCTATAATCCAAGCACTTTGGAGGCCAAGGCAGGCGGATCACCTGAGGTCGGGAGTTCAAGACCAGCCTGACCAACATGGTGAAACCCTGTCTTTATTAAAAAGAAAAAAAAAGCTAGGTGGAGGCCCGGTGCAGTGACTCATACCAGTAATTCCAGCACTTTGGGAGGCTGAGGTGGGTGAATCACCTGAGGTCAGGAGTTCAAGATCAGCCTGGCCAACATGGCGAAACCCTGTCTCTATTAAAAATACAAAAATTAGGCCAGGCGTGGTGGCTCATGACTGTAATCCCAGCACTTTGGGAGGCTAAGATGGGTGGATCACATGAGGTCAGGAGTTCGAGATCAGCCCGACCAAAATGGTGAAACCCTGTCTCTATTAAAAAAAAATTTGGCCGGGCGCGGTGGCTCAAGCCTGTAATCCCAGCACTTTGGGAGGCTGAGGCGGGTGGATCACAAGGTCGAGAGATCGAGACCAACCCGGTCAACATGGTGAAACCCCGTCTCTACTAAAAATACAAAAAATTAGCTGGGCATGGTGGCGCGTGCCTATAATCCCAGCTACTCAGGAGGCTGAGGCAGGAGAATTACCCGAACCCAGGAGGCGGAGGTTGCGGTGAGCCGAGATCGCGCCATTGCACTCCAGCCTGGGTAACAAGAGCGAAACTCTGTCTCAAAAAAAAAAAAAAAAAAAAAAAAATTTAAAAAATTAGCCAGACATAGTTGTTGATGCCTATAATCCCAGCTATTTGGGAGGCTGAGGCAGGAGAATTGCTTGAACCCGGAAGGCAGAGGTTGTAGTGAGCCAAGATCATGCCGCCACACTCCAGCCTGGGCGACAGAGGGAGACTCTGTCTCAAAAAAAAAACAACAGGCTGGGCGCGGTGGCTCAAGCCTGTAATCCCAGCACTTTGGGAGGCCGAGGCGGGTGGATCACGAGGTCAAGAGATCGAGACCATCCTGGTCAACATGGTGAAACCCCGTCTCTACTAAAAATACAAAACATTAGCTGGGCATGGTGGCACGTGCCTGTAATCCCAGCTACTCAGGAAGCTGAGGCAGGAGAATTGCCTGAACCCAGGAGGCGGAGGTTGTGGTGAGCCGAGATCGTGCCATTGCACTCCAGCCTGGGTAACAAGAGCGAAACTCCGTCTCAAAACAACAACAACAACAACAACAACAACAACAACAACAACAAAAGCCAGGTATGGTGGCACATCTGTAGTCCCAGCTCCAGCTACTTGGGAGGCTGAGGCACAAGAATTGCTTGAGCCTGCAATGCCGAAGCTGTAGTGAACCGAGATCACAGCACCGTACTCCAGCCTTGGTGACAGTGAGACTTCACCTCAACAAATAATAAAATAATGTAAAAAACAAATAATAAAATCTATGTACATATACAGAAGTCTGTTTAATAATAAGCAAGTTACTGCAGAGAATGAAAAATAAAATCATTGCTTTTTAGTTATTTAAACATAACACATAAGAAATATCAAAATTGATAGGGAGACGCTAAAAAGAGAGCTACTTTTGGTCTACTTAACAGTTTGGATGAGGACAATTTAAAATGGATTCTGCCTAGTACTGTAAATGCCCAAGAACGAAGCACTGACTTTTTGGCAGAGTTCTAGCAAATCAGCAACCGTGGAGTGTCAGATTCTCAATGACTGCTCCCTCATGTAATATCTCAAAAACAAGTCAGTGAGCTGCAGTACCTTTACTATTTTTAAGCTGACTTAAAGGATGTGGGAAAAAAAATAGACCAATGGGTATCCATCAAGAATAATTTGAATAAACAGTCAAATATCATTTTAAACTATGATAGTGGTCAGTTTCATATTATTGTATCCTTTTTTCAACTTCCTTTTCGGAAATTTTGTGTATCCTTTTAATTTTTTTTTAAATAGTTGAGTGTATGTTCTTGCGTTTGTTTCAATTATATACATTAAATTGCTCAAACACTGCTGTGCGCACTGTTTTTACCTGACAGTTGTTCCTTTGGATGGCAGAAAACATTAATGCTTGGGAAGATTAAAACAGTAAAAAGAGTTCTTCCTTATTGACAAGAAGCACCCACCTAATTAGTAAATGATTATTTTTGCATTCCACTCTCAGAGATCCCTTTATTTTTTTAACGTTTGAAGTTGGAGACGTACGTTTTCAGCCAGTACCCAAAGTGATTGCGAGGCCTGGTGGCCCAAAGACTATACCTTGAGAACGACTCGACCCAATGCTATTTTCAAAATACTAACTTTTTGCAGCTTTCAAAATACTAACTCCAGAAATCTAAGGAGGGTGGGCAACTCGAAACGCTGTCAGAAGACCCGAGAGTGAGCCGCTCACGCAGTGCCCGGTTGCACAACTTTCCTTTACTTTGCAGATCTCTCCCTGGGGCGGAAATCATTTCATTTTCACCAAGCAATTAACCATCTTGCAACCAGTTCCGTCTACGTCCCTCAGGATGACCCCCAAAAGTCACCAACTCATCCCCGCGGCGGAAGAGAAAGCGCTGTTTGCCCTGCGTGCCCTCGCAGGGCCGCGGGAAACTGGGCTCGCTTCCCGCCACCCGGGCTCCTCCTCTCCAGGCCTTGTCGGGTCGGGTCCTCCCTGAGGCGCCCAGAGCGGCAGGTCTTGGCGCCAACCGGGTGGCGGCGCTGTCCGCCCTGCGCGCGGCCGCTTCGGGCCCGAGGGAGGCGGATGCCCGGTCGGCGGAGGAAGGGGAGGGAGCGAGGAGCGCGCGCTGCTCTCGCGTGCTCTCGCGCCGCTCGCGTGACCGGCCGGTGTGTGCGCGAGGCGCCAGCTCCCGGGGCACGGACGGCCGGGCGCGCGCCACTGCGAGGGGCGTCCGGGTCCGAGTCGGCTGCCCCGGCCGGCGCGAGGTGCGGGCGGGCGGGCGCCGGGGGTCCCGGGCGGCCGCACGCACACACGCTCCCGGAGGAGCCTTCTCGGAGGCTGCTCTTCCTCGGCCAGACGGAGAGCGGCACTGTCTCCCCGCCCAGCGCTCACTCGCCCCGCGTCTCCCCCCGCGGCGGCTGCTCCTCGGCACCGCCAGCCCCAGCGCCGCTCCCGGGCGGGCGGCGGCGGCGGCGGCGGCGGCGGCGGCGGGACCCGCGGAGCCGCTTTGTGTGCAGCCCGACGAGGGGCGGCGGCGCAACCACCTGACAGAGGCCCGGGCGCTCGATGCACCTTCCGCCCGCATGAGGAGGAGGTAAAGGCGGCGGCGGCGGCTCGGCTCCCGCCCTCGGCTGCTGGAGGGAGGGGACGGAAGGAGAGACAGAGGGGGGGCCGCGGGTCCGAGGCCCGGTGGGGCCGCGCGGGGGTGCCGGGAAGGCCTCGGCGGTGCCGGCGGCGCCAAGCGGCAGGGAGCCAGAGAAGCCGTGGGGGTCCCTCAGCCGAAGTTGAAGGAACAAAATGTGAAGTGCGGAGCCGCGTCAGCCGCTTCCTGGCGTGGGGCTGGGGGTGGAGGGCGGCTTGTTTTCCCCTCCCGCGGGGCTGAGGGAGCGGAACCGGGGAGGGGCGGCAGCGCGGCGGGGACTGCCCCGGGTCCGAGGCTCGGCCGGGCAAGGGCGTTTTGTTCCCGGGAGCCGCCGCTGCGCGTGGGTCCGCTCGGTCCCTAGTTTTGCGGCCTAAGCCGAGCCCTATAGGCCTCGCGTCTGCTTTCCTGGGGAGGACTCGTCGGGCGGGACTCGGCGCTTCCCTCCGGCCGAGCGGGGGCCTTGGGGTCCTTGCCGGCCTCCCGAGGCCGCCAAACTTCGGACCTCGGTGCTCGGGGGTGGATTTCATTGTGAAAGGGGGCATGGTAAACTCCTGGCGCTGTTCGTTGCCTCCCGCGGCCGCGGCGGCTGCTACCGGGAAGCCCCGTGAGCCCCGGGCTGGCTGGGCCGGCGCTGGCGGGGTCCGAGCCCCGGAAAAGAGCGGCTGGTGGGGCCGTTGCCGGGTCCCTGGCCTCCGAGGAGAAAGGGCCTTTTCCAGATTAGAGAGATTTGAAATGAAAAAAGAGGTTACAAAGTCGCCCCTTTCCCGCTGAACTTTGGTTTTCTGACCGATAGAGGCCGGTAGAGGACTGTGAACGAAAAGTTGTCCCCCAGGATGGACTTCACCGCGCAGCCCAAGCCTGCCACTGCCCTCTGTGGCGTCGTGAGTGCCGACGGGAAGATCGCTTACCCTCCGGGTGTGAAAGAGATCACCGACAAGATCACCACCGACGAGATGATCAAACGCCTGAAGGTAAGCGTCTGGACGGATTGTTCGCTCTTTGGATGTCTTGGTAGCAGGTGCTTTCTTCTGTGATACTGTTACTCTGCCCGGTCTGGCCTTTAGAGTTCCAAGGTTTTTAGATATCTTATCCCCTCTGAAAGGTATTTTTGTATCTGTACTACATCTTTGAGTAAGTTTTCTAGGGACATAACCATTGTGAGAAATTTAAAAAGTGTGATTTAAAAGAAAAAATACTGGTTTTCAAGCACAAGAATTTGTGTGTTTTTAGTTTTTTTTTTGGAGAATACTGTTCAAAGTGGCTTGCAAACCAAAATGTAGGCAGGAATTTGCCTAAGAAGTTTCTTAGTTTCAGCCTGTGAGGGGGATTGATTAAAGCGCAAAGTCCTTTTGAAAAAATTGGCACTATTTTCTAGTATCCAGAAGCTTAAATATATATATAGCGTGGTTAAACTTTGACAGAAGGTACAGACTTTTCAAAATTGAGACTTAAAGTAAGATGTTTTAAATTTATACGTTCAAAGGAGTTTAAGAGTATTACGGCTATTTTTATGAGGTGTCAGCTAATTTAATTTAAGCATGGCAGTCCGAAGGTTAAGGTTTAAAATATCAACCTTATGTTGGTTAGTTTGTTTGGTTTCTGCGTCACTGACATAGATTGTGGCCGGAATCTTACCAAATAAGTGTTACTCTTGTAGGATCAGCTTGAAGCAGTGGTTCTCAGTCAGGACAACTTTGACCTCCAGGAGATGTTTGGCATTGGTGGAGACATTTTGGTTGTCGTAATTGGTGCTAGATTGGAGTAGGGAATGATTTGAGTAAGAAAAGACCAGAGGCAGAGAGTCCAGCTAGGAAACTGTAAACACTAGTCTGGGTGAAAGACATTGAAATCTTTAGGCAGGGCTTTGGCATTGGTAATAGTGACTAGGAAATGATTTAACAGACTTCAGAGTTAGAATCAATCAGAATTGGTGGGAGGTAAGGGAAGCAATATTGTCGTCAGTGTTTCCACCTTGGGCAACTTGGCAAAATGTATTTTAGGGAATGATTTTGCCCTCTTGCTCTTGGAGCCCAGTAAATACATCTAATGTCGCATTTTAATGAGTATAGTGTTTAAAATATTCCTGTGGTTTAACTTTCAAAACTAAGTTGCTTCTACAATTTGTTGCCTTTTGGAAGGAATAAGACAACAGTTCCTTTCATTAAAACAAATCTTTTTTTTTTTTTTTTTTTTTTTAATTGAGACAGGGTTTCACCATGTTGGCCATGCTGGTTTCAAACTCCTGACCTCAGGTGATCTGCCCACCTTGGCCTCCCAAAGTGCTGGGATTATAGGTGTGAGCCACCACACTCAGCCCAATTTTTTTTTTTTTTGGGGGGGAGGGATGGATCTCTGTCACTCAGGCTGGAGTACAATGGTGTGATTTCAACTCGCTGCAACCTCAGCCTCGGGATTCAAGCAGTTCTCCTGCCTCAGCCTCCCAGGTAGCTGGGACTACAGGTGTGTGCCACTATGCCTGGCTAATATTTTTTGTATTTTTTGTTTTTCTTTTTTTGAGACGGAGTTTTTGCTCTTGTTGCCCAGGCTGGAGTGCAATGGCAGAATCTCCGCTCATTGCAACCTCTGCCTCCCAGGTTCGAGCAATTCTCCTGCGTCAGTGTCCTGAGTAACTGGGATTACAGGCATGTGCCACCACACCTGGCTAATTTCTCCATGTTTAGTCAGTTTGGTCTCGAACTCCTGACCTCAGGTGATCTGCCTGCCTCAGCTTCCCAAAGTGCTGGGATTACTGATGTGAGCCATCGTGCCCGGCCATGTATTTTTTCTTTTTAATAAGGCGGAATTTCACTATGTCTGTCCGTTTTGTTTCTAACTCCTGACCTGAAATGCCACCTGCTTCACCTTCCAAAGTGCTGGGATTACAGGTGTGAGCCACTGTGCCTGGCCCCTTTCATTAAAATAAGTCTTGGCCTGGTGTGGTGGCTCGTGCCTATAATCCCAGCACTTTGGGAGGCTAAGGTGGGCGGATCAGGAGATCGAGACCAGCCGGACCAACATGGAGAAACCCCGTCTCTACTGAAAATGCAAAATTAGCCAGGCATGGTGGCACGTGCCTGTAATCCCAGCTACTCAGGAGGCTGAGACAGGAGAATCACTTGAAGCTGGGAGGCGGAGGTTGTGGTCAGCCGAGATCATGCCACTGCACTCCAGCCTGGTGACTCCGTCTCAAAAAAAAAAAAAAAAAAAAAAAAAAAAATCCTGTGCCAGGTGCCTTGGCTCATGCATGTAATCCCAGCACTTTGGGAGGCTGAGGTGGGCAGATAACCTGAGGTTGGGAGTTTGAGACCAGTCTAACATGGAGAAACAAAAATACAAAATGAGGTGGGCATAGTGGCACATGAATCCCAGCTACTTGGGAGGCTGAGACAGGAGAATCGCTTGAACCTGGGAGGCGGAGGTTGTGGTCAGCCGAGATTGTGCCATTACACTCTAGCCTGGGCAACAAGATTAAACCTCTGTCTCAAAAAAGGAAAAAACCACAGGCCGGGCGCGGTGGCTCAAGCCTGTAATCACAGCACTTTGGGAGGCCGAGGCGGGTGGATCACGAGGTCAAGAGATCGAGACCATCCTGGTCAACATGGTGAAACCCCGTCTCTACTAAAAATACTAAAAATTAGCTGGGCATGGTGGCGTGTGCCTGTAATCCCAGCTACTCAGGAGGCTGAGGCAGGAGAATTGCCTGAACCCAGGAGGCGGAGGTTGCGGTGAGCCGAGATCGTGCCATTGCACTCCAGCCTGGGCAACAAGAGCGAAACTCCGTCTCAAAAAAAAAAAAAAAAAAAAAAAAAGGAAAAAACCACAAAACAAATCTTGATACTAAAGATTATACATGAATTGGGGTGCTTGATGGATGCTTCTAGAAGTTATACTGTTTTGAGAGTGAGAAGTTATGAAATATAGAATTTAAACAGATCTTTAGTTTTTATTATCAAGTTTTCAAATTAGGAATATTGAAACCGGCCGGGCGTGGTGGCTCACACCTATAATCCAAGCACTTTGGAGGCCAAGACGGGCGGATCACCTGAGGTTGGGAGTTCAAGACCAGCCTGACCAACATGGTGAAACCCCGTCTTTTTTTTTTTAAAAAAAAGGAATATTGAAACCTTGAATTCTAGTGGTGGATAATTTGGTTAAAAAGTGGAAATTGTGGCTGGGTACAGTGGCTCACATTAGTAATTTCAGCACTTTGAGGGCTGGGGCAGGAGGATCATTTGAGCCCAGGAGGTTCAGACCTGGGCAACATAGTGAGACCCTGTCTCAATTTTATTTTATTTTATTTTTTTATTTATTTTATTTTTTTTTGAGACGGAGTTTCGCTCTTGTTACCCAGGCTGGAGTGCAATGGCGCGATCTCGGCTCACCACAACCTCCGCCTCCTGGGTTCAGGCAATTCTCCTGCCTCAGCCTCCTGAGTGGCTGGGATTACAGGCACGCGCCACCATGCCCAGCTAATTTTTAGTATTTTTAGTAGAGACGGGGTTTCACCGTGTTGACCAGGATGGTCTCGATCTCTTGACCTCGTGATCCACCCGCCTCGGCCTCCCAAAGTGCTGGGATTACAGGCTTGAGCCACCGCGCCCGGCCTCAATTTTATTTTTTTAAGGTGTGGTGGGGAAGTTATGACTACTTATATATATTTTGTGTTTGAAAACATTATCAGAAGTACTGTTAACTGTAAATAGACATACAATCCAATTGAGAATGAGCATTGAGTTAGATTATCCATTTGTTATGAGTCCTTTTGGAAGTTAAAATTAACGTTCATATCAACCAACTTTAATGTCCTACTGCCAAAATTTTTTCTGAAAAATTCCTTTGATTTTGTATTCCTTCTGCCTTCCTTTCTATTTTTGACTTTCTGCTTATTAGGGGTCCCTGTTTTTTTTTTTTTTTTTAATTTTTAAAATTTTTTTTTTGGGGGAGTTTCTAGGGAACCCCCTCTCCCTGGCTTACAAATGCGTTGACAAGGGATCCCTGTTTAACATACTACATCTTATTGGAAATGTAGATTTTTTTTTTTTTATTTTTTTTTCTGTGAGACGGAGTTTCGCTCTTGTTACCCAGGCTGGAGTGCAATGGCGCGATCTCGGCTCACCGCAACCTCTGCCCCCTGGGTTCAGGCAATTCTCCTGCCTCAGCCTCCTGAGTAGCTGGGATTACAGGTATGCACCACCATGCCCAGCTAGTTTTTTGTATTTTTAGTTGAGACGGGGTTTCACCATGTTGACCAGGATGGTCTCGATCTCTGGACCTCGTCATCCCCCCGCCTCGGCCTCCCAAAGTGCTGGGATTACAGGCTTGAGCCACCGCGCCCGGCTTTATTTTTTATTTTTTATTTTTTTAAACATTTGAGAAAAACTATTGTGAAGCTTTGACGCTTCATTGAAAATAATTCTTAGAATATGTCTTTGAAAGAGCTAAGATATGCTTTCGCATACTAGAACTTTTAATTTCTGTTTCCAGGGCACTACCTTACCTATTTTTGTTAACTCAGGCACCACACTGGTCTTCTGTCAGTTCCCTGAATATGAATATGCTATGTTTATTTTGGACTAGACAGATTCCTCACATTATGTAGCCCATATGCTCATTTGTCACTCATTCATTACTTCTTAAGTGAAGTCTTTAAGATTCTACATTACATAGTCTTTAAGTCCTTCATATCACTATTACAGTTGTAATACTACGTTTATCCATACATTTATTTGGTTTGTCTCTCCAACTTCTCTGTAAAACTTTTTTTTTTTTTTTTTTTTTGAGGAGTCTCGCTCTGTTGCCCAGGCTGGAGTGCAGTGGCATGATCTTTGCTCACTGCAACCTCCACCTCCCAAGCAGCTGGGACTACAGGTGCACGCCACCACACTCAACTAATTTTCGTATTTTTAATAGAGATGGGGTTTCTCCACGTTGGCCAGGATGGTCTTTATCTCTTGACCTCACGATCTGCCAGCCTCGGCCTCCCAAAGTGATGGGATTACAGATGTGTGCCACTGTACCCGGTTAACCTTTTTTTTTTTTTTTTTTTTTTAAGAATGGAGTCTTAGTCTGTCGCCAGGCTGGAGTGCAGTGGCACGATCTTGGCTCACTGCAGCCTCTGCCTCCTGGGTTTCAGTGATTCTTCTGCCTCAGCCTCCTGAATAGCTGGGACAGCAAGTGTGCCTCACCATGCCCAGCTAATTTTTGCATTTTCATTAGAGATGGGGTTTCACCGTGTTGGCCAGGATGGTCTTTATCGCTCTCTCTCTTTTTTTTTTAAGATGGGGTTTCACCATGATGGCCAGGCTGGTCTTGAACTCCTGACCTCAGGTGATCCACCTACCTCAGCCTCCCAAAGTGCTAGGATTACAAGCATGAGCCACCACGCCCGGCTCCCACCAGGCATATTTTCCTTATATTTTCTGTAATCTTTCCTGTATCAACCATTCTCATCTGGCCTATTTGATGATTTAGTAGGAATTAGGATATAGTGGGCTTGATTAAGGTAAGGGATCCTTTTTCCTCACAAACCTAGCTTGTTAGAAGTGGTGAATAGATTAAGGGCAGGAAGGCCATAATTATTTTCCTTTCCTTTCCTCCAGGGGGACCCCAGAAATACTTAGTTTGGTTCTAATTTTTTTTTTTTTTTTTTGAGACGGAGTTTCGCTCTTGTTACCCAGGCTGGAGTGCAATGGCGCGATCTCGGCTCACCGCAACCTCTGCCTCCTGGGTTCAGGCAATTCTCCTGCCTCAGCCTCCTGAGTGGCTGGGATTACAGGCACGTGCCACCATGCCCGGCTAATTTTTTTTATTTTTAGTAGAGACGGGGTTTCACCATGTTGACCAGGCTGGTCTCGATCTCTCGACCTCGTGATCCACCCGCCTCGGCCTCCCAAAGTGCTGGGATTACAGGCTTGAGCCACCGCGCCTGGCCCCTAATTTTTTTTTTTTTTTTTTAAAGACGGGGTTTCACCATGTTGGTCAGGCTTGTCTTGAATTCCGACCTCAGGTGATCCACCTGCCTTGGCCTCCAAAGTGCTTGGATTACAGGCGTGAGCCACCACGCCCGGCCTGGTTCTAATTATTTTTACTTCCATGAATGATTTTTATTTACGCCTTATTGCCATACAGTCTGAAAATTTTGCATAATTAATTATATAATTTCAACTTTAAATCTTTATATTTTTTATTTTAATATTTGTATTAATATAGAAGATTCTGCTTAGAACATTAAAAATTAAATGGAGAAGCAAGATCTCTTAAAATCAAGTCCTAAAATAATAGCCAATATACATTTGTGAAGGGAGACTTAGTGCAGTATAGTTCTTATTTCAGACTTCTGTTTGTTAGATGAATTGTTCTGGTTATCTGTTGCTCTGTAACAAACTTTTTGGCCATGCGCGTGGCTCACACCTGTAATTCCAGCTCTTAAAGAGGCAGAGGCGGGAGGATAGCTTGAGCCCAAGAGGTCGAGACCTGCATGGGCAATATAGCGAGACCCTGTTCTCCACAAAAAAGAAAAAAAACCAAAAAAAAAAAAAATTAGTGTAACAAACTTTTTAAAAGATATTTTAAAATTTTTATTATGGTAAAATATATATAACATAAAATTTATGATTTTAATCATTTTTAAGTGTACAGTTCTTTGGCATTAGATACATTCACATTGTTGTACAACCATCACCACCATTCATCTCCAGAATTTTTCATCTTCCCCAACTGAAATTCTACCCATTAAACACTTAACTCCTCATTTTTCCCTTCCCCCAGCTCCTGGCAACCGCCATTCTGTTTTTTGTCTAGATGATTTTGACTGTCCACTTGATCTTAGCCAGAAGGCTCAGAAGTGATTGCCTTACTCTCAAATAAATGAAATCACACAACATTTGTCCTTTTGTGATTGGCTTATTTTAGTTAACATACACCTTTAAGGTTCATCTGTATTATAGCATGTGTAAGAATTTCTTTCCCTTTTAAAGCTGAATAATATTCCATTGTGTGTATGTACCACATTTTGTTTCTCTGTCAATGAACCCTTGAATTATTTCCACCTTTTAGCTATTGTGAGCAACTTTTCTTATTATCTCAGTTTTGTGGATTAGGAATTCAGGCACGGTTTGGCTTACTCATTGGTATTCAGCTAGTGACTGGATTGGTCTAGAGGATCTACAGTGGCTTTACTTAAACACTTGATACCTTAGGGGGAACCGCTGAAAGGCTGGACTCAGCTGGGCTCTTTTCTCTAAGATGTAGTTTTACGGTTTTCCACATAGTCTTTCTAGCAGACTAGTTGGGCTCTGGGTTCCAAGACACCATGGAGGAGGTTGCCAGTACTTGGTCCAGAAACAGCATTATCACCTCTACCTTACTCTTTTGGTTAAAAGAAAGTACCATTGTCATAGGCCAGCCCACATTCAAGGGGAGAAAAAAGATGGGCCTTACCTCTCGGTGGAAGTAGGAAAGAATTTGTAGCCATTATTAGTCTGCCACAGTAGCTCTTGTGACAAGTCAAAGTATATTAACCATGTGTACACTTTTAAATTTTTATCTTATTTTTATTTTATTATTGTTAGTATTTTTTTTTTAAGACAGAGTCTTGCTCAGGCTGGAGTGCAGTGGTGCTGTCTCTGCTCACTGTAACCTCCGTCTCCCAGGTTCAAGCGATTCTCCTGCCTTAGTCTTGAGAGTAGCTGGGATTACAGGTGTGTACCACTATGCCCAGTTAATTTTTGTATGTTTTACCATGTTGGTCAGGCTGGTCTTGAACTCCTGACCTTGGGTCATGTGCTCTCCTCGCCCTCTCAAAGTGCTGGGATTATAGGCATGAGCCACTGTGGTGGGCCATATTTTATTACTATTTTTTGAGATGTAGTCTTGCTCTGTCACCCAGGCTGGAGTACAGTGTCTCAGTCTTGGCTCACTGCAACCACCACCCCTGGGGTTAAAGTGATCCTCCCGTCTCAGCCTCTGGAGTAGATGGGACTACAGGTGTAAACTCCTTCCATGTAATTTTTAAATTTTTTGTAGTTTCGGGAGGGCCTCTCTAAGTTAATAAGGCTGGTCTGGAACTCCTGGCCTCAAGCGATCCTCCTACCTCACCCTCCCAAAGTGCTAGGATTACAGGCACGAGCCACTGGGTCTGGCTTGAATTGCTATTAGGATACAATTTCTTCAGGCCGTTTCAGTATATAGGGCCCCCTTATTTATATAACTTAATTTAATCAGTCAGTCAATCATGAGTTCATTCTGTTACCTCCGGTTGAACTCCAGCACAGAGTACTTTATAAGCTTTTTCCATTCTATATTTCCGTCTTCTTGTAGAATCAAAACCTGGATTTCCTCTGACATCCCTAAGATTATTTGTACTACTCTACTGTAAGTAGAAATTAAATTGAGATCTACTTTACCAGTATCCTTTACAGGATTTCTTTGAAGTTCTTTTTGTCCCATGAAAAGTATATGAAGTACTATGTCAGTTACTTAAATTTGAATTCTTTGTTTTTTTTTTTTTTTGAGACGGAGTTTTGCTCTTGTTACCCAGGCTGGAGTGCAATGGCGCGATCTCGGCTCACCGCAACCTCCGCCTCCTGGGTTCAGGCAATTCTCCTGCCTCAGCCTCCTGAGTAGCTGGGATTACAGGCACGCGCCACCATGCCCAGCTAATTTTTTGTATTTTTAGTAGAGACGGGGTTTCACCATGTTGACCAGGATGGTCTCGATCTCTCAACCTCGTGATCCACCCGCCTCGGCCTCCCAAAGTGCTGAGATTACAGGCTTGAACCACCGCGCCCAGCCTGGATTCTTTGTTAATCAGTTTTTATAAACAGCTAATTTGTGTTCCATTTATCAATTTTTGAGACAGTCTCATTCAGATGCCTAGTGCAGTGGTGTGATCATAGCTCACTGCAGCCTCGATATCCGTGTGCTCAGGTGTTCCTCCTACCTCAGCCTCCCCAGTAGCTGGGACTATAAGTACACACTACCATGCTGGGCTAATTTTTGTATTTTTTGTAGAGACAGGATTTTGCCATGCTGCCCAGTCTGGTCTTGAACTCCTGGGCTTAAGCATTCTACCTACCTCAGCCTCCCAAAGTGTTGGGATTACAGGCATGAGCCACTGTGCCTGGCCAATCTTTTATTTCTACTGACAGATGTGATCTTTGCTTTATTATTTTAATAATATATTTTGTCACCCAGACTGGAGTGCAGAGGCATGATATTGGCTCACTACAAGCGCTGTCTCCTGGGCTCAGGTGATTCTTGTCTCAGCCTCCTGAGTGGCTGGGATTACAGGACCCGACACAATGCCCATGCACAGCTTATTATTTTATTTTATTTTTTGAGATTGTGTCTCACTCTTGTCACCCAGGCATAAGTGCAGTAATGTGACCTTGGCTCACTGTAACCTCCACCTCCTGGGTTCAAGTGATTTTCCTGCCTCAGCCTCCCAAGTAGCTGGGATTACAGGCACCCACCACCATGCCCGGCTAATATTTTGTAAGTTTAATACAGATGGAGTTTTACCATGTTAGCCAGGCTGGTCTTGAACTCCTGATCTCAGGTGATCCGCCCTCCTTGGCCTCCCAAAGTGTTGGGATTACAGGTGTAAGCCACTGTGCCTGGCCTAAATTTTGTATTTTTAGTAGAGATAGGGTTTCACCATGTTTGTCCAGGCTTGTTTTGAACTCCTGACTTCAAGTGATCTATCTGCCTTGGACTACTAGAGTGCTGGGATTACAAAGGTGAGCCACCACTCCGGCCTGATTTTTTTTTTTTTTTAAATTGCGGTGAAAACATAACATAAAATTTACTCTTCTCTTCTCTTCTCTTCTCTTTTCTCTTCTTTCTCTCTTCTCTCTTCTCCTCTTCTCTCTTCTCTCCCCACCCCTCCCCCACCCCATCCCCTCCCCTCCCCCATCCCCCTTTCACCCATCCCCCATCCCCTCCTCTCCTCTCCCCTTCCCTCCTCTCCCCTCCCCCTCCCTTTCTACCCTCTCTCCTCTCCCTCCCCTCTCCCCTCCCGTCTCCCCTCCCTTTCCCTCTCCCCTCCCCTCCCCTCCCCTCCCCTTCCCTCTCCCCTCCCCTCCCCTCCCCTCCCCTCCCCTCCCCTCCCCTCCCCTCCCCTCCCCTCTCCTCTCCTCCCCTCTCCTCTCCCCTCCCCTCCCCACTTTTGAGACAGAGTCTCGCTCTTGCCTGGTGCCAGGCTGGAGTGCAGTGGCGCGATCACAGCTCACTGCAACCTCCGCCTCCTGGGTTCAAGCAATTCTTCTGCCTCAGCCTCCTGAGTAGCTGGGACCACAGGGACATGCCACCGTGCCTGGCTATTTTTTATATTTTTAGTAGAGACGGGGTTTCACCATGTTGGCCAGGATGGTCTCGATCTCTTGACCTCGTGATCTGCCTGCCTTGGCCTCCCAAAGTTCTGGGATTACAGACGTGAGCCACCGTACCCTGCCTAAATAGAGTTCTTAACCCCTCTGAACCTCCGTGTAACACTTATGTTTAAATATTCTTACATAGAACTTCTTGTTGCCAGGAAGCAATAAATTAGCTTCACTGCAAAATATTAATTTGCTTATCTGACAGCAAACTAAATTTAAACGTAGGCAGGTTGGGTGTAGTGGTTCACACCTGTAAACCCAGCAATTTGTGAGGCCGAAGCAGGTGGATTACGTGAGCTCAGGAGCTTGAGACCAGGCTGGCCTATATGGTGAAATCTCATCTCTACTAAAAATACAAAATGACCAGGTGCGGTGGCTCACCAGCCTAGACAAACATGGTGAAACCACGTCTCTGGTAAACATACAAAAATTATTACAGGCATAATTTTTGTACTTTTACCTAGTACTTTGAGAGACCGAGGCAGTTGGATCACAAAAGTCAGGAGATCAGAGACCATCCAAAAATACAAAAAAATTAGCTAGGCGTGGTGGTGGGTACCTCCCAGCTACTGGAGAGGCTGAGACAGGAGAATCACTTGAACCCAAGAGGTGGAGTTTGCAGTGAGCTGAGATGGCTCCATTGCACTCCAGCCTGGGCAACAGAGCAAGACTCCATCTCAAAATAAATAAATAAATAAAATATAAAAGGAAAGAAAAGGCTTCTTCTTGAATTTCCTTTTGCAGAGAGATAAAATTGATGGAGTCAGTGGGGTTTTTATGATATATAAAATCCAAGTTCTGTAGTTCATTGTAATATATGAAATCCTAATAGCTTTTATTTACTGAAGACAACAGATCAAGAAAGTTCTAGCTGTGCCGGCCGCGGTGGCTCAAGCCTATAAACCCAGCACTTTGGGAGGTCGAGGCGGGTGGATCACGAGGTCAAGAGATCAAGACCATCCTGGTCAACATGGTGAAACCCCGTCTCTACTAAAAATACAAAAAAATTAGCTGGACATGGCGGCGCATGCCTGTAATCCCAGCTACTCAGGAGGCTGAGATAAGAGAATTGCCTGAACCCAGGAGGCGGAGGTTGTGGTGAGCCGAGATCGTGCCATTGCACTCCAGCCTGGGTAACAAGAGTGAAACTCCGTCTCAAAAAAAAAAAAAAAAAACACACACACACACACACACAAAAGAAAGTTCTAGCCAGGTGTGGTGGCTCACACCTGTAATCCTAGTATTTTTGGAGGCCGAGATGGGTGGATCACCTGAGGTTGGAAGTTTGAGACCAACCTGACCAACATGGAGAAACCCCGTCTCTTCTAAAAATACAAAAAAAATTAGCTGGGTGTGGTGGTGTATGCCTGTAATTCCAGCTACTCCGGAGGCTGAGGTAGGAGAATCACTTTAACCTGGGAGGCGGAAGTTGTGGTGAGCTGAGATCATGCCATTGCACTCCAGCCTGGGCAACAAGAGTGAAACTCCATCTCAAAAAAAAAAGTGGTAGCTGAGCTCAGTGGCGCATGCCTATGATCCCAGCACTGTGGGAGGCCAAGGCAGACAGATCACTTGAGCTCAGGAGTTTGAGACCAGCTTCGGCAGCGTAGCGAAACCCTATCTCTACTAAAAATACAAAATATTAGCTGGGTGTGGTGGTGTGCACCTGTAGTTTCAGCTACTCAGGAAGCCGAGTTAGGAGGATCATCTGAGCCTGGGGAGGTTGAGGCTGCAGAGGTTGTGATCGTGCCACTGGGCTCCAGCCTAGATGACAGTGAGACACTATCTCAAAAAAAAAAAAAAAAAAAAAAAATTAAAAATTTTTAATTTGGGCCGGGCGTGGTGTAATCCCACGTGGTGTAATCTCAAGCCTGTAATCCCAGCACTTTGGGAGGCTGAGGCGGGTGGATCACGAGGTCAAGAGATCAAGACCATCCTGGTCAACATGGTGAAATCCCGTCTCTACTAAAAATACAAAAAAATTAGCTGGGCATGGTGGCGTGGGCCTGTAATCCCAGCTACTCAGGAGGCTGAGGCAGGAGAATTGCCTGAACCCAGGAGGCGGAGGTTGTGGTGAGCCGAGATCGCGCCATTGCACTCCAGCCTGGGTAACAAGAATGAAACTCTGTCTCAAAAAAAAAAAAAAAATTTTAATTTGGGCCGGGCGTGGTGGCTCATGCCTATAATCCCAGCACTTTGGGAGGCTGAGGTGGGTGGATCACGAGGTCAAGAGATAGAGACCATCCTGGTCAACATGGTGAAACCCCATCTCTACTAAAAATACGAAAAATTAGCTGGGTGTGGTGGCACGTGCCTGTAGTCCCAGCTACTCGGGAGGCTGAGACAGGAGAATTGCTTGAACCCAGGTGGCAGAGGTTGCGGTGAGCTGAAGAGATCGCGCCATTGCACTGGAGCCTGGGTAACAAGGATGAAACTCTGTCTCAAAAAAAAAAATTTTTTTTTAATTTACGAGTGGCGAATAAAATGGAAAAAAAAAAAAAACATTTAACACTTCCTACTTAAAGTAGGGGCATTGTGATTCATTTTGGTAAAGCCAGCTCTTTTTTTTTTTTATGTCCACTTTTTATTTTTTTATTGCATTTTAGGTTTTAGGGTACATGTGAAGAACATGCAAGATTGTTGCATAGGTACACCCATGGCAGTGTGATTTGCTCCCTTCCTCCCCATCACCTATATCTGGCATTTCTCCCCATGCTCTCTCCCCACCGCTGTGCTTCCCCTATTTCCCCTGGCCGACAGACCCCATTGTGTGATGCTCTCCTCCCTGTGTCCATGTGTTCTCATTGTTCAGCACCCACCTATGAGTGGGAACATGTGGTGTTTGATTTTCTGTTCTTGTGTCAGTTTGCTGAGAATGATGGTTTCCAGGTTCATCCATGTCCCTACAAAGGACATGAACTCATCGTTTTTTGTTGTTTTTTTTTTTTTTTTTTGAGACGGAGTTTCGCTCTTGTTACCCAGGCTGGAGTGCAATGGCGCGATCTCGGCTCACCGCAACCTCCGCCTCCTGGGCTCAGGCAATTCTCCTGCCTCAGCCTCCTAAGTAGCTGGGATTACAGGCACACGCCACCATGCCCAGCTAATTTTTTGCACCTTTAGTAGAGACGGGGTTTCACCATGTTGACCAGGATGGTCTCGATCTCTCAACCTCGTGATCCACCCGCCTCGGCCTCCCAAAGTGCTGGGATTACAGGCTTGAGCCACCGTGCCCGGCCTGAACTCATCGTTTTTAATGACTGCGTAATATTCCATGTTGTATGTGTGCCACATGTTCCCTGTCCAGTCTATCATCGTTGGGCATTTGGGTTGGTTCCAGGTCTTTGCTATTGAAAACTGTGCTGCAGTGAACATTCTTATGCATGTGTCCTTATAGTAGAACGATTTATAATCCTTTGGATATATACCTAGTAATGGGATTGCTGGGTCAAATGGAATTTCTTTTTTTTTTTTTTGAGACGGAGTTTCGATCTTGTTACCCAGGCTGGAGTGCAATGGCGCGACCTCGGCTCACCGCAACCTCCGCCTCCTGGGTTCAGGCAATTCTCCTGCCTCAGCCTCCTAAGTAGCTGGGATTACAGGCACGCACCACCATGCCCAGCTAACTTTTTGTATTTTTAGTAGAGACGGGGTTTCACCTTGTTGACCAGGATGGTCTCGATCTCTCGACCTCGTGATCCACCCGCCTCGGCCTCCCAAAGTGCTGGGATTACAGGCTTGAGCCACCGCGCCCAGCCTCAAATGGAATTTCTATTTCTCGGTCCTTGAGGAATTGCCACACTGTCTTCCATTTACACTCCCACCAACAGTGTAACAGTGTTCCTGTTTCTCTACATCCTCTCCAGCATCTGTTGTCTCCAGATTTTTTAATGATCGCCATTCTAACTGAAAGCCAACTCTTAAATAACAGCATTAATTCAGTAAGGGAAAGTGGATTTATACTGGGAATAGCACTAGAATGGATTTCCATGTGAGATTATTATATGTTGAGATGATTGTAATTTACAGTATAAGTGTCAATTATGTTGTCTGATTGCATCTGTTTTTTTTTTTTTAAAGGAAAAAAGAAAGAATAATAAAATAAAATAAAAAAGGCCGGGCGCGGTGGCTCAAGCCTGTAATCCCAGCACTTTGGGAGGCCGAGGCGGGTGGATCACGAGGTCAAGAGATCGAGACCATCCTGGTCAACATGGTGAAACCCCGTCTCTACTAAAAATACTAAAAATTAGCTGGGCATGGTGGCGTGTGCCTGTAATCCCAGCTACTCAGGAGGCTGAGGCAGAAGAATTGCCTGAACCCAGGAGGCGGAGGTTGCGGTGAGCCGAGATCGCGCCATTGCACTCCAGCCTGGGTAACAAGAGCGAAACTCCGTCTCAAAACTAAAAAAAAAAAAAAAAAAAAAAAATAAAATAAAATAAAAAAGAATGAAGGAGAGGACGAAAGAGGAAGAGGAAGAGGGAGAGAGAATGAGGGTGTTGCTTTATTGCCCGGGCTAGAATGCAGTCTAAAAATGGGTATGCCTGTAATTGTGCTTAATAATAGAGACATAGGGCCGGGCACGGTGGCTCAAGCCTGTAATCCCAGCACTTTGGGAGGCCGAGGCGGGTGGATCACAAGGTTGAGAGATCGAGACCATCCTGGTCAACATGGTGAAACCCCGTCTCTACTAAAGATACAAAAAATTAGCTGGGCATGGTGGCACGTGCCTGTAATCCCAGCTACTCAGGAGGCTGAGGTAGGAGAATTGCTTGAACCCAGGAGGCGGAGGTTGCGGTGAGCCGAGATCGTGCCATTGCACTCCAGCCTGGATAACAAGGGCGAAACTCCGTCTCAAAAAAAAAAAAAAATAATAATAATAATAATAATAGAGACATAAAAAAAAATGAGGGAAGAAAAAAACAAGCAGCCAACCAATATTTCATTTAAACCTGTAAGTAGGTATGATGTGGTACTGATAAGAGTGTATATTTTGTGTATTTAAAGTGGAGAGTTCTATAAATGTTAATTGAGTTTATTTGTTCCGGATCTGAGTTCAAATCCTGGATATTGTTGTTAATTTTCTGTCTGATTGATCTGTCTAATATTGATGTTGAAGTCTCCCACTATTACTGTGTGGGAGTCTAAGTCTCTTTGTAAGTCTTATATATCTGGGTATTCCTGTATTGGGTGCGTATTTATTTAGGATCTTTAGCTCTTCTCGTTGCATTGATCCTTTTATCATTATGTAATATCCTTCTTTGCTTCTTTTGATCTTTGTTGCTTTAAAGACTATTTTATCAGAGGCAAAAATTTCAACTCCTGCTTTTTATTTATTTATTTATTTATTTTTGCTCTCCATTTGGTTGGTAAATCTTTCTTCATCCCTTTCTTTTGAGTCTTCGTATCCTTGCATGTGAGATGGGTCTGGATGCAGCATACTGACGGGTTTTGGCTTTTTATCCAATTTGCCTGTCTATGTCTTTGGATTGGGGGATTTAGTCGATTTAAATTTAGAATTAATAATAATATATGTGAATTTAGTACTGCCATTTAATGTTAGCTGGCTGTTTTGCCCATTAGTTGATGTAAATTCTTGATTATGTAGATGCTCTTTACTTTTTTGGTGTTTTTTAGAAGGGCTGATACTGGTTGTTCCTTTTTATGTGTAGTGGTTCTTTCAGAAGCTCTTGTAAAGCAGGCCCGGTGGTGATGAAATCCCTGAGTGCTTGCTTGTTCGCAAAAGATTTTATTTTTCCTTCCCTTATGAAGCTTAGTTTGGCTGGATGTAAAATTCTGGGTTGAAAGTTCTTTTCTTTGGGGCCGGGTGCGGTGGCTCAAGCCTGTAATCCCAGCACTTTGGGAGGCGGAGGCAGGTGGATCACGAGGTCGAGAGATCGAGACCATCCTGGTCAACATGGTGAAACCTCGTCTCTACTAAAAATACAAAAAACTAGCTGGGCGTGGTGGCGCGTGCCTGTAATCCCAGTTACTTAGGAGGCTGAGGCAGGAGAATTGCCTGAACCCAGGAGGCGGAGGTTGCGGTGAGCCGAGATCGCGCCATTGCACTCCAGCCTGGGTAACAAGAGTGAAACTCCATCTCAAAAAAAAAAAAAAAAGAAAAAAGAAAGTTCTTTTCTTTAAGGATGTTGAATATTGGTCCCCACTCTCTTCTGACTTGTAGGGTTTCTGCTGAGAGATCTGCTGTAAGTCTGATAGGCTTCGCTTTATGGGTAACCTGACCTTTCTCTCTGGCTGCCCTCAGTATTTTCTCCTTCATTTCAACCCTGGTGAATCTGGCGATTATGTGCCTTGAGGTTGGTCTTCTTGAGGAATATCTTTGTCGTGTTCTCTGTATTACCTGGAGTTGAATATTGTCCTGCCTTGCTAGGTTGGGAAAGTTTTCCTGAATAATATCCTGAAGCGTATTTTCCAGCTTGGATTGATTCTGTTCGTCACATTCAGGTACACCTATCAAACGCAGATTAGGTCTTTTCACATAGTCTCACATTTCTTGGAGACTCGTTCCTTTTTATCCTTTTTTCTCTAATCTTACCTTCTCGTTTTATTTCATCAAGTTGGTCTTCGACCTCTGATATCTTTTCTTCTGCTTGATCAATTCGGCTGTTAAAACTTGTGCATACGTCACGAAGTTCTCGTGTTGTGTTTTTCAGCTCCATTAATTCACTTATATTTCTCTCTAAATTGTGTATTCTTGTTAACATTTTGTCAAACCTTTTTTCGAAGTTCTTTTAGTTTCTTTGCATTGGGTTAGAACAAGTTCTTTTAACTTACAGAAGTTTCTTATCATCCACCTTTTGAAGCCTGCTTCTGTTAATGGAACACACTCGTTCTCCATCAGGCCTTTTTCCATTGCTGAAGAGGAACTGTGATCCCCTGTAGAGGGAGAGGCGTTCTGATTTTGGGTATTCTCAGCCTTTTTAGGCTGGTTTCTTCCCTTCGTTATAGATTTGTACATCTGTGGTCTTTATTATTATAGTCTTTATAATTGGGTTTCCGAGTGGACGTCCAACTTGTTGATTCCCAGCGCTAAAATCTGAGCAACCCACTGCGGCGGCCAAAACAGCGGCGTTAAGATTGATGGTGCTTTTCTGACTCTGCACCAAGAACCGCCGCACCAAGGCGGCAGCGAAACTGCCTCACCGGCCACAAGAGTCGCGCTGGGGACCCGTGGGGCTCCTCTGCTGGGAATCTCCTGGTGCGTGAGCAACAAAAATTCGTCTGAAAGTGTGACGCCCTCTCGTTCTCTGCACTTTCACTGGGAGCTACAATCCCAAGCTCCTAGTTATCAGCCATCTTGAGTCTCTTTCCGCATCTGTTTCTTTAGATAAAAAGATCACTAAGAATTTTGATTGTCAAGAAACGTTTCGTTGAAAAAAAAAAAAGAAAGGTTTCGTAGAGAAGGTGACGGTTGGGCTGGGATTCGAAGGCTCAGACTTGGGTGAGCAAATGAGTGGTAAAACATTTCAGGCAGATGAATGGCAGAAAGGCAGAAGCATGTTTGGTGTGTTTAAGGAAAACAAGTACTTGAGCTAGTGCTCAACTTACGACCACGATTGGTTCCGACAGACCCGTCGTAACACGATTTGGTTGTAAGTTGAGTAGGCTGTATGTACGGTACTGTGAAATGATGTTATAAAAATCTTTTAAGTCATATTTTATCATAATTTTCTTTCATTGTTATATATCATAATTTTCTTTGTTCATTTTATGCCGTTCGTATCATCTCTACACCATTTTGTTTCTTATTTTTTACATTCGTCAGGTTTAAGTAAAACACTGCATTACCAGTACAACTGGTTTAATATTTGCAAAACATAAAATTTCAAAATACAGGTGCATACAAAATACAGGTGTAAAAAATACCATAGGAAACATTTTCCCAATTGCAAAACATATCAAAATATATAAACATGTACAAAACACAAATTGCTGTACCCAGTCTGGGATAACAGTTGAAATGGTGCACACGGAGATGGTAGTGCTGCTGGAAGCTGGTCCGCACTGTTGTATGCCCAGCTGGGCAATGTTTGCGCTGCCAGACGCAGAGCAGTCGTGGCTAGCGATTGTGGTCGTAAAGTCGAATGGTCGTAGTTGCATGGGTCATAAGTCGATCAATACCTATACGTACAGTCAGTGTGGTGGCTCACCCCTATAATCTTGGCACTTTGGGAGACTGAGAAGGGCGGATTACTTGAGGCCAGGAGCTTGAGACCAACCTGGCCAACATGGTGAAATTGCCCTTTCTACCAAAAATACAAAAATTAGTCCGGTGCGGTGATATGTGCCTGTAATCCCAGCTACTCAAGAGGCAAAAGAATAGCTTGAACTCTCAAGGCGTAGGTTGAAGTGACCAGAGATTGCGCCACCGCACTCCAGCCTCGGCAATAGAGTGAGACTCTCGGTCTCAAAAAAAAAAAAAGTAATGAGTACTACAATTTTGCTAATGCGGAGGCAACTTAAGGTTAAGTAAGGCTTAGATAATTCCCTAATCCTACTTCTTTTTTTTAGACGAAGTCTCACTCTTTTGCCCAGGCTGAAGTGCAGTGGCATGATCTTGGCTCACTGCAGCCTCCATCTTCTGATTTCAAGCAATTCTCCTGCCTCAGCCTCCCAAGTAGCTAGGATTACAGGCACCCGCCATCACACCCAGCTAATTTCTGTATTTGTAGTAGAGATGGGGTTTTAACATGTTGGCCAGGCTGGTCTCGAACTCCTGACCTTGTGGTCCACCTGCATCAGCCTTCCAAAGTGCTGGGATTACAGGCATGTGCAACCCTGCTGGGCCAAATCCTACTTCTTAAAGAACAGTTGGGAGGAAAAAAAAAAGATGGTAGCTATGAAATTGTTGAAGTCTTGAATGACAAAGAAAGGAATTTAAATTAAAAAGAAATCTTAGGCATGTGAGCTGAAAAATGGTATATGCTAGGTCATAGTGTTGCATGATTAACAAAGCTAAGTGGCTAAACAGTTTTTCTTTCTTTTTTTTTTTTTAAATAAGGATGGGGTTTCACCATGTTGGTCAGGCTGGTCTTGAACTCCCGACCTCAGGTGATCCGCCCGCCTTGACCTCCAAAGTGCTTGGATTATAAGTGTGAGCCACTAGGCCTGGCCCCAAACAGTTTCTTAAGTGCATAAATAGCACCCTTGCTTTGTGGCCAGTCATTTTTTAATCTCATGTCCAGATCTGATAGCATCTTTTTTTTTTCTTTTCTTTTTTGGTGCCACTCAATCAGGCCAGCAAATAGCATCTTTGTTTGAACAGGAGTCCATTTCTAATTGATGCTGTCTGAGTAAATCTGTTAGTTGCTGAGATTATAGTCATCTGACAGTAAGTGTGAAAGCTGTGGAAGAGTAAAATTTAAAGAGTGGCTAGCAACATTTTATGTACTTAAATGACTTAATTATGAATTTTTTAAAAATCAGTGGTTTTTTTTTTTTTTGAGAGGGAATCTAGGTCTGTTGCCCAGGCTGGAGTGCACTGGCATGATCTCGGCTCACTTGCAACCTCTGCTGCCCAGGTTCAAGCAATTCTTCTGCCTCAGCTTCCCGAGTAGCTGGGATTACAGGCACTTGCCACCGTGCCCGGTTAATTTTTCTATTTTTAGTAGAGATGGGGTTTCACCACCTTGGCCAGGCTGATCTTGAACTTTGTGATCCACCTGTCTCGGCCTCCCAAAGTATTGAGATTACAGGCATGAGCTACCATGTCTGGCTTTTTTAAAATAAAACAATAGGTACAGGGTCTTTCTATGTTTCCCAGGATGGTCTCGAACTCCTGGGCTTTAAGTAATTTCCCTCGCCTTATCCTTTCACAGTGGTGGCATTACAGATGTGAGCCACCATATCCAGCCTATAGTAGTCCTTTATGATTGGTTTTATTTATTTATTTATTTATTTATTTTTTTCAAGACGCAGTCTTGCTACGATGTCCAGGTTGGAGTGTAGTGGTGTGATCTTAGCACATGACAACCTCCACCTCCTGGGTTGAAGTGATTTTCCTGCCTCAGCCTCCCAAATAGCTGGGATTACAGGTGCTTGCCGCCACACCTGGCTAATTTTTGTATTTTTTGTAGAGATGGGTTTTCACCATATTGGCTAGGCTGGTCTCGAACTCCTGACCTCAAGTAATCTGCTTGTCTTGGCCTACCAAAGTGCTGGGATTACAGCATAAGCCTCTGTGCCCAGCTAATCGGTTTTATTTCTGTAAGGTAATTAGTAACATGTCTATTTTCATTCTGAATCTAGTAATTTAGTCTTTTTTTTCTTGGTCAGTTTTGTTGATGTTTTCAAAGAACCAGCTTTTTGTTTCCCTTTCTCTAGCTCCCATCAAGTTCTTCTGGGTGGTAGTATTTTTAGCAACTGATATAGGAAGACGCTGCCCACTTCTCCTTCTCTGCCACTGTCTACTTTTTCCCACCACCCCCTTTTCATCGTGCCTTTAGGGGAATTTTCCTATACTTACTGTTGATTTTCCTCTAACTCTCACAGCTCCTGCCATAATTAATTCCATCTGTCTTTTTCCCACATATGTACACTTGTCAGCTTGAATCTCACTTTTCCTTTTCTTTTTTTTGTTTCTTTCTTACGTGAGGGAGTCTTGCTCTGTCCCTCAGGCTGCAGTGCAGTGATGCAATCTCGGCTCACTGTAACCTCTGCCTCCAGGGTTCAAGCAATTCTGCCTCAACCTCCTGAATATATGGGATTATAGGCGCCTGCCACCACGCCTGGCTAATTTTTGTATTTTGAGTGGAGATGGTGTTTTGCCTTGTTAGCCAGTCTGGTCTCAAACTTCTGACCTCAGGTGATCCACTCTCCACGGCCTCCTGAAGTGCTGGGATTACAGGCGTGAGCCACTGCGCTCGGCCTCCTATTTTTCTTTCAACTCTTAATTCATTTAGCCTTAGAAAAACTGTGTTTTATTTTATTTTTGAGCAAAAAGACCTTAAAGTTTGATAATTTTAAGCTTAAGGCAAATTATGTATCTTTATTAAGGAAAAGGAAAGCTAGAGTACTTGAAGTTTAATGGATTAAGAGATCTATTAAGTTGCTAGATGCTCCCATCGAAATTTTCTTTTTTCTTTTTTTTTTTTTTTTTGAGATGGAGTTTCGCTCTTGTTACCCAGGCTGGAGTGCAATGGTGCGATCTCGGCTCACCGCAAACTCTGCCTCCTGGGTTCAGGCAATTCTCCTGCCTCAGCCTCCTGAGTAGCTGGGATTACAGGCACGCACCACCATGCCCAGCTAATTTTTGTATTTTTAGTAGAGACAGGGTTTCACCTTGTTGACCAGGATGGTCTCGATCTCTTGACCTCGTGATCCACCCACCTCAGCCTCCCAAAGTGCTGGGATTACAGGCTTGAGCCACCGCGCCCGGCTCGAAATTTTCTTTCTTTTTTTTTTTTTTTTTGAGACGGAGTTTTCGCTCTTGTTACCCAGGCTGGAGTGCAATGGCACCATCTCGGCTCACCGCAACCTCTGCCTCCTGGGTTCAGGCAATTCTCCTGCTTCAGCCTCCTGAGTAGCTGGGATTACAGGCACGTGCCACCATGCCCAGCTAATTTTTTGTATTTTTAGTAGAGACGGGGTTTCACCATGTTGACCAGGATGGTCTCGATCTCTTGACCTCGTGATCCACCCGCCTCGGCCTCCCAAAGTGCTGGGATTACAGGCTTGAGCCACCGCGCCCGGCTCGAAATTTTCTACTGTAGTCTTCATCTAACTAAATTGTAAGAAAGTAGGCTTTTTGAATTTGCCTGCGAACATAATCAGTAGTTATAACTAATACAGTACAGTTTTTATAGTATAATGTATGTATTCCAGTAGTCATTTGGGTAAGCATTCCTCTTACTATACTACATAAAACATTTAAATTTTTATGCCCTATTAATAATAGTGCTTGCCACAGGTATCATTGTATTACATATGCGCCCTTGGTCAACTTACTTGACCTCTGTTTCCCCGTCTGTTAAACGGGGGTATTAATAATAGTGCTTCCCACAGGTATCATTGTATTACATTTGTTAATGGTATATTCAAATTATTTGAAATGTGCTTGACACATAGCAGGAACTCAATACATGTTAGCTATTAGTACTATTACAGGTAGTTCCTATTAAAAAGTAGGTTTTAAGAATTGAGTGTGTGTGTGTTTTTGTTTTTGTTTTTGTTTTTTTTGAGATGGAGTTTCGCTCTTGTTACCCAGGCTGGAGTGCAATGGTGCGATCTCGGCTCATCGCATCCTCCACCTCCTGGGTTCAGGCAATTCTCCTGCCTCAGCCTCCCAAGTAGCTGGGATTATAGGCAGGTGCCACCATGCCCAGCTAATTTTTTGTATTTTTAGTAGAGCCGGGGTTTCACCAGGTTGACCAGGATGGTGTCCATCTCTTGACCTTGTGATCCACCTGCCTCGTCCTCCCAAAGTGCTTGGATTACAGGCATGAGCCACCGTGCCCGGCATGTGTGTTTGTTTTGAGGCAGAGTACAATGGCTCACTGCAACCTCTGCCTCTTGGGTTTAAGTGATTCTCCTGCCTCAGCTTCCCAAGTACCTGGGCCTACAGGTGCATGCCACCGTGCCCAGCTAACTTTTTGTATTTTTAGTAGAGATGGGGTTTCATAGTGTTAGCCAGGATAGTCTCGATCTCCTGACCTCATTACCTGTCCACCTTGGCCTCCCAAAGTGCTGGAATTACAGGTGTGAGCCAGCGTGCCCAGTAAGAATTGAGAATTTGTAAAGAAAATAAAATAATACATGGAAACAGTTTGTGTTGTAAAGAAAATTTAAAAAATAAAAAAGAATTGAGAATTTATTATATGAGGGTCAAACTGTAGAATGATTGGCTTGTGTCGTATTGTCTTCATTCATTTTGTTCTTCCACCTCACAAATACCTGAAGATTAGAGAGCATCTGAGATTATGTTAAAGCCGAAGTCTCAAAGCCTTTGAACCCGTCATGCAAGTATCAGACTCTCAGCTTGCAAGGCTACTCATAATGTTTTAGGATCTTATCAATTCCCCATGAGGCTAAAAATAACTTCTATGATGACTGTTTTGTTACAGTCAATATCCAGGTAATTTTTAGAATTCTATTTGTGGGTTATCTTGAAAGTAGAAATAAACCATTTTTACCCAAATTACGTTCCATAATGATTAATAGCGTATTTTGTAGTATGTGTTTGTTAAATGGCTTAGGTCTGATAGAATGGATTTCTCTTTTTTTTCTTTTTTCTGTATTTTTTGAGAAGGAGTCTCACTCTTGTCGCTTAGGCGATAGTGCAGTAGTGCAATCTTGGCTCACTGCGATTTCTGCCTCCCAGGTTGAAGTGGTTCAAGTCATTCTCGTGCCTCAGCCTCTTGAGTTGCTGGGATTACCGGTGAGTGCCACCACATCTGACTGTTTTTTTTTTTTTTTTTTTTTTGTAGAGACGCGGTTTCACCATGTTGGCCAGGCTAGTCTCAAACTCCTGACCTCAAGTGATCCGCCTGCCTCAGCCTCCCAAAGTGTTGCGATTACAGGCGTGAGCCACACCACTCTCGGACAGAATGCATCTTTAAAATAGAATTGGGTTTGGAGTTCAGGAAGAAGATAGTAAAGTGTGTGGCATCTAACTTTTCTGCACCACACTATTTAGGTCTGAAATAACCTTGTCTCATTAAGTAATGCTAACCTTGACTAAATATATTAGTAGTAAATTATATGTTCATATAGTCTGTGTGCTGGTTTATTAGAAAAACAGGTCATTGAATTTTTCCGAAAGAATAATTTAATTTCGTGAAATTGAAAGAAGTAACTATTTTGATGCTTTGTTGTTTTTGTTGCTTTAGTAGTAGTAGTTAGTCTTGTGATATATCTGTACTTTATATATTAATCTGTCTATCTTGAAGGTGGAACTAAGTGGAGTAAACCATTTTTACCTAAATTAATAACCTTCCAAAAAAGAAAGAAAGAAAAAACCTTCCATAATGATTAACAGTGTATTTTGTAGTATGTGCTTGTTAAATGGTTTAGGTCTGATAGAATGAATCTCTCTTTTTTTGAGATGGAGTCTCACTCTGTCCACAAGGCTGGAGTGCTTGTGTGTGTGTGTGTGTGTGTGTGTGTGTATGAGATTGCATAACTTTTGCCAAATGAAAATTTTGAAGGCATTTCTGTTTTCAGACTTGATCAATTACTGAAATCTAGAACATGTAAAAAAATATACTAATACATTTTATTCCTTCAGAAAATATCATGTACCATATATCTTAGTATATAAGGCAGATGTAGAATATGTAAAACACAGCCCCCATCCTTTAGGAGATCCTTTTGGAGTTCACTGCAGCCTTGAATTCCTGGCCTCAAACAATCTTCCCACTTAAGCCTCCCAGAGTGCTGGGATTAGTGTCTTCTTGAGAAGACATGATTTTCATACTAATGAACATAGCATTAGATGCTATAAAATAATTGCCTCATAATTGGTACAGTGTTTCCAGTGCAAAGGAGTCAATGATCCCTTCAGAAGAGGAAGTTGGCTGGGCATAGTGACTCACACCTGTAGTCCTAGGCCTTGGCAGGTGGATCTCTTGAGCCCAGGAGTCCAAGACTAGCCTAGGCAACATGGCAAAACCCGTCTCTACAAAAAATACAAAAATTAGCTGAGTGTGGTGGTGCATGACCTTAGTCCCAGCTACGTGGGAGGCTGAGGTAGGAGGATCACCTGAGCCTAGGAGCTTAAGGCTGTGGGTAACCCTCAATTAATGTCACTGCACTCTAGTCTACATGACTGAGTGAGACCCCATCTCATGAAGAAATGGAATTTGGGCAAAAACATTAAGGGTAAGAATTTAGTAAGAGCGTATGTTTGGGTGGGGTGGGCATGTAATGAGGAGCAGGAGCAATTCTAGGACATATTCACATATTCATTTTAAAAAGTGTCCAACTCTATGAGCTTTCTTTTTTCTGTGCAAAGATGTAAAGAGGCTCGTGATATTTTTGGAAGATAATGAATTAACCCAGTTTGACTGGAGTGTGGAGTCGAGATTACATAATGTTTTCTGATTACATGTAAACATATGCATATGTATAAGTATACATGTGGAAAAGGAAAACAATTATAAAATTGATTATGATGTTTAAAATGTCATAAGGAATTAGGCAATAGGAAATCACTGAGTTGGGATAACATTAAAATAGATTAATTTAGGAGCACTGTTGGTTTTAAAATCTAAAGAGACTCAAGTTGGGTATAATGAAATAAGGGCCTAAACTAGGCATTTTGGTAATGGAATCTAAATGTTACCAACTTTATTCAGTATGAGACTAGCTCACTTTTGTTGTTGCTTACCTGGGGTCTTGCTCGGTGGCTCAGGCTGGAGCAATAGTGGTGCAATCATAGTTCACTGCAGCCTTGAACTTGAACTCTTGGCCTCAAAAGCTCCTCCCTCTTCAGCCTCCCAAAGCACTGGAATTACAGGCATGAGCCAGAGCTCCTGCCGGTGAGATTTTCTTAAAAGCAATTTACAACTAGGTACAATGAAAAGGCATAATAATGATGTGATAAACTTGATCAGTAAGCCACTTGAATTTTAAGCTTTAGGCCCAAAATTGCTCTAATGTGCTAAACTCCAAAATTAGTTTATGTGTTTTAGGTAGACTTTTAATTCTAGTGACTTTATACATTAACTGTGCTCCTGCACCACCTGGCTTAGTTTTCACCTTAAATGTGTATTTAATAAATAAAAGGACTGTGTTACAAATAATGGTACAAAATAGGAAAGGAAGCTGCAAAGAAGCACATATTGACAAATAGGCTGTTCATTCTCAGTGTATGTGCTCAATGAGTAAACTGCCATATTTCTTTTTCTTTTTTTTTCTCATCACTTTGTAAATGGCCATTTTAATACAAAAATTAGACTGCTTAATTCAGAACTCACATTGTCTTCACACCTGACAGGTGAATTTTTGTTGTTGTTGAAAGATTGATATACATGTAAAATTTTCTGGGATAATAATTTCATTAATAATTCAAGAAATACTGAGTACTTTGTATGAGACATGTTTTTTGTGGATTCTAGGACTATACAAATAAATATATTTTAAGTCTTTTGCCTTCATAGAACTTAAAAGTCTAGTGCAGGAAAGACAGAATAAGGAAGTAAAATATAAGAAGAATGGAGAAAAGTAAAACTAAGAAGAGAAATAGAGTGCTTTCACAATATATGAGTTAAAATGGTGTCCTTGCAAGTATTAGATTGGCAATCCTAAGATTCGGGTTTTTGTTTCAGTTCCAGACCTACCATTAACTCATTATGTTTCTTCAGTTAATATCTCTAGGCTGAGCATAGTGGCTCACACTTGCAGTTCCAGAACTTTGGAAGGCCAAGACAGGCAGATTGCTTGAGCCTAGGAGTTAGAGACAGCCTGGGCAACATGATGAAACCCTCTCTACAAAAACACAAACAAACAAAAAATCCCCAAAATTAGCCAGCCATAGTGGCACTACCCTGTAGCCTCAGCTGCTCGGGAGGCTGAGGTGAGAGGATTGCTTGAGCTGTGGAGGTGGAGACTACAGTGAGCCCTCTTCACACCTCTACAGTGCAACCTGGGTGACAAAGCAAGACGCTGTCTAAAAAACTAAAAATCTGTAGGTCTGTTTCTTCATCTCTTTCTCTCCTGTTCCTCCTCTTTCCCTTCTTTATTTTTATGTGAAGGAATTCACATTTCTGAAGCCCCTACATTGTCTAAAAGGTGATTAGATTAACTGCTTTAAAGAGAACCTGAGATTCTTTTTTTTTTTTTTTTTGAGACGGAGTTTCACTCTTGCTACCCAAGCTGGAGTGCAATGGTGCGATCTCGGCTCACCGCAACCTCTGCCTCCTGGGTTCAGGCAATTCTCCTGCCTCAGCCTCTTGAGTAGCTGGGATTACAGGCATGCGCCACCATGCCCAGCTAATTTTTTGTATTTTTAGTAGAGACGGAGTTTCACCATGTTGAACAGGATGGTCTCGATCTCTTGACCTCGTGATCCACCTGCCTAGGCCTCCCAAAGTGCTGGATTACAGGCGTGAGCCACCACGCCCAGCTGAGATTCTTATATATAATATTTTATTTCTTAAACTTTTCTACTTTTTTTTATCGTGAAACAATTTACTTGAAAAGTGAAGGAAGTAGAATAGTGAACTCTTGAAGCAAATCTTAGATTTCATTATTCAGACAATTTCTAAAAATTAAGATTTAAAAAAATTACATCCTGATTATCACACCAAAAGAAACTATCAAAACTGTTATTAATAATCATTAACTATTTTACTAAATATGTATACATATTTATATATCTAAAATGTAACATAAAAGGTGCATAAAACAAATGCAGTTTAATAAGTAACCACAAAGTGAATATATGAATAAAGAAACAATATCATCAGCATCCCCAGAAGTTGTATGTTGCCCTCAATCTTTTTTTTTTTTTAAATTGCATTTTAGGTTTTGGGGTACATGTGAAGAACATGCAAGATTGTTGCATAGGTACACACATGGCAGTGTGGTTTGCTGCCTTCCTTCCCCTCACCTGTATCTGTCATTTCTCCCCATGCTCTCTCTTCCCTGCCCTCAATCTTAAGCTTCTTCCATCATGCATAATTCCTCTGTTACCATGTTAATGCAGTCTCCTTGGTTTTCTTATATTTTTACTACGTATCTCTAAAAATAATAGGTTCATTTTTTCTTTTTTCTTTTTTTTTTTAACCAGACAGAGTCCTGCTCTGTTGCCCAGGCTGGAGTACAGTGGTGCGATCTTGACTCACTGCAGCCTCTACCTCCCAGGTTCAAGAGATTCTTCCACTTCAGCCTCCCAAGTAGCTGAGATTATAGGCACCCACCACCATGCCTGGCTAATTTTGTATTTTTAGTAGAGACGGGCTTTTGCCATGTCAGCCAGGCTCATCTCAAACTGTCGACTTCAAGTGATCCTCCTGCCTCAGTCTCCCCAAGTGCTAGGATTACAGGTGTGAGACACCATTCCCAGCCAGATTCATTATTTCTACTTTTATTTATTTTTTACTTCATTTAGATGGAGTCTCTGTTGCCCAGGCCAGAATATGCTGATACAACCACATCTCAATTTAAATATATCCAAATTACTGTACAGTAGTTCAGTTAATACCTTAATAAAGCTTTTTTTTTTTTTTGAGTTGGAGTCTTACCCTGTCGTTCAGGCTGGAGTGCAGTGGTGCAGTCTCAGCTCATTGTAACCTCTGCCCCCTCTGGGTTCAAGCAATTCTCCTGCTTCAGCCTCCTAAGTAGCTGGGATTTCTACAGGCATGTGCCACCACATCCAACTAATTTTTGTATTTTTAGTAGAAAAGAGGTTTCAGCATGTTGGCCAGGCTAGTCTCGAACTCCTGAGCTCAAGTCATCCGCCTGCGTTGGCCTCCCGTAGTTCTGGGATTATAGGCGTGAGCCACCGTGACCGGCCCCAATAAAGCTATTAAATTTTTTTTTAATTTTATTTTTTGAGAAAGGATCTCACTATGTTGCCCAGGCTGGACTGCAGTGGTGTGAAGCTCAAAACAACACTGAAGACACAGTAACACAAGGAACCATATACAGAGCTCATTACAGCCTTGACTTCCCAGGTTCAAGTGATTCTCCCGCCTCATTCTCCTGAGTAGCTGGGACTACAGGCACTTGCCACCATGCTCAGCTAATTTTTATTATTATTGGTAGAGATGGGCTCTTATTATGTTGCCCAGATTTGTCTCCAGCACTTGGGCTCAAACGATTTTCTCGTCTTGACATTCCAAAGTGTTGTGATTACAGGTATGAGCCACTGTATGTACAAATAGCTCAACCATAGTGTTGATCTCCTGGGCTCAAGCCATCCTCTTGCTGCCTCAGCCTCCTGTGTAGCTGAGGCTACAGGCATTGGCCAGCATGACTGGCTTTTTTCTAGTTTTACTTTTTCAATTTTATATGGCTGGACTCACTATATGGCTCCTTGTGTTACTGTGTCTTCAGTGTTATTTTGAGCTTCACATCCATGTCATTGCTTATCTTAATTGCTATATAGTATCTTATTTTACAGTTTTTTCAGTCTTCTGTTGACATTTTTCACTTGTTTTTTAGCCTTTACAAACAACAGTGCTATTGTTAACAGAAGAACTTCAGACATACTAAATTTAACATAATTTAATTGGACAAAGAATGATTCACAAATTGGGCAGCCCCCTCCCAAACTCGAGTGGTTAAGAACAATTCCAGAGCTGCCAAGTGGTCAGATAACATTTATGGACAGGAAAAGGAAAATGATATACAGAAAACAAAAGTGAGGTACAGAAATAGCTGACTTAGTTACAGCTCAGTGTTTGCCTTATTTGATCACAGTGTGAACAGTTGGCCACAATTCTGTGTGATTGGTAGGAGAGTAGGTTACAGTCTTTTTACAGTGTGATTAGGTACCGCACACTATATATGAAGAATCCTTTAGGCTGAATTTATGCAAGTAGATAGCTTTAGGCAATGCTTAACACTGTGTATACTTACCCTAGTTGGTTTAGGCCATCAACATAGGTGAAATTGTTGAATCATTGGGCATGCATACCTTCTGCTCCACGGAAAGCACCAAAGCCATTGTACCAATTTACATTTCAATTAAAAAGTGAGGGGCCGGTGTGGGGGTACTGAGGAGACCCAGTTCCCCCCTCAACCCGACCTACTGGAAGCACCCTCCAGAGCCAGCCCCCTCTGAGGACACATCCCCATGGGGCGCCGCACGACCCACTCTGCCGCATCCAACTTTCCTCGGGGACCACCATGACTCGTCACCTCCACTTCTGCCGCTCAGGGTCCGCAGCTAACACAGTAGGCTTCCCAGAAGTGTTAAAAGCCCGCCGTAGAAGAAACACAGACTTTAATGAAGAGACCTGCAGAAGCATCCAAACAACAAAAGGAGGCTGGGATGAAAATGGCCAGCTCTCCCTTATCCACAAGGCTGAAGGAGGGGGGCTGGCTTGCTGTGGTGTGGTCACCCAGGGCCTAGGCTGGGCCGGGCCTGTAAAAGGTACTCGGGAACTGCTAGGTTTGAGTTTCTCCTCCGTGAAACTGACAGGCATTCCGGCAAACTTCTGCCTCAGGTCTCTAGTATAAAAGATAATGCTGCTTTTCTCAGTTACCTCACAGGCCTGGGAGAGGGTAATGCCAAGAGCTGTAAAAGAGCTTGGAAAAGTAAAAAAAAGGTGATAATTATCATTGTGTGCTCAAGAATAAGCCATGGAAAACAAAATTAGGAAAGTTAGTCTGCAGCCCTAAGAGATATGCATATAAAATTCTAAAAGAATGCAAAAAAAAAAAAAAGTTCTTATTTGCTATTTTGGGCTTATAAAAAGTTCATTTGGCTGGACGCAGTGGCTCACGCCTGTAATCACACCACTTTGGGAAGTTGAGGTGGGAAAGTCACCTGAGGCCAAGAGTTGGAGACCAGCCTGGGCAACATAACAAGACTCCATTTCTACCAATAATGTTAAATAAAAATTAGATGTGCGTGGTGGCGTGTGCCTGTAGTCCCAGCTACTTGGGAGGCTGAGGTGGGAGGATCACTTGGGCCTGGGAGGTTGAGGCTATTTAAGTCTTGATCACACCGCTGTAAGTCCAAACTGGGTAACAGAGTGAGACCCTGTCTCAAAAAATAAAATTGAAAAAAAATTTTTAATAGCTATATTGAGGAGTGATTGAAATACTGTACAATAATTTGGGCATATTTAAATTATATGACATGATAAAATAATCCATATGGTCTTTGCTTTGATTCCTGGCACAGAGCTTCAGAAATCCTTGGAATTTCCCAATTGAGAGTGTCTTTGTTATGCTTATGAGGTAGCTCCCAACACTGGTGCTAAATGCTTCAGGATGGTACTGGTCATCAGAAAGACCAAGTGCTTAAATTAGAGGATTGGAACTTTCTCCCAGGAGGAGAGGGAGGCTAGAGATTGAGTTCAGTCTTGATTTTATCAGTCATGCCTATGTAATAAAGGCCAGCGAGACCTGTGAACACTAAAGCTCAGGGGAGGTTACTGGTTGCTGAACATAGTGATATTCTGGGAGGGTGACCTGTCCAGATTTCATGAGAAGGGAGCATGAAGCTCTGTGTCCCGATCCCGTCCACATACCCCTCTTTTCCCCCAAGTCTTTGACTTACGTGTCTCTTCAATTTCATTGTTTTTGAGTTACATACTTCTCTTCTACCTTGCTATTTTCTGTTTTGTTTTTCTTTTTCCTTCTAACTCACAGCACCTGCTATTCACCAGTGGTCTACCATCCAAGTACTAAAGCAGGCTCAATCCTGTTTAGGCTTGAGAATTTCTTTTATAATATAATCCTGTTTAGGCTTAAGTATTTCCTTTATAATAAAACTGTAACAGCAAATATAGTGCTTTCAGGTTGGGTGCAGTGGCTCACACCTGTAATCCTAGCACTTTGGAAGGCCAAGGCAGGTGGATCACCTGAGGTCAGGAGTTTGAGACCAGCCTGGCCAACATGATGTAACCCCGTCTCTACTAAAAATACAAAAAACTAGCTAGTTGTGGTGGTATGTGTCTGTAATCCAGCTACTAGGGTAGGCTGAGGCATGAGAATCACTTGAACCCAGGAGGCGGAAGTTGAAGTGAGCTAAGATGGCGCCACTGCACTCCAGCTTGGGTGACAGAGTGAAACTGTGTTTCAGATAAGTAAATAAAAATACGGTGCCTTTATTGAGTTCTGTGAGTTCTTTTAGCAAATGTTTAAACCTAAGGGGACTAGAGGAAACCCGAGATTTATCGCTGGTCTGTTAGAAATGTAAATGGTCCCTGAGACTTGGGGCTGGCATCTGAAGTGGAGGCAGTCTTGTGCAAAGAACTTTGCCTTTTAACTTGTGGAGTTCTGCGCTAAGGTGGTTAGTGTCAGAACTTAATTGAAATGTAGTACACCTATTTGGTGCTAGATAATTGCTGTCAAGAAATAACAGCCTGACAAGTTTGGACATACATACACAACATTGAAACCATCTTCAGTTAAGATAGTGAACATATCTATCACTCTCATGATAAGCACGATCTCAATGAAGATACTACCTAAACAGGCTTTGTGTGAGCAACAAGGCTGTTTATTCACTAGAGTTCGAGTGGGCTGAGTCTGAAAAGAGTCAGCAGAGGGTGGTGGGATAGGAGCTAGTTTTATTGGTTGAGGGTAGGCAATTGAAATTTACATTTTAGGGCTTTTTTTGTTTTTTGTTTTGTTTTGTTTTTTTGAGACGAAGTCTTGCTCTTTTTGCCAGGCTGGAGTGCAGTGGTGCGTTCTCGGCTTACTGCAACCTCTCTCAGATTGGAGCAATTCCCCTGCCTCAGCCTCCTGAGTAGCTGAAACTATAGGCGTGGGCTAACATGCTGGCTAATTATTTTTAATTTTTAGTAGAGTCAGGGTTTCACCATGGCCAGGATGCTCTCAATCTCCTGACCTCATGATCTGCCCACCTCAGCCTCCCAGAGTGCTGGGATTGCAGCCATGAGCCACTGTGCCTGGCTGGCGTGTCGTTTTTCTTTTTTCTTTCTTTCTTTTTTTTTTTTTTTTTGCAAGTGGTCGGGGGTGTCACAGAGTCCAGTGCCACAAGGTGGACCTATCAGTTGAAGCAGGAACAAGGGTAGAATGTTGCACTGTTGTTAATCGGGCCACAGAGTCCAGTATCATAAGGTTGACTCATCAGCGGAGGCAGGCACAATGGCGGAATGTCACAAGGTTGGTTAATCAGGCACTGCAGTAGCTAACTATTCTCCTTTTGCAGTTTTCTTGTTACCTCAGACTTTCTGACTCTGGGAGGCCATCTGGAGGTGTACGTGTGGGTCAGAGGGGTCACCATGGCTTGACTATGGTGTATCCATGGTGCACTAAGTTCAAAGAACTTTGCACCTCATAAGTTTCCTCCTTTTGCTTTTTAGTCTTCCCTGCTTCCCATTTGTGTCTTGCTTCTGTCAGCTTCCTTTTATTGCTAATTAGAATTCTTTTGTATGGTTATACCACAATGGATTATCCATTTACCTTTTGAAGGACAGTTGAATTAAGCTGTTAAGAACACTTATTTGTATTTGTGAGAAATGTTTTCAGTAAATTCTTCAGAATGGAAGTTTTGACTTAAATATTAAATGCCTCTTTGATTTTATGAATAACTGCCATACAGTTATCTGAAGTGGTTGTACTATTTTATATACCTACCACCAGTATATGTTTCTCTTAAGTCTGTTTAGATTTTCATTTTTATATATTTTTATGTTGAGTTGGATGACTCACATCCTACCTGATTTCAAAACTTTTTATAAAGCTACAATAATCAAAGCTATGTGGTATTGGTAAAAGGAATGGATAATAGGAACACAACAAGAGTCCAGAAATAAGCCTACATGTCATAGCCAGTTTTTTTCACCAAAGACACCAAACCAATTCTATAGAAAAAGAGAAAGAATAGTCATTTTCTAGATATGGGGCTTGAACACCTTGACCCAAAAGCTTTCAGTACACACAGAAATTAACTCAGAATGAATATAGACATGAGTATAGTTTAAGTAAAAAGCTAAAACTATAAAACTTTTACAAGAACACATTAGAAGGCCAGGTGTGATGGCTCACACTTGTTTTTTTTTTTTTTTTTTTTTTTTTTGAGACGGAGTTTCACTCTTGTTACCCAGGCTGGAGTGCAATGGTGCGATCTCGGCTCACCGCAACCTCCGCCTCCTGGGTTCAAGCAATTTTCCTACCTCAGCCTCCTGAGTAGCTGGGATTACAGGCACGTGCCACCATGCCCAGCTAATTTTTTGTATTTTTAGTAGAGATGGGGTTTCACCATTTTGACCAGGATGGTCTCGATCTCTCGACCTCGTGATCCACCCGCCTTGGCCTCCCAAAGTGCTGGGATTACAGGCTTGAGCCACCGCGCCCGGCCGGCTCACACTTGTAATCCCAGCACTTTGGGAGGCCAAGGCAGGTGGATCACTTGAGATTAGGAGTTCGAGACCAGCCTGGCCAACATGGCGAAACCCCATCTCTACTAGAAATATAAAAATTAGCTGGGTGCGGTGGTGCATGCTTGTAATCCCACCTACTCAGTAGGCTGAGGCAGGAGAATCACTTGAACTTGGGAGGTGGAGGTTGCAGTGAGCCAAGATTGTGCCATTACACTTCAGCCTGGGCAACAGAGTGAGACTCTTATCTCAAAAACAAAAAAAAAAAAACACACATGGAAGAAAATCTTCGCAATTCTTGGTTAGGTGAGGATTTCTTAGCACGTACAAAACACAAAGCATAAAAGAAAATAGTTGATGTTAGATTACATTGATTAAATCCTTCATCAGTTAAATTTTTTTGTTTGTTTTTCCCAACTTGGGTTGTCACAAACATCAATTAAATTTTTTATATTTATTTATATTAAAAAATTTTTTTAAATTGGGTTTAACCATGTTAGGCTGGTCTAACTCCCTACCTCAGGTGATCCACCCCAATAAAAATTTTTTTTTTTTTTTTGAGACAGAGTTTCGCTCTTGTTACCCAGGCTGGAGTGCAATGGTGCGATCTCGGCTCACCGCAACCTCCGCCTCCTGGGTTCAGGCAATTCTCCTGCCTCAGCCTCCTGAGTAGCTGGGATTACAGGCACGCGCCACCATGCCCAGCTAATTTTTTGTATTTTTAGTAGAGATGGGGTTTCATCATGTTGACCAGGACAGTCTCGCTCTCTTGACCTCGTGATCCACCCGCCTCGGCCTCCCAAAGTGCTGAGATTACAGGCTTGAGCCACCGCGCCCGGCCCCAATTAAAATTTTTTATGCTGTTAACAACAAGCCTCAGACTGGAAGAAAATATTTGCAAAGTATGTATCTGATAAAGGATTGGTACCCAGAATATATCAAAGCTGAAAAGTTACAAAGAAAAAAGAAAAAGAGATTTGAAGAGGCACATCACCAAGAAAATGTAGAATAAATGACAAATACGTGAAAATATGCTTAATTTTGAGTTAATTTATCTCAAAAAATAAATGAAGTAATATTTGTAGAATGCTGGAATATGGTAAGTATTCAGGAAATGTTAATCATTATTAACAGTATTGGTATTGGTTTCTTTTTTATTTTATTTATTTATTTTGGTTTCTCTTTTATCAGTATTATAAAAACCTAGCTGTGGGCACAATACTTTGATTTTTTTTCCTACTCATTTCTTAAAACAAAAAAAGACTAAGACTTCAATAGATAAATAGCCAGAGAGTATTAAAACATAATTTACAGGGGGGAAAAAACCTCAAACATACCAAGAAATTGTTTAATTCTCATGAATGTATAAGTTAGATGAGGTAAGAAGAGATTGGTCTGCAAAGAAGCAGTAGCATTTAAAAAGGCCCAGATGGCACAGGGGATTCAGACATGTTTAAGGATCTGAGAGAAAATCAGAGTCATGTTTCAAATACCAGTCCCGCTTTAGTTATGTTCTTTTAAGCAGACAGGGAACTTGATATTTGAAAAGTGATTTGGAATTGCTGGAAGAGCACCCTCAATTCAGGCTTAGAAGACTGGACTCCCAGAACACTTCATATAGCTGGCCCACAAGGAGAGCTGCATCCTGTGCTCTAATCAGAAAGGTGGAGAAATCAGGAAGCCACACTGTAGCTCTTCAGTAGGGACACACTTTTAGCCGTGATCCGGTGATTAAGAAATCACCATTGGTATAATTTACTACAGAGCCTCACACAGTTTAATAGATTAGTACCAGCACAAAATGGATGGTTCTTCTCTCTATATTCACAATAGTAGCAGCCAGTCAGTAGAAAGCTGCTGTGTATGTGCGTGCCCACACACACATACACACAACACCTCACTCCATACTTGCCATCTAACAGCAGAAACTACAGTACCACCTCTTGTGACCTTTCACCTTCCAAATCTTGAATAAGTGCCTCTGACTGGTTATTCCAGAATTATGACATCAACTCCATTGCAAGGAAATCCAGGAAATGTAGTTTTTAGCTTTCCTACCTCAATACAGCACATTAAAAATGTGCACACAAAGACATATTCTAAAAAAGGAAGAATGGGCCAGGTGCGGTGGCTGACACCTGTAATCCCAGCACTTTCAGAGGCTGAGGCGGGCGGATCACGAGGTCAAGAGATTGAGACCATCCTGGCCAACATGGTGAAACCCTGTCTCTACTAAAAATACAAAAATTAACTGGGCATGGTGGTACGCACCAGTAGCCTCAGCTATTCGGGTTGCTGAGGCAGGAGAATCGCTTGAATGCAGGAGAATCACTTGAACACTGGAGGCCAAGGTTGCAGTGAGCCTAGATCACACCACTGCACTCCAGCCTCACTACAGAGCAAGACTACGTTTCCAAAAAAGGGAAAAATGAATGCAGTTTCATTTGTGTTCCTATGTGGTAAAGCAAAATCTAGTGGCTTAAAATGAATAGTTATTTCTTACAATTCTGTGAAGACTTTGTAGTCCTTCTTTTCCATGTGGTGCCTTTCGGGGTCACTTAAAAAAAAACAACAACAACAGTCTATTATAATTTACAGTCTGATAAGTCTGCATCAATCAGCCGTTCCAGTGCAATATCAAGTGCAATTAGGAATTCAGAAATCTCGGTGGAACCATTAGTGTAGTGAACCTTGTAGGTAAAATATACCTGTGCTTTAGCATTTATTTTATTTGTTTTTCCAGAGACAGCGTTTTGTTCTGTCACCAGGCTGGAGTACATTGTCATGATCATAGCTCACTGCAGCCTAGAACTTCTGGGCTCAAGCTGTCATCCTGTCTCAGCCTTCCAAGTAGCTGAGATTATAAGCGCAAGTCACCATTCTTGACGATACATACATACTTTTTTTGTTTTGTTTTTGTTTTTTTTTGAGACTGAGTTTTGCTTTTGTCACCCAGGCTGGAGTGCAATGGCCTGATCTTGGCCTACTGCAACCTCTGCCTCTTGGATTCAAGCGATTCTTCTGCCTCAGCCTCCCAAGTAGCGGGGACTGCAGGTGCCTGCCAGCATACCCAGCTAATTTTTGTATTTTTGATAGAGACAGGGTTTCACCAGGTTGGCCAGGCTGGTCTCAAACTCTGACCTTAGGTGATCCACCTGCTTCAGCCTCCCAAAGTGCTGGGATTACAGGCATGAGCCACTGCACCTGGTTTCAACATGGCTTTTTTTTGTTCCTCATGTTAGTGCATGTCCTCTTTTTACAATAAATCCATGACCATCAGAAGATAATCAGTTTGACATACATGGCATCAGGACCTTCACAGCCACCACAGGTTTTCTCCCCTTCATTATGTGTATTTATGAAGTTCTACTTTGCTTCTACTGGGTCACTCTTGTGGCTAAATTTAAATGGCAGCTCAATTAGGGCACCTTAGTTCTCTTCCATGTAGTCTGTGTGATATACACGGCCTCTCTTTTGAATTGTCTGGGATTCCTAACAGCATGGTGGCTACATTCCCATAGGGAGCATTGCAATCTCAATGGGCAAATGTTTATCAGGCCTGCTCTTGTGTCTTGATGTCTCTTTGGTCACAATAAGTCACATGGCACAGAGGCTCACACCTGTAATCCCAGCATTCTGGGAGGCTGATGCAGGTGGATCACCTGAGGTTGGGAGTTCAAGACCAGCCTGACCAACATGGTGAAACCCCATCTCTACTAAAAATACAAAAATTAGCCAGAGGCAGTGGCGGGCGCCTGTAGTCCCAGCTACTTGGGATGCTGAGGCAGGAGAATTGCTTGAACCTGGGAGACAGAGATTGCAGTGAGCCAAGATTGTGCCACTGCACTTCAGGCTGGACGACAGAGTGAGATTTTGTCTCAAAAAAAAAAAAAAACAAAAAAAAACTAAAAGCCACATGGCCAAATCCAGAGTCATCATGGGAGAAGACTATACAAAGTGTACATATGAGAAGGCATTGTATCGTCGTCAGCCTCCAAGATAGCCCTGAATGAACCTTATTTCCTTGTATAGTATTTACTCCCTTGTATAGTTCCCTACAACACTGAACCGGGCTGACCTGAGTAATGAATAGGCTATGATAGAAGTGACAGTGTATTCTTTTCAAGGTTAGGTCATACAAGACTGTCACTTCAGACTTGCTCTCTTGGATCTTGCACTGGGGGAAAACTAACTGCCTTTTCACTGGAGACGTCTGGAAAGGCCCACGTAGTGAGGAACTGAGGACTTTAATAAACAGCCAGTGTCAACTTAGAACCATAAGAATGAGTTACCTTCAAAGCACATCCTGCACACCCAGTCAAGCCTTCAGATGACTGCAGCCTTGACCAAGTACAGTCTCTTGAGAAATTCCAGGCCCACATGACTTAACTAAGTTCTTGAACCACATATGATAAATACATGTTACTGTTTTAAGGCACTAAGTTTTGGGGTATTTTGTTACATAGCAGTAGTTTATTTTTATTTATTTATTTTTATTTTTTATTTTTGAGACGGAGTTTTGCTCTTGTTACCCAGGCTGGAGTGCAATGGCACGATCTCGGCTAACCGCAACCTCTGCCTCCTGGGTTCAAGCAATTGTCCTGCCTCAGCCTCCTGAGTAGCTGGGATTACAGGCACGTGCCACCATGCCCAGCTAATTTTTTTTTGTATTTTTAGTAAAGACGGGGTTTCACCATGTTGACCAGGATGGTCTCAATCTCTTGACCTCGTGATCCACCTGCCTCGGCCTCCCAAAGTGCTGGGATTACAGGCTTGAGCCACTGCGCCCAGCTATTTTTATTTATTTATTTATTTATTTTTTGAGACAGAGTTTCGCTGTTGTTACCCAGGCTGGAGTGCAATGGTGCGATCTCGGCTTACTGCAACCTCCGCCTCAGTTCAAGCAATTCTCCTGCCTCAGCCTCCCAAGTAGCGGGGACTACAGGTGCGCGCCACCATGCCCAGCTAATTTTTTTTTTTGTATTTTTGGTAGAGACGGGGTTTCACCTTGTTGACCAGGATGGTCTCGATCTCTTGACCTCGTGATCCACCCGCCTTGGCTTCCCAAAGTGCTGGGATTATGGGCGTGAGCCACCACGCCCAGCCAGCAGTAGTTTAAAAATACATTCTAGCCTGGGCAACATATGGCAAAATGTCATCTCTACAAAAAAAAGTACAAAAATTAGCTAGGTGTGGTGTGTGCCTATAGTACCAGGTGCTCAGGAGGCTGAGGTGGAAGGATTGCTTGAGCCTGGGAGGTGGAGGTTGCGGTGAGCTGAGATGGCACCCTTGCACTCCAGCCCAGGTGACAGAGCCAGACCCTGGTCTTGAACTCCTGGGCCCAAGCCATCCTTCTGACTTGACCTCCCAAAGTGCTGGGATTACAGGTGCGAGCCACCATGCCCAGCCCTTCTCTATCTTTTGCTTCACAAACCTCGATTCTAGCTTCTTTGGATTTATCTAATTTCTCGAGATGGAAATATAGATCATTCTCTTTTTTGTAAAATACACATTTAAGATTATAAATTTCTGCCAGGTGCAATTTTTTTTTTTTTTTTTTTTTTGAGACGGAGTTTCGCTCTTGTTACCCAGGCTGGAGTGCAATGGTGCGATCTCGGCTCACCGCAACCTCCGCCTCCTGGGTTCAGGCAATTCTCCTGCCTCAGCCTCCTGAGTAGCTGGGATTACAGGCACGCGTCACCATACCCAGCTGAATTTTTTGTATTTTTAGTAGAGACGGAGTTTCACCATGTTGACTAGGATGGTCTCAATCTCTCGACCTTGTGATCCACCCGCCTCGGCCTCCCAAAGTGCTGGGATTACAGGCTTGAGCCACCGCGCCCGGTCTGCCAGGTGCAATTTTAAGATACACATTTAAGATTATAAATTTCTACAGTTGCTCACACCAGTAATCCCATCACTTTGGGAAGCTGAGGTGGGTAGATCATGAGGTCAGGAGATTGAGACCAGCCTGACCAATCTGGTGAAATCCCAACTCTACTAAAAATACAAAAATTAGCTGGATGTGGTGGCGGGTGCCTGTAATCCCAGCTAATCAGGAGGCTGAGGCAGGAGAATTATCTGAACCCAGGAGGCGGAGATTGCAATGAGCCAAGATCGCGCTATTGCACTCCAGCCTGGGTGACAGGGTGAGTCTGTGTCTCAAAAAAAAAAAAAAGATTATAAATTTTTTTTAAGTACAGCTCTTAAGTGCATCCCACAAATTTTGGTCGTTCATATTTTCATTATAATTCAGTTCAAAATATTTTCTCATTTTCATTAAGATTCCTTCTTTTATCAGTTATACTTTCCTAAATATTTAAAGAAGAAATAAAACCAGTCTTACTATCAAATTTTCAGTATACTCTGATAGAAAAAAGAGGGATCACTGCTTATTTTGTTTCAAGCCAGTATAATTTACTACTAAAACATAATATGGTTGTCTTAAGAAATTATAAGCCAGATTTTTATTTTTTGTTTTCTTTTTTGTTTTTTGAGATGGAGTTTCGCTCTTGTTACCCAGGCTGGAGTGCAATGGCGCAATCTCGGCTCACCGCAACCTCCGCCTCCTGGGCTCAGGCAATTCTCCTGCCTCAGCCTCCTGAGTAGCTGGGATTACAGGCACGCGTCACCATGCCCAGCTAATTTTTTGTATTTTTAGTAGAGACGGGGTTTCACCATGTTGACCAGGATGGTCTCGATCTCTCGACCTCGTGATCCACCCGCCTCGGCCTCCCAAAGTGCTGGGATTACAGGCTTGAGCCACCGCGCCTGGCCTATAAGTCAGATTTTTAAAATGTGATTTCAAAAATAAAGGAAAAAATATAATAGCATATAAAATATACATTAAAGTATTATGACCAAGTTGTTTTTATTTTAGCAATGTAAACTTGGACTAAAATTAGTAAAATTAGACTTTGTGAATGCAGACTTGGATTAAAATTAGAAAATCAGCCATTGGGATTTACTATATTAACAGAATTAGGGAGAAAGGTGATTATTTCAATAGGTGTCAAAAAATACACAATAGGCTTGGGCATGGTGACTCATACCTATAATCCCAACACTTTGGGAGGCTGAGGCAGACAGATAGATTGAGCCCAGGAATTCAAGACCAGACTGGGCAACGTGGCAGAACTCTGTTGCTTCAACAGATATTTTAAAAAATTAGCCAGGTATAGTGTCACATGCTTGTAGTCCCAGCTACTTGGGAGGCTGAGGTTGGAGGACCACTTGAGTCTGGGAGGCATTGGGCTGAGATCGCTCCACTGCACTTCAGCCTAGGCAACACAGCAAGACTTTGTCTCAAAATAATAATAAAATGTAACACTTACGATAAAAAAAATCTTGGCAAAATAAAAATATAGCTTCAATATTTGACAAGGTCAACAGATTATATTAGTCCTAGTTCTCTTAGAGAGACAGAACTAATAGGAACATATGCACACACGCACCCTCTTTCTTCCCTAATAGGATGTATATAGGATACTAATAGGATATATATATGGGGCACATGCTACCATGCCCAGCTAATATTTTTGTAGAGACAGGGTCTTACCATGTTGAGACACACACACACACACACACACACACACACACTCTCTCTCTCTCTCTCTCTCTCTCACACTCACACTCCTCCCCCCCCCCCTCATTTTTCCACCTACTTCATATTCTATGGAAGCTGGTAAGGGTGGATCTGCTTTCCCCAGTCCACTGAGTCAAATGTTAATCTCTTGGCAGCATGGACACAGACACACCCAGGATTAATACTTTTCATCCTTCAGTCCAATCAAGTTGACACTCAGTATTAACCATCACACAAATTAAATAAACTGATTTAAAAGTAGAGAATAATTTTTAAAATTTGAGGAAATTACTGTGATTTGATACATAAATAAAGAATTATAGTTATTTGCATAATTACAGAGAAAACAGACTAGCATAAAGTACATATAAATGTGAATAGTAATTTCTGGAGTTGAGAAATTAATGGATTTTTCTTTAATTTGTTTCTTTTTTTTTTGCATTTTATGATGATTCTAAAGTATGCATTGGTTAATTTTAGAACTAAGTAACAGCAGGTTAATTATAATTAAATCTTTTAATCAGAAATACAACTGCATTAAAATAATTTTAAAATACCTTTTTTTTTTTTTTTTTGAGACGGAGTTTCGCTCTTGTTACCCAGGCTGGAGTGCAATGGCACGATCTCGGCTCACCGCAACCTCCGCCTCCTGGGTTCAGGCAATTCTCCTGCCTCAGCCTCCTGAGTAGCTGGGATTACAGGCACGCACCACCATGCCCAGCTAATGTTTTGTATTTTTAGTAGAGACGGGGTTTCACTATGTTGACCAGGATGGTCTCGATCTCTTGACCTCGTGATCCGCCCGCCTCGGCCTCCCAAAGTGCTGGGATTACAGGCTTGAGCCACCGCGCCCGGCCTCTTTTTTTTTTTTTTTTTTTTTTTAAGTACGTGCCTCACTCTGTTGCCTAGTCTGAAGTGCAGTGGTGTGATCTTGGCACATTGCAACCTCCACCTCCTGGGCTCAAGGGATTCCCCCCATCTCGGCCTCCCAAGCAGCTAGGACTACAGGCACATGCCACCATACCCAGCAATTTTTTTGTATTTTCTACTGGGTCTTGCCATGTTGTCCAGACTGGAAAATGACTTTTTATTGCGAAGTGTAAAATTCATTAAACCATGAAATAGCAATTTTAAGGAGCCTAAACAAGGCACTCTTAATAATAAAATATAAAAGAAACATAATCAATGATGTTGCCAAATACCAAATGAATTTTATTGTCCATATGGGGCCAGGAAGTACCGGGGCTAGATACATATAAAATGAGTAATAAGAGTCTTAAGTTCTTCATAAATGAGGTGCTAGTGCAGATAATGTGTATATAAGTAATTGAGAAAGTGATGCCTACGAGTTTTTTAGACTAGCCATTTCATGCTTGTGATCTTTTCTGAAATTCTTAAATGAAGATTTATAAAAAGTTAACGGTGAACCGTCTGGTGGCCACAGGTTGCTAATAGAGATGGTTTTCTTTTCTTTCTTTCTTTCTTTTTTTAAAATTACATCCTCCACTGATTTCTAAATACCAGGAGTTGATTATTTTGTGTTTTTGAACATTTTTACAGATGGTAGTGAAAACCTTTATGGATATGGATCAGGACTCAGAAGACGAAAAACAGCAGTATCTCCCACTAGCCTTGCATCTTGCATCTGAATTCTTCCTCAGGAACCCCAATAAAGATGTGCGTCTCCTTGTAGCATGTTGTTTGGCTGATATCTTTCGTATCTATGCCCCAGAAGCTCCATATACTTCCCATGATAAACTTAAGGTAAATATAGTCTTTACAAAATCATTTTATTGTATTTTTCATTCACAACTGATCAGAAGGTATACTTTCATTTTTATACTTTATGAACATAAGTTTCATATTAGTCTCTTCATCTTAAGAGTATGTCGTAAGTTGCAAAATTATTCATTCAGTCAGTATTTTCACATACGACTGAGCTGTTTGTTTTGAGGCATAGAAAGGTGTAGTTCAAAACTAGTTCCTATATGCTCAAATCCAATTTTCTGGCTAATTCATCACAAAAGCCCAGATGGCTATGTTCCAGGGACAAATAGCAGATTAATGATACTTTTTAAAACCATAGCATATCAGAATTTACATAGTCATCTGACTATTTTCTCCTATAAGTTATTCGGCATGCAAAACTGTATGCTTATCTTTGTCATTCTGCCTTTTTTTTTTTTTTTTTTTTGAGACAGAGTTTCGCTCTTGTTACCCAGGCTGGAGTGCAATGGTGCGATCTCGGCTCACCGCAACCTCCGCCTCCTGGGCTCAGGCAATTCTCCTGCCTCAGCCTCCTAAGCAGCTGGGATTACAGGCACGCGCCACCACGCCCAGCTAGTTTTTTTGTATTTTTATTAGAGACGGGGTTTCACCATGTTGACCAAGATGGTCTCGATCTCTCGACCTCGTGATCCACCCGCCTCGGCCTCCCAAAGTGCTGGGATTACAGGCTTGAGCCACTGCGCCCGGCGTCATTCTGCCTTTGTTCAAATGTTCGTAGAACTCTTACATTGATCATTTGAGCAGATTTTGTATTTTGAATAATTTTATTCTTGGCAAATTTTAATCCTTTAGACTGCTTTCTTTAAAAATAGTCCCCCAAATCATTTTGTATCGTATTGATACTACTGTGAGTTGAAACTTCTAAATAAAACTTATTAAGAAATGAAAGACTATCATCATGAAACATAGAACCATTGGACTAGTCTGTTGCCTTTTTTCACATACAACTTCATAGTCATACATCAACATCAAAAGTATTAGCTAAAAATTACTATTTACGTGTAGGAAATAGTAATGGAAAGACTCATATCCAACTCCTTAACATGAAGATAGTTTTTGCCACAATGTAAAGTAGAGATAGTAAAGTGAAAGCTCAATAGTAGAAGAAAAGATAATGAGATATAGAGCCTATGGTCCTCCTGAATACAAAAGCCTAAAGATTTGTAGAAGTAACTGTCTTTATTTTTGCTTCTAGAGAGTATAATTTTATTTGATTGGATATTTTTAATCATTTTGAAAAATGGACTAGGCCAGTTCCAAGACATTCATCTAAAGGAGAATTTTCTTTATTGTAGTTTGTACACAGATAATATATTTACATACTGTTAGTGTGTTTTGAAAGAAAAGTATTTGTGTCTAAATTAATATATTTTATTTTTTTAACAGGACATATTTTTGTTTATTACCAGACAATTAAAAGGTTTGGAAGATACAAAGAGTCCACAGTTTAATAGATACTTTTATTTATTAGAGGTAAAATAACTTATTTAATAATTTATTTAATAACGATTACATTATTTCACATGATAGCAAATTCTTCATGTTAACTTTGTAATGTAAAATGAGTCTTTGTGTTTTATTTAAAGCCTATAATAAAATGTCTTTTACATTTCATAAGGAAAATGTCTTATTTTTATTCCTATCCTGAAGAGATAAAGTATATTCTCATGGAAAAACTAGATTATTTGAAAATATACCTTTTATTTGTATCTCTCTGTTTTTACTATTTTCTAATCTAAAAACAGATTTTTCACTGTTTCTTAAATTTTGCATGCAATATATCTACCAACCCAAAAATATTGAGTATTTTCAGTTTGAGAAAATTGATGCCATCAGGTATATATCTTTTTCAAGGTCAGAGTATGTGATTAATTTAACACTTAAAATTTGATATGTTGAGTCTTTATAGACTTTAATGTATTTCTAATTCTAAAAATTAGTTTATACTGAACTTTTTATTATGTAACTATTCTGTATATATATATATACTTCAATAATTATTTTTGTTTATTTAAGAATTTAGCTTGGGTTAAATCATATAACATCTGCTTTGAATTGGAAGATTGCAATGAAATTTTTATTCAGCTTTTTAGGACTCTCTTCTCAGTGATCAAGTAAGTTATTTTTTTAAGCATTTCTGTTTTTTTATTTATATATTCAGATATTGTATGCTCTTTGTACACTAAGATACTTCAGAGTTACAAGGAATCGTTTTCATTAGAAGACTTAACATGAAGGGAAAAGTAAAATTCCTGTTTTCTGAACACTGCCTTTGTCCTTATACTACTAGTAGAGAAGTGTAAAGTGGTGCTCTTGTTTTGAAGAAACTTACTATCTAATAGAGGCAGCCACATATGTTTGTAAAGCAAATCATATGAAACCCTTTATTAATATAATGAAACATTAAATTATGAGGTAGAAATTATGCAGATTATATGTACCATTAGTGCTGGGAGACATAATATCTCAGTTTTTAAGCTCACTAACTGACTACTTCTTATTCTAGACTTAGGGAAAAAACCTTAAACATTCCCTAAGTTGGCCTTCTCTAGAAATAGGGAGGCTAGTCCAGAGCCAGGAAGTATAGTGGCTTGCCCAGGGACCAGTTGCTGGGCAGGAGGATCAAACTCTGATTTTAGCCCAAGTTTTTTGTTTTGTTGTTTTGTTGTTTTGTTGTTGTTGTTGTTGTTGCTGTTTTGGTGTGTGGGATTTTTGGTTTTGTTTTTTTTTTGAGACAGCATCTTGCTCTGTCACCCATGCTGGGGTGCAGTGGTACCATCTTGGCTCAGTGCAGCTTCTGCCTCACAGGTCTAAGCGATTGTTCTGCCTCAGGCTCCTGAGTAGCTGGAACTACAGGTGTGTGCCACCATGCCTGGCTAATTTTTTTTTTTTTTTTTTTTTTTGAGATGGAGTTTCGCTGTTGTTATCTAGACTGGAGTGCAATGGCACGATCTCGTCTCACCGCAACCTCTTCTGCCTCAGCCTCCCGAGTAGCTGGGACTATAGGCATGTACCACCATGCCCGGCTATTTTGTTTTGTTTTGTTTTGTTTTTTTGTATTTTTAGTGGAGACGGGGTTTCACCTTGTTGACCAGGATGGTCTCCATCTCTTGACCTCGTGAGCCACCACGCCCAGCCAAAATTTTTGTATTTTCAGTACAGATGGCATTTTGCCATGTTAACCAGGCTGGTCTCAAACTTATGACCTCAAATGATCCACCTGCCTCAGCCTCCCAAAGTGCTGGGATTACAGGTGTGAGCTACCATGCTCAGCCTGGTTTGTTTTTTTGTGTAGTAAATCAAGCACTGCTATGAGATGTGTTCCAGAGAATTACATTATATACAAACATATCTCACAAAAGTGTTCTAGTAGCCACATTAATAGGAAAGTAAAAACAGGTGAAATTTATTTTGATAATATATTTTATTTTTTCTACTGTATCAAAAAGTATTTTCATTTCAGCATGGGACACTCTTCATACTTTACATATTTACCAGCCACATGTGGCTAATGGCATGCATATTGAACAGCACATTTCCAGAGCTTTCCGCAGATTTTTATGAATGCTATATCATATTTTCCTTTTCCTTAGATGAAATGGTAGGATTAGACATTACCTGAAACAAGCAGGAAAGGATCACTCCAGCTTGGCATAAGGATAGAAGCTTGTAGAAAGACTGCATGAGAAAAAGCTTCCAGAGACAATTGACTAGCAGTAAGCCCTTAAGTAAATGATAGAACATATAAACCTTACCTCTGTGTTTGTTAGCTTTTGCCGCATAACAAAATAACCTAAAACTTGATAGTTTAAGACAGCCACCATTTTATTTAGCTCGTGATTCTGCTTGGCAGTTGATTTTATTTGGAGCAGATTTGCACCTGTGTTTGTAGTCAGTTGGCAGGATACCTGGCTTTTGGCTGAGGTGGACTAAAGTGATAGAACTGGGTCGAATGTCTCATCCATTCAGGAGGCCAGCCCAGGCCGCTTCATATGCTGACTACGTTCAAAAGTAGCAAGAAAGGGCAGGCCTCACTGGAAACACTTGAAACTGATTTTTGGCCTTATATTTTATACTTCATTGATTTTGCATTTGTACATTTGAAATTCTTTGAGAGGTACTAGGATGACATTTTCAGAAAAACCTTCTAGTTCTGGAAAGCATTTTAGATGAAACTTTTGATTTTCAGTATTGGTGAATTAAACCTTCTAGTGGCAAGGATAAAGCAAGAATTGCATATGTTGGCTTATACATTTGGTGGTGTTTAAACAGGTTTCTATCTTAGTGTGAGGAATTTATTAAGACCTAAGGTGTGGGAGCTGAAAAAAATGTCTGCTTTTATTATCATATACTTTTTTTGCTGTTTCCTTAAAATTTTATCACCTTTAAAAATCTGGGGCATGTAAGCAAAAGTGTCCTTTCTTTAAAGTGGACTTTTTTGTTTGTGTGTTTTTTGAGATAGGGTCTTGGTCTGTCACCCAGGCTAGAGTGCAGTGGCATGATCATGGCTCACTGATGTCTTGACCTCCTGGGCTCGAGTGATTCTCCCATATCAGCCTTCTGAGAAGCTGGGGCTATAGGGACACACCACCACATCTGACTATTTTTAACTTTTTTGTAGGGACAGGGTTGTGTCACGTTGCCCAGGCCAAACTTGACGTTTTTATTAGGTAGAATTTAATTTACTCTTGGAATCATAGTTGTATAGAGACTTAATTTATTTTAAAGGTCTTTTTAAAATTATTTATTTATTTATTTATTTATTTATTTTTATTTTTTTTTTTTTCGAGGTGGAATCTCACTCTGTCACCCAGGCTGGAATGCAGTGGCACGAACTGCACTCACTACAGCCTCTGCGTCCTGGGTTCAAACAATTCTTCCACCTCAGCCTCCTCTGCAGCTGGGATTATAGGCACCTGCCACCATGTCCCGATAATTTTTGTATTTTTGTAGAGATGGAGTTTGACCATGTTGGTTGGCCAGGCTGGTCTCGAACTCCTGACCACAGGTGATCCACCCACCTTAGCCTCCCAACGTGCTGGGATTACAGGCATTACCCACTGTGCCTGGCCTTTTTTTTTTTTTGCTTTTTTAAAAAAATGTGAATTGAAGAAAATATGGTTTATTAGAAGCTAGGTTGGTCTTGTTTATATAAAATACAACCATACCTTACAACTGTTGTAGTTAATAGTCAACAAAAGTAGAAAGTAAATAGAGCAGCCAAAATTCCTCTGCCATTATTGGTACCGTCCCTCAAGTGAAAACCTTTTAAATGTGAGATTGTTGTTTTAAACTAGGAAGTTTAATTTTCTTTTTGGAAGCTTGAATTCTCTTTTCCTCCTCCTCCTTCTCCTCCTACTACTTCTTTCTTTCTTTTTTTTTTTTTATAGCAATAGCCACAATAAGAAGGTACAAATGCACATGCTAGATTTGATGAGTTCTATCATCATGGAAGGTGATGGAGTTACTCAAGAATTATTGGACTCCATTCTTATTAACCTCATTCCTGCACATAAGGTCTGTAAAGTATGAATATATTAAAGATTAATATTTAACAGTCATGGTACACATAAGAATGAACAGTTTTTTTATGGCCATTTGCAATCACATGTAAATGTTCTCATGATCATTCTCCACCTCAAATAAAATAGATTAACATACATTAGTCTTGTGGCTATTATTTTTACAAAACATATTGATTAACATGTAAGATTTTTATTCATTTAGGTGTTATTTTTTGGAAACTGAAAATATTTTGTATTCACAACAAATAGTCTTGAGAATTATATGGGGTTAGGGATGTTGTCTTTTTGGTTAATTTTGTTTGGAAAAGAAATGTATTTCCTCTTTTTAACATAGATGTGAAACATAGGAATTTGGATTTCTTTTCAGAATCTGTATTGTGCCTTTTTCTTAGGTACTCTCAGAAAAAGATTTGGGCAGAAGCAGAAGCTATGTAATTAATGTTAAGAAGGAAAGGATGGGATGATTCAGAGGTGTATCATTCCTCTCCATTTCCTTTATCTATTTCTTTCCACCAGGTCCTCCTAAGAAACTGAAGGGCTTGGCTGCCCTCAAGCTCCTCCACTGGGCTCTACTCAAGCCTACCCCAGTGTTGATACTTGCCCTTCTCTTCTTTTTCTCTAATGATTCAGTAACCTGTTACCAGACATTAGAGGAAAAATCTGTCTAGTTATACTCATTCACAGAAAGATATAATTAATTTGAAATTCTTCTCTTGACTCTATTATTTGCATTTTATGCAGATGAATTTGTAGTTTATAAAAATTCTGAGTCTGTGGCAAAGGAGAGCATATTTTGGCAGGTTAAGACAGTATATTTGGTTTTTATATACTAGGTAAGTAGGTCCATGGCATTTTTTTTTGTTTGTTTGTTTTTGAGATGGGCTCTTGCTCTGTCACCTAGGCTAGAGTGCAGTGGCACAATCATGGTTCATTGCAACCTTTGTTCCTGGGCTGAAACAGTCATCCCACCCCAGCCTTCCAAGTAGCTGGCAATACAGGCATGTGCCACCATACCTGGCTAATGTTTTTTTAAAGTTGTTTTTAGAAACAGCATTTTCCTATGTTGCCTGGGCTGTTTTCAAACTCCTGGGCTCAAGTGATCTGCCTGCCTCAGCCTCCCAGAGTGCTGAAGTTACAGGAATGAGCAACCACAGCTGGCTTGAGAACATTTTTATTAGTAGTAGGAAATGACTTCTTTTAAGAAATAGAAATGTTAACTTAATTTTAAGCAAATCTTATCCTTTGCCAATGAAATAAAAGTATAGAGCAGGGGTCAAGAAGCTGTGGCTTGTTGATCAAATTTGGACCATTGCTTATTTATGTAAGTAAGGTTTTATTGGAACTCAGCCATGTTCATTCGTTTTCATTTTGTTTTTATCTGCTTTCATGCTACAACAGCAGTGTTGTGTAGCATAGCAGTGATTTGCATGACCCATAAAACCTAAAATATTTACGATGTAACCCTTCATAGTAAAAGTTTGCTAAACCCTTACCTAGAGTTTAGGGTTTCCTAGCCCCTTTCTGGAAGAGGTGTGAGATGATGGTAAATTAATCTGTTTGATCTAAAACTTCAAGATATATAGCAATGTTAATAGGCATTATTCAAAACAATTCCCTTTTCAGGCATTTAAAAAAAATCAAATATGTTTTCTACAGTTTTTCTCAGATCCTTTAATTTATTTGAGTATGTTGGGGCTCTTTAAGAGGGAGCATAGTATTCAGCATTCCAAAAATATAATTGACCAAGACCCCCTTTTTTGGGAACACTTAGCAGGTCTGCTCTTCTTCAGAGCACACATTTATTAAACAATGAAATAATTGAGCATGTTGTGTTAGATTGGGGAGTGTATGTGTTTAGGATACACGATGTAGCTGTCAGTTTACATTGGTTAACAGACAAAACCAAAAAACATTAGGTCTGTTTTGAGTTTACTAAAACTTAATATGGGGTGTGCTTTTGCTAACTAATCCCTTTTATAAAGTTTTTGATTAGTAAATCAGTTTAGTTTGCAACTTCTGCAATTGAGACCACTTGACTAGAGGATATTTGGCAAAACCTTGAAGAGAATTAAGTTATTTTTATTTTCATTTCGTATTTTAGTCAAGGAAAATTCTTTTTTTATTATAGATTTGAAGACTGCAGTGTTCTAATGTTACTGTCTCACAAATTAACAAATTCATTTGTAACATTTCATGTTTTTATTATTTTTCAGAACTTAAATAAACAGTCCTTTGACCTTGCAAAAGTGCTGTTGAAAAGAACAGTCCAGACTATTGAGGCATGCATTGCCAATGTATGTATTTCTGTATCTTTTAAAATTCTTAATTCATTGTACTAATTTATTAGAACCTCTTACATACGAGTTTATTTAGCTTAATAATAAAGCTTTTTGTCCAGATGTGACCAAGGTTAGAGAAATGCAGCATAAGCTTCATGATGTTGTTTTTAAAGGGCACAAGATGGTGGATGTTATTTTAAGAATACTTGTCTACAACTCCCATCCCCTGATCTGCATTTGTATTTATGTTTATTTCATTGTCTTCCCAATATGCTGATCTCTTTAGTTTTGTTTTTCGAGGCGAAGTTTCGCTCTTGTTACTCAGACTGGATTGCAATGGCACTATCTGAGCTCACCGCAACCTCTGACTCCAGGTTCAAGTGTTTCTCCTACGTCCGCCACCTGAGTTGCTGGGATTATAAGCATGCGCCACCACGCCTGGCTAATTTTGTATTTAGAGTAGAGACAGGGTTTCGCTGTGTTGGTCAATCTGATCTTGAACTCCCGACCTCAGGTGATCTGCCATCCTCCGCCTCCCAACGTGCTGGCGTGAGCCACCGCGCCCGACCTCTCTACATCTTTATCTTTGGGTCTCTCTCTTTTATATATTTTCCTCTTTGTCTCTTCTGGGTCATTCTTCTAAAGTCTTACTGTTTATTCCTCTTTAATAGTTGCTATATAGTAATAGTTTTAAAAAAAAGCTTTAAGCCGGGCGCGGTGGCTCAAGCCTGTAATCCCAGCACTTTGGGAGGCCGAGGCGGGTGGATCACGAGGTCAAGAGATCGAGACCATCCTGGTCAACATGGTGAAACCCCGTCTCTACTAAAAATACAAAAAATTAGCTGGGCATGGTGGCATGTGCCTGTAATCCCAGCTACTTAGGAGGCTGAGGCAGGAGAATTGCCTGAGCCCGGGAGGCGGAGGTTGCGGTGAGCCAAGATCGCGCCATTGCACTCCAGCCTGGGTAACAAGAGCGAAACTTCGTCTCAAAAAAAAAAAAAAAAAAAAACTTTATTGAGGAATTTGTTCGGGATATTTTTGTTGTCCTTACTAAAAAAAAAATCAGTGATTTGGAATAAAATATTTGTAATTTCACTACCTTATAGCAGTTAATTCCATTGTATATTTGCTCATATTTATAACTATTTTTACACATACTTTATGGAAAATTTTGTCTTATTTGTATTTACATATTTCGACATTCTTTTTAAATGTATAAGAATATGTAAGAAATAAGCCGGGCACGGTGGCTCAAGCCTGTAATCCCAGCACTTTGGGAGGCCGAGGCGGGTGGATCACGAGGTCGAGAGATCGAGACCATCCTGGTCAACATGGTGAAACCCCGTCTCTACTAAAAATACAAAAAATTAGCTGGGCATGGTGGCACGTGCCTGTAATCCCAGCTACTCAGGAGGCTGAGGCAGGAGAATTGCCTGAGCCCAGGAGGCGGAGGTTGCGGTGAGCCAAGATCGTGCCATTGCACTCCAGCCTGGGTAACAAGAGCGAAACTCCGTCTCAAAAAAAAAAAAAAAAAAAAAAAAATATATATATATATATATATATATATATAAGAAATATATGTAAGATATATATAAATATATAAGAAAATATATCAAGAAATATTTTATAGTCATAAATATTTCTTGATATATATTTTCTTATTGTCATGCATTTAGGTCTTTTCAGTGTTGTTTTTCTTTCCTAATCATCTTTGTGAATCTAACATTTATGTATTGTTGAATTATTTTCCATGGATAAAAATCCAAATGAGGTTTTGTTTTGTTTTGTTTCTGAGACGGAGTCTTGCCCTTATGCCCAGGCTGAAGTGCGGTAGTGTGATTTTAGCTCACTGCAGCCCTTGCCTTTTAGCAGTTTTCCTGCCTAAGCCTCCTGAGTGGCTGGACTACAGTTGTGTGCCACCACGCCCTGCTAATTTTTGCATTTTTAGTAGAGACGAAGTTTCACCATGTTGGCTAGGCTGGTCTCAAACTCCTGACCTTAGGTGATCTGCCCACCTAGGCCTCCCAAAGTGCTGGGATTACAGGCGTGAGTCATCACATCTGGCCAAGAATCAGTATTTTCTAACTCTTAATATATGCTGCTTTTCAGATTATGATACTAGCAGAAATACATGCTTATATCGGTTGCATACATTTGCCCCTTTAGCTTTTTTTTTTTTTTTTTTTTTTTTTTTTTTCTTTTTTTTTTTTTTTAAAGACAGAGTTTTGTTCTTGTTATCCAGGCTGGAGTGCAATGGCAGGGTCTCGGCTCACCGCAACCTCCGCCTCCCGGGTTCAGGCAATTCTCCTGCCTCAGCCTCCTGAGTAGCTGGGATTACAGGCACGCACCACGATGCCCAGCTGAATTTTTTGTATTTTTAGTAGAGACGGAGTTTCACCATGTTGACTAGGATGGTCTCAATCTCTCGACCTTGTGATCCACCCGCCTCGGCCTCCCAAAGTGCTGGGATTACAGGCTTGAGCCACCGCGCCCGGTCTGCCAGGTGCAATTTTAAGATACACATTTAAGATTATAAATTTCTACAGTTGCTCACACCAGTAATCCCATCACTTTGGGAAGCTGAGGTGGGTAGATCTCGATCTCTCGAACTCGTGATCCACCCGCCTCGGCCTCCCAAAGTGCTGGGATTACAGGCATGAGCCACTGCGCCCGGCTAGCTTTTTTTTTTTTTTTTTTTGAGACAAACTCTTACTCTGTCACCCAGGCGGGAGTGCGGTGGCTTGATCTCAACCACCACTCACTGCGACCTCCTCCTCCCAGGTTCAAGAAATTCTCTGCCTCAGCCTCGCGAGTAGCTGGGATTGTAGGCACCCACCACCACGCCTGGCTAATTTTTGTGTTTTTAGTAGACGTGGGGGTTTCACCATCTTGGCCAGGCTGGTCTTGAACTCCTTGACTTCCCACTCTTCTCTGCCTCCCAAAGTGCCAGGATTATAGGCATGAGCCACCATGCCCGGCCCCTTTAACAAATTGAAAATTTAACTCTTCTGCATGTTTGGGGATATTGGTGTGTAGTGCTTGTATCTTTTAATTTGTGCTCTTGGCCTTGTGTTCCCCTTTTTTCTCTCTAGCATTTAAAAACAAAAAAATCAGCCGGGCGCGGTGGCTCAAGCCTGTAATCCCAGCACTTTGGGAGGCTGAGGCGGGTGGATCACGAGGTCAAGAGATCAAGACCATCCTGGTCAACATGGTGAAACCCCGTCTCTACTCAAAATACAAAAAAAAATTAGCTGGGCATGGTGGCGCGTGCCTATAGTCCCAGCTACTCAGGAGGCTGAGGCAGGAGAATTGCCTGAACCCAGGAGGCGGAGGTTGCGGTGAGCCGAGATCGCACCATTGCACTCCAGCCTGGGTAACAAGAGCGAAACTCCGTCTCAAAAAAAAAAAAAAAAAAAAATCAGCTGTTGTGTCACCACCTTTTTCTTCTTAAACATATTTGACTTTCTCTGAGTATTAAAAGAACCAGCCCAACAACAACAAAAACATTCTTCACCTTTAAATACTTTTTATTACTAAACTCACAGAAAAATTATACTGATTTTTGGTTTTTTGAGACAGGGTCTTGTTCTGTCACCCTGGCTGAAGGAGTGCAGTGGCACGATGATAACTCACTGCAACCTCGACTTCCTGGAGTTTGATCCTCCTGTCGTGGCCTCCTGAGTAGCTGGGGCTGCAGGCATACACTACCACGCCCAGATGATTTTTTAATTTTTGTTTTTTTATAGAGACGAGAGTCCAATTGCTGGACTCAAGATTGTCATGCCTCAGCCTCCTAAAGTGTTGGGATTACAGGTATATGCCACTGTGCCTTTGATTTTTTTAAAAATCAAAGATTGGCTGGGTGTATTGGCTCACCCAGCCACTTTGCCTGTAATCTCAGCAATTTGGGAGGCTGAGGTGGGAGCATCACCTGAGGTTGGGAGCTCAATACCAGCCTGACCAACATGGAGAAACCTGTCTCTGCTAAAAATACACAGTTAGCTGGGTGTAGTGGCACATGCCTGTAATCCCAGCTACTCGGGAGGCTGAGGCAGGAGAATCACTTGAAACTGGGAGGCGGAGGTTGCAGTGAGCTGATACAGTGCCATTGCACTCCAGCCTGGGCGACAAGCGAAACTCCGTCTCAAAAAAAAAAAAATAGATTGAGGCTGGGCACGGTGGCTCAGATGCTGAGGTCGGCCAGTCACCTGATGTCAGGAGTTCGAGACCAGCATAGCCAACATAATAAAACATTGTCTCTACTAAAAACACAAAAATTAGCTGGGCGTGGTGGCAGGTTTCTGTAAGCCTAGCTGCTAGAGAGGCTCAGGCAGGAGAATGGCTTGAATCTGGGAGGCGGAGGTTGCAGTGAGCCAAGACTCTGCCACACTGCACTGCAACCTGGTCGATGAGTCAGACTATTTCAAAAAAAGTAAAAAAAAAATAAAAGATTTAGACTTTATAATTTTTCTCTGCTACATGGAAATTTCTCTATGAAATCCTCTGTAATTAATGAACTACGCAAACTAATTGTTTTTAATGAAAACAAAGATTCCTAGAAATGTCCGTATTTGAAATACAGCCAACAAACTATTCTTTTTTTTTTTTTGCTTTTTTCCTTGTAACATTTATGATTTGATATTATTAGGAAATTATTTCTTCTGCTGTTCAGATGACTGTCCTATATGTTAATAATTCACACACCTATTTGTATGACCTTCAATTGTTTTTTTTTTTTTAAAAAAGGCATATGCCACTGTGCCTGTGTGAATTACTAAAATTCACATTTATAAAAAATATATCCATGTTTTAAAATGAACTGGATATTTTATTTTTGTTTTTAATATCTCCTGTAGTTTTTCAATCAAGTCCTGGTGCTGGGAAGATCATCAGTAAGTGATTTGTCAGAACATGTATTTGATCTGATTCAGGAACTTTTTGCTATAGATCCTCATTTATTATTATCTGTCATGCCACAGCTTGAATTCAAACTAAAGGTAAGATTGACCAATTTTTTAAAATTATTATTTTCTTCTTTATTTCTAGAGCAGGTACAATGTAAAATTGACCAATTTTCAAGCCCTTTAAACTTTCCAGGAAAAAACATATATTGTGTAATTTTTAACTGTAGAAGAAGTATGACTTGAGTTTATCTTTCTATAGTTAGTTAAGGTTTATATTTTGAATCACTTGAATAAAACAGTATCTGTTACCTGGGTGATAGAATTTAATTATAAAATTACAATTAATTGTTAAATATGTACTGGTAATCACAGTGGCACAAGCAATAGATAGGAAGAATGACATTGTCTTAGAAATTTATAGTACACAGTGGTTTTCTTGTTTTGTTTTTTTTTGTTTTGTTTTTCTTTTTGTATGCTTTTTTTTTTTTACCCAGGCTGGAGTGCAATGGCACGATCTCGGCTCACCGCAACCTCCGCCTCCTGGGTTCAGGCAATTCTCCTGCCTCAGCCTCTTGAGTAGCTGGGATTACAGGCACGCACCACCATGCCCAGCTAATTTTTTGTATTTTTAGTAGAGACGGGGTTTCACCATGTTGACCAGGACGGTCTCGATCTCTTGACCTCGTGATCCACCCGCCTTGGCCTCCCAAAGTGCTGGGATTACAGGCTTGAGCCACCCCGCCCGGCTTTTGTATGCTTTTTAAGATGGTATCTCACTCTGTCGCCAGGCTTGAGTGCAGTAGTGCAATCTTGGCACACTGCAACCTCCGCCTCATGGGTTCAAGCAATTCTCCTGCCTCAACCTCCTGAGTAGCTGGGACTACAGGTACATGCCACCACGCCCAGCTAATTTTTGTATTTTTAGTAGAGTCTGAGTTTACCATGTTGGCTGGAATGGTCTCAATCTCTTGACCTGGTGATCTGCCCGCCTCAACCTCCCAAAGTACAGCCGTGAGCCACCGCACCTGGCCTATACATTGGTATTAAATGGTATTCATTATTAAGTAGATGTTTTAGAACATCAAAAGATTTTAAATGGAATCCTCATATGGTATTGATTAAAACTTTAGGACCTTTTCATGGTAAGATTAACGACAAATTTTACTGTCCTAAAAATAGTGTATCTGTTTTTTATAGACAACTGAGCAAGGAATTCATAATTCTCACCCCTCTGCTATTTGTAAAAGTTTACTACTGCCTTGAACTCTTGGGCTCAAATGATCCTGCCATCTGAGTCTCTCTCTTTTTTTGGCGGGGTGGTGGCGGGGCGGGGGTGGGGTTGAGAGGGATTCTCACTACGTTGCCCAGGTTGATCTCAAATTCCTGGCCTCATGCAATTCTCTTGCCTTGGCCTCACAAATTACTGGGATTATAGGCACGAGTCATTGAGCCTAGTCAAGGAATATGTTTTGACTTTCATAAATAGCAGAAGGGAGAGTTTTCAGTTAGTTTTATTTCTGTAGTTTATAGATGTGACATGTCACCTCGTTTGACATAATCACTGATCTAGTAAAATAGTTAATTGCAATTAGAATAAAATTTCCATGTATTCTGTTGTTTCATATTTAGGGAATAGATTACTTTTTCTTTAAGAAGTAAGTCATTTTGGCTAACAAATTGAACTTATTAGAAGATTGTGCTACTCTGCATTATTGTCACTTTGCTTGAGAAAAATTTTGTCAAAGAAAATCAGGCTGGGTGAAGTGCAGTGGCTCATACCAATAATCTCAGCATTTTGGGAGGCATAGATAAGCAGATCTCTTGAGCCCAGTAGTTTGAGACCAGCTTGGACAATATGGTGACATCCCTTCACTACAAAAATCACAGAAATTAGCTGAGTATACTGGCACATGCCTGTAGTCCCAGCTACTGAGGAGGCTGAGGTGGGAGGATGGCTTGAGCCTGGAAGCTGGAGGTTATAGTGAACCAAGATCGCACCACTGTACTCTAACCTGAGTGATCGAGCCAGATCTTGTCTCACACACACAAAAAAGGAGAGAAAATCAGGCGGGGTATCATACCTCATGTACATTTAACCCCAGCATTTTGGGAGGCTGACGTGAAAGACTTGCTTGAGGCCAACAGACCAACCTGGTGAGAATCTGTTTCTACAGAAAAGTGAAAAATTAGCTAGGTGTGGTAATGCACACCTGTGTGCCCAGCTACTTAGGAGGCTATGGTGGGAGGATCACTTGAGCCCAGGAGTTCAAGGCTGCAGTGAGCCATGATCATGCCACTGCACTCCAGCCTGGGCAACAGAGCAAGACTCTGCCTCTTTAACAGAGACAATGACTTTTGTCATTTATAATTAAAATAGTTAATACTTGATGCAATTTTCATTTTTACATTAGTTAAGTGTGCCTGTTTTCCCCACAAAACCACTGTTGTTGATAGTTAAAACATTCATGAAGAAAATATTTTATCCCATGGTCTTTATTTTTCTATTTTTACCTCTTTCCCAAACGGATTTGTTTATTGGATATCTGGTATTACTTTTGCCACACATTGTATTTGAACACCTAAAAAAAATTAGCAGTTGCTTTTAGATTCTGTGTTTGTTTTCCTAGTGAATATAATTTTTGAAAAGAAGTTTTACACACCATATGGTTTCAGAATAACTTATTTTATATAAAACATGGCATCACTACTGAAACTGCAACAGAATTTTTATCGCATATACTATTTCAGGATAAGAAAATAAGAGAATCTTGCTAGAAAACAATGAAGTTTTGCTCTTTTGTAGTGTATAATTCAGCTGACCTTCAGATTGTGTTGTAATTTTGCACTGCTCTTAAAATGAGTTTTCATGAATCATGAAATTCTTTTTTTTTTTTTTTTTTTTTTTGAGACGGAGTTTCGCTCTTGTTACCCAGGCTGGAGTGCAGTGGCGCAATCTCGGCTCACCGCAACCTCTGCCTCCTGGGTTCAGGCAATTCTCCTGCCTCAGCCTCCTGAGTAGCTGGGATTGCAGGCTTGTACCACCATGCCCAGCTAATTTTTTGTACTTTTAGTAGAGACGGGGTTTCACCATGTTGACCAGGACGGTCTCGATCTCTTGACCTTGTGATCCACCCGCCTCGGCCTCCCGAAGTGCTGGGATTACAGGCTTGAGCCACCGTGCCTGGCCCGAATCATGAAATTCCATAGTGTTCTCCAGTCAGTAGGGGATCCTTCATTAAAACTTTGTATATCAAAACCATATGTTGGAACTTAAATTGCAGATTTCCTATAAAGTAAGCTTATTAGTTAGGGTGGTAATTGTAGCTTTGTCCTTCATAGAAGTTTTTATAGGGTTCTTAATGTTAGAAGTGAATGATAGGTTTGTACAATGTCTATAACCAATGTGTAGAATGCAATTAATCAGTGAAGTAGGCATAAATTAGCAGTTGGCAGGGTGTGAAACAAGAGTGAAAAACCCAGACGCTCTAACATGAAATCAAATCAATTTCTGCATAGTAAATGAGAACACATGATATTTTAAACTCACAGTTATAAGCAGAAATATGAAATTGTATCTTCTTGAGAATGTTTCAAGATATTTTCTGTAATCTGATGACTAAAGCTCAGGCTTCACTTTCTGTTTTCTCTTCTTAGAGCAATGATGGAGAAGAGCGATTAGCTGTTGTTCGACTTCTAGCTAAATTGTTTGGTTCCAAAGATTCTGATTTGGCGACACAGAATCGTCCTCTTTGGCAATGTTTTCTTGGACGGTAAGAGAACATGTATTTCTGAAGTTTATATTTTGGAGAATAGTCAGTAAGGTGTAGTCCACTTGATTAAAACTATACATATCAAAACTTTGACTGATATATGTTTGGTTTCATTGTTGCCATCCTTATGGAATAAATTTTAGGAAAAATTTTGTATGAAGAAAGCTTAATGTTTTATCTGCATGACACTTTGTGTTAATATAATGTCATGGCCAGGCGCAGTGGCTCATGCCTGTAATCTCAAACCTTTGGGAGGCTGAAGCAGGCAGATCACTTGAGGTCAGGAGTTCAGGAAACCAGTCTGACCATCATGGTGTCTCTATACTAAAAATTCAAAAATTAACCAGGTTTGGTGACGATGCCTGTAACTGCAGCTACTCTGGAGGCTGAGGCAGGAGAATCCTTGCACCCGAGAGGCGGAGGTTGCAGTGAGTCAAGATCAAGCCACTGCACTCCAGCCTGTGAGACAGAGTGAGCCTTTGTCTCAAAAAAAAAAAAAAGAAAAAGAAAAAAAGAAAAGAAAGTAATTAGAATAAATAGCATTGCTGGATATTCTAAGTCTTTTTTTTTTTTTTTTTTTTTGAGACAGTGTTGCTCTATTGCCAGGCACCAGGCTGGAGTTCAGTGGCGCAATCTCAGCTCACTGCAATCTCTGCTTCCTGGGTTCAACCAATTCTCCTGCCTCAGCCTCCTGAGTACCTGGGACTGCAGGTGCGTGCCACCACGCCCAGCTAATTTTTGTATTTTTTAGTGGAGACGAGGTTTCACCATGTTGGCTAGAATGGTCTTGGATCTCTTGACCTCATGATCCGCCTGCCTCAGCCTCCCAAAGTGCTGGGATTACAGGTGTGAGCCACCAGGCCCAGCTGATATTCTAAGTCTTGAGATTTTTATTTATTTATTTATTTTTTTGAGACGGAGTTTTGCTCTTGTTACCCAGGCTGGAGTGCAATGGCGTGATCTCGGCTCACCACAACCTCCGCCTCCTGGGTTCAGGCAATTCTCCTGCCTCAGCCTCCCGAGTAGCTGGAGTTACAGGCACGTGCCACCATGCCCAGCTAATTTTTTGCACCTTTAGTAGAGACGGGCTTTCACCATGTTGACCAGGATGGTCTCGATCTCTTGACCTCGTGATCCACCCGCCTTGGCCTCCCAAAGTGCTGGGATTACAGGCGTGAGCCACCGCACCCGGCCGTCTTGAGATTTTTAAATCATGAAACTGAATACATACTCATCGAATTTTAAGAACTTGTGCCATTTGTCAGCTTACCAACTTTTCCATTTATTCATGCTTGTCTTTTGGGTCTGTAACTTACCTGCACACATTGTATAATGTGTTTTAACTAGTTTGGTGTAATTTTATGATTTTTAAATGGAAAATGTTGTGCTTAGTTTTTTTGTTTTGTTTTTTGTTATTGTTGTTTGTTGTTGTTTTTGAGCCAGAGTGTCGCTCTGTAACCCAGGCTGTAGTGCAGTGGCTCAGTCTCAGCTCACTGCAACTTCTGCCTCCTGGGTTCAAGCAATTCTCCTGCCTCAGCCTCCCAAGTAGCTGGGACTGCAGGCACCTACCACCACCACTTGACTAATTTTTGTATTTTTAGTAGAGACGGGGTTTCACCATGTTGGCCAGGCTGGTCTCCAACTCCTGACCTCAGGTGATCCACCCACCTTGACCTTCCAAAGTGCTGGGATAATAAGTGTGAGCCACCATGCCCAGCCAACTCAGGTAGTTTTTAATGTTTCTTCTCAAGAGCTTAGAGTGACTGAATTCTATTTGGCTTGGTAGTAGTGTTGACAAATTTATGAAATGTATTAAATTCCCCCTTGTATTCCATTTACCTGTTTTGCTTCAAAAGCTGATTATAAAGTAGATATTTACTATTAATATTCTGGAGGCATTTCAGACTCCCCATTGTTTAGTTCAACTGATTTAGAAGTTGGTGCCAGAATTTTTCTTGAAGTAAATTCACCATGATAGTTGTCTTACTAATCCTAGGTTCTGAGACATCTGACAATGCTATAATGCTATCTTAGCAGTTACTTGTCCAGAACACGCCATTCTGAAGGTCTTAGTAGAATAAATGCTGAATATTTGAATAACTAAATATGTGACACATGAGAATTTTGAGTGGTGGGAATGGTGAGAATTTTGAATGGTGGGAATCATTTTGCTTAAATGATTTACAATAAATATTTGATATTCATCCTGTGATAGGGAATTCCCAGGATAGACATCAAATATTCTTATAAAAATGAAATCACCCATAAGAGGTTTCTGACAGTTGTTATTTTACATTCACTGCTAACTTGTAGTAATGTCTCTGATTCTGCAGCATTATTTTCTGTAATTATAGCATTAAGTGTTTTGATATTTTGTAATTACTTGATCATTAATAAATGTATAATTTTTCTCTTATTAATGCATGAAAATTATATCTGGGTAATAAAGTAGGAGCTCGTAGATATTAAGACATTTATTTAAAAACTTTTGTTTACTTGGTTATTTTATGAGATTATTTCAAAAATAAAAATATTTCCAGCTATTTCAGATCATATTATTCATCAATCAGTCTATTTTAAATTTAAGAGTTCCTTACCTTATCTTTAACATGTGCAGCTTTGAGTTTAGGTATTACGTTTCATGTTAATTGAATTCCTATAGTATACTAGACCTTAAAAGAGCATTGTAAGCTGGGTGCAGTGGCTCATATCTGTAATCTTAGCACTTTGGGAGGCCGAGGTGGGCAGATTGCTTGAGGCCAGGAGTTCGAGACTAGCCTGGCCAACATAGTGAAACCCTATCTCTACTAAAAATACAAAAATTAGCAGGGCATGTTGGTGTGCACCTATAATCCCAGCTTCATGGGAGGCTGAGGCTTGAGAATTGCTTAAACCTGGGAGGCGGAGGTTGCAGTGAGCAGAGATCACATCATTACACTCCAGCCTGGGTGACAGAGCAAGGCTCTGTCTCAACAAAAAAAAAGCAAACATTATAATACTAGTTGGTGCTGGCAAAAAGAAACTTATGTGGTAAGGCAGTGTAACACATTTTTTGTTTTTTGGGTTTTTTTGAGATGAAGTCTCACTCTGTCGCCCAGGCTGGAGTGCAGTGGCGTTCTCTCTCCTCATTGTAACCTCTGTCTCCTGGGTTCAAGCGATTCTCCTGCCTCAGGCTCCCAAGTATTTGGGATTACAGGTACCCTCCACCACACCCAGCTAGTGACACACATTTTCTGCACTCATCTTTGAACTTCTGGATCTGCTTTTTATATATGGTTTGCTTTTTTACCTCAAGTTCCCCAGTGTTTGTCTCATACAAATCTTTTGTCTTGTTTTGTTTTGAGACAGGGTCTGTTACCCAGGTTGGAGTGCAGTGGCACAATTATGGCTCATTGCAGCCTTGACCTCCTGGGCTCATGCACTCCTTCCACCTCAACCTCCCTAGAAGCTGAGACATCAGGGGAATGCCTCCACACCCAGCTAATTTTTGTGTTCTTTGCTGTGTTTTCAAGACTGATCTTGAACTCCTGAGCACAAGCAATCCACTCACTTCAGCTTCTTGAGTAGTAGCTGGGACTACAGGGGCATGCCACCATGGCTGCCTAATTTTTGTATTTTTTGTAGAGGCAAGGTTTTACCATGTTTCCAAGACTGGTCTTGAACTCCTGGGTGCAAGCAGTCCACCTGTCTCCGCCTCCCAAAGTGCTATGATTACAGGTGTCAGCCACCGGGCTTGGAATCTCCTATAAACTTACTCTTCAAGCAGATTTTGTGTGTTTTGAATATTTTTTATTTTGTAGATAATATTAAGCGCTCAGATTTTAGCTCCATAAAGCATGTAGTTTGGGTTGAGGTATGTGTTTGTTTATACCATTTGTTTGTTTTAGCATGGTAAAGAAATTCTGTTTGTTAAAATATATTAATGAAATTGTGTCTTTTCACCTTATAGTGTGCTTTATATTCTTTCTTCAGAATACCTTAACTCATAACAAATTTCTAATCAGTAACTGTTGCTATTTGTAAGCATTTTCATGTTAGATATACCTCCTTTGAGAATTATTTTGCCTTACAATTAATATTTAGCAATCTTTTTCTATGTAGATTTAATGACATTCATGTTCCTGTGAGATTAGAAAGTGTGAAATTTGCCAGTCATTGTTTAATGAATCACCCAGATTTAGCAAAGGATCTCACAGGTAAGCTAGCTGGTTTATTATAAATATTAGCATAATCACTCAACTATATTGTAGATGTTGCTTGTGACCTAACTTCACTTTCCAGATAGGTTTTTACTCTGGTATGGTCTCAGGTTTTCATTTGTTGTGCACTAAGAAATGATTTCATGTTCATGTAATAAAATTACATTTAAAATCTTTTTATTTATTTATTTTAAGAGACAGGCTCTCACTCCTGGGCTCAAGTGATCTCTCACTTTGGCCTCCTGAGTATTACAGGCAGGTGCCACAATGAATGCCTAGCTTAAAATCTTCATATTTTAATCCTTTGAAATTTTTTGAGAAACATAATTTAAGGAAGTAACGTATTTCCCAAGACATTGGATTTGGGTAGAAATCATCATGTTTATATAATTAAATATAGTAGCATTTAATAGCAAGTAAGAATGTGATTATCTTCTGCAGTAGACTAGAATTCTTCGCTCTTCTGAACCTAAAGCATTTAAATCTACCTATTTGGTAGCAGCACATAAATGATTTCTGTCAATTGGCTGTTATTTACCAAAAAGAACAGGGGAAATAACATTTTCTTTGTTTAGATTTAGTTTGTATTATAAATTACTTAAGAATTTTTAAAGAGTCTCAAAAATATTCCAGATTTTATATTGTATAATTTGCAGGTATGTGCCTATCACCTAAATTCCTGTAAACATTTTCACTGTTTTTCTTTTAAGACTTTTTATTTGTAACTAAAATTCAAACTGACATAGATACTGCATTGTCAGTTGACTTTTCTAGGATAACTGATGAAAATACATTATTAAATGTAACTATGGGCATAGTGGCTCACGACAGTAATCCCTGAACATTGGGAGGCCAGAGTGGGTGGATCACTTGATGCCAGGAGTTCAAGATCAGCCTGGCCAACATGGTGAAACCCCGTCTCCACTAAAAATATAAAAATCAACCAGGCATGGTGGCAGATGCCTGTAGTCTCAACTACTCTGGAGGCTGAGTCATGAGAATTGCTTGAAACCCTGAGTAGCGGAGGTTGTAGTGCACTGATGTCACTCTGATGCACTCCAGCCTGGGTGACAGAGTGAAATTCTGTTTCAAAAAAGAAAAAAGATGTAACTATGAAGTTTTTATTTTATTATTTATTTTTCTTTTCTTTTTTTCTTTTTTAGTGAGAAAGTGCCAGCGGAGAAATTTTTATTTTATTTTATTTGTTTTTTGATACAGGGCCTCACTCTTACCGAGACTAGAGTGCAGTGATGTGATAATCGGCTTACTGCAGCCTTGACTTCTGGGCTCAAGTGATCCTCCTTAGCATCCCAAGTAGCTGGCACTGCAGGGGTGGGCCACAACACCTCTGGCTAATGAGTTTTGTTTCTTAATTTTGATAGAGATGGGGTTTCGCCATGTTGAATAAGCTGGTCTGAACTCTTGAGCTTGTGTGATCTGCCTGCCTCAGCCTCCCAAAGTGCTGGTATTACAGTTGTGAGCCACTATACCTGGCCAACTTTAGAGTTTTAAGTGCAGTTTTGTGATTACAGTAGAGTACTGTTGCTGTAAAAATAACGTAATTTAATTTCATGCCATATTTTACCAACATTGCTTTAGTATGGACAAAAACCTTCATGTATTTCTGTTCTATTCTGCTGTTCTGAATCATGACAAATTACCTAAATTATATAGCTAACATTTGGCCTAAGTTTTTTTCTGTTATTACAGAATATTTAAAGGTTAGATCACATGATCCAGAAGAAGCTATTCGTCATGATGTCATTGTTACTATTATAACAGCGGCCAAGAGAGACCTGGCCTTAGTAAATGATCAGCTGCTTGGCTTTGTAAGGGAAAGAACACTGGATAAACGGGTAAAATCTGAGGCATTTTATTCTTATGTAATTTACTGTGTTTAAATTGCTAAATACAATTGGTGTCATTTTCTATTAAATTTAGTGTCTTTCTGTGTGAAAATCAAATTAACAATGATAAAGAGCTCCTAATTTGTGTGTCTCCTGTATATCTTTTAATTATCCTTATGAATAGATACATTGGATTCTATAGCTTTTGAGATCTTAAGCATGGGTTTTTTTTCTAGCATACCTTTGTAAGAGAACCACTAAGTTAATCAAGATTTTACCTTTTTACTTACATGATGAGTTTCAGAAGAATAGCAATTGATTGTCTACTCTTATAGTTAACATTTTCAAATATGATTTTCTTGTATAACTTAGCTAGGTCTGTCATTCATTGAACTAAAGAATATCACTTCCTTAGAAAGTGATGTTTACATGTTAATAACCCAAGCTAAGGACAATAGTGATGGTTATGTGTTTAGTTATTTTTCCTGTGATTTTCTCCATTTGAGGCAGTTAAAAACAGATTGATAAGGAAAAATAGTGCTAAGAACACTACTAAGGAATAAGGTCAGCTATAAACAAGAGAAAGAAGTGTAAAGCAGGCTGATTAGGTATCTTTCTAACATGTTTCATGATTGCCTTGCAACATGCTATTATTTTATTAGAGTTGTAGTTGAAAATTACTTTCCTCTGCAACTGAATATTATAATTTCAGGGCAGAAAAATAATTGGTTGTGATTTTACAATATAGCAAGAGGCATTCTTTAATTTTTAACTTTTAAAATTGTTATAGGATGTACATGTTTAAAAAAAGGTGGATACCTTTTTAACTTGTTCAACAGTGTTAGTAATTCTAACTGAAGATTTCTTTTCCCTTGGCTTTAGTTTAAATGAAATGACTCTCCCCCTAGTGGTTATTTGGCATTCTTCCTTTCCCCCTTTAAAAAAAAATTTCACTACTATTAAAGTTTTTTCATAGTTTAAGAAAGTTGAACAAATGAATCTATCTTAACTGAAACTGTACGATATTTTCTGACCTGGATTTTAGTTTAATAAATTAGATGACCTTGCTTATAGCCTTTCTGGAAAAAAATTATTTTTTCTCTAGAAATTGGGAACAGGATTTAATCTTAAGATTTTATTGTTCATTTTTTTTTTTTAATTTCATGTAAGAAATGTAAAAAGACTTTTGCTAACCTGTTATATAGGAACAAAGTTTTATTCCATCTAATAAGTGGCCTAAAAATGAGAAAATGTTAACAAAAAAATTAAAAAGAACTGTTGACTTAAATATACCAAAGATAATATACTCCCACACACCCCTCTTTTTTAGAGGTGGCGTATTACTATGTTACGCAGGCTGAACTTGAACTCTTGAATCAGAGTGATCTTCTTGCTTCATTCTCCTGAACAGCTGGTACTACAGGCACCCACCACCACACTCAGCTTCTTTTTCCTTTTTTTTTTTTTTTAAACACAGATATCTTTTTTCACTATTACTTTTCTTAACATCTTCTGATGGTCCTCATTCTAAATTTTCATGGTCTCTTTTCTTGTCTCTTCTCTCACAACCTTTCTTTCCTACCCTATTAAACATTCCCAACCTCTAAAAGTCTCACAGAGTCTTCTGCTAACTAGATAAATCATTTGCCTTTTAGGTTTGCAATGTAAGTAAATTCATTTACGGTGATCACTAAGTTCCTTTTTTTTGAGACAGGGTCTCATTCTTTGTTGCCTAGGCTAGGGTGAAGTGGTGTAATCTTGGCTCACTGCAACCTCCTCTTCCCAGGCTCAAGTGATCATCCCACCTCAGTCTCCCAGGTAGCTGGGACTACAGGTGTGCGCCACTACACTTGGCTAATTTTTGTATTTTTGGTAGAGATGGGGTTTCACCGTGTTGCCCAAGCTGGTCTTGAACTCCTGGGCTCAAGGAATCTGCCTGCCTCAACCTCCGCCTCCCAGAGTGCTGGGATTACAGGCTTGAGCCTCTTCTGTCTTTTGGGAGCTCTTTAATTTGATGTTGGAATTCCTGGACTGATAGTTTAATTTTTTAATCTTTTTTTTTTTACTTCATTTACATTTTTAATTTCCAGAAGCACCTCTCCTTATCTAATTTTTCTTCATTTTTTTCTTTTTAAATCAGTTTCCTCAGATTGAATCATTAATTTTTCTATATTACTTTCTTTTTCTGCCTCCTTTCTCTTTTTTCTTCCCTCCTTTACTTCCTTTTCTTCTTCGGTGCTTCTTTCTTCCCTCCTTTCCTCCCTGCCTCTCTCCCTACCTTCCTTCCTTTCTTCCTCAGAGGAACTGAGTCGTATTTTATGGTGTAAAATCTTACCTCCCTGAGAATATTTGAAAGTTTTCTTCTATTGCCTGTATTACCTCTGTTTGCACTAAGTCCTATTTTCTTCCTCTGGCCTGTTTGTTTTGGTCCCTTTCTTTACTGTTGAAACCTTTCCCCAAAGGTCTGATGATGCTTGAATTTTTTTTTTTTTTTTTGAGATAGAGTGTCACTCTGTGGCCCAGGCTGGAGTGCAGTGGTGCAATCTCGGCTCACTGTGATCTCCACCTCCTGGGTTCAAGTGATTGCCCTGCCTCAACTTCCTGAGTAGCTGGAATTACGGACTCATGCCACCATGCTCAGCTAATTTTTGTATTTTTAGTAGAGATGGGGTTTCAGCATGTTGACAAGGCTGTTCTTGAACTCATGACTTCAGGTGATCCACCTGCTTTGGCCTCTCGAGGTGCTAAGATTACAGGTGTGAGCCACTGTGCCCGCCCTTGTCAAATTTTTAACTAAATCACTGCACAGCTGTTTGGAAGCTCTGTGTGAGTGGGCAGGTCTTGTCAGCTTGGTGAGCTTGTTTTTAGATTCACTGGGTAGTCAGCCAGCTCAACTCTTAGATTCACTACAATTTTAGATTCACTGAGTAGTCAGTTCCCCAACTCCTGAGCTCAAGCGATCCACCTGCCTTAGCCTCCCACAGTGCTGAGATTACAGGCGTGAGCCACTGTGCCCGGCCCAGAATTCTTGATAGTCAACTTTGTTCTTATCCTAAGTTAACATCTAAAGGGATGTAACTGGCAAATAAAACATTCCAGATAATAGGGCTTTTGTTTGCAAGGGGAATTGTAATCACTTCTAAAACTTGGTGAATTTTCTTTCAGTATCAAATGAAATCTCCCTTAAGATTATTACTGAGTTTCAAGGAAAATAAAAAATCAGTAACGTGTCACTCTAGCTACTCAGGATGCTAAGGCAGGAGGATCACTTTAACCCAGAAATTTGAGACCAGCCTAGGCAACATAACGAAACCCCATTTGTTTAAAAAGAGAAAGGTAGATCATTTAGCAATATTTGCATTGGAAAATTTCTAAATAGGAACAGATTTAAAATTGTTTTTAAAGCCTCTTGTGAGAAGAAATACTTTGCCTGTTTATAAAGATACACATAAGACTGTACAACCTAATGAAGCCAAGGCAATCTTAAGAGATTAGTACAAAGTTTTGGTATCTTGCTCATCTAATTAATTTTATGCTTTTTAGTGGCGAGTAAGAAAAGAAGCTATGATGGGTCTGGCTCAGCTTTATAAGAAATACTGTCTTCATGGTGAAGCAGGAAAGGAAGCTGCAGAGAAAGTCAGCTGGATAAAGGACAAACTTTTGCATATTTATTATCAAAACAGCATTGACGACAAGTGAGTTTAATATGTTGATAGAATGGTTGAGTATAAAACTACTTTTAAAAATGTCTTTAATATTTAAGTAACTTATTTTTATGTCTTAACTTAATTCAACTTGATTAATAGTTCACAAGTTTAGAGATAACTTTTTACATTTTTTTAAATCTTATGTTTAAACAAGACTCTCTATGATTATAAGGTAGCCTTATAATAGTGAAATAGGCATTGTCTTTTGAGTCAGAACTAAGACCAAATGTTCACTCTGCCCTTTATTAGATGTGTACTCTTACACAGGTTCATTAACTTCTTGTGCACTTCAGTTTTACATAAAAAGCAAAAATAATCCCTTTCCTACAGGATTGTCATATAGATTAAATAATGAACCTAAAGCATCCTAGCCCAATATGTGGCAATAGAGCACTATTCAATTAACTGCTAGTTACTTTCCTTTTGACACCACCACCAATAGAGGAATTACTAACTTGTTTTCATTTTCTGAATATTACTTATAATTTTTTATTGGAGGCCGGGTGTGGTGGCTCACATCTGTAATCCCAGCACTTTGGGAGGCTGAGGTGGGAGGATCACAAGGTCAGGAGTTCTAGACCAGCCTGGCCAATATGATGAACCTGGTCTCTACTAAAAATACAAAAAAATTAGCCGGGTGTGGTGGCGCCTGCCTATAATCCCAGCTACTCGGAGGCTGAGGTAGGGGAATCGCTTGAACCCAGGAGGTGGAGGTTGCAGTGAGTCAAGATCTTGCCATTGCACTCCAGCCTGGGTGACAGAGTGAGACCCAATCTCAAAAAATAATAATAATAATTCTATATTGGATCATACTAATGATACTTGGTTTGTGCAAAATAGTTTCCAATGTTTTGTTTAATTAGACTGACTTCTTCAGCATCACTGGATGTGTATTTGTTAGTGAAGAGACCTCGTATATTCATAATCCAGTAATACTGAATGATAGATACAAGCAATAGATACTAGCAAGAAGGATATCCCAATATTGGTAAGGAATTTAGATTGTGGAGAGAAGAAAGATGAAATGTACACAGGAAAATCTGTATTTTCAGGAAGTGATATAAAGGAAGATTCCCTGTTTTTAACTGTGACAACATGGGAAATGGACCAAATGATAATCAGAGGAAATTAATGAGTTTCTTAATAATTAGCTGTAGTGCAGATCATAGCTTTATATGTTGCATTAATGAGTTTGCTATTGCTGTAGACTGCTGAAGAGTAGGGGGAACAGCCTGTCACTATGTGTTTAGGAATAGCATTTAACTCTTCTGGAACAAATGTTTTACGCCAACAAATTATAAAGCCACATATAGTAACCATGTCTCTAAAGTTAAATTGTACTGAAAGTTTTCCAAGGAAGGAACTCATTGTAAACTTATATCTTCCATTGTATGTACACACATAGCTACTATCTTGATACTGTATCTTGGCACAAAATGGTTAAAACTTTAAATATTGGCTGGGCGAGGTGCCTCATGCACATAATCTTAGCACTTGGGTGTGTGGATTGCCTGAGCTCAGGACTTCCAGATCAGCCTTGGCAACATAGGTACACTTTGTCTCTACAAAAACTATAAAAATTAGCCGGGCATGGTCACACCCGCCTGTAGTCCTACCTACTGGGAAGTCTGAGGTGGGAGATAATTTGAACATGTGAGGTAGAGGTTGCAGTGAGCCAAGATGACACCAGTGTACTCTAGTCTGGGCAACAGAGCAAGACCCTACTTAAAAAAAAAAAAAAAAAAAAGCTATTGCTTTTTAAAAATAGAATAATTGTGTTACTTAGTTGTTGTTGTTGTTGTTATTTCATAGACTGTTGGTAGAGAAAATCTTTGCTCAGTATCTTGTCCCGCACAACCTGGAAACAGAAGAGAGAATGAAATGCTTGTATTACTTATATGCTAGTTTGGATCCAAATGCTGTAAAGTAAGTTACTTTTCAAATAACTGCTGTATTTCCAAAAGATTTCATAAAATAACTTTATCTTATCTAATTAATTGTTATTGGTTGGATTGTTGCTGCTTCTATATTTGAATCTAGAACCTCAGGTAAATATTTATAGAAAAAATACTATGATTTATGTTCAGGTCATTTAACACCAAAACTATTCTTACTCTTATATGTATAGGCACATTTGGCAGCTGGATCAATAGTAGGATAGTTTCAGGTATTCAAATAAATGAACATGTCAGAATACCTGTGACTAGTGTCTAAAACTACTGGTGCTTTATCCTATCCTTCCAAACTAAATATGAAGCCTAGTAACTGAATACTGGTTCTTTGTTGGGTGAATATATTCAGATATTCTCTATGTAGGATGGCCATGTGATTGATTATCCAACTAGATTATTTTCAGACTACAAGGGATCACTGTTGATATTTTTGCCCAGATAACCAGCATAATCAAACTGTCCCAGGCCAACCAGGATATGTGGGCATTTCACTTTAATAGATTTTTTTTTTTTTTTTTTTTTTTTTTTTTTTTTTGAGACGGAGTTTCGCTCTTGTTACCCAGGCTGGAGTGCAATGGCGTGATCTCGGCTCACCGCAACCTCCGCCTCCTGGGTTCAGGCAATTCTCCTGCCTCAGCCTCCTGAGTAGCTGGGATTACAGGCACGCGCCACCATGCCCAGCTAATTTTTTTGCATATTTAGTAGAGACGGGGTTTCACCATGTTGACCAGGATGGTCTTGATCTCTTGACCTCGTGATCCACCCGCCTCGGCCTCCCAAAGTGCTGGGATTACAGGCATGAGCCACCGCGCCCGGCGACTAATAGATTTTTTTTAAAGTAGATGTTACAGTATATACATATATCATGTTGTACGTCATAGTATATTTAATTTTTCTCAAAAATACACTATGTAAATGAGTCATTTCATTAAGAATTCTGATCTCAAGATGGAAGGATCACTTGAACCTAGAAGCTGGACCAGCCTAGGCAACATAGTGAGACTCTGTCTTAAAAAAGAGAGAAAATTCTGAGTTAGGATTTTGTTTGTTTGCCATTGCGGCTCCTTACGTGCTCCTGCTTGGTAGATTAAGACTGCGTTTTTAGGCTGGACACAGTGGCTCGCCACTGTATCTCAGCACTTCGGGAGGCTGAGGTGGGCAGATCATTTGAGGTCAGCAGTTCCAGACCAGCCTGCCCAACATGGTAAAACCCCATCTCTACTAAAAATACAAAAAAAAAAAATTGGCTGGGTGTGGTGGGACATGCCTGTAATCCCAGCTATTAGGGAGGCTGAGGCAGGATATTTGCTTGAATCCAAGAAGCAGACATTGCAGTGAGCTGAGATCATGCCATTGCGCTCCAGCCTGGGCAACAGAGTGAGACCAAAAAAAAAACAAAAACAAAAACAAAGACTGCCAGTTTTGCAGAAATTCTATAAGATACTGTTGTACCATTACTAATGCCTTTCCTGGCTTAAGGTTTTGATGTTTGTTTATATTTCAAAATAACTGACAGAGTACTTGGAGATTAGTAATTTCTCAGAGGTCATTTGGACACCTGGAAATATGGAGGGGTTTGTGATTCCCTCTGTTCCTGGAGAGAGAAAAGTCTAGAATAAACACAATAATGTAAATTTGGCATCTTGAATCTGCGTCGTTCCTAAGATACTACATTTCTCAAAATAGTCTATAGTGCTTCATGTACACTCCTTAGCCTGTATAATAGGCCTTCGTGATTTGATCTGTCTGTGGAATGCTCCAGGTTCCTTGTGCTCCACACATATGCCCTGTGCTTCAAGCATATGTGTATATATATATATATGTTTTTCACTTTGCTGTGTGTCCCCTGCACTTTGACATTTTGTATTTTCTTGTACCAGAACTTTCTGGCTACCTGTATTTGAAACATCTTTCAGTCTCTTTATTGCCTATCGATCTTTCTAAACCTCTCAAATATTTTCTCTCATAAGAAGGCTTATATTTACCATTTGTACTAAATTGTCTTAAATCGTAATAGATATATTTTGTGGTGCTTAAACTTTTAGGTAGATGTAGAAGAATGGTGTATATACACCATCCCACAAAAAAAAGTTGTAAAACCAAATATGAATAATTTCCAGTATTGTTATATAGTGTATTTTTTTATATTCCTGACTTGACAGAGCTCTCAATGAAATGTGGAAGTGTCAGAACATGCTTCGGAGTCATGTACGTGAACTATTGGATTTGCACAAGCAGCCTACAGTAGGTTCACTGTTTGTTTAAATTCATATTTTATTACAGTCATTGTTCAGATTTTCTGTAGTTCTATATAGTGAAGCAAAGAAATGTATCTCCGTTTTATTTTCCAAATGTCAGTTAAACATAATTTCTGTAGTTGGCTAAGGTAAATTTCCATTTAAAATGAATATAACAAACTATTTTTCAGTTTGAGCAAAGAAATAGTGTTTTCTAGTTTATATAAAGTTTTAAGACACTAATAGTTTATATATAGTTAATTTTCAAATAATTAGAATTAAATTTCAAGATGAAATTAAATTAAATGTCATATTTGTTTTTCACTGCATGATTCATGTTCTCTCAGTATAGAGTGAGTATCAGATATCAGTCCTATAAATATGCCAGTGGCCAACTAAAAAAGAAATTTTGCAAAGTGGGAGAAGAAAATTTTACGTTTTTAAGTGTATTCACTAGAATAGGTGTTCTTAACCAGGGGATCATATATACAGACCTCTCTGGGACACATGGATAATGGAAGAGGAGCTGGTATACTTTTTTTTTTTTTTTTTTAAATACTGGATCTTACTCTGTTGCCCAGGCTGTCACACAGTGGCATGATTATAGCTCACTGCAGCCTCGATGTCACCAGGCTGAGGCGATCCTCCCACCTTAGCCTTCTGAGTAGCTGGGACTGCAGGTGTGCTCCACCATACCCAGCTAGGTTTTGTATATTTTTGTAGAGGTGTGTTTTCACCATGTTACCCAGGCTGGTCTCAAAGCCTTGTGCTCACACAGTCTGCCTGCCTAGGCCTCTCAGAGTGCTAGGATTATTGATGTTAGACACTGCACCCAGCCTGGCAAACTTTTGAAATAAATCAACAGAGGCTCGGCATGGTGGCTCATACCTATAATCCCAGCGCTTTGGGAGGCTGATGCAGGCGGATCACCTGAGGTCAGGAGTTGGAGACCAGCCTGACCCAACATGGAGAAACCCCGTCTCTGCTAAAAATATAAAATTAGCCAGACGTAGTGGCACATGCCTGTAGTCCCAGCTACTCAGGAGGTTCAGGCAGGAGAATCACTTGAACCCAGGAGGCAGAGCTTGCAGTGAGCTGAGATCACACCATTCCAATCCAGCCTGGACAACAAGAGCGAAATTCTGTCTAAAAAAAAAATAATCAATTAATAGATAGCAAAAACATATATTTTACTAGGCATAGAGTCTCTGGTCAGATATCAATCCTGCCTTTGCAAAATTAGTCATAGATGATACATAAAGGAATGGACATGACTGTATTCCATCAAAACTATTAGCAAAAGTAGATAGCCCGTGGGGGCATGGTCTTCTAACTTTTAAACTAAATTATTCAAATATAATGTAAATTAAAACTAATAATAAAGTAATGCTGTATGGGATAGAGGAAAGGGGAGTAATTTTAGAAAGAAAGTTTTCTTGAAGGTATTTAAGTGATGGGCCACAAAATAACTAACAAAACTCTATTCCAGAAGACAAAATTTCTACTCTTTCTATTTTTACTTTTTTGTGGCATGTAGGCATGTAGTTTCACAGTAATTCTGATATGATAATTTTATATGTTAATTGCCTCATTGATCTTTTTTCAGTCTTCTGGCAATTTAACTTTCACATGAAAGTTGAATACTTGTGATTTTTAAAATACTTTCCTCCTAACATCTTTTTTCTTTCTATTTGTCTTAATAGTTGCTACTTTATAATTCCTTGTTGTTAATTTAATGTATACATGTGGTGAAACCATTTTCCATTGAGCAGGTTGTGATGAACTTTTTTTTAACTTCATGAAAAATGTACAGTAACAAGTATTGATTTTTGTTACAGAAATTTGTTAACATATATAACTAGTTTTTCTTTTGTTTCTGTTTTAAATTTCAGTCAGAGGCTAACTGTTCTGCCATGTTTGGAAAACTGATGACCATAGCAAGTGAGTATGTTTATTTACTCATTAAACATGTGATAAACATCATTACAGACAAATTATTTACCCAGTGGGACTATTGAATTAATGTTAAGTAAAATAAAAGAGTCTTCATCTTAATTTTATTTCTAAGAATCAGGCTGATTTTTTTTTTTTTTTTTTTTTTGAGACGGAGTTTTGCTCTTCTTACCCAGGCTGGAGTGAGTGCAATGGCACGATCTCGGCTCACCGCAACCTCCGCCTCCTGGGTTCAGGCAGTTCTCCTGCCTCAGCCTCCTGAGTAGCTGGGATTACAGGCACGCGCCACCACGCCCAGCTAGTTTTTTGTATTTTTAGTAGAGACGGGGTTTCACCATATTGACCAGGATGGTCTCGATCTCTCGACCTCATGATCCACCCGCCTCGGCCTCCCAAAGTGCTGGGATTACAGGCTTGAGCCACCGCGCCCGGCTTCTTTTTTTTTCTTGAGACGGAGTTTCGCTTTTGTTACCCAGGATGGAGTGCAATGGTGTGATCTTGGCTCACCATAACCTCCACCTCCTGGGTTCAGGCAATTCTCCTGCCTCAGCCTCCTGAGTAGCTGGGACTACAGGCGTGCGCCACCATGCCCAGCTAATTTTTTATATTTGTAGTAGAGATGGCGTTTCACCATGTTGACCAGGATGGTCTCGATCTCTTGACCTTGTGATCCATCCGCCTCGGCCTCCCAAAGTGTTGGGATTATAGGCGTGAGCCACCACGCCCGGCCCAGGCTGATTTTCTTTTAATGGCTCCACAATATATTTATGACACCTGTTTTTCACTTAGTAGAATAGTTTTTTTTTTTTTTTCCTTCTTCTCTAATAGTGATTTCTCTTTTAATTTTATAGAGAATTTGCCTGACCCTGGGAAAGCACAAGATTTTGTGAAGAAATTTAACCAGGTTCTCGGCGATGATGAGAAACTTCGGTCTCAACTGGAGTTATTAATCAGCCCAACCTGTTCTTGCAAACAGGCAGATGTTTGTGTGGTTAGTAAATCATGCTTTACACTTTTTCTTTAGCTTTACTTACAGAAATACGTATTTCATTAAAGCCTCTTGTACACAGAGTGATTTGTGTAAATTTAACTGAGAGTAATTATTGTTAAATTTACACAAATTTAATTGAGAGTAATTACTCTCAGTTACTCTGTTGTCAAGTTAATTCTCTATCTGCCATTCACTCTCCAGCCACATTCCAGGAAAATGCTAGAGAACTAAGCCAGGGAGATTGGTCTTAGGAATTTTACAAGATAAAGTACTTTGTACTTAGTAGACATTCATTGAGTAACTGTTAAGTATTTTCTGAATGCTTGTGTGCACACGCATTTCCTTCTTTCATGTATTAGAATGGAAACAATCCTTGTCAATAAATTAGCAGCAGTAACATTGCCATATATCTGTTTTCATTTACAGATAAAGTAAATTCCTATCTAGACTTTTGTCTTCATTCTACTCTTGAACTCGTTTCATGTAAAACAGTATTCTTGAAGCTATCAGGAGGGAAATCTTCGTTTATTCAGCTTTTTTTTTGTTTGTTTCCTGAGATAGTCTTGCTTTGTCATCCAGTCTAGAGTGCAATGTCACAGTCATAGTTCACTGTAGCCTTAAACTCCTGTACTCAAGTGATCCTGTACCTCAGCCTTCCACATAGCTAGATACTGGCACATGCATCCACATCCGACTAAGTTTTTAAAAATTTTTTTTTTTTTTTTTTGAGACGGAGTTTCGCTCTTGTTACCCAGGCTGGAGTGCAATGGCGCGATCTCAGCTCACCGCAACCTCCGTCTCCTGGGTTCAGGCAATTCTCCTGCCTCAGCCTCCTAAGCAGCTGGGATTACAGGCACGCACCACCATGCCCAGCTAATTTTTTGTATTTTTAGTAGAGACGGGGTTTCACCATGTTGACCAGGATGGTCTCGATCTCTCGACCTCGTGATCCACCCGTCTCGGCCTCCCAAAGTGCTGGGATTACAGGCTTGAGCCACCGCGCCCGGCTAGTTTTTAAAATTTTTTATAGGCCTGGCATGGTGGCTTGCACCTGTAATCCCAGCACTTTGGGAGGCTGAGGTGGGTGGATCACCTGAGGTTGGGAGTTCGAGACCAGCCTAGCCAACATGGTGAAACCCTGTCTCTACTAAAAAGATAAAAATTTACTGGGTGTGGTGGTACGTGCCAGCTACTCTGGAGGCTGAGGCAGGAGAATGCCTTGAACCCAGGAGACAGAGGTTGCAGTGAGCTGAGATCATGCCACTGCACACCAGCCTGGTGACAGAGTGAAAGTGTCTTAAAAAAATACCTTTTTTTCTTCTGTGGAAACGGGGGTCTCTATGTTTCCCAGGGTGGTCTCAAACTCTCGGCTTCAAGTGATCTTCTCACCTCAACCTCCTGAAACACTGGGATTGGTTGTGAGCCACTGTACCCAGCCTCATTATGAGAAAGTCATAGGTTTCCACCATACCATTTATTACCAATGTCATCTTTAGTAAGTAATTCAATATATTTATTTGATCCCTGTTTTGCTCATCTGTAGACTTTAATCAACCTCATAGGGTTGCTAAAAGATTCCTTTTTTTTTCTTCTCTTTTTTTCGAAATAGAGGCTATTACTGAGGCTAGAATGCAGTGATGTGATCTCAGCTCACTGCAACCGCCACCTCCCAGGTTCAGGTGATTCTCATCCCTCAGCCTCCCAAGTAGCTGAGATTATAGGCATGCACCACCCCACATGGCTAATTTTTTGTGTTTTTAGTAGAGACAGGGTTTCACTGTGTTTACCAGGCTGGTCTTGTACTCCCAACCTCAGGTGATCCACCCGCCTTGGCCTGCCAAAGTGATGGAATTACAGGTGTGAGCCACACAACCTTCTGCATTCAAGTGATCCTTCTCAGTCTCCTGAGTAACTGGGACTACAGACACATGCCACCATGCCCAGCTAATTTTTGAACTTTTTGTAGAGACAGGGAACTCCTGAGCTCAAGAAATCTGCCCTCCTTGGCCCTGAAAAGTGTTGGGATTATAGGTGTGAGCCACTACTCCCAGCGAAGAAAATTTTTAATAGGAATAAGCCAATAGAATAAAAATGTTTAATAGAAAGAAGTTAATAATAATAAGCTAATAGAATAAGGATATAAGGAAAGAAAATATTTTGTGTACACCTGTAAAATGTGTGTTTTAAGCTAAGTTTTAATGCAAAGAGTCAAGAAGCTCAAAAGAAAAAAAAAAAAAAACACCGGTACATTGGCTCACATCTGTAATCCCAGCACACTTTGGATGCCTAGGCAGGAGGATCACTTGAAGCCAGGAGTTTGAGACCAACCTGGGCAATATAGCAAGACCCTGCCTCTACAGAACACTAAAAAAACCAGCTTCATGTGGTGGTGCACGCCTATAGTCCTGCCTCCTCCAGAGGCTGAGATGGGAATATCACTGTATCACTTGAGCCTAGGAGTTTAAGCCTATAGTGACAAAGGTCACACCACTGCATTTCAGCCTGAGTGACAGAGCAAGATCCTGCCTCCAAAAGAAATTTTTTTTTTTCGCCCTCTCAACCCAGCTTTTCCCAATTCCAGGAAGAACCGGGAAGAGAAGGCCCAAAAAATTTTTGAAAAGCTTAAAAAACCTTGAAGTTTATTAAGTAAAAATATTACAAAAAGCTAAGGCTTTTTTATCTTTGAAGAAAGAAAAAATGTTTAAGTTTAGTGCTGCCTAAGTGTACAATGTTTATAGTCTACAGTAATTTCTAAAGTGTACAATAATGTCCTGTTCCTTCACATTCACTCACCACTTACTCAGTGGCTTACCCAGATCAGCTTCTAGTCTTGTAAGCTTTGTTTATGGTAAGTGCTCTATATATGTAGATGTACGGTTTTTTACCTTTTTTTTTTTTTTTTTGAGACGGAGTTTCGCTCTTGTTACCCAGGCTGGAGTGCAATGGCGCGATCTCAGCTCACCGCAACCTCCGCCTCCTGGGTTCAGGCAATTCTCCTGCCTCATCCTCCGGAGTAGCTGGGATTACAGGCACGCGCCACCATGCCCAGCTAATTTTTTGCACCTTTAGTAGAGACGGGGTTTCACCATGTTGACCAGGATGGTCTCGATCTCTTGACCTCGTGATCCACCCGCCTCGGCCTCCCAAAGTGCTGGGATTACAGGCTTGAGCCACCGCGCCCGGCGCGGTTTTTTATCTTTTATATAGCATTTTTATTATATGGTTTATGTTGTGTTTTCATCTTTTTATGTTTTTACGCTTTCTTTGTTTAGATAATGTTTAAATACACAAATACGGTGTTACAGTTCCCTGCAGTATTCAGCATAGTAACATGCTGTACAGTTTTGTAGCATAGAAGCAGTAAGATATACCATTTAGGTTTGTGTGCATGCGTTCTATGATGTTCACATGATGAAATTGCCTTAACAGCACATTTCTCAAAATCTGTCTCTACCATTGAGTGATGTGTGTGGGGGTAGGGGTATGTATTTCTCCATATATAGGGCTCTGCACTGCCCTATTGGATTTAAATAAATAATCCTTCTTAGAATATTACACATAAATGTCAAGTATTATGCTTGGGACCAGACTTATAGAGACAAATAAAAGAAACCTAATTTCAGTTTATATATGTCTAACTTTGTTCTAGAAAGTATTAGAGTTGATTAGTTTTAAAATAACTTATAAAGGATAAAGACTATAGTAGATGTTGTATGTACAAAGAGGTCTAGCTCCGTGGAACAAGTATCATTTATTCAGCATAGAGATCTGCATATACCAATAATTAGGAGGACATGGGGAGGAAACCAATTTAGGTTAGAGAAGAGTGGGCTCATCTCTCAGGGCTTGGAATGTGGGCATGCCAAATGCCCAGACTACATCAACCTTTGTACTTCTTTTTAAAATTTTATTTACTTGGTTATATTTTTCTTGTTTTGAGACAGGGTCTTTCTCTGTCACTCAGGCTAGAGTGCAATGTCACAATCTCTGCTCACTGTAACTTCTGCATCTCAGGCTCAAATGATCGTCCTGCCTTGGCCTCCCAGGTAGCTGGGACTACAGGCATGCACCATCATGCCTGAGTAATTTTTGTATTTTTAGTGGAAACAGGGTTTCACATGTTGCCCAGGCTGGTCTCAAACTCCTGGACTCAAGTGATCCCAGCCACCATGCCCAACAACCTTTGCACTTCTGAGGTGTGTAATTTGCTGAAAATGCTTAAAAGTTTCATTGACTTCTTTGGCATTTAGAATTCTAGTTCCAGAGTCCTGTGTCCTGCAGAGAATCTAGTATTATAATTAGATCATACAATGAAGTAGCTTGAAAAGGCCAGGCACGGTGGCTCACTCCTGTAGTCCCAGTACTTTGGGAAGCTGAGGTGGGCAGATCACTTGAGGTCAGGAACCAGTACGGTAGAAATGAAGACCATACAGTGTTAAGAGCATGGGTTCATGATAACTTCTTTCCTAACTCTTATATGAGCATGTGTGATTGAGCATGTTATTTAACTATATATTCTCATATGTAAAGTGAGACTTAGAATACTCTTTTTTTTTTTTTTGAGACGGAGTTTCGCTCTTGTTACCCAGGCTGGAGTGCAATGGCACGATCTCGGCTCACTGCAACCTCCGCCTCCTGGGCTCAGGCAATTCTCCTGCCTCAGCCTCCTGAGTAGCTGGGATTACAGGCACACGCCACCACGCCCAGCTAATTTTTTGTATTTTTAGTAGAGACGGGGTTTCACCATGTTGACCAGGATGGTCTCGATCTCTCGACCTCGTGATCCACCCGCCTCGGCCTTCCAAAGTGCTGGGATTACAGGCTTGAGCCACCGCGCCCGGCTTAGAATACTCTTTAGACACATGAAATGACCTCTATTAGAGTACCTCTATGAGTTTGTCCTCCCCCCCATTACTGAATATTATTTACATATTTTCAATGATAACCCCATTCCTGTTCTGATAAAAAAGAATAAAGAAAAATATGCAACCATAAAATTTAGTTTCTCTCATTCTGTGTAGCTTTCACTCCATCCTTGAGAGTTCCTTCTCTGTACCCTAATGTGTATTTATCACTACCTCTTTATTTTTGTAAATTACAATCATATCTCACTTCTCAAGAGGTAGATATTACTTGGTAAGAGAGTTAGTAGCATATAAATCTAGTATTTTCCTTCCTCTTTGTCCAAGTTCCATTTCTGAAACATCTTAGCAAAAGTACTTTGAGCAAAGATTATCAACAGAGACATGTGTATTTGTATATGGGGTGGGGGATGTAATGAAAGAGAGCAGTGGAATTGAAATGTGATATATGAATATATTTTCCTTTTAGAATTCAAGTTTTAGGTTTCTCCACCTTGACGCTAGAGAGGGACCACATATTTACCATAGCTTCAGCTGTGCCTCCTAGTTTATGCTTCATTGCCTGCCTATGACAGTGGTCCCCCAATTTTAATATTTTCCAGGAAGCTTGCTTATTCAGCATTTAATGAAACAGTCCTCAGTTTGAATATCAGCTATACCAATGTGACCTTTAGTAAGTTACTCAGTATTTTCAAGCCTCCTTATTTAATATTTTCTTCACCTATAAATATTATCACCCTCATAGGATTTTTAAAAGAATAAAGTAAAATGAAATTTTATATGTGGCTTAATAACAGGGCCTCCCTGCACTGCCTGCAGGGTTTCAATAAATGGTCGTTCTTTTAGGTCTTATACTACAAAGAGTAAGGATCTTTAAAATAGGTGTGATGTAGGATCGTGAATCTATCTTTTTTTTTTTTTTTTTTTTTTTTTAAAGACGGGGTTTCACCATGTTGGCCAGGCTGGTCTTGAACTCCTGACCTCAGGTGATCCGCCCGCCTCGGCCTCTCAAAGTGCTGAGATTACAGGCGTGAGCCACCGCGCCCAGCATGAATCCATCTTTTTTTGTTTTGTTTTTTGTTTTTGTTTTTGAGAATCCGTCTTTTTAACCAAGTCTCAACATGAGTAATTTGTGGACTACACTTATAAAAACCCTTCTCAACCTAATTACGTGGATATTCATTGTATCTTCAGAAGTCCAAATATTATTTTCTTTTTTGATCAAGCACACACTGCATGATTTAATGCATTTTATAATACACGGATTCTCATGGAGCTTGCAGAATAAGTGACAGAGGCCAACAAATGTTTTTATGGAATTGTGTGCTTTGGTAAAATAAAGGAGCATTACTCATCCCAAGCAGGGATGGAAATAGGTCCAGGAATTACTTCTTCTAGAATAAGTGACTCCTAAGTTGAATCTTAAAGGATAAATAGGAATTAAACCACTGTGTGAAGAATGACTGCTTTATTTCCAGATTGGCTGACTGGATGTCAGGGGAGATGATTTAGGGAAGAAGACAGCGTCTTAGCAGTTGTGTTCAGAAGTGTTGAGATTCAGGCCTGGTTCTATATATTAGTACAGTTATATTGCTTGGAGGAAGTACAGAAGAAATCGGAGACAAATCTGAGAACCGCCCCCCTGCCACGTGTGTTTTTTGAGACAGCGTCTCACTCTGTTGCCCAGTCTGTGGAGTGCAGTGATGTGATGATAGTTCATTACATCTTCAACCACCTGGGCTCAAGTGATTTTCCTATACCTTAACCTCTCAAGTAGCTGGGGCTACAGGTGTGTGCCACCATTCCCAGCTAATTTTTTGATTTTTTGTAGAGATAAGATCTCACTATGTTACCCAGGCTGGTCTCAAACTCCTGAGCCCAAGTGATCTACCTGCCTCAGCCCTGTTTTCGTTTAGTGATATCTTTTTATAATTCAGTGAGTGTAATGCGCATCTCACTTGAGTATGAAAGTTAAAACTTTGGAAGTTCCTTCTTGTAAGAAACTGCTATATCCTTTTCTAGATTAGTGATTCCAGCTGCAACAAATACTGATAATATTAAATTCCCTTCTAATTTATTTTTAGTAGCCATAACAGTAATTGTGCAACAAGGATAAGTGTGCATGTGAAAGAATACCTTTTTAAAAGAAGATTTTTTTTTTTCTTTTTTTCAAAATAGAGTCTTGCTCTGTCACCCAGGCTGGAGTGCAGTTGTGCGATCTCGGCTCATGCAACCTCTGCCTCCCAGGTTCAAGTGTTTCTTGTGCTTCAGCCTCCTAAGTAGATGGGATTACAGGCATGCATCACCATGCTCTGCTAATTTTTGTATTTTTGTTAGAGACGGGGTTTCACCCATGTCGGTCAGGCTGGTCTCAAGCTCCTGACCTCAAATGATCCGCCCGTCCCCCTTGGCCTCCCAGAATACTGGGATTACAGGCATGAGCCACTGCACTGGGCCTAATACCATAGTCTTTGAGTTTAAATGAATAGTTACTTTTCTGTTGTTGTTGTTTTTTGAGACTGGGTCTATGCAGCCATGCAATCTCAGGTGGTCACTGCAACCTCCACCTAGCAGGCTCAAGTGATCCCCCCACCATTGCCTCCTGAGTAGCTGGGACCACAGGTGAGTGCCATCACGCCTGGCTAGTTTTTTGTATTCTTTGGTAGGAACAGGGTTTTGCCATGTGTCCCAGACTGGTCTTAAACTCTTGAGCTCAGGCAATGCACCTGCCTTAGCCTCCCAAAGTACTTTGATTACAGGTGTGAGCTACCGCGCCTGGCTGAGAGTTACTTTTATTATTGGGGTCGTCTATCAGCCTTTCATAATTATATGTCAAATATAAATACTAGGGGTGTACAGGGTTCTCATTTATCTTTCACCTGTGTTCTTTCAGAAGTGAAAACTTTTGCAAGTATTTATATATGTATGAATATCTATTTTTTAAAAACAAATTAACTGGCCAGGTATGGTGGCTTTATGCCTGTAATCCCAGCACTTTGGGAGGCCAAGGCTGGTAGATCATCTGAGGTCCAGGAGTTCAAGACCAGCCTGGCCAACATGGCGAAACTCCATGTCTACTAACAGTACAAAAAATAGCCAAGTGTGGTGGCACATACCTGTAATCCCAGCTACTATGGAGACTGAGGCAGGAGAGGTGCTTGAACCCAAGAGGCAGAAGTTGCAGTGAGCCAAGATTGCGCCTTTGCACTGCAGCCTGGGTGACAGCAAGACTCCATCTCAAAAAAAAAAAAAAAAAGTTAACTGAAAAAAACACATTATGAAACAAAACCAAAAAAGCATACCCATAAAAGTACAAATCATTTATATTCTAAATTAGAGCATTAAAAAGGTTGCGATAGGCTGGGCACGGTGGCTTACACTTGTAATCCCAACAGTTTGGGAGGCTGAGGCAGGGGGATCACTTGAGGTTAAGAGTTCAAGATCGGCCGGGCACAGTGGCTCAAGCCTGTAATCCCAGCACTTTGGGAGGCCGAGGCGGGTGGATCACGAGGTCAAGAGATCGAGACCATCCCGGTCAACATGGTGGAACCCCGTCTCTACTAAAAATACAAAAAATTAGCTGGGCATGGTGGCGCGTGCCTGTAATCCCAGCTACTCAGGAGGCTGAGGCAGGAGAATTGCCTGAACCCAGGAGGCGGAGGTTGCGGTGAGCCGAGATCGTGCCATTGCACTCCGGCCTGGGTAACGAGCGAAACTCCGTCTCAAAAAAAAAAAAAAAAAGAGTTCAAGATCAGCCTGGCCAACGTGGTGAAACCCTGTCTACAAAAAATTAGTTGGGCATGGTGGCACCTACCTGTAATCCCAGCTACTCGGGAGACTGAGGCAGGAGAATCACTTGAACCTAGGGTGCAGTGAGCCGAAATTACACCACTGCACTCTAGCCTGGTGAAAGAGTGAAACTCTGCCTCCAAAAAAAAAAAAGGTTGCTATATTAAACAATAATTTCATTGAAGAACTGTGAGGTAAGACTGCGTTCACTCAGAAACGACATCATCCACTTTTTTTCTCCGCTGTCCAGATTTTGCAGTGATTGCTCAGTGTGCGTAAAAATTTAAGCTAGGGTTTATAGCAGAAAATTCTCACTTATGTTGATTTTGAATATTTCAGTTCCTTTTCTTGGCCTATAGTTATTTTCCTTTTGAAAAATGTGAAAGCTAATCACACTTGGTAAAACTCTTTTCTTTCTATAGAGAGAAATAGCCCGGAAACTTGCAAATCCTAAACAACCAACAAATCCTTTTCTAGAGATGGTCAAATTTCTGTTGGAAAGAATCGCACCTGTGCACATTGATTCAGAAGCCATAAGGTAAGCTAGGAAGTATATTCACTCAAAAATAGACGATCTGAAACTTCAGTGTTGTTAATTTAAATTCTGGACCTCAAAGGATACCTAAAAACCTCTGTATGTCTCTTTTTAATCACAGGGGTGCTACATCATTCAAGTTAAAGGGAAAGCCTGCTTGTTTTATGATCTTTGGCTTTATTTAATGCCTTTTTTTTTTTTTTTTTTTTTTTTTTTTTTTTTTTTTTTGAGATGGAGTTTTGCTCTTGTTACCCAGGCTGGAGTGCAATGGCGTGATCTCGGCTCACCGCAACCTCCGCCTCCTGGGTTCAGGCAATTCTCCTGCCTCAGCCTCCTGAGTAGCTGGGATTACAGGCACTCGCCACCATGCCCAGCTAATTTTTTGTATTTTTAGTAGAGACGGGGTTTCACCATGTTGACCAGGTTGGTCTGGATCTCTTGACCTCGTGATCCACCCACCTCGGCCTCCCAAAGTGCTGGGATTACAGGCGTGAGCCACTGCGCCCGGTCTGCCTTTTGTTTTTAAAGGGTTTTAATGTTTATTTTTAGCTTATGTATTCTCATTAAAGAAAACTTAGAAAAAAGAGAAAGATAGAGAAAGGAATGTTTTAGATCTGTGTGGCTGTTGACCAACCTCTGAGTTTTCTGAAGCATTTTAATGGCCCCATAATATTCTGTAGTATATATTACTACAGAATAGTATAGTATAGTGGTAACTGTTCATTTGATGTGTGAGAACAGAATGGTTTATTGGAAAGAGGACAGGATTGTCTTGAGACAAATTTGGTTTCAAAACCTAAGTCTACTTTGTGGCTTTGGAAAAAGTCTTTGAATTTTCATTTATTTTCAACTTTAATATGGGCATAAAATCTTGTTGGATGATTGTGTTAATTCAAGATAATATATAAAAGGTAAGCAGCCTGGGCATCATAGACATTAGCTATTGATTTTTTATTACGTATTCTCATTATTTCAGACTTTTCTGTTGTTTTTAATGATTTCCTACTGCAAACTTCTGGTAATGCATTAATCTTTTTAATTAATCTTGCATCAGTCATTTTCCAGTAGATAAGTTATATATCTTTCCACATTGGGTTACTATGCAGCACTTGTTGGTTCTTTTTCCAAACAGCCTAGAATTCAGAGATAAGTTCCAGTGCCTAAGCTTTACTGTTTATTTCACCTTAGGTGAATCACTGATGTGGCTGTATTAAAATGCTGATTGTATTCATTTGCTAGGGGTTTCATAATAAAATATCCCAAAGTGGCTGGCCTAAACAAAAGAAATTTATTTTCTCACAATTCTGGAGGTGTAAGCCTGAGATCCAAGGTATCAGCAATTTTTAATTTTTATCCTGAAGCCTCTCACCTTCATTTGCAGATGGCTTCCTTCTCAGTGTGTCCTCTTGTGGTCTTTTCTCTGTGCACCCAGCATATTTTTGTCCTAATCTGTTACAAGAACAATAATCATATTGGATTAGGCCCCACCCATTCAATCTTATTTTACCTTGATTGTCTTTTTAAAGGCCCTATCTCTAAATGCAGTCACATTCTGAGATACTGGGGATTAGAATTCATATTAATTTGGGAGAAACACATGTCAGCCCATAACATAATAAATATACATATATTCAGGCTATATCTAATAATTTAATGCATTCATACAATTTGTGAAGATCAGATCAGTGTAATAGGGATATACATCACCTTAAATATTCATCTTTATGCTAGAAACATTGAAATTCTCTTCTAGCTAGTAAACTGTAGTCACTCGACCAATCTCTAAAACACTGTTATATCTATTAATTAACCTCTCTTCGTTCCCCCTTTCCCAGCTTCTTGTAACCACTAGTCTAGTCTATCATCATGAGGCCCATATTTTTAGATCCCACCTATGACAGAGAATATGCAATTATTTGTTTTTTTGTTCTTGGCTTGTTTCATTTAACATAATCTGCTCCATTTCCATATGTGTTGCTGTGAATGGCAGGGTTTCGTTCTTTTTTATGGCTGAATGATTCTTCATTGTACATATGTACCTCATTTTTTTTCTTCCTTTATTGATGGGCACTTAGGTTGATTCCATATTTGGCTGTTGTGAATAGTGACACGATAAACATAGGAATGCTGATATCTATCTCTTCCATATGTTAATTTTCTTTATTAAAAATACGTACCGAATAGTGGAATTGCTAGATCATATGGCAGATCTGTTTTTAGTTTTTTGAGGAACCTCCATACAGTTTTCCATGGTAGCTATGCTAATTTACATTACCACCAACAGTGTACGAGGGTTCACTTTTATCCACATCCTTGATGGCATCCATTATTCCCTGTCTTGTTGATAAAGAGCCATTTTAACTGAGGTAATGTTTCTCCTTTTGGTTTTCATTTGCATTTCTCTAATGATTAATGATGTTAAACATTTCTTCATATACTCGTTGGCTACTTTTATGTCTTCTTTTGAGAAATGTCTATTCAGATAGTTTCCCATTTTTAAATTGCATTTTTGTGTGTGTGTGTGTGGTTTTGATTTTTTGTTTGGTGTTTTTTATTTTGTTATTTTGCTGTTGAGTTATTTCAACTCCTTATATATTTTGGTTATTAATCCCTTGACAGACGGATAATTTTAAAATATTTTCTCATTTTGTGAGTTGTCTCTTCACTTTTTTTATTGTTCCCTTAGCTGTGCAGAACCATTTTAGCTTGATGTAGTCCTATTTTTCTGTTTCTGCTTTGGTTGCCTGTACTTTTGGGATCTTAACACAAACAAATTTGGCTCAGACCAGCATTTTTCCAGCATTTTCTGCTAGTAGTTTTATCCACTAGGTCTTAATCCATTTTGATTTGATTTTTTTAGAGGGTGAGGGATAGGGACCTATCACTGATGAACATATTTGCAAAAATTCTCAAAAATGCTAGCAACCTGTTTCAATAACACATTAAAAATAACCATTCATCATGATAAAGTGGGATTCATCCCAGGGATGCAAGGATGGTTCACATATGTCAATCAGTAAACATGATTCATATTAATAGAACCAAGAATGAAAACTGTATAGTCATTTTAATAGATGCTGAAAATACCCTCAACAAAATAGGTATAGAAGGAACATACCTCAGTAATGAAGGCCATAGGTGACAAAACCACACCAAACATTGTGTTGAATGGGGGAAATTGAAAGGTTTTTCTCTAATAACTGGAATAAGATACAGAAGCCACTTTTACCACTTTTATTCAACAAAATACTGGAAGTCCTGGCCAAGGCAAGAGAAAGAAAGGCCATCCAAATTTGGAAAGAAAGAAGTCAAATTAGCCTTGTTTGCAGATGGCATTACCACAGAAAAACTAAAGACTCCACCAAAAAACTGTTAGAACAGATAAGTGAATCCATTATAGTTGCAGGTTACAAAATCAACATACAAAATTCAGTAGCATTTATATATGCCAACAGCAAACAAAATCAAGAAAGCAATCTTATTTAGAGCAGCTACAAAGAATATCAAATACCTAAGAATCAACTTAACCAAAGAAGTGAAAGATCTGTTACGAGGAATACTTTAAAACACTGAAGGAAGAAATTAAAGATGACGCACAAAAAAATGGAAAAATATTCCATGCTCATGAAATGGAAAAATTAATATTTTTAAAATGATGATACAACTCTAGGCCGGGCGCGGTGGCTCAAGCCTGTAATCCCAGCACTTTGGGAGGCCGAGGCGGGTGGATCATGAGGTCAAGAGATCGAGACCATCCTGGTCAACATGGTGAAACCCCGTCTCTACTAATAATACAAAAAATTAGCTGGGCGTGGTGGCGTGTACCTGTAATCCCAGCTACTCAGGAGGCTGAGGCAGGAGAATTGCCTGAACCCAGGAGGCGGAGGTTGCGGTGAGCCGAGATCGCGCCATTGCACTCCAGCCTGGGTAACAAGAGCGAAACTCTGCCTCAAAAAAAAAAAAAAAAATGATGATAGAACTCAAAGTAATTTACAGATTAAATGCAATTTCTATCAAAATACAAATGACATTCTTCACAGAAATAGAAAAAACAATCCTAACATATAGGTGGAACCAGAAAAGATTCAAATAGCCAAAGCATTATGTGGAAAAAAACCAAAAGCTGGAGGCATCACACTACCTGACTTTCAAATATCCTATAAAACTATAGTAACCAAGTGAACATGATGGCATAAAAACTAGTCACATAATCCAGAGGATCAGAATTGAGAACCCAACTACAAATTCGTGCTTTTTTAGCCAGCTCATTTCCAATAGAAGTGTCAAGAACGTAGTCTCTACAGTAAATTGTGCTGGGAAAACTTACTAGCAGAAGAATAAAACTAGACCCCTATCTCTCATCTCTCACGATATAAAATAAAATCAACAAAATTTACTTTTGTTTATCTTCATCTTTTTTTTTTTTTTTTTTTTTAAGACAAGTTCTTGCTGTATCTCCCACACCTGAGTACAGTGGCATGATCATAGCTCACTGTAGCCTCAACCACCTGGGCTCAGGTGATCCTCCTCCCTCAGCCTTCTAAGTAGCTGGGACCACAGGCACATGCTACCACACCTGGTTAATTTTGTGGATGTGTTTTTTTGTTTTTTTGTTTGTTTTGGTAGAGACAGGGTTTTGGCATGTTCTCTGGGCTGGTCTCAAACTCCTGGACCCAAGCGATCCTCCCACTTTGGCCTCCAAAAGTGCTGGGATTATAGGCATGAGTCACCACACACAGCCCTTTTTTATTAAGATTTTCTTTTCTGACCGGGCATGGTGGCTTATCCCTGTAATCCCAGCACTTTGGGAGGCCGAGGCAGGCAGATCACAGGGTCAGGAGTTGGAGACCAGCCTGGCCAATATGGTGAAACCCCATCTCTACTAGAAAAAATTAGCTAGGCATGGTGGTGCATGCCTGTAATCCCAGCCTGGGAGGCGGAGTTTGCAGTGAGCTGAGATCTCACCACTGCACTCTGGGTAACAGAGTGAGACTCGGTCTCAAAAAAAACAGTAAGTTTTTCTTTTCTTTTTCTCTTTTCTTTTTTTGGATACAGGATCTTACTCTGTTGCCCAGGCTGACGTGCAGTGGCACGATCCTGGCTCACTGTAGTAGGTTCAAACAGTCTCAGACCTCATCCTCTTGAGTAAGTGGAACTATAGGCACATCACCACGCTTAGCTAATTTTTTTAAAGTTCTTTTGTAGAGAAGCAATTTTGCCATGTTGACCAGGCTCGTCTTGAGCTCCTGGGCACAAACATTCTGTCAGGTTGCAGTGAGCTGAGATCGTGGCACTTCACTCAGTCCTTGGCAACAGAATGAGGTTGTGTCAAAAAAAGACCAAGAAAAAAAGGACTAAAATCAGAGTTTGAACCTCAAACAAAAAGTAACAGAGACAAATGAGATGATGGAAAGGGAGTAAGCTTGAAGAAGAATCTGCTATAGTTTTTGACTAAATTATTTTGAATATTTAAATACCTTGAAAAGGTGCTAGGTGAAAAGAAGACAGATTGCAGATTAGGGAAGGGGAATATAGATGAGGAGCAACATTCCAAAGGAAGCAGAGCAGTAAGAAGTACATCTTAGCCTATGACATAACAAAATAATAGACACAAATTAGAGAAGATTCGAAGATTAGGTATGGAAAATTAGAGAAGAGTTTTCACTCAAGGCTTCTATTACTACTCTGTCTTCTGTTAAAGATGAAGTTGCTCAGTGGGAAGATTCAGACTTCAGATAGATGGTGAAGATTTGTAACATTGGTTGTATAGCATAGACTTCATAAGCAGTTTTGAAGAGGCAATTGGATTGGTGATCATCTTTTGCATGGTGATAGCCCTGTGAAGTATATATTTATTTATCTAATTTATAAAAGTGGAAAAATACTTTATAAGAGGAAGGATTATGATGCTGGTTTCAAGACTGGTCTTTCGCTTGTAGCTCCTTGACTCATACTGGTGATTACCAACATTACAAAGATGACAGATTGTGTCTCATTTCACAATGTATTTCTCAGGTAAACTGTAAGACTTGGCACATGACAGGTAGTTAATACTCATTAATTATATGTATGGAACCTATCACAAGTATTTACATACATTTATAAATTTTTTGAAACACACTTGTAATTTTGTTAAATTCATGTAATGTTTACTGGGATTTCTTAATAAAATGCTTAATTTGGAATGATTTTCTCAAATTGGATGAATCTTAAGAATATAGTATCAGATCTAAAATTTCCAGAAAACACGTAAGGTTGGCAAAGATTTCTTAGAACATGAAAGTCACAAGCTGGGAGAAAATACTTCAAAAGCATGTATTTGGTGAAGGATTATATCAGGATATATAAAGAACTCTGACTACTAAATAATAATAAGACAAATGACTCAGTTTTAAATGGGCAATTTTGAACAGGCACTAGATAAGATGGTAAATAAGCACAGGATTGACCACAGAAGAGGTATGGAGCAGTATTTTGTGGAGATGAGAATGTTTTATATATGCATGTATCTCCTGAAGGAGATACCACTTCACATCCACTGAGATGGCTGTAAGTAAAAAGACAGATGTATTGGTGAGGATGTGGAAAAATTGGATTCTTATATATTTCTGGTAGAAATATGAAATGGCAACTCTGTTTTGGGTAACAGTTTGGTAGTTCCTCAAAAAGTTAAATACAGAGTTACCATATGACCCATTAGTTCCATTCAAGTATGTACTAAAAAAAAATGTTTGTAGCAACATTATTCATAATATCCCAAAAAACTGCAGTTAAGCTAAATGTCTTTCAACTGCTGAATGGATAAGTAAATTTTCTCGACTCGGCACAGTCGCTCATACCTGTAATTTCAGCACTTCTGGAGGCCAAGGCAGACATATCACCTGAGGTCAGGAGTTCAGGACCAGCCTGGACAACTTGGCGAAACCCCGTCTCTACTACAGATACAAAAATTAGCCAGGTGTGGTGGTGGGTACCTGTAGTCCCAGCTACTCGGGAGGCTGAGGCAGGAGAATGGCTTGAACGCGGGAGGTGGAGGTTGCAGTGACCCGAGATGGCACCACTGCACTCCAACCTGGGTGACAGAGCAAGACTCTGTCCCCCGACAAAATAAAATAAAAATTGTTTTTCTTAAATCCATATACTGGAATATTATTTGGGAATTTATTTAAATTATACTATACCGATTTAATGCCACAGTGTGGATGAACGTTAAGAACATTATGCTAATTGAGACGAGGCAGTCACAAAGGATGACAGCTGTATATTAGTCTGTTCTCACGCTGCTAATAAAGACATACCCGAGACTGGGTAATTTATAAAGGAAAGAGGTTTAATGTACTCGCAGTTCCACATGGTTAGGGAGGCCTCACAATCATGGCAGAAGGCGAAGAAAGAGCAAAGGGACGTCTTAAGTGGTGACAGGCAAGAGAGCATTTGCAGGGGACTCCCCTTTATAAAACCTTCAGATCTCCTGAGATTTATTCAGTACCAGGAGAACAATATTGGAGGAAACTACCCCCATGTTCAGTTATCTCTGCCTAGCCCCACCCTTGGCATGTGGGACTTACTACGGTTAAAACTCAGATTTGCGGCCGGGCGCGGTGGCTCAAGCCTGTAATCCCAGCAGTTTGGGAGGCTGAGGCGGGTGGATCACGAGGTCAAGAGATCGAGACCATCCTGGTCAACATGGTGAAACTCCGTCTCTACCAAAAATACAAAAAACTAGCTGGGCGTGGTGGCGCGTACCTGTAATCCCAGCTACTTAGGAGGCTGAGGCAGGAGAATTGCCTGAGCCCACGAGGCTGAGGTTGCGGTAAGCGGAGATCGCGCCATTGCACTCCAGCCTGGGTAACAAGAGCGAAACTCCGTCTCAAAAAAAAAAAAAAAAAAAAAAACTGAGATTTGGGTGGTTTGGACACAGCCAAACCATGTCAAATTGTATGATTCCATTAATATTAAATGTTCAGAATAGGCAAGTGTATAGGGGCAGAAAATAGATTAGTAAATGCCTAGGGCTGGAGGCAGTAATGGTGAATGAGTTCCTGCTAACAGGTAAGGGGTTTGACTTAGGATAGTGGTGGGATGTTCTGTAATTAGGTAGAACATCTCTGTGAATATAATAAATACCATTAAGTTGTATATTTAATTCGGTGAATTGTGTGGTATATAAATTATACTTTAGGTTAATGTTTGTACACATAAACACCAGTTTTTTAAATGCTATCAGATTAACTGAAGATAATGATGAATTTTAAAATAATTTTTGTGATGTAATTGGGGAAAGGAAAGTAAGTGCTAAACCTAGTTTAAACTTCAACATCTGGCCGGGCGTGGTGGCTCAAGCCTGTAATCCCAGCACTTTGGGAGGCCGAGGCAGGTGGATCACAAGGTCAAGAGATCGAGACCATCCTGGTCAACATGGTGAAACCCCGTCTCTACTAAAAATACTAAAAATTAGCTGGGCATGGTGGCGCGTGCCTGTAATCCCAGCTACTCAGGAGGCTGAGGCAGGAGAATTGCCTGAACCCAGGAGGCAGAGGTTGCGGTGAGCCGAGATCGCGCCATTGCACTCCAGCCTGGGTAACGAGAGCGAAACTCCGTCTCAAAAAAAAAAAACTTCAACATCTGTAAATTAGTACAGCCATTATGGAGAACAGTATGGAGGATCCTCAAAAAACTAAAAAATATAACTACCATATGATCCAGCAATCCCACTACTAGGTATACATCCAAAAGAAATAAAATGAAATAAGTTTGTCAAAAAGATACCTGTACACCCATGATTATTGCAGCATTATTGACAATAGCCAAGAATTGGAATCTCTCTGTGTCCACCAAGGAATGAATGGGTAAAGAAAATATGGTACATAGATAAATGGAATACTATTTGGCCATAAAAAAGAATGACGTGCTCTTACTTGGAACAATATGAATGGCATTGGAGGACATTATGTTAAGTGAAATAAGCCAAGAACAGGAAGTTTAATACCACATGTTCTCACTGGCAGGTGGAAGCTTAAAAAAAAAAAAGTAGATCACACAGAAGCAAAAAATACAGCAGAGGAGACTAAAGGCTGGAATAGGTAGTGGGAAGGGAGAGTTATGGAGATATACAAAATTACAAAAAGGAATATAAGATTACTGCTAGATGGAAGGGATGAATTCTAGTGTTCCATAGCATAGTAGGATGACTATAGTTAACAATAACGTAGTTTCAAATAGCTAGAAGATTACTGAATGTTCGCAGCACAAAGAAATTGTAAGTGTTTAAGATCATGGATATGCTGATTATCCTGATCTGATTGCTATGCATTATATGTCTGGAAACATCACTGTGTACTCATGAATATTTATAATTTTTATTTGTTAATTTTTTGTAAGTGAAAAGAATTTCAGCGTTTACATCCTATACATGTTTTTACTTAAAACAGTACCATGTTGCTACATAGTGTGATTTTTTATTGACCAGGTAATAATCTATTTCTTGGAGGTGGGTATTTTGAAAAATGAATTCCTTAATTTTTGACAGTTACATTGTTTCTAATTAATGACTCTTTATAAATATAGCATGATGCTTCTGATGACTTCTTTGCTATAAATTTATAGAAATAAAATTATTGATTCAGTATATTAATTACCGGTAATTAATTTGTTTGTCCATTTTTATGTTTATTATTTGTATTTTTTTGAGTCAGTTATTGCCTATTTAGCAACTACTATATTCTTAAAACTGAAAATGATCTCAGTATATATGGAAATGAATATTAAATTTACTTATGTAAATATATTACCAATGTGTATTGTGTAATTTAATTTAGTTTTGTTATTTTTTAGAAGAGTTTTTTGGTTTTTTTGGTTGGTTTTGTTGTTGTTGTTTTGAGATGGAGTCTCAACTCTGTCACCCAGGCTGGAGTACAGTACAGTGGTACGATCTTGGCTCACTGCAACCACCCAGGTTTGAGTGATTTTCCTGCCTCAGCATTTCGAGTGGCTGGGATTACAGGCACCTGCCATAGTGCTTAGCTAATTTTTGTAGTTTTTAATAGAGATGGAGTTTAACCTTTGTGGCCAGGCTGTCTTGAAATCTTGACCTCTTGATCCACCTGCCTTGGCCTCCCAAAGTGCTGGGATTACAGGCATGAGCTACCTTGCCCAACCAAGAATAGTTATTCTTATACATTAAGTTTCTTAGGGGGATATACTGTGTAGAAGTTTAGTTATCAAGTAAAGGACAAAGTTAAACTTCGCCCCCCAACACGCACACAGAAATTCCTTTGAATTTGATCTTTTAAGGCTCTATATATGTTCTGTCACAGCATGATGAGGATATAGTTACTACTTTAGTGGTAACTGAATTATATTTTCTTCTTTTAATAGTGCACTAGTGAAATTGATGAATAAGTCAATAGAGGGGACCGCAGATGATGAAGAGGAGGGTGTAAGTCCAGATACAGCTATTCGTTCAGGACTTGAACTTCTTAAGGTATTTTTGAAACAGTTTTGTTGCCATGTATTTCCGTAGGGTCATAATTTGCCTTCTTTTCAGGATATGCAAGTGTCAGACTTACTTCGTAAGAAGCTGTTTGAAAGATTAAAACTTGTGTTGGAAGTCAGATTATGTAAAAGTCATGTTTTTACATCATAATGTAATTATTTTAGATCATAAATTAATAGTTGTTTGTTTCACTGTTCATTTCCATGCCTTCTATGCTTGTTAGTGATTGCTGTACAATCCAGTCTTAACTAAGTAATAGCAAGGTGTGGCTTAAACCTTTTTGGACAGGATATGTAACTAAATCTAGCAGGGGTGGAATATCATCCTCAAAGTGAGTAGTTTTTGGCATATTTGTGGGATTCTTGGGAGACTGGCATGACTAGATAAAAGCGGTGCTTTGGGGAATAATGGGAGATAAGGTTCCAGATTGTTGAGTGCCACTGGGTAAGCAGGATACTGTCACCAGCTTTTAACCTGGCTTTCAACCAGCTGCAGCCCTTGATAGAGCTTTCATCAGATTAAATAAAAGAAGAGTAGAAATTAAAAGCAAAGAAACATTGATACCACTGCCGCATAAGGGAGAAGAGACAACCAAGTACAGCGATGTTGGATAGAAAAAGAGTGATGGGATTGTATTCTGAGAGTCTTAAATATCATTGCATTGAAAGAATTGATATGATGCCTCAATAAGATTTTAATTATGTTTTTAATAATTGAGTTGTATTTTCAATTCGTTTTAAAAGTGAAGCCGCCTTTAAGGCAATATATTTTAATAGGTTACTTTTTATTACATTTTTCTAATTTATTTCTCCAATTTTTTGTAAATAAAACCACATAACTAGATATTATCACTCCAAATCTTGCCAAATGAGACAATATCTGCACTTATCATTAAATAAGTGCCTGTTGAATTAGTTAATGGAGACCACCTGCTTGATTTCCCGTTCTCCTTGCTTCTATTTTCAACCCTAATCTTGATACTACATTAACTGAATTGTTTCTACTTTATGAAGGTTAACTCTTTAGACATGTATCTAACTTGTTAAAAATTACTTAAGGGCACATTTGTGCTCGTGTCATAATAAGGGAATAATTATATATTGTAATCATAATTAAAAGTTCACAATAGTGGCTTCTTTGTTGATAGTTATGATGAGTGATAGATTTCACTTGAAATAGTTCCTTGGCTGGGTACAATGGTTTTCACCTGTAATCCCAGCCAAGGCAGGAGGATCTCTTGAGCACAGGAATTGGAGACCAACCTGGGTAACATAGCTAGACCTCATCTCTACAAAAACAACAAAAGAATTTAGCCAGGCATGTGTTGTACCTATAGTCTCAAGTCAGGGGGCTGAGGTGGGAGGTTGAGACCACAGTGAGCTGTGATGTTCCACCACATTCAGCCTAGGTAACAGTGAGATCCTGTCTCAAAAAAAAGAAAAAATTTCTCATAGATTATCTTTTTACCAGTCAAAGAAAGCTCTGAGTTAGCATTCTGTTTGCATTACACAAAGATTGAGTCATTACGGATGGAGGTTTTTTTTCAAGTAAGCATTCCTTCACCTAAATACAATATATTTATAAACTGGTAAGAGTTATTAATACTGTAAATCACATTCAATAAAAACAGCCATGTGTTTTGTGTTCCAAGTAGCAGAATAGACTAAGAGGTAAAGAAGAAATTAGGACAAAGGCTGTATGTCAGTTGTGTACTTCTAAAGCTGTATCTGTTTTTTCAGGTTCTGTCTTTCACACATCCTACCTCGTTCCACTCTGCAGAGACATATGAGTCCTTGTTACAGTGCCTAAGAATGGAGGATGACAAGGTAGCAGAAGCTGCTATACAAATTTTTAGAAATACAGGTCACAAAATAGAAACAGATCTTCCCCAAATACGATCGTGAGTACACTTTTTCTCCCATGATAAATACAAAAGTTTCTAAGTGTGGGAACCATAGAATAATTGTTTTCCTTCTCTGAAGGAAGATAGGAGAGAGGAAAGACAACTTTGATTTAGAAGCTGCTTTTCTGTGTCCTCCTCTGTTTTGTCTTTCCCTTGCCTTACACGCCTCTCCCATCATTAGAACAAAATTATTTTAAGATACTAAGAATCAAAAGTTATCACAGAATTTAGTGTTTTATTATATTTATGATTAATGTCTTTCTGATCCATGTGTATTCATCTTTTTTCTGTAAATGGGTTATAAATTCAATAACTGTCACTTTACTGTCCCACCAAAATATGGGGCAAATAGTTCACTTTGGCATCTTAAAAGGTTAAGGTGGAATTTCTGCTGAGATGTTATATTTAGACTTAAAAAAATTGCAGAAGACATCTTTTAGAGGGAAAAACACATTGTGAATAGCTGTTGAACCATATGTTCAGGGTATATGCAAGTAGTTCAGGTATATTCAACTACATACCATTTTCCTCACATGGTAATCATAGGGCAATCTCCTGAAGTTTTTATTAAATTTGTGAGCTAATAGTTTAACTTGTGAAATAATTCAGTGTTCATTGTACGTTCTCTTCATTCTCAGCATTATTCTGGCTGATAAAAAAAGTTACACAATCAGTCCCTGCCCTCAAGGAGTTTATAGACTAGAGATAATAAACTTTATATGTGTACAGCATAAAAAAAGATCTTTGACACAATAGGATAAAGTTTTTGATGAGTTTTTAAAAGGAAGAAAACCTATACATTTTTTTAAAGGCAAAGAATCTATTCTTAATTCTTCCTCAAAGGGAGCAATTGAAAATGAGTGTAGATGGAAGAGTTAACTTTGGACATGAGAAATAAAACACCTTATTCATAAAACTAATGGAGAAGAAAGGAAATAATCACTGGAAAGCAGAAAAGCACAACACTAAAGACTTCAATAACAACCCTGATGGCATCACTGGATTATAGTGCTCGAGAAAAAACAAGAAGAAAGGTTAAAGTTGACTTCTGTATTATTTTATTTAGACTAAGAATAATTAGTAATACGTTTAGCAACAGTTCAATCGAAACTGTCTTCATCATTCACTAGTGTTTTTTTTTTTTTTTTTTTTTGGGACGGAGTTTCGCTCTTGTTACCCAGGCTGGAATGCAATGGCGCGATCTCGGCTCACCGCAACCTCCGCCTCCTGGGTTCAGGCAATTCTCCTGCCTCAGCCTCCTGAGTAACTGGGATTACAGGCACACGCCACCATGCCCAGCTAATTTTTTGTATTTTTAGTAGAGACGGGGTTTCACCATGTTGACCAGGATGGTCTCGATCTCTTGACCTTGTGATCCGCCCACCTCGGCCTCCCAAAGTGCTGGGATTACAGGCTTGAGCCACCGCGCCCGGCCTACTAGTGTTATTTTATAAGAGATGTTACTTTGGTAAACGGTGTGGTGAAAGACTAAACAGATGGGAGAGAGGAAAGACGTCTTCCATTTAGAAGCAAAGTCACAACTCAGTCAAGGTAGTCTATTTGGGCATGGACATTCCTATCTCATAATTCCAAAGTCCACAGAGGGAAGCTTCAGGCATATTTATAAACATCAAATTAGGCTTATACCAAATAGCATATGTTCCCATTTTTGGTTAAGGTGCATGGCTTGGAGCCTGCAGTATAGCTTTTCACGTCTGGCCTCCCATTATCATAAGATGACATTGTCACCCTTGCATTTGATACCACTACCTTTATAATTTATAAAATAGGCTCTTATAACATTAAATATATCACACACACACACAAACACACACACACACATATATATAACATTAAATATCTTTCTTTAAATGTTTATTTCACCTTATCAGTTTTCCTCTGATTATAAAAATACTTGTATTCATTGAAGCAAACTGAAACTGGAAAAAATATAATGAAATAGTCACTAGTAGTATTTTCTATATGTATTTTTTAATGAATGTTCATCTACTAAATGTTTGTCTATTTTTTGTAGGTTCATATAAGCACACTATTTTCTTCATTCTACCTAATGATTTTTTTCTGTCATCAGCATTTAATTTTTGAAGACTGCGACATGTTTTTTCATCTCATCCTAACAGAAGACTGTTTTAGTTTACTCTTTCATATCAGTGTAGAAGTTAAGTGTATGGATTTTGAAAGAAATGCTAATTTTCAAATCCCAACTCTCATTTTCCTAGCTTCATCATCTCAGGAGGCTTAAATAACATCTTTGTGCTTTAGTTTTCTCATCTGTGTAATGACTATAATAGTCTTCTTTGGGGGGTATGAACATTAGTTGAATTAATCCATATGTAAATACCTAGAATGATGTCTGGCATATAATGGTTAGATATTTTTATTGCCATTCTGCTGATATATATGTATCTGTATCTTTGCATACTTTATTTCACTAGTATCATTTCAGCTGTTTAAATACAGCTTGGCCTCTTGCTACTCTTCTTCCGTAGCTACTTTGAAATAACTGAAGGGGATTATAAAAGGGAATTGAAAAATTAGCAATATCCTACTTAGAAGGTAAATGTAAAAACATGTCATGGGGTAAGCTTTAGATTATGAATTCAGGGTTGCTTATTTTGAATATTTGTGAAATAGCTTTAAAATACAAATTGTCTCCTGAAGTAGGCTTTTTCTTGAGGCATTGTATTTCTTGGTTGTACTTGGGGGTAGAGAGAGAACTTTTTTAAGTCTTTCTTTAGCTCAGATAATTTTTAAGAGAGGCTTCTCTGCCAGCATCCATCTATATAGGGGAAGTAGAAGTCAACCAAAGGAATACTTGTTGTTTTATGGCTTTAAGAAAAAAAAAAAAAAACTGTATTATTTTTTGCAGGACCTTAATTCCCATTTTACATCAAAAAGCAAAGAGGGGTACTCCACACCAAGCAAAACAGGCTGTGCACTGTATACACGCCATATTCACAAATAAAGAAGTCCAGCTTGCACAGATTTTTGAGGTATATCTAACACATAGGTTGTGTTTATATTGGTCTTTATTTTTTAAGCTCTGTAGTTTGATGAAGATGGAGGCTAGATTTTTTTAAGCTGTTTATATGTGGTCCCCTAGAATATAAATTCCCTGGGAGCAGGGATTCTTTCTATTTTATATGGTACTGCCTTCCCAGCCTTTAGATTAGATTATATGTTCATGTACTTCATATATTGAAGGATGTTTTGTGATTTTTGTTATTTAGTTTGTTTTTGAGACAAGGTCTGACTTTGTCAGCAGTGCTGGAATACAGTAGTGCACTCTGCTCACTGCAGCCTTGAACTCCTAGGTTCAAGCAGTCCTCCTGCCTCAGCCTCCCAAGTAGCTGAGAGTACAGGCACATGCCATCATGCCCAACTAATTTTTGTATTTTTTATAGAGATGAGGTTTTGCCATGTTGCCCAGGCTGTTCTCAAACTATTGGAGTGAAGTGATTCACCCAAAGCCTTAGCCTTCCAAAGTACTAGAATTACATACATGAGCCACTACACCTGGCTTTATGTGTTTATATTAGAACATTTTACTTAATTTTAGCTTTATTGGCTCATTGGTGCATTTATTCTTAGAAAGTATTAGTAGATAATTTTGAACAATCCAGTTTGAAGTACCTAAGAACCCTCCCTGAAAATTAATCCTGTTTCCCTTTCTTTTCATTTGATGATTGGACTCATTTTACTTTTAGAAATGTATTCCTAAAAATAAAAGAAAAATAAAGCAAAAAATAGAAATGTATTCCTATTATAAGTTGGAGATAGTGTGACCAAAACCCAGTGAACTCTTACTTTATATGATTTAAAATGTTCCCACAGGGTGAGAAATCCACCAGTATAGCAAATCTTTTGTTGTAGATTAATCAAAAATAATGCTGATTTGGTGAAGCAAAAAATGTTTTTTGTTTTTTGTTTTTTTTACTTGAGTTTTATTTTTTTCTTTTATCTTTTTCTACATTCTTTAAATCTTGCTAAAATTTAGTAGGTGAATTAAGAACCAAGTGTTTAATGTGATTGAAGTTAGTTATGATCATATTAGAGCAGGTTGGTTTGGGCATGATAAATTCAGTAGAATGTCTTGATATTTATAAAACAAATTGGTAATTTTGTCTGTTTTATTTTTATAGCCACTCAGTAGGAGTCTGAATGCTGATGTGCCAGAACAACTTATAACTCCATTAGTTTCATTGGGCCACATTTCTATGTTAGCTCCAGATCAGTTTGCTTCCCCAATGAAATCTGTAGTGGCAAATTTTATTGTGAAAGATCTGCTAATGAATGACAGGGTAAGTTTCTCATTTAATTAAACAGAATCTTGAGATTAAGACTATTTATATCTTTGTCACAGAAACACTTCTGTTTCTATGTACTTTTTCTTTTAAATTATTCTATATTGGTTCTATTTATTTATTACTTACTTATTTGCATTCCAAACTACTTCCTGATTTCATGGTAGCTATTACTACTAGAATTTCACACTTAACAAATAAAAATCAGAACATGGGATTTGGGAATCATGAAAGTTAAATATAACTAAAAGCTATTGTCCTGACCTTCAAAAGATAGCTTATAATTTTCTGGAATGCTAGAATTGGTTTTTTTGTTTTGTTTTGTTTATTTGTTTTAGAGACAGTCTCTCTCTGTGCCTAGGCTGGAGTGCAGTGGCGTGATCTCAGCTTACTGCAACCTCTGCTTCCTGGGTTCAAGCGATTCTCCTGCCTCCGCCTCCTCAGTAGCTGGGATTACAGGCACTTGCCACCACGCCTGGCTAATTTTTGTATTTTTTAGTAGAGATGGAGTTTTGACATGTTGGACAGGCTGGTATTGAACTTCTGACCTCAGGTGACCCACCTACCTTGGCCTCTCAAAGTGCTGGGATTACAGTCCTGAGCCACCATACCATGCCTGGCTAGAATTCGTTTTATCAAACATCGTTAGAAATGTAAAAGTAAGTGGATTAGCCAGGTGTGGTAGCAGTCACCTGTAATCCTAACTACTTGGGAGACTGAGGCAGGAGAATCACTTGAACCTGGGAAGCAGAGGTCGCATTGAGCCAAGATCACACCACTGCACTCCAGCCTGGACAACAAGAGGGAAACTCTGTCTCAAAAAAAAAAATTTAAATAAATAAGTGGACTTGAATTTGACTAATTTTCAAGATATTACATGGCACGAGATTTATTGATGTCTGTGTGCTCTGTTTTATTACCTCTGGGTTGGAATGTATAGATTGAAAAGACTTCCTAAATGATTTTGGAAACACACCTTGATTAAGAAGCACTGCCGGCCGGGCGTGGTGCCTCACGCCTGTAATGCCATGACTTTGGGAGGCCGAAGAGGGTGGATCACCTGAGATCAGGAGCTTGAGACCAGCCTGGCCAACATGGTGAAACCCCATCTCCACTAAAAATATAAAAAATTATCCAGGAGTGGTGGCACCTGCCAGTAATCCCAGCTACTCGAGAGGCTGAGGCAGGAGAATCGCTTAAATCTAGGAGGCAGAGGTTGCAGTGATTCAAGATGGCACCATTTCACTCCAGCCTGGGCGTCAAGAGCAAGACTCGTCTCAAAAAAAAAAAAAAAAAAAAAAAAAATCACTTAACAAATGGATCTAAACAAATTGATCTTAACGAATGGATCTAAATTAAATCAGTCATTATTCTATGAAGACAGAAACCATTCTTTACATGCTGGATCATTGTGGATGACTTACAATTAAGTACTAATTTGCCACAAAGCCAGTTTATCCAAAGTTTATAACTTTCTCACACAGTTTGGTAGGCTTGAGGCCTCAGTATCAGGAACTTATACCTGCTCGTACACCTTTCGTAGTTGTACCTCCTCCCACTTTTGAATGCAGCAGACAAGAAGAGAGGAACGTGGCCTAAGTCTCATTTCCCACCTCAAATATCCTTGCAGTTTTTACTCTTGATAGATGTAGTTGTCAACAAATGTGAAATTTAACATACCTCTTAAATGATAATTGTTGATAGATTGTGTTTTCAGGTAATCTTTTTTTATTGTGATACAATATACATAATATCAAATATGCCATTTTTAAGTGTAAAATTCGCTAACATAATGAACAGCCACATTGCCATCTAATCATCACCACCCCATCCATCTCCAGAATTTTTTCATCATCCCAAACAAAAACTCTGTACGCATTAAGCAGCAACTCTGTATTCTACTTTCTGACTTGATGACTACCTATTCTACATGTCTCTTATCCATGTTGTAGTAGGTATCAGAATGTTGTTCCTTTTGTGGCTAAATAGTGTTCTATTGTGTGTATATATCCCATAGTTTCTTTGCTGATGGACACTTGGGTTGCCAATAGGTAGCTGTTGGCTATTGTGAATAATGCTGATAAGAACATTTATGTTACTGTTCTCTTATCTCTTGGGTATATATCTAGGAATAACATTATTGGGTTACAGTTTCCTTAAAAAAAAAAAAAATATAGCCATAATAGTGGATATGAAGTGGTATCTCATTGTGGTTTTGATTTGCATTTTCCTAATGAATAATAACGTCAAGGGTATTTGTGTGCTTATTACTATCTGCAATATCTTCTTTGGAGAGCTGTCTATTAAATTCTTTCACCTACTTTTTTTTTTTTTTTTTTTTTTTTAAAGACATGGTCTCATTCTGTCACCCAGGCTAGGGTGCAGTAGCACAGTCTTGGATTACTGCAACCTCTGCCTCCCAAGCTGAAGCGATACCTCCTGCCTCAGCCTCCCGAGTAGCTGGGACTACAGGCACATGCCATCATGCCTGGCTAATTTTTGTATTTTTAGTACAGACAGGGTTTCACCATGGCGTCCAGGATGGTCTTGATCTCTTGACCTTGTGATCCACCCTCCTCGGCCTCCCAAAGTGCTGGGATTACAGGTGTGTGTCACCTGCGCCCAGCTAATTTTTGTTTTTGTTTTTGTTTTTGTTTTTTTTGAGACAGAGTTTTGCTCTTGTTACCCAGGCTGGAGTGCAATGGCGCGATTTCGGATCATCGCAACCTCCGCCTCCTGGGTTCAGGCAATTCTCCTGCCTCAGCCTCCTGAGTAGCTGGGATTACAGGCACATGCCACCATGCCCAGCTAATTTTTTGTATTTTTAGTAGAGACGGGGTTTCACTATGTTGACCGGGATGGTCTCGATCTCATGACCTCGTGATCCACCCGCCTCAGCCTCCCAAAGTGCTGGGATTACAGGCTTGAGCCACCGCGCCCGGCAGTTTTTGTAATTTTTTTAAGACAGGGTTTCACCATGTTGCCCAGGCTGCCTTCATCTGCTTTTACTTAGGTTGCTTCTTGTTGAGTTTTAAGAGTTATTTACATTTTCTGTATATTAAAACCTTTGTCAGATATTTACCAGGTCCCAGATCATGAAGATTTCCCCAAGTGTCATCTTTTCAGAATTACAGTTTTAGCTCCTATTCTTGTTTTGTTTGTCTGTTTTTTGTTTGTTTGTTTGTTTTGAGGCGGAGTTTCACTCTTGTTAACCAGGCTGGAGTGCAATGGTGTGATCTCGGCTCACCACAACCTCCGCCTCCTGGGTTCAGGCAATTCTCCTGTCTCAGCCTCCTGAGTAGCTGGGATTACAGGCACCTGCCACCATGCCCAGCTAATTTTTTGTATTTTGAGTAGAGATGGGGTTTCACCATGTTGACCAGGATGGTCTCGATCTCTTGACCTTGTGATCCACCCGCCTTGGCCTCCCAAAGTGCTGGGATTACAGACATGAGCCACTGCGCCTGGCCCTGTTTGTTTTTTAAGACAGAGTCTAGCTCTGTGGCCCAGGCTGGAGTTCAGTAGCTAGATCTTGGCTCACTGCAACCTCTGCCTTCCGGGTTCAAGTGATTCTCCTGCCTCAGCCTCCTATGTAGCTGGGATACAGGTGCATGCCACTACGCCTGGCTAATGTTTTGGATTTTTAGTAGAGATGGGGTTTTACCATGTTTGCCAGGATGGTCTCGATTGTGATCCTCCCACCTTCGCCTCCCAAAGTGCTGGAATTACAGGTGTGAGCCACCGCCTGGCTGGTTTTACCTCTTAAATTGAGATCTTTGATTCATTCTGAGTTAATTTTTGTATATATTAGCATCTATTTTTTTGTTTGTCTGTTTGGTTTTTTTCTTATGGATATTCAGGGTGGTGGTGGTGGTGGTTTTTTTCTTACGGATATCCATGGTGGTGGTGGTGGTAGTGGTTTGAGACAGAGTCTCACTCTGTAGCCCAGCTTGCAGTGCAGTGGCACAATCTCGGCTTACTGCAATCTCTCCCTCCCAGGTTCAAGCAATTCTCCAGCCTCAGCCTTCCGAGTACCTGAAACTAGAGCCATACTCTTCCTTGCCCAGTTAATTTTTAGTAGAGGCGGAATTTCCCCATGTTGGCCAGGCTGGTCTCAAACTCCTGACCTCAAGTGATCCACCTGCCTCAGCCCCCATAATGCTGGTATTACAAGTGTGAGCCTCTGCCCCTGGCCAGATATCTAGGTTTTCTAGCACCATTTTTTGAAAAGACTTTTCTTTTCCTGAAGATTGGTCTTGGCACCCATGTCAAAAATGAATTACCATATATGCAAGTGTTTTCTGGGTTCTCTGTTCCATTGATCTATATGTCTATCTTTGCCAGTACCAGCCCACACTCTTGATTACTGTAGGTTTTATAGTAAGTTTCAAAATTGAGAAGTAAGAGGCTTCTAACTTTGTTCTTTTCCAAGCTCTCTGGTTGGTGGTCAACTTGAAAAACTTAACACAGAGACTGTGTTGATCAGCATGAAAAACTGAATTAGCAAAAGCTTAAATTTTTGTTTCATACTAGAAGCTAAATTTATTCAATTGTCTATAGTCAACAGGTGAAAAGAATGGAAAACTGTGGTCTCCAGATGAAGAAGTTTCCCCTGAAGTACTAGCAAAGGTAAATTTGTGTAGGTCTTGGTAATCTTCATATTTTACAAAGACACGTTTGTAGGTATCCTCCTCACCATTTTAAAATTTAATAAATAAGAGATGGTATCTTGCTGTGCTGCTCAGTTCAGTCTTGAGCTCCCCGGCTCAACTGATCCTTTTACTTCTGCCTCCCAAAGTGCTGGGATTATGGGCTTGAGCCATTGTGCCTAGCCAATGGCCTTTTTTTTTTCTTTTTTTCTTTTTTTTTAAATTATTATTAAACGTAATGGTTAATAAGCATTTGTTAAGAAGGTGCTTTATTTTAAAATTCATTGTAAAAATTGTTTCTTGAAGACATTGTAGTTTTCATTGTTTATTATATGTCATTGTCTTATGCCTGCTAAAACAATCTCAATGAGGCTGTTTTGTAGAGAGATTGTTTATAGAATGACAGTGCTCAGAAGCGTCTTTAAACCTAGCACCACCACCACTATCTACAAGCATATGAATATTAACTTGGCAAAGATAGATATTTGTCAAGCTGTGCACTGTGACTCACACCTATAATCCCCGTACTTTGGGAGGCAGAGGCAGGAGGATCACTTGATCCCAGGAGTTGGAGACCAACCTGGGCAATGTCTCTACAAAAAAAAATAAAAATTATTTAGTTGGGCTGGGCATGGTGGTTCATGTTTGTAATCCCAGCTCTTTGGGAGGCCAAGACGGGCAGATCACTTAAGGTCAGGAGTTTGAGACCAGCGTGGCCAAAATGGTGAAACTCCTTCTCTACTAAAAATACAAAAATTAGCCAGGTGTGGTAGTGCCATGTCTGTAATCCCAGCTACTTTGGAGGCTGAAGCAGGACAGTCGCTTGAACCTGGAAGGTAGAGGTTGCAGTAAGCCAACATTGCACCACTGCCCTCTAGTCTGGGCAACAGTGAAACTCCATCTAAAATAATAAAAATAATGACAGTTTTGCTGGGTGTGTTGGTGCACGCCTGTAGTTCACCTACTCAGGAAACTGAGAGACAGAAAGATCGCTTGAGCACAGGAGGTCAAGGCTACAGTGAGTTGTGATTGTGCCAGCATACTCTAGCATGGGCGACAGAATAAGACTCTGTCTAAACAAAAGGAAATCAAAAAAAGTAGGTGATTGTTACTAAATTTGTGACATTTAATAGATAGAAAGTAAAGCTCAGTTTAACAGTGGCAGATTTGGGATTTAAAATAAGATTGTATCATCTTCTTTGATAATCTGTTTTACTTTGTGTTGCTTCATAGTCATCATATGTTCTATCAATTCATTTTTCCAGGTTGTCAATAAATTTAATGAAGAATGCTTTGATTTTTTTGGTTAGCACTTTTTTTTTTTTTTTTTTTTTAACGGAGTCTTATTCTATCACCCAGGCTCTGGAGTGCAGTGGCACAATCTCGGCTCATTGCAACCTCCACCTCCTGTGTTCAAGCAATTCTCCTGCCTCAGCCTCCCAAGTAGCTGGGACTACAGGCATGTGCCACCAAGTCTGGCTAATTTTTGTATTTTTAGTAGAAAAGGGGGTTCACCATGTTGGCCAGGCTAATCTCCAACTCCTGGCCTCAGGTGATTCACCCACCTCGACCTCCCAAAGTGCTGGGATTACAGGCTTGAGTCACTGCACCCAGCCTTTGGCTAGCTCTTTCACATATGTTGCTAACAATCTTTTGACTAGACATCTCCAACTAGTTTTGACTACCAATGATTGTAGAAACTCCCATTTTTTTGGTCAGAATGTTAAATGAGACTGGATCATACTTGATGGTTTCTTTAAAGTAGTTTTTCAATACTACAGAACTGTAAAACTCTGAAGTTATTTTCAGTTACTGCAATCAGTACAGTGTTTGTTGTTTTTGTATTTTGTTTTGGGTTTTTTGTTTGTTTGTTTGTTTGAGATGGAGTTTTGCTCTGTCATCCAGGCTGGAATGCAGTGATACACAGTCTCAACTCACTGCAACCTCTGCCTCCTGAGTGCAGGCAATTCTGATGCCTCAGCCTCCTCAGTAGCTGGGACTACTGGTATGTGCCATCATGCCTGGCTAGGTTTTTTTTGGTGTGTTTTTTTTTTTTTTTTCAGTAGAGACTAGGTTTTTTATTCTAGACAGTGTTTCACGATGTTGGCTAGGCCGGTCTCCAGTGATCCACCTGCCTTGGCCTTCTAAAGTGCTGAGATTACAGGCATGAGTCACCATGCCTGGCCTGTATAGTTTAAATTGTTGTTTTCTAAGTATGTATTTTCAAATAGTTTCAAAATCTTGGACAAGCATCTAAGTATGAAAACCTAGGCCGGGAGCGGTGGCTCACACCTGTAATCTCAGCACTTTGGGAGGCCGAGGTGGGTGAATTACCTGAGGTCGGGAGTTCAAGACCAGCCTGACCATCATGGTGAAACCCCATTAAAAAAAAAAAAGAAAGAAAAAAGGAAAAAAAAATAAAGAAAACCTAAATTCTGGAACCATACTTTTAAGCACGTTATCTGTCATAGCAGTGTGTCTCGATTGCCTTATCAGTTGGGGAAAAAAATAATCTTCATAAGAGTTTTTTGGGGAGATTTAATAAGTTGATACATGTACAGCTCTAAGAAAAGTGCCTGGCACTGGTTAAGCACAGAGTAAATATTAGTTCTTATTGTTACTGTTATTATCCCCTTATTTAATAAAATTTCTGCTGATGGAGATAAGTAATCTCATTAATCTAATATAAATTAATTTTCCCTTTAATTGGAATTTTAAGTTGCGTTCTTTTTTTAGCATGTTAATATTTTATAGGTACAGGCAATTAAACTTCTGGTAAGGTGGCTGTTGGGTATGAAAAACAACCAGTCTAAATCTGCCAATTCAACTCTTCGGTTATTATCAGCGATGTTGGTTAGTGAGGGTGACCTGACAGAGCAAAAGAGGATCAGGTGAGATTTTCTTTCTTTCTAGTTTTCTTAGTGCTGAAATTTTGATATAAATTATGTAAGAATTACTTACCTAGTGAATACCAAATGGTGTAATTATACCTTGTTCTTCTGGATTAAATCTTCTGTACTCATTTAGGGTTTTCTGTCTGATAGTATTGTTATTTTAATAGTGCCAGTATAGTTTTCTTCCTATGATTACAAATACGTAATCATAATCATTATTACAGTTAGCATCAACATTTGGTTCAGTTAAGCAAGTATTTGTTAAATTTCTACTGCATAAAACACTGTGAAAAGCATTGCAGCAAAAATAGGAAAAGTCCCTGCCTTCAAAGAGCTTCTCTGTATTAAAGTGATTAAATAAGTGGAATGACTTGAGTGCCATGAAAGTAATAAAAATTTCAGCGGCAATTCAAAGAAGAGAGAGTTGAAGTCTTCTTCTTGTTCTACAAATTCGGGTGTGTACACATGTATATGCACACACACAGTTTACGTTGTTACACATTTTCACTTTTAATCTGTAAAATTACCATCTCATTTTTAAGATGAAAATGAAAGCTCAATTTTTTGTGATCCTGGTTTCTTTCAAATTCTTGATTTAGTAGGGGCCAAGAGTACCAGCATAGATAACTAAAGAACTCTACATATGATACATTCCTTTTTTAAAATTTGTAGTAGAGGACAGAGGTTTAATTATTCCTTTATGAGGCTGAGCACAGTGGCTCACGCCTGTAATCCTAGCACTTTGGTAGGCCAAGGCAGGTGGATCAGTTGAAGTCATGTTGAAACCCTGTCTCTACTAAAGATACAAAAATTAGCTGGGTGTGGTAGCACATGCCTATAATCCCAGCTAATGGTGAGTCTGAGGCATGAAAATCGCTTGAACCCAGGAGGTCGAGGTTGCAGTGCACCAAGATCATGCCACTGCACTCCAACTTGGGCTAGATATGTGGTACTGCTGTGCAATTAATTTTTTAAAAAATGATTATAATTAGAAATGAGATCTCACTGTGTAGCTCAGGCTAGCTGGGCTCAAGCAATCTTTCTGCCTCAGCCTCCTGAATAGTAGGACTATAGTTGTGCACCACCACCCCCTATTTTTTTTTATCATCGAATAAGTGAAGGACAGCCTTTTATAACACACTGATTACAGCTGAGTTAGGGATAATGAAAGCTTTAAATTGGGGTAATTATATGTTATATATGGCAAACAGTGAGCTCTTACAAGTCAGCGATACCTGGGCAGAACATAGGTATAATAATGAGGCATAATAATGAGCTCTTAAAACTCAGTGATACCTAGGCAGGACCCCCAGTAGAGGTGAAGACTAGCTGTTATCAGTTTACTTTTAAAAGTTTAACATCGGCCGGGCGCGGTGGCTCAAGCCTGTAATCCCAGCACTTTGGGAGGCCGAGGCGGGTGGATCATGAGGTCAAGAGATCGAGACCATCCCGGTCAACAGATCGAGACCATCCTGGTCAATGTGGTGAAACCCCGTCTCTACTAAAAATACAAAACATTAGCTGGGCATGGTGGCGCATACCTGTAATCCCAGCTACTCAGGAGGCTGAGGCAGGAGAATTGCCTGAACTCAGGAGGCGGAGGTTGTGGTGAGCCGAGATCGCGCCATTGCACTCCAGCCTGGGTAACAAGAGCGAAACTCTGTCTAAAAAAAAAAAAAAAAAAAAAAGATAAAGTTTAACATCACTAAATGCAGTCAATACAATTTAAACTTAAGCAATACCTCTTTTGCCTTACAAATCAGAAAGAAAAAAAAATTTTTTAAGCAGTCATTTCTCAGTATGATTAGGGAAATGGGTTTCTTCATTACCCCTGTGAGTATAAATTGGCTTGACTCTGGGATTTTCCATCTAGATCCTCAAAAATGTTATCCCTGACTATTTTTACACATAATTCATGTGTGGAAAAGAAGAACCATATGAAAGCATATACACAAGCATGTTCCTCCAGCATTATTTTCTATCACTAAAAATAGGGGAATTGTTAACCATGGAATGAACACCCATTAGATCCTAATTGGATCTCATGTAATATTAACTTTTCTAAGCCTCAATTTCTTCATCTTATGGAGTGAAAATTAATTGAGATAAAGCCTATAAACTCTTACTGGCACAAAGTAAGCACTCAAATAATAGCTGTTACTTGCATTCCTGAATGAATGTCATAGAAGCTATCTGAGGCTCCCTCATTGTTACCAGTACTCATTTTAACAATCCTGTTGTCCAAGAGTACCAGGTTTTCTCCTCTGTATGCTTAGCAGTAATCCCAGTGGGTTCAGGCTAGCTTTCTGCATTTCATAAAGCTGTCACAATAAATATGAAATCCATGCTATGTTCCACATAGATGTCAAAGTAGAGGGGCCAGGCGCGGTGGCTCAAGACTGTAATCCCAGCACTTTGGGAGGCCGAGGCGGGTGGATCACAAGGTCAAGAGATCAAGAACAACCTGGTCAACATGGTGAAACCCCGTCTCTACTAAAAATACAAAAAATTAGCTGGGCATGGTGGCGCGTGCCTATAATCCCAGCTACTCAGGAGGCTGAGGCAGGAGAATTGCCTGAACCCAGGAGGCGGAGGTTGCGGTGAGCCAAGATCACGCCATTGCACTCCAGCCTGGGTAACAAGAGCGAAACTCCGTCTCAAAAAAAAAAAAAAAAGTCAAAGTAGAAAGACTCCCCTGCCACCCCATTTATTACCACATTTTACTACATAAATAATAAGAATACACAGTGTGAGGGTGGGAATGCCAAGGCCTCATAGGTTCCATTTTGAAAACGTGACTCTGCAAAAGGAGGTCAGCACCAGGAACTAGTACCTAAGACAGACACTGGCTCTTATATTTCATATCCTTTACTTCAGGTATTTGTCTGATACTTCCCTCTTAACTGCAGCCCTGCCATTTCAGCAGACATTAAGCCAGATTCCTGTTATGTGTGTATATTCAGGACATAGATTTTTTTAAATGATTGTAGGTGATTTTTAAAATTTTTTTAAATCAAGTTTTCTGCAATCAATATGTATTCCTCTTAAAATGAGGGATACAGCTCCTGATGTAAAGAGTTCTTCCTATCCTTGAAAATACTATGGTTGCATGAATAAGCAGAGTTGTTTGGTTGTGGTGAAGTATCTAAGCTAGAGCTTGTCTAGAAATTAAGGCAGGTAAATTTGTAATCAAAAAGTCACAATGATTTGATTTGATTGTGGAAGTCACAATTCCATGTTCACGGTTCATGGACTCAAAATAGCTTTCCCATAGGTGTACATTATGTCATTTTAAGCATAAATTATCCTCTAAGGACCTTACATTCAAAAAGGGACGAAAGCATCTTTGTGAATGATAATGGTTCTAGGAAATGTTTATTTCTTTTTTGTTTGTTTATAGTAAATCTGATATGTCTCGCTTGCGATTAGCTGCTGGTAGTGCCATAATGAAGCTTGCTCAGGAACCTTGTTACCATGAAATTATTACCCCAGAACAGTTTCAGCTCTGTGCACTTGTTATTAATGTAAGTAACAGTCTTATTTTTGTCAATTACTTGTCTTCAAAGTTGAATACATTTACTTTCTGTGGATACAAATTTATTTATTATGTGAATATATGTACAAAAGGAACTATTATTACCTGTTTAACTGTCTTTAAATTATTACGATTATTACATTATTCCCCCCATGTAATTATTTTTTTTAATTAGAGAAGACATTAAAAATACTTAAACTGCTGGGTTTTTTGTTTTTTTTTTTTTTTAATCAACGTTTGCCAATTTAAGTATTTTTGTGCTGCTGTAGGATGAGTGTTACCAAGTAAGGCAGATATTTGCCCAGAAGCTGCATAAGGCACTTGTGAAGTTACTGCTCCCATTGGAGTATATGGCGATCTTTGCCTTGTGTGCCAAAGATCCTGTGAAGGAGAGAAGAGCACATGCACGACAGTGTTTGCTAAAAAATATCAGTATACGCAGGGAGTACATTAAACAGAACCCTATGGCTACTGGTAAGCAACTGAAAGTTCTCTGTGTGCAAATGTATTTTGTCGATGTATCAATTTTTCGGGGTTTTTTTCTGTCATGTGTTTCTATTATAGTTGATAATATAACTGGAAGTTTTATAGAATGCTGTCATTGTAGTTATGATGTACTTAAAAAGTGAACGCCTCATGAATCCTATTTATATACTGCATTAACTCCTGGTTAACTGCATTTTTTCTATGGTATCAGCAGTATGGTTTGATTTGAACATATTGCTCAGCAACCAGACTAAATAATTTTTTCCTAGCTTTCTCAGGGACCTATTGGTTTTTTGGTTTTTGGATTTTGTTTGTTTATTTGTTGCCTAGGCTGGAGTGCTGTGGTGTGGTCTCGACTCACTGCAATCTCCACCTCCCGGATTCAAGTGATTCTTCTGCCTCAGCTTCCTGAGTAGCTGGGATTACAGGCACCTGCCACCACACCCACCTAATTTTTTGTATTTTCAGTAGAGATGGGGTTTTAACATGTTGGCCAGGCTGGCCTCAAACTCCTGACCTCATGATCTGCCCTCCGCAGCTTCCCATAGTGCTGGGATTACAGGTGTGAGGCACCACACCTGGCCAGGACCTATTGTTCACTGGGTTTAATATCTGATACCTTTGACTTTAATTCTTTCAAAAGTGAAATATAACTGTATACCAGGTACCAGAGAAAGAAATTAAAAAGAAAAGTGAAGTGTAAAGTATTTTAGTATCCAGGTATCATGTTGTGCCTAATTTAGAAATAACTGAGGGACAAAATGAAAACTTAAGTAGTTAAACTCAGTCCACTAAGGCATTTCATAAAGGTTGTTTTTAATATTAAATAATGTTTTCACTTCAGAGAAATTATTATCACTGTTGCCTGAATATGTAGTTCCATACATGATTCACCTGCTAGCCCATGATCCAGATTTTACAAGATCACAAGATGTTGATCAACTTCGTGATATCAAAGAGTAAGTCTTGTTTTTCAAGAATTCTAAAAATTATGTTCAGTTTTCAAAAAATGGTAAATTTTTTTTTACTGTTGTTTCCATTGGAATTAGAATCTCCTTATGGTTTTATTAATGTATTATAAATTGCCAGTTCTATCTTTCAAAAATTTTTTCATCTACGAGGTTTTGGTTGTTCATTTTCTGTTTGTTTGCAGCTAGTTAAGCTATCTAAGTCTTTGAAATAGGTTAGTTTGGTTATCTTAGTTATATTTGATTTTTACTGTTTTTATTGAGATGAGTTATAATAAGGGAGGAGCACTGAAACGTGAAATTGGAGTTGGAACTGAAAACAGTGGAACGTTTTTCTTTTTTTTTTTTTCTTCTTCTTTTTCTTTTTTTTCTTCTTTTCTTTTTCTTTTTTTTTTTCTTTTTTTCTTTTTCTTTTTTTCTTTTTTTTTTAGGCGGAGTTTCGCTCTTGTTACCCAGGCTGTAGTGCAATGGCACGATCTCGGCTCACCGCAACCTCCGCCTCCTGGGTTCAGGCAATTCTCCTGCCTCAGCCTCCTGAGTAGCTGGGATTACAGGCATGCACCACCATGCCCAGCTAATTTTTTGTATTTTTAGTAGAGACGGGGTTTCACCATGTTGACCAGGTTGGTCTCGATCTCTCGACCTCGTGATCCACCCGCCTCGGCCTCCCAAAGTGCTGGGATTACAGGCTTGAGCCACCACGCCTGGCCGAACATTTTTCATTCTTCATTCTATCTAGCATGCAATACATTTGAGCATCTTTAAAAAGTTTATTGGTACATAACTACACATTTGTGAGGTCCACATAATATTTTGGTACATACATACAACGTGTAATGAGAAAATCAGAGTAATTAAAATAACCATCCCCTCTTGAGCCCAGGCATTGGAGCTGCAGCGACCTATGATCAAGCCACTGCACTTCAGCCTGGGTGACAGAGCAAGACCCTATCACTAAAAAATTATTAGAATAAAAATTTTTAAATACATATAAATTATTGTTAACTGTAGTGCTATCATGTCAGAATTGATTCCTTCTATCAATTTTTGTACTTATTTTAGCACTACTGTGCTATCAAATGTCAGAATTTATTCCTTCTGTTTTTGTACTTATTAACCAGTCTGGTTTTTGTTGTTGTTGTTGTTTTTTTTTTTTTGAGTCGGAATCTTGCTCTGTCGCCCAAGCTCAGCGGTTGCTTGTCTCACTGCATCCTTGCCTTCTGGATTGAAGTGATCTCCTACCTCAGCCTCCCAAGTAGCTGGGACAACAGGTGCCCGCCACCATGCCCGACTAATTTTTTTTTTTTTTTTTTTTTTTTTTTGTATTTTTGGTAGAGATGGGATTCCACCATGTTGACCAGGCTGGTTTCCTGACCTCATGATTCACCTGCCTTGGCCTCCCAGAGTGCTGGGATTACAAGAATGAACCACTGCACCTGACCAACCAGTCTCTCTTTATCCTCTCTTCCCTTCTATGCTTGACAGTCTCTGGTAGCCACCCATCTACTCTCTGCCTGTATAAGATCTGCATTTTAATTTTTTAAAATGAGACAAGGTCTTACTTTATCACTTAGGCTGGAGTTCAGTGGTGTGATCAGGGCTTATTGTATGTACCTCAGCCTCCTGGGATAAAGCAATCTACTACCTCAGCTTCCTGAGTAGAAGGCACTACAGGCATGTGCCACCATGCCCAGCTAATTTTTATATTTTTTGTAGAGCTGGTGTCTCACTGTGTTGCCCAGGCTGGTCTCAAACTCCTGGACTCAAGCGACCCTCCTGCCTCAGCCTCCCGAAGTGCCACGATTATAGGCGTGAATCACTGTGCCTGGCCTTCACTCTTACAGTGCCCACATATGAGTGAGGTCATGTGATATTTGTCTCTGTGCTTGACTTATTTCACTGAACCTGAGATGACTTCAAGTTCTGTTCATGTTGCTGAAAATGACAGAATTTCATTCTTTTCGCTGGGGGGATGGAGTCTCCCTTGTCACCCGGGCTGGAGTGCAATGGTGCAATCTGGCTGACTGCAACCTCCGCCTCCTGGGTTCACACGATTCTCCTGCCTCAGTCTCCCGAGTAACTGAGATTATAGGCGCAAAGCGCACACCAGCACACCCAGCTAATTATTTGTATATTTAGTAGAGATGAGGTTTCACTATGTTGTCCAGATTGGTCTCAAACTCCTGACCTCGTGATCCGCCCACCTTGGCCTCCCAAAGTGGTGGGATTACAAGTGTGAGCCACTGTTCCCGGCCGAATTTCATTCTTTTTTATGGATGAATAATTTTTCATTGTGTATATACATTCAACATTTTCCTTATTAATCTGATGAGGGACACTTAGGTTGATTCCAGTATCTTGGCTCTTGTGAATAGTGCTACAGTAAACATGGAAATGCATCTATCTCTTAGATGTACTAATTTTCTTTCTTTTTTTTTTTTTTAATGTTTTTGAGACAGAGTCTTACTCTGTCACCAGACTGGAATGCAGTGGCTTTATCTCAGCTCACTGTAACCTCTGCCTCCCCACTTCAAGTAATTCTCATGCCTCAGCCTCCCAAGTAGTTGGGGCTACAGGCGCGTACCACCACGTCCAGCTAATTTTTGTATTTTTAGTAGAGACTGGTTTTTGCCATGTTAGCCAGGCTGTTCTCCAACTCCTGGCCTCTAGCGATCTATCTGCCTGGGCCTCCCAGAGTGCTGGGATTACAGGCATGAGCCACCGTGCCTGGCAAGATGTACTGAATTCCTTTATTTTGGATATGTATCCAGCAGTGGGATTGCTGAAATATGTGGTAGATCTGTTTTTGGTTTTGTTTTATGTTTTTTGTGTTTTTTTGGAGGAACTTCTTTCTTTTTTTTTTTCTTTTTAATAGAGATAGGGTCTTTTTGTGTTGCCCCTGGTCTTGAACTCCTGGGCTTAAGCAGTCCTCCGACCTCTGTCTCCCAAACTGCTAGGATCACAGCCATGAGCCACTACACCCAGCCTGAGGAACAATCATACTGTTTTCCATAGTAACTTCAACAGGGAATCCCCAATGACTGGAGCACTGAGTAAACACCAAAATCCAACCACAATCAGTGTCCTGCTCTTTTCATCCCAGGTAGTTCAGCCCATCTAGCACTCCCAGTGGTTCTCATGGGACAGGATTGGAGTGTGCTTCCCAGACCTGTGGAGAGCTCAGAGTTCCACCTCCAGTTCCCTCCTCTCATCTCAGAAACCACCAGTCTAGGGAAATTGTGTGCAAGGGGTGTTCTGACAGTTTAGGAGACCAGGGTGGTTGGTGCAGCCTGAAATTGAACTGTTTCTCTTAACCAGTCGTGGCTTTGCTCAGTTCTTCTCGCCCTACTTCTGGTGCATTAAAGATGGTATTCTTGTCTTAAATATTTTCTAATTGTCCTCCCATCTTGCTGAAATCATTTCCACTTTGGTGTATCTTTAAACATCATTTTTAAATTACCATGTAAATTGAAGTTCCAAATAATGTTTTTCATGGTGGGTATGGAGGGTCTCACCTTGTAATCCCAACTTCTTGGAAGGCTGGCATGGAAGGATTGCTGGAGCCCAGGAGTTAAAGGCTGCAGTGAGCTATGATTTGGCTACTGCATTCCAGCCTGGGTGACAGAGGAAACCCAGTCTGTTTTTTTGTTTGTTTAAGTTTTTCAAAATGTAGTTACATGACTTTATGAAAATTAGGAAGTTACTGTGTCAGAAACAATTTTTTTGTTAATTGTGGTAAATACATATAGCAAAATTTGTAGTTTCTTTTTTAACCACTTTTAATCATACAGTTAAATAGAGAAATGTCTAGTGACTCTGCTCTTTCATGAATTGGGTTGTCTTTTTGTCATTGAGTTGTAAGAGTTCTTTATATATTTCGGTGCTTGTCTCTTATCAGGTGTATAATTTAAATTCTTGATAGTATCCTTTGATGCATGAAAGTTTTGTTTTTGTTTTTTCTCCAGTCTGAGGTTCAATTCAGATATAAGGAAGTTTTTACTTTAATAAAGCCCAGTGTATTTTTTCTTTTGTTGCCTATACAGGACTTTTGTTGTCATAATGAAGGAACCAAATCCAAGTTTATAAAATTTTTTTACTGTATTTTTGGCCAGGTACAGTGGCTCATACATGTAATCCCAGCACTTTGGGAGACTGAGGCAGGTGAATCAGTTGAGGTCAGGAGTTTGAGACCAGCCTGCCCAACATGGCGAAATCCCATCTCTTATTAAAAATACAAAAAATTAGCTTGGCATGGTGACAGGCGCCTATAGTCTCAGCTACTTGGGAGGCTGAGTCAGGAGAATAGCTTGAACCTGGAAGGCAAAGGTTGCACCATTGCACTTTAGCCTAGGCAATAAGAGAAAAACTCTGTCTTTGAAAAAGAAAATTTTACTGCATTTTCTTCCAAGACATAATTATAGTTTTAGCTCTATATTTAAGATCTTTGATCCATTGTAAATTAATTGTTGCATGTGGTATAAGGTAAACATGCAGATTTATTCTTTTGCTTGTGAATATCTAATTTTTCCAGTAGCATTTGTTGAAGAGACTGTTCTTTCCCCAAAGATTAGTTTTGGCACCCTTGTCTGATACCAGCTGACTATATATGTAAGCACTTACTTCTGGACTCTCAATCTTATTTAGTTTTTCTATATGTCTGGCCTTATACCATATAACTCTTTCATTATGATAACTTTATAATAAGTTTCAGAATTGGGAAGTCGGATTCCTTTTCTTTCTCAAGATTGTTTTGGCTTTTGATATTTCTTAAGAATTTTAGGTTGCATTTATCTCTATTTCTTTCTTTCTTTTCTTGTTTTTTTGAGACAGAGTCTCATACTGTTGCCCAGTCTCAGCTCACTGCAATCTCTGCCTCCTGGGTTCAAACAATTCTCCTGTCTCTGCCTCCCATGTAGCTCGGACTACAGGTGTGCACTACCACGCCCGGCTATTTTTTTTGTATTTTTAGTAGAAACGGGGTTTCACCGTGTTGGCCAGGATGGTCTCGATCTCCTGACCCTGTGATCTGCCTGCCTTGGCTTTCCAAAGTGCTAGGATTACAGATGTGCCCAGCCGCATTTATCTGTATTTCTAAAAAATTCCAGGCCGGGCGTGATGGCTCACGGCTGTAATCCAAGCACTTTGGAGGCCAAGGCGAGTGGATCACCTGAGGTTGGGAGTTCAAGACCAGCCTGACCAACATGGTGAAACACCGTCTTTAAAAAAAAAAAAAATAGAAAAAAAAATTCCCTTATACTTTTGATAGGGATGGCATTGAATCTGTTTATTGCCTTGGGTGGTATTGTTGTCTTACCAGTATTAAGTCTTCTACTCCATTAGCACAGGATGTCTTTGCCTTTATTTAGGCCTTTAATTTCTTTTTTCCACACTGTTCACTAGTTTTCTGGATACAGGTGTTTGTCTTCCTTGATTAAATTTATTTCTTTTTTTGTTGTTGTTTTTTTTTTTGAGACGGAGTTTCGCTCTTGTTACCCAGGATGGAGTGCAATGGTGCGATCTCGGCTCACCGCAACCTCCGCCTCCTGGGTTCAGGCAATTCTCCTGCCTCAGCCTCCTGAGTAGCTGGGATTACAGGCACGTGCCACCATGCCCAGCTAATGTTTTGTATTTTTAGTAGAGGCGGGGTTTCACCATGTTGAGCAGGATGGTCTCGATCTCTTGACCTCGTGATCCACCGGCCTCAGCCTCCCAAAGTGCTGGGATTACAGGCTTGAGCCACCGCGCCTGGCTGATTAAATTTATTTCTAAACATTTTATTCTTGGCCAGGCATGGTGGCGTGTACCTGTAATCCCAGAGACTTTGGGAGGCCAGGGCAGGAAGATCACTTTGGCTTAGGAACTTGAGACCAGCCTTGCAGCATAGTGAGACTCTGTCTCTATTTTTTTTTTTTTTTTTTTTAGACGGAGTTTCGCTCTTGTTACCCAGGCTGGAGTGCAATGGCGCGATCTCGGCTCACTGCAACCTCCACCTCCTGGGTTCAGGCAATTCTCCTGCCTCAGCCTCCTGAGTAGCTGGGATTACAGGCACGTGCCACCATGCCCAGCTAATTTTTTTTTTGTGTGTGTGTGTGTGTTTTTTTTTTTTTAGTAGAGACGGGGTTTCACCATGTTGACCAGGATGGTCTCGATCTCTTGACCTTGTGATCCACCCGCCTCGGCCTCCCAAAGTGCTGGGATTACAGGCTTGAGCCACCGTGCCCGGCCTCTATTTTTTAAAATTAAAAAGAAAATGGGTTATTGTTGCCTCCAGGTATTATTAAGGCACTCTCTATTTCTCCCTTCAGTTCTGTCCATTTTTGCTTCATAGATTTGGGGATTTTGTTTGTTTTGTATATATTTATTATAGTCATACTTTCTTCCTGAATTGACCTTTTATCAGTATAGTCCTTGTGGTCTCTTGTAACCTTTTTGACTTTAAATCTGTTTATCTAACAGATAGCCATTCATCTCTCTTATGGTTACTGTTACATGAACTATCTTACGTCCTTTTACATTAAAAGTAGTTACTGATAAGGAGTTCTGTTTGGTAAATAGCTGTATATTTTCTGCATGTCTTACTTGTTTTTTGTGGAATTCTTCCCATTTTTTCTCTTTCTTTTGCATTTGGTTGGGTTTTTTGTGGCAGATCTTTTGATTTCTTTTTTGTAAAATTTTTAGATCTTTCATTAAGTTTTAGATCACAGCTGACATCTCACACTTATAACAACCCAGTTTAAATAATAGCAGATTTGTTTCAATAGCATACAGACGCATTGCTCTTCTATATCTGTACTTTCTCTCCCTGTATTTTTTATTTTTACAAATCACATCTTTATAGACTATTTTCCCATTTACTTAGATTTACAGTTACTGTTTTATGCATTTTCCTTTTAAATCATGTATGAAAAAAATGAGTTATGAGCCAAAGTACAGTAATACTGGCTTTTAAATGTACCTGTATGGTTACTTTTGCCAGATTTATTTATTTCTTCTTATGGCTTTAAAGTACTATCTAGTGTCCTTTCATTTCAGCCTGATGGACTCACTTTAGCATTTCTCGTAAGACAAGTCTACTAATGACAAACTCCCTTTTCTCTTGTTTATCTGGAACTGTTTTAATTTTGTCTTTGTTCTTGGACAAAGGCAAATCTTATATAGGATATAAGATTCCTGGTTGACCAGTTTTGGGGTTTTTGTTTTTTTGTTTGCTTGTGTTTTTAGAACTTTAAGATGTCATCCACTGCCTCTTGGCCACAATGGTTTCTGATGAGAAATCAGCTGTTATTCTTCTTAAGGATCTTTTTACATGAGTCACTTCCTTGGCTGCTTTCAAGAGACCTTTATCTCCTTATCAAATGTTCAACCATTTGACCCTAATGTGTCCCAGTGTGGGTCTCAGATTTCATCCTGCTTGGAGATCACTGATTTTCTTGGATGTATAAATTCGCATCTTTTATAAAATTTGCAAGTTTTTGACCATTATTTCTTCAAATATTTTTTCTGCCACTTTCTGTCTTTCCATTTGGGAATTCCACGATGTGTATGTTAGTATTTCTGATTGTGTCTTGCAGGTTCATTAGATTCGGTTTTCCTTCATTCTCTTTTCTTTCTGATCAGACTGTTTCCAATTGCCTTATCTATAGGTTTGCTGAGTCTTTTTTCTGCCTCCTGTAATCTGCCATTGAATCCCCCTAGAGTGAATGTTAAATTTCAGCCGTTAACACTTTTCTGTCCTGGAATTCCTGCTTGGTTCCTTTTAATTATTTCTATCTCTATATCAGTATTCTCTACTTGTTCATATATATAATTATTTTTATTTCTTTTATCTCATAGAGCATATTTAAGACAGTTGATTTAATGTCTTTGACAAGTAACTCTTAAAATCTGGGCCTCCTCAGGACTGATTTCTAAGTCTGTCTTCTCCCCTGTGAATTAGTCATATTTTCCTGATTCTTTATGTGATTTGTAGTTTTTTGTTAGGAACTGGACCTTTTAAGTACTATAATGTGATAACTAAAAATCTGATTTTTCCTCTCTTGATAAATTCTTGTAGGACACAGTCCACCATTCTGACTTTGTCAAACTACTTTCACAAAGTCTGTATTCCTTGTTTTGTGTAGGCCTTGAAGTTATGGTTCTGTTATCTTTGTGGTCGGCCTGTGACCTAACATAGATTCCCTTCACTGTTGAGATTCATTTCCGCTCCCTCATCAAATCAGGTGTTTACCCCTTGGTTGCTGGGTCTCATGAGGTTCCAGAGTTCTGCACAGGTGATTATGATTGGTTTTTTCCAGCTTAGTAGTTGTTTATTGTTGCAGTTGATCTCTGAAATTTCTTATTCTGCCATTTTTCTAATAATTTATTTGAATTTGAAAATTTTTATTTAAATATAGTACGATTAATACTTTAATGTTTAATAATTACCTTTCTCATTTGATATTCAGTAAGAAAAAATTGAAAATGAATTCATTAAGAAGAAAATAATTATTCATAATTATACCCCCTAAAAGCCCTTCATTGCTATTAACAGTTTGGTTGGTATCTTTCAACACTTTTTATTCTTCATGTGTTCATACCTCTTTAACAAATATTTATAGAATACTTTCAATGTGCCAGGTGTGATAGGTTCTTGGGCTGTGAGGTTATATAATATGAATATCATATATATTCCCTTAAGGGTCACAATATAATGGAAGACAAAGAAAGGTAAAGAGATGGTTACAATATGGTATGTTATATGTGCTCTACTATTGTGAAAGTACCTAGAATAGGCACTTTACTCACACTTGGATAGAGTCAGAAGTTAAAAAGAGGAGGAAGAAAAAAATAATCTGTAGAGCAGAACTTTTAATAGTGTAGACTTCAGACATAACACTCCTGGAAAGAACAGAGAATCAAAAAAACAACCTAGAGGAAGAAAATGGGAGGTCAAAGGAATAGCAGTTTGGAAAATGTATTAAGGACAGTGGAATGGTCAGGACCCAGCTAACATTCATTGGCTTTTTTATATGTTAAGTGCCCTGGAAGTATTACCTCATTTATTCCTCAAAACAATTCTTGGGATAATTACTGTTGTTCCCATTTTATTTTTGTTTTTGTTTTGAGATGGGGTCTTGCTCTGTCACCCAGTTTGGTGTGCAGTGGTGTGATCTCAGCTGATTGCAGCCTTCACCTCCCAGGTTCAAGCGATTATCCTGCCTCAGCCTCTCGAGTGGCTGGGACTACAGGCATGTACCACCTTCCCCAGCTAATTTGTTTTTTGGGTGGCGGAGATGGAGTCTTACTCTGTTGCCCAGGTTGGAGTACAGTGGTGCCATGTTGGCTCACTGCAACCTCCGTCTCCCAGGTTCAAGCAATTATTCTGCCTCAGCCTTCGGAGCAGCTGGGCTTGCAGACAAGCACCACCACACCTGGCTAAGTTTTATATTTTTTATCAGAGATGGGGTTTAGCCATGTTGGCCAGGCTGGTCTCAAACTCCTGGCCTCAGGTGATCCACCTGCTTCGATCTCCCAAAGTGCTGGGATTACAGGTATGAGCCACCATGCCCGACTTGTTGTTCCCATTTTACAAATGAAGATCCCAGCAAGGGTAAAGTCACACAGCTAATAAGTGTCCTTTGAATTTAACAACAAACTGTATTTATTTGCTTATTGGAAAATAAATAATTTTTTTAAATATGTTTAGCAAGAAAACACTCACTGATAACCTTGGCAGGGTCAGCTGCAGTAAAGCAATGCAGGTGAAAGCTAAATGCGGAAAGATAAAGAATACATGTCATTTTGACAAATCTTTTTTAAAAATTGGCTATGAATTGGCTAGAAAGAAGGCAATAGGAAGTATTTAAGGAGCCAGGGGATAAAGTGTGATTGTAGGTAAAAAAGCAGTTATGGTAGTAAATTGAGAGGTGTGGTCTTCAAAAAGAAGAATTGGTGAGGAGGTGCAATCTTAAGGATAGATAAAGGGAGATCCAGGGAATAAAAGTAATTTTCCAGGACTGCTGTTAAGTAGTTGAGGAAGTCTCATTTGATGACTTAGGTTTCTAAATGATATAGGAGCAAAATTTGCTGGTAGGTGAGAGTTGTAGAATTAGATATGAATAGATTGGTAACAGCTGCTGTGAAGAAGTAGCTAAAAATCCTAACATATAGGATAGCTGGCTAGCATTGAGTACTAAGTTGAAAATCTTAATTTATAATTATATCAAGCTTCTCAGCTACATGCCTTTTTTTCTAACATTAAACAATTCTAAATATAGCTGTCAAGAAGCCAAAGACTTGGATTGTCCTTGAGTTTTTAAAAGTAAGTGTACCAAAGGCCGGGCATGGTGGCTCATGTCTGTAATCCAACCACTTTGGAGGCCAAGGAGGGCGGATCACCTGAGGTCAGGAGTTCAAGACCAGCTTGACCAACATGGTGAAACTCCGTCTTAAAAATAAATTTTTAAAAAAAGTAAGTGTACCAGAAGGAAAATAGGTAAGAGAGTTGAGACTATTTTCTTTTTTCTTTCTTTTTTGAAGCAAACTGAGACTTAGAGACTGTTTTCAAAAAGTGATTAAAATATTGAGAGGCCAAGACAAGAGGAGAGTCCAGGATTTCAGGACCAGCCTGAGCAACATAGCAGGACCCTATCTCTACAAATAATTTTTTAAATTGGCTTGGTGTTGTAGCATGTACCTGTAGTCCCAGCTACTCAGGAAGCTAAGGCAGGAAAGTCGCTTGAGCTTGGGAAGTAGGCTGAAGTAAATTTGTAATTTCACAGGTGAACAAGTTCTGAAGATCAACAAAGCTTAGGAATGTCTGAGGGAATGAAATGTCTTAAGCAAAGATAAAATTTACCAGGATTGGAGCAGCCAGGAATTAGGAAATCGTGTTAGTTAGGTAGCTCAGAAAATTGGCAGGACTTAAAGATGGAGTTGAGGAAAATTGTTATCCAGAAACTAAATGAATGCAAGGAACATAGGGAAGTTGATAGATACTATTGACAAGGAGAGAATGGTAGAAGCAGCCAAACGGCATAAGCTTCCTAGGAGTAATTTTATATAAACATGGAAGAATAGCTGGAATCAGCCCCAGGAGTGATAGAAGTTAAACTCACTCTGTCGCGAAGTATGCAACATCTAATGGAATGAGAGACTATAACTTTGGGGAAATGCAAGGCAAGCATTCTTGGGGTGGCAGTATGGTTTCAGTTATGGCCAAAAGGTAAAGTGAGCATTCATTGAAGTTTCTTTTGCGGGGGGCGAGAGGGAGTATATTCGAAAGCGTTCAGTGAAAAGACGTGAGATGGAGAGGAATTAGTTCCCTTGGATAAGGCAAGAAGAAGCAGGGGATTATGGGAATCTGTGTACTTTATAGGATGGGTAAACATTAGTGTTTACATTTCTTGGGCAGTATTGAGGATGCAGAAGTGAGACATGGCCCCAGGGTTTTCAACATACTCTTAAGTTCTCAAAATGCCATCTTAATGTCTATTATATATTATTTTGTAATACACATATGTATTATTTTGTATCTTGTTATTTTAAGTATAACATTATATTGAACAACTTCCAAGTACCAAAATTTATTGAGTCAATTGGTTCATGTTAGCACATTAGTCTTTTTTTTTTTTGAGACGGAATTTTGCTCTCGTTACCCAGGCTGGAGTGCAAAGGCATGATCTCGGCTCACCACAACCTCCACCTCCTGGGTTCAAGCAATTCTCTTGCCTCAGCCTCCTGAGTAGCTGGGATTACAGGCACGCGCCACCATGCCCAGCTAATTTTTTGTATTTTTAGTACAGACGGGATTTCACCATGTTGACCAGGATGGTCTCTATCTCTCCACCTCGTGATCCACCCGCCTCGGCCTCCCAAAGTGCTGGGATTACAGGCTTGAGCCACTGCGCCCAGCCCCAGCACATTAGTCTTAACATATTTGCATAAAATTAAGATGGAATTGACATTCTTATCACAGGACAATCATACTTTTTTTCAGTTACTTCAACAAATAAAGTCTCCTATGTTGATGCACATTTAAGTATTTTATATGTATACTAATGTTTAAAACTTACCGCAGGATTTTTTTATTATAACTTTTTAAGGAAATCCTGCATAAAAATGCTTCCTCACCTTATCCCCTAAAACTGAGAGTAATCTTGACCCTATACTTCTGTGGAAAGAGATCAAACAAATCTTCAAGTTAATAGAAACTCAACAGAATTCTGAACCCAGGGAATTAATGAAATGATTTCAGTGTTTATATAAACAAATAGAATCCTGAAACCTGTAGAACTGATGTGTTCAGTGTTGTAACCTTTGTCTAGTACATACTTGCTCAGATAATATTTATTATATTTATTTTTTAAATTTATTTTGTATAGTTTTGTTAAAAGTATAAAATCAGACCTCATTCTAATCCTAGCTCCATCTTCTTATCTTTGTGACCTTAAACAGGTTATTTAATGTCTTTAAAAAAAAAATTAGGTAGCCAGATGTGGTAGCTTATGCCTGCAATCCCAGCACCTTGGGAGGCCAAGGCAGGTTGATTTCTTGAGCCTAGGAGTTCAAGACCAGCCTGGGCAACATGGCGAAACCCCACCTCTACAAAAATTAGCCAAATGTGGTGGCACACACCTGTAGTCCCAGCTACTAAGGAAACTGAGGTAGGAGGATAGCATGAGCCCAGGACACCATGACTGCCACTGTGATCATGCCACTGCACTCCAGCCTGAGTGACAAGCAAGGCCCTTTCTCAAAAGACAAAAATGATACGTTCTATATCTGTATAATGGTGATGATTTTTCATATTCTTTATAGAGTTATGAGGATTATATGAAGGTATTTAGCCTAATGCCTAGTAGATGGTAAGCACTCATTTAGTGTTTGCTTATTTTTATTATGTTTGTTATTCTTTATTCTGTTCTGTTCTTTGATCAGGATTCTAGCAGTTACCTGGTATCTCACTAGAATTGATAACTCTTTGCCAAAGTTTATAAATATTATTGAAACTACCAGCTATCATTTAAGCCATTAAACTAAAAAACGAATGCATGCTACAATAGTCTCTTAAAACATTTACATAGATCAGGCGTCCCCAAACTTTTTACACAGGGGGCCAGTTCACTGTCCCTCAGATCGTTGGAGGGCCGCCACATACTGTGCTCCTCTCATTGACTACCAATGGAAGAGGTGCCCCTTCCTGAAGTGTGGCGGGGGAGGGGCGGCGAATAAATGGCCTCAGGGGGCCGCATGCAGCCCGCAGGCCATAGTTTGGGGATGCCTGACATAGATTATAGGCAAAGAAGCTTTTACAGAGTATCATCAAATAATTTCTCCCCTGTTGATGCAGTAATTCTGTAGTCCTGTCACCTCCTGAAAATCCTAATATCTTTGTAAAAACAGGTCCCATTCCCAGATTTGTCTGAGTTCTCCAAGCAATTCTAATGTACAGCCTGATTTGGGGTTCACTTTTACTTGAAATTGAGATGTTCCCTTCAGACACAATGTATTAAATTAGTATACAGTGACAAGTATAGAACAGCAAAAATGGTTTGAGATTATGACTCCTTAACTGAGTGGCTGGGTACCACACACATCGGCCTCATAGTAAATATAGTTTAGACTTGTTTCTCAGCAGAACTGCATACCAATTGTAGAACTTCTGCAGAGCTTACAAATAATTAAAATGCTAAGACTGCTATGTGTCGATTTGCTCATCATTGCTGGGTGTTAAGATACGTCAGATTTTCTAAGCTTACCTAGGGTGAATCTGTGTTTTCTTTTGAGAGGGTATCACTTTTTTGCCCAGGCTGGAATGCAATGGCGTGATCATGGTTCACTGCAACCTCTTCCTCCCTGGGACAAGCAATCCTCCAACCTCAGCCCCACAAGTAGCTGGGAATACAGGTACCCACTACCATGCCCAGCTAATTTTTTTTTTTTTTTCCTTTGAGACAGAGTGTCGCTCTTGTTACCCAGGCTGGAGTGCAATGGCACGATCTCGGCTCACCGCAACCCCCGCCTCCTGGGTTCAAGCAATTCTCCTGCCTCAGCCTCCTGAGTAGCTGGGACTACAGGCACGTGCCACCATGCCCAGCTAATTTTTTGTATTTTTAGTAGAGACGGGGTTTCACCACGTTGACCAGGATGGTCTTGATCTCTCGACCTCGTGATCCACCCGCCTCGGCCTCCCAAAGTGCTGGGATTACAGGCTTGAGCCACCGTGCCCTGCCTTTTTTTTTTTTTAAGAGATGGAGTATTACTATGTTGCCCAGGCTGGTCTCGAATTTCTGGGTTCAGGCAATCCACCCACCTCGGCCTCCCAAACTGCTGAGATTGTAGGTGTTCACTGCCTCCAGCCAGGGTGAATCATTATATGCTTCATGAAACTGTCAGAATTTCTCATATTAAGTGATGTTTTCATTTTTTAATATTTTATGCTTTAAATTTGAATAGAGTATGATTAATATGATAATACATTAGTAATTAATATGATGCTATATTAGTAATTAAGGTTGGTCATTTTATTTTATTCAGACAACAGAAATTCCTAGTAACATATTTATTGCTTTAAGCTAAAGCATCTGTCTACATCTAGTCTCTTTAATATGTTTACATTTAGGTGCCTATGGTTCATGCTTGAGGTTTTAATGACAAAGAATGAAAACAATAGCCATGCTTTTATGAAGAAGATGGCAGAGAACATCAAGTTAACCAGAGATGCCCAGTCTCCAGATGAATCCAAGACAAATGAAGTAAGATGAGTGTTGGGCCAGTGGGTGTTAAAATGTAATAGAAAAATATATTGTCCCTCTTGGGGGTTTTTTTGGCCATACATAAGAATTTAAATTTCAGAATGTTTATAAATTTGTAGTCAGTTTTTATTGCACTTCATTACAAGTGAATTTTATTATTTCAGGAATCTTTAGTACTCTTAAAAGACTTTATAACCTCAGAGAAAAGGAGGATAAGAATAAAATGTACAACTATGCTATCTTACAAACTTACAGTACGAGTTACAGACATGCTTATTGTTCTTGTGTGATTTCTTTGGGTTGGTTCATTTGTTTGTTATTTTCTGTGCATATTGGCATTCGTGTTAAATTCAAATAGAGGGATTTTTATTTTCCAGGAGGATACATAAACAGTGCTGAACAGAAATATAGAATGTTCAAGGAATAATTTACACATTTAATGTTTAATTTACTCATTTGATGGAATTGGTAATGGTGATTATTTTGCAATACTAAGGTTATATATGATTCCTTTTTCTCCCTAGAAACTGTATACAGTATGTGATGTGGCTCTCTGTGTTATAAATAGTAAAAGTGCTTTGTGCAATGCAGATTCACCCAAGGACCCAGTCCTCCCAATGAAATTTTTTACACAACCTGAAAAGGTAATTTTCTTCCTCTCATTTTTCCTACCACACTAAACTGATTTAAATTTCAGTTATCAGCCATTGTGGCAAAGAGTTAATTGTCTTGACCACAGAGTAAAAAAAATACCTCTGAGTTTATCAAAGAATGGAAGGTTATCTTACACAGCCCTGAACGTTATTCTGACTTGAATAGATGACTACAAATATTGTTGTTCTTAGGTTTGTTCTAGAAATTTCTAGTGTTAGAAGGAGTTTTCAGATTTTTAAAATTATTTTAATCTCGTTTTATTGAAACATGATTAGTACTTTTGCAGACAAGAAAAATTTTAAATTTGGCACAGTATAAGAAGAGACACTTACGCCGGGCGCGGTGGCTCAAGCCTGTAATCCCAGCACTTTGGGAGGCCGAGGCGGGTGGATCACGAGGTTGAGAGATCGAGACCATCCTGGTCAACAAGGTGAAACCCCGTCTCTACTAAAAATACAAAAAATTAGCTGGGCATGGCGGCTCGTGCCTGTAATCCCAGCTACTCAGGAGGCTGAGGCAGGAGAACTGCCTGAACCCAGGAGGCGGAGGATGCGGTGAGCCGAGATCGCGCCATTGCACTCCAGCCTGGGTAACAAGAGCAAAACTCCGTCTCAAAAAAAAAAAAAAAAAAAGAAGAGACACTTTCCCTTTAAGCCTCAGTTTCTTCATCTTTATGATGCAGATGTTAATAACATACATGGACAATTACTAATACCTAGGTTTATATGCAGAGATTATCACATAAAAGCATTCAATAAATGATATTATTAATATACAGTGCATCTATTGTGCTTTCAGCAAATTGTTTCCCATTTAGGTAAATTTTCCAGGTAACCCATGTTCTGTAAGTTTTTCCAGCTTATTTGGATTTTTAAAAGCTTCTATTTTCTGCTTTATGTGGTTTTTTGTTTGTTTGTTTGTTTTTTGTTTTTTGTTTTTGAGACAGCGTTTCGCTCTTGTTACCCAGGCTGGAGTGCAATGGCACGATCTCGGCTCACTGCAACCTCCACCTCCTGGGTTCAGGCAATTCTCCTGCCTCAGCCTCCTGAGTAGCTGGGATTACAGGCACGTGCCACCATGCCCAGCTAATTTTTTGTATTTTTAGTAGAGACGGGGTTTCACCATGTTGAGCAGGATGGTCTCGATCTCTTGACCTCGTGATCCACCCGCCTCGGCCTCCCAAAGTGCTGGGATTACAGGCTTGAGCCACTGTGCCCGGCTTGAGCATACCTTTCATATGCAAACCAACCAATCCTGAGGTATTTTAAACTTGCTTAACTTTCTCTTGTAAACGTATGCATATGCCTCATAATGACCCCCTTAGAGCAAGTGATTCCCCACCTTTTTGACACATAGGACCAGTTTTGTGGAAGACGATTTTTCCACGGAGAAATTGATGTGGGGAGATGGTTTCAGGATTAAACTGTCACCTCAGATTATCAGGCATTAGTTAGATTCTCATAAGGAACACGCAACCTAGATCTCTCGCATGCATAGGGTTTGTGCTTCTATGAGAATCTAATGCTGCTGCTGATCCGACAGGAGGCAGAGCTCAGGTGGTAATGCTTGCTTGCCAGCCACTCACTGCCTGCTGTGCCTCCCAGTTCCTAACAGGCCACAGAGCCATCCCGATCTGTGGCTTGTGGATTGGAGACCCCGCCCTGGCTTAGAGGATTCTCCAAATGCACATTCCAAGACGTAAATGAAGCTTCCTACTTTGAATGCCATTCTATAATAAAAGTTTGCTAAAATGTAGTCTGATTTTTATTATTGATTTAGTATTGAACACTTAACTCCATCTTGCTTATGATAGAAATAATGAGAATTGCAAAAGTATGTCCTCTCTAAATTTTTTGAGTCCCACTTCATCACCCAGGCTGGAATGCAGTGGCTTGATATCAGCCTACTGCAGCCTCCACCTCCCTGGCTCAGGCAGTCCTCCTACCTCAGCCTCTCAAGTGACCGTGACTACAGGCGTATGCTATCACACTTGGCTAATTTTTTAATTTTTTGTAGAGACATGGTTTTGTCATGTTGGCCAGGCCTCAAACTCTGGGGCTCAAGCAATCTACCTACCTCCAGCATCTCAGAGTGCTGGGATTACAGGCATGAGCCACCATGCACAGCCTGTAAAATACTCCTAAGTGAGCTGTTGAATTTAAATATATCCTGTTGTTGACCCAGGACCATCGTGAATAGAATGCTACCAGAATAGAATCTTCGTAACAGTGGTGATACCACAATCAAGAGTTAAATTCTTGCTTGTTACTACATCTATCTGGCCTCATAGATACCAATTTTTGGGTTTTTTTTTTTTTCTTTTAATATCTACAGTGTTACAGTATTTTAGTCTTCTTAATAGTAACTTAGGTTTTTCTGTTATCAGTATGGAACGTTCCTCATTTATCTAACTTTAAAATGCTTTTAATATGTTATTAATTCATAAACACTAGAATACTAGGTTTATGAAGTTAGTGAACCTAGCAAAGCTATACTATATCTTTGTGAATGAAGTAAATGAACTTCGGTGTACAGGTTTCTTTATGTTTATTTTAGCTGCATAGGAGACTTTATTCAAAAGAAATGTTACAGTTTTGCCTAGCACACGTGACAAAACTGTGATTTCCTCACAGGCACTCTTTATTCTCCTCTACTTTTGTGAAGGTAAATTTAATAAAGTAAATAATACATTTTTTAATGAGATTACTTAAAACTTAATGAATTTCCTGAGTTTAGTAGCTAGTTTTACTTCACTGACACATCATTGTGATTTGCCATTTTCAGATATTAAGTAGGAAGAGGCATCAGGAGATGAAGTTTGAACTCCTAAGTTGTATATAGACAAAACTCTCAAGAAAGTGCTGTCATTGTCCACATTTGGTTTAAATCATGTATCTGCTTTTTAATACCACAGCTATCAAAGAACGTAATTCACTTAAGGTTTTTGTTTGTTTGTTTGAGACAGAGTCTCACTCTGTCATCCAGGCTGGAATGCAGTGGCACAACCTTGGCTCACTGTAACCTCTGCCTTTTGGGTTCAAGCAATTCTCCTGCCTCAGCCTTCTGAGTAGCTGGGATTACAGGCACGCACCACCACACCCGGCTAATTTTTGTATTTTTAGTAACAGGGTTTCACCATGTTGGTCAGGCTGGTCTTGAACTGACCTCGTGATCCTCCTACCTGAGCCTCCCAAAGTGCCGGGATTACAGGTGTTAGCCACCACCCGTCCCAGAAACAGCCTTTTTTTGAGAGGGAGTTTCACTCTTGTCGCCAAGGCTAGAGTGCAGTAGCACAATCTAGGCTTGTTGCAACCTCTCCCTCCTGGGTCCAAGCAATTCTTCTGCCTCAGCCTCCTGAGTAGCTGGGATTACAGACATGTGCCGCCTGGCCCAGCTAATTTTGTATTTTTAGTAGAAACTGAGTTTCACCATGTTGGCCAGGCAAGTCTCGAACACCTGACCTAGTCATTTGCCCACCTCAGCCTCCCAAAGTGCTGGGGCTACAGGTTTGAGCCACCATGCCTGGCCCAAGTTTGTGATGTAGTGGTGGAAGAAAAGATAATCCAGTGAATAAATTTAATGAATAAACTGCATTGAACCATATGAAAACATAGGTGTGCTTTATTTATGGTGTGATTTAAGAAATTTACCTTTGACATTTGCCTAAGTCTACGTGCCTTCACTTTAATTTGAAGCTAGACTTACAGTATGGCTCATTAAATGTTTTGGTTGTAAACGAGGTGTGGTGGCTCATGTCTGTAATCCTAGCACTTTGGGAGGCTGAGGTGGGCGGATCACAAGATCAGGAGTCAAGACCGTCCTGGCCAACTTGGTAAAACCCTGTCTCTACTAAAAATACAAAACATTAGCCAGGCGTGGTGGCATGCACCTGTAGTCCTGCTACTTGGGAGGCTGAGGTAGGAGAATACTTGAACCTGGGAGGCGGAGGTTGCAGTGAGTCGAAATCATGCCACTGTACTCCAGCCTGGCAACAAGAGCGAGACTTCATCTCAAAAAAAAGTTTTGATTGTTTGATGAATTGATAACATGTATTAGCACAAGTGTGGCCGGGCATGGTGGCTCAAACCTGTAATCCCAGCACTTTGGGAGGTCGAGGCGGGTAGATCACAAGGTCAAGAGATCGAGACCATCCCAGTCAACATGGTGAAACCCCGTCTCTACTAAAAATACAAAAAATTAGCTGGGCATGGTGGCACGTGCCTGTAATCCCAGCTACTCAGGAGGCTGAGGCAGGAGAATTGCCTGAACCCAGGAGGCGGAGGTTGCGGTGAGCCGAGATCGCGCCATTGCATTCCAGCCTGGGTAACGAGCGAAACTCCGTCTCAAAAAAAAAAAGCACAAGTGTATTTTTTTGTAAGGCACAATACCTAAAAAGGCTTATTGGAACAATTAAAATATGCATGTTTCCTTTAATTGATGTTTCTTTTTTTTTTTTAAATAGGACTTCTGTAACGATAAAAGTTATATTTCAGAAGAGACAAGAGTACTTCTGTTAACAGGAAAGGTATTATGTACTTTAATAATTTTGAGATCTTTGTTTCATGTGTATATTGCTTCTGCTGTTCCTGGAAATACCTCTAAATGACCACTAGATTGTACAGTTCCTGATTCTTAGGGATTGCATTGTAGATTTATAGCATCTAAAGCAGTCGTGCTTTTAGACTTTGTCTGCCAGGAACCACTCTTCTGAATTGCCGCTATGTGTTCTCATCAGTAATGTTAAGCACAGTTTATTTACAATTTACAAATTAGATTTTCCTGGAAAATGCTATAATCAACTTAGGTATGTAAGATAAAAGAAGTAATTTTATACTACTAATGAATTAGGCAATTTATTTTCTATGTAAGTAATATGATGACATCTAAAACAGCAAAAGGAAATTTAGTTTTTTGTAAAGAGTTTCTAAATTATTACTATGTATATATCCAATAGTTTATAGAGCATTTATTATATATTTTCCTGTGTTTTAGGGGAACTTTTTATTTTGATGGAATAATAAAGGATAAATTAATATTACCTAGTTATTAAGTAGAGATCTGTTTATGGCTTTTAATTGTATTAAGTCAGTCAAACACAATTTTACAGAGTGAATTTTTTTTGTTGTTTTTTTGAGACAAGATCTCATTCTGTTGCCCAGCCTGGAGTACAGTGGTGTAATCTCAGCTCACAGCAACCTCTGCCTCCTGAGTTCAAGCAGTTCTTGTGCCTCAGCCTGCCCAGTAGCTGGGACTACAGGCTTATACCACCATATCTGGCTAATTTTTGTATTTTTGGTAGAAGTTGGGATTCACTGTGTTGGCCAGACTGGTCTCAAACTTCTGGCTTCAAGTGTTCCACCTCCCGAAGTGCTGGGATTTATAGGCAGGAGCCACTGTTCCTGGGCCACAATGAACATTTGTAATAAATTTAACTAGCACTTAACAATATCTCTTACTTGTGTCTAAATTTACATGTATACATGGTAAGGTATGAACGTGTGTGTTTTTTTGTTTGTTTGTTTGTTTGTTTTTTAGCCAAAGCCTGCTGGCGTACTAGGTACAGTAAACAAGCCTTTATCAGCAACGGGAAGGAAACCCTATGTTAGAAGCACTGGCACTGAGACTGGAAGCAATATTAATGTAAATTCAGAGCTGAACCCTTCAACCGGAAGTCGATCAAGGCAACTTTCCAATTATTTCATTACTAGCACTCACTGCTTGGTTTATCTTTTATTCCTAAAGCACTGTCTCATAAAACAGTCTTCTGTTGTTAGAGATGTTTTTGTACAAAATAATACTAATACTAATGAATTTTTAGTGCTTTTTTTTTTTAAATTTTATGTAATTTTTTTTTTTAAGAGACAGGGTCTTACTTTGTCGCTTAGGCTGGAGGGCAGTGGCAGGATCACAGCTCACTGCAGCCTCAGACTTCTGGGCTCTAAGGATCTTCTCACTTCAGCCTCCAGAGTAGCTGGGACTACGGACTTGTGCCACCAACCTCCAGTCAATTTTTTTTTTTATATAAAGATGGGGTTTTGCCATCTTCCCCAGGTCAGGCTCCATCTCCTGGGCTCAAGTGATCCACCCACTTCAGCCTCCCAAAGTGCTGGGATTATAGGCACAAACCACCGCACCTAGGCACATTTTAGTATTTTTAGTGATGAAATTAAGAGTGTACTGCACACTTTGAAACTATTAATATATAGCATTGTAAGTGTAGAAAAGTTAACAGAAAAAAATATAAAAGTTAGTAATATAATTTACATCAAAATGCTTATTTTAAATTTTTTTGAGACAGTCTCACTCCCGTCTCAGGCTGGAGTACAGTGACGCAATGTCAGCTCATAGCAACCTCCACCTCCTGGTTTCATTTGATTCTTGCACCTCAGCTTCCTGAGTAGCTGGGTTTACAGGCAGACACCACCACACCCAGCTAATTTCTGTATTTTTAGTAGAGATGGGGTGTCACCATGTTTGCCAGGCTGGTCTCTGCCCATCTTGTATTCCCAAAGGGCTGAGATTACAGTCATGAACCATCACACCTGGCCCAAAATGTTTATTTTTTATACATAAGAAAATTCAACCCTTAGGAAAAGTATGAAAGCATTACTTTTGAATAAATTGAAACACTTTTTAATTTTTTTTTTTTCCCGAGACAGAGTCCTGCTTGCTCTGTTGCCCAGGCTGGAGTGCAGTGGCCTGATCTCAGCTCACTGCAACCTCTGCCTTCGGGGTTCAGGGATTCTCCTGCCTCAGCCTCCCGAGTAGCTGGTATTACAGGTGCACACTACTATGTCCAGCTAATTTTTTGTAGTTTTGATAGAGATGTTGTTTCACCATGTTGGCGAGACTGGTCTCGAATTCCTGGGCTTGTTATCCACCTGCCTCAGCCTCCCAGAGTGCTGCGATTACAGGCATGAGCCACTGCACCCAGACAATTTTTTATTTTTATTTATTTATTTATTTATTTATTTTTTTTTTTTTTTGAGACGGAGTTTCGCTCTTGTTACCCAGGCTGGAGTGCAATGGCGCGATCTCGGCTCACCGCAACCTCCACCTCCTGGGCTCAGGCAGTTCTCCTGCCTCAGCCTCCTAAGTAGCTGGGATTACAGGCACGTGCCACCACGCCCAGCTAGTTTTTTGTATTTTTAGTAGAGACGGGGTTTCACCATGTTGACCAGGATGGTCTCGATCTCTCGACCTCGTGATCCACCCGCCTCGGCCTCCCAAAGTGCTGGGATTACAGGCTTGAGCCACCGCGCCCGACCTACAATTTTTTATTTTTAACTCAAATTAGTATAGGAGGGCTGGGTGCAGTGCCTTACAGCTGTGATCCCAGTGCTTTAGGAGGCCAAGGCAGGATTATCGCTTGAGGCCAGAACTTCAAGACTAAAGTGAGCTGTGATGGTCCCGCTACACTCCAGCCTGGGTGACAAAACAAGATCCTGCCTCTTAAAACAAGAGAAAAGGCCAAGTATGATGGCTCATACCTGTAATCCCAGCATTTTGAGAGGCCAAGGCAGGACAATCACTGGATCCCAGGAGTTCTAGACCAACCTGGGCAACATGGTGGCACACCCACCTGTATTCCCAGCTCCTTAGGAGCTCAGAAGGCCAGAGGCAGGAGGATCACTTGAGCACAGGAGTTCTAGGCTATATCAGCTATGATTACATAATTTCACTCCAGCCTGAGTGACAGAGTAAGACCCTGTTTGTGTGTGTGTGTGTGTGTGTGTGTGTGTGAATGTGAATGAAGACATTCTCCTGCTCTATTCCCTGTGAAAATAAAGGGGGAAAAAAACGTATGGGATAAGTTAACATTGTTCTAACATTGTCCATTTATAAAAATATTTCATGTTGGCCAGGCGCGGTGGCTCAAGCCTGTAATCCCAGCACTTTGGGAGGCCGAGGTGGGTGGATCATGAGGTCAAGAGATCGAGACCATCCCATTCAACATGGTGAAACCCCGTCTCTACTAAAAATAGAAAAAATTAGCTGGGCATGGTGACGCATGCCTGTAATCCCAGCTACTCAGGAGGCTGAGGCAGGAGAATTGCCTGAACCCAGAAGACGGAGGTTGCGGTGAGCCGAGATCGTGCCATTGCACTCCAACCTGGGTAACAAGAGCGAAACTCTGTCTCAAAAAAAAAAAAAAAAAATTCATGTTTAGAGCCAGGCACTTCATGGCTCATGCCTATAATCCCATCACTTTGGGAGGCCAGGGTGAGCAGATCACCTGAGGTCAGGAGTTCGAGACCAGCCTGGCTAACATGGTGAACCCTTGTTTCTATTAAAAATACAAAAAAATTAGCCAGGCATGGTGGCACGCACACCTGTAATCCCAGCTACTCTGGAGACGGAGGCAGGAGAATTGCTTCACCCTGGGAGGTAGAGGTTGCAATGAGCCAAGATCGTGCTATTGCACTCCAGCTTAGGCAACAAGAGTGAAACTCTGTCTCAAAGAAAAAAAAATTTCATGTTTAATTTAACATATTAAGTATTCAATACATTAGCTACTGCATAAGTATTTCCACCTGCAATTTTTTTTATAAAAATACTTATTTTGATACATAATAATTGTACATATTTATTGGGTATGTGTGATATTTTGGTATATGCATACCATGTATAGTGATCAAATCAAGGTAATTAGGATATCCATCACATCAAACCTTCATCATTTCTGACCCTACTCTTAAGAACACTAAATACACAATTGTGGTTTTTAAAGATACTATTCTTACACATGATATTTTAAGAATAAACTCAACCCAGTGATGGTTTAAACCATTTTTAGTAAAAATGAAGCCCAGGATATAAATTCAGTTAATGTTTTTTTTTTTTTCTTTTCTTTTTTTTTCCAACAGCCTTATGCGGGTTTTAATACATGTTTTAAAGACTAGTAGTGGCCTCAAATACCTACCAAATAGCCTCTTTTGACAGCCCCCTTTTTTGTAGAACACCATGGAAATGACTGTACTATACTATGGTCTGTAGTTTTGTTTTTGTTTTAGAATTTTCTGTTCCCAAAGATAAAGCTTACAGTAGTTGTTGCCACAACAATTTGTTTCTTGACAATCCTTTTGTAGAGGCAATCATTTCTGTCTTAATGTTATTAAGGCAAAATAGAAATTGATACCACTTGATCAAAGCTAAATGGAAAATGGTATTTTTAAAGCAGTAGTCTGTAACTACAGAGTATCTGAATCTTGCTATCATTGCTTCATTTGGCAAGGTTTCAAAACCAGCCTCAGCCTGTTTTTATTTGGTACTATGAGATCGTGAACTTTCTCTTCATGGAAATATGAAGTCTTGGTTTATTTGTCTTAAACAGGGAACAGAGTTCAGAGGCAACAGAAACTGGAGTTAGTGAAAATGAAGAGAACCCTGTGAGGATTATTTCAGTCACACCTGTAAAGAATATTGACCAAGTAAAAAATAAGGTAAATTTTAAAATTTAACAAGTGGATTTTTTCCATGGAGATTATTACAGTTTTTTGGTAAGGGTAAGAAATCTACAGCCAACACGTTAACAGACATGCTACCTTTTAAACTTGTGTGTATTACCATCCCCTGCAATACTTTGTTTCACTTTCCATAAATCATTCTGCCTGCCTCCACCTACTTTGTTTTATAAGAATTTATGTGGTCTGGCTGGGCACAGTGGCTCACACCTATAATCCCAGCACTTTGGGAGACCAAGGCAGGCAAGTCACCTGAGGTCGGGAATTCAACACCAGTCTGGCCAACGTGGTGAAACCCCAACTCTACTAAAAATAAAAATAAAAAATTAGCCGGTCATGGTGATCAGTGCCTATAATCCCAGCTACTCTGGAGGCTGAGGCAGAATTGCTTGAACCTGGCAGTGAGCCAACACTGCACCATTGCACTCCAACTTGGGTGACAGAGTGAGAATCTGTCTCAAAAAAAAAAAAAAAAAAGTATGTGGTCACCCATAATGGTATCCTTTTCCTATACTACCTGTTTCAGCTGTTTAAAGAATAGGAATTGAGAGCTTTTTGAAATATTTCAAAAGTTTGTTGATTCCTACCAGAGGTCAGCACTTTGCTTTGTTTCTGCTGCATTTTTAAAAGTTCATCTTGGCTGGGCACAGTAGCTCATGCCTGTAATCAGCACTTTGGGAGGCCGAAGCAGGTAGATCACTTGAGGTCAGGAGTTCGAGACCAGCCTGGCCAATGTGGTGAAACCCCGCTAATTTTTTTGTATTTTTAGTAGAGACCCCCATCTACTAAAAATACAGAAAAAAATTATCTGGGTGTGGTAGGACATGCCTTTAATTCCAGCTACTCAGGAGGCTGAGGCAGGAGAATTGCTTGAAACTTCCAGGTGGAGATTGTAGTGAGCCAACATCATACCATTGCACTCCAGCCCAGACAACAGAGTGAGACATGGTGGATCACCTGAGGTCAGAAGTTTAGACCAGCCTCGCCAACATGGTGTAACCCTGTCTCTACTAAAAATACAAAAAATTAGCTGAAGGTTGTGGCACATGCATGCAGTTCCAGCTACTTGCGAGGCTAAGGCACCAGAATCCTTTGAACCCGGAAGGCAGGGGTTTGCAGTGAACCGAGGTTACACCAGTGCTCTCCAAACTGGGCAACAGAGTGACACCCTGTCCCCCCCAAAAAAAAAAAACAGGCATGGTGGTTCATGCTCATGATCGTAGCATTTTGAGAGGGCAGGGCGGGAAGATCACCTGAGGTCAGGAGTTTAAGACCAGCCTGACCAATATTGTGAAACCCTGTCTCTACTAAAAATAGAAAAATTAGCCAGACATGGTGGTATGTGCCTGTAATCCTAGCTACTCGGGAGGAGAAGACAGGAGAATCACCTGAACACAGGAGACAGAGGTTGTAGTGAGCCAAGATTGCTCCCGAGTAGCTGAGATTATAGGCATGCACCACCACAATAAACTAATTTTTCTGTTTTTAGTAGAGATGGGATTTCCCCACATTGGCCAGGCTGGTGTTGCATGCCTCACCTCAGGTGATACACCCATCTCAGCTTCCCAAAGTGCTGGGATTACAGGCATGAGCCGCCTCACCCATCTTGATGGTTGATCTTTAAACTACACAATTTTGTTTTGTTTTCAAACAGGATCTCACCATGCCCAACCCAATTTTCTTAACGATTTTTAGCAGGAGAGAAACAAATGTTGCATAACTAATAGGAGCATGACACAGACCTGACTCTTGCCACTTGGCTCTACCAAGCACTGGCTATGTGTTGACTTGAGCGGGTTGTTGACTTTTCAGGTCTTCTGTTCAGCTGTCAAATTAAATTGATAATTTATCTCAGTAGGAATGACTTGAAGATACTATTATTTTTTTCCCCCACATAATCATATTCTTGAAATGCTTATCTTTTTATTTATGGTGGTCATCAAATAGATTCAGATATTACCCTCGGGTACATGAAATATACTAGGATTGTGCAGTTATACCACAGTAGCCTAACTTTTCCTATCCAGACTCTTATTTTCTGAACTCAGCTGAATGAGGGTTTTTTTTTAGATCAGTCTCTTACTGTCTAAACTCTTTCTGCTTGGTGTTTGAAACACACCATGTCAGTGGACTCAGGTTACACGTTACCGCTTGTTATCAAAACTCTTGGAATCCAGGAACCAATAGATTAGAATATTGTGGGATCCTTGTGTAGAATTCAGCAGTCTTGACTTAAACAAACTTAGGTACAAAAAAGCATATTGCCATAGACATTCAGTTACATTATATACTTAATGCTTACTAAAGGGTGGTACATTTGCAAAGGCCTAAGTGTTTCTTTAGTATAACCAGCATATGTTACTGTTATGGCCTTTTCCTAAAAGTGTATATAATTTTGAAATTGGAAATTTAAATTCTGCCGGGCGCGGTGGCTCAAGCCTGTAATCCCAGCACTTTGGGAGGCCGAGGCGGGTGGATCACGAGGTCGAGAGATCAAGACCATCCTGGTCAACATGGTGAAACCCCGTCTCTACTAAAAATACAAAAAATTAGCTGGGCATGGTGGCACGTGCCTGTAATCCCAGCTACTCAGGAGGCTGAGGCAGGAGAATTGCTTGAACCCAGGAGGCAGAGGTTGTGGTGAGCCAAGATTGCGCCATTGCACTCCAGCCTGGGTAACAAGAGTGAAACTCCGTCTCAAAAAAAAAAAAAAGAAAAAAGAAAAAAGAAATTTAAATTCTAATTTCTGTTATATCCAGACCTTACTTTCAGCTTGATCTGTAATATTATATTGCTCCAGACTCTTATTTCAACTTTTTTTTTTTTTTTTTTTGAGACAGAGTCTCACTCTGTGTCCCAGGCTGGAGTGCCGTGGCATGATCTGAGCTCACTGCAGCCTCCACCTCCCAGATTCAAGCAATTCTCCTGCCTCAGCCTCCTGAGTAGCTGGGATTACAGGCACCTGCCACCACACTAATTTTTGTATTTTTAGTAGAGACAAGGTTTCACCACATTAGCCAGGCTAGTCTCAAACTCTCCTAACCTCAGGTGGTCTGCCTGCCTTGGTCTCCCAAAGTGCTGGGATTACAGGCATGAGCCACTGTGCCCAGCCCTCTTTTTTTCTTTTTAAACAGTTTAATCTTATTTTCACATTCGTATACATCTATATTTTCCCCTTTTCTACTACTATGGTGTCGCAGTAACTACTATTTATAAATTTATTGTGTGTAAAATAATATATATACAAGCACACTTGCTGGTGCTTTTCTTTCTGTGGGCTAAGTTTCTCAGAGTAGGATTAATAGATCAAAGGATACATTGTATTAGAGCTTTTAGATATTTCCATATGGGTTTCATGAGAGAGTGGAACACCTGACATTTCTAATAGGAGGGTATGAGAGTACTTTCTTCTCTACATACCAACAACAGCATATTTTACAGTTCATTTGAATTTTTTTCTCTCTCCGCTTACCAAATCTAATGCCTAACTATTTTAATTTGCATTTCTGTGACTGCCAGTACGTTTGTTGGCCATTTGGATATGTTCTTCTGTAAATATCCTATTCATATTTTGCCCACTTCAAACTTAACTTTGTCACATCTAACTCAGCTTCTTTAACCTGTTAGCATACAGATTAATTTGTGCTTAAGTATTTGCTTTTTTTTTTCTTTTTAGACAGATTCTCGATCTGTCACCCAGGCAGGAGTGCAGTGGTACAGTCTTGACTCACTGCAATCTCCGTCTCCCAGGTTCAAGTGATTTTCCTGCCTCAGCCTCTCAAATAGCTGGGATTATAGGTGCCTGCCACTATGCCCGACTAATTGTGTGTGTGTGTGTGTGTGTGTGTGTGTGTGTGTGTGTGTGTGTGTTAAGTAGAGACGGTTTCACCATGTTGGCCACGCTGGTCTTGAACACCTCACCTCAGGTGATCTGCCCACCTCAGTTTCCCAAAGTGCTGGGATTACAGGCGTGAGTCACCATGCCAAGCTAGTGTTTACTTTTTTTTTTTTTTTTTTTTTTTTTTTTTTTTGAGACGGAGTTTCGCTCTTGTTACCCAGGCTGGAGTGCAATGGCGCGATCTTGGCTGACCACAACCTCCGCCTCCCGGGCTCAGGCAATTCTCCTGCCTCAGCCTCCTGAGTAGCTGGGATTACAGGCACGCGCCACCATGCCCAGCTAATTTTTTGTATTTTTAGTAGAGACGGGGTTTCACTATGTTGACCAGGATGGTCTCGATCTCTTGACCTCGTGATCCACCCGCCTCGGCCTCCCAAAGTGCTGGGATTACAGGCTTGAGCCACCGCGCCCGGCGTTAGTGTTTACTTTTTTAAAAATCAGTTACCAACAGGCGAAGTGGCTCACATCTGTGGTCTCAGCATCACCTAAGGTCAGGAGTTCAAGACCAGCCTGGCCAACATGGCAAAACCCTGTCCCTACTAAAAATACAAAAATTAGCTGGGCACGGGGTGGCATGTGCCTGTAATCCTAGCCCCTGGGGGAGCTGAGGCAGGAGGGTTGCTTGAACCTGGGAGGCAGAGGTTGCAGTGAGTTGAGATCGTGCCACTGCACTCCAGCCTGAGCAACATATTGATATTCCATCTCAAAAAATAAAATAAAATAATAAAGATCAGTTACATGCTAACCTATGTGAGGAACCTCGTGTAGGTTAGTTTTGTTCCTCAATCTATGCCCAAGAACCACCAAACCTATTAAACATTCAGTTGAACAAGTGGTTTCTACTCCAGGTTTGTTTTTTTTTTTTTTTTTTTTTTTTTTGAGACGGAGTTTCGCTCTTGTTACCCAGGCTGGAGTGCAATGGCGTGATCTCGGCTCACCGCAACCTCCGCCTCCTGGGTTCAGGCAATTCTCCTGCCTCAGCCTCCTGAGTAGCTGGGATTACAGGCACGCGCCACCATGCCCAGCTAATTTTTTGTATTTTTAGTAGAGACGGGGTTTCACCATGTTGACCAGGTTGGTCTCGATCTCTCGACCTTGTGATCCACCCACCTCGGCCTCCCAAAGTGCTGGGATTACAGGCTTGAGCCACCGTGCCCAGCCCTCTACTCCAGGTTTTAATACTTGGTCATGTTGTTGATCCATCCTGATATGTCCAGTAGTCGCCATCATTCCCCAAGATGACTTTGCATATTTATTCTCTGATTCCTTGTGTATTGTTATCACCGTTCAGTTCCTGCAGGCCATCTTACACTTGCTCTATCATGGATTATCTGTTCTCTGAAGTGAGGCTTAACATTAAAGTAGACTCCACAGCCCGGCATGGTGACTCATGCCTGTAATCCCAGAACTTTAGGAAGCCAAGGTGGGTGGATCATCTGAGGTCAGGAGTTCGAGACCATCCTGACCAACATGGTGAAACCCTGTCTCTACTAAAAATAGAAAATTAGCCAGGTGTGGTGGCTCATGCCTATAATCCCAGCTACTCAGGAGGCTGAGGTTGGAGAATTGCTTGAACCCAGGAAGTGAAAGTTGTAGTGAGCTGAGATTGTGCCACAACACTCCAGCCTGGGCAACAGAGCAAGACTCCGTCTCAAAAAGAAAAAAAAAAAAGTAGACTCTATAATGGGCATGGTAGCTCATGCCTATAATCCTAACAGACCGCAAAGGCTGAGGCAGGTGGATTGCTTGAATCCAGGTGTTTCAGAACAGCCTGGGCAGCATGGCGAAACCCTGACTCTACTAAAAATACAAAACTTTGCTGAGCATGGTGGTATGCACCTGTAGTCCCAGCTGCTCAGGAGGCCAAGGTGGGAGAACGACCTTAGCTGCAGTGAACTGAGATCGTGCCACTGCGCTCTGGACACCAGAGTGAGGTCCTGTCTCAAAAAAAAAAAATTTAAAGTAAACACTGATATATGGGTTTTTTCACTTAAAATTACTCCTGGAAACTTGAACTAAATTTTCTTGAGACATGAAGATTTGTAATTTATTTTCCCTAGTCTTTCTGGGAATATTTTCTGGGGGAAATGAAAATTAATTAAAAAGATTTAGTCTAATTTTTTTTTTTTTTTTTTTTTTTTTTTTTTTTTGAGACAGAGTCTTGCTCTGTTGCCAGGCTGGAGCACAGTGACACAATCTCGGCTCACTGCAACCTCTGTCTCCCGGGTTCAAGCCATTCTTCCTCCTCAGCCTCCCAAGTAGCTAGGACTAGAGGCGCATGCCAGACGCCCAGCTAATTTTGTGTATTTTTAACAGAGACGGGGTCTCACCATGTTGGCCAGGATGGTCTCAATCTCTTGACCTTGTGATCCCCCCGCCTCGGCCTTCCAAAGTGTTGGGATTACAGGTGTGAGCCACTGCGCCTGGCCAAGTCTAATTTTTTTGATGATTGTATTTCTCTCTCTCTTTTTATTTTATTTTATTTTATTTTATTTTAAGACGGGGTTTCACCAGTTGGTCAGGCTGGTCTTGAACTGCTGACCTCAGGTGATCTGCCCGCCTTGGCCTCCAAAGTGGTTGGATTACAGGCGTGAGCCACCACGCCTGGCTGATTGTATTTCTCTTTAATCAGTTAGAATTATGTCAGTAAAAGCACCAGCAGAAAGACAATAAAACATGTAATTTCTATAGGGTTTTTTGTTGTTGTTTTGAGACAGAGTCTTGCTCTGTCACCGTGGCTGGAGTATAGTAGCGCGTTCTCAGCTCACTGCAGCTAAGAATGGGATGACAAGTTAAAGAACTTCATGTTACAGAACTACAAAGATTATTATACTTAGATATACTCATTAATAGCATATAGAATTCTGAAAATACTCTTTAGAGCATACCATCAGTAAAACGAACCTTTCATTTGAATGGAGTATAACAGCAAAACCAAGTAGATTTTCTTTATTTTACAAGTACTACTTATGCTTTATGTTTTTATTACTGCAATTTTTTTTTTTTTTTTGAGATGGAATTTCACTCTTGTGGCCTGTGCTAGAGTAAAATGGTGTGATATCAGCTCACTATATTATTTTATTTTATTTTTTTTTTTTTGAGATGGAGTTTCGCTCTTGTTACCCAGGCTGGAGTGCAATGGCGCGATCTCGGCTCACCGCAACCTCCGCCTCCTGGGTTCAGGCAATTCTCCCACCTCAGCTTCCTGAGTAGCTGGGATTACAGGCATGCGCCACCATGCCCAGCTAATTTTTTGTATTTTTAGTAGAGACGGGGTTTCACCATGTTGACCAGGATGGTCTTGATCTCTTGACCTTGTGATCCGCCCGCCTTAGCCTCCCAAAGTGCTGGGATTACAGGCTTGAGCCACCGCGCCCAGCCAGTTATTTTTATATTTTTAGTAGAGATGAGGTTTCTCCATGTTGGTCAGGCTGGTCTTGAACTCCCGACCTCAGGTTATCCCCCCCTCCCCTTGGCCTCCCAAAGTGTTGGGATTACAGGTGTGAGCCACTGCACTCAGCCTGCAATTATTATTTTGAGATAAGATCTCCCTCTGTCACCCATGCTGAAATGCAGTGGCATCATCTCTGCTCCTTGCAGCCTCAACCTCCCAAGGTTAAGCAATCCTCCCACCTCAGCCTCCCAAGTAGCTGGGACTACAGGCATGAGCCACCATGCTCGGCTAATTTTTTAAATTATTTATAGAGATGGGGTCTCACTATATTGACAGGGATGGTGTGGAACTCCTGAGCTCAAGCAAGCCTCCCACTTATGCCTCCCGAGTGTTGTGATTACAGGCCTGAGCCACTGTGCCCAACCTGTGCTTTTTAATGAGCATTTATTGGGCACATTATATGTGGCTATACTCCATGGTAGATACCGTGCACAGTCACTCTCCTCAAGGAGCTTACTTTCCTAATGTGATATAAGCAGTTAACCAGAAGTCCTTGAATCCAAGCTCCCTTAAAATACTTTAAAAATACTCTTCTCCAAGAGACGTCATTAATATTTAAGGAATTTGTGTTTATAGAATTGTTTTGTGCATTTTCAGGAAATTAATTCTGATCAGGCTACCCAGGGCAACATCAGCAGTGAGCGAGGAAAGAAAAGAACAGTAACAGCAGCTGGTACAGAAAATATCCAACAAACAACAGATGAGAAAGTAGATGAATCGGGACCGCCTGCCCCTTCCAAACCCAGGAGAGGACGTCGACCCAAGTCTGAATCTCAGGGCAATGCAACCAAAAATGATGATTTAAATAAACCTATTAACAAGGGAAGAAAGAGAGCTGCAGTGGGTCAGGAGAGCCCTGGGGGTTTGGAAGCAGGTAATGCCAAAGCACCCAAACTGCAAGATGTAGCCAAAAAGGCAGCACCAGCAGAAAGACAGATTGACTTACAAAGGTAATGTATGCCATTCTTCCCGAAGTGTGAATTTAGACATTGTGTTTTATGCTTAGTATATTCGTAGTGCCAGTCACCCCAACACCTAAGCATTTCAGAGTGAAACCTGCATTTGCTTTTTCTGGGTAAGTTTATAACAGTATCTGTTATTATCTCATAACCTCCACTTTTAAGGCAGGAATTTGAAGAAAGATCTTTTTTTCTTTATGTAATTTTTATTTAGGATATGGTATTTTGATATTTTTATTAACAAGACAGGTATTATCTTTTACTTAGTGCCTTTCAAGTGGTTGCAGAATTTTACATAAAATAAGGGCTACCTTTTGGATACAGGGTCTCATAATGGAGAAAACAGTCACAAAATGCGAATTGCTAATAAGTCTCACTCTTTAATTCTTCATGTTATAATTAATTCTAACACAGGTCAACAACTTAATCTTCCCCACCCTGCCCAGAGAAACAGTTTACCAGCTAGCTGTTTATCTTTGATCATTCTTGGGCTGAAATGTCAGACTTTTCCTGTTGGAAATCTAGGTGGCTCCTTTCACCTTGGCCTTAGAACTTAACTCATTCTCCTTTTTCCTTACATAGCTAACTAATTTATCCCCCAGTTAGACTGTAGGCATTTGAGTTCCTTCTAGGAAAGAGTCCCAGCTTCGATCAGCTCAGGATGCCCCCACTATCCTGCTTCAGTATTTGTATAAAATGCAGTGTCCAGCCAGGCACAGTGGCTCATGCCTCCCAGCACATTGGGAGGCTGGGGTAGGTGGATCATCTAAGGTCCTGAGTTTGAGACCAGCCTGGCTGACATGGTGGGTGATACCCCATCTCTACTAAAAATACAAAAATTAGCCAGTTGTGAGGTGGGAACTTGTAATCACAGCTACGCAGGAAGCTGAGACAGGAGAATCACTTGAGCCCAGGAGGCAGAGGTTGCAGTGAGCAGAGACTCCAGCCTCGGCAACAGAGTGAGACTCCACCTCTTAAAAAAAGAAAAAAAATTAAAATTATTTATGACATTCTCAAATTTAGGGGTATTAAATTTCTACATATTCTAAGGGTCCTCTGGATACCTTTCATAACGTCTCATAGCATCTGATCCAGAAGGCTCAAACCTGATCTGAGTACTAGCATGTTTCTCCTACTCACTTGTATTTTTATTAACTAATAAGTGTACTAATGAAAGCTAGTATTAGGGGCAAATTTTACATGACTTTTTCTCAAACCTGGACCTTTATTGAGCTTCTGCCTCCTTTTTTCGTTAGTATGACAGTATGTATCTTAAAGGGTTAGTCTAAGAATTAAATGGATCAGTAAATATAAAGAAAGCACCTAGCCTTGGCCAGGCGCGGTGACTCACGCCTGTAATCCCAGCACTTTGGGAGGCCGAGGTGGGTGGATCACGAGGTCAAGAGATCGAGACCATCCTGGTCAACATGGTGAAACCCCATCTCTACTAAAAATACAAAAAGTTAGCTGGGCATGGTGGTGCGTGCCTGTAATCCCAGCTACTCAGGAGGCTGAGGCAGGAGAATTGCCTGAACCCAGGAGGAGGAGGTTGCGGTGAGCCGAGATCGCGCCATTGCACTCCAGCCTGGGTAACGAGAGCGAAACTCCGCCTCAAAAAAAAAAAAAAGAAAGCACCTAGCCAAGTGCCTAGCACAAATAAATGCCCAACTGTTACTGTTGGTATTGTTTTGAATTACAGTTTTCTTACCCCTTTACATATATTTTCAATTATACAAAAGTTGAATGTTTCCCTGGAGATTGCCAAAATTCTCTAAACGGTTTTAAGAGATCTATTGTCTTCACCTACACAAAAAAGTACTAATCATCACACACAGGCTACCTAAGCCAACTGATCCTGCTTCTCATCAGCTGTCTCTTTACCATCTAACTAAAATATACAGATACAGCTGGTCCGAAGGTATTGAGTTATCTCAGTTGATTGTTCACTGTCAGTTACAGATTGAACTCCTTGTTCTACTCTTTCCCCCTTTTCACTACTGCACTTGACTAGTCTTAAAATATATATAAATAAATAAAAACAAAAAAAATACAGATACATACTTGAACCCTGAAAACTTTTTCAGTAGCAGTTGGACCTTCTCTCATTTACAGCATTGTAAAAGTCATTGCTTCACTTTTAGCTACACTATGTGCCCCAGTATCATCGTACAGTAAAAACAACAAACAGACATATGCCAGAGTAAAAATGGCATTTGGCCTTCTCTTTCCAGAGTGAAAAGGCACATTTGAGATCATCCATTTGCTAATTTTGAGATCAATGGGCAGTATGTTATTCAGAATACAGAATTCTGTGATGATTTTCTAGTATCAGTGACAATAGGTGGTTACATTAAATTATGGCTGCATGTGGTGGCTTACACCTATAATCTCAGCATTTTGGGAGGCCAAGGTGAGCAGATGGATCCTTTAAGGTCAGGAGATCAACCTGACCAACATGATGAAATCCTGTCTCTACTAAAAATACAAAAAATTAGCCGCCTTTGGTGGCGCACACCTGTAATGTCAGCTACCCAGAAGGTGGAAGTTGCAGTGAGCAGAGATTGTGCCACTGTACTCCATTCTGGATGACAGAGTGAGACTCCTTCCCAAAAATAAAAATAAATGAAATACAAAATTAGCCGGGCATAATGTTGTGTGTCTGTACTCAGGGTGCTGAGGTGGGAGGATTGCTTGAGCCTGGGGCTGAGGGTAGTTGGAATAGACTTTAGTGTTTAATGAGTGTGGAGTTTCAGTTTGGGAAGGTGAAAAAGTTCTAGAGATGGATGGTGGTAATGATTGTACACAATACAAATAATTGGGTACTTCAAAAAGGTCATGGAAAACTGTAGTTAAAAGATAAAAATATAGGCCAGGTGTGGTGGCTCACACCTGTAATCCCAGCACTTTGGGAGGCCAAGGCAGGCGGACCACCCAGCCAATTGTATTTTTAGTAGAGACAGGGTTCCACCATATTGCCTAGGCTGGTCTCGAACTCCTGAGCTCAGGCCATCCACCCATCTGGGCCTCCCAAAGTGCTGAGATTACGGGCATGAACCCCACCACGCCCAGCCGGAAACACTTTTAAACTGTAAACATTTTGATCTCTTTTTTTTTCTTTTTCTTTTTTTTTTTTTTTGAGACGGAGTTTCACTCTTGTTACCCAGGCTGGAGTGCAATGGCGCAATCTCGGCTCACCGCAACCTCCGCCTCCTGGGTTCAGGCAATTCTCCTGCCTCAGCCTCCTGAGTAGCTGGGATTACAGGCACGCGCCACCATGCCCAGCTAATTTTTTGTATTTTTAGTAGAGACGGGATTTCACCATGTTGACCAGGATGGTCTCGATCTCTCGACCTCGTGATCCACCCGCCTCGGCCTCCCAAAGTGCTGGGATTACAGGCTTGAGCCACCGCGCCCGGCTTTTTTTTTTTTTTTTTTGAAACCGAGTTTCACTGTTATGCCCAGGCTGGTGTGTAATGGCGTGATCTCAGCTTGCTGCAACCTCCGTCTCCTGGGTTCAAACAATTCTCCTGCCTCAGCCTCCCGAGTAGCTGGGATTAGAGGCATACACCACCATACCCAGCTAACTTTGTATTTTTAGTAGAGATGGGGTTTCTCCATGTTGGTCAGGTTAGTCTCGAACTCCTAATCTCAGGTGATCCACCTGCCTTGGCCTCCCAAAGTGCTGGGATTACAGGCATGAGCCACCACACCTGACCTCTAGAGCTATTTTAATAACCACAGCCATAACTTCTTTTTTTTTTTTTTTTTTTTTTTTTTTTTGAGACGGAGTTTCGCTCTTGTTACCCAGGCTGGAGTGCAATGGCAGGATCTCGGCTCACCACAACCTCCGCCTCCTGGGTTCAGGCAATTCTCCTGCCTCAGCCTCCTAAGTAGCTGGGATTACAGGCACGCGCCACCACACCCAGCTAGTTTTTTGTATTTTTAGTAGAGACGGGGTTTCACTATGTTGACCAGGATGGTCTTGATCTCTCGACCTCGTGATCCACCCGCCTCGGCCTCCCAAAGTGCTGGGATTACAGGCTTGAGCCACCGTGCCCGGCCACAGCCATAACTTCTAACGTGGGGCAAGTGCTAACCCTTGCAGAATTCCTTTTACTAGGCTTTTACTCATAAGATTGGTCAATAAAGATTAGTTTTACCTTGATTTCTACCCAAATGGTTTATTTACTGGTTCAGGGTTACTTTCTTCCACCAAAACAGAGAGAGAATATGCAAAAAGTTACTGGCCTCAGTTTTATCTGGGAGTTGATGCTGGGGATTTTAACTTGTAAAGTTAACGTTAGAATTTTTAGATCCCTTTGGATTTTTGTGGTAAATACATTCCTTCAGCTATTTGCATTTATGTTGGTTTCATTAAGTATTCCTGTTTATGTTTTGGGCTGCATTTGGACTTATTCCTTTTGAGAAAATTCTTTCAGTTCACCCAATAAAATCAATAAAAATCAGCCATTTGCACTGTGGTCAGGAAACGGTCAGCAGTATTAGATGGACATTAGTGTCGGCTCTCTGAGTTTGGGATGAAGGAATGATCATCATTTCAGTAGTTTAGTTCACTTGTTTTGCCTCTTTGCGTTAAGGTTGTCATTCAAAGGGCAAACAGTTCCCAATGTTTTGAATTGAAAATATGTTCTTAGTAGATTTGCTGATTCGTGAGTATGTTTTGCTTACACGTAAGGCCAAATTTTTCCTTGAAGATGAGTTTGTTAATAAACATCAATGGAAAGACGGCCTCAAATTTGAGACTTCTGAAGAATCTGAATTTAGAGAATATCTGTAGGATAGCAGACTATGAGTTTCTAGTTTTTGGATTAACATGGTTTGTTTAGCATGCTAAGTGTGGGAGTGTTCAAGGATCTTAAAATTTGTTTTTCTTAAGCAAAGAAGTTACGGAGTTTTTGTCTCATTTGTATATTGCGAAGGTTTCCTCCCGTCGTGTGGGTTCATATCTTAAAATTAAAGTAACCCTTAAGCATATATCCTCAAGTGTATATCTTCATGTGTTAAACAGCTACATATTAGTTTAATATGAATGTTTCTTCAGTAACAAGTGAATTTTTCTCAAAATAACATGAAATTTTTCAGAATCCAAGTGCTTGCAGTGATGGCAGTTCATCTTGGTACATAGAATCAAGTCCAGGAGATCTTCCAGTGACCTGGGTCTTTCAGAAGTCTGAGAGAGCAGCCCAGGAGATACAGAGGACTCAGGGCTGGGAAAGGGAAGCTTCCTGAAGGTGTAGCAGCCAGCTTGTAAAGAATTCTTTAATAGCATATTGTTAAAATTGCTTTAAATAGTATAACCAATTAGTAGTCCCTGTAAGAATTGAAATAATCACTTAGTTTTTTTTTTTTGGCATTGTTACCTTCATAGAATGTGTATGTAGTAGAGGAGTTTGGAAATAAATCTTTCTTTCTCTTCCAGATGTAAAATTGTTGAAAAGGAGACAGTCTTACTACTAATCAGGCTGATTAAAAATGTAGAATGAATTAGGCAAGTTGGGCTGCTAATGCAACCTCGCCTCTGAATTGAACAGCCACAGACAAAAACCAGAATGCCCCTCTCAGGGCAAAGGAACAAATCTAGATGAAGGCAAACCCAACATGTTCCTTTATTTTCCCCATCTCATCTGTGAGATGAGTTCCTCCTCCCAAAGAGGAGGAGGTGAGAGGAGGTGAGAAAGAGGTCATGTCCCATGCTCCCAGGGATCAGAATTTTCCTTCCTTTTAGGGAAATGGGATCAATGGAGGATTCCTCCTTATCTCTTAAAAAAAAAAATAAAGTGCCGGGCGTGGTAGCTCACGCCTGTAATCCCAGCACTTTGGGAGGCTGAGGCGGGCGGATCGCCTGAGGTCATGAGTTCGAGACCAGCCTGACCAATATGGTGAAACCCCGTCTTTAAAAATAATAATAATAATAATAATAATAATAATAATAATAATAATAAGGCCGGGTGTGGTGGCTCAAGCCTGTAATCCCAGCACTTTGGGAGGCCGAGGCAGGTGGATCACGAGGTCAAGAGATCGAGACCATCCTGGTCAACATGGTGAAACCCTGTCTCTACTAAAAATACAAAAAATTAGCTGGGCATGGCGGCACGTGCCTGTAATCCCAGCTACGCAGGAGGCTGAGGCAGGAGAATTGCCTGAGCCCAGGAGGCGGAGGTTGCAGTGAGCCGAGATCACGCCATTGCACTCCAGCCTGGGTAATAAGAGCGAAACTCCGTCTCAAAAATAATAATAATAATAAAGCTCATTTTTCCTCCTGGTTTTGTTGGGGCTTATTTAGTATGCTAAAATGTATATGTTTATCCAGCTCAGGAGTTGGAAGTTGTTTTCCTCTTACAAATTCATTTTGCCATAGTGTCCTGTAATTTTTCTTCCATAATAACTTTTTTTAAATATTAATTAAAAGTTATAGTTATTTCAAGTAAATAGCAAATAGGGCATTGGATAGCAGTACTAAATCATTGAAAACAAAAACTTCTTTATTGGTGTTTTGTTTTTATATAGTTTAGGGAAGGCTTTTTAAACCAAGTTTCAGGAGAAAAAAATGAAAAATCTTTTTTTAAGATTTTAGATAACATGCCAGGCACAGTGACTCACACCTGTAATCCCAGTGACTCTGGGAAGCAAAGGTGGGAGAATCACTTGAGCTCAGGAGTTCAAGATCAACTTGGGCAACATAATGAGACCCTGTCAGTACAAAGAATTTAAAAATTAGCCAAGCATGGTGGTGTGTGCCTACAGTCCTGGCTGTTAGGGAGGCTGAGGCGGGAGGACCACTTGAACCCAGGAGCTGGGGCTGCAGTGAGCCATGATCATGCCACTGGAACTTCAGCCTGAGTGACAGTGAGACCCTGATGCTTAAGTTTTTTTTTTTAAATAAAGATTTTGGATAACCGCTATAGAAATGAAATCATTTTAGTTTGGTTTGTATCTTCTCCATGTCTTTTCTAACTGTGTTCTATTCTTATTCCTAAGGTAAAAAGGCATTTGCAGAGGGAGAAAATGAAGGCCAAACAGAAGCAGGCTCCAGCTTCTGCAAAAACTTGGATTCACAAATGTCCCTGAACAGAAAATGAAGCTCACTTCAGAACACACACCCTCTGCCTTGAAAACGAAAGAAACTTCATCGTCACATGACCACAAGTCCTCTGGATGGAAATGTACAGCAGAAACTCTTGAGAGAGAGGCTAAAAGCAACTCTGCTCTCCCCCTTCCCCTAGACTTTTCTTAGGAAAAGTCAATAATTAAGCAAATTGCTTAACACTTGGTTCCAGTTCCTGCCTATCTGGAGTTTAAATGCATAATACACCATTAATTTCCACGCTGCAGTTTTTATTTTAAAGAAAGTAACAAGATGTCTTTACACTGACACTGAAAATTCATCGATTTTAGAGCCAGGAATTCCCATGTTACACAGGAAGAAATAGAAGTCTACTGAATTAATTTTTTAAAAGAAAAGAGATCAAATATTTCTTTGTTTTTCCTTTTGGAAACTTTTATGTATAATTCTTTCTGCCTGCCTACTTTTCTGCAAAAATGAGATGTACAGATTTCGGTTCCCTGCTATGAAAAGTGATGTGGTGGCAATTTTATAAATGTTGCTTTCTGATTTTTATCAGAGTGAGAAAATAATTAAAATTATATTGATTTGCAAGTAGTAAACAGTTCATATTTTGATTTCCCCTCATTTTAGTTTAATATAATTTGCAATAAATGTACATATTGTTGTTTGTTTCATAAAGCATATCACTTTAAAATGGTTTTTACTCCTGTGATTATGTTGGAATATTTGGAATTTTAAAGGAGTAAAGACTGTCCAGCGTTTGGTTTTATAATGTTTGTCACCAGATTTTTATTAATAATGTAAAAAAGAAAGTCAATTTTTAAAAAAATAGTTGGCCTTTGGCAGCTTTGTAAGGAACGTTGGAGGTGTTTTAGGATTGCTGTCAATTTTCAGCATTGTGCTATTGGGAAAAAAGTGTTTTGCTTTGGTCTGATGGTCTGGGCTCATTTTTATGTTTATTTTAGAAAACTGTTGCATCAGTATGTTATGTTCCTTGGCGTTGTTCAGCATAGGTAATGTGTGCACTTTTTGTGTACACATAATCATATTTAAGTTTTTTGCATAAAATAAATGCTTCTAGATGTCATATGGCAGTCTTTTTAATCCTTTTATATGCTTGTGGATTTTTTCATGTTAAAGAGCTAAAGTCATAACATGATTACAGTCAACTCTCCATTATCTATATAAAATAGTGACTATGCCTCAGGTTTTTAATTTTTTGGTAATCATAAACTAACAAAATAAAGAAGGCATATAAGACCTGATTCTGGAGGAACTTGAAAATTTGTCTTTTCTCATGACCAGAGTTCGGTCCTCCCCCATTGTCCACTCTAGGGTCATCCCCAAAGCCCTGGCAGAATGTGCTGACTTCATTTTCTTACTCATTCCTAGCATGGGTTAAAGGAAACAAACAACATTTATATTATAACTTGGTCTTGATAGGCTGTAGTTAGTATACATGGGATATAAAAGAAACTGAAGCGCATCAAAGGTGGATGATTCTGTAGAGTGAAGTTTGAGAGTAAATGTCACAACGTTCTCATAGATAATCAAGAGTTGACTGTGTACTGATTGAAAGATGGGTAGTTATTTTAAATATGCATATACACACACGTTCAGGTATTCAGAAGATGTTTAGGGAACAATGGATGCCAATGATAGAAAACGATACCTTTGCAGGGGCAGAAAAAGCCCTACTCTTCCTTATTGCCTCTTCAGAACCCTTTAAAAAGTATAAAATACTGCCTCCAACATGCTGAAAAAAGAGTATCTATGCATAAGTATCAGAGAAGTCCCTCAAGCAAGCAGTAGGTGTGTTACATTGAGAAAGAGTTTAAAGTTCTCTTAGCATCAGACAACTTGATTCCTAAGGTTTCCATCGTGTCACCAACAAAAAGTGCATTGATGGGGGCCTTTGGCTCTTCCTCCCTTTGATTAATTGCCCGACATCACAGTTTAATTACCAAGTGTGACATCATATTAAAACGTAGCAGAACTATCTGCATCCATATATTCCTGTTTAGATTTTTGCAGGAGGCGAGTTACTTGAAAGGATCTGGTCCTTGTATGATGTAAATGGCCCACCCCAGTTTTGTAACATGATGCAAGTGTCTGGCACTAAGGGAAGCAAGAGTAGGATCGTAGAGAGATCGATCTGATGGGGAGGGACTTATTTACGGGACATTTTTTGGTTTTCCTTTTGGAAGGAAAACATAAAAATCCCTTAGGAATTTGGTATTCACATCTCAGAGAACTACAACACAAAAGTGCAGACTTATATTTGAGAATTAATATTAACCCTTTGTGTCTAGTTTGAAGCTTCTTGTATTTGTCTAAAACTACAAGCCAGAATTTTGTATCTCCTTTGATATAAAGTGTGTATAATGTAAAGTAGTTTTGCATATTCTTGTGCTGCACATGGGCTGAATTTTTAAATTTTTTTTAAAAACTTGAAGCAGAATCTTGTAATTTGTGTAAATGACCAAGTGTAAAATCCTACCATAAAATGCTAAAGATATGCACTGTTTCAAATAAAACCAAGAAATGCAGCATTATATAGTAGTGTGGAGCCCTGAATATTCATGTATCCCTGGTATGTCACAAGTTGATAAAATGTCTTCGTATCTTTTCTGTTGAGATGCTAGAGTCTGAATATCCTAATTAGAAATCAGAAGCCACCCTTAGACTTCCTGGCCGTGTACTCTGATGCAGCTTACAGTGACTAAGGAAGAACATAGTGTAATAATAAATTTTGAGGGACATTCGGAATTTCCAAACAAGATGTTAGTTTTGGGGGTAGCTTTTTTTTTTTTTTTTTGGTAAATGAAATCTTACTCTGTTGCCCAGGGTAGAGTGCAATGGCACGATCATGGCTCACTGTAGCAGTCCTGCCCCAGGCTCCTAAAAATGTGCTGAGATTACAGGCGTGAGCCACCAGGCCTGGCCAAGAGGTTAGTTTTTTTTTTTTTTCTTTTTTTTTTTTTTTTCTGAGATGGAGTTTCACTCTTGTTACCCAGGCTGGAGTGCAATGGCCTGATCTTGGCTCACCGCAACCTCCGCCTCCTGGGTTCAGGCAATTCTGCCTCAGCCTCCTGAGTAGCTGGGATTACAGGCACGTGCCACCATGCCCAGCTAATTTTTTGTATTTAGACGGGGTTTCACCATGTTGACCAGGATGGTCTCGATCTCTTGATCTCGTGATCCACCCACCTTGGCCTACCAAAGTGCTGGGATTACAGGCATGAGCCACCACGCCCGGCAAGAGGTTGGTTTTTTAACCTGAGACCTTAAAAGCAACCTTTTATTCATATTGGCCTATGGTTCATCTATTCATTGCAAGTTTTGAAACTTACACATTTTGTTATGAAACTCATATATAGTGTTATAACAAATTCTAGAGAGCAAGCAGATTACATAAATGTATCTGGAATAGGGTGACCAGAATGAGAGGTAAGAAAAGCTATCATGCCCGGGCATGGTGACTCACTCCTGTAATCCCAGCACTTTGGAAGGGCAGCCAAGGCAGGTAGGTCACTTGAGCTCAAGTTCAAGACCAGCTTGGGCAACATGGTGAACCCCATCTCTATCAAAAATACAAAAGTCAGCTGGGTGTGGTGTTGCACGCTTGTAGTCCCAGTTACTTGGGACACTGAGGTAGGAGAATCACTTGAGCCTGGGAGTCAGAGGTTGCAGTGAGCCGAGATTGAACCACTGCACTTTAGTCTGGGCAACAGAGCAAAACTCCGTTTCAAAAATAAATAGCCCAGGTGCAGTGGCTCACACCTGTAATCCCAGCACTTTTGGGAGGCCTAAGCAGGTGGATCACCTGAGATCTGGAGTTTGAAACCAGCCTGGCCAACACGGTGAAAACCATCTCTACTAAAAATATGAAAAATTAGCCAGGCGTGGTGGCACACGCCTGTAGTCCCAGCTACTCGGAGGGCTGAGGCAGGAGAATCACTTGAACCAGGGAGACAGAGGTTGCCGTGAGCTGAAATTGTGCCACTGCAGTCCAGCCTGGGCAACAAAGCCAGACTCCCATCTCATAAAGTCCTGAAAAGTGTCCATTTGTACCACTGCACTCCAGCCTGAGTGACAGGGTAAGACCCTGTCTCCAAGGAAAAGCTATCACAACTAGTTTTGTATTTTACCGATAAGGGGTTGTCTTTCCACCCCCAATACTTGCATTGACAAGACTTTTTTTGTCTTTGCTACTCACATAAACTGTCCTGCTCTGACAAGCAGCTCTGTAGCCTGCTTAGGTAATGGTGACAGCATTTCCTACAAGGAGTTGTAACACAGGCAGCTGCAACTGTCCAGGTAACACATTTTGTGTGGACTTCAGTCCTGACGGATGCCGTAGAAGCAGAAAATCCCCACCTTTTCTACACAGTAAAGGGCAGTTCTGAGAACTGTTACGAGCATGGAGGTGCCTAAAGAAGTGACTGGGCCAGGTGCAGTGGTTCACGCCTGTAAAGGTGGGCAGATCACCTGATGTCAGGAGTTCAAGACCAGCCTGACCAACAGGGAGAAACCCTGTCTCTACTAAAAGTACAAAATTAGCTGGGTGTGGTGGTGCATGCCTGCAATCCCAGCTACTCAGGAGGCTGAGGCAAGAGAATAGCTTGAATCCGAGAAGTAAAGGTTGCAGTGAGCTGGGATCGTGCCATTGTCCAGCCTGGGCAACAGGAGCTGGAAACTCTCTTAAAAAAAAAAGAAGAGACTGGCCTGAGCAAACCACCCTGCCTCAGGGGATGAGGAGCTGGGTCTAAAGCTGGAGGTGGCTCTCCAGGCTGAGGGCTGGGGAAAGGCCTTCAGTGACGACCAACACTCCTTAACCTTCACTGCGCCTTGCTCTGCAGAAGAGCTGGCCCCAACCCTCGTACCTCTCTACCCACAGTAGTCCAGAGGGTCACGCCCCACTCAAAGCACAAATTCTAGTGTGTCAGTAATTCCCGTGGCTTCTTTGGACAAACTATGCAACCTTATGAGCTTAGTGAACTTCTCCAAAGCAAGGCAGCATCCCCAGGAAGCGCCCATTTCTCGGAGCGTTTTGTTTTGTTTTGTTTTGTTTTGAGACAAAGTCTTGCTCTGTAGCCCGGGCTGGAGTGCAGTGGCACAATCTTGGCTTACTGCAACCTCTGCCTCCTGGGTCCAGGTTCAAGCGATTCTCCTGCCTCAGCCTCCTGAGTAGCTGGGATTATAGGCACATGCCACCAAGCACAGCTGATTTTTCTATTTTTAGTAGAGACAGGGTTTCACCATGTTGGCCAGGCTGGTCTTGAACTCCTGACCTTGTGATCCACCCGCCTCGGCCTCCCAAAGTGCTGGGATTACAGGTGTGAGTCACCACACCCGGCCTTTCAGAGCCTTTTTGAAGAGATCCACCCTAGTGGCCCCCCCGACCCCTAACTCAAGAAAACCCTGACAGTTTTGCCTTGTGGATATATCTGGAGGAAAGTCTCCTCCAAGAGGAAAGTCAACTGCAGGGACTTAAAGAGAAGCTGTCTGTCCCTTTGCAACCTGCCTCAGGCTAAAAGCTGAAAAGCAAAATACTGGTTACCCCAAAACTTTACCTTACTTTCAGATGTAGACCAGACCCAGTGGCTGTGGTCTCTGAATTTTTTGCCCATTTGGCAGCTTGGCCTGCCCATGAGAACTTATCATTATGAGCAGCAGGTGTGTCTTTTTAGAAGCCATGACGCATTGGGGATGTTAAAAGTAGACAGGTTCATTTTCTTCTATCCACACATACACAACTCGGAGGTTCTCTTAATGACAAGGCATCCACACAACAGAGTAGTCAAACGTTTCTCAATCCCCACAGCTGATTCAGAGGAAAACATTCACAAAGACTGTGTGAAAGCCGGCGAAGTGCTAACTAAATTTTCTCTAGTTTCCTTGCCTGTAAAATGGGGACTGTCAGATTAAGTAGGCTGGTCACAGTGACTCAGGCATGTAATTCCAGCACTCTGGTAGTCCAAGGTGGGAGAACTCCTTCAGTCCAGAAGTTCGAGACCAGCCGGGGCAACATGGTGAGACTACATCTCTTAAAAAAAAAAAAAAAGTACATGGGCATGGTGGCAGGTGTGCACCTGTAGTGCCAGTTTTTTGAGAAGCTGAGGTGGGAGGATCACCCGAGCCCAGAAGCAAGAGGCTAGAGTGAGCCATGATCATACCACTGGCTGACAGAGGGAGATTGTCTAAAAAAAATTTGTAAGCCGGGCGGGGTGGCTCAAGCCTGTAATCCCAGCACTTTGGGAGGCCGAGGCGGGTGGATCACAAGGTCAAGAGATCGAGACCATCCTGGTCAACATGGTGAAACCCCGTCTCTACTAAAAATACAAAACATTAGCTGGGCATGGTGGTGCGTGCCTGTAATCCCAGCTACTCAGGAGGCTGAGGCAGGAGAATTGCCTGAACCCAAGAGGCAGAGGTTGTGGTGAGCCGAGATCGCACCATTGCACTCCAGCCTGGGTAACAAGAGCGAAACTCCGTCTCAAAAAAAAAAAAAAATTTGTAAACTCAAATATTGTAAACTCAAATCTCATGGTAATTCTACCTTTTCTTGGAAATGGCAGGGACGTGTCTGTTGTCTGAAGAACTTTTTTTTTTCCAGATGGAATCTTGCTGTGTTGCCCAGGCTAGAGTGCAGTGCGCCATCGCGGCTCACTGTACCCTCTGTCTCCCAAGTCCAAGCAATTCTCCTGCCTCAGCCTCCCAAATAACTGGGATTAAATTCCTAAGCAGGAAAATATTTTGGCCTCCTCCACAGTCAACCGGTTCTACACCAATGAAGGCTGGTCTAGGGTGGACACAGCCTCTCCCTCCAGTGTGAGTCCTCTTTGCAGCTCTGGAGCTCCCTGACTGGGCTTAGCTCAGGGCATGTCCCTTCCTGATTACTAGGGTAGGTGGGAGGGCCTCCTTTTATTTATTTATTTATTTATTTATCAGATAGTCTCATGAATTACAGGCATGTGAGACCATGCCCGGCTAGTTTTGTATTTTCAGTAGAGACCAGGTTTCTCCCTGTTGGTCAGGCTGGTCTCGAACTCCAGACCTTAGGTGATCCACCTGCCTCAGCCTCCCAAAGTGCTGGGATTATAGGCGTGAGCCAACACGTTTGGCTTTCATATCCATTACTTTTTTTTTTTTTTTTAAGATGGAGTTTTGCTCTTGTTGCCCAGGCTGGGGTGTAGTGGTGCTATCTTGGCTCACTGCAATCTCCACCTCCTGGGTTCAAGGGAGTCTAGTGTCTCAGTCTCCCGAGTAGCTGGGACTTCTGACGTCCACCACCACACCCAGCTAATTTTTGTATTTTTAGTAGGGACAGGATTTTGCCATGTTGGCTAGGCTGGTCTGGAACTCCTGACTTCAGGTGATCCACCCGTCTTGACCTCCCAAAGTGCTAGTATTACAGGCATGAGCCACCACACCTGGCTCATTTCACGCATCACTGAGGCTCACAGAAGTTAAATATTAAGCCTTAAGCGACGCAGCAAGAATGAGGCAGAATAGGCTTGAAACCCAGGCAGTGTGAAGCGCTTCCTGCTTCAGAGGTTATGGAGAGGTTCACAGTCTCTCTGAACCTTTTTTATTCTTTTGTCTTTTTTTTTTTTTTTTTTTTTTTTTTTTTTACTAAAAGGTCTACAGCAGGAGTCTCTCTGAACCTTGATGGTTAACGGACTGTGGGAGAATAAATGGATAATAACAAGCTAGCAGGAGGAAGTTGTGATGATGGTTACTGCTCCCTGCATGTATGCATTCAGCAAACAAAGTCCTAAGGAAGTCAAGAAAATAAAATGGGCCGGGCGCGGTGGCTCAAGCCTGTAATCCCAGCACTTTGGGAGGCCGAGGCGGGTGGATCACGAGGTCAAGAGATCGAGACCAGCCTGGTCAACATGGTGAAACCCCATCTCTACTAAAAATACAAAAAATTAGCTGGGCATGGTGGCGTGTGCCTGTAATCCCAGCTACTCAGGAGGCTGAGGCAGGAGAATTGCCTGAACCCAGGAGGCGGAGGTTGCGGTGAGCCGAGATCGCGCCATTGCACTCCAGCCTGGGTTAACAAGAGCGAAACTCCATCTCAAAAAAAAAAAAAAAAGAAAAGAAAATGGGCCCATCTTTTTTTTTTTTTTTTTTTTTTTTTTTTGAGATGCAGTCTGACTCTGTCACTCAGGCTGGCGTACAATGGCTCAGTCTCGGCTCACTGAACCTTTGTCTCCTGGATTCAAGTGATTCTCCTGCCTACACCTTCCAAGTAGCTGGGATTACAGGCGCCCGCCACCATGTCCACCTAATTTTTGTATTTTTAGTAGAGTTTCACCATGTTGACCAGGCTTGTCTCGAACTCCTGACCTCAAGTGATAACCCACCTCAACACCCCAAAGTGCTGGGATTACAGGCGTGAGCCACCAGGTCCGCCGGTCTATAAAGATCTTGAAATAGTTTCCTCCATACACTCATGGTCACAGGGCTGTCCTTAAAATAAGGCAAAGTCACAAAAAACTGTGGAACCAGAGGCCCACGTGTTCATGACGACCAGTCCACTTCTTGCTCTCTGTTTGGGAAGTCACTGTGGGCAGCTGAGGTCGAGTGAACTCTGGGAAGCACAGGACTGCCGGCCAGGGCTTCCTCATGGTCCGCCTCCACTCACCTGCTCTGCTTGCAGCCACAGCTGCTACAACTGCTCAAGCAGAAGGGGTGTCCCCAGCAGGGACAGCCTCAGGCAGCAGACGCCACTCTTCCTGGTCGGTGCAGCATCTGCACTCCAGGCTATGGGCCTGTGCATCAGGCTTTCTTGAGCCAGGGTGTAGTTTCCAGTTTCTAGTTATATTCCCACAGAGCTCAGCCTCCAAGAAGCCACGTCGACAGAAAACGTTCTCATCTTTCCTTGCCCAGCCAGTACCTGAACCCTTGTTTTGTATCTGTGGAACCCTCCCCACAACTGCTACCTCATAAGGCAGCATCCGTTTTTCACTGTGGAAACAAAATGCAACACACTCACTTTCCAGCCTCACTTGCAGTAGGACTCAGACAACCTGGGCTCCATCAACCAGACACCCACACCCACAATCACACACACACCCACAACCACCCACAACCACCCACACCGACCCCCTCTACACACAATCACAACCACACCCACAGACACCCACACAAAATCACACCTACACTAACACAACCATCCACACCGTCACCACACTCACACCTACACACACCCACAACCACCCACAATCACACCCACACTCACACAACCACTCAAACCCAGTCACACACACACTCACAACCACCCACACCCACCCCCTCCACACACAATCATAACCATACCCACAGACACCCATACACAATCACACCTACACTCACACCCACAACCACCCACAATCACACCAACACTCACACAACCACTCATACCCAATCACACCCACACCCACAATCACACCTACACTCACACCCACAATCACCCACACCCACACCACACACCACTCACACCCACATACACCCGTACCCACAATCACACCTACACTCACACCCACAACTGCCCACAATCACACCTATACCCACCCACACCCACCACACCCACACACAATCACCACATCCACATCCACAATCACACCTATACTCACACAACCACCCACAATGACAACCACACCCACACACACCAGTCACCACACTCACACCCACACCCACAGTCACACCTACACACACCCACAATCGTCCACACACAATCACAACTGCACCCACACCAACACCCACACCCACAATCACACCTACACTTAACAGCCACAAACACCCACACCCACACACCACACCCACACAGTCACAACCACAACCACACACACCCACAATCACACCACTCACATCCACACATACCACACACAATCACCACACACCCACACCCACAATCATACCTACATTCACACCCACAACCACCCACACCCACACACACCACACCCACACACAATCACAACCACTTACCGACACCCACAGACACACCCACAATCACACCTACACACAGCCACAACCACCTACACCTATACACCACGCACACGATTACAACCACATTCACCCACACCCACAATCACACCTACACACCCACAACCACCCACACACAATCACAACCACACCCACAATCACCATACTCACACACCCTCCCACACCCACAATTACCCACACACACCCACACCTATGACTACACATAAACCTACACTCACCACACCCACACCCACACACTCACATTCACAAATCACACCTACATTCACACCCACATACACTCATACCCACACACCCACACCCACACCCACTCATATCCACACCCATACCCATACAATCACACCCAACCCACACAATCACAACCACACCCACAATTACACCTGCAGTGACACCCACAAACACCCATTTACCACACAATCAAAATCACACCTACACTCACACCCACAACCACCCCAATCACTATACACCTACAATCACACCTACACTCACACCTACAACCACCCACACACACCACACACAATCACACACTCCCACCCACACCAACACCCAAACCAAAACCCACACACCAACACCACACACATCAACAGCCCCACACAGCCACACACCCACACCCACACACTGACACTTGCCACACTCACACCCACACCCACAAATCACACCTACACCCACACACAACATACCCACACAATCACAACCACACACCCACATATACACCCACACCCCCATGTATACACCCACTCACACAGATGCATACATCCACACCCACATACACCTAACCCTCATACCACACCCACTCACACCCACACCCACACCTCCATGCACACCCACACCTAAACCCACACCCGTACAACCACACCCACACTACACCCACACCCACAATCACACCTACACTCACAATCACACCCACACCCACACCCACAGCTAGCTGGAGAAGCAGACTGACACCATGGGTCAGCAGCCACTCCATCTTGGAGGTGGTGGGCGCCAGTGTTCAGTATGGTGCCGTTGGTGCTGCAAGTAGCTGGGATACCCCAGGAATTGGCAGGAGAGGCTGCATCTTCACAGCTCCATGATAGTATTTTTGGCATTGCTCCTGGTCTAAAACCTCTAAGCCTAGTTTTCTGGTCCTTCCAGAGAGTCTGAACGACTCAACATCCATCAATAGGCTTTTCTTCCCGAATTACCCAGAGTTGCCTTCTGACTGGCTAATTGGTTCCAGAATTAGTGGCAGGCAGCAAACCTCGGGGGAAAGAGGGAATGTGGACTCACTCCTTTGGTTAGGGCAGAAGGCAGGGGAAATCCAGCAGGTGCTGAGGGCCAGGATGCCAGCCGTTCAGGAAACACGCTGGTGAAGCAGTTCATCAGTTATTACCTGCTACCAACTGAACTGTCCCTCTGCAAATTTTATAGATTGAAACCCTGAGTCTCAATGTGAGTACATATTTTTTGTTTTGATTTTGATTTGGGTTTTGTTTTGTTTTGTTTTGTTTTGTTTTGAGACAGAGTTTCGCTCTTGTTACCCAGGCTGGAGTGCAACGGTGCGATCTCGGCTCACTGCAACCTCCGCCTCCTGGGTTCAGGCAATTCTCCTGCCTCTGCCTCCCTAGTAGCTGGGACTACAGGCACGCGCCACCATGCCCAGCTAATTTTTTGTATTTTTAGTAGAGACGGGGTTTCACCATGTTGACCAGGATGGTCTCGATCTCTCAACCTCGTGATCCACCCGTCTCGGCCTCCCAAAGTGCTGGGATTACAGGCGTGAGCCACCGCGCCCGACCCCAACTCATTTCTTAGAATAGCCTTTCACTTCCCTTTCAGAGACCTCAAATCTGATTACTAAGACCTACAGTTACTCAAGTCCCTGATTTTATTTTATTTTTTGGAAATGGAGTTTCACTGTTGTTGCCTAGGCTGGAGTGCAGTGGTGTGATCTCAGCTCACCGTAACCTCAGCTCACTGCAACCTCTGCCTCCCAGGTTCAGGCAATCCTCCTGCCTCAGCCTCCTGAGTAGCTGGGATTACAGACATGTACCACCAGGCCCAGCTAATTTTGGTTGTTTTTTTTTTTTGAGACTGAGTTTCACTCTTGTTACCCAGGCTGGAGTGCAATGGCGTGATCTCGGCTCACCGCAACCTCCGCCTCCTGGGTTCAGGCAATTCTCCTGCCTCAGCCTCCTGAGTAGCTGGGATTACAGGCACGCGCCACCATGCCCAGCTAATTTTTTGTATTTTTAGTAGAGACGGGGTTTCACTATGTTGACCGGGATGGTCTCGATCTCTTGACCTTGTGATCCACCCGCCTCGGCCTCCCAAAGTGCTGGGATTACAGGCTTGAGCCACCGCACCCGGCCTAATTTTGGTATTTTTAACAGAGATGGGGTTTCACCATGTTGGTAAGGTTGGTCTCAATCTCCTGATCTCATGATCTGCCTGCCTCGCCCTCCCAAAGTATTGGGATTACAGGTGTGAGCCACCACGCCCAGCCACCAGCCCTTCTTTTTTTACGAGACAGTCTTGCTCTGTCACCCCAGCAAGGCAGCCTGGGAATACAGTGTCACGATCCTAGCTCACTGCAGTCTCTGTCTCTGGGTTTATTTCTTGCTCCATTTTGCCCAGAATATCTACAAGCAATTTAAGATAATGTGCCCTTGCCAGGTGCGGTGGCTCAAGCCTGTAATCCCAGCACTGTGGGAGGCCGAGGTGGGTGGATCACAAGGTCAAGAGATCGAGACCATCCTGGTCAACATGGTGAAACCCTGTCTCTATTAAAAATACAAAAAATCAGCTGGGCATGGTGGCGCGTGCCTGTAATCCCAGCTACTCAGGAGGCTGAGGCAAGAGAATTGCCTGAACCCAGGAGGCGGAGGTTGTGATGAGCCGAGATCGCGCCATTGCACGCCAGCTTGGGTAACAAGAGCGAAACTCCATCTCAAAAAAAAAAAAGAAAAGATAATGTGCCCAAGTTGAACTTCTGAATTTTATTTTATTTGTTTCTTTATTTTTTAGAGAGTGTCTCACTCTACTGCCCCGGCTGGAGTGCAGTGGCATGATCATAGCTCACTGCAGCCTCACTGGTCTCAAGTGATCCTCCTGCTTCGGCCTCCAGAGTAGCTGGGACTATAGGTGTGCATCATTGCACCTAGCTAATTTTTTTTTTTTTTTTTTTTTTTTTTTTTTTTTTTTTTTTTGAGACGGAGTTTCGCTCTCGTTGCCCAGGCTGGAGTGCAATGGCGCGATCTTGGCTCACCGCAACCTCCGCCTCCTGGGTTCAGGCAATTCCCCTGCCTCAGCCTCCTGAGTAGCTGGGATTACAGGCATGCATCACCATGCCCAGCTAATTTTTTGTATTTTTAGTAGAGACGGGGTTTCACCATGTTGACCAGGATGGTCTCGATCTCTCGACCTCGTGATCCACCCACCTCGGCCTCCCAAAGTGCTGGGATTACAGGCTTGAGCCACCGCGCCTGGCAACACCTAGCTAATTTTTTAAAAGTTTTTGTAGGCCGGGCGCGGTGGCTCAAGCCTGTAATCCCAGCACTTTGGGAGGCCGAGGCGGGTGGATCACGAGGTCGAGAGATCGAGACCAACCTGGTCAACAGGGTGAAACCCCGTCTCTACTAAAAATACAAAAAATTAGCTGGGCATGGTGGCACGTGCCTATAATCCCAGCTACTCAGGAGGCTGAGTCAGGAGAATTGCCTGAGCCCAGGAGGCGGAGGTTGCGGTGAGCCGAGATCGTGCCATTGCACTCCAGTCTGGGTAACAGGAGCGAAACTCTGTCTAAAAAAAAAAAAAAAAAAAAAAAAAAATGCAAAATTAGTTGTGCATGGTGGCACATGCCTATAATCCCAGCTACTCGGGAGAGAAGGCATGAGAATTGCTTGAACCTGGGAGATGGAAGTTGCAGTGAGCCGAGATTGCACCACTGCACTCCAGCCTGGGCAACAAGAGCGAAACTCCATGTCAAAAATAAAATAAAATAAAACCATTTCACTGTCTTCAAGAATATAGTGTATTGCTAGTTTATAAGAAATCTGATTGATAGGGTGCAGTGGCTCAAACCTGTCCTCCCAGCACTTTGGGAGGCTGAGGAGGGCAGATCATCTGAGGTCACAAGTTTGAGACCAGCCTGGCAAACATGGTGAATCCCCATCTCTACTAAAAATACAAGTTAGCCAGGCATGATAGTGGCTGTCGTAATCCCCACTACTTGGGAGGCTGAGTAACGAGATCACTTGAACCCAGGAGGCAGAGGTTGCAGTGAGCCTAGGTGGAGCAGCCTGGGCAAGACTCTGTCTCGAAAAAAAAGAAAGAACAAAATCAGATTGATTCATGCTTTTTTTTTTTTTTTTTTTTTGAAAGGGAGTCTGGCTCTGTCGCCAGGCTGGAATGCAGTGGTTTTTGCACTGGAAGGGATTCAAAGAAGCTGTTGGAGATTCAAGCAAGAGAAGTTGTGAAATAGTCACCTCAGAGAGTGGAGGAATGAAATGATCAGGGAGACATACAATTCTGCTACTTAGGCATAGGAGTTGATTAGGCAGAGAACTGAGATTTTGCAAGATTGGTCAGGAAGCAAGGGAAAATAAAAATATTACGGTGATGGCCTATAGAATCTAAGCTGGGCAAAAGAGGTAAATGACAAAGACTATATCCATCTCACCTTCAAGAATGTGGGGCATGCAATCAAAAACAGTTACTAGGGACTGGGTACAGTGACTCCTAAATAATCCTCAATAATCTCAGCACTTTGGGAGGTGGATGCAGGCAGATCACTTGGCGTTCAAGAACAGCCTGGCCAATATGGTGAAACCCTGTGTCTACTAAAATTACAGAAAAAATCAGCCAGCCATGGTGGCACGTGCCTATTACTTAGGGAGCTGAGGCAGGAGAATCACTTGACTCCGGGAGGCAGAGGTTGCAGTGAGCCATGATTATGTCACTGCACTGCAGCCTGGGCCACACATAGGGTAAGACTCTGGAAAAAAAAAAAAAAGCTACCAACTTTTTTTTTGGTTGTTGTTGCTGTTTTTGGAGGTAGGGTCTCACTCTGTCGCCCAGGTTGGAGTGCAGTGATGCCATCACAGTTCACTGCAGCCTCAACCTCTTGGTCTCAAGCAGTCCTCCTGCCTCAGCACCCAAGTAGCTGAAACTGCAGGCACATGCCACCATGCCCAGTTAATTTTTTTTTTTTTTTTTTTTTTTTTTTGTAGAGAAAGGGTTTCACCATGTTACCCAGGTTGGCTACTAAAGATTTTAAATCAACCATATGAAAAAACACATTACATTGAAACGGTCTGAACACATCACTTGAAAGAGAGCTTGTCAGACTGAATTAAAAAGCAAAGCTCACTGCATGCTAATTACAAGAAACCCTCTTTTTTTTTTTTTTTTTTTTTTTTTTTTGAGACGGAGTTTCACTCTTGTTACCCAGGCTGGAGTGCAATGGCGCGATCTCAGCTCACCGCAACCTCCGCCTCCTGGGTTCAGGCAATTCTCCTGCCTCAGCCTCCTGAGTAGCTGGGATTACAGGCACGCGCCACCATGCCCAGCTAATTTTTTGTATTTTTAGTAGAGACGGGGTTTCACGATGTTGACCAGGATGGTCTCGATCTCTTGACCTCGTGATCCACCCACCTCGGTCTCCCAAAGTGCTGGGATTACAGGCTTGAGCCACTGCGCCCGGCCTCTTTTTTTTTTAAAGATGGGGTTTCACCACGATGGCCAGGCTGGTCTTGAACTCCTGACCTCAGGTGATCCACCCACCTCAGCCTCCCAAAGTGCTAGGATTACAGGCATGAGCCACTGTGCCCGGCTAAGAAACCCTCTTTAAGTGTAAAGACCTGTAGGTATGTCAAAAAGATGGAGAAAAATATACTATGCAAACATTAGCCAAAAGAAAGCTAGAGTATTTATACTAACTTCAGATAAAGTAGACTTCAGAAGTAGGAATACTATCAGGGATAAAGAGGGATTAGGAAATGACAGAGGGCTGGGCACGGTGGCTCACGCCTGTAATCCCAGCACTTTGGGAGGCCAAGGCAGGCAGATAACCTGAGGTCAGGAGTTTGAAACCAGCCTGGCCAACGTGGTAAAACCCCTTCTCTACTAAAAATACAAAAATTAGCCTGGCATGGTGGTGAATGCCTGTAGTCTCAGCTCCTTGGGACACTGAGGCAGGAGAATCGCTTGAACCCAGGAGGTGGAGGTTGCAGTGAGCCAAGATCGTACCACTACACTGCAGCCTGGTGACAGAGGGAAACTCCATTTCAAAAAAAAAAAAAAAAAGAAAGAAATTAGCCAGGCCAGGTGGTGTGCACCTATAGTCCCAGCTACTTGGGAGGCTGAAGTGGGAGGATCACCTGAGCCTGGGAAGTCGAGGCTGTTATTGAGGTGAGATCGCCTCACTGCACTCCAGCCTGGGCAACAGAGAGAGACACTGTCTCAAAAAAAAAAAAAAAAAAAAAAATGCCAGGCACAGTGGCTCAAGCCTGTAATCCCAGCACTTTGGGAGGCCGAGGCGGGTGGATCACAAGGTCGAGAGATCAAGACCAACCTGGTCAACATGGTGAAACCCCGTGTCTACTAAAAATACAAAAAATTAGCTGGGCGTGGTGGCACGTGCCTATAATCCCAGCTACTCAGGAGGCTGAGGCAGGAGAATTGCCTGAACCCAGGAGGCGGAGGTTGTGGTGAACCAAGATCGCGCCATTGCACTCCAGCCTGGGTAAGAAGATCGAAACTCTGTCTCAAAAGAAAAAAAAAAGAGAATGATAGAGGTCAGTTTTCTAAGAAGACAGAACAATCCTAAATGTATATGAACCTCAAACAACTGAGGCAAAGAAAAGAAAATACATTAGTCTGCAATTATATTTGAGGATGTCAACATTCATCTGTCAGTAATTAATAAAGCAAGCAGGCAGAAAATTAATAAGGCCATAGATGGCCTGAGCAACATCACTATCTACTAAAGTGACCTAACTGACATTCAGAATACTCCACCAATAATGGCAGATTGTACTATTTTTTTTCCTTTTTTTTTTTTTTTGTTTTTCCTTTTTTGAGACAGAGTCTTGCTCTGTCACCCAGTCTAGCGTGCAAGTGCAGTGGTGTGATCTCGGGCTCACTGCAGCCTCCACCTGCTAGGTTCAAGTGATTCTCCCGTGTCAGCCTCCCAAGTAGCTGGACTGCAGGCACACACCACCATCCCTGGCTAATTTTTGTATTTTTAGTAGAGGTGGGGTGTCACTATGTTGGCCAGGCTGGTCTTGAACTCCTGATCTCAGGTGATCCACCAGCCTTGGCCTCTCAAAGGTCCAGGATTATAGGTTTGAGTCACCACACCTGGCCTTTGTTTTTTTATTTTATTTTATTTTTTATATTTTTGTAGAGACGGGGTTTCACCATGTTGGCCAGGCTGGTCTCAAGTAATCCACCTGCCTCAGCCTCCTAAAGTGCTGTGATTACAGGCATGAGCCACCATGCCTGGCTTCTACAAAATTTTTTTTTAAATTAGCAAGTTGTGGTGGCATCTACCTGTAGTCCTAACTACTCAGGAAGCTGAAGCAAGAAGATTGCTTGAGACCAGGAGTTTGAGGCTGCAATGAACCATCACGGCACCACTGCACTCCTGCCTAGGTGACAGAGCAAGATCCTGTCTCAAAAAAAACCCTAACACAGGACTGGGCATGGTGGCTCACACCTGTAATTTGTTGTAGTTCTCTGAGATGTGAATACCAAATTCCTAAGGGATTTTTATGTTTTCCTTCCAAAAGGAAAACCAAAAAATGTCCCGTAAATAAGTCCCTCCCCATCAGATCGATCTCTCTACGATCCTACTCTTGCTTCCCTTAGTGCCAGACACTTGCATCATGTTACAAAACTGGGGTGGGCCATTTACATCATACAAGGACCAGATCCTTTCAAGTAACTCGCCTCCTGCAAAAATCTAAACAGGAATATATGGATGCAGATAGTTCTGCTACGTTTTAATATGATGTCACACTTGGTAATTAAACTGTGATGTCGGGAAATTAATCAAAGGGAGGAAGAGCCAAAGGCCCCCATCAATGCACTTTTTGTTGGTGACACGATGGAAACCTTAGGAATCAAGTTGTCTGATGCTAAGAGAACTTTAAACTCTTTCTCAATGTAACACACCTACTGCTTGCTTGAGGGACTTCTCTGATACTTATGCATAGATACTCTTTTTTCAGCATGTTGGAGGCAGTATTTTATACTTTCTAAAGGGTTCTGAAGAGGCAATAAGGAAGAGTAGGGCTTTTTCTGCCCCTGCAAAGGTATCGTTTTCTATCATTGGCATCCACTGTTCCCTAAACATATTCTGAATACCTGAACGTGTGTGTATATGCATATTTAAAATAACTAGGCCGGGCGCGGTGGCTCAAGCCTGTAATCCCAGCACTTTGGGAGGCCGAGGCAGGTGGATCACAAGGTCGGGAGATCGAGACCAACCTGGTCAACATGGTGAAACCCCGTCTCTACTAAAAATACAAAATATTAGCTGGGCATGGTGGCACGTGCCTGTAATCCCAGCTACTCAGGAGGCTGAGGCAGGAGAATTGCCTGAACCCAGGAGGCGGAGGTTGCGGTGAGCCGAGATCGCGCCATTGCACTCCAGCCTGGGTAACAAGAGCGAAACTCCGTCTCAAAAAAAAAAAATAAAATAAAATAACTACCCATCTTTCAGTCAATCAGTACACGCCTGTAATCCTAACTCCTTGAGAGCTCAAGGCAGGCAGATTGCCTGAGCTCAAGAGCTTGAGACCAGCCTGGGCGACACGGTGAAATCCTGTCTCTACTAAAATACAAAGAATTAGCTGTGCGTGGCAGCATTCATCTGTAATCTTAGCTACTCGGGAGGCTGAGGCAGGAGAATTACTTGAACCCGGGAGGCAGAGGTTGCAGTGAGCCAAGATCATGCCACTGCACTCCAGCTTGGGCGACAGAATGAGACTCCGTCTCCAAAAAAAAAATAATGAAAAACCAAACTGAGCCAGTCAACATAGTGAGTGAAGAACTGTCTCTACCAAAAAATTTAAAAAAAAAAAAAAAAATTAGCTGGATGTGGTGTCATGTCCCAAGTAGTCGCAGCTACTTGGGAGGCTGCAGCCCAACAAATCACTGGAACCCTGGAGGCAGAGACTGCAGTGAGCCGCCACGCCTGGCCTTTTTAAAAATATTTTTGAAACAGAGTTTCACTCTGTTGTTCAGGTTGGAGTGCAGTGAGGTGATCTTGGCTCATACCTATAATCCCCGCACTTTGAGAGGCTGACGCAGGCGGATCATGAGATCCAGAGACAGAGATCATTCCGGCCAAAATGGTGAAACCCCATCTCTACTAATAATATAAAAATTAGCTGGGTGTGGTGGCACGTGCCTGTAGTCCCAGCTACTTTGGAGGCTGAGGCAGGAGAATCACTTGAACCTGGGAGGCGGAGGTTGCAGTGAGCTGAAATCATGCCATTGCACTCCAGACTGTAGCAAGACTCCATCTCAAAAAAAAATAAAAAATAAAAAGGAAAGACAAGAAAAGCATAATTAGTCCCCTAGGCATTGGTAAAGTGGTAACATTTTCATAGGTCTTATCCATATGGATAAGACTGTACCCACTATTCCCTACATTGAATGCTGTGGGTCTCCCTTAAATCCTGTCAGGACAGAAATAAAGTTGGAGAAGAGATTTACAGATTTTTTTTTTACTTCAGTGATTATTTTAAAAATTTCAAACAGCTCTTGTTTTCTTAAAGTTCCTTTTTATATCATTCTGTTTTTGCATGGGTGCAATAACTTCTTCAATATCAATAACTAGATTTTTAAAAAATTATTCTGATCCCTAGATTAAGTTTCATCCAGGTTATTTTTCATCTTGGTTTCTTTTATGTTGAAGGCTCCTCTAAAACAAATTTATTTTTCTTTTATGGACAGAGTGTTGCTCTGTCGCCCAGGCTGGAGTTCAGCGGCAAGCCTCACTACAGCCTTCGTTCCCAGGTTCGAGTAAAGTGTTCCTTCCATCTCAGCCTCCCTAGTAGCTGGGACCACAGGTGCACACGACCACCACACCTGGCTAATTTCTTGTATTTTTTTGATAGAGACGGGTTTTTGCCATGTTCCCCCCAGCTGGTCTTCTCAAAACTGTAATCTTAGTTCCCCTTATGGTTAAGAGTGAGGCACTAAGAGGCTGATTAAGAGCAGTGTGACTATAAGATAATCACATTGGGTGGGGAATAATTCCAATTTTCACCCCCACTTTTTTTGAGACAGGCTCTCACTCTGTCATCCAGGCTGGAGTGCAGAGAGCATGATCCTCCACCCGCAAGGGTGCAGCCTTGACCTCCCATGCCCAAGCAATACTACCACCACCGCCTTCCAAGTAGCTAGGACTACAGGTGCATGCCGTCACACCCGGCTATTTTAAATTTTTTTTTGTAAAGAAAATGTCTCACTGTTTCGCCCACACTGGTCTTGAACACGTCAGCTCAAGTGATCTGCCCCCTCGGCTTCCAAAGCGTTGGGATTACAGGCATGAGCCACTGTTCCTGGCCTGGTAGCAAGAGTTATGGTTTCAGGAAGTTTGAAAGCTGGTTTGGTAAAGTTACTCTTCGTTGAGTAACCTGTTGTATATACCATTTCTTCAATTGTAAAAAGACTATAATAATAAAAAAAAGTACTCAATTCATTTGAAGGATTAAATGAAATAATATGCCATACTGAAAATGTCATCTGATACATTCAACCACACCAAATCTTCACTTAAACACAAATCCCCATTACTTTTACCTTTATATGAACTTAGTGTTTCGGTTTTTTTTTTTTTTAGACAGGGTCTTGTTCTGTCACCCTGGCAGGGGTGCCATGGTGCCTTCGCAGCTCACTGTAACTTCAGCCTCTCAGATTCAAGCAATCCTCCCACCTCAGTCTCCATAGTAGCTGGACTACAGACATGGACCATTATAGGCATGTCAGGCTAATTTCTAAAATATTTTTAGAGATGAGGTCTCATTATGTTGCCCAGGCTGGTCTCAAACTCTTGGGCTCAAGCAATCCTCCCACCTCAGTCTCCTGAAGTGCTGGGATTATAGGCATGAATCCACTGCGCCCAGGCATATGAGTATTTTTGAAGCGAATACTTAGATTTTCCAAGAGTGGGGTGAACCTTTCATATACATGAGTGATAATATTTACTAGTACATGATGGGGAAGTACTGTCAATAAAGGAAGCTTCTGAAAAGTGTTCGTAAGGAAATAATCTGAAATGCATACAGTGGTTCAAGATGGCATTATTTTTTTGTTTTATCAAAGAAATATGTAGATTTTAAAAGTCAAATATTGTTAAAAGATTACTTTAAAAACCAAAAGCATGACTGCTAAGGGGTGTTGGGTTTCCTTTTCCAGTAATGAAAATTTCTTTTTTTTTTTTTTTTTAGATGGAGTTTCGCTCTTGTTACCCAGGCTGGAGTGCAATGGCATGATCTCGGCTCACCACAACCTCTGCCTCCTGGGTTCAGGCAATTCTCCTGCCTCAACCTCCTGAGTAGCTGGGATTACAGGCACGCGCCACCATGTCCAGCTAATTTTTTTTTTGTATTTTTTTTTAGTAGAGACGGGGTTTCACCATGTTGACCAGGATGGTCTTGATCTCTTGACCTTGTGATCCCCCCTCCTCGGCCTCCCAAAGTGCTGGGATTATAGGCTTGACCCACCGTGCCCGGCCAGCAATAAAAATGTCTAAAGTTGATAGTGGTGATAGACACACAACTTGGTGAATATACTAAAAATCATTGAATTAAACACTTTTCTCCACCTTCACTGAAGTATATAATTGGCAAAAATGATGTATACAGTGTAAAATATGTCCTGATGTATTGTACACTGTATTGTAAACATTTTAATTTTGTAGAGTCTCACTTTGTTGCCCAGTCTGGTCTCGGACTCCTGGCCTCAAGAGATCCTTACGCCTTGGCCTCCCATAGTGCTGAGATTACAGGCATGAGCCACCATGCCTGGCCTGTATTGTACTTTACATTTTGAGACTGGCTCTCCTAGGCTGAAGTACAGTGGTGTGATCACAGCTCATTGCAGCCTGGCCCTCTCAGGCTCACGTGGTCCTTCCACATCGGCCTCCTGAGTGGCAGGGATTACAGGTGCGCACCACCACACCCAGCTAATTTTTGTATTTTTTGTAGAGATTGGGTTTCGCCATGTGCCCAGGCTGGGCTTGAACTTCTGGGCTCAAGCGATCCGCCTGCCTTGGCCTCCCAAAGTGCTGAAATTACAGGCATAAGCCACTGCACAGTGCCTACTTTTATTCACTGGATTTAAAACATACTTTTTGAAGGAAATTGAGTATTTAGTCAACTACCCACCCCTACTTCCATTCATCTTACATTATGACTAATTGTTGGTTGCTTAATGAGCATACTAAAAATGGTCTTTTACATCTTTTTCTATTTGACTAGTTTTCTGTTTCTACTAAGTCTTCCTATTTTTGCTAATTCCTTCTTTGCATCACAATGTAATTACACACAGAAGATGTATGTAATAACCTATTACTTTCTTTCGTTGATCTCCATTCTGAAATAGCTCACACTTCTGGTCCTATGGATGGGAATGGCTGCATGTAAGGCTGCTGCACAGCTGGCATTCTGGACTTCACTCATCCCAGAAATAACCAGCTCCTGTGTTATATCTCGTTTCATTTGCATGATTTACTCTTCTCCATTTTGGTGGAGTATAGCATTCAGGTGCTTGCTGGGAAAATGCAAATGAAAGGCAAAATTTGAGATCTTGAGTATTGGACAATATCTAACTTTTCAGTCAGAACTTAAGATTTGTGTGTGTGTGTGTGTATATATATATATATATATATATATATGTTTTTTTTTTTTTTTTTTTTGAGACGGAGTTTCGCTCTTGTTACCCAGGCTGGACTGCAATGGCGTGATCTCGGCTCACCGCAACCTCTGCCTCCTGAGTTCAGGCAATTCTCCTGCCTCAGCCTCCTGAGTAGCTGGGATTACAGGCACGCGCCACCATGCCCAGCTACTTTTTTGAATTTTTAGTAGAGATGGGGTTTCTCCATGTTGACCAGGATGGTCTCGATCGCCTGACCTCGTGATCCACCCGCCTCGGCCTGCCAAAGTACTGGGATTACAGGCTTGAGCCACCGCGCCCAGCCTCTTTTATTTATTTATTTTTTTTTGAGACGGGAGTTTCGCTCTTGTTACCCAGGCTGGAGTGCAATGGCCTGATCTCGGCTCACCGCAACCTCCGCCTCCTGGGTTCAGGCAATTCTCCTGCCTCAGCCTCCTGAGTAGCTGGGATTACAGGCACGCGCCACCATGCCCAGCTACTTTTTTGAATTTTTAGTAGAGATGGGGTTTCACTATGTTGACCAGGATGGTCTCGATCTCTTGACCTTGTGATCCACCCGCCTCAGCCTCCCAAAGTGCTGGGATTACAGGCTTGAGCCACCGCGCCCGGCTCTGCCTCAGCCTCTTAAAGTGCTGGAATTACAAGTGTGAGCCACCACCAGCTTGGCTTCACTCAGCAGAGCTTAGAGGTCATTGCTTCCTTGTCTTGTAGCTTCCCATGTTGTTGAGAACGTTGATGCCATCTTTATTCCCAATTTATCTTTTATCTTTTTTTTTTTTTTTTTTTTTTGAGATGGAGTCTCACTCGGTCACCCAGGCTGGAGTGCTGTGGCGCAATCCACCGCCTGGGTTCAAGCAATTCTCTCTCAGGCTCCTGAGTAGCTGGGATTATAGGTATGTGCCATTATGCCCAGCTATTTTTTGTGTGTTTTTAGTAGTATTTAGCATTTTTTTTTTTTGAGACGAAGTTTCGCTCTTGTTACCCAGGCTGGAGTGCAATGGCGCGATCTCGGCTGACCGCAACCTCTGCCTCCTGGGTTCAGGCAATTCTCCTGCCTCAGCCTCCTGAGTGGCTGGGATTACAGGCACGCGCCACCATGTCCAGCTAATATTTTGTATTTTTAGTAGAGACGGGGTTTCACCATGTTGACCAGGATGGTCTCAATCTCTTGACCTCGTGATCCACCCGCCTCGGCCTCCCAAAGTGCTGGGATTACAGGCTTGAGTCACCGCGCCTGGCCAGTATTTAGTATTTTTTCTTCTCATTTTTTCTTTTTTTTTGTTTTTGAGACGGAGTTTCACTCTTGTTGCCCAGGCTGGAGTGCAATGGCGCGATCTCGGCTCACCGCAACCTCCGCCTCCTGGGTTCAGGCAATTCTCCTGCCTCAGCCTTCCGAGTAGCTGGGATTACAGGTGTGCGCCACCATGCCCAGCTAGTTTTTGTATTTTTAGTAGAGACGGGGTTTCACCATGTTGACCAGGATGGTATCGATCTAATGACCTCGTGATCCACCCGCCTCGGCCTCCCAAAGTGCTGGGATTATAGGCGTGAGCCACCGCGCCCGGCCTCTTCTCATTTTTTCTAATGTTGTGAAGCGAAAATGTCTTACTATGAAACTTCCTATATTCATTGTGTTGGGTGCTTGATGTGCTCTTTTTAAGTGGAGTGCCCTTCAGTTCTTGTGTTTGTTTTTTGTTTTTTCTATTGTTTCTTTGATAATATTTTCCTTCATTCCATTTCCTTTAAGAAATTTCTATTAGGCAAATGTTGGATCTTTTGGAATAGTACTCTAATTTCCTTTATTAAATTTTCCACCTTTTTACACTTAAAAAAACCTCAGTCTTTAAAATTCAAACCTTTAGTCTTTAATATGAGCTATAGTATTCAGCATTCAAACTATTTTCTTTTTTTTTTTTTTTTTTTTTTTTTTTGAGATGGAGTTTCGCTCTTGTTACCCAGGCTGGAGTGCAATGGCGCGATCTCGGCTCACCGCAACCCCTGCCTCCTGGGTTCAGGCAATTCTCCTGCCTCAGCCTCCTGAGTAGCTGGGATTATAGGCACACGCCACCATGCCCAGCTAATTTTTTGTATTTTTTTTAGTAGAGACAGGGTTTCACCATGTTGACCAGGATGGTCTCGATCTCTTGACCTTGTGATCCACCCACCTCGGCCTCCCAAAGTGCTGGGATTACAGGCTTGAGCCACCGCGCCCGGCCCAAACTATTTTCTAAAGTATTCTGTACTGTTTTTTTTTTTTTTTTTTTGAGACGGAGTTTCGCTCTTGTTACCCAAGCTGGAGTGCAATGGCGCGATCTCGGCTCACCGCAACCTCCGCCTCCTGGGTTCAGGCAATTCTCCTGCCTCAGCCTCCTGAGTAGCTGGGATTACAGGCACGTGCCACCACGCCCAGCTAATTTTTTGTATTTTTCGTAAAGACGGGGTTTCACCATGTTGAACAGGATGGTCTCGATCTCTTGACCTCGTGATCCACCCACCTCGGCCTCCCAAAGTGCTGGGATTACAGGCTTTTTTTTTTTTTTTTTTTTTTTTTTTTTGGATTTATTTTTTTTTTTGGGATTACAGGCTTGAGCCACCGCGCCCGGCTGAAGTATTCTGTACTTTTTTCATAAATGTAGTATTTTACCTTCGAAGATGGTTGTATTTTCAGGTTTTCTTCTGCCTGTAGTTGATACTATTTTGATCTTGGTCATTAGCGTTGGGGAACAATCTTTAAAAATCTAGTGACACTTAAACTTGCTCGTGTTTTGGAATTCACTGGGTGAAAACTCAGCTTTCTCATTGGAAAAGCTTCACGTCTAGAGTCTGAATCCCTTTGAAGTTATTTTCTCTGGGAACATCGAATTTCTACAGAAAAGGATCTTTCCTCCTCCTTCCTGAGACTTAACTGCAAGCATTGTAGAAACTAAGAATCTACCATCCTGGTTAATTCATTAATCTTCATTTTCAGTTTACGCCTGGCATTTCTGTCTGAAGATTTCTGTTTCAAATTCCCAAAAGGGCAAATTTCCTTCCATGTTAAGAGCACAGTAGTAACCTAGTTACCTACCTCACTGGGTAGAAAGAAGACAAGCTTTTAACCCGTCTCCATTCCCAGTCATTCTGTAGGGGCTGTTTTCTCCAGTGTGTAGTTCTGAGCTGTAAGGAGTAAATTGGCTTGCTTCTAATCAGTACTCCTAGAGATGATTAGGTTTGAACTTCCTCTACTGTACTACGTCAGTACCTATTTTCCATCTATTTCCATCTTCCAAAAGTATTTTGACCTTTTATCTACCATTCTTTCTCCCTAGAGCTTTGTACTTCTAAATGTTGTTTTGGTGAAGTCTCAAGACACAGCTATAGTATTAAAACATTTGCGCTATCCACCATGTTTAATTAGAAGTCTACGCACCAAAACTGTAATACAGAAAAATCAGAAATAATCTAGCTATCCAATTAGAAGTCCATGCACCAAAACTGTCATACAGAAAAATCAGAAACAATCTAGATAGCCAATAGGTTAACTGCCATAAAACATGGCAGCCCTACCCAATGGTCTCCTTATAGCCACTCAAATGTGTACATAAAGAAACTATAATTTCCATGTATTTAAAAGATGAATATTAACAATTATACAAGCCGGGCGTGGTGGCTAAAGCCTGTAATCCCAGCACTTTGGGAGGCCGAGGCGGGTGGATCACGAGGCCAAGAGATTGAAACCATCCTGGTCAACATGGTGAAACCCCGTCTCTACTAAAAATACAAAAAAAAATAGCTGGGCATGGTGGCGCATGCCTGTAATCCCAGCTACTCAGGAGGCTGAGGCAGGAGAATTGCTTGAATCCAGGAGGCGGAGGCTGCGGTGAGCCGAGATCGCGCCATTGCACTCCAGCCTGGGTAACAAGAGCGAAACTCTGTCTCAAAAAAAAAAAAACAAAACAAAAACAACAACAACAACAACAACAACAAAATTATACAGTATTAGCTCATTTGTACTGAGCTAAAAATAGTACACTGAAAGAATACTTTAAAATACTAAGTAAATTCATGGAGGTATAGATAGAGCTTATTATTTCTGAAATGAGTACATTTTTATTACTAAAATTGCTTTGAAAAACAAAAGCAAAGGAAGCAGTATAATAGAGAGAAAACCTGAGTTATTAGTTTGACAACACCAGTCATCAAAATCTGGAATGGCAGCAGGATTTTCAGACCAATTTTAGTATCATGTGCAGGCCAGGCCCAAATTGTAAGACATAAATTATAAGAAAAGGGGGACAGGCAAGGTGGCTCACGCCTGTAATCCCAGCACTTTGGGAGGCCGAGGTGGGTGGATCACCTGAGGTCGGGAGTTCAAGACCAGTCTGACCAACATGGAGAAACCTCATCTCTAATAAAAAGACAAAATTAGCTAGGTGTGATGGCACATGCCTCGGCAGGCTGAGGCAGAATTGGTAGTGGTGAGTGGAGATTGTGCCATTGCACTCCAATCTGGGCAACAAGAGAAAAACTCCATCTCAAAAACAAAACAAAACAAAACAAAACAAAACAAAACAAAACAAAACAAAAAAAAGAAGAGGAAGAAAAGGGTAAGGAAGCAATCTATTCAGGATGCAGGATTTTTCAAATGTAATGGGAAACAGAGTAGAAAAAAAAGAGGAAATACACAAAGATATTTAAACAGTTTAGGGGATGAGGTACTGCAGGGAACATCTAGATGAAGAGAAGAAAAAAAAACGAAAAACAGAATAAGACAATGGAAAGTAGTAAAGAGCACAGTAAGTTACCTTCGGGAAAAGAGGAAGCTTCCCGAAGAGAAAAGGCCCAATCTTACTTTGTACTTCGTCCAGGCTGGAGTGAGTGATGCAATCACAGCTCATCGCAGCCACGACCTCTTGGGCTCAGGTGATCCTCCCATCTCAGTCTCCTGAGTACCTGGGACTACAGTCGCCCATCACCCTGCCCAGTTAATTTCTGGCTAATTTTTTGTGGAGACAGAATCTCACCATGTTACCCAGGCTGGTGTTAACTCCTGGGCTCAAGCAATACACCTGCCTCAGCCTCCCAAAGTGCTAGGATTACAGGCATGAGCCCGAAAAGAGTTTACTTCATTGAATAAAGATAAATTGGGGCTAGAAAGCAGGACTGGTAACATTTTAATAACGGGACTTGAACAATTTTTTTTTTTTGTTTTGTTTTTTGAGACGGAGTTTCGCTCTTGTTACCCAGGCTGGAGTGCAATGGCGCGATCTCGCCTCACCGCAACCTCCGCCTCCTGGGTTCAGGCAATTCTCCTGCCTCAGCCTCCTGAGTAGCTGGGATTACAGGCACGCACCACCATGCCCAGCTAATTTTTTGCACCTTTAGTAGAGACGGGGTTTCACCATGTTGACCAGGATGGTCTCGATCTCTCGACCTCGTGATCCACCCGCCTCGGCCTCCCAAAGTGCTGGGATTACAGGCTTGAGCCACTGCGCCCGGCCAACAATTTTTAACAAAAGGATTAACAAAGCAGTCTTCCCACATAGGCACTTTTTTCCTTCGTACTCTGTCCTTCAATAGGTTCATAACCTTGATTTTCTTTTTCTTTTTTTTTTTTGAGACAGAGTCTTGCTCTGTTGCCAGGTGCCAGGCTGGAGTGCAGTAGCACAATCTCAGCTCACTGCGATCTCCACCTCCTGAGTTCAAGCAATTCTCCTGCCTCAGCCTCCCAAGTAACTGGGACTACAGGTACATGCCACCACGCCCAGCTAATTTTTGTATGTTTTAGTAGAGACCACGTTGGCCAGGATGGTCTCGATGTCTTGACCTCGTGATCCGCCTGTCTCGGCGTCCCAAAGTGCTGGGATTACAGGTGTGTGCCGCCGTGCCCGGCCAACCTTGATTTTCTTTTACCACACCTTGCCTTTTTGTTCCTTTTATAACCTGTCACCTATCATTTTTTTTTTTTTTTTTTTTTGACACAGAGTCTTGCTCTGTTGCTCCGGCTGGAGTGCAGTGGCACAAACTCAGTGCACTGCAACCTCCACCTCCCAAGTTCGATTCTCCTGCCTCAGCTTTCCGAGTAGCTGGGACTACAGATGCACACCACTATGCCTAGCTAATTTTGTATTTTTAGTAGAGACAGGGTTTCACCATATTGGCCAGGCTGGTCTCAATTTTTTTTTTTTAATTTTAATTTAATTATTATTTTTAAAGACAGGGTTTCACCATGTTGGTCAGGCTGGTCTTGAACTCCCGACCTCAGGTGATCCTCCCGCCTTGGCCTCCAAAGTGCTTGGATTACATGCGTGAGCCACCATGCCCAGCCTTGGTCTCGAATTCTTGACCTTACGTGATCTACATGCCTTGGTCTCCCAAAGTGTGGTCATTACAGGCGTGAGGCACAGCACCCAGTCCATCTCTTAATCTTCTAATTACTACCTTTATCCAGGGGCCACAGTGCCCTTGTTGCAGATCACTCACTTTCCCAAAGCAATTTTACTTAAGTGAGTAGGTGCCCCTTATCTATACATACTTGCCCCAAAAGTCCTCAAGGTTTTTCTGTATATGACAGCCCTCCTTTAACCCAAACTCCATTGCTGAGTGAAGATAACGTTGGGGATAAAAACATGAAGTCAAGAGATAACTAGGTATTAACTAACAGAACAGAAATGAATTTCTTTTTCTTTTTTCTTTTTTTTTTTTTTTTTATGAGACAGAGTTTTGCTCTTGTTACCCAGGCTGGAGTGCAATGGCGCGATCTCGGCTCACCGCAACCTCCGCCTCCTGGGCTCAGGCAATTCTCCTGCCTCAGCCTCCTGAGTAGCTGGGATTACAGGCACGCGCCTCCATGCCCAGCTAATTTTTTGTATTTTTAGTAGAGGTGGGGTTTCACCATGTTGACCAGGATGGTCTCGATCTCTTGACCTCATGATCCACGCACCTCGGCCTCCCAAAGTGCTGGGATTACAGGCTCGAGCCACCGCACCCGGCTTTTTTTTTTTTTTTTTTTTTTTTTGAGACGTAATTTCACGCTTGTTACCCAGGCTGGAGTGCAATGGCACGATCTCGGCTCACTGCAACCTCTGCCTCCTGGGTTCAGGCAATTCTCCTGCCTCAGCCTCCTGAGTAGCTGGGACTACAGGCACGCGCCACCATGCCCAGCTAATTTTTTGTATTTTTAGTATAGACGGGGTTTCACCATGTTGACCAGGATGGTCTCGATCTCTTGACCTCGTGATCCACCCGCCTCGGCCTCCCAAAGTGCTGGGATTACAGGCTTGAGCCACCGCGCCCAGCCTAGAAATGAGTTTTTTAACAGGAATAAGTATATTATTTAGCGACCTGGAGGTATGTCCGTTATTTAAAAACTTCTCTCTGTGGACCATTACTAGAGTTTGGAAGAGAATTATAGTTTTTTCACTATGAATTCTTACTAGTGACTTAAAAAAAGTAATTAGCTTATTTGGAATAATTTATTTTGAGACGGAGTTTCGCTCTTGTTGCCCAGGCTGGAGTGCAATGGCCTGATCTCTGCTCATTGCAACCTCCGCCTCCCAGGTTCAAGTGATTCTCCTGCTCAGCCTCCCGAGTAACTGGGATTACAGGCATGCGCCACCACGCCCAGCCAATTTTGTATTTTTAGTAGAGATGGGGTTTCACCATGTTGGTCAGGCTGGTCACGAACTCCCGATCTCAGGTGATCCGCCCGCCTTGGCCTCCAAAGTGCTTGGATTACAGGCGTGAGCCACCGTGCTTGGCCCTTAATTTTTTTTTTTTTTTTTTTCGAGACAGAACCTCACTCTGTCACCCAGGCTGGAGTGCAGTGGCTTGATCTTGCCTCACTGCAACCTCTGCCTCCTGGGTTCACGCGATTCTCCTGCCTCAGCCTCCAGAGTAGCTGAGATTACAGGCGTGGGCCACTATGCCTGGCTAAATCTTGTATATTTAGTAGAAACGGGATTTCACTATGTTGGCCGGGCTGGTCTTGAACTCCTGACCTCATGAACTGCCTGCCTCAGCCTCCCAAAGTGCTGAGCTTACAGGTGCGAGCCACCTCACACAGCCTTTTTTTTTTCTTTTAATTTAAGACAGAGTCTTGCTCTGTCACCCAGTGGCACAATCTGGGCTCACTGCAACCTCTGCCTCCTGGGTTTAAGCAATTCTCTTGGCCTCAGCTTCCTGAGTAGCTGGGACTACAGGTATTGCCACCGTGGCCTGCTAATTTTTGTATTTTTAGTAGAGATGGGGTTTCACTATATTGGTCAGGCTGGTCTCGAATTCGAACTCCTGACCTTGTGATCCACCTGCCTTGGCCTCCCAAAGTACTGTATTACAGGCATGAGGCACCGTGCCTGGTTTTTTTTTTTTTTTTTTTTTTTTTTTTAAAGACGTCGTCTCACTCTGTTGCCCAGGCTGGAGTGCAGTGGTGCAATTTCAGCTCACTGCAACCTCTGTTTCCCAGGTTTAAGCAATTCTCCTGCTTCAGCTTCCAGAGTGGTTGGGATTATAAGTATGTGCCACCACGTCCAGATGTTTTTATGCATTTAGTAGAGACAGGGTTTAACCTTGTTGGCCAGGCTGGTCTCCAACTCCCGACCTAAGATGACCCACAGGACTCTGCCTCCCAAAGTGTTTGGATTACAGGCGTGAGCCACCATACCTGACCTTGAATTCTATTTTATCCTAGACTTTTAGTACCTAAAGACTCAGTCTTGCTTCACAAAAGGAATACTTCATGTTGCTATTCCAGATTAAGGGGAATTCCATTTCTTGGCAAAGAAACTTAGAAGCCTGCTGTGAGTTGGTTACAAATACCATAAAGTCAGTTTTGCCATGTAAAATTATTTGTACAAACCCTGACAAAGTCTCTTCCAATTACCAGCATTTAAGGAGGAAGGGGCAATATACAGATAATGAATGAACCTTTGAAATAGACCTAACAAAAAAAGATACTTTGCCAAACCAGAACAATTTTTTTTTTTTTTTTTTGAGACAGTGTCACTCTGTTGCCAGGCTAGAGTGCAGTGGCATGATCTTGGCTCACTGCAACCTCTGACTCCCGAGTTCAAGTGATTCTTGTGACTCAGCCTCCTGAGTAGACCAGCTAATTTTTATATTTTAAGTAGATACGGGGTTTCACCATGTTGGCCAGGATGGTCTCAATCTCTTGACATTGTGATCCACCCACTTTGGCCTCCCAAAGTGCTGGGATTATAGGTGTGAGCCACTGCACCCAGCCTTTTTATTTATTATTTATTGACAGAAATTTGCTCTGTCACCAGGCTGGAGTTCAGTGGTGTGACCTTGGCTTACTGCAACCTCTGACTCCGGGATTCAAGTGATTCTCCAGCCTCAGCCTCCTGAGTAGCTGGGATTACAGGTTCATGCCACCATGCCCAGCTAATTTTTGTATTTTTAATACAGACAGGGTTTCATCATGTTAGCCAGGATGGTCTCCATCTCCTGATCTTGTGATCTGCCCACCTCGGCCTTCCAAAATGCTGGGATTACAGGTGTGAGCCACCGTGCCCGGCCGGCCTGAACAATTTTCAAACAAGGTATTTTGTTGGTGGTTTCAGATTAGGAACAGAGCAATCCTTTCATAGCTCAGCCAAAATTTAGTGTTAGAATTATAGTGACGTCTATACAAACACATTAAGTACTTTTACAGCTACATCAATGACTTAATTTTATCTTCACAAACATGCTACAGAGTACTGGGCAAATATCTTACCTAGATGAAGAAACAGAGGCTCAGAAAATTCCAGCTCTGCCCTTGAGTAAAAAGCTGGGATTAAACCCTGGACTTTCTCAAACAATTCAGTCTTTTTGACAGTACCATGCAACATTTCCAGAAAGCATATATGGAAACAGAATACAAAGTATTAACTTTTTTTTGAGATGGGAGTCTTGCTTGTAGCCCAGGCTGGGGTGGGGTATAATGGGGCAATCCCGGCTCACTGCAACCTCCATCCCTGGTTCAAGACATTCTCCTGCCTCTGCCTCCCGAGTAGCTAGGATTACAGAAACGCGCCACCATACCCAGCTAATTTTTGTATATATATATTTTTTTTGTGAGACGGAGTTTCGCTCTTGTTACCCAGGCTGGAGTGCAATGGCACGATCTCAGCTTACCGCATCCTCCGCCTCCTGGGTTCAGGCAATTCTCCTGCCTCAGCCTCCTGAGTAGCTGGGATTACAGGCACACGCCACCATGCCCAGCTAATTTTTTGTATTTTTTTTTTAAGTAGAGACGGGGTTTCACCATGTTGACCAGGATGGTCTCGATCTCTTGACCTCGTGATCCACCTGCCTCAGCCTCCCAAAGTGCTAGGATTACAGGCTTGAGCCACCGCGCCCAGCTTTTTTTTTTTTTTTTTTGAGACGGAGTTTCGCTCGTTACCCAGGCTGGAGTGCAATGGCACGATCTCGGCTCACCGCAACCTCCGCCTCCTAGGTTCAGGCAATTCTCCTGCCTCAGCCTCCTGAGTAGCTGGGATTACAGGCACGTGCCACCATGCCCAGCTAATTTTTTGTATTTTTAGTAGAGACAGGGTTTCACCATGTTGACCAGGATGGTCTCGATCTTTTGACCTCGTGATCCACCCGCCTCGGCCTCCCAAAGTGCTGGGATTACAAGCTTGAGCCACCATGCCCGGCCTAATTCTTGTATTTTTAATAGAGATGGGGTTTCACCATGTTGGTCAGGTTGGTCTTGAACTCCTGACCTCGTGATCTGCCTGCCCTGGCTACCAAAGTGCTGAGATTACAGAAGTGAGCCACCGCACCTGGCCAACTAACTCTTAATTACTCTAAATTTTGCACTAGAACCTAAGCAAATAATGTTCTAGTTTAGTAAGTTTAATTAGAACTAAATTTCAATGTTTTTAAATTCAAAAATCTGATACAATTTACTGCATTCATCACTTCCAATCACTATAAAATTTGTCAAGGAGAAATACCTGCCTAGTTCTTATTCTTATTTAGATTAAGACTTAATTGCTTGTCCACAGATGAGTACCCAGAAATAAGATATAAACCATTTTCAGGGGAAAACATGCATGCATTTATTTTTAAGAATTCCCAATAAGGGGGGAAAAATTCAACATCTTTAAAAATGTGTTTATTTTTTAAAAAATCAGTTGTGTACAAAAGTGTTTTGTAGTTTTTAATTCTCAAGACAAATACCCAACCCTCCACCCACAGCCCACCCTATTTCAATGGTATTTCTGGTAACCCACCCATTTTCCCCTTACAGGAAGTTAACGGCTCAGAATAGACCCTCCTACAGAATTTATCATCACTAACAGATTGTTTAGAATAGAGATCTAGAGAAGCTAACAAGCAAGGTTCCCTATAATGGCAGTAGACTTCCAGCAGACACCACAACAAAGCACCATCAATTGCTGAAAGCTAAAAAATAGATATTATTTTCAATAATATTTCATTTTCTATTGGAAAAGTTTTTAAATTACATTAAATAAGTCTCTTTCCCCCCAAAGAAATAGTCTAGCTTTTATTATGATGCCTGTAAAAAGTAGGTAACAGCAAGCAGACAAGGATCATTAACAGCACAGTGTAATGATTTCTATCCACTCACACCTAGAATCAAACTGACAAACTGTGCCACACCTGATTATATATAGCAGCATGGTTGAAATAACCAAGCAAAAGGTGACACATTCAAACCTTCCATTTAGGTAATTGCAAGTTCATGAGGGTAGATCAGTCCAATAAAGCAGTAACATAACAAATGGGACGAGGGAGATACTAACACTCCCCTACCCCCATGCCACAAGATTTTTGATCTATATTGCAGCAGTGCAAATAGAATGTGTGACACAATATGTAGACACTGAAGAAAAGTCACACTTGGGAATAAAGGCTATTTATCAGCAAATACTTCAAGTTGCCTTCTTCCCAGGGACAGCAACTGGCTGATGGTAAGCATTTATTTTAAAATGGTACTAAAATAATGGAAATGCAATTTTAAAAATCTATGGTTTGTACCCTGGAATTGAAATTCCTCGAACTAGAAAAAGTGATTAATACAACATCATTTTGTAGAAGTCCATGAAATAAAGTTAACTGTAAACAGACGGCTTCCTTTTTCATACCTAAACATTGTTTCCCTCTATATACCAGAAGGTGTATAGCTGGCTCCAGCTGTTTCCTACCCCAATCCATCTTAAATCTTTAAAACAACAGCAACAAAAATTCATAATTTCCTACATAGGATTGTAAAACATTATCATACACCTACTGCAAAGTTTTAAAAGCTCAAAACAGGCATATACTTATGCCCAAGATCTGCTTTTCACATTGGTAAACTTATTAAGCAGCCTCAACAGTAATACAGTATGCTGCATTCTGTAGTGCATAAATAAGCAAAATCCATTTAAACTGCCAATTCTTTCCTATAGATACTTAAAAAGAATTATTTTGCATAGTTTTATGTGCCACCAACAATCATAAATGTGTATTACTTCTAAAAAAATCAGTCTTTCATTTTATAATTACTCTCTTCAAAAGCAAAATACTTAAGACTCCAAACATTTATATATCCTTGAACGTGTTATGTGTTTAGGTAAACCACAGTTTTAATTCCAAACATTTCGGGGTGCCAATTCAGAGCACTAATTCAGTACCTAGTTCCTCAAATATTTATATACCACTGAATACTTATTTGGGTCCACTAAATGCCACTCATTCATTCATTCATTCATTCATTCAGTAATCAGTACTGAAATACTATACAGCTAATTATTTCTTCCTTTAAAAGAGGCACATACTCAGGAACAGGCCTAATTATAACAAAAGCCTACTGGAGTATCAGTAACTTCTAGCAAATTTGCCTGCCCTAAATGGGATTTCACTGGATTTTTTTTTTCTTAATATGATTTTTGAGGCTTTTAAAACTGACAAACGGAGCCAACTCAAAAACATTAAGAATTACAAAAATAATTTCCACCAGGGTACTTTTCTCTTAGGCCTGATCTTTTAGTGTCTTTTTCCACACATATTTAAGACCAGAGGAAAAAAGCAATTGCTTTAGTTTCTATGTTTGGGTAACTAAATCTACCTGCAGACGAAAGACAAAAACCAAATAGTACAGTGTGAAATATGACGGAAAGGACAAAAAAAAAAATCATCACATTAAATGTAAATGAGGTAAATTTTTATAATAAAGAATCTATTATGAAGAACGTCTCAAACCAAATATTGTACTTTCCAATTTCGTGGGCACTGGGGATACTGAAGTGTAGTTAGATGAGTATATAACCTATAGGGCTCATGTGCATAAAAATCAAAGCAGGATATAGCTGCCTCCAAGAGTATGTATGCATGTATGTATGTATGTATGTACATACGTAATGCTTGACCTTTAGTAACCTCTGAGCTCTCTCACCTTTGTCTAACCACAGGACAATTAAATATACCCTGATAATACAGGCAAAAAATAAACCGGGTAGATGTGTCTGATATTTTTAAACCCAAATTCTATTAATACTACCAAGTTGCTCTCCACTTAAAAAAAAGTAATTCTAACCAATAACGGAGAAAAACCATCCACATTTTCACACAATCCCACCTTACTTCAAAATATAAAGTACAAGGTTTCAGATATTTAAAATAAATAAAGAAAAATCCTGTTTCCTTTGGCATCTTTAGAAAATAAACTACAGCAATAAAAGGAGGTGATTGTATAAAGACATGCTTAAGCAAACATATGGGGAAAAACAGCAACTTGTGTTTAGAATGCAATGATATCAACTACAAGAGTTTACTGTTATTTAGGAAAGCCTTACAAATTTTTGGAAGAACCTTCACATCTTTAACATTACAATATATTTAACAATGGTTCTTTTATTGCTTCTAGTATCAAGATTGAGAAGTCAAATGAAGTTATGCTGACTTTATGATTCAAAAATTATCTTCCAAACACTTAAGGATTATAATTTAAGATAAATAACACTTAAAGAAAGCAAACCTTTTATAATATGACTTTCAATATACAGCCTTACTTTAATTCAGTCTGATTCCATTACATTTTTGTTATTTTGTATTGGTCCTAAAAATTTAGAAAGAATTGTATTTCTATATATAGAACTGCCTGCATAAATCTACTTCAACCTTCATAAAATGGTCACATTAGTGTTTGATCTTGCAAAACTAATAATTTTCAAACTTTTGAACTTAGAATGAAATGTAAATTTAATACAAATAGTCTATGTACAAGAGAAGGTAAAGTTTTAAATTCTCATATTATCAGAAACATCATAAAGAAAGCTAGATTTATATCACACTTCTATTCCTATGTGCATCTGAAGTATGTACAATAAAACACCAACACAGCTTTCATGTGTCAATACGGGAAGTGCAAGCAAGAATGACTTGAAGTTATCCAATAAAGCAATCTCTACAGACCCCAAAATCAGGCTAAAAATTATTGGAAACAGTTGACTGCATCCTTGCCAGTTCTCAAAGAAAAATGTCATCATTTTAAAAATAAGTGTCAAATTCATTGAAAAACTAAGTTGGGTTCTTTCATTAAACCTGGGAATAATGTAACATCAAATATTTACTATTTTTACAAGAGAAATAAAATTGGCAGTTCCATTTTTACATTACTTAGGAAAAATTTAAGAGTGTTTGAGGAACTGGGACAAAATATTCCAAACCTACAACCTAAAAATGAAGCAAGGGATACACACTGTCCCTCAGCACATTTCCTCACCAAATACAGAGAAATTTACCATTAGAATATTAGCTGCGTGTGTTAAGGGGGAAGGGGAAAGACATTAGGTCCCAGTCTGTTGACAAGGACAAAAAGGCTCTGAATAGGTCACCATCTTCAATTCTGAGTAAATCTCCTAATTATGAATTCTCAAATGCTTAAAATGGTGGTCTTTTCAGCTACCCATCCTAAGAAGTCAAGTACAAGCATGCAAGTAAATTCACAGGCACAGAGGATCCATGTTAAAACAGTTAAGGTAGCTGTGATGCAACACCAACAATTTGAATGGCCCTGACACACTCAAAATATTATCTTAATTATTCAACAAAATCCTGAAGCAAACTCTTGCTAGTCTTGGTACACTGCTAAACACTAAAGTAGCATGTTTCTTCCATGGTTTTAGCTTAGCTCAAGGAATTTTTACACTATTAAGAAAAAAAATTAAAGTATTTCCCCTTTTTAAATTTACACAGACGTTTAATTAGCTTTATTTACAGAGCAGGGATTTTTTTTTTCAGTCTCCAATGGTGCCTAGATAATATCATTAGGCAAGAATGCCAGTTTAAAAGAAATCTATGCAGAATCCTAAAAATAACAGATGTTGGTGCTCCTCAAGAAGAGGCAAGCTTGACTATATCAGCAGCTCTTTATGCCTCAGTTACTCAGAAGCAATTCTGTTGCAGTCTCTACATCCCATGATTTTGAAGACAAGGCCACTATTACTGCATTCTGTAGAGAAGAAAAAGGGACAAGAAATTAAATCTCAAGGAAACATTTAAACAGTACTGAATCACTCACTCTCTTTATATTGAGAACTAACACCTTGTTTCTTTTCTGTAAGTTGCTTTACACTTGTAGTGCATGAAAAGCTTCTAAAATCAATGACTGAACTCAGTAAAAAGAAAAAAAAAAACCCACTGATTTCGAAAACAGAAAATTTGTTTACTAAAACTAGATTTTCTCTTATTTTCCTTTTTTTTTTCTTTTGAGACAGAGTCTTGCTCTATCACCCAGGCTAGAGTGCAGTGGCATGTTCGTTGCTCACTGCAGCCTAGACCTCCTGGGCCCAAGGAATTCTCTCACCTCAGCCTTCAGAGTAGCTGGGATTGCAGGCACTCACTACCACGTCCAGCTGATTTTTGTAGAGATCGGTTCCACCATGTTGCCCAGGCTAGTAATTTCTATTTCTTTCTTTTCTTTCTTTTTTTTTTTTTTGAGATGGAGTTTCACTCTTGTTACCCAGGCTGGAGTGCAATGGCACGATCTCGGCTCACCGCAACCTCCGCCTCCTGGGTTCAGGCAATTCTCCTGCCTCAGCCTCCTGAGTAGCTGGGATTACATGCACGCGCCACCATGCCCAGCTAATTTTTTGTATTTTTAGTAGAGTCGGGGTTTCACCATGATGACCAGGATGGTCTCGATCTCTCGACCTCGTGATCCACCCACCTCGGCCTCCCAAAGTGCTGGGTTTACAGGCTTGAGCCACCGCGCCCGGCCTTCTCTTACTTTCTAAACCACTTTTGTCAGCCAAGAATTTGCAATAATTTAAAATCAATTAATAGATCAAAGTCAACATGCCCTTATGTACTTACCCTATCAAAGCCCATAGCACATAGGTTTTCTATTTTTTTGGTGTATTCTGGACTAGAAACTGGTGCTCCAGCATACACATGTGCCCAAAGTCGAGCTGTCTGTTTGAACATTTCGGGATTTTGTTTGTACTATATGGGGGGAAAAAAATTGATTGAGATGGCATTACAGTTATAATATTTAATATGGTATTTCAGCTTTAATTGCCTACAACTCTACTTTTGCAAATAAAACAAATCTACATTTAAAATGTGATTCACTCTGCATTACAGACAAGCTATGTCACTTGAGAAAAGACCGCTTAACCTGAAGCTTTGACTCACAATTTGTGTTGACAATAATAAAGACAAATAAAATTAATCTACTTTGATCTCCAAATTCTACAAATATAACTAGCAAAAAACTAGTATTAGGTGAAGTGAGGTATTAGAGATGTTCTGTACAGCAGCAAATCTTATACAACTAAACACAGAATTACTAGCTTATAAAAATATGTAAAAATGTGGACATTAGAATAATTTTTTACAATGTGACTAGCTTTTGTATTAAAAACAGCTCAGGCTAGAATATAACTAGATTCTTCTGCTTTCTTACAGTTGCATTAATGTACAGAGATTTATGGAAACCCCACATGGAAAGTCCTAACATATTAAGTATCTTGAGATGATTATAAACTCACAATAGAGTACTTTTATTAAAAGACTTCCCATATGCATTGAAAGAGGTAAATTTATCAAATACTTTGGAAACACCGTTACTTAGTAAAGCAAAGTATAAATTACTATTCAATTCACTTTACTATTTCTTTTGAAAGCACTTTATATATTTAAATATATTACATATTAAAATGATAAATCTTGTTTATACCACTGCTTCATAACAAGGAAATAAGTTAAATTGCTGAACTACTTTAGGAGCTAAGAAACCCTCAGTCCAACCTCAACTTCTAAGGCTTACAGCACAACAGGAAAGCAAAGCTGGAACTGAAGCCATGATTTTTTTTTTTTTTTTTTTTTTTTTTTGAGACGGAGTTTCGCTCTTGTTACCCAGGCTGGAGTGCAATGGCGCGATCTCGGCTCACCGTAACCTCCGCCTCCTGGGTTCAGGTAATTCTCCTGCCTCAGCCTCCTGAGTAGCTGGGATTACAGGCACGCGCCACCATGCCCAGCTAATTTTTTGTATTTTTAGTAGAGACGGGGTTTCACCATGTTGACCAGGTTGGTCTCGATCTCTCGACCTTGTGATCCACCCGCCTCGGCCTCCCAAAGTGCTGGGATTACAGGCTTGAGCCACCGCGCCCGGCTGAAGCCATGATTTTAACAACCAAATATGAATAAATAGCACATACATAAAACATGGAAAACCCTAAGCGGGAAGCACTCTGAGGCAAATAACAGAACATATTTACAAGGATATATATATAAAGCAAGGAGTAAACAGATCTTGAAGGGAAAAGAAGAAAGGTAATATATAAATTAAAATCTTACAGGTTAAATAAGTTTGCCAAGAGAAAGTTTCCTCAGGCAGAGGAAATATGGCAGAGACTGGATACAATATATAAAAATAAATGCAATGCTTAAAAAAGCCTGAGTTTGAAGAAAACAATTCAGGAAATAAAGCTAGGTCTGCAGAGAGTTCGGATCTGCAAGCTAAAGAATTTGGACTCGAGTAGGTGATAGTAGAGCTACAAACAAGTTTTTGTTAATGAAGTAAAGTCAGATTTGCACTTTATAAAGCTACCTGATAGCAATGTAGAAGACAGAGAAAGGAAGAAAGAGGTTGAGAAAGGGAGATCTATCAGAGCAGTTGAAATGAAACAATTTTTTTAAAGTGACATATGGTAATCAGAGTAATTATGTAAATATAGTAACAGAGCGATACAGGGAATGGTTATCAGGAGAAATGGAGACACAGAAAAACGCCAAAGGCTGTGACTTGGTGGTTAACTATATGAATGTTCCTTTGATGTCTCAGTTTAACACCATCGTTCTATGAACCTATCATTCTATGATACCATCACCAATTTAGTTAAATACCAGGCTTTCATCCTTAGCATAAAGGGCAAGCCTAAACATTTTATCAATGTACAGGTGGTAACATCAGTATGGATATGATCATCCAAGTGTGAGTGTGTACAGAAAATTAAGGTAACAAGGTCAGAACTGAGGAACTACATTTAAAAAAGAAGAAGAAGAAAAATAATTGTGGGAACGAACAAAGAACAGCTATAAAGTTAGGAAGAAAAGAGGGTAATATCTTAGAAGAAAAACTTTCTAAGTTAAATAAATTAAAAAAACAAAAGGATGTTCATTATATTCCAATGGCTTAGAATAGGTATCGACAAACTTTTTTTTTTGGAGACAGGGTTTCATTCTGTCACTCTGGCTGGAGTACAATGGCGCATGATCTCAGCTTGCCGCAACCTCTGCCTCCCAGGTTCAAGTGATTCTCCCACCTCAGCCTCCCACATAGCTGGAACTACAGGTGTGTGCCACCACACCGGGCTAATTTTTGTGTTTTTAGTAGAGACAGGGTTTCACCATGTTGGCCAGACTGGTCTGCAACTCCTGACCTCAAGTGATCTGCCTACCTCAGGTTCCCAGAGTGCTGGGATTACAGGCATGAGCCACCACACCTGGCTGACAAACTGTTTCTTAAAGGGTCAGATACTAATAACTTCAGTCCAGTCTCTGTTGTAACTATTAAACTCAGCCACTGTAGCTGGAAAGCGAAATGAAAAATATTTATTCCATTCAACAATTACGAGGTCATCGGCAACTCTGCCATGCCACATCTGTGCCAAGACAGGAGGTCATTACCATTACTCCCAGTGAGGGATCGTCAATGAATGGAAGGATAAATAGAAGGATACACACATGAACATTAATCATAGAATCTACATGGTAGGAATATGAATGTTCACTGTGTAATTCTTTTGACTTTATGTGTTTAAAAATATTAATGTCAGGAAAATAGCATCTATACATTCAATTAAACTCGGATATTAACATTCTTTTAATTAAGTTTTCACTACTACATCTGACAAAATAATCCTACCACAAGGAAGAAAACCATTTCAAAATTTAGTTTCAAGAGAGTATGCTCATGAGTTAACGTTGCAAAACCACTAAAATGGTTACAGACTCACTTAACAAAATCTTTCAAAAGCAGCCATCTTACCTGATTTGCTACTACAGCATCCTGTGGATCATCTGGTTCTGCAGCTGCCAATAGTGCTTGCAATGACAATAGTACCGTGCGGAGAGTCATTGCAGCTGCCCTAAAATCCAAAATATAAAAATACCCCAATTAAGAAAGCTCTGCAGACAAAAGCATTTTCTTAATAAAAAACCAGTAGAGCTAAAAGTCACTTTGATCTTTATCTCAATTATATAGTCAAATCATAGAAATTTATAATTATGTATCTGCCAATTATATTTTTTCTTCCTTAACAATTTGCTATTTCCTTTTTTTAAAGACAGGGTCTCGCTTTGTCACTCAGGCTGCAGTGGAGTGACACCATCTTGTCTCCCTGCAAACTCCACCTCCAGGGCTCATGCAATTCTCCTGCCTTAGCCTGCAGAGTAGCTGGGACTGGAGGCACACACTGCCATACTCAGCTATTTTTTTTTTTTGGTAAAGACAGGGTTTTGCTATGTTGCCTAGGCTGGTGTCAAACTTCTCAGGTGATCCACCCACCTTGGCCTCCCAAAGTTCAGGGATTACAGGTTTGAGCCACTTACACTAGGCCGGCTTTTCTATTTCTTAAGACAACTCAAATAATCTCATCCTGAACTGTCTTACTGTTCTTTCTTATTGTTGCCAAGATCCTTCTTGTTAATTGTATCCACTAATTTTCTATCTATTTCTCTAAACATAAAGTTAAAGTGATAAAAAAAATTAGTGCTAATAGCCTGTGAGACTTTCTTTCAATGGCACTGTAAAAACAAATACTATGAAGCAAATATTTTTCAAGAAAACAAGAAATTATTCCACAACATTCTGAAATAGGGCAGGTTTTTCTGCTTAAACTACATCACTTAATTTATGCTTCTAAATGTATTTATAAAGAAAATATCTTCATAAAGCTAATATTTATCTAAAATATATTATCTACCTATCTAGCAAGAATTCTTGTTTCCCTGGCTGGGCACAGTGGCTCACGTCTATGTAATCCCAGCACTTTGGGAGGCCGAGGCGAGCACATCATCTGAGGTCAGGAGTTCAAAACCAGTCTGGCCAACATGGTGAAACCCCAGCTACTTGGGAGGTTGAGGCAGGAGAATTGCTTGACCCCAGGAGGAAGAGGCTGCAGTAAGCCAAGATTGTACCACTGCACTCTACCCTAGGCGGCAGAGCGAGAGTCCATCTCAAAAAAAAAAAAAAGTTTCACTAGTTAATAGAGATATGTATAAATATAATGTGGACATATTAAAAATACTGCAGAACGTGAAGAGAATGCCCATTTTTGCCATGCAAATTAGTTATTTTTTTTTTTTTCTTTTTTTGACACAGGGTCTCACACTGCTTAGGCTAAAGTGCAGTGGCACAATCATGGCTTACTGCAGCCTTGACCTCTTTGGCTCAGGTGATTGTCATACCTCAGCCTTCTGAGTAGCGGGAACTACAGGTGCATGCCACCACGCCCAGCTAATTAAAAACAATTTTTTTTTTTTTTTTTTTTTTTTTTTTTTTGTAGAGACAGGGTTTCACCATGTTGCCCAGGCTGGTCTCCAACTCCTGAGCTCAATCAATACTCCCACCTCAGCCCCTGAAAGTGCTGGGATCATAGGTGTGAGCCACCACAACTGGTTGATTACTCTAAATCATCCTTTTTTAACTTGGTTCCTGATTTGAACCACAGAATAGAGAAAATTAGTGATTGTTTTATCACTTTTCCCAAGTTTGGTGCATAAATTGTACTTCCCTAGATGCCTATAATAAAAGTTAATTTAGACTGGGTGCAGTGGCTCATGCCTGAAATCCCAGCACTTTGGAAAGTCAAGGAGGGCAGATCACTTGAGGCCAGGAGTTTGAGACCAGCCTGGGCAACATGGTGAAACCCTGTCTCTGCTAAAAATATAAAAATTAGCCAGATGTGGTGGCACATGCCTGTAATCCCAGTTACTTGAGGGGCCTGAGGCAGGAATCGCTTGAACCTGGGATGTGAACACCAGATGGCGCCACTGCACTCTACCTGGGGGACCGAGCCAGACTCTTGTCATCCACACCTCCACCCCGAGAGCCAACAAGTTATTACCAACAACCAACAATGAACGTCTTAAGGCAATGAGCTCACAGTGTTGTTCATAGAACCAGCAGCAGCAGCATCCCTTGGGAACTTCTTTTTTTTTTTTTTTTGTTTGAGATAGAGTTGCACTCTGTCCCCCCGGCTGGAGTACAGGGGTGCAATCTCAGCTCACTGCAACCTCTGCCTCCAGGTTCAAGCAATTCTCCTGCCTCAGCCTCCCAGATGACTGGGATTACAGGTGCATGCTACCAGGCTCAGCTGAATTTTGTATTTTTTTTAGTAGAGACAGGGTTGTACCATGTTGGTCAGGCTGGTCTCGAACTCCTGAGCTCAGGTGATCCTCCTGCCTCCGTCTCCAAAGTGCTGGGATTACAGGTGTGAGCCACCCTGCTGGCCTGTCTTACTATTCTCACAATAACAAAGGAAAATGCTTTCTCTAATTTCGTTTTTTTTTTTTTTTTTTGAGACGGAGTTTCGCTCGTTACCCAGGCTGGAGTGCAATGGCGCGATCTCGGCTCACCGCAACCTCCGCCTCCCGGGTTCAGGCAATTCTCCTGCCTCAGCCTCCTGAGTAGCTGGGATTACAGGCACGTGCCACCATGCCCAGCTAATTTTTTGTATTTTTAGTAGAGACGGGGTTTCACCATGTTGACCAGGATGGTCTCGATCTCTTGACCTCGTGATCCACCCGCCTCGGCCTCCCAAAGTGCTGGGATTACAGGTTTGAGCCACCGCGCCCGGCCGTTTCTCTAATTTCATTTGATAATTTGGGTAATTTCAAAGAGAACATTTAAAGGCACATACACATCAAAAGCCACCTAAGGCCGGGCGCGGTGGCTCAAGCCTGTAATCCCAGCACTTTGGGAGGCCGAGGTGGGTGGATCATAAGGTTGAGAGATCGAGACCATCCTGGTCAACATGGTGAAACCCCGTCTCTACTAAAAATACAAAAAATTAGCTGGGCATGGTGGCGTGTGCCTGTAATCCCAGCTACTCAGGAGGCTGAGGCAGGAGAATTGCCAGAACCTAGGAGGCGGAGGTTGCGGTGAGCCGAGATCGCGCCATTGCACTCCAGCCTGGGTAACAAGAGCGAAACTCCGTCTCAAAAAAAAAAAAAAAAAAAAAGCCACCTAGATGTTCTCAGCACAAAGGTGACCTAAACCACCAAAAATAATATAAAGATCAAAAAGGCAACATATAAACAATGAAATATACAACACTTAAGGGTGCTACTTAATTTTCCAATGGACTTTCTGAACAACCTAATTTTTAAATCCATAGTGTCACTTGAAACAAGATCTTACATAATTTGTAATAAAATTATTTATTTTAAAGGAAATTTACCTGAATAGCAAAGTTTCCACTCAAAGAAAGTATTTAATACTAAGGCAATTATTAAACTCACAATACTTATTTTAATTTGAAATAAAACATAAAGGCATGTAAAATAAAAGCATCTTAATCTTATAAATCTTGCAATTCCCTCATACTATCACATAGTATTACATGCCTATCCCATAGGTAGTTTTACATATATCTCAACAAAGTAATAACCACTTTTCTTAAAAACTAATTCTCGTTTTTTTTCTTTTTCCTCGAGTATGGAAGTATAATCTCTCAAATTAATGAAGTTGGACCCTCACCTTATTATATCCTATGTAACAGTTAACTCAAGGCTGGGTTTGGTGGCTTATGCCTGTAATCCCAGCACTTTGGGAGGCTGAGGTGGGTGGATCATCTCAGGTCAGGAGTTTAAGACTAGCCTGACCAACATGGAGAACCCAATCTCTATTAAAAATACAAAAAATGAAGGCTGGGCGTGGTGGCTCAAGCCTGGATTCCCAGCACTTTGGGAGGCTGAGGCGGGTGGATCACGAGGTCAAGAGATCGAGACCATCCTGGTCAACATGGTGAAACCCCGTCTCTACTAAAAATACAAAAAATTAGCTGGGCATGGTGGCGCGTGCCTGTAATCCCAGCTACTTAGGAGGCTGAGGCAGGAGAATTGCCTGAACCCAGGAGGCGGAGGTTGCGGTGAGCTGAGATCGTGTCATTGCACTCCAGCCTGGGTAACAAGAGCGAAAGCGAAACTCCGTCCCAAAAAAAAAAAAAAATACAAAAAATGAGCTGGGCATGGTGGTGCATGCTTGCAATCGCAGCTACTGGGTGGGTGGGGGAGGGCGCTGAGGCAGGAGAATCACTTGAACCTGGGAAGCAGAGGTTGTGGTGAGCTGAGATTGCACCATTGTACTCCAGCCTGGGCAATAAGAGCAAAACTCCGTCTCAAAAAAACAAAACCTCAAAATGGATCAAAGACCTAAACGTTACGAGCCAGAAAGCAAAAACACGGAGAAAACTTGAGGACACTGAATTTGGCAATTAAATTATTCCTTGGATATGACATTGAGAGCACAGGAAACCAAATAAAAAATAAGGGAAAATGTATGACAACTTTATCAAAGTTAAAAATTCCTAGCCAGGTGCGATGGGACTCATGCCTGTAATCCCTGCACACTTCGGGAGGCTGAAGTAGATCACCTGAGGTCAGCAGTTCAAGACCAACCTGGCCAACATGGTGAAACACCACCTCTTCTAAAAACACAAAATTAGCCAGGTGTGTTGGTACATGTTTGTAATCCCAGCTACTTGGGAGGCTGAGGCAAGAGAACTGCTCGAATCCGGAAGGCAGAGGCTGTAGTAAGCCAAGATCACGCCACTGCACTATCCAGCCTGGGCAAGAGAGCAAGACACAATCAATCAATACTACTGTGAAGCTGGTGTGGTGGCACACACCTGTAGTCCCACCTACCTGGGAGGCTGAGGTGGGACGATCACTTGAGGCCAAGAGTGAGAGGATAGCTTGGGGGAACATAGCAAGACCCCACTACTTGAAACAAAAAACCTTCTGTGTTGCAAAGGACACAATCAATGCAGTGAAAATACAACTCACAGAATAGAAGAAAATATCTGCAAATCATTTATCTGGTGAGGGCTTACTATTCACAGAATATAAAGAACTCCTACAACTCAATAACAACAACAAAAAACCTGGCTAAAAAATCAACAAGGGACATGAACAAACACTTCTCCAAAGAAGATATATAAAGCGCCGGGCGCGGTGGCTCAAGCCTGTAATCCCAGCACTTTGGGAGGCCGAGGCGGGTGGATCACGAGGTCAAGAGATCGAGACCATCCTGGTCAACATGGTGAAATCCCGTCTCTACTAAAAGTGCAAAAAATTAGCTGGGCATGGTGGCACGTGCCTGTAATCCCAGCTACTCGGGAGGCTGAGGCAGGAGAATTGCCTGAGCCCAGGAGGCGGAGGTTGCAGTGAGCCGAGATCGCGCCATTGCACTCCAGCCTGGGTAACAAGGGCGAAACTCCGTCTCAAAAAAAAAAAAAAAAAAAAAAAGAAAAAAAAAGAAGATATATAAAGTGTCAATAAACACATGAAAAGATGCTCAATACCACTAATCATTAGGAAAATGCAAATCGAAAACACAATGAGCTATCACTTCATATCCATTAGGATGGCTACTATTAAAAAAATAGTTAATTGTTAACTAGGTTGTGGAGAAATGGAACTCTTGTGCACTGTTTGTGGGAATGTAAAACAGTGAAAACTCTTATCAAAAACAGTGTGGCAGTCCTTCAAAACAAAACAAAACAAAACAAAACAAAAAAAAACACAAAACACCCAACACAGAGTTACTATATAATCCAGTGATTCCACTTATGGCTATACACCCAAAAGAACTGAAAGTAGGAATCGAAGTAGGTATTCATATATGCATATTTATAACAATATTATTCACAATAGTCAAAAGGTAGAAGCAACTTAAGTTTCCATGGATGGATGAATATATCAACAAAATGTTTGGCACACGCGCGTGTGTGTAGTGAATTATTTTTACCTTAAAAAGGAAATTTTGACACGTGCTACCGCATGCCAGACATGTTTCAGAATAATACAGACATTATTCTAAGTGAAATAAGCCAGAAACAAAAGAACAACTATTGTATAGAAAGTAGAATGGTGACTGCTAAGGGCTGGGGCAGGGGGAGGCGAAAGGTAGGGGATGGGATTGTGAAGTTGTTTTTTTTTTTTTTTTTGAGACGGAGTTTCACTCTTGTTACCCAGGCTGGAGTGCAATGACGCGATCTCGGCTCACCGCAACCTCCGCCTCCTGGATTCAGGCAATTCTCCTGCCTCAGGCTCCTGAGTAGCTGGGATTACAGGCACATGCCACCATGCCCAGCTAATTTTTTGTATTGTTAGTAGAGACGAGGTTTCACCATGTTGACCAGGATGGTCTCGATCTCTTGACCTTGTGATCCACCCGCCTCGGCCTCCCAAAGTGCTGGGATTACAGGCTTGAGCCACCGCGCCCAGCGTGAAGTTGTTTAATCTGTATAGTTTCAGTTCTGCCAGAGAAAAAGACTTCTGGAGACAAGACGCACAATAATTTAACCATTCTTTTTTTTTTTTTTTTTTTAATTTTCTTTTGTTGCTCTGTTTGCTTAAATTTAACCATTGTTAACACTACTCAACTGTGTACTTAAAAACAATTAACATGGCATTTTTTTTTTTTTTAAAGACAGAGTCTCACCCTGTTGCCCAGGCCAGAGTGCACTGGTGTAATCAGGGTTCACTGCAGCCTCAACTCCTGATCCTAAGCAGGAGCACCAATTCATTAATGTATTTATTTATTTTATTTTATTTATTTATTTTTAAGGCTAGTCAAGTGAAGCAGTGGGAGTGGAGAAGGAACAAAGAAATCTGTAACTGGTTGTTATCAATTAGTTGTAAACACCACTGCACTCGGACCAGCCTACTTATTTATTTTTGAGAGAAAGTCTCCCTCTGTCACCAGGGTGGAATGGTGTGATCTTGGCTCCTAAAGCCTCCTTCTCCTAGGTTCAAGGGATTCTGCCTCAGCCTCCCAAGTAGCTAGGATTACAGGTATGAGCCACCCAGCCTGCAAATTTTTGTATTTTTAGTAAAGACAGGGTTTCACCATGTTAGCTAGGCTGGTCTTGAACTACCGACCTCAGGTGGTCTGCCCCGCTTGCCTCCCGAAGTGCTGGAATTACTGGTGTGAGCCACCACGCTCAGTTTACTTACTTATTTGAGACAGACTCTCCCTCTGTCGCCCAGGTTGGAGTGCAGTGGCGTGTCGAAATGTTGGCTCACTGCAACGTCTGCCTCCCCGGTTCAAGCAATTCTCCTGTCTCAGCTTCCTTAGTACCTGGGACTACAGTCACATGCTACTATGTCTGGTTAATTTTTTTGTGTATTTTTAGTAGAGATGGGATTTCACCATGTTGGTCAGGCTGGTCTGGAACCTCTGACACTTCAGGTGATCCACCTGCCTCCAGCCAAAGTGCTGGGATTACAGGTGTGAGCCACCATGCCTGGCTCTACTTATTTATTTTTGAGACAGCGTCTCACTGTCACTTAGACTGGACTACAGTGGTGTGATCACAGGTCACTGCAGCCTCACCCTCTCGAGTAGCAGAGACTACAGACTCATGCCACCATACCTGGCTAATTTTTGTACTTTTTTTGGAGAGACGGAGTTTCACCATGTTGCCCAGGCTGGTCTTGAACTTCTGGGTTCAAACAATCCACTTGCTCTGACCTCCCAAAGTGTTGGGATTATAGGTGTGAGCCACCATGCCTGGACAGCAAATTTTATGCTCTTGTCGTCCAGGCCGGAATGCAATGGCACAATTTCGGCTCACTGCAACCTCTGCCTCCTGGGTTCAAATGATTCCCCTGACTCAGCCTCCAAAGTAGGTGGGATTACAGGAGTCTGCCACCATACCTGGCTAATTTTTGTAGTTTTAGTAGAGATGGGCTTTCACCATGTTGGCCAGGGTGGTCTCGAACTCCTGACCTGGTGATCCACCTGCCCTGGCCTCCCAAAGTGCTGGGATTACAGGTGTAAGCCATGGCGTCTGGTCCAAATTTTAAAAAATTTAAATAGTAAGCTCTTATCTTAAAGATTAAAAAAATCCTTATTATAAATTCTATTTCCTCTATTTGCACTGTCTTCCTACTATAAAGACACAATTTACTATAGACCTAAAGATTACCATTTCAAGAATCAGAAACCTGAATGAAGGGGACATTAAAGAAAAATAATCAGACTGGCACAGTGGCTCACGCCTGTAATCCCAGCACTTTGGGAGGCCAAGGTAGGTGGATCATGAGGTCAAGAGATCAAGACCATCCTGGCCAATATGGTGAAACCCCATCTCTAATAAAAATACAAAAATTAGCTGGGTGTGGTGGTGTGCGCCTGTAGTCCCAGCTATTCAGGAGGCTGAGGCAGGAGAATCGCTTGAACCCAGGAGGCAGAGCTGCAGTGAGCTGAGATCTCGCCACTGCACTCCAGCCTAGCACCTGGCGACAGAGCAAGACTCTGCCTCAAACAAACAAACAACAAAAAAAACCCCAAAAATTAGTCAGGCGTAGTGGTTGGCACCTGTAATCACAGCTACAAAGGAAGCTGAGGCAGGAGAATCACTTGAACCTGATAGGCAGAGGTTGCAGTGAGCTGAGATCACGCCACTACTTTCCAGCCTGGGTGACAGAGCAAGACTCTCAACAATGACAACAAAAACGAAAAAGCTGAGTGCAGTGGCTCATGCCTGTAATCCTAACACTTACGGAAACCAACACGGGAGGACTGCCTGAGCGCAAGAGCTCAACACCAGCATGGGCAACATGGCGATATCCATGTGTATAAAAATAATTTTACAAAATTAGCCAGGCATGGTGGTGTGCACCTGTGACAGGCTAAGGTGGGAAGAATGCTTGGCCGTGGAAGGTCAAGGCTGCAGTGAGCCATGATTGTGTCACTGCACTCCAGCCTGGGCAACAGAGTAAAACTGTATCTGGCAGGTGCAAAAAAAAAAAAAAAAAAATCTAGAGCTATAAATTTATATTCAATTCTAAACAATGTAAAAGAGAAAAGGTTGTCATTTTTCTGTATGATTGAAATTTTCACAGAATGTGTGAACAAGGCTTACTGCAGCCCTGACTTTCAAAGGTTAAGTGATTTTCTTGTTAGACTACAGGCACGCACCACCACGCCCAGCTAATAAAAAAATTTTTTGTCTAGCCAGGGTCTTGTCATGCTGCCAGTGCTTGTCTCAAATCCTCCCACCTTGGCCTCCCAAAAAATGCTAGGATTACTGGTTTGAGTCATTGTGCACAACTAGTTTTAATAATTAATTGCAAGAAAATTAGTTCAACACGTCAGGCATGATGGCTCATGCACTTTGGGAAGCCGAAGTGGGTGGACTACTTGAGTCCTGGAGTTCAAGACCAGCCAGGCAATGAGGTGAAACTGTCTCTACAAAAAATTAGCCAGGTGTGGTAGCATGTGCCTGTAGCTATAGCTACTTGGGAGGCTGAGGTGGGAAATCACTTGAGCCTAGAAGGTGGAGGCTGTGGTGAGCCACAGCACTCTAGTTGGGTGGCAGAGTGAGATTCTGTCTCAAAAATAAATAAATAAACATACACACACAAAAAGAAAATTAATACCAAAACAAAACGTATTGATATAGTTTGGATATTTGTCCACTCCAAATCTCATGCTGAAATGTAATCCTCAGTGCTAGAGGCGTGGCCTGGGGAGAGGTGTCTGGATCACTGGGGCAGATCCCTCATGAATGGCTTAGTGCCATCCCATCAGTGATGGATGAGTTTCTGTGACAGCTAATTGTTTAAAAGTGTTTTAAGGCTGGTGTGATGGCTCACTCCTGTAACCCCAGCACTCTGAGAAGCCAAGGCGGGTGGATCACTTGAGCTCAAGAATTCCAGACCAACCTGGTCAACATGGCAAAAGCCCATCTCTACTAAAAACACAAATATTAGCTGGGTGTGGTGGCATACGCCTATAATCCCAGCTACTCAGGAGGCTGAGGCATAGGGAAACAAGAAGTGTGTACAGTTGGAAGGTGGAGGTTACCGTGAGCTGAGATTGCGCTACCACACTTCAGCTTGGGCAACAGAGGAAGAAGACTCAGTTAAAAAAAAAAAAAAGTGTTTTCAAAGTGTGTGTCAACTTCCTTGCTCCCCTGTTGCTTCCACTCTGCTCTCACCATGTGAAACAGCCTCCCCTTTCACCTTCCACTGTGATCATAAGCTCCCTGAGGTCTCACCAGAAATTGAGCGATGTTGGCACCATGCTTCCCATACAGGCTGCAGAACGATAAGCCAAATGAACCTCTTTTCTTTATAAACTATTCAGTTTCAGGTATTCCTTTATGGCAATGCAAAAACAGCCCACCATACTTATTTTTCTAACCCTGAATACTATAGGCCAGGCATGGGGGCTCATGCCTGTAATCTCAGCACTTCAGGAGGCCAAGGTGGAAGGATCACTTGAGACCAGGCGTTTGAGACCAGCTTGGGCAACATAGCAAGATCCTATCTCTACAAAATAAATGAATAAATAAGTATTCATTTTTTACTGAGATGGAGTCTCACTCTGTCACCCATGCTGTAGTGCAGTGGCCCAATCTCGGCTCACTGCAACGTCTGCCACCCAGGTTCAAGTGATTCACATGCCTCAACCTCCCAAGTAGCTGGCACTACAGGTGCGCATCACCACACCCAGCTAATTCTTTTGTATTTTTAGTAGACTGAGGGTTTTACCATGTTGGCCAGGCTGTTCTCGAACTCCTGACCTCAGGTGATCCACCCGCCTCAGCCTCCCAAAGTGCTGGGATTACAGGCATGAGCCATTGCATCCAGCCTAAAACTTTAAAAAAATAAATGAATACTACATAAACTGTATATTTGGCTGGACACTCACGCCTGTAATCCCAGCACTCTGGGAGGCCGACGTGGGTGGATCATGAGGTCAAGGGATCGAGACCATTCTGGTCAACATAATGAAATGCTGTCTCTACTAAAAATACAAAAATCAGCTGGGCGTGGTGGCACGTGCCTGTTACCCCAGCTACTTGGGAGGCTGATGCAGAATTGCTTGGACCCAGGAAGCGGAGGTTGCAGTGGGCTGAGATCGCACCACCACACCCCAGCCTGGCAAGAGTGAGATCTCAAAAGAAAAAAACAAAGAAACTGTATCTTTAATGATATAAAGAAATGTGTGCAATTTTGGACTGCTCTACATTAACTTTAAAATCTAAATTTAGTAATATGAAAAAGTATACAACTGACAACATTCTTTTATTCCATTTCTTCTATTTACAAAGTAGTAATCAAATCCATATTGTATTAAAATCTTTAGGATCAGTATACACATGAGCTTAAATTTACTATAGCAAATCCTAACAGGCAAGCAGGATTACGAAATTTCAAAATGTGTTCATCTTTTTTTTTTTTTTTTTGAGACGGAGTTTCGCCCTTGTTACCCAGGCTGGAGTGCAATGGTGCGATCTCGGCTCACCGCAACCTCCGCCTCCTGGGCTCAGGCAATTCTCCTGCCTCAGCCTCCTGAGTAGCTGGGATTACAGGCACATGCCACCATGCCCAGCTAATTTTTTGCGCTTTTAGTAGAGACGGGGTTTCACCATGTTGACCAGGATGGTCTCGATCTCTCGACCTCGTGATCCACCCGCCTCGGCCTCCCAAAGTGCTGGGATTACAGGCTTGAGCCACCGCGCCCGGCGCTGCCTGTCTCACTATTAATGAGCAAAAGAGGTTTTTTTGTTTTGTTTTGTTTTTGTTTTTTTGAGATAAGAGTCTTGCTCTGTCGACAGGGCCAGGCTGGAGTGCAGTGGCACAATCTCGGCTCACTGCAATCTCTGCCTCCTAGGTTCAAGCAATTCTATTGCCTCAGCCTCCCTAGTAGCTAGGACTACAGGTACGCACCACCAGGCCCAGCTAATTTTTGTATTTTTTAGTAGAGATGGGGTTTCACCATGTTGGCCAGGATGGTCTCGAGTTCTTGACCTTGTGATCCGCCCGCCTCAGCCTCCCAAAGTGCTGGGATTACAGGTGTGAGCCACTGCGCCTGGCCGAGCAAAGGAGTTTTGACTTGCTCTGTTTCCAACCTTTTCTGGTTCACGCCTCCTTAGGCAATCTGGTGGTCCTCTGTTCCTAAGAGGCCACCATACTCATGCCCAACTTAGTGTGGACACCTGACTGGCAAAGCACACTACAGCCCAAACTTGCTGGGCTTAAGCACTCCTCTTGCCTCAGCTTCCTGAGTAGCTGGGACTCCAGGTGCACACCAATGCAGCCAGCTGCTACAATTTTTTTGTTAAAGTATAAGCGAAGTTAAGATACTGTGCAGCTGGATAAATTTTTACATATTTATATAACCATGTAACCACCGACTGGATCAAAATATAGTATTTTTAAGCATTATAATGCCTCACTTTTGTTCCTCCCACTCGAAACTCCTGCCCACCCTCACCACTATCATATTTTTTTATCACCATAAATTCTGGTTCATCTTGAATTTCACAAAAATGGAATTACACAGTATGTATTCTTTTGTATCTAGCTTTTGCCACTCAACATGTCTGAGTCTCATCCATGTTGAACATGTCACTGACATTGAGCATACCAATGATATGCTCTTTTTTACTGTTAGGTAGTGCTCCAATGTGTGATCGCAGTATATCAATTTTCTTGTTGATAAGACGTCTAAGTTATTTCCCATTTTGGGCTACTAATAAATCTGCCATAAATATTCTTTTATAATGTCTTTTAAAAAATGGGCATAGGGCCAGGCATGGTGGCTCACGCCTGTAATCTCAAGACTTTGGGAGGCCAAGGCCAGTGGATCACAAGGTCAAGAGATCGAGACCATCCTGGCGAATATGGTGAAACCTTGTCTCTACTAAAAATATAAAAATTAGCTGGGCATAGTGGTGCGCGCCTGTAGTCCCAGCTACTTAGGAGGCTAAGGCAAGAGAATCACCTGAACCTAGGAGGCAGAGGTTGCAGTGAGCCAAGACTGCACCACTGCATTTCAGCCTGGCAACAAAGCAAGAGTCCGCCTCAAAAATAAATAAATAAATAAAGTGGGCATAGGTACTAACTTCTTTTAGAAATTTTAGAAATTAATACCTAGGAATGAAGTTGATAGGCCACAATGAAGGTGTATGTTTAGCTTTGGTAGATATTACTGGCTTTAAGTGGTTAAACCACATTCTTATCAGCAATGCATGAATGGTATCTAATTGTGATTTTAATTTGCATTTCCCTGATAAATAATGATGCTGAGCATACCTTATTGACCAAGTAGATATTCTGTGCCTGTTTGTGTCTTTTAGAAGGGCAGCATCACTGAGTAAAATTTTTATGTGTTGTCATTTTCTTCCCCAGGTAAGTAGACACCCTTAGTCATAGTAAGTGTTAGTGAAAAAACATTAGAAAATAGTTTCCACGTAGCCTAAGGTGTGGAATTAAGAAATAAACCATATTAAAATAAGTTGTTAAATATTAATGAAAGTAAATCACCACCCTTACATGCATTAATAAAAGACCAAGATTAACCAATTATTTTCTAGTATGCCTGCCAAAAATTATTTAATATTTATGTAATTAATTTTTCCTATGATTAACATCCTTTATTTTTCTCTATTGGATTCCAGTTCTGAAACCTAAACATTCACATTTAAATATGGATATGCACTAAATGTCAATTATACCTCAGTAAAGCTCAGAGAAGGGAGTAATGACTTCATGAATATCTAGTCTCAACTATTTTACCTGCTATGTCTTTGCTATCTTTTAATATTTCAATTGTACAGATATAAAACACAATTATTCACCTGCCTTAGGAAAAGGGAATAGTTGATATAAAAAATGTTTTGTTCCTGCACAGCATATTAGGAGAAAATGTTTTGGTATAAAAATTCAACTTCTCTCCCTATATACACACAACATAATCTTTCAACTAGCTCTATAGGAAGATAATTGCAAGTAATAGTACTGTTGGCTTAACTTTTGGCAAAAAGAGAAGTCAGTGGGAAGTTTTCAACTGCAAGCTTTGTTTTTAAGGTTGTCATTCTGGGTGCTGAGAATAGCCTGAGTAGGGAAAAGCCAGAAGCAGGGAGGCAGACTAATGCAATTATCCAGGCTAGAGGTAATGTGTTTGAAAAAGCATACTAGTAAAGCTCCAGTTAAAATTTTGAAAGTTTTGCCGATAGATCCACAGACAGGGCATGGGGTACTAGAGAAAGAAACACCAGGGATCATGATGTGATCCCCATTTGCTCATTGGCCTGAGCAAATGCAAGGATGTATTGCTAATAACTTAGTTGGGGAAGACTACAGAAACAGTCTTCAGGTTAGGAGACTATCAGTTCAGTTTTTCATATGTTCGATATGTTCATTATATATACAAGTAAAGATGATAATCAGGCAGCAGGATAGGAGTCTCAAGTTCAGGGAAGATAATTTGCGAGTTTGCAGTATGTAAAGGTGAAGTTATGAAATCAGGTGAGCTTGATTATGAGTGCGGCTAGAAAATGAGTGCGGCTAGAAAGAAGCAGAAATCCAAGACTTATCCCTGAGGCATTCTAATACACAAAGATCCAGGAGATATGAGAGGAACTGGTTAAGGAGTCTGGGAGTGAGCACAGGAAAGGGAGAATAGGAAGACTAAGTCGCAGAAGCCAAATGAAAAAAGTACACTGTCTCTAATACTGCAAATATATACTCATATCACTGAATCTTAGAGCTTTCAGGGGCCTTGGGGATAAAGTAATGGATTATTTTATTTTCTATTTCTCTTTCTCTTTTTTTGCTACTTCTTGAGAGCCTCTACTTACAGGAACCTAATGGATTAAAAACACTGACACTTAAGTTCAATAAATTGGCAAAAGTCACAAATCAAAAAAGAGTAACAGAGAAGATAAAAAGTAAATCTATTCTACACTGGTTTTTTTACTTTTCTTTTTTTTCTTACAGGCAAGAATCTCACTCCTGGGTCCAAGCAATTCTCCTACCTCAGCCTCCCGAGTAGCTGGGACTACAGGCGCATGCCACCATGCCTGGCTAATTTTTTGTATTTTTAGTAAAGACAGGGTTTCACTGTATTAGCCAGGATGATCACGATCTGACCTTTAGATCCACCATGCCCAGCCTATTTCACGTTGTTTTATGTTTGAAAGTCTTGATCGATGTGGAATATAGATTACATGGGAATACAGATCAAGAAACTAGATCCCAAGAGATGATCTACTGAGGGACAGGATTTACTCTGATGTCCTACTGGAATAGAAAAAGAAAACAAAACCTGCATCTCCAATCTGTTCATCCAGTTACTAAGTAAATCAAATTGGCCATACACTAAATGCTGTCATTCCTATTTCATTTTCTTTCAGTTACCATTTTTTCCCCCTTTCTTAACAAATCAAACACATAGCTTAGGATGGGTGTGGTGGCTCACTCCTATAATTCCAGCACTTTGGGGGGCCGAGGCAGGAGGATCACCTGAGGTCAGGAGTTTGAGGCCAGCCTGGCCAACATGATGAAATCCCATCTCTACTAAAAGTACAAAAGTAGCTGGGCATGGTGGCATGTGTTTGTAATCCTAGCTACTCAGGAGGCTAAGGCAGGAGAATCACTTGAACCCGGGCAGCAGAGGTTGCAGTGAGCTAAGATTGTGCCACTGCACTCCAGCCTAGGCAACAAGAGTGAAACTCTGTCTAAAAAACAAAAACGAAAACCAAAACCAAAAAAAAAAAAAAACAAAAAAACCATAGCTTGAAAATTCTAGTACCAACAATAATATATAATCTTTATAAGTTAGATAGCCAGGCTGGGCCCATTAAACACAGTTTTGGCTCCAAGTCTTCCTAACAATTGCTGTTTATTTTGTTCTGTTATACCTTCTCTTGCAAAAGAAAATCAAAAGAAACGGTCATAGTAACACACTCAACTAATTTTTTTCTAATTTTATGGTTTTCTCCCACTCCAATTACTTTTTATACCTTTGGTCTTAGTTTTTCTATCTATAAAATCAAGTGCTAAATAATTAACTATCATCTTTTTTTTTTTTTTTGAGACATAGAGTTTTGCTCTTGTTACCCAGGCTGGAGTGCAATGGCGCGATCTCGGCTCACCTCAACCTCCGCCTCCTGGGTTCAGGCAATTCTCCTGCCTCAGCCTCCTGAGTAGCTGGGATTACAGGCACGCGCCACCATGCCCAGCTAATGTTTTGTATTTTTAGTAGAGACGGGGTTTCACCATGTTGACCGGGTTGGTCTCAATCTCTTGACCTTGTGATCCACCCGCCTCGGCCTCCCAAAGTGCTGGGATTATACAGGCTTGAGCCACCGCGCCCGGCCGATTAACTATCATCTTTAGCATCATTAGATTATACAAGTTTCTAGCCTGGGCAACTAGAACCCTGTCTCTACAAACAATACAGAAATTAGCCAGGCATGGTGGTGTGCACCTGTATTCCCAGCTACTTGGGAAGCTGAGGTGGTAGGACTGCTTGGACTTAAGACAAGGCTGCAGTGAGCTATGACTGTACCACTGCACTCCAGCCTGGGCAACAGGGCAAGACCCTGTCTCAACAAAAACAACAAAAAGCAAAGCTCTATTCTAACAGAATTATAGAAAACAACTTATTAAATCCTCTCAGCTCTATGAAGTGGGTGTCAACCCATTTTGCAGATGAGGTCAATAAGCCACACAGACTTTAGGCAATTTGCTCATGACCATGCAGCTTGGTAAATTGGAGAGCAAAGATGTGAACCTGATGGCTCCAGAGTAGGAACTCTTAAAATGCTTAAATGCTGTGCAAAGCAAATAAGACAAACCAAATGAAAGCACAATACTGCTATCTAAATGAAGACATCACCTACAAAGGTGGTCCTTATTGGAATTCATGAACCAAAAACCTTAACCGTGCTCAATTAACACAACTTACAGCAATTCTGCAGCTTACATTCCATCTGAGGGGGAGATGGCTACTTCAGTACTTTTTACTTTTTTAGTCTTTCACAAGTATCTTCTTAAGATAGCAAACAATCAAATTTACCAAAATAACAAATGAAATCCAAGACTTTTCAAAATTTAAAGCTAGCATCTAACATTATCTAACAAGTCTCTATTTAAATATGGATTGTGATCTCAATTATATTGTATTTACAATTACGTACTTAAGAGACTTCATAAAGTTACTGCCCAAACAAGATGAAGTATAATATATGTTTTGAGGCAATTACACATTTACCACTCTTATAGTCTTGGTATTCATATGAGAAGGAGAGAAGGTGAATTCAAAATCTCTTACCATTGATCTTTCAGGATATCCAAACAAATAGCCCCTGTGACGGAACTAATATTAGGATGCCATATTTTAGTGATAAACCGGACCTAGAATATAAAGCACACTTGAGTTTTTAAGTAACAGAAATAAAACAGTTTAAGTAGAACTACAAGAAAATGAAATCTTCAATCTAAAAAAAGAAAGGTCCCTGTATCTATTAAGTCATTTTGCCTAGGTGTAAGAAGGGGTATAGAAGACAAAGGATTCAGTAAGCTGAATGTTGTCATTAACATATATTGTTTTTAAACTCTTTAATAAATGTTCCACCTTTAATCAAACTCAACAATTACTAGGAGCTTACATTTTACCTAGCATAATGGTAGATGATATGAGAATACAACAGAGACTAAAATCCATTTTGGTAAACAAAGTAGTACACAAAATAAAATAGTAAATGGCACTTTTCTTCATGTGAGGCAGGGTGCAAAATAGGTTTGAGGAAAAAAAGCAAGTAAAATCAGTGAATGGAAGCACAAATAATAAGTGGCTGTGCTTCTCTTAATCTTTCTGTAGAATTTTTTCTCAAATTCTTTTTATTGGAGGGCCTATTATGATGTAACAGGCACTGAGAAGACTCTCTAAGGCTTAGAGTTTAAGAAATCTACCCAAAATCAAATAGGTAGTTAAACAGAGACTAATGTAAACTCCCACAATATGTTTCCAGATTCTGAGTCTAATCATCTCATTATTTGTCTCAGTATGTAAGAATAATAAACCAACAAGTGAAAATGCTAAAACATGAGGATCGCTTGAATCTGAAAGGTTGAGGTTGCAGCAAGCTGTGATTGTGCCATGGTACTACAGCCTGAGCAAGAGAGCGTGACCAAATTAAAAAAAAGATAACTCTTTAATACATGCTCCTAAGCTATTTATGGAAAGAAGCTAAGAGTTTCCACTTCTCTCATCTCTGTCACTTCTTGATTTTTCTATACTCTGCTTCTTCCTTGTATCCTGCTCACTCACTAACTCTCATTCAATCTAAAAAAGCACTTTAATTCACCAATGACTTTAAAATACAGAAAACCAATAGATACTTTCCATTCCTTCATTCTTGCTATGCTTGATTCTTTTTAGTCTTAATAATTTTACTACTTTCAATGATACCTAATTCTCTCCAACCACCTTCCTATTAAAGGAGACATCATTTGTCACCTAGGTTACTACAGTCTCCTGACTTTATTGCATACCTGTCTGTTCCCTCCAATTGTTTTCCACACCAAAATTAAAGAGAGCCCTTTAAAACAAATCTGATTTGGGCCGGGCGCGGTGGCTCAAGCCTGTAATCCCAGCAGTTTGGGAGGCCAAGGCGGGTGGATCACGAGGTTGAGAGATCGAGACCATCCTGGTCAACATGGTGAAACCCCATCTCTACTAAAAATACAAAAAAAAAAAAAAAAAAGTAGCTGGGCATGGTGGCACGTGCCTGTAATCCCAGCTACTTAGGAGGCTGAGGCAGGAGAATTGCCTGAGCCCAGGAGGTGGAGGTTGCAGTGAGCCGAGATCGCGTCATTGCACTCCAGCCTGGGTAACAAGAGCGAAACTCCGTCTCAAAAAAAAAAAACAAAACCAAATCTGATTTGCATCACTGTGCTGCTTAAGGACCATTAATGACCCTCTCGTTCCCTTCAGGTAAGCCCTCTCTCTCTCTCTTTTTTTTTTTGAGAAGGAGTCTTGCTCTGTCATCCAGGCTAGAGTCTAGAGTGAAATGGCGCAATCTCGGCTCACTGCAACCTCCATTTCCCAGGTTCAAGCAATTCTCCCTGACTCAGCCTCCCAAGTAGTTTAGATTTTAGGTGCCCACTACCACACGTGGCTAATCTTTGTATTTTTAGTAGAGATGGGGTTTTGCCATGTTGGCCAGGCTGGTCTCGAACTCCTGACCTCACATCATCCTCCCACCTCGGCCTCCCAAAGTGCTGGGATTACAAGCATGAGCCACTGCGGTAGGCCAAGCCCACAATCTTTAACCTGGCCCTAGACTACCCCTGAAATCTCAAGTTTTACCTCTATCCCATACTCCACTCTCCTGCTCAAAAAGTCATATTCAACTTTTCCCCTGCTCTGGGCCTTCATACATATTTGTTTTCTCAATAACATGCCTCTATGCCCTCTTCTCTCAATGAATTCCTAGTTATTCTTCAAGTTTGTTTCTATATCACTTATTCCTGATCTGTTTCACACAGCTGTAGTTTCCTTTGCTATAGTATTTTTTTTTTTTTTTTGAGACGGAGTTTCGCTCTTGTTACCCAGGCTGGAGTGCAATGGCGCGATCTTGGCTCACCACAACCTCCGCCTCCTGGGCTCAGGCAATTTTCCTGCCTCAGCCTCCTGAGTAGCTGGGATTACAGGCACGCACCACCATGCTCAGCTAATTTTTTGTATTATTAGTAGAGACGGGGTTTCACCATGTTGACCAGGATGGTCTCGATCTCTTGGCCTCGTGATCCACCTGCCTTGGCCTCCAAAAGTGCTGGGATTACAGGCTTGAGCCACCGCGCCCAGCACTTTTGCTATAGTATTAATTACACTTCTATGATTTCTGCCTTATTTGTCTGGTCTTCCCTAAAAGACACTGTATCCATCCTACTTAATAAAGTATCCCTAGTATATAAGTGACTCACACTGAAGGAATGTGCACTTAACATTATGGCAAACATGTTATTATAGGGTTATAATATCAAATACAATGCAAGTTAAGTAAGACAGTAATGTAGGGCTTATGAACAACACATTTCTCTCTCTCTCTCTAAGACGGGGTCTTACTCCTGTAGTCCAAGCTTGAGTGCAATGGTACAATCTTGGCTCACTGCAACCTCAGCCTCCCAGGTAGCTGTGACTACAGGCACACACCATCATATCCAGCTAAATTTTTAATTTCCAGCAGTGATGGGGTTTCATATTATCCAGGCTGGTCTTGAACTCCTGGGATCACAAGATCTGCCCGTCATTTCTCTCTCTCTCTAAGACGGGGTCTTACTCCTGTAGTCCAAGTTTGAGTGCAATGGTACAATCTTGGCTCACTGCAACCTCAGCCTCCCAGGTAGCTGTGACTACAGGCATACACCATCACATCCAGCTAATTTTTTAATTTCCAGCAGTGATGGGGTTTCATATTATCCAGGCTGGTCTTGAACTCCTGGGATCACAAGATCTGCCCGTCTTAGGCTCCCAAAGTACTAGGATTACAGGCGTGAGCCACTGAACCGGAATCAAACATTGTTTTACAACAGGTATAACCACAAATTACATGAGGAGGAGGAGGAGAAAAAGAATCATTTTGAATTTGCAGATGAGAATTTAATCTTCAAGGGCCGGATGTGGTGGCTCACACCTGTAATCTCAACACTTCAGGAGATCAAGGTGGGTGAAATCACTTAGGCCTAGGAGTTCAAAAGAAGCCTGGGCAACCCCCATGTCTACAAAATACGAAAAATTTAGCCAGACATGGTGGTGTATGCCTGTAGTCCCAGCTACTTGAAGGCTGAGGTGAGAGGATCACTTGAGCCCGGGGTGCAGAGGCTGCAGTGAGCTATGATCATGCCACTGCACTCCAGCCTGGGCAAGAGAGCAAGACCTTGTCTCAAAAACTAAACTGAAATAAAAATTTTGTAAAAAAGAATTTAATCTTCAAGATTATCTCCATGGCTGGGCACAGTGAATAAAGTCTATAATTCCAACAATCTGGGATGCCAAAGTGGGAAGACTGTTTGAGGCTATGAGTTTGAGACCAGCCTGGGCAACGTAATAAGACCCTGTCTCGCCGGGCACGGTGGCTCAAGCCTGTAATCCCAGCACTTTGGGAGGCCGAGGCGGGTGGATCACGAGGTCGAGAGATTGAGACCATCCTGGTCAACATGGTGAAACCCCATCTCTACCAAAAATACAAAAAATTAGCTGGGCATGGTGGCACGTGCCTGTAATCCTAGCTACTCAGGAGGCTGAGGCAGAAGAACTGCTTGAACCCAGGAGGCGGAGGTTGCGGTGAGCCAAGATCGCGCCATTGCACTCCAGCCTGGGTAACAAGAGCAAAACTCCGTCTCAAAAACAAAACAAAACAAAACAAAACAAAACAAAACAAAACAAAACAAAACAAAACAAAACAAAACAAAACAAAACAGACCCTGTCTTGCTGGGCGCGGTGGCTCAAGCCTGTAATGCCAGCACTTTGGGAGGCCGAGACAGGTGGATCACGAGGTCGAGAGATCGAGACCATCCTGGTCAACATGGTGAAACCCCATCTCTACTAAAAGGGCAAAAAATTAGCTGGGCATGGTGGCACGAGCCTGTAATCCCAGCTACTCAGGAGGCTGAGGCAGGAGAATTGCCTGAGCCCAGGAGGCGGAGGCTGCGGTGAGCCGAGATCGCGCCATTGCACTCCAGCCTGGGTAACAAGGGCGAAACTCCGTGTCAAAAAAAAAAAAAAGACCCTGTCTCTATTAAAAAATAATAATCATAGCCTGTAATCCCAGCACTTTGGAAGGCCGAGATGGGTGGATCACCTGAGGTTGGGAGTTCGAGACCAGCCTGACCAACACAGAGAAACCCTGTCTCTACTAAAAATACAAAATTAGCCAGGTGTGGTGGCATATGCCTGTAATCCCAGCTATTTGGGAGGCTGAGGCAGAAGAATCACTTGAACCCAGAAGGCGGAGGTTGCGCTGAGCTGAGATTGTACCATTGCATTCCAGCTGGGCAACAAGAGGGAAATTCCATCTAAATAATAACAATAATAACAATAGTAACAACAACAACAACAACAATAATAATAAAGTCTTTATTTTCACATACAAAACTAACACTAGCATTGTCTGGGAACTTCAGAACACTCACTAGCTTTGGGAAGCACTCAATGAATAAAAACAGAAATCTGAACACTGTAACAGTGGATACTAAATGTTCCCAGATAGAAACGAAGGAAATTATTCTTACTTGTCAATATTGGCATAGCATCAATGGTTCTTATCTCCTCCTACAAGATGCACTGTACATTTGATCACTTCCCCCCACCCGCCCTTTTTTTTTTTTGGGACGGAGTTTTGCTCGTTACCCAGGCTGGAGTGCAATGGCGCAATCTCGGCTCACCGCAACCTCCGCCTCCTGGGTTCAGGCAATTCTCCTGCCTCAGCCTCCTGAGTAGCTGGGATTACAGGCACATGCCACCATGCCGAGCTAATTTTTGTATTTTTAGTAGAGACGGGGTTTCACCATGTTGACCAGGATGGTCTTGATCTCTTGACCTCGTGATCCACCCGCCTCGGCCTCCCAAAGTACTGGGATTACAGGCTTGAGCCACCGTGCCCGGCCTTTCCCCCTTTTTTAAAGATGGGGTTTCACCATTTCACCATGATGGCCAGGCTGGTCTTGAACTCCTGACCTCAGGTGATCCACCCACCTCGGCCTCCCAAAGTGCTAGGATTACAGGCCTGAGCCACTGCGTCCGGCATTTGATTCACTTTTTTTTTTTTTTTTTTTTTTGAGATGGAGTTTCGCTCTTGTTACCCAGGCTGGAGTGCAATGGCGCGATCTCGGCTCACCGCAACCTCCGCCTCCTGGGTTCAGGCAATTCTCCTGCCTCAGCCTCCTGAGTAGCTGGGATTATAGGCACGTGCCACCATGCCCAGCTAATTTTTTGCACTTTTTAGTAGAGACGGGGTTTCACCATGTTGACCAGGATGGTCTCGATCTCTCGACCTCGTGATCCACCCGCCTCAGCCTCCCAAAGTGCTGGGATTACAGGCTTGAGCCACCGCGCCCGGCTGATTCACTTTTTAGTTTAACAAACACTTTAGCTCCTACTTCATGGTAGATGCGAGTTCATATTTCCATCTGTAACTTCCAGTTTTAAGATCTGAAAATATATGAAGTGTATCTTTTTTTGAGAGGGAGTCTCACGCTGTTGCCCAGGCTAGAGTGCAATAGCATGATCTTGGCTCACTGCAACCTTCCCCTCCTGGGTTCAAGCAATTCTCCTGCCTCAGCCTCCTGAGTAGCTGGGATTACAGGTGTGTGCCACCACACCCGGCTATTTTTTATATTTTTAGTAGAGATGGGGTTTTGCCATGTTAGTCAGGCTAGTCTTGAACTCCTGATCTCAGGTGATCCACCCACCTCGGCCTCCCAAAGTGCTAGGATTACAGATGCGAGCCACCACTTCTGGCCATATCTTGCTTTTTATTAAATTTATTTATTTTTGAGACAGGGTCTCAAAGCATATTACATTATTAAGCCAGCTTTAACACCCTTATCATACAAAAGAAATGCTATTTTACTTTGAATATGCATGTACAGATGAGCATATGCTCATTAAAGATTATTAGCATTGGTATGTATATGCAATACATGAACATGTAACAAGTATGTTGATAACACCAAGGAAAAAAAGCAAAATTCACAACATAAATTTTTTTTTTTTTTTTTTTTTTTTGAGACGGAGTTTCGCCCTTGTTACCCAGGCTGGAGTGCAATGGTGCGATCTCGGCTCACCGCAACCTCCGCCTCCTGGGCTCAGGCAATTCTCCTGCCTCAGCCTCCTGAGTAGCTGGGATTACAGGCACGTGCCACCATGCCCAGCTAATTTTTTGCACTTTTAGTAGCGATGGGGTTTCACCATGTTGACCAGGATGGTCTCGATCTCTCGACCTCGTGATCCACCCGCCTCGGCCTCCCAAAGTGCTGGGATTATAGGCTTGAGCCACTGCGCCCGGCAAAATTTTTTTTTTTTTGAGAGTCTTGTTCTATTGTGCCAGGCTGCAGTGCAGTGGCACGATCTTAGCTCACCGCAACCTCTGCCTCCCAGGTTCGTGAATTTCTTCTGTCTTAGCCTCCTGAGTAGCTGGGACTAAAGGCCCATGCCACCACACTCAACTAATTTTTTTTTTTTTTTTTTTTTTTGGTATTTTTAGTAGAGACAGGTTTTAACCATTTTGGCCAAGTGGTCTTGAACTCCTGAGCTCAAATCATTCAGCCGCCCCGCCTCCCTAAGTGCTGGGATTACAAGCATGCAAACCACCATATCCAGCCTACAACTTAATCTCTATTAGAGCAGGACATACCACTGGGTTAGAATTTTACTAATCTAATGATTTTTTTCACTAACACAATATACACTGCAATTTAATGCTAGATATCATATTGGTTGTATGCATTTAATCAAATTCCTTCTACACTATTTTTCACCTGATTCAAAGATGTTTTTCTCTGTTTAGAAGTAAACCTATGCCTCTGGTCAATAATTTATTCCGTAACAATAAACAGAAAATATTCTGTGATCATGGTAAGACAAATGTGAATTTTTAATTTTTCAAATTCTAGCTGCACAGTAGTAACAAGAATATAACCAGTTACTTTGATACTTTTACCTCATTAACACTTAATGAGGTAAGACTTAAGCCTGAGTCCCAACACATGTGAACACATAATTCAGCAAGAAATTTACATAAATAATTCCCATTCTTCCCATTTATTTACCAACCAGTAAAAATTCAAATCAATGTAGTATACATCTAGAACATATTTATCATGTTTATTAACATTTACCATAAGAGCATAATGCCATAAGGTATATTTTCTTGTTTGTTCTTTTTTTAAAAAAATTTTATTACATATATACCATATTTAAAGAACACTAAACTGCAACTAGGACTAATTGGTTGAAACCACAGTAAGACAAATTGGGGTTGAACCGAAGAAGATGTTTCTAAATGTCAAAGCTACCTTCTAAAGGAACAGCTGGAATTAGAGACGTAGAGGCCTTTTTCTCTCTCTTTTTTAAAAGAAAGAGAAAAAGATACAAACCACAGTGCTTTGTGGTTTGTATCTTTTTCTTTTTTATTGTGACTAGAGACAGGGCCTTGCTATGATGTCCAGGCTGAACTCAAACTCCTGAGCTCAAATGCTTCTCCTGCCTTGACTTCCCCAAGTGCTGGGATTATATAGGTGTGAACCACCATGCCTGGTCAGATAATAGTGGCTAAACAGCAATATGAGGTAGTAGCAAAAACATCAGATATACTTCAGTTCTTATGTTTTGAGTCTATTTTTTCTCATTTCAATGAAACGGGGGGTGGGTGTGGCAGCTCATACCTGTAATCCCAGCACTTTGGGAGGCCAAGGTGGAGGGATCACTTGAGCCCAGGAGTTAAAGGCTGCATTAAGCTACGATTGTGCATGCCACTACACTCCACACTGAGCAACAGAGCAAGATACCGTCTCTAAAAAAAACTGGGAATGAGGTGGAAGAAATTTAATAAAAGTTATTTATTTCAAGAATTAAAGTAACAGGTCAAAGTGCCTAAAATAGAGCCATAACTATACAATTACTTTGAAGCTATTAGACACTATAAGGGCTATACTTTTACCGAGACATAATTCACCCACTTACAGTGTACAACTTTCTTTTCCTTTTCTTTTTTTTTTTTTGAGATGGAGTCTTGCTCTGCTGCCCAGGCTACAGTGCAATGGCACGGGGTCTCAGCTTACTGCAACCTCCGCCTCCTAGGTTCAAGCAATTCTCCTGCCTCAGCCTCCCAATTAACTGGAATTACAGGTGCGTGCCACCTCACTCAGCTAATTTTTTTAATTTTTAGCAGAGAATTACAGGAGATTGCCACCTCTCCCAGCTAATTTTTTTATTTTTAGCAGAGACGAGGTTTTACCATGTTGGCCAGGCTAGTCTCGAACTCCTGACCTCAGGTGATCCACTCACCCCAGCCTTCTAAAGTGCTGGGTTACAGGTGTGAGCCACCTCGCCTGTGCAACTTTCTTTTAGTATATTCACAGACTTGTGCCATTATCACCACAATCTAATTTTTTACCATTTTATCACTTTAAAAAGAAACTCTGTAACCATCAGCAGCTACTTTCCCATTCTTCTACCTCTAAACCACCACCAATCTCCTTTCTGTCTCTAGGATTTGCCTTTTCCAATGTTTCATATAAATAAACAATATAATGTAAAGCTTTTATGTCTGGTTTCTTTCATTTAGCATACTGTTTTCAAGGTTCATGTACCTTGTAGCATTTATCAGTACTTCCTTCTTCTTTATAACCAAATAGTATTCCACAGTATGGATATACAACATTTTACTTATCCATTCACCAGTCGATGGGCATTTTTGGTTGCTTCCATTTTTTGGCTATAATGAACAGTGCTGGTATAAACATCTGTGTACAAGTTACTGTGTGAATAAATGTTATACCTTGAAGTAGAAATGCTGAGTCTCAAGAGAACTCTAAGTTTGCCATTTTGATCAAACTGTTTCCCAATGAGGCTGCGATAACATCTTACATTTCCTCAAGCAATATATGAGAATTTCAATTTATAGAGAAAATTTAAGTGTCAATGCTACTGTATTTTAAAATGTTGTTATAGATGAAAGCCAACAAGATATTTTGGAAAGGGCCTCCCTCTCTTGGGGTGGAGTCACTGGTTACTGCCATATAACATTTACCAAGTGCTTACTACTACTCCAGGCACTTGTAACTATAACATTTTATCAAATCTCAGGTACCATCAACTATTTAAGACACCACTGTTTTATGTACCCTTATGTAATATGGTTTGGATTTGTGTCCCCGCTCAAATCTCTTGTCAAATGATAATCCACAATGTTGGAGGTGGTGCCTGGTGGGAAGTGACTGGATCATGGAGCTGGTTTCTCATGGTTTGACACCATCCCATCCCCCTTGGTGCTATGGTGGTGTGAGTTCTCATGAGAACTAGTTGTCTTCAAGTGTGTGGTATTTCTCCCAACTCTCTCTTGCTCCTGTTCCTGCCATGTAAGATGTGTCTGCTTCCCCTTGGTCTTCTGCCGTGATTTTAAGTTTCCTGAGGCCTCCCCAGAAGCAGAAGCCACTGTGCTTCCTGCACAGTCTATATAACCACGAGCCAATTAAACCCCTTTTGAGATGGAGTCTCGGTTTATCAGAGCCATATGTAATCTGGGTTCCATTTAACTTCTAAGCCTCCACTCACTCATTTATTAGGGCAGTTGTAAAAACTTTTGGGAAAGGTATATAAAATTCCTAGCACAGGCTAGGTACTGTGGCTCACGCCTGTAATCCCAGCACTTTGGGAGGCCAAGGCAGGTGGATCACCTGAGGTCAGGAGTGCAAGAGCAGCCTGGCTAACATGGTAAAACCCCATCTCTACTAAAAATACAAAAAATTAGCCAGGAGTGGTGGTGGGTGCCTATAATCCCAGCTACCTGGGAGGCTAGGGCAGGAGAATCGCTTGAACCCAGGAGTAGGAGGTTGTGGTAAACCGAGATTGCGTCATTGCACTCCAGCCTGGGCAACAAGAGTAGGACTCCGTCTCAAAAAAAAAAAAAAAAAAAAAAAAAAAATCCTAGTACAAAACAAGTGACAGCTGCTACTCTCATTATTAAATAGTAAAAATACAGTGGTTGAGAACAGTCCTTCTAAGAGCGCTTTTCTTTCTTCCTTTCTCATTTCCATGAAAAAACAAAAAACTAAATAAAACAAAACCCAAATGTCCATCAACTGCCGAATGAAAAAACAAAATTTGGTCTACACTTACAATGGAATATTATTCAGCCTTAAAAAAAGGTATAACAGGCCGGGCGCGGTGGCTCAAGCCTGTAATCCCAGCACTTTGGGAGGCCGAGGCGGGTGGATCACGAGGTCAAGAGATCGAGACCATCCTGGTCAACATAGTGAAACCCCGTCTCTACTAAAAATACAAAAAATTAGCTGGGCATGGTGGCGCGTGCCTGTAATCCCAGCTACTCAGGAGGCTGAGACAGGAGAATTGCCTGAGCCCAGGAGGCGGAGGTTGCGGTGAGCCGAGATCGCGCCATTGCACTCCAGCCTGGGTAACAAGAGCGAAACTCCGTCTCAAAAAAAAAAAAAAAAAAAAAGGTATAACATGAATGAACCTTGATTACATTATGCTAAATGCTATAAACCAGACACAAAACAGCACCATAGAATTCCACTTACATGAGGTTCCTGAAGCAGTCAAATTCAGAGAAACAGAAACAGTGGTTACCAGAAGCTGGGAGCAGGGAATAATAAGGAGTCATTGCTTAATGGGTACAAAGTTTCAGTTTGGAAAGGTGAGAAAGTTCTACAGACAGATGATGGTAAAGTTTAAACAACAAGGTAAATATACTGCCACTGAACTGTTCACATAAAAATGATTACAATGGACCGGGCGCGGTGGCTCACACCTGTAATCCCAGCACTTTGGGAGGCTGAGGCGGGTGGAACACAAGGTCAGGAGTTAAAGATAAACCTGGTCAAGATGGTGAAACCCCATCTGTACTAAAAATACAAAAATTAGCCAGGCATGGTGGCAGAAGTCTGCAATCCCAGCTACTTGGGCGGCTGAGGCAGAAAACTGCTTGAACCCGAGAGGCAGAGGTTTGCAGTGAGCCAAGATCATGCTACTGCACTCCTGCACTTCAGCCTAGGTGACAGGGTAAGACTCTGCCTCAAAAAAAAAAAAAAAAAGAAAAGAAAAAAGAAAAGAAATGATTACGATGGTAAATTTTATGTTATGTATATTTTATCATAATAAAAAAAAAATCCACCAGGCTTAGCAGAAAACAGATGTACATAAACAACAGACTAATAGGCAGCCCATACTGCTAGGTGAGCCAAAATTACCTTGGAACTTCCATCATCTTACCTATTCTTAAATTGGAACAACTAATAGGTTGAATGAACAAATTCTAGAACACTCTGAGTGACTGCTATTATTTGCTCAAGGGACACTATACTATTAGGAACTACTGATAATATATAGGTATATAAGAAATGGTCCTTGATTCAGGAGCATAAAAGCTAGTAAAAGATAAATACCAAAATAATACATGAGTTGGAACTATATTTGTGTTGCCACTATATAAGTGGTATAAAATCATATTGAGAGAGTAGAGGGAGAAACATTTGATTAAGTCAGCTTAATGGAGAAAGTGATACTTGGGCCTCAGAGAAAACTAGAATTTTAAATAATAGTGAAAAGATTTAAGTGAAAATGATAGAAAGCTGTGGAAGAATAAGTATCATCTACAAATAAACAATCTAAGATAAAAAATGAGACCCACATTGCGAGTGGAAGTGGTAAAAGATTAGAGTAAAAAAGAAGATTGGGGTCAGGTTCTAGGAGGTTTTAAGTGCCAATCTATGAAGTTTAGACTTTATTCAGGAAAAGAAGTATGATCAAAACTGCATCCTAGGAAGATTTCTAGACCAACAGTGCAGAGAATGAGTAGAAACGGCAAAGATGAAAGGATGATTAAATAATAGATAAAACAGGGAATAAAGTTGAATGCCTAAATTAAAGTGCTGATGACAGTAAAAGCAGAGATATAAAGGAAGTGGTTCAATCAAAAAATAAGTTTACGCCGGGCGCGGTGGCTCAAGCCTGTAATCCCAGCACTTTGGGAGGCCGAGGCGGGTGGATCACGAGGTCAAGAGATCGAGACTATCCTGGTCAACATGGTGAAACCTCGTCTCTACTAAAAATACAAAAAATTAGCTGGGCATGGTGGCGCGTGCCTGTAATCCCAGCTACTCAGGAGGCTGAGGCAGGAGAATTGCCTGAACCCGGGAGGCGGAGGTTGCGGTGAGCCGAGATCGCGCCATTGTACTCCAGCCTGGGTAACAAGAGCAAAACTCCGTCTCAAAAAAAAAAAAAAAAAAAAGTTTAGGTTGGGTACCCCTGATATATATGATCATAGAGTATTGCATTCCCCCTTTCAACATTTATCACAGTTGCAATTCAATTTCAATATTGCTCACAGTTGCAATCTCCATTTCTGAACTCTATGAAAGTAGTAACAGTGTCTTAGTTACTGCTATATTCCTTGGCACACAGTACTCAAATAATGGCTGAATGAAGGTAGAATGTACTCTCCTAAAACACATACTTCTTTGAATCAAGTAAGAACCTCTGTTTATATGTAAAAGGGCTCTTTAAATTTGGGAACACTGCAAGTATTGCTAGATCTAGTATATAAGCCATTGTCAGATGTACATCCTATTCCAGTTTTGAGCCTTTACTGGCTGCCTTTGGGTAAGTTTGCTTTTCAATCTAATTTCAGAGGCAAGCCATCTTCCATTACCTAAAATCCTGCCCACATCAAATTTACACAGTTAACAACTCAAAAAGCTGTGACTTTAATAAGCCCTAAAATATATATTAATAAAATGAGGTTAGAAACAAAATATTTTGTAAGTTCATGCAAAAAAACAGGCTTACAATACCTTAGGGGGATTAAATGGGTATGTTTCTGGTATTTTTATCTCTAGTTGGTATCTTCCTCCTAAAAAAATGGGGAAAACAAAGTTAAGAATGCTGCTCACTTGAAATATGTAAAGACAAACATACTGGTGAACTTTTCAAAGCAGCTACTGTTTTATATTCAATTATAAACATTCATTTTAAAGTTGAAAACCGGAAAGTAATCAAAAGCACTAGTTTTTAATTTAAAGGCTGTTTAAAGCATACAGCTCTTGAAGCTATCTAAGGACAATTAAAAAAAGAGAGAGAGAGAAAAAAAAATAAAGCATATAGATTACCCATTTCATACAACTGTTATTTGTTTATCAGTGAGTAACAGAGCTAGAGATAAATACATTAAATCCAAACAATCCAACACCAACATTTCATCAGGGCAATTAACTATTATCGATTTTTTTTTTTTTTTAAGACGGGGTTTCACCATGTTGGTCAGGCTGGTCTTGAACTCCCAACCTCAGGTGGTCCATCCGCCTTGGCCTCCAAAGTGCTTGGATTACAGGTGTGAGTCACCACGCCTGGCCTAACTATTACAGTTTTAATTGCCTACTGTTTTCTCTAATCCACCTTGTTAAGAATTGCTTAAAAAAAAAAAAAAAAAAAAAAAAAAAGAAGGCAAGGAGGTATAAAAGTATAGATGATACAAAGGATAGAGATTATGCCATAAACAAAATTCTACTTTTAACTGGTTGTCGCAAACGAAATAAGGCCCCAATCTTTTCATTTGTGCCCTAAATTAAATGTTCATACTTATTTGTTAATTTTAATTGCACCATTTTATTGGTGCAATTAAACTGCAATTACTTTTGCACCAATGTAATAAAAACAAGCTGGTTCCATGGTTAAGGCCTGTAATCTCAACACTTTGGGAGGCCAAAGTGGGAGGTCTGCTTAAAAATAGGCCAGGAGTTTGAGTACAGCCTGGTCAATATAGCAAGACCTTTTCTCTATTTTAATAAAAAAAACCCCTTTTATCCTTAAATTTTTAAACAAAATTCAACAAGAGAGGGAGACTAAAAGACAAAATGCTATTTCTTTAAATGGGTATATAAAATGTGAAATTTTACCAAGGAGTTTTTCTAATGAGTAATATACAAATAAAAGACACCTTTTTGTTTTGTTTTGACGTTATCTTAAGCAACTAGCAGCTAAACAAGCATTTTTTATTTTTATTTATTTTATTTTATTTTATTTTATTTTTTTGAGATGGAGTTTCTCTATTGTTACCCAGGCTGGAGTGCAATGGCGCGATCTCGGCTCACTGCAACCTCCGCCTCCTGGGTTCAGGTAATTCTCCTGCCTCAGCCTCCTGAGTAGCTGGGATTACAGGCACATGCCACCATGCCCAGCTAATTTTTTGTATTTTTTTTAGTAGAGACGGGGTTTCACCATGTTGACCAGGATGGTCTCGATCTCTCGACCTCGTGATCCACCCACCTCAGCCTCCCAAAGTGCTGGGATTACAGGTTTGAGCCACCGCGCCCAGCCAACAAGCATTTTTTAAAAGCTCATCTAGCTTCTCAGAGCTGGGGTACTTAAGGAGAGGATAACTGCCTCTTAAGAAACTCTAGGCAGGGCACAATGGCTCATTTCTGTAATCCCAGCACTTTGGGAGGCTGAGGTGGGCCCATCACTTGAGGCCAGGAGTTCAAGACTAGACTGGAAAACATGGCAAAATCCATCTCTACTAAAAATACAAAAATTAGCCAGGTGTTGTGGCAGGTGCCTATAATCCCAGCTACTTGGGAGGCTGAAGCACAAGAATCGCTTGAACCCAGGAGGCAGATAATGCACTGAGCCAAGACTGCGCAACCGCACTCCAGCCTGGGTGATAGAGCAAGAATCTGTCTCAAAAAAAAATAAATAAATAAATAAATAAAAGAAAGAAAGAAAAGAGGCCAGGCGCGGTGGCTCAAGCCTGTAATCCCAGCACTTTGGGAGGCCGAGGCGGGTAGATCACAAGGTCAAGAGATCAAGACCATCCTGGTCAACATGGTGAAACCCCGTCTCTACTAAAAATACAAAAAATTAGCTGGGCATGGTGGTGCATGCCTGTAATCCCAGCTACTCAGGAGGCTGAGGCAGGAGAATTGCCTGAACCCAGGAGGCGGAGGTTGCAGTGAGCCGAGATCGCGCCATTGCACTCCAGCCTGAGGAACAAGAGCGAAACTCCGTCTCCAAAAAAAAAAAAAAAAAAAAAAAGAAAGAAAGAAAGAAAAGAAACTCTGAAGGGAGAAGTCTTGCACTGGATGAGAGACTGGAATTGACTCCTAATTCTAATGCACCTTCTAAGGTTTTATGACAAATTATTAATAACATGGAATATTACAAAAGTCAATAAAACTATGCTATTGAAGTATTTATATATAAGACTATGAGATTTTGTTTCAAGATAATCAAAGAAAAGATCAGATCAAAGATGGCCATGGGCCGATAAGTTATTAAAGTTGGCTGGACAGGTTTCATTACATTCCTGTTCTTTTTTATGTATCTGCAACTTCTTGTAATAAAAAGTAAAATAAAAAATTGTGTGTTCATGGGGAGAAATGCCAGATATAGGTGATGAGGAGGAAGGCAGCATATTACACTGCCATGTGTGAACCTATGCAACAATCTTGCATGCTCTTCAAATGTACTCCAAAACCTAAAATGCAATAAAAAAAAAATTGGAAAAAAAAATGTGTGTGTTAGGAGCATTACTATCTTCAAAATTCTATACACTCAGCTCTCTAAAAAGTCAAACAGGAGGCCAGGCATGGTGGCTCAAGCCTGTAATCCCAGCACTTTGGGAGGCCGAGGCAGGTGGATCATGAGGTCAAGAGATGGAGACCATCCTGGTCAACATGGTGAAATCCCGTCTCTACTAAAAATACAAAACATCAGCTGGGCATGGTGGCGCGTGCCTGTAATCCCAGCTACTCAGGAGGCTGAGGCATTAGAATTGCCTGAACCCAGGAGGCGGAGGTTGCAGTGAGCCAAGATCATGCCATTGCACTCCAGCCTGGGTAACAAGAGCGAAACTATGTCTCAAAAAAAAAAAACAACAAAAAAAACCAAAGTCAAACAGGAGGCTTTCTTCAGTATGTTCTAGACCAGGCGTCCCCAAACTTTTTACACAGGGGGCCAGTTCACTGTCCCTCAGACCGTTGGAGGGCCGCCACATACTGTGCTCCTCTCACTGACCACCAATGAAAGAGGTTCCCCTTCCTGAAGTGCGGAGTGGGGCTGGATAAATGGCCTCAGGGGGCCGCATGCGGCCCGCGGGCCATAGTTTGGGGACTCCTGTTCTAGACTGTCAAATATACCTCCTCGCTTCTCCATTGTTATGAATGGATGGATAACTGAATTTGAGGGGGAAAAAAGTGGTACTATTTTCTTCAAGGCCTTTTTGGTTCTAATCCTTCTCTTTTTTTTTGAGACAGGATCTCGCTCTGTTGCCCAGGATAGAGTGCAGTGGCGAGATCCTGGTTTGGTTCCAGCGATTTCTGTGCCTCAGTCTCCTAAGTAGCTAAGATTACAGGTGCCTGCCACCCCTACATCTAGCTTTTGTTTTTTGAGACTGAATCTTGCTTGTCACCCATGCTGGAATGCAATGACACTATCTTGGTTCACTGCAACCTCTACCTCCTGGGTTCAAGCAGTTCTCCTGCTCCAGCCTCCCAAGTAGCTGGGATTATAGGCACCTGCCACCATCCCCAGCTAATTTTATATTTTTAGTAGAGACGAGGTTTCACCCTGTTGGACAGACTGGTCTCAAACTCCTGACCTCAGGTGATTCCCCCGCCTTGGCCTCCCAAAGTGCTAGGATTACAGGCATGAGCCACTGAGCCCAGCCAATTTTTTGTATTTTTTAGTTGAGATGGGGTTTACCATGTTGGTCAGGCTGGTCTTAAACTCCTGCCTCAGGTGATGCGCCTGCCTCAGGCTCCCAAAGTGCTGAGATTACAGGCATAAGCCATCACGCTTGACCTCTTCCTGCTATTTTTTTTTTTTTTTTTGATATGGAGAATCACTTGCCCAGGCTAGAGTGCAGTGGGGCAATCTTGGCTCACTGCAACCTCCACCTCCTGGTTCAAGTGATTCTCCTACCTCAGCCTCCTGAGTAGCTGGGACTAAAGGCACACACCACCAGCCTGGCTAATTTTTGTATTTTTTAAGTAGAGATGGGGTCTCACCATTTTGGCTAAGCTGTTCTTGAACTCCTGACCTCAAATGATCCACCCAGCTTGGCCTCCCTAAGTGCTGGGATTACAGGAGTGAGCCACTTTGCTTGGCCACTAGTTCTTTTTAATAGAATCCCATAGTGACTAATGCATGAGTTGAACTAAATGTCTCAATCACAGAATGTATAATAATAATGAAATTTAAAGAAAAGTAGCAGAAAGAAAAAAAAGGATAGATAAGAGAAAGGTACCTGAAGAAACTGTCTATACCCAGAATTATAAATGCTAGCTTCAAATGTAGTTGTAATAAATTTGGCTTCAGCACTACATAGGCTTTTCTTTTTCCTTCCTAAGAATACTTTTTTTTTTTCTGGTTAAACTCCGGATTACCATCTCTATAACCCATCATACAAAGTTCTTGAATGGCCAAAATAATCTCTTAGGAGCAATGTGAGAGCTGAGAGATATTATATAAATAATGCTGGACTCCAGAGTCTCCAAAATCTGACAACTATCCCATATGTTACATGCTCTGACAACTTTCAATATATAACCACTTAGCATTAATCACAGCACTATTTGATCAGGGTAATACAACTAATAATACTAATTTATGATGACTACATTATTCATATTATAATAGCTTTTACTATAAAACATTAACTTTCGAAGAGTAGCTTTTAATATTAAAAATTAATGATCTTGGCCAGGCGTGGTGGCTCACGCCTGTAATCTCAGCACTTTTGGATGCCAAGGCAGGCGGATCATGAGGTCAAGAACTCAAGACCATCCTGGCCAACATGATGAAACCCCGTCTCTATTAAAAATAGAAAAATTAGCTGGGTGTGGTGGCGCGTGCCTGTAGTTCCAGCTACTCGGGAGGCTGAGGCAGAAGAACTGCTTGAACTCGGGAGGCAGAAGCTGCAGTGAGCTGAGATGGCGCCACTGCACTCCAGCCTGGCACCTGGCGACGGAGTGAGACTGTCTCAAAAAGAAAAAAAAAAATTAATGATCTTTAATTTAACTTAACCCAAAGAGGATAAGATGGGAAAGAAATGAGAATTTTAAAAATGTCAACAATGACTAGAAGAACTTTTAAGAAGAAAAGCTCAAGAACTAAACTGTCCCTTTGTCATTGAATTATTAAGGTAAAAGAAGTTAAGAAAATTGAGTTAAGTAGCATGCACAATATGGCATTTTCCTATAAGTATTCTACTTCACAATCTGATTCTTTTAATACTAAAAAAACAGCTGCCTCATTACTTAATAATGGTTATAAATAGCTTAACATTCCACATGTAAACTTTTGACTTAGCATTTTAGATTTCTAAAAACTCAAAAAATTGCAACATCCTTGCAACAAATATTTATATATTTTACCTATCATATTTCAAAGAAAAATCATTAAAGTTTATGCCCTTAGTGCTTTTCCTTAATAAAACGAATAACTTCTCTTAACAGTTTTACAAAAAAATAATAGAATTCAAGTCACTCTATCTCAAATACATGCCAAAAAGTAGCAGCTGAAATAAGCACTTTTTTTTTTTTTTTTTGAGAGGGAGTCTCCCTCTGTTGCCCAGGTTGGAGTACAGTGGAGCGATCTTGGCTCACTGCAACCTCCACCTCCAGGGTTCAAGCGATTCTCCTGCCTCAGCCTCCTGAGTAGCTGGGATTACAGGCATATGACACTACACCCAGCTTATTTTTGTATTTTTAGTAGAGACAGGGTTTCACCACATTGGTCAGGCTGTTCTTGAACTCCTGACCTTGTGAACCACCTGCCTTGGCCTCCCAAAGTGCTGGGATTACAGGCATGAGCCACCACACCCAGCCAGAAATAAGCACTTCTCAATGACCAAACTTTTGGCCTGATTCTCAGTATCGAGGAAAAACAAAATAAAAAAATGACCAAACTTGTTTCAAACCAATCAAGAATATGTCTTAACTGTTCTGTAAGTATACATTATGCAATTAAAAAAATCATGTATTAAATATTGCTTCTACCTACCTAATTTAGTTCAGAAAGAGCCCTGTTTATAAAAATCAATTAAAAAATTTAAAACTTTGCAGACTGACCTCTAGAGTAGTATCATTGTCCTACTATCTTCCAAAAATACTTCAAAACAACCTAAAAAAAATTTAGCCAGTACATCTGAGGAAAAAAAAAAAAAAAAGGGCTGGGCACGGCAGCTCATGCCTGTAGTCCCAGCACTTTGGGAGGCCGAGGTGAGCAGATTGCCTGAGGTCAGGAGTTTAAAAGCACCCTGGCCAACATGTACACACGTGTGTATACACACACACACACACACACACATACACACACTCTCTCTCTCTCTCTCTCTCTCTCTTTGCGGCTGGGCTCGATGGCTGACGTCAGGGGTTTGTCACCAGCTTGGCCAACCCGGTCAAATGCCGTCTCTACTAAAAATACAAAATCTAGCCAGGCATGGTTGCAGGCGCCTGTAATTCCAACTATTAGGGAGGGTGAGGCAGGAGAATTGGTTGAACCCGGGACGTGGAGGTTGCAGTGAGCCAAGATTGCGCCACTGCACTCCAGCTTGGGTGACAAGAGCGAGATACCACTTCAGAAAATAAAATAAAATAAAATAAATCTGCTATTAGGACAAGCCCCTGGTTTTTTTTTTTTTTTTTTTTGAGACGGAGTTTCACCCTTGTTACCCAGGCTGGAGTGCAATGGCGCGATCTCGGCTCACCGCAACCTCCGCCTCCTGGGCTCAGGCAATTCTCCTGCCTCAGCCTCCTGAGTAGCTGGGATTACAGGCACGCGCCACCACGCCCAGCTAGTTTTTTTGTATTTTTAGTAGAGACGGGGTTTCACCATGTTGACCAGGATGGTCTCGATCTCTCGACCTCGTGATCCACCCGCCTCAGCCTCCCAAAGTGCTGGGATTACAGGCTTGAGCCACCGCGCCTGGCCAGCCCCTGGTTTTTCTAAGTTTAAGTAAAGGTCTCCTCTACAGGTAATGACTGTGAAAAGGACTAAATAAAATAGCATCCATGAAAACGGCCAGACCCAGCTCGGCAGATAGGAAGCCCTCAATAAACAATATAAAAAAATTAAATGTTAGCCGGGCGCGGTGGCTCAAGCCTGTAATCCCAGCACTTTGGGAGGCTGAGGCAGGTGGATCACGAGGTCGAGAGATCGAGACCATCCTGGTCAACATGGTGAAACCCCGTCTCTACTAAAGATACAAAAAATTAGCTGGGCATGGTGGCACGAGCCTGTAATCCCAGCTACTCAGGAGGCTGAGGCAGGAGAATTGCCTGAGCCCAGGAGGCGGAGGTTGCGGTGAGCCGAGATCGCGCCATTGCACTCCAGCCTGGGTAACAAGAGCGAAACTCCGTCTCAAAAAAAAAAAAAAAAAAAAAAAAAAATTAAATGTTATCTAGAAATGGTTCATATAAACTACAAAACAAAAAATAAAATTTTGTAACTTAAGAATTGGTACAAGGTTGGGCCCAGTGGCTCATGCCTAGAATCCCAACACTTTGGGACACCAAGTCAAGAGGATTGCCTGAGTCCAGGAGTTTGAGACCAGCCTGGATAAAATAGCAAGATGCCATCTCTCCAATAAAAAAAGAAAAAAATGGGCCAGGCTTGGTGGCTCACACCTGTAATCCCAACATTTTGGGAAGCCAAGGCGGACGGATCACAAGGTCAGGAGTTCCAGACCAGACTGGCCAATATGGTAAAACCCTGTCTCACTAAAATACAAAAATTAGCTGATCGTGGTGTTAGGTGCCTGTAATCTCAGCTACTCGGGAGGCTGAGACAGGAGAATCACTTGAACGGGAGGTGAAAGTTGCAGTGAGCCAAGATAGTGCCATTGCACTCCAGCCTAGGCAACAGAACAAGACAGACTTCGTCTCAAAAAAAAAAAAAAAAGGAAGAAATAAAATTGGTATAATATGCTAAAGACATTCTAGGTCTTTAAAAATCTGGATTAAAAACAGCCGGGCGCGGTGGCTCACGCCTGTAATCCCAGCACTTTGGGAGGCCGAGGCGGGTGGATCACGAGGTCAAGAGATCGAGACCATCCTGGTCAACATGGTGAAACCCCGTCTCTACTAAAAATACAAAAAAAAAAATTAGCTGGGCATGGTGGTGCGTGCCTGTAATCCCAGCTACTCAGGAGGCTGAGGCAGGAGAATTGCCTGAGCCCAGGAGGCGGAGGTTGCGGTGAGCCGAGATCGCGCCATTGCACTCCAGCCTGGGTAACGAGAGCGAAACTCCGTCTCAAAAAAAAAAAAAAAAAAAAAACAGAAAAATATTCAAGAATATTAGATTTTTAGCACTTTGGGAGGCAGAGACAGGGGGATCACCTGAGGTCAGGAGTTCAAGACTAGCCTGTCCAACATGGTGAAACCCCATCTCTACTAAACATACAAAAATTAGCCAGTGTGGTGATATGCGCGTGTAATCCTAGCTACTCGGGAGGCTGAAGCAGTAGAATCACTTGATGCTGGAAGACAGAGGTTGCAGTGAGCCAGTGAGCCAAGTACTGTGCACTGTACTCCAGCCTGGGCAAGAAGGAGACTCTGTTTCAAAAAAACAAAAAATGAACAACAAAAAAACACACACAAAGTATTTAACTGGATGTGGTGGCATGCACCTATAGTACTAGCTACTGAGGAAGCTGGAGGATTACTTGAGCCCAGGAATTCAAATTTATAATGAGTTATGACCATGCCACTGTTCTGCAGCCTGGGTAACAGTAAAACTTTGCATCTAAAGAAACAGATAACAAAAGAAAACAAAATAGACATCGCCACCACTTCCAATATTAAGTCAATTCTGATTTACATAAAGTGATTTAAAGCACAGGCTTTGGCCGGGCACAGTGGCTCACACCTGTATTCCCAGCACTTTGGGAGGCTGAGGCAGGTGGATCACCTGAGGTCAGGAGTCCAGAATGGCCTGACCAACATGGAGAAACCCTGTTTCTACTAAAAATACAAAATTAGCCAGGCATGGTGGCGCATACCTTTAATTTCAGCTACTTGGAAGGCTGAAGCAGGAGAATCACTTGAACCCAGGAGGAGGAGGTTGCAATGAGCTTAGATCTCACCACTGCGCTCCAGCCTGGGCAACAAGGGCAAAACTGTATCTCAAAAAAAAAAAAAAAAAAAAAAAAAGCACAGGCTCTGAAGGCAAAGGCTATCAGCCATGCTACTTAGATGTTTGACCTTAGATGATTTACTTCGTTGAGCTTGTTTCTTCATCTATGAAACAGCAATCTCTGTATCTACCTCATAAGATTTGTTGAAAGGATTAAATGAGAAAATACATGTAAAGATTATACAATTAGGAATTACCATACTGTTATATGTTTTCTAGTAAACAAACATTTGAATACTCATTAATGCAAGAGCCTTGGTTATTTGCTATATAACCTAAATTTACAATAGCAATTAATGAGGATTTATCTCATGAGAAAGTAAAATGTTATTAAGGTTTATTTCTGTATCTTACCACCCAATGGTCTAAAGTAGCTACAGACTTAATTTGTGAACACCAAGTTCAGCAAAGCCACCTCCCTTCTATATGTCTTGAAATGATCACTAAAAGCTTTCCTGAATAAAGAAAATAAACATTTGGACTACAGCCCGTATGAAGACATATGAGTGAATGAAATGCTAAATGACAAAAAGAAGAACTTTAAAAACAAAAGCAACATTTACCAGTGAGATACTTAAGGCAAGGTCTGTTTTAGTTACCATATGAAGGGTAACTGAGGGTCTATAGTCCACATAATTTAGAGGTTTAACATGCCAGATGTTTTATTCTATTAAATTCTAACCTATAATACCTGTAACAAAGCTCTGCTAAAACTGTTCTTGTGGAAAGAAAAAATTAGCTAAAATTCAGCAAGAAACACCAGTTTATATTAAGTATCTAAATTTAATATTTTAAAAATTGCTATAGATCTAAGCCAAATGAAGTTACCCTCCATATAATTTATAAATGTTTAAGATTATTTTGATTTAATGTTTCAGACAAGTTCTAATATGCACAATATTTTGATACAGAAAAAAGTACTTGCCTTCATATGGTGTGTCTGGAGGTCCTGCTATTTCTCCTCTTAATTCTGTAAAATTCTCATCTACAAGATCTACTTTAATTTGATTTTTGCTCGTCTTAAAAATAAACAGAAAATAAATGTTAGTTATGTCAGCAAGAAAAAAGCCTAATGTATTACCTATAAAAAATTTCACCCCCTCTTTCATAAGCTCGATTATTTGCTCTATTAAAATAAGTCTGGGTTTTTCTAGGACTTAATGAGCCAGTTTTAAGAATATTTAAAACAAACTAAGAAATTTCAACTTCAGTGCTCTAAATGAAGTAACACCACTTTGAACACCACCACAATGGCTTCTTGACTTTCTAGGAATATTATTAGAGAAAAATAGTTTAAAACCTATTTTATGTTTGCCAATTCCATGTATGTTAGGTCCAAAGTGATAAATCTAATCATCCATAGATTAACACTAAGATACTATATTCTGCACTATCCCCCCCAGGATACATGGGTTCTGCTCATATAAACGGAAAATTCAGGGTCATTAAAAGCCATTTAGGCCATAAACTCTCACTTTAACTAACAATAACAACTCTAGATGTTTAGTTTAACTGACTGAAATAGTACACCATCCACCAGAATGGTGAAAGCTCTAACCACCTAACTGATTTTCCTTTCCATGAAAATTCCAGAGGCCTAAATGCCTCAAAAGAATCTAAGGCCTTCTGCCGGGCGCGGTGGCTAATGCCTGTAATCCCAGCACTTCGGGAGGCCGAGGCGGGTGGATCACGAGGTCAAGAGATCGAGACCATCCTGGTCAACACGGTGAAACCCCGTCTCTACTAAAAATACAAAAAATTAGCTGGGTATGGTGGCACGTGCCTGTAATCCCAGCTACTCAGGAGGCTGAGGCAGGAGAATTGCCTGAATCCAGGAGACGGAGGTTGCGGTGAGCCGAGATCGCGCCATTGCACTCCAGCCTGGGTAACAAGGGTCTCAAAAAAAGAATCTAAGGCCTTCTTTGTTTTGTTTTTCTGCTTAGTTTACTAAAATGGCAACTATCTACTTCCAAAACCAGACTCCTACTTTAAATTTATCTACACTGACTTATTTTGCACTTTATACTACTCCAAGTACTTTCCTATCCATACAGCATTACTGAGTCTCTTAATCTTATGGGACAGTCCATTCTCAGAGCCACAATAACCTTAAATGATTGAGAAAACAGTGGGATTCACATTAACATTCATAAGTGCCTGCCTGCAAATGAGCTCTGCATTTATGTTCTCAAACCTATGTTAAAAATTCAGTAAATCCTCTCCTTTTAATTTTTTTAAACCAAAATCCCTAAAGTACAATTTCTATATATATACACCTATATATACCTATATATATATATACACACACCTATATATATATACACACACACACACATACCTATATATATATATATATATATTTTTTTTTTTTTTTTTTTTTTTTTTTTTTTTGAGACGGACTCTTGCTCTTGTTGTTCAGGCTGGAGTGCAATGGTGCTATCTTGGCTCACTGCAACCTCTGCCTCCCAGGTTCAAGCGATTCTCCTGCCTCAGCCTCGCAAGTAGCTGGGATTACAGGACCATGCCAACCATGCCCGGCTAATTTTTGTATTTTTAATAGAGGTGGGGTTTCATCATGTTGGCCAGGCTGGTTTGGAACTCCTGACCTCATGATCTGCCCACCTTGCCCTCCGAAAGTGCTGGGATTACCGGCATGAGCCACCACGCCCAGCCTGTATCTTCGTTTTTTTGGTTAGGATTCCATATTGTTACCTAGTTGACACAACATATCTACTCTTACGAAAGAAAGCCTCACTTTCTTAAACTTATTAAATAAAACAGTGTAAGAATTACTGTTTTAAAGGTCTTTGGCTTCCTCCTACAACCCAAAAAGAAACACAATTTTTGCTTTTTTCTCTGTATTACATACTTTTAGTACAGAATGTTTAGTTTAGAAAAGATAAATAACTTAAAACCTAAATTTTTAAAAGTTCACACCACTCCTAATTAATCCTTTTAATAAAAACACAGGATTTAAAAACTTACTTTCTAATTAGTACTGGTTATTTACATTTTTCTGAAAATACTGTTTATCCAAAAACTAAATTTAACTATAAATATGTACAATAAGAAACTGCTACTTACGCCCTAAAAAATTAACAACCTTGGTATTTGTGGTAGAGGTGAAACTTGGTATTTGTGGTAGAGGTGAAAATGTACATTTTAGAAACAGAAAAATATATATATGTATTTTGAGAAGGAGTCTCGCTCTGTCTCCCAGGCTGGAGCGCAGTTGCCTGCCTTGGCCTCCCAAAGTGCTGGGATTACTGTCTACTGAAAATACAAACAAAAAAATAATAATCTAGCTAATCACGCTTTCAAAGACCTCGACAGCTTTCCACAATCCCACTTCCAAAAAGTAGTATGTAAATAACCCTAAGATGTCAGGATACTACAGGATCTGATTAAAGTTTTTGGGAGAGGAGGAGAGAGAGATTAGAAAAGTTGCTTTTTGAAACTGCCCAAATCTCTGGTAAATAAAATGCTAAATAATTATTCATTTTCATACCTCTGTCCTTATTTCTGTCTACATCGTTCCCACAGTATTATTTAAGACAGGGTCTCACTCCCAACAGCCAGGCTGGAATACAGTGGTACAATCACAGCTCACTGTAACTCAACTTATCAGGCTCAGGTGATTCTCCACCTCAGCATTCCCAGTCTCTGGGACTACAGTTGTGCACCACCATGCCTTGCTAAATTTTTTTTTTTTTTTTTTTTTTAGTAGAGATGGGGTTTTGGCATGTTGCTCAGGCTGGTCTTAAACTCCTGGGCCCAATCGATCCATCAGCTTCGGTCTCCTGCCTCAGCCTCAAAAAGAGCCATGGTGTCCAGCCCCCCAAATTATAAATCAGAGAAAAATTGCTTTTTTTTTTTTTCACTTTAGAGAAAGAACCCTATTACTTTATAAAAAATGTACAATATCAGCTCAAGAAAATACCATTACCATGATGAATTCCATTACAAAAAGCATTCCGGTCAGGTGCAGTGGCTTACGCCTATAATCTCAACACTTTGGGAGGCTGAGGCAGATCACTGAGTCAGGAGTTCAAGACCAACATGGTGAAACTCCATCTTTACTAACAATACAAAAAATTAGCCGGGCATCATAGTGTGTACCTGTAGTCCCAGCTCCTTGGGAGGCTGAGACACAAAAATCCTTTGAACCCAAGGAGTGGAGGTTGGAGTGAGCCAAGATTTTGCCACTGCTCTTCAGCATGGGCAACAGAGCAAGACTGTTTCAGAAAGACCAAAAAAAAAAGGCGCATTTTTTAGAGTTTAGAGTAGGAAACGGAAAGTTAAGCCAAAAATTTTTCACAGCTCAATTTTCCATCAAGCAACTACTATTCTTTATAGCACCACAGTTCAACTCAAACATCCAGTTATTTCACAATCTAAAACTCCAATCCCACTGCTCCCACAAACAAAGTCTCACTTTAAGAGTCAGGAACTGTAAGCAAGACATGGAGAATGATGAAACGTGACAGTATTACAAAAGGTATGCCCTTTGGAGTAAGACATACATGTGCTGAATCCTAGCTCTGTCACTTACTTGTGGTATTCATTCAGGTATGTCACTTAACACCTAATTCTCAATTTTATTCCTGTAAAATGAGAATACTTTCAGAATTAAGTTTCTTGGGTAGAAGTAAGCAGCATAGTTCCCCTTTCCCAAACAACGTTAACTATAAAACCTTTAATTTGGCTGGGTGCAGTGGCTAACGACAATAATCCCAGCACTTTGGGAGGCCGAGGCTGGCCAATCACCTGAGGTCAGGAGTTTGAGACCAGCCCAACCAACATAATGAAACCCCATCTCTAGTAAAAATATAAAAATTAGCTGGGTGTAGTGATAGGCACCTGTAGTTCCAGCTACTCAGAAGGTTGAGGCAGGAGAATCGCCTGAACTTGGGAGGCAGACGTTGCAGTGAGCCAAAATTGCACCACCACACTCCAGCCTTGGTAATAGAGTGAGATTCTGCCTCAAAACAAACAAACAAACAAACAAAAAACTTTAATTTTAAAACTCTGTTTTATAGAATTAACTCACAATTGTGTTTCTATAGTCTAAGAATAAAATGTACTATCTAAAAATAAATAACAAAGTTATGTGTTATTCACTTTAATGACAACAACAACCAAGACAGCTAAAGCTTTTGGGTGAAATTCTGAAGAACTGTGTTGTTATCACTGTAAATCTTTCAAGAGGATAGCTGAAAGATTGCTTTTATAAACTTTCTTCTCCCAACTCAGCTAAACACACAGTGGGATCTCTGGTAGCCTTGTTTTTTTCTAATGTTCCCTTGGGGCTTCAAGACAATTCTAATGCATGAAAGGAATAGAGACACATAGAAGCTATGTCTCACCCCTGTAATTCCAGTGCTTGGGAGGCCAAGGCAGGTGAATCATTTGAGGCAAGAAATTTGAGACCAGCCTGGCCAACATGGCTAAACCCTGTCTCTACTAAAAATATAAAAATTAGCGGGCATGGTAGCACATGTCTGTAATCCCAGCTACTCAGGAGGCTGAGGCATAAGAATTGCTTGAACCCAGGAGTCAGAGGCTGCTGCTATGCTACAAAGCAAGACTCTTGTCACAAAAATTAAAAATAAAATAAAAAATAAAAATAAGCCGGGCGCGGTGGCTCAAGCCTGTAATCCCAGCACTTTGGGAGGCCGAGGCGGGTGGATCACGAGGTCAAGAGATCGAGACCATCCCGGTCAACACAGTGAAACCCCGTCTCTACTAAAAATACAAAAAATTAGCTGGGCATGGTGGCACGTGCCTGTAATCCCAGCTACTCAGGAGGCTGAGGCAGGAGAATTGCCTGAACCCAGGAGGCGGAGGTTGCGATGAGCCGAGATCGCGCCATTGCACTCCAGCCTGGGTAACAAGAGCAAAACTCTGTCTCAAAAAAAAAAAAAAATAAAAAATAAAAAATAAAAAATAAAAATAAAAATAAAAATAAAAAAAGCAAGCTATAGAAGTTAGCAATTTTAAGATACACATAAAGCATGCATAATAGCACATAATGTTGAAGCTAATCTGACAAAAGCACACATTATTGTCAACAACCAACAGCAAAAAACTCAAAGCAGTTCTAATATATTTCCAAGGCCACATCTCTCAGTAAAATGATATTGTCATTGTTACCATCATCACTATAAAAATTCTTTCAAATAATGACTAGGGTCTTTAAATGCTATCTCAAATGTTAGTAAACAAAACCTAAGTTCCACTTGCAGCTGACATTCTAGTGGGAAAAACTAAACACTGGAAAATTTTATCATATAAGGACTAAATACAAAGTATATTGTTGTTTAACCTGTTTAAAACTTACTAGCTATGAACAAGTTAATTAACCACTTTGTACTCCAGTTTCATCCTCTGTGATCTAAGGATAAGATAGTTCCTCATAGGGTTCACTGGTGAATTTAACAAATACAGTATATAGAACAATGCCTGCCACACAGTAAATGCTGAATTTATCACTGTAACACGCTGACTCTTAATAATGATGTTGGAGCAGAAAATTTTAACCCAAAGCAAATACTGCATTTTTTAAAAAGAATAACTAACCATCTTAGCCTCACTATTTATTATTAAAAAAGTGCTCTAAAATAAAATTTAAATCAGAATTTCAAATAAGACAAATTCTAAATGCCCCCTAAATTTATAAGTAATTCTGATTAATATAGAAAAATTATTGGCAGGGCGCGGTGGCTCAAGCCTGTAATCCCAGCACTTTGGGAGGCCAAGGGCGGGCGGATCATGTGGTCAAGAGATCAAGACCATCCTGGTCAACATGGTGAAACCCCATTTCTATTAAAACTACAAAACATTAGCTGGGCATCGTGGTGCGTGCCTGTAATCTACTCAGGAGGCTGAGGCAGGAGAATTGCCTGAACCCAGGAGGCGGAGGTTGCGGTGAGCCGAGATCGCACCACTGCACTCCAGCCTGGGTAACAAGAGTGAAACTCCGTCTCAAAAATATATAAATAAAATAAATAAAATTATTAATTTGTTTCCTGGTCAAGTCACGACTATTTTAGAAGCCCTGCTCATCATCACGCATATAAAAAGGAAATTTAGGCAGGGCACAGTGGTTCGCACCTGTAATCTCAACACTTTGAGAGGCCAAGGCAGGTGGATCACCTGAGGTCAGAAGTTCCTCCACCTTGGATTGGGCAAAACTCCCTCTCTACTAAAATATACAAAAATTAGCCAGGCGTGGTGGCAAGTGCCTGTAATCCCAGCTACTCAGGAGGCGGAGGCAGGAGAACCACTTGAACCTGAGAGGTGGAGGTTGCAGTGACCCCAGATAGCATCATTGTACTCTAGCCTGGGGACAGAGCAAGACTCCATCCGAAATTCAGTTCTTCCTAAGTTTTTAGAAATGATACTTTAAAAGCTTAACAGTTGTCGTTATTTTTTCATAATTTAATATCCCCTATTATTCAAAGGACTAAGAAATAAACACAATTTCTACCATCTAGGTAGTTATATTTATTTTATTTTATTTTATTTTTGAGATGGAGTCTTGCTGTGTCACCCAGGCTGGAGCACAGTGGCACGATCTCAGCTCACTGCAAACTCTGCCTCTTGAGTTCAAACAATTCTCCTGCCTCAGCCTCCCAAGTAACTGGGATTACAGGCGCCCACCACCACACCCAGCTAATTTTTTTGTAGTAGAGACAAGGTTTTGCTATGTTGACCAGGGTGGTCTTGAACTCCTGACCTCCAGTGATCTGCCCACTTTGGCCTCCGAAAACGCTGGGATTACACACGCAAGCAACTGTGCCTAGCATAGGCAGTTAAATTTTAAAAAATTCTGAAGCTTATGGCACATAACATTCCCAAAGCAGAAGTGATATGTAAACAAAGGGACTGGGAGAATGAAAAACTGAGGGGAGACGCACGTATGATCCTTACCAAAAACAAGTTCTAGACCATCAGTATTCAATACAATATAACATAACTCACATATGTAAAATTTTCTGGTATCCATGTTAAAAAGAGTACAAGATGACCGAGCGCAGTGGCTCACGCCTGTAATCCCAGTGCTTTGGGAGGCCAAGTGGGCAGATCACCTGAGGTCAAGAGTTCGACACCAGCTTAGGCAGGAGAATCACTTGAACCCATGAGGCAAGAGGTTGCAGTGAGTGGAGACTGCACCACTATACTCCAGCCTGAGCAACAACATAAGACTCAGTCCCCGAAAAAAAAAAAAAAAAAAAAAATATTTAGAAGAAACAATAATAAAGAAGCTATAGCAACTAGCAATTTTTTTTTTTTTTTGAGATGGAGTATGGCTCTGTTGCACACGGTGGAGTGCAGTGGTGCAACTGCAACCTACTCCTCGAGGGTTCAAGTGATTCTTGTGCCTCAGCCTCCAAAGCAGCTGCGATTAGAGCTGCCTGTCATCATGCTCAGCTAATTTTTCTATTTTTAGTAGAAATGGAGTTTCGCCATGTTGGCCAGGCTGGTCTTGAACTCCTGACCTCAAGTGATCCACCCACCTCGACCTCCCAAAGTGCTGGGATTACAGGCGTGAGACACCACGCTCAGCCGCAGCAAGCAATTTTTAAATCACACCTGTAATCCCGACACTTTGGGAGGCCAACAAAGGAGGATTGCCTGAACCCAGGAGTTTGAAACCAGACTGGGCCACACAGTGAAACTCCCATCTGTACGGGGGCGGTGGGGGGGAACGCATGTGCCTATAATCCCAGCTACTCAGGAGGCTGAGGTGGGAGAATCACTTGAGCCCAAGAGGTCAAGGATTCAGTGAGCTCTGATTGTGCCACTGCACACCAGCCTGTATGACAGTGAGCCTCCATCTCTTTTTAAAAAAAAAAAAAAAAGTTAAGTTCTGGACTTCTGTCAAACTTTACACAATCTCCAATGAAGAGTAATTCAAGCTCCAAATTTATCAATCCATGAATATTTACTGAGTACTTGCTATTTGCAAGGCACTGCAACAGATACTGGTGATATAATGATCAACTAGAAATTTTTTCTACCCTAAAATGATAGTTTTTTCATTCTAAGGTACTGAACAACTAATTATATAATTTTTAAATGAAGTACAGGATACTATGAAGAACATTTAGCAAAGAGAAGATCTAGAAAGAGGAAGCTTCCTTGAGGAAACTACTTTTAAAAGACTTAATGTTAGGTAAAGCCAAGGCAGAGAGTACATACTGTGCAAAACAGAGGCCAAGAGGACTTGGCAAGTTTAGGAATTGAAAAGCCACCAATGTGACTACAATACAAAGAATTAAAAAGTAGAAATGAGGCAGGAGAAGTAGTCAAGAGCCCAATTATTCAGAATCACGAAGAATAATAAAAATTTGAAGTGTTATAACAATCAGATCTAGTTTTTTAGAGATCACCTAGCTGGATTACGGGGAAATGCCTGGAGGAGGATTAGAGAGAATACTTATGAATCCTGTGAGAGATGCCAATAAGGTCCAGTGCAATGTAAAGAAGTAGATGAATTAAGACAGACAGGAAGTAAAACCTAAAGGACTTAGTTACTGCTAACTAAACGTGTATGATCTTAGATGATGGGATATTTTGCTGGATAGATGACAGTAAAACAAAGATAAGGAAACAAAGAATTGAGGAGTCAGGATTTGAGGAGGAGAAAAATCCATTTGAGACATGTTGGATACAAGGTATCTGTGAAAATCCAAAGAACCAAGTAAACAAATGAAAATTCAGGTCTCTGGTTCAGGAGTGATCTGGTCTGAAGATATTTTAGGAAGATGGGAAAGGCCAGGCACTGTGGCTCATGCCTACAATCCCAGCACTTTGAGAGGTCAAGGTGGACAAATCACATAAGGTCAGGAGTTCAAGATCAGCCTGGCCAACATGGTGAAACCCCGTCTCTACTAAAAATACAAAAATTAGCTGGCGGTATGGTGGTGCCTGCCTGTAATCCCAGCTACTCTGGAGGCTGAGGCAGGAGAATCACTTGAACCCAGGACACGGAGGGAGCAGTGAGCTGAGATGGAAGCAGGGCACTCCAGCTTGGGTGACAGAGTAAGATTCCTTCAAACGAAAAAAAAAAGGAAAAAAAAAAAGAAGAAGAAGGGAAGGAAAGGAAAGGCAAAGGAAAAGGGAAAGGGAGGGAGATATTTGGATGGTCTGGTATCACCAACACTGCAGGAAGAATATTTCAAGGAAATAGTTGCTAATGTTGCTGAATGATCAATAATTGCTAATACACATATAATTTTAAAAAACAGAAATAGCATCTTGCTCTATCATCCAGGCAGGAGGTACAGTGGTGCATCATAACTCACTGCAGCCTCAAACTCCTGGGCTCAAGCAATTCTCCAGCCTCAGTCAGCCTCCCAAATTGTTGGGATTGGAGGTGTAAGCCACCACTCCAAGCTCATATTTATATATAATTTACAGGCAATATATTAACTGATATGTATATAATAACTCAATCTTATAACAAACTTATGTGCTTAACCAGTAAGGAAGCTGAGGCAACAAAGTCACAAAGCTAATAATCAGTGGAGTCAGGTTTTAAAACTCATTCAGGAGTCAAGACAGAGCTTTTCTTTCACTTCTAAGATTTTTTTATTTTTATTTTTATTTTTTGAGATGCAGTCTTGCTCTGTCGCCCATGCTGGAGTGCAAAGGCTCAATCTCAGCTCACTGCAACCTCCACCACCTGGGTTCAAGCGATTCTCCTGCCTCATCCTCCCTAGTAGATAGGACTATATCATGTACCACCACTCCTGGCTAATTTGTTATATATTTTTTAGTAAAGACAAGGTTTCACCATATTGGCCAGGCTGGTCTCGAACTCCATGATCCACCCACCCTGGCCTCCCAAAGTGCTGGGATTACAGGTGTGAGCCACTGCACCCAGCCTACTTCTAAGATTTAAATTAGAGGACACCTCAATGTATGCCAGTTTAAAAAAAAAAAAACACTGCCATTTACACTGTCACACAATACTTTATCATTTAGAGTTTTTATTTTACACTTACTCAACTTTTAGAATTTACATATTTCAATCTTAAGATTAGTCCAGGCACAGTGGCTCACACCTGTAATCCTACCTAGCTCTTAGGGTGGATGAGATGGGCTGATTATTTGAAACCAGGATTCAAGACCACCCCATCTCTGTCCTTATGGAAAAGAAAAAAAAAAAAAAAGATCAGTCCAGGCAACATGGTGACAAAAAAATTAACTGGGTATGGTGGTGCGTGGCTATAGTCCCAGCAACACAGGAGGCTGAGATGGGAGAATCACCTGAGCCCAGGAAGTCAAAGCTGCAGTGAGCTGTGATCTTGCCACTGAACTCCTTCCTAGGTGACTAGTGTGTGCCCTGTCTCAGCACTCCCTCATAAGAAGCCTTAAGATTATTAAGAAAAAACCCTTAAGATGATGATGATGATGATTTTTTTTTTCTGAGATGGAGTTTTGTTCTGTCGCCCAGGCTGGAGTGCAATGGCACGATCTTGGGTTACTGCAACTTCCGCCTCCCGGGTTCAATCAATGTTCCTGCCTCAGCCTCCCGGGCAGCTGGGATTACATGTGCCACCACACTCCACCAATTTTTGCATTTTTAGTAGACAGGGTTTCACCATGTGTTGGTCCGGCTGGTCCCAAACTCCTGACCTTAGGTGATCCACCTACCTTGGCATCCCAAAGTGCTGAGATTACAGGCATGAGCCACTGCGCCTGGCCGAAACCCTTAAGATGATTACATAAGGAGAAAAGAAAAATAGTCAAAGCTACTCCTCAAACTTCTTCACATCAAGTCCTACTCTCCAGTAACACCTTTTCAATCTAGTCTTTGTTGTCCGTTTTTCCTACACAATACAAGCCTTTGTATGCGATACAACATTTGTACTCTAAGACAGCTTGCGACATAAAAGGACTAGAGAGTAAACTAAATGATTACAACCATTAACGATAATAAGGTAACTGTTAAAAGATATATCAGCCGGGCGCGGTGGCTCAAGCCTGTAATCCCAGCACTTTGGGAGGCCGAGGCGGGTGGATTACAAGGTCGAGAGATCGAGACCAACCTGGTCAACATGGTGAAACCCCGTCTCTACTAAAAATACAAAAAATTAGCTGGGCATGGTGGCGCATGCCTATAATCCCAGCTACTCAGGAGGCTGAGGCAGGAGAATTGCCTGAACCCAGGAGGCGGAGGTTGCGTTGAGCCGAGATCGTGCCATTGCACTCCAGCCTGGGTAACAAGAGCGAAACACCGTCTCAAAAAAAAAAAAAAAAAAAAAGATATATCAGAGGTCAAGGAAACCTAAGCATGTAGTGTACCGTGTTATTACATGATATTAAAAAATTAATGTTTCTTTTGTTGGATATAACAAAACACTTGATTGGGTTTCATAAAAATGTTCTTGTATGTTAAAGATCCACAGTGAACTATTCACTGTACAATGACAGAATTCTGGGGTTTGCTGTAAAATATCTCAGATTTGTTTCAAAATAATCTAGAAGAAGACAGGCACAGTGGCTCATGCTGGTAATCCTAGCACTTTGGGAGGTCGAGGCAGATGGATCATCTGATGCCAGGAGTTTGAGACCAGTCTAACCAACATGGTGAAACCCCATCTCCACTAAAAACACAAAAAATTAGCCAAGTGTGGTGGCGCACACCTGTAGTCCCAGCTACCCAGGAGGCTCTAAGCCCAGCAGGGAGCGGCTGCAGAAGCCGAGATCACGCCACTGCACTCCAGCCTGAGGGACAGAATGAGACTCCATCTCAACAAACAAACAATCTAGAAGGGAGCGGGAATCTGACAGACAAAACTGGCCACATGTTTACAACTACAGAAAGCGGAGGCCAGGAGTGGTGGTTCACGTCTGTATCCCAGCACTTTGGGAGACTGAGGCAGGAAGACTGAGCCCAGGAGTTAAAGACCAGCCTGGGCAGCAAAGTGAGATCTCCGTCTCTACAAAAAAGGAAAAAAAAAAAAAAAAAAGAAAGAAAGAATGAAACTGGGTGATGACATCTATTATTCTATTTTCTCAACTTCAGTGTAAGTTCAAAAATTTTAACAGAAAGCTAAAAAATAAAAACAGGCCAGGAGCGGTAGGTGGATCACTCGAGGTCAGACCAGCCTGGTCAACATGTTAAGACAGACACACAGGGAGGATGCCACAGGAAGACAGATTATTGGGGTCCTCCAGCACAGTGCCTCCAGAGCAGGAGGAGAGGCCAACCAGCGACCTGGGTCTGAGAATGTCTTTATTAATATCAAAGTAGGAAAAGACTAGCCTGAGCAACAAAGTGAAACTCTGGCTCAAGAAAAAAAAAAAAGGAGTAACTATCTTTTTTAAGACTATCTCAGGAAACAAAAGAAGAAAAAAAGAGATACAGTTACTAGAACCTCCTTTCTTTTGAGACAGAGTCTCACTCTGTCACCCAGTTTGGAGTGCAGTGGTGTGATCCTGGCTTACTGCAATCTCTGCTTTCTGAGTTCAAGCGATTCTCCTGCCTCAGCCTTCCAAGCATCTGGGAGTATAGGCACCCACCACCACACACAGCTGAGTTTTGTATTTTTAATAGAGATGGGGTTTCACTATGTTGGTCAGACTGGTTTCAAACTTTTCACCTCAGGTGATCCACCTGCCTCAGCCTCCAAAGTGCTGGGATTACAGGTGTGAGTCACCTGCGCTGGCCTAGCTAACTTTTGTATTTTTAGTAGAGACGGGGTTTCGCCATGTGGGCCAAGCAGTTCTCAAACTCCTGACCTTATGATCTGCCTGCCTCGTCCTCCCAAAGTGCTGAGACTACAGGCATGAGCCACCAGGCCCAGCCTAGAACTCTTATAAACTGATAGTGGGAATGTAAATTGATACAATAATCTGGCGAACAATGAAGAAACATCCAGTCAGGCAGAAGCTGAAAATATGCTCAGATCTTCCAACTCAGATCTTCCAACTCTACTTTCTAGAAAAACTCTTATATGTCCCCTCAAAATTACAAAAATGTTCAGTATATCCTTTTACCTAAAAGTCGGAAATAAATGCCATCAATAGGAAAATAAACTTTAAAAACTGACATGAAATACAATATAGTTTATATTAGAGAACTAGCACAAAATACAGTATCACAGATACATCTTTTAAAAATGCTAAGAGAGGCCGGGCGCGGTGGCTCAAGCCTGTAATCCCAGCACTTTGGGAGGCCGAGGTGGGTGGATCACGAGGTCAAGAGATCGAGACCATCCTGGTCAACATGGTGAAACCCCGTCTCTACTAAAAATACAAAAAACTAGCTGGGCATGGTGGTGCGTGCCTGTAATCCCAGCTACTCAGGAGGCTGAGGCAGGAGAATTGCCTGAACCCAGGAGGCGGAGGTTGCGGTGAGCCGAGATCGCGCCATTGCACTCCAGCCAGGGTAACAAGAGCGAAACTCCGTCTCAAAAAAAAAAAAAAAAAAAAAAAAATGCTAAGAGAAAAAGGTTCCAAAACAGATGTACATTACAATCGCTTATGAAAACGGTTTTTTAAAAAAACTTTAAAAAGAGCAAAAAGTATTTTATTTTTAAATTCAAGAGATACTATGTTTAAACCGTAAAAACAAAATGTGAAGGGAAAGACATACACTAATTTCACAAAGCAGATACTCCTAGAAAGAAAGAAAAAAAAAAATGGAATAAGAAAAAAGTTATCCAGTGAGCTTTACCTCCACGTTTTACTTTATTTGGGTGGAGGCAGTTTAGCCCAAATAGAGTATGAGAAAAATATAATTTGTTAAATATGGACCACAGATATAAAGATGTTCATGTATTACTTTAAAAACGTCTAGCCGGGCGCGGTGGCTCAAGCCTGTAATCCCAGCACTTTGGGAGGCCGAGGCGGGTGGATCACGAGGTCGAGAGATCGAGACCATCCTGGTCAACATGGTGAAACCCCGTCTCTACTAAAAATACAAAAAACTAGCTGGGCGTGGTGGCGCATGCCTGTAATCCCAGCTACTTAGGAGGCTGAGGCAGGAGAATTGCCTGAGCCCAGGAGGTGGAGATTGCGGTGAGCCGAGATCGCGCCATTGCACTCCAGCCTGGGTAACAAGAGCGAAACTCCGTCTCAAAAAAAACAAACAAAACAAACAAACAAACAAAAAAAAAAAGGTCTAAGTATAAAGTATTTCATAGATTTAAAAACATCTTCAAAAATGTAGGTAGCAAGCAGCAGATATGAGTGTAACTCTTTCCACCACAACCACCAATATTTTAGAGGCAGAGACCTGATTTCAAATCTCTGTTCCACCACAAATTTATTGACACTGATAAAGTTACTTAATTTCTTCACAGCTGCAACTTTTGGAGCTGTGAAACAATAATAATATCAATCTCATAAAGCTGCCATATAAAAAAAAATGTCAGATAGGGAGGGTGCAGCAGCTCATACCTATAATCCCAGGACTTTGGGAGGCTGAGGCAGGAGGACTGCTTGAGTCTAGGAGTCTGACACCAGCTTGGGCAACACAGTGAAACCTCCAACTCCACAAAAAATTTAAAAAAGAAAATTTAGCCAGGTGTTATGGCCACCAGGAAGGCAAGGCAGGAGGATCACTTGAGCCCAGGAGTTCAAGGTTACAATGGGCTATAAGGTCTTGTTCTGTTGCCACTGCACTCCAGCCTGAGCAACAGAGCAAGACCTTGTGTCTGTCTGTCTGTCAATAAATAAATAAATAAATAAAATGTCAGACATTCAACAGTTATTCTACATTTGCAGTAAAAGAAAATAACTAAAGGGAAAAGAAAGGAAAAAAGGGTTTTGCGGTGGTGTTTACAATTAATTGATTATAACCAATTATAGACTTTTCCCTCTCCATTTCCACTGCTTCACTTGACCTGCCTTAAAAAAATTTTTAAAAATTTTAAAAAGCACTTTCAATGAAATACAGTTCTCCCACCCTTTCAGATTTACATAAGAGAATAACATGGATGGCAGATGAATGATACTAGCTATTTTATGGCTTCCAAAGCCCACCGAAGAAGGGATTTGCAAAGGGATCCAAGATTACGTACCATAGGACTAGAATCTGGATTCTTTGGTCTAGTTTCAGCAAACCAGAGCCATGTCAAGAAATCCAAAATAATCCCATTGTCTATACATTATTTGAGAGTTTCCCAAATGAACTTTTTCATTCAGGAAGGCAACATTTTAACACAAACTTTTCTCCAATTTATAACTGTCTCCTAAAGAAAGATTAAATAACAACTGGAAAACAGAGCCCACATACATTCCTTTGTATTAATATATCCCCTCTTATCCAAAGAGGATACATTCCAAGATCCCTAGAGGATGCTTGAAACCACAGATAATACCAAACCCTCTGTTTTTCCCCATATGTACATACCTATGTTAAAGTTTAATTTATAAATTAAACACAGTAAGAGATCAACAATAATTGTAACAATACAGTATAATAAAAGTTATGTGAATGTGATCTCTAAAAATATCTTATTGTACTATACTCACTTATTTTTGGACGATGGTTGACAGAGAGTAACTGAAACTGCAGAAAATGAAACTGCAGGTAAGGGTGGACAACTTGGCCACCAGCCCCATGGATAATTGGCACAGATGACAAAGAAACACTATCAGAAGTACCATAGCCCTCATTTTGAGCTTTTCTTGAGGCATATTTACAACCAGCAATCACTAAACCATTGAACAATACCTTTATAATCCAAAAACAATAAGCAGAACAGAATATGAAAACATAGCTAATTCTGACATCTAACAGCTATCGGGTTACTGAATGTTTAATTACGTCGTCCCAAGCATTTTTCTTTCTTTTCTTTTCTTTTTTTTTTTTTTGAGACGGAGTTTCGCTCTTGTTACCCAGGCTGGAGTGCAATGGCGCAATCTCGGCTCACAGCAACCTTCGCCTCCTGGGTTCAGGCAATTCTCCTGCCTCAGCCTCCTGAGCAGCTGGGATTACAGGCACGCGCCACCATGCCCAGCTAATTTTTTGTATTTTTAGTAGGGTTTCACTATGTTGACCAGGATGGTCTCGATCTCTTGACCTCATAATCCACCCGCCTCAGCCTCCCAAAGTGCTGGGATTACAGGCTTGAACCACTGCGCCCGTCCCGTCCCAAGCATTGTTCTAAGCACTGTAGTCCCAGCTACTCCAGAGGCTGAGGTGGAAGGCTTGCTAGATCCCAGGAGTTCAAGGCTGCAGTGAGCTATGTTTGTGCCCCTGGGTGGCAGAGTAAGACCCCGTCTCAAAAACAAAAAACAAAAACAAAACACAAAAAAACTACCCAGCTCAAGAACCTAACTCATACAATCACAAAGGCCAGTCACAACAGCTCACGCCTGTAATCCCAGCACTTTGGGAGGCCAAAGTGGGTGGATCACCTGAGGTCAGGAGTTCAAGACCAGCCTGGCTAGAAACCCCATCTCTACCAAAAATAGGAAAATTAACTGGGTGTGGTAGCACATGCCTATAATCCCAGCTACTTGGGAGTCTGAGGCAGGAGAACTGCTTGACCTGGGAGAAGGAGACTGCAGTGAGCCGAGATCACGCCACTGCCTTCCAGCCAGATTTCATCTCAAAATAAGTCAGTATGTAAAGTTCAGGTGGGTGGCTCACACCTGTAAGCCCAGCACTTTGAAAGGCCAAGACAGGCAGATCACCTGAGGTCAGAAGTTTGAGACCAGCTGGCCAACATGGTGAAATCCTGTCTCTACTAAAAATACAAAAATTAGCCAGGGATAGTGGCACATGCCTGTAATTCTGGCCATTCGGAAGCCTAAGGCATGAGAATCGCTTGAACCTGGGAGGCAGAGGTTGCAGTGAGCCAAGAGTACGCCACTGCACTCCAGGCTGGGTGACAGAGACTCCAACTAAAACAAAATAAAACGAAACAGCCAGGTACGGTGGCTCACGCCTGGAATCCCAGCACTTTGGGAGGTTGAGGCGGGTGGATCACAAGATCAGGAGTTCGAGACCAACCTGACCAACATGGTGAAACCCCGTTTCTACTAAAAATACAAAAATTAGCTGGGCGTGGTGGCGCCCACCTGTAATCCCAGCTACTTAGAGGAGGCTGAGGCAGGAGAATCGCTTGAACCCAGGAGGTAGAGGTTGCAGTGAGCCAAGATCATCCCACTATACTCCAGCCTGGGCTACAGAGCAAGACTCCGTCTCAAAAAAACAAAAACAAAAAAGAACCTCCCTCATACAAATATCCTCAGAATCCCATGGCATTTACTCTTTGCCTCTACCATTTTTATCCATCCTTTGCCTGCCCTATCTCCCCAACCAATTAAGCCTTTTGGGGCTATAGTCAGCATGTTTAATAACTGTCACTAATATATTCACTGGGAAATAAGAGTATATAGTCTTGGCCGGGCACAGTGGTTTACAGTTGTAATCCCAGCACTTCAGGAGGCCAAGGTGGGTGAATAACTTGAGGTCAGGAGTTCGAGACCAGCCTGGTCAACATGGTAAAATCCTGTTTCTACTAACAATACAAAAAATTAGCTAAGTATGGTGGGGTGTACCTGTAATCCCAGCTACTAGGGAGGCTGAGACAGGAGAATCACCTGACCTGGGAGGTGGAGGCTACAGTGAAATGAGATCATACCACTGCACTCCAGCCTGGTCAATAGAGAAAGATTCCATCTCAAAAAAATAAAAAAGTCCAGGCACAGTGGCTCATGCCTGTAAGCCCAGCACTTTGGGAAGCCAAAGTAGACAGATCATCTGAGGTCAGGAGTTTGAGACCAGCCTGACCAACATGATGAAACCCTGTCTCTACAATACAAAAATAACAAAAATTGGCCAGGCATGGTGGCACATGCCTGCCATCTCGGCATCCAGGCCATTTTAGAGGCTGAGCCAGGAGAATTACTCGAATCTAAGAGGCAGAGGTTGCAGTGAGCCAAGATCAAGCCACTGCCCTCCAGGCTGGGCAACAGAGCAGAGACTCCATTTCAAAAACAAAACAAAAAAAACCAATCTCCCTCATACAAATACCCTCAGAATCCCACAGCATTTACTCTTTGCACCTAATATTTTTATCTATCCTTTGTCTGCCCTATGTTTCCAACCAGTTAAGCCTTTTTGGGACTGTAGTGAACATTTTCAGTAACTGTCAATAATGTATTCACTGGGAACAAATTAGAGTATATAGTCTTAGCTGGGGATGGTGACTCACACCTGTAATCTCAGCATTTTGGGAGGCCGAGGTGGGCGAATCACTTGAGGTTAGGGGTTTGAGACCAGCCTGGCCAACATGGTAAAATCCTGTCTCTACTAACAATACAAAAAATTAGCTGGCATGGAGTTGCCTGTAATCCCAGCTACCCAGGAGGCTGAGGCATGAGAGTTGCTTGAACCTGGGAGGCACAGGCTGTGGTGAGCTGAGATCATGCCACTGCACTCCAGCCTGGGTGACAGTGAAACTCTGTCTCAAAAAAAGAAAAAAAAAAAAAAGTGTATAGTCTTTAAGAAGGGGTGATAGAAGGCCAGGTGCAGTGGCTCACTCCTGTAATCCCAGTACTTTGGGAGGCCAAAGGAGGTGAATTACCTGAGGTCAGGAGTTCAAGACCAGCCTGACCAACACGGTGAAACTGTCTCTACTTTGAAAAAAAAAATTTTTTTTTTTTTTTTTAATTAGCCGGGCATGGTGTCGGGTGCCTGTAATCTTAGCTACTCGGGAGTCTGAGGCAAGAGAATCACTTGAACCCAGGAGGTGAAGGCTGCAGTGAGCCGAGATCGTACCATTGCACTCCAGCCTGGGTGACAAGAACAATACTCTGTCTCGAAAAAAAAAAAAAAGTGAAATGGTGACAGGCCAAGCATGGTGGCTCACATATCTGTAATCCCTACACTTTAGGAGGCCAAGGTGGGTGAATCACTTGCACCCAGGAGTTCAGACCAGCCTGGGCACCATGGTGAAACCCCATCTGTACAGAATATACAAAAATTAGTTGGGCATGATGGCAGACGCCTTTAGTCACTGCTACTTGGGAGGATCACCTAAGCCTGGGGAATTCGAGGCTGCAGTGAGCTGTGATCATGCCACAGCATTCTAGCTTTGGTAACAGTGAGACTCTGTCTCAAAAACAAATAAAAAGGAGAGAAGATAGGGGAGCCCAGATATGTCTAAACCTATGCCCAATAGACAGAGCTCAAAGTCTTTGTAACAGTATATACAAGGAATTCACTCCAAACAGTATTACCTGCACACTTTGATTTTTTTTTTAACCCAATCTATAGGTTTTCCTTGCTCAACCTATTCCAGAACCCATAAGAAATACTAAATATTACATAAAACTGTAACTTACATAACTTTTAAAAACACTTTTGAAAAAATAAAATAAAAATAAATAAAAACTTTAAAAGCCATTTTTCTACTGTTTATTTGGAGACAGTGTGTTGCTCTGTCACCCAGGTTGGAGTGCAGTGGCAGTCACTGTTCACTGCTGCCTCAACCTCCCAGACTCAAATGATTCTCTCCTGCCTCAGCCTCCCAAAGTGCTGGGATTACAGATGTGAGCCACCATACCTGCCTCTAGTCTTAAACAACTGTTCAAATTCTGGTTACATTCATTTTTGGTAGATAATTTTACCTTTTCATTTAAATCAAAAGAAGAAATTTTAAAAGAAAAACATTAAAAAGGGGAAACAGTCTTAAAACATTCAAAGCCAGTATGTATTTTTTGTGCCTTTACGGTTCATGTCCATTTATTCTTTAAATTATCTTACACATCTGCTACAGTTAAGTCTCAGTGTTTTTTTTTTTTTTTTTTTTTCTTTTGAGATGAAGTTTCGCTCTGTCACCAGGCTGGAGTTCAGTGGCACAATCTCAGCTCACTGCAACCTCTGCCAGGAATCATCTTCTTTTTTCATTTTCGAGACAGGGTCTTGCTGTTGCCTAGGCTGGAGTGTGGTCACATGATCACAATTCACTGCAGCCTTGACCTCCCGAGTAGCTGGAACTACAGGCACACACTACCATGCCTGGCTGATTTTTAAAAAATTTTAGTAGTGCCGGGCGCGGTGGCTCAAGCCTGTAATCCCAGCACTTTGGGAGGCCGAGGCGGGTGGATCACAAGGTCGAGAGATCGAGACCAACCTGGTCAACATGGTGAAACCCCGTCTCTACTAAAAATACAAAAAAAATTAGCTGGGCATGGTGGCGCGTGCCTGTAATCCCAGCTACTCAGGAGGCTGAGGCAGGAGAATTGCCTGAACCCAGGAGGCGGAGGTTGCGGTGAGCCGAGATAGTGCCATTGCACTCCAGCCTGGGTAACAAGAGTGAAATTCTGTCTCAAAAGAAAAAAAAAAAAAATTTTAGTAGTAACAAAGTTACTAAAAGGCTGGTCTTGAACTCCTGGTCTTAATCGAGCCTCAGCCTCCTAAAACGCTGTAATACAGGTGTAAGCCACCACACCTGGCCCATAAATACTCTATTGTCAGACCACCCCAGTCAACATGATGAAACCCCATCTCTACTAAAGATACAAAAATTACCCAGGAATGGTAGTGGGTGCCTGTACTCCCAGCTACTCAGAGGCTGAAGCAGGAGAATGGCTTGAGCTCGGAAGGTGGAGGATGCAATGAGCTGAGATCATGCCACTGCACTCTAGCCTGGGTGACTGAGCGAGAGACTGCCACAAAAAAAAAAAGTTTTGTCTACATGGTTCTCAGCACATTGCTAGCAGTCTGAAGACATTTTTAGTTGATGCATCCAGCAAGAAGAGATACTGGGGAGGTGGGAGAGGGGATATACGGTGCTAACTGCATATACTGGTAGAGGTCAGGGATATTGTTAAACGTTCCGCAATGCACAGGAGAGCCACTCAACAAAGAGCTATCTGCCCAAAATGTCAATACTGCCAAGGTTAAGAAACCCATGGTCTACATAAATCTTTAAAAGACTTACTTTTAGAAATTTGCAACTACTTCTGGTATAGAAAAATCTAGATCAAGCTACATCAAATATGTTAAAATTTTAAAGGAAGGCCGGCGCGGTGGCTCACGCCTGTAATCCCAGCATTTTGGGATGCCAAGTTCAGCGGAGCACGAGGTCAAGAGATCGAGACCATCCTGGCCAACATGGTGAAACCTCATCTCTACTAAAAATACAAAAATTAGCTGGGCATGGTGGCGTGTGCCTGTAGTCCCAGCTACTCAAGAGGCTGAAGCAGGAGAACTGCTTGAACCCAGGAGGCGGAGACTGCAGTGAGCCAAGATCATGCCACTGCACTCCAGCCTGGCGCTTGGTGACAAAGCAAGACTCTGTCTCAAAAAAAAAAAAAAAAAAAATTTAAGGAAAATAGATATAAAAATCTATTTAAATGACAGAAAACTTAATGCACTATAATAACTTTCATGAAACCAATTTGTTTATGTGACAGATTTAAACATGCTCTATGAGAATACTAGAAAATAATACCAAAGTGCAATTACAACATGAAAAACCAACAAGTGCCATAACATATACAGCATAAGACCAAGCAAGAGTAAATGCACTGATTTAAGGATGTTTTATTTCATTAGTTTCAAATTTTAAAATATTTTACATGTTGAAATTCAAGTAAATCTGGCTGGATGTGGTAGCTCATGCCTATAATCCTAGCACTTTGGGAGGCTGAGGCAGGCAGATCGCTTAAGGTTAGAATTTGAGACCAGCCTGCCCAACATGGTGAAACCCATCTCTACCAAAAATGCAAAAATTAGCTGGGCATGGTGGCGGACACCTGTAATCCCAGCTCCTGGAGAGGCTGAGACAGAAAAATCACTAGAACCTGAGAGGCGGAGGCTGCAGTCAACTGAGATCCCGCCACTGCACTCCAGCCTGAGCGAGAGACTGAGATTCCTTCTAAAAAAAAAAAAAAAAAAAAAAGATGACAAAAAAAAAAACACAGAAAAATTCAACTAAATCCTAATTATAGAGAACACTATTTCAATGAGATTAAACTGTGTTTAAATCCTTTAACCAGTAATACAAACTAGGCTCGTTTTTTTTTTAATAAATAAAAGCATGCCTATCCTTGGAAAGTCATGACAGCATGGTTTAATACGAACACAAGCAGACCTAGATCCAAATCCCAAGTTCCATGTTTGCAGACAAGTAATTTAACTTGCCTGAATCTCTATTTTCTCATCTAGAAAATAGGAAATCTAAAGAACTGTTCTTGAGGATTCGCAATAATGTATAAATAAATGATACTAAGAACAACTAGCCATTCTACAAATGACAGCTAGTTACTAACAGCAGCATTAACTAATAGTAAATAATACAACCTATGAATAATTATCCTTTTTCTTTTTTAGATGTGCCTCTTCAGAGGGTTTATATCCTCTTAATCAACAATTTACTTATGTAATCCAACTCATAAAATAATTATAAAATGTACTTTATATCAATATTCCATGCCCAACAACTTTGGAATATTATTTAAAACTACTTAAAATGCATACTCATATTTAAAAATAAACATCTAAAACAAAGAAAATAAATATTAATAAATTAAAAAGAAACATCTGACAAATTTCCAAACACTGTCTTAAGGGAAAGAGGCCAAACGGTGCCTTTAAGTAAATCACATTCGTATGACACAAAATTCAAAAAGTATCTATACCCCATGCCCCAGAGACCCAATTCCCCTACACAGAAAGCAATCAATTTTACCAATTTCTCATGAAACCTTTTACCTACACAGGCAAATACACATATTCTCCTCCGTCTGAAACAGATGGTAGCCTCTTCCACACTACCCTGCACCTTGCCTTTCACATTTACCTTGTTGGCTGTATTTTAATTAACACACTCTTAAGAATGGCCACCAGAATCCAACAAGTGTCAGCCATCTTTACAAAGGCACTTAAAAGGCTACCCCAAAAAGTCCTTAAATCAGTGTTCTTAGTAAACACAAGCACACAAGCATATGAAATAAACTTTGGTAAAGTGCAGATTTACCAAAAAAGTGACATGATGAAATAGTTATTTGATCAGCCATTCAAAAGACTGGATTCACATCCTTAAAAAGGAAACACATGGACTATACAAGTCCTTCAATGAGTTGAAAATAACAATCTACTTACAGATCTGGGACACTAAAATATCAAAAAATAATGGTGAAAGTAAGCTATTTATTGGTTATATTTATTCCAAGATTAAATGATGTGATCTTTTCCTAAATGTTCTTTGCAACTTATTTTCCTGGAAGAAGTTTCTTTCCATATTTATATAGGTACTGTTCTAAAAACAAACAAACAAAAAAACAAAACTGTTTGCCTTTCCTGTTTTCTTCTTCTGAAACGCTTATGACACTTATTTGAAATAAGGCTTCATCATCCCTTATGTATAAAGAGCAGTGTTATTTTAACAATATGCATTACTAGAGAGCAATATAAGTATTTCTGGTAATCTTCAAGTTAAGTACTAAGAATACCATGGTGAAGTCAGCTCATAAAAAGCAAAGAGACCATATTAATTACTAGAGCAGTAACTTACCACTTTTAAGTAATAGAAAATAAAGCATTAAAAGTCTATTAAGTTTCAAGCTTGTACAACCTTATTAAAGAAATGTTTTAGGCTGCTGGCAACAATATTAGCTGCTATCTTCCATTAGAAGTATATATGTCAAATAACCTGGAATACATTTTCATATTAAATAAGTTAAAATTGCTGTTTCACTGTATCAGTACAGACACTTATGACTCTATTTCTGCACTGTACCACAAAATACAAAGTCATCCTTCCATTCAGTTTTGGCATATGAACAAACATAGAGGTCAGAGTTAATACACATGCTCTGTAAAACCGATCATGACTTACATACTACTACTTTCAAGAAGTCTATTCGTCATTTTTGAATTTTAAACAATTTTTTCTCCATGTCTACTCATCACATACTTAGAATGCTGAATTTCACAAATCATTATTGACATTACCGAAGTACTAACCGTAAAAGAAAAACACAAAAGCATTGATATATTCAATAATCGTATGTGAATCTTGAAAATAACCATTTTCTGTATTACTTTTTGTTTAATCCATGTGGGGAAGACAATCTGGTATTCTTGTTGATTTTTGGTATGAAAAACTGTACTAATACTTATGTAATTCTGAGTCAAATTACTACAGCATTGTGAATATCTTACTTAAATAAACGTACTAATGTATCTAAATTCTGGAGGATTTAAGAGCAAAGGGAGGCAATTTTTTTGAAAATCTGCTACATCGTGATAAATCTACTCAATAAAGAGATAAAACAATGTATTAATCTGGTGAAATCCCACGTTTTTAATAGGTCTACTTTTCAAAAGTAAGAACCAAGGTAACCATGAGGGACATCATAATGAAGTTTCGTGGCACAACACGAGTCACAGAGGTACTGTCTTAGGACAGTCTCTCTGATCTGTAACTTGTAAACAATATTTTGAAATAAGCTACTCTTACATTCCATTTTTTTCTAACTAAAAATATTTAAATGTCTCTAATACACCAAACACCTTGCCTTTGCCCACTCAAAGACTGAGATGTCGACAAAGACGAGGCCTAGGAATTCGGGGGTTAAGTGGAAAAGAGAGAACGATCTCATTTGGAATTCACTTGCTAACTCAGGTGAAAATTCCCTTATCCCTGCCACCAAGTAAGACAGTATTCTATTATTCTCCCCTTGACTCCTAACATCCAACTAAGAAGGACTAACTCTGAATGTTCTTCCTTTTTAATCGATACCTAAGGACTCACCGCTCCTTCCCTAAGAAAAGGACGGTGAAGGCCTGACAGGCAATAACCCAGAATATCCTCAAAAGTGTGGGCCTTAGAGCAGCACCGGCTCCTCGGATCCAGTTACCACCTTTCCCCTTCCCCCAACCCACTTCCCGGGTTTTCTCGGGCTCGGCCTGCTCCCTCCCCACCCCAGAGCCACACTTCCAGCTGTGGCCACCGCCTGGGGTTCTCTCGTGAGCTTCCAACCCGCCGAGGAGTTCCCCCCAGTCCATCAGTTCCCCAAACTGTGTTGCACCCCGGACCCCCGCCCGCGAGACCGTCCATCCTAGCGCTAGGGGAGGGGAGGGGAAGGCGGCGGAAGGAGGAGGGGAGCACTACTGCTTCCCAACAGGCAGAAGGGCGGCCGCAAGGAGGGCCGCCCAGGGACTACCGGGGATATCGGGGTCACAGCTGGGAGGACCCGCCCGCCCCGGGCAGAGGTGGGGGATGTCCGGGAGTTCATTTCTGACCTCCTCGCTCTTCAGCACCTCCTTGAACTCCCGCTTGATTCGCTGCACCGCGATGTTGGCCATGTCTCCGCCCGCAGCTGATTCGTACCCGCCTCCTCCGCCACCGCTACGACCACCGCCACCGCCGCCACCTCTTCCTCCACCGCCTCCTCCCTCAGCGATTCAGACCCGAGCACACGAACACTGCCACTACCACCCCGGCCGCCGCGCTCTCCTCACTGTGGAATCACCTCCGCGCCCGGCCACCAAAATGGCGCCGGGTCCGCGCATGCGCACGACGCTGACCCGGCCGGGCGGCGCAGCCGCTCCCGTTGTAGCCCCCATTCGCCCGAGCCACGAGCGCGCGTCTCGACTGGGGCTGCGGCCGCTTGGCTCCGCCCTGCCGGCGTCTGGAGCCGGCAGGGTGCGCCTTCCAAGCGGGCCGGGCCCTCCGGTCCTACCCGGCGCCTCCGCTTCTGTTTAAACCCGGGTGCTGTGGTCCCGGCTGCCAGCCGCTGGCCTCTGACCGAAGGTTCGGGCGCAGCCGAACGGGTTCCCGAGGCCGCAACCGGCTGGAGCGCCTTCCTGACTCAGCTAGACCCGGAACCCGGTGGCTGAACGCCGTGTCTAGGGCAGGAAAACGCTCTCCCGGAACTCGATCCGGTCCATTTTCAGTTGGTGTAGCCCCAGAAAATCCGCTGCAGTCGTTTTTGTTGTGCAATATTTATAGTACCAAGATTATTCCCACCATCTCAGGTAGCACCGATTATTGAATTAAGGCTGGTTATTGTTGAATCAGATCCGGTTTATTTGAGACAGGTATTCGTGGAGAGGCCTGAGGATGGATCTAGAAGCCAGATGTTGATCTCTGACCTGTTTAGATAATACAGAGCTTGATACACACACACACTCTCCTGTGCCCATCCCTAGAATGCGGGGTGGGCCCAAGACACACAGACACACACACACACACACACACACACACACTCCTGTGCCCATCCCTAGAGTATAGGATGGCCCCAAGACGCTCTCTCTCTCTCACTCATTCTTGTGCCCATCTCCGAACTAAAGCATGTGAAAATTCATCCATATTAAAGTGAAAATTGGAGAAATAGAAACAATTATAGTGCCCTTCAGGGCACTGGGAGTGGGGGAGGGGAGCTTTACTTTTGTAAACCTAGGCCTACAAAGGTGCCTGGTGCTAGTAGGCACTCAATAAATATTGAATGAATAAATGAGTACACCTAAGAGTAAAATGTTTTGGCTGCCACGCACGGCGGATCGCTTGAGGTCAGGAGTTGGAGACCAAGCTTGGCCAACATGGTAAAACCCCGTCTCTACTAAAAATACAAAAATCAGCCAGGCATGGTGGTGGGGGCCTGCAATCCCAGCTACTCTGGAGGCTGAGGCAAGAGAATTGTTTGAACCCCGGGGGGTAGAGGTTGCAGTGAGCGATATCGGGCCATTGCACTCCAGCCTGGGCCACAGATCTGTCTCAAACAACAAAAAAAGAAAAAGTGCAAAATATTTTAAGTGGAAAGTCAGTTTGAAAGTGGTTTCTGGTCGGTCACGGTGGCCCACGCCTGTAATCCCAGCACTTTGGGCGGCCGAGGGGGGCAGATTGCTTTAGCCCAGGAGTTGGGACACCTAGCCTGGGCCCCATGGTGAAATTCCATCTCTAAAGATAATAATAATTTTTTAAAAAGAAAGTGGTTTCTAAGGTGCATAGTAATAATGATATGGTACTGAGAAACACTTTGAATAGAACATTTTAGAATAAGTAATAAAGGTGTTATTTTACAAGTTTATACTTCATGTACTTCCTTCACCTAGCCAACCAATAAAATATCTTATTATAAAAATATCACAAACACATGGTCTTAGCAAAAGTAATTATAATTGTGGCACCAAACACGGAAATAGCCAATGGAGGTGAATCAGTGGAGACATAAGGCAAAAGAGAATTTCTTAAACTCCTGCCCCCGGTACCAAGAGGAGAATTTTAAATTCGAGTTTACTCCCATGCCAGCTCTCTTGCCAGCCTTGATTTCCTCGTCTGCGAAATGAGAAAACTGTATTGGATTATCTCTTCCAAGTTTTAAGAGTTCAGAATTCTATAACATCATCTCAAAACATTTCCCGTAAGTGGACTGACATAAATTATATAAACCCTTCTCATAGAGCCCCCTAGTGGTCCTAAGAGAACTCAACCATCTACATAGGTCATGGTACAAGTAATTATTGGCTTAATGTAAATCACCCAATGCTGTATGTATTTGTGCCAGCAGACTTAAAAAAAAAAAAAAAAAAAAAAAAAAAAAAAACTATTTTGAAGAGCACAAAAACTTTTTGAGCACTTTACATTATCATTATTCAATTCTAATCTTGGAATGTAAAGAAACTTGGAAGGGGGACCAGGTGGAAGGGTCCAGGCCAGGGCGGTGGCTCATGCCTGTAATCCCAGCACTTTGGGAGGCCCAGGCAGGTGGATCGCTTGAGCTCAAGAGTTTGAGACCAGCCTGGGCAACACGGTGAAAGCCTGTCTCTACTAAAAATACAAAAAAATCAGCCAGGTATGAGGCAGGAGAATCATTTGAACCCAGGAGGCAGAGGTTGCAATGAGCCGAGATCATGCCACTGCACTCCAGCCTGGGTGATAGAGTGAGACTCTGTCTCAAAAAAAAAAAAAAAGAAAAAGAAAAAAAAAAAGAAAAAGAAAGAAAAACAAATATCTCTATAAAATATATTTTAAAAAACTAGCCAGGGGTGGAGGCATATGCCTGTAGTCCTAGCTGTTTGGGAGGCTGAAGTGGGAGGCTGGCTTGAACCCAGGAGTTTCAGGCTGTGTGAGCTACGATTGCACCACTGCATTCTAACCTGGTGTCAGAGTGAGACCCTGCCTCTAAAATGATACATAAAATAAAATAAAATAAAATAAAATAATTCCAAAAGAAAAAGTTTATTCATTAAAGGCTATGACACAGCATATATTGTGTATAGTATGCCACCATATTTGTGAGGAGAGAAAGGAATATGCTTGTATATATGATGCTTGTGAACCATAAAATATCACTGGAAAAATGTAGAAGAAACTGATGACAGTGGTTACCTCTTAGTAAGGAATTTAACAACCAGGCACAGTGGTTTATGCCTGTAATCCCAACACTTTGAGAGGTCAAGGCAGGGCGGATCACCTGAAGTCAGGAGTTCAAGACCAGCCTGACCAATATGGAGAAACCATGTCTCTACTAAAAATGCAAAATCAGGGCCAGGCGTGGTGGCTCACACCTGTAATCCCAGCACTTAGGGAGGCCAAAGCAGGCAGATCGCCTGAAGTCAGGAGTTCAAGACCAACCTGGCCAACATGGTGAAACCCAGTCTCTATTAAAAATACAAAAAAATTAGGCAGTTGTGGCAGGCACCTGTAATCCCAGCAACTCAGGAGGCTGAGGCAGGAGAATCGCTTGAACCTTGGAGGCGGAGGTTGCAGTGAGCCAAGATCACGCCATTGCACACCAGCCTAGGTGACAAGAGCCAGACTTCATCAGAAAAAAACAAAAAAATTAGCCGGGAGTGGTGGTGCATGCCTGTAATCCTAGCTCCTCAGGAGTCTGAGGCAGGAGAATCACTTGGACCCGAGAATCGGAGGTTATGGTGAGCTGAGATCATGCCATTGCACTCCAGCCTGGGCAACAGGAGCAAAGCTTCCATCTCAAAAAAAAAAAAAAAGAAAAGAAAAGAAAGAAACTTAAGTAATTTGGGGAAAGCAAAGTGGGAGAATTTTCATCATGTCTCCTGTTGTATATTTTACCCATCTAAAAATAAATTTTTAAAAATGTGTTTCTAATAATGCAGAACATAAGGTCTTCAGTATTACAATCTAATTCTGATTAACTTCATTAACTAAATAATTAAATAAATATTTATTGAATGTCTACTATGTGCTAGGCCCTCGAGGCATATCAGTGAACAAGAGATTAAAATACCTGCAATTGTGGAATTTACATTTTAGCAGGGGTGGCGAGAATTAACCTCAAACTATAGTGTACAGACACCTGAGGAATCACTGAGATGGTTACAGGCATTCAATCTACCGTGCTTAAACTGTGGTTGGTTTGTTTGTTTTTTAATTTATTTTATTTTTTGAGACAGAATCTTATTCTGTCACTCAGATTGGAGTGCAGTGGCGTGATCTTGGCTCACTGCAACCTCTGCCTCCTGGATGCAAGCAATTCTCCTGCCTTAGCCTCCGAAGTAGCTGGGATTACAGGCTCGTGCCACCACACCTGGCTAATTTTTTGTATTTTTAGTAGAGGTGGGGTTTCACTGTATTAGCCAGGATGGTCTCGATCTCCTTACCTCGTGATCCACGTGCCTCAGCCTCCCAAAGTGCTGGGATTACAGGCGTGAACCACCTCCCCCAGCCCCATCCCAAGTTTTTAACACAGAAAGTTATTGTAATCTTTTCTTCCCAAAGCTTTATATTGAAGAAAAGCAGCTGTAATTAGCAACATTTATGGAAGTTTAAGTCACTTTGTTAGATGCCAGGAATGCACAGAGAAGTAAGATACATACTCTGCTCATGAAATTAAGAATTTATTAGGAGCCGAGCACAGTGGCTCAACCCTGTAATCCCAGCATTTTGAGAAGCCAAGGTGGGAGGATCACTTGAGGCTAGGAGTTTGAGACCAGCCAGGGCAATACACTGAACCTTATCTCTACAGAAAATTTAAAAATTAGCCAGATGTGGTGGTGTACACATGTAGTCCTAGCTACTCTGGAGGCTGAAGTAGGAGAATCGCTTGAGCCCAGAAGTTTAAAGCTGCCATAAGCCATGATTACACTACTGCACTCCAGCCTGGGCAATAGAGCAAGACTCTGTCTCAAAAAAAAAAAAAAAAAAAAAAAAAAAAAGCAACAAAAATGAATTCAGGCCGGGCGCGGTGGCTCAAGCCTGTAATCCCAGCACTTTGGGAGGCCGAGGCGGGTGGATCACGAGGTCAAGAGATCGAGACCATCCTGGTCAACATGGTGAAACCCCGTTTCTACTAAAAATACAAAAAATTAGCTGGGCATGGTGGCGCGTGCCTGTAATCCCAGCTACTCAGGAGGCTGAGGCAGGAGAATTGCCTGAACCCAGGAGGCGGAGGTTGCGGTGAGCCGAGATCGCGCCATTGCACTCCAGCCAGGGTAACAAGAGCGAAACTCCGTCTCAAAAAAAAAAAAAAAAAAAAAAAAAATGAATTCATTGGCCAGGCACAGTGGCTCACACCTGTAATCCCAGCACTGTGAGAGGCCTAGGTGGGTGGATCACGAGGTCAGGAGTTGAAGACCAGCCAAGCCAAGATGGTGGAACCCTGCCTCTACTAAAAATACAAAAAGTAGCCGGGCATGGTGGCAGGCATCTTTAATCCCAGATACTCAGGAGGCTGAGGGAGGAGAAATGCTTGAACCCAGGGGGCAGAGGTTGTAGTGAGCCAAGATGGCACCACTGCACTCCAGCCTGAGCAACAGAGTGAGACTCCATCTCAAAAAAGAATTTGTTGCAGAAGGCTGGGCCCAGTGACTCATGCTGTAATCTCAGCAATTTGGGAGGCTAAAGTAGGAGGATTGCTTGAGCCCAGGAGCTCAAGAGCAGCCTGGGCAACAGAAGCAAGCCCCCATGCCAGGCATGATGGTGTGTACCTATAGTCTCCACTACCGGGAAGTCGGAGGCAAGAGAAGAACTTGCGCCCAAGGAGTTTGAAGCTGCAGTGAGCTATGATCATACCACTGCACTCCAGCCTGAGCAACAGAGTGAGATCCTGTCCCCCACCCCCTAAGAAAAATAAAAAAATTAAAAAGTAAAACATCTAGTTTATTGGAGGAGATAGAAAATTTCATTGTAAGACAAATACAGGAGAGCATATGACAATATTTAAATAAGTGGCAGAGAAATTGTGTGTCTTGGGAGTTCAGAGGTTGTGATTTTAATCATGGATTTTGTGTATATATGTAGTTTTTTTGGTTTTTGTTTTGTTTTGTTTTGAGACAGACTCTTGCTCTGTCACCCAGGCTGGAATGCAGTGGCACAATCTTGGCTCACTGCAGCTTCTGCCTCCTGGGTTCCAGCAATTCTCCTGGCTCAGCCTCCTGGGTAGCTGGGATTACAGGCTCACACCACCACATCTGGCTAATATTTGAATTTTTGGTAGAGACGGGGGTTTCACCACGTTGGTCAGGATGGTCTCGAACTCCTGACCTCAAGTGATCCACCCACCTTGGCCTCCCAAAGTGCTGGGATTACAGGCATGAGTCACCGTGCCCAGCTGATTTTGTGTATTAAGATACCAGCAGTTTGGGAGGCTAAGCAGGAGGATCACTTGAGGCCAGGAGTCGAAGACCAGGCTGGGCAATATAGCAAGACCCTGTCTCTACCAAAAAGAGAGAGAGAGAGAGAGAGAGAGAGAGAGAGAGAGAGAGAGAGTTAGCCAGGCATGGTGGTGTGCACCTGTAGTCTCAGTTACTTGGGAGCTGAGGTAGGAGGATCGTTTGAGCCCAGGAGGTCAAGGCCGCAGTGAGCCAGGATAGTGCCTATCTCAAAAAATAAAAAAAAAAAATTCAATATGTACATAAATGTTCATAGCAACATTACCCATATGATGGAACATTATTCAGCAATTAAAAGAAATGAAATACTTTCTACAACATGAATGAACCTTGAAAGCATTATGTTAAGTGAAAGAAGCCATCACAAAGGGCCACATATTATTCCATTTATATGAAATATCCAGAATAGGAAAATCCATACAAACAGAACATAGGTCACTGGTTGCCTAGGCTATGAGTAGGAATGAAAAAAGATATGACTGCTGATGGGCACAGGGTTTGTTTTTGGAGTATTAAAAATGTTTTGAGCAGGGCGCGGTGGCTCATGCCTGTAATCCTAGCACTTTGGGAGGCCGAGGCGGGTGGATCACGAGGTCAAGAGATCGAGACCATCCTGGTCAACATGGTGAAACCCTGTCTCTACTAAAAATACAAAAAATTAGCTGGGCATGGTGGCGTGTGCCTGTAATCCCAGCTACTCAGGAGGCTGAGGCAGGAGAATTGCCCGAACCCAGGAGGCGGAGGTTGCAGTGAGCCGAGATCGTGCCATTGCACTCCAGCCTGGGTAACAAGAGCGAAACTCCGTCTCAAAAAAAAAAAAAAAAAAAAAATAATAATAATAATAATAATGTTTTGAAATTGATTTTGGGGATGGTCGCACAACTCTGCAAATATACTACAAACCATAGAACTGTACACTTTTTTTTTTTTCGATATGGAGTCTTGGTCTATCGCCCAGGCTGGGGTGTAGTAGCACAATTTTGGCTGACTGCAACCTCTGTCTCTCAGGTTCAAGTGATTCTCCTGCCTCAGCCACCAAAGTAGGCCAGATTACAGGCATGCGCCAGCTAATTTTTGTATTTTTAGTAGAGGCAGGGGTTTTACTGTGTTACTCAGGATGGTCTCTGTCTCCTGACCTTGTGATCCACCCGCCTTGGCCTCCCAAAGTGCTGGGATTACAGGTGTGAGCCACCATGCCAGCCAATATTTTAATTTTAATTTAAATGAAGTATAATTTATCTATTGTTTCTTTAATAGATTGTGCTTTTTATGTTGTATCTAAAATTTTGCCAGACATGGTGGCTCAAACCTGTAATCCTAGCAATTTAGGAGGCCAAGGAGGGAGGATCATTTGAGCTTGGGAGGTCAAGGCTATAGTTAGCCATGATTGCATCACTGCACTCCTGTCTAGGTGACAGAGCAAGACCCTGTCCCCAAAATAAATAAATAAATACATAAATAAATGCCAAGTGCAGTGCTTCACGCCTGTAATCCCAGCACTTTGGGAGGTTGAGGCAGGAGGATAACTCGAGCCCAGGAGTTCAAGACCAGCTTGGGCAAGGTAGTGAGATCCTATCTCTGAAAAAAAAAAAAAAAAATTTTTTTTTTTTTTTTTGAGACAGTCTTGCTTTGTTGCCAGGCACCAGGCTGGAGTGCAATGGGGCGATCTTGGCTCACTGCAAGCTCCGCCTCCCGGATTCAAGCAATTCTCCTGCCTCAGCTTCCTGGGTAGCTGGGACTACAGGCGCACACCCAGCTAATTTTTTTGTATTTTTAGTAGAGACGGGGTTTCACCATGTTGGCCAGGGTGGTCTTGATCTCTTGACCTTGTGATCCGCCCACCTCGGCCTCCCAAACTGCTGGGATTACAGGCTTGAGCCACTGCACCTGGCCTCTGCAAAAAATTTTAAAATTAGCCGGGGGTGGTGGAGCCAGCAGCTATGATCCTGACACTGACACTGCACTGCAGCCTGGGCCACAAAACAAGATTCTGTCTCTAAAAATAAAAAATAAAAATGAAAATTCAATGCCAGATAAAGAAAACATGGTACATAATATACCATGGAATACTATGCAACCATAAAAAAGAGTGAGATCATGTCCTTTACAAGGGCATGGATGGAGCTAGAGGCCATTATCTTTAGCAAAGGAAGGCAGGAACAGAAAACCAAATACCGTATGTTCTCACTTATAAGTGGGAGCTAAATGATGAGAACATATGGACACCTAGATGGGAAAAACACACACTTGGGCCTATCAGAGGGTGGAGGATGGGAGGAGGGAGAGGATCAGGAAAAATAACTAATGAGTACTAGGCTTAATACCTAGGGTGATGAAATAATCTGTACAACAAAGCCCCATGCCATAAGTTTACCTATATAACAAAGCCTGCATGTGTAGCCCTGAATTTATAAGTTTAAAAAAAAAAATGCTGGAATAGTAGGAAAAAAAAAAGTTTAAAAAAGTTTAATGCCAACCCAAGGTCACCTAGATTTTCTCCTATGTTATCTTCTAGAAGTTTTATAGTGCTGAAAGATGTAAGGTTAGTGTCTAAGGCATTTTTTTTGCAATTAGATGTCCAGTTGTTCCAGCATTATTTGTGAAAAGACTATACTTTTCTCCATTGAGTGTCCTTTGCTCCTTAAAAGATCAGTTTACTATATTTGTATGGGTCTATTTCTGGACTCTCTATTCTGTTCCATTGATCTATGTATTTGTCTTTTCTTTCTCCAAACCACACTGTCGATCTTTGTAGATTTACGGTAAGTTTTTAAGTTGTCTAGTGTCTCTCAAACTATGTTCTCCAACTTTGTTCTTCTTGAGTATTGTATTGGCTATTCTGTGCTAGAGCATTTTTTGAAGCATTTTAAAATAAGGCTGCCCAAGGATCATCAGACTCAGAAAATGTAACTCTGACTAATAATTGATTAGGGACCAGATGCCTTCTAATCCCCTGACAGTAGAGCTTAATTTCTAGAAATTAACAGGGATGCAATAATTTTTTTTCTTTCTGTTGGTAATGAGGATGACCATTTGCAAACGTTATGTTTTATTGCCCCTTAGAACACTGACCAGTTTTGTATCTAATGTAGCAATCCTATTTTGGCATTCCTTTCCCCACTATATATTTTTAGTTCCCTTTTTCTGAAGGAGTGCAAACATTACAGATTTTTCTGATTAATGAGTTAAACTTTGACATGAATCCACCATGTATCCGTATGATAATATTAAAAATCAATTTAAAAATTATGGGGCCAGGCACAGTGGCTCATGCCTGTAATCCCAGCACTTTGGGAGGCTGAGGCAGGTGGATTACCTGAGGTCAGTAGTTCCAGAACAGCCTGGCCAACATGGTGAAACCCTGTCTCTACTAAAAATACAAAAATTATCCAGGTGTGTTGGTGCATGCCTGTAATCCCAGGTACTCAGGAGGCTGAGGCAGGAGAATCGCTTGAACCCGGGAGGCAGAGGTTGCAGTGAGCTGAGATTTCGCCACTGCACTCCAGCCTGGGTGACAGAGCGAAACTGTCTCAAAAAAAAGGATTATATCTTTGCAAAATAAAACTAAAAGCTGGGGGGCGGGGGTGGGGAGAGCAGGGCCTCCCCGCCCTGCAGCCTCCTCAGGTTCAGTCCCCTCCCGATAAAAAAAAATAAAAAAGGCCGGGCGCGGTGGCTCAAGCCTGTAATCCCAGCACTTTGGGAGGCTGAGGCGGGTGGATCACGAGGTCGAGAGATCGAGACCATCCTGGTCAAGATGGTGAAACCCCGTCTCTACTAAAAATACAAAAAACTAGCTGGGCGTGGTGGCGCGTGCCTGTAATCCCAGCTACTCAGGAGGCTGAGGCAGGAGAATTGCCTGAGCCCAGGAGGCGGAGGTTGCCGTGAGCCAAGATAGTGCCATTGCACTCCAGCCTGGGTAACAAGAGCAAAACTCCGTCTCAAAAAAAAAATAAATAAATAAAAATAAATAAAATAAATAAAATAAAATAAAAAAAACTAAAAGCTGGGTGCCAGTGGCTCACACCTGTAATTCCAATTCTTTGGGAGGCCAAGGCAGGAGGATTGCTTGAACCCAGGAGTTCCAAGACCAGCCTGCACAACATGGCAAAACCTCATCCTTACCAAAAAAAATTAAAAATTAAAAAATTAGCCAGATGTGGTGGCATGCACTTGGATACCTGGCTACTGGGGAGGCTGAAGCAGGAGAATTGTTTGAACCTAGGAGTTCAAGTCTGCAATAAGCTACGATAGCAGCACTGCACTCCAGCCTGGGTAACAGAGCAATACTTTGTCTCTAAAAAAAAAAAAATGAATAAATAAAACTTAAATAATTATCTCACAATAGACATTATAACTATGCAGTACATACATTTTAAAAAAACATGAAACTTTACTGAGAAGACTGGAATAAATAAAAGGCACATTTCCCTATTGGAAGACCAAAATTTTTAAAAATTTTCACATCTTCCCCAAATAATGTACAAATTTCATACCCAGTGGCTCATGCCTGTAATCCCAGCACTTTGAAAAGCTAAGGTGCATGGATCACTTGAGACTAGGAGTTTGAGACCAGTCCAGGAAATATAACAAAATCCTGCCTCTACAAAAAATTAGCCAGGCATGGTGGCATGCTCCTGTAGCCCCAGCAACTCAGGAAGATGAGATGGGAGGATTGCTTGAGCCCAGGAGGTTGAGACTACAGTGAGTGTGATTATGCTATCGCACTCTAGCCTGTGCGACAGAGATCCTGTCTTTAAAAAAGAAAAAAAGGCTAGGCACAGTGGCTCACTCCCAACACTTTGGGAGGCCGAGGCAGGAGGATTGCTTGAGGCCAGGAAGATCAACCTGGCCAACAAAGTGAGACCCTATCTAAAAAAAAGAAGAAAAAGCTGGGCGTGGTAGTTCGCACCTGTAATCCCAGCACTTTGGGAGGCCAAGGTGGGCAGATCATGAAGTCAGGAGTTCAAGACCAGCCTGGCCAACATAGTGAAACCCCATTTCTACTAAAATACAAAAATTAGCTGGGTGTGGTCATGGGCCCCTGTATTCTCAGCTACTTGGGAGGCTGAGGTGGGAGCATCTCTTGAACCCCAAAGAGGGAGGTTGCTGTCAGCCGAAATTGCATGATTGCACTCCAGCCTGGGTGACAGAGCAAGAATCTGTCTCAGCCGGGCGCGGTGGCTCACGCCTGTAATCCCAGCACTTTGGGAGGCCGAGGCGGGTGGATCACAAGGTCAAGAGATCGAGACCATCCTGGTCAACAAGGTGAAACCCTGTCTCTACTAAAAGTACAAAAAATTAGCTGGGCATGGTGGCGTGTGCCTGTAATCCCAGCTACTCAGAAGGCTGAGGCAGGAGAATTGCCTGAACCCAGGAGGCGGAGGTTGCGGTGAGCCGAGATTGTACCATTGCACTCCAGCCTGGGTAACAAGAGCGAAATTCCGTCTCAAAATAAATAAAGAAAGAAAGAAAGAGAGAGAGAAAGAAAGAGAGAAAGAAAGAAAGAAAGAATCTGTCTCAAAAAAAAAAAGAAAGAAAGAAAAAAGAAACATACTATTAGATACCAAAGTACACTTTAAAGCTGTTAAGAATCAAATCAGGGCCAGGCGTGGTGGCTCACACCTATAATCCCAGCACTTTGGGAGGCTGAGGCAGGAGGATCACCTGAAATCAGTGGTTCAAGACCAGCCTGGCCAACATGGTGAAACTCCATTTCTTTTTTTTTTTTTTTTTTTTGAGACGGAGTTTCACTCTTGTTACCCAGGCTGGAGTGCAATGGCGTGATCTCGGCTCACCGCAACCTCCGCCTCCTGGGTTCAGGCGATTCTCCTGCCTCAGCCTCCTGAGTAGCTGGGATTACAGGCACGTGCCACCATGCCCAGCTAATTTTTTGTATTTTTTAGTAGAGACGGGGTTTCACCATGTTGACCAGGATGGTCTCGATCTTTTGACCTCGTGATCCACCCGCCTCAGCCTCCCAAAGTGCTGGGATTACAGGCTTGAGCCACCGCGCCCGGCTTTTTTTTTTTTTTTTTTTTTTTTTGAGACGGAGTTTCGCTCTTGTTACCCAGGCTGGAGTGCAATGGCGCGATCTCAGCTCACCGCAACCTCCGCCTCCTGGGCTCAGGCAATTCTCCTGCCTCAGCCTCCTAAGTAGCTGGGATTACAGGCACGCGCCACCATGCCCAGCTAGTTTTTTTGTATTTTTAGTAGAGACGGGGTTTCACCATGTTGACCAGGATGGTCTCGATCTTTCGACCTTGTGATCCACCCGCCTCGGCCTACCAAAGTGCTGGGATTACAGGCTTGAGCTGCCGTGCCCGGCCTGAAACTCCATTTCTAATAAAAATACAAAAAAATTAGCCAGGCATGGTGGCATGGGCCTGTAGTCCCAGCTATTCAGGAGGCTGAGGCAGGAGAATCCCTTAAATTCAGGAGGCAGAAGTTGCAGTGGGCCAAGATAACACCACTGCACTCCAGCCTGGGCAACAGAGCAAGACTCTGTCTCCAAAAAAAAAAAAAAAAAAGGAATCAAACCAGACAATATAGCCAGAACAGAGACTCACCATTATTAAGGTTTTAATATGTGATAAATATGGAATTTCAATTTGGTAGGGAAATAATGAATTGTTTAATAAGCGGTGTTAGGATAATTTGGGCAAGCCAACCATATCTTCCACCCTACAACATGCACCTTGCACAATGGCTATGTCATTGTATTTACTGCTTACCAGAGATGCTACTTTATGCTTCCACGCCATTGTATATGCTGTTTTCTCTGCCTGGAATTCTTTCTCCTTTTCATGCCCTTGCTGAAGGCCTATCCTTCCTTCCAAACCCAAATTAGTCATCTGTAGCCTAGTCAGCATTGTGAGATCCTGTCTCTACAAAACTTTTTTTAGGAAAATTAGCTGGGCATGGGGGTGCACAGTTGTAGTCAGTCCTAGCCTCTCAGAAGGTTGAGGTGGGAGGATAGCTTGAACCCTGGAATTCGAGGCTGCAGAGAGCTGTGATCTCGCCACTCCACTCCAGGCAGGGCAACAGAGCGAGACCCTGTCTCTAAATAAATAAATAAATATTAATTTGTGAAACTTGCCTGACTTCACCAAACAAAGTTACATCCTCTTTCATGCAGCCACAATATCTGCCATATATCTCTAATATAGTATTCATCATGTTCTGCTGCAGTTATTTATTTATATTTCTGTACCCTTTACTAGGCTGTAAGCTTTTTATAATCAGGGACCTAGTCTTTTCATTGTTGTATCCTGTCACCTAGTACAAAGTGCTTCATAATCAGTGCTCAATAAGTATTTGATATGATAGTGTTAAGAATGAATGAAAGTAAATGTGCCGGGCACGGTGGCTCACACCTGTAATCCCAGCACTTTGGGAGGCCGAGGCGGGTGGATCACGAGGTCAAGAGATCGAGACCAGCCTGGTCAACATGGTGAAACCCCGTCTCTACTAAAAATACAAAAAATTAGCTGGGCATGGTGGCGCGTGCCTGTAATCCCAGCTACTCAGGAGGCTGTGGCAGGAGAATTGCCTGAACCCAGGAGGCGGTGGTTGCAGTGAGCCGAGATTGCGCCATTGCACTCCAGCCTGGGTAACGAGTGAAACTCCGTCTCAAGAAAAAAAAAAAAAAAAAAAAAGAAAGTAAATGTGATGGTACTTTGAGAGTACAAAGCGATAAATAAATGAAAGGCTATCGTAAGCCCATATGGTAGTCATGACCATGGGCTCTGACAACAGATTGCCTCCGTTTGAATCTTACCTCCCTACTAACTAGCTGTGTGATCTTGGGCAAATGAGTTAACCTCTCTATACTTGAGTTTTCCCATCTGAAATGGGTCTAATATACTGATTACCACATAGGATTATTCAGAGGATTTTAAAAGTTAACATAGGCCAGGTGCAGTGGCTCACACACTTTGGGAGGCCGAGGCAGGTGGATCACCTGAGGTCAGGAGTTTGAGACCCGCCTGGCCAACGTGGTGAAACCCTATCTCTACTAAAAATAGACAAATTAGCTGGGCATGGTGGTGGGTGCCTATAATCCCAGCTACTCAGGAGGCTGAGGCACAAGAATTGCTTGAACCCAGAAAGCGGAGGTGGCAGTCAGCCAAGATCATGCCTCTGCTGCTTGGGTGACAAGAGCAAAATTCCATCTCCAAAAAATAAAATTAAAATTAAAATAAATAAATAAAAGTTGCCGGGCGCGGTGGCTCAAGCCTGTAATCCCAGCACTTTGGGAGGCCGAGGCGGGTGGATCACGAGGTCGAGAGATCGAGACCATTCTGGTCAACATGGTGAAACCCCGTCTCTACTAAAAATACAAAAAACTAGCTGGGCATGGTGGCACGTGCCTGTAATCCCAGCTACTTAGGAGGCTGAGGCAGGAGAATTGCCTGAGCCCAGGAGGCGGAGGTTGCGGTGAGCCGAGATCGCGCCATTGCACTCCAGCCTGGGCAACAAGAGCGAAACTCCGTCTCAAAAAAAATAAATAAATAAATAAATAAATAAATAAAAGTTAACACACGGCCGGGCGCGGTGGCTCAAGCCTGTAATCCCAGCACTTTGGGAGGTCGAGGCGGGTGGATCACAAGGTCAAAAGATCGAGACCATCCTGGTCAACATGGTGAAACCCCGTCTCTACTAAAAATACAAAAAATTAGCTGGGCATGGTGGCGCATGCCTGTAATCCCAGCTACTCAGGAGGCTGAGGCAGGAGAATTGCCTGAACCCAGGAGGCGGAGGTTGCGGTGAGCCGAGATCGCGCCATTGCACTCCAGCCTGGGTAACAAGAGCAAAACTCCGTCTCAAAAAAAAAAAAGGAAAAAAAAAAAAAAAAAAAAAAAAAAAAGTTAACATAGACTTCTGCTTCTAAGAAGAAATTGCACAGATGTACTTTTCCCTATTCTATTAATTGTAACTAAAACCCTTGGACATCAAATATAAAACAAAATATAAGAAGACACTTAAAAGTCTAACAGAGAAAGCAGACCAGCTAGAGACCTTGAGACCCAAAGAACAACATGATACTGAGTTTCCTGGGTTTTCTTTTACTGCATATATCCCACATTGGACACTGAAAAAGCAAGCAACCTAGAAACACCAATGGCCACAGAAAAAAGAAAAGAAACTGTAAGAAAAGCCTGTGTGGCTGGGCGTAGTGGCTCACGCCTGTAATCCCAGCACTTTGGGAGGCCAAAGTAGGTGGATCTCCTGAGGTCAGGAATTCAAGACTAGTCTGGCCAACATGAAGAAACCCTATCTCTATGAAAAATACAAAAATTAGCAGGGCGTGGTGGCAGGCACCTGTAATCCCAGCTCCTAGGGAGGCTGAGGCAGGAGAATTGCTTGAACCCAGGAGGAAGAAGTTGCAGTGAACTGAGATCGCACTACTGCACTCTAGCCTGGGTGACAGAGTAAAACTCTATCTCAAAAAGAAAAGAAAAGAGCCGGGCTTGGTGGCTCAAGCCTGTAATCCCAGCACTTTGGGAGGCCGAGGCGGGTGGATCACGAGGTCAAGAGATCGAAACCAACGTGGTCAACATGGTGAAACCCCGTCTCTACTAAAAATACAAAAAATTAGCTGGGCATGGTGGTGCGTGCCTGTAATCCCAGCTACTCAGGAGGCTGAGGCAGGAGAATTGCCTGAACCCAGGAGGCGGAGGTTGCGGTGAGCTGAGATCGCGCCATTGCACTCCAGCCTGGGTAACAAGAGCGAAACTCTGTCTCAAAAAAAAAAAAAAAAAAAATTAGGCCGGGCGCGGTGGCTCAAGCCTGTAATCCCAGCACTTTGGGAGGCCGAGGCGGGTGGATCACGAGGTCAAGAGATCGAGACCAGCCTGGTCAACATGGTGAAACCCCATCTCTACTAAAAATACAAAAAATTAGCTGGGCATGGTGGCGTGTGCCTGTAATCCCAGCTACTCAGGAGGCTGAGGCAGGAGAATTGCCTGAACCCAGGAGGCGGAGGTTGCGGTGAGCCGAGATCGTGCCATTGCACTCCAGCCTGGGTTAACAAGAGCGAAACTCCGTCTCAAAAAAAAAAAAAAAAAAGAAAAGAAAAGCCTGCGCAAGCCCTCTCCCCCCACCTCTCTCTCTCCCCCTCTCTCCTTCTCTCTCTCCCCTCTCCCTTCCCCCTCTCCCCCCACCTCTCTCTCTCCCCCTCTCTCCTTCTCTCTCTCCCTCTACCTCTCTCTCTCTGTCTCTCTCTACCCCCCACTTTCTGTCTGTCTGTCTGTCTCTCTCTCTCTCTCCCTCCCCTCTCTTTTTCCTTTGAGACAGGGTCTCACTCTGTCCCCCAGGCTGGAGTGCAGTGGCATAATCATACCTCACTGCAGCCATAAACTCCTCTTCCCTATCTCAGCCTCCAAGTAGCTGGGACCACAGGGGCATGCTACCAGGCCTAGCTAATTTTTATATTTTTTGTAGAGACGAGTTGTCCATGGCTGGTCTTGAACTCCTGGGCTCAAGGGATTCACCCACCTCAGCCTCCCAAAGTGCTGGGATTACAGGGGTGAGCCACCGCGTCTGGCTAAGTCTGCTCTCTCTAACCAAGGGCCAAATGATCAGGAAAGGAGTAGCCTAGCAAGAGAAAACCTTTAGATCAACTTTGTCCAACCCACAGCCCACAGGCCACATGCAGGCCAGGATGGCTTTGAGTGCAGCCCAACACAAACTTGCAAACTTTCTTAAAATATTATATTTTTGGCTGGGCATAGTGGCTCATGCCTGTAATCCCAGCACTTTGGGAGGCCGAGGTGGGTGGATCACCTGAGGTTAGCAGTTCGAGACAAGCTTGGCCAACATGGCGAAACCCTGTCTCTACTAAAAATACAAAAATTAGCTGGGCATGGTGGTGGCCACCTATAATCCGGCTACTTGGGAGGCTGAGGCAGGAGAATCACTTGAACTCGGGAGGCTGAGGCTGCAGTGAGCCGAAATCACACCGCCATTGCACTCCAGCCTGGGCAACAAGAGGGAAACTCCGTCTCAAAAAAAAAAATTGTATTTTTGTGCAATTCTTCTTTTTTTTTTTGAGACAGAGTTTTGCTCTTGTTACCCAGGCTGTAGTGCAATGGCACGATCTTGGCTCACTGCAACCTCCGCCTCCTGGGTTCAAACAATTCTCCTGCCTCAGCCTCCCAAGTAGCTGGGACTACAGGCGCGCGCCACCATGCTCAGCTAATTTTTTCTATGTTTAGTAGAGACGGGGTTTCACCATGTTGACCAGGATGGTCTCTATCTCTTGACCTCGTGATCCACTCGCCTTGGCCTCCCAAAGTGCTGGGATTATAGGCGTGAGCCACCACGCCTGGCCGCAATTCTTTTTTTTTAAGCTCATCAGCTATCATTAGTACTATTGTATTTTATGTGTGGTCCAAGACAATTATTATTCTTCCAATATGGCCCAGGAAAGCCAAAAGGTTGGATACTAGTGCCTTAGATAATAGTCGTTCTACTCTAGTCAAGCATAACAGAAAGAAACAAAACAAAACAAAAAAACCCAAACTGTGGCCACCCACATGATTAGCAGGAAACGCTCACTGGAAAGCCTAGACTTTGCAAGCCGTGATGTGTCAGCCCAACTCTCCTGTAGGTAGTGTTAGCCAAATGGAAAGCCTAGACTTTCTTTTCTGCCTGGTGGTAAAGAATATTGAATGCCCCATGATGTCAATGGAGACCACATGGGGAGCCTGGACTTCCCCACTCCCTAGGCACCCTTCTTCCTTGTAAGTGATATCAGAGGAAGCCTAGTGGAAAGTCAGGACCACTAGGTCTTTTCCCAACCTTTCAGTGGTAATAAGTCTACACATATCCTCCTGTCTCAGTGGAGACCATGGAGAGAGCCAGCACTCCCACCCCGACTCAGTAGTAATGAATGTCCTTTCCACCCACAGTGTCAACAGAGGAGAATCTAGACTTTTACCTGGGTCTCCTCTGTTGATACTGTGGATGGAAGAAGGGAAATTCTTCCACCCACCCTTACCCACCAGAACAGTGTCAGAGGTAGGGCTGATAAAACACAGTGTTTAAATAATTAAATAAATAAGATCTACCCTAAATGTCCAGGTCTCAATTAAAAAGTCACTCAACATACCAAAACCCAAGAAGATTTCAGACTAAATGAGAAAAAGACAATTAATAGATGCCAACACCAACATGTCATAGATGTTGAATTATTTGACAAGAATTTTAAAGTAGCCATCATAAAAATACTCCAACAAGCAATTATGAGCATGCTTAAAGCAAATGAAAAAAATGGAAAGTCTTAACAAAGAAATAGGAAATGGTAGAAAAGAAACAGAGTATATAAAAGAAAACCAAATGGGAATTTAGCACTAAAAATATGAGGCCAGATGCAGTGGCTCATGCCTGTAATCCCAGCACTTTGGGAGGCCGAGGTGGGTGGATCACTTGAGGCCAGGAGTTCAAGAACAGTCTGGCCAACATGGTGAAACCTCGTCTCTATCGAACACACAAAAAATTAACCAGGTGTGGTGGCAGATGCCTGTAATCCCAGCTACTCGGGAGGCTGAGGCAGGAGAATGGCTTGAACCTGGGAAGCAGAGGTTGCAGCCAACCAAGATCGTGTCACTGCACTGTAATCCTAGCACTTTGGGAGGCCAATGTGGGCGGATCACAAGGTCAGGAGTTCGAGACCAGCCTGACCACATGGTGAAACTCTGTCTCTACTAAAAATACAAAAAATTAGCTGGGTGTGGTGGTGTGTGCCTGTAATCCCAGCTACTCAGGAGGCTGAGGGAGGAGAACCTGGGAGTGGGAGGTAGCAGTGAGCCCAGATCGCGCCACTGCACTCCAGCCTGGGTGAAATGCAAGAGTGAGACTCTATCTCAAAAAAAAAAAAAAAAAAAAAAAAAGAGGAAGTCCTCTAAACAAAAAGGAAATAATAAAACAAAAAATTTTGGAACATCAGGAAGGAGGATAAAACATAGAAAGAGGAATACTGTAGATAAATACAATATTCTTTCCTTCTCTTGCATTTTCTAAGTTATGTTTGGCAGTTAAAGCAAAAATGATAACCCTGAAAAATGTGGTTCTCAATGTACATAAAGGAAATACTTAAGACAGTTAAATGATAAATGAGGGAGGGTAAAGGGCTATAAAGGGAGGTAAGGTAAAATTTCAGAACCAGTGACTTGATTGTAGTGGTGGTTACACAAATCTACATATGTGATAAAATGACAGAACTAGGCACACACATTGCAACAATGTCAAATTCCTGGTTTTGATATTGTACTGTATTTATGTAAGAGGTAACAACTGGGGGAAACTGGGTGAACGGCACATGGAACCTCGAAACTTCCTATGAACCTATAATTATAAAATCAAAAATTGTAATCCCAGCACTTTGGGAGGCCAATGTGGGCAGATCATTGAGCTCAGAAGTTCAACACTAGCCTGAGCAACATGGTGAAATCCTGTATCTACTAAAAATACAAAAATTAGCTGGTTATGGTGGTTTGTGCCTGTAATTCCAGCTACTCAGGAGGCTGAGGAGGGAGGATTGCTTGAACTCAGGGAGCGGAGGTGGCAGTGAGCTGAGATTGCACCACTGCCCTCCAGCCTGGGTGACAGAGTGGCACTGTCTCAAAACAGTTAAATTAAAAGCTCTTAAAAAGTTAACCTTATACATGCTCCTGTCATACAGTAAGCACTATAAATGTGTTAACTACCACTATTAAGAAATGTTTGCAGCTGGACGTGGTGGCTCATGCCTGTAATCCCAGTACTTTGGGAGGCCAAGGCAAGCAGATCACCTGAGGCCAGGAGTTTGAGACCACTCTGGCCAACATGGCAAAACCCCATCTCTACTACAAATACAAACATTAGCTGGGCATGGTGGTCGGCACCTGTAATCCCAACTACTTGGAGGCTGAGGCAGGAGAATCGCTGAACCTGGGAAGCAGAGGTTGCAGTGAGCCAAGATCATGCCATTGCACTCCAGCCTGGGCAACAGAGTAAGACTCTGTATATATATATAAAAAAAAAAAATTAGCCGGGCGCGGTGGCTCAAGCCTGTAATCCCAGCACTTTGGGAGGCCGAGGCGGGTGGATCACGAGGTCAAGAGATCGAAACCAATGTGGTCAACATGGTGAAACCCCGTCTCTACTAAAAATACAAAAAATTAGCTGGGCATGGTGGTGCGTGCCTGTAATCCCAGCTACTCAGGAGGCTGAGGCAGGAGAATTGCCTGAACCCAGGAGGCAGAGGTTGCGGTGAGCCGAGATCGCGCCATTGCACTCCAGCCTGGGTAACAAGAGCGAAACTCCGTCTCAAAAAAAAAAAAAAAAAAAAAAAAAAATTAGGCCGGGCGCGGTGGCTCAAGCCTGTAATCCCAGCACTTTGGGAGGCCGAGGCGGGTGGATCACGAGGTCAAGAGATCAAGACCATCCTGGTCAACACGGTGAAACCCTGTCTCTACTAAAAATACAAAAAAATTAGCTGGGCATGGTGGCACGTGCCTGTAATCCCAGCTACTCAGGAGGCTGAGGCAGGAGAATTGGCTGAACCCAGGAGGCAGAGGTTGCGGTGAGCCGAGATCGCGCCATTGCACTCGAACCTGGGTAACAAGAGCGAAACTCCGTCTCAAAAAAAAAAAAAGAAAAAAAAAATTAGCCAGGTGTGGTGGTGTATACTTATAGTCCAAGCTACACAGAAGGCTGAGGTGGGAGGACTACTTAAGCCCAGGAGTTCAAGGCTTCAGTGCAGTGAGTTACGATTGCACCACTGCATTCCAGTGTGGGTGACAGTGAGACCCTGTCTCATTTTCTCTTTCTCTCTCTCTCTCTCTCTCTCTCTCTCTCTCACACACACACACACACACACACAGAGTAATAAATTAGTCCAAGGTTAGGACCCAGAAAGATTCACCAACATGCCCAAAGTTATGCAGCTATTAAATGCTGGAGCCAAGAACCTGGGATCTTTTTTTTTTTTTTTTTGAGATGGAGTTTCGCTCTTGTTACCCAGGCTGGAGTGCAATGGCGCGATCTCGGCTCACCGCAACCTCCGCCTCCTGGGTTCAGGCAATTCTCCTGCCTCAGCCTCCTGAGTAGCTGGGATTATAGGCACGCGCCACCATGCCCAGCTAATTTTTTGTATTTTTAGTAGAGACGGGGTTTCACCATGTTGACCAGGTTGGTCTCGATCTCTCGACCTTGTGATCCACCCCCCTCGGCCTCCCAAAGTGCTGGGATTACAGGCTTGAGCCACCGCGCCCGGCTTACCTGGGATCTTTAGGCTATGACACCACTACTTGATCCTGTAGGGATATAAGAATATAAACTGGGTGTGGTGGCTCACATGTGTAATTCTAGCACTTTGGGGAGGCCGAGGCAGAAAGATTGCTTAAGCACAGCAGTTCAAGACCAGTCTGGGCAACATAAGGACACCCGATCTGTATTTTTTTAATTAGAAATTATTTTAGAAAAGAAAGGAAATATTATCTGTGTAGGGCCATCATTGTTGCAATTGCTATTTAGCTTTTATGCAGCAATGACTGATGGTTCATTTCTGAGCTTGCAGTCAACAAGATGTTCCAGTATTTTTTCACTTGAAATTACCTAGTAAATTCAAGTCTCATCATTCTGTTTTCACACAGCAGTTACGTTTTTCTTTTCTTTTTCTTTTCTTTTTTTTTTTTTTTGAGACGGAGTTTCGCTCTTGTTACCCAGGCTGGAGTGCAATGGCGCGATCTCGGCTCACCGCAACCTCCGCCTCCTGGGTTCAGGCAATTCTCTTGCCTCGGCCTCCTGAGTAGCTGGGATTACAGGCACATGCCACCATGCCCAGCTAATTTTTTGTATTTTTAGTAGAGACGGGGTTTCACCATCTTGACCAAGATGGTCTCGATCTCTTGACCTCGTGATCCATGTGCCTAGGCCTCCCAAAGTGCTAGGATTACAGGCATGAGCCACCGCACCCGGCCGCAGTTACGTTTTTCAAGTCAGCTTTACATTATATTATTTCTTGGCTCAGCCTTTTTGGATCTCCTGAAATATGCATTCTGTCATTCAGCCTTTCACCCATCGATCGCCCCCTGTTTTGCATTATCAGATTTGACAAGCATGTTTCCTCCATGCTTGTTCATGCCAAGTCATTCATAAAAAGGTTTAACAAGGCTGATTACGGTGGCTCACATCTGTAATCCCAGCACTTTAGGAGGCCGAGGTGGGAGAATCACCCGAAGTCGGGAATCTGAGACCAGCCTGACCAACATAGAGAAACGCCGTCTCGCCTAAAGATACAAAATTAGCCAGGCATGGTGGTGCATGCCTGTAATCCCAGCTACTCGGGAGGCTAAGGCAGGAGATTGCTTGAACCTGTGAGGCAGAGGTTGCAGTGAGCTGAGATCGTGCCACTGGACTTCAGCCTGATAAAGCAAGACTCCGTGTCAAAAAAAATTTTTTTTGTAGAAACAGTGTTGATATGTTGCTCAGGCTGCTCTTGAACACCTGGCCTCAATCCATCGTATAGCCTTGGCCTCCCAAAGTGGTGAGATTACAGGTGTGAGCCACCTTACCTATCCTTGATAGATTATTATTATTATTATTTTTTTATGAGATGGAGTTTCGCTCTTGTTACCCAGGCTGGAGTGCAATGGCGCGATCTCGGCTCACCGCAACCTCCGCCTCTTGGGTTCAGGCAATTCTCCTGCCTCAGCCTCCTGAGTAGCTGGGATTACAGGCACGCGCCACCATGCCCAGCTAATTTTTTGTATTTTTGGTAGAGACGGGGTTTCACCATGTTGACCAGGATGGTCTCAATCTCTTGACCTCGTGATCCACCCGCCTCGGCCTCCCAAAGTGCTGGGATTACAGGCTTGAGCCACCGCGCCCGGCCGGCTTGATAGATTATTTTTAATTTAGTCCTCTCAAAAACTTTCTGAGGTAGAATTGTGTGTGTGTGTGTGCATGTGTGCGTGTGTGTGGGAATATCGCTCTGTTACCCAGGCTGGAGTGCAGTGGCACAATCTTGGCTCACTGCAACCTCTGCCTCCCGGGTTCAAGCAATTCTCCTGCCTCAACCTCCTGAGTAGCTGGGACTACAGGTGTGTGCCACCACGCCCAGCTAATTTTTTGTATTTTTAGTAGATATGTGTTAGCCAGGATGGTCTCAATCTCCTGACCTCATGATTTGCCCACCTCAGCCTCCCAAACTGCTGGGAGTATAGGTGTGAGCCACCGTGCCTGGACTATTGTTTTAATTTTTATTATGGGAGTATAATTAAGGCCTTGTAATGCATACATGAGCATGGTCTGGTTTCTGGTTTTAGCTAACCACATGTTCATTTTCCCAAATATTGTTGGCTGCCTTTTCTTATCCTTTATTTTTTTGAGACAAAGTCTCACTCTGTCACCCAGGCTGGAGTGCAGTGGCGCCATCTTGCTTACTGCAATCTCTCCCTCCCAGTTTCAAGAGATTCTCCTGTCTCAATCTCCTGAGTAGCTGGGATTACAGGCACCTGCCACCATGCCCAGCAAATTTTGTATTTTTAGTAGAGATGGGGTTTCACCATGTTGGACAGGTTGCAGCCTTCAACTCCTGACCTCAGGTGATCCACCCAGCTCGGCCTCCCAAAGTGCTGGGATTATAGGCGTGAGCTACTGTGCTCGGCTTAATTTTTTTTTGTAGAGACAGGCAGGGCCTCCCTATGTCACCAGGCTGGTCTTAAACTCCTGGGCTCAAGTGATCCTCCTGCCTCAGCCTCCCTAGTGTGGGAACAAGCACCCACCACCAAGCTGGCTAATTTTTGTATTTTTTGTAGAGATGGGGTTTTCCTATGTTGCCCAGGCTGGTCTCGAACTTCTGGGCTCGAGATCTGACCACTTCGACCTCCCAAAGTGCTGGGATTACAGGTGTGAGCCACTGCACCTGGCCAGACTCGAGTTATAGAAGGTGATTTTTTTTTTTTTTTTTTTTTTTTTGCTCTTGTTACTCAGGCTGGAGTGCAATAGCACGATCTCGGCTCACCGCAACCTCTGCCTCCTGGGTTCAGGCAATTCTCCTGCCTCAGCCTCCTGAGTAGCTGGGATTACAGGCACATGCCACCATGCCCAGCTAATTTTTTGTATTTTTAGTAGAGACGGGGTTTCACCATGTTGACCGGGATGGTCTCGATCTCTTGACCTCGTGATCCACCTGCCTCAGCCTCCCAAAATGCAGGGATTACAGGCGTGAGCCACCGCGCCCGGCCTAGAAGGTGATTTTTATGAAGATTTTGCTTTGTTATGTGTAATATAATCCCCATTATTTATCAATGCCTTCAAAGTTGGGATTTTGTTATAAGACCATGTGTGAGATTGGTCTCAATGAAGGCCCTGGGGAAGGCAAGCTAACCCAAAGTAGCTCCACTACATTTGCATTACAGCGGGGGATCAGAGAATTTGGTGTCCAAGTGACACTTTTGGAGTGGTGGAACTGGAATTGGAATTCAGCCTTAGCTGACTCCAAGGCCCATACTTCACCCAGCAGGTGTCAGATCAAGGAAAGTAGCATTCCTATCAGGAAGAAAAAATGCTTAGTTTAAGTCCACTTATTTTTTAGTGAATTTATACTGTGCCTTGTTTTTGCCACTTTTCTAAAGATTCACAAACCATTTGTCTAATTATACATTCCAGAATTTTGCCAAGGAAAAATGTGCTCAGAGACTTATAGGTTCTTCTTCTAGAAAATGAAGACATTAGCCCATTTTCAAACTTCTAGCACCTCCCCTGTCCTCATAAAGTAACCACCACGTTTCAAGTTCTTTCTTTCCTTTTTTTTTCTTTTTTTTTTTTAATTTTAATTTTAATTTTTTTTTTGAGACGGAGTTTCGCTCTTGTTACCCAGGCTCAAGTGCAATGGCGCTCTCTTGGCTCACTGCAACCTCCGCCTCCTGAGTTCGAGCAATTCTCCTGCCTCAGCCTCCTGAGTAGCTGGGACTACAGGCACGTGCCACCATGCCCAGCTAATTTTTGTATTTTTAGTAGAGACGGGGTTTCACCATGTTGACCCGGATGGTCTCGATCTCTTGACCTCGTGATCCACCCACCTCAGCCTCCCAAAGTGCTGGGATTATAGGCCTGAGCCACTGCACCCGGCCTCAAGTTCTTTCAGTAAAACAGAGAATGAAGTTGTGTGAAGGGGCTGGATGCTCTCTTATTTCCTCATCTGCCTTGCACATATATTACTTCTTTACCAGGTAGGTCCTACTCCTTCTAATTTGAGGATAATTCTCTGTAATGGAAAAATGATGGCAAAGTAGCAGTTGATTGAGTCTGCTTTTTCCTCTGTCATCTGTTATCATTATACCTTCTGTTCCTTGTTCTTCTTGCTCAGAACATTGACTTTCCTGAAATTGCCATCACACGTTAGTGTTACTGAACACTTTTATTACAAGTTAATATTTTTATGTCAGGTCCTTTGAGCTAAAAAAAGAAAAGAAAAGAAAAGAAAGAAAAAGAAAAAAAATAAGTTAATATTTTTGGACTAACCTATTATAATGCATCACAGACAGTTTAATATGAAATCTTGCTTTTCAAAATGTCTTACCTATTTCAATGTGTTTTATATCTGTTCTTTTATGTAACAAATAACTACAATTCACAATATCCTATTTATAATATTTCATCTAAAATGTAGAGTTTCAGGCAGTAATTCAACCAATTTACTGCTAAAATAGAGGCCTTTTAAAATGATAGGAACAGAAAGTGAGTTCCATCTCTTAGAAAACACAAAATGGAGGCCGGGCGCGGTGGCTCAAGCCTGTAATCCCAGCACTTTGGGAGGCCGAGGCGGGTGGATCACGAGGTCAAGAGATCGAGACCATCCTGGTCAACATGGTGAAACCCCGTCTCTACTAAAAATACTAAAGATTAGCTGGGCATGGTGGCGCGTGCCTGTAATCCCAGCTACTCAGGAGTCTGAGGCAGGAGAATTGCCTGAACCCAGGAGGCGGAGGTTACGGTGAGCCGAGATTGTGCCATTGCACTCCAGCCTGGGTAACAAGAGCGAAACTCCATCTAAAAAAATAAAAATTAAAAAAAAAAGGCTTTTGAGGTCTTTGTTTTTCAAGGCAAATTAACACTTATTATGCGTTTGACTTTGACCTCCAATCTGACAGATCTACTACCCTGATGAACTGGAAGAGACTTTCCAGCCCCTGATAATGTCTTTTCCTTTCTCCAGTCTCTCAAGGCTCTTTGTAGACCATCTCTTCAGTGCCATTCTCTGAAGCCCCTGCAATGTGTGAGGGTATTACAATAGTCCATACTCACTGCCTGGTCATACAAGGTCAGCTATGCCGTCTAAATCAACTCACCTGACAGATTACACAATATACATCAGACAATGTGCCACAAAACATAGCTCTCCTCTGCCGGGCGCAGTGGCTCAAGCCTGTAATCCCAGCACTTTGGGAGGCCGAGGCAGGTGGATCACGAGGTCGAGAGATCGAGACCATCCTGGCCAACATGGTGAAACCCTGTCTCTACTAAAAATACAAAAAATTAGCTGGGCATGGTGGCGCGTGCCTGTAATTCCAGCTACTCAGGAGTCTGAGGCAAGAGAATTGCCTGAACCCAGGAGGCGGAGGTTGCAGTGAGCCGAGATCACGCCATTGCACTCCAGCCTGGGTAACAAGAGTGAAACTCCATCTCAAAAAAAAGAAAAAGAAAAAGAAAAAGAAAATACAAAATGATAATGCAGGAAAAAGAAGAGATACTATACTAATAGAAATTTTTAGACCATTTTTTCCTCTTCAAAGTTATTCATTCTCTCTGAAAAGGTAAATTTGCCTTACATTTTAATACTTGATTTGAATTTCTATATATATATATATATATTTTTTTTTTTTGAGACGGAGTTTCGCTCTTGTTACCCAGGCTGGAGTGCAATGGCGCGATCTCGGCTCACCGCAACCTCCGCCTCCTGGGCTCAGGCAATTCTCCTGCCTCAGCCTCCTGAGTAGCTGGGATTACAGGCACGCGCCACCACGCCCAGCTAGTTTTTTGTATTTTTTAGTAGAGACGGGGTTTCACCATGTTGACCAGGATGGTCTTGATCTCTCAACCTCGTGATCCACCCGCCTCGGCCTCCCAAAGTGCTGGGATTACAGGCTTGAGCCACCGCACCCGGCCGAATTTCTATATATTTTTTATTTAAAAAATATAATTGCATCATTTTGTATTTTCCTGAATGGCTAGCAAGAAACCGTCTTCAAAGTAAGTGGTTAAATTTGATGTTCAGTTGCTTCCTTTATGTGAATTTGAACCTCAATAGAGGTAACTCAGAGCTGACTCTTTGGGTGAACTTATAATTCTGCCACCGCAAACTTTATGCTTGGCATTTTCAGCATGCTGTCTCCTCTCTGCTCTCCGTAAGCTCTCTTTATGTGGCAGCATTTTCAGTTCAGTTCAATAAACATTTCCAGAACAGCACTGTCCTTTGCATTAGATTGTGACTGTGAGTCAGTCCCTGCCTTTAAGGTGCTCAGACCTTGTTTGTGCAGACAGCCATGTCGATACATAAAATAACAGTGTGTGATGCATGAAGCAACTGAACTATGTGCAAGGTCATGAAATAGCGCAGAGGAGGATATTCTCACTGTGAGGTTCAGGAAAGTGTCATAGAACACCAGCAATTGCTGCAGGCATTAGATTTGAAAGGATGAATAGGTATGCAGCAAGAAGTCAAGGTGGAAAGGACATTCCAGGCAGCAGAAACACCATGCACAAGAGCATGATGTGTGCAGGAAACAAAGAGATGTACAGTGTTCTAGTACAATGCATAAGGTGGAGAATGGGATTCAGATGTAAAGGAATTTGAACTTTGTCCTGTGCTGCAGAGGGTTTTAAATGGGGAAATGACATAGTTACAGAAAGATCTTAAAAAGAGCACCCTGGCAACAACACAGAGGATGGATTTGTGAAGAGCTGTCTTTAGAAGGAATGACCAATTAAGATATTATTTTTTTTGGTCTAGAAACTGATCTAACAATTGGTACTGAAAATGAGAGAATGCCAAAACTTAAGCTGATTTAGAAGTTACATTAACTGGCTGGGAGCAGTGGCTCATGCCTGTAATCCCAGGACTTTGGAAGGCTAAGGCAAGCGGATCGCTTGAGGTCAGGAGTTCAAGACCAGTCTGACTAACATGGAGAAACCCTGTCTGTACTAAAAATACGAAATTGGCCGGGCGCGGTGGCTCATGCCTATAATCCCAGCACTTTGGGAGGCCAAGGTGGGTGGATCACAAGGTCAAGAGATCAAGACCATCCTGGTCAACATAGTGAAACCTTGTCTCTAATAAAAGTACAAAAATTAGCTGGGCATGGTGGCGCATGCCTGTAGTCCCAGCTATTTGGGAGCTGAGGCAGGGGAATTGCTTGAACCCAGGAGGCAGAGGTTGCAGTGAGCCAAGATTGAGCCATTGCACTCCAGCCTGGGTAACAAAAGCGAAACTCTGTCTCTAAATAAATTAAATAGCACAAATACAAAATTAACCTGTCGTGGTGGTGCATGCCTGTAATCCTAGCTACTTGGGAGGCTGAGGCAGGAGAATCGCTTGAACCTGGGAGGCAGAGGTTTTGGTGAGCCAAGATTGCACCATTGCACTCTAGCCTAGGCAACAAGAGTGAAACTCCATCTCAAAAAAAAAAAAAAAAAAAAAAAGAAGGCCGGGCGCAGTGGCTCAAGCCTATAATCCCAGCACTTTGGGAAGCCAAGGCAGGTGGATCACGAGGTCAAGAGATCGAGACCATCCTGGTCAACATGGTGAAAACCCATCTCTACTAAAAATACAAAAAATTAGCTGGGCATGGTGGCGCGTGCCTATAATCCCAGCTACTCAGGAGGCTGAGGCAGGAGAATTGCCTGAACCCAGGAGGCAGAGGTTGCAGTGAGCCGAGATTGCGCCATTGCACTCCAGCCTGGGTAACAAGAGCGAAACTCCATCTCAAAAAAAAAAAAGAAGAAGAAGAAGAAGTTAGAAGTTACACCCCACTGTATTCCAGCCCGGAGATAGAGCGAGACTGTGTCTCAAAAAACAAAACAAAACAAAACAAAACAACTTTGTCGAATGTTGGGCTGGGTATGGTGGCTCACACATGTAGTCCCAACACCTTGGGAGGCTGAGGTGGGAGGACTGCTTGAGCTCAGGAGTTCCAGACCAACCTGGGGTAATTAGAGAGACCCCCACCTCTCTCTCCCTCAAAAAAAAAAAAAAAAAAAAAATAGCCAGGTGCAGTGGCTTACTCCTGAAATCCCAGCACTTTGGAAAACTGAGGCAGGTGGATTATTAGAAGTCAGGAGTTTGAGACCAGACTGACCAACATGGTGAAACATGGCTCTACTAAAAGTACAAAAAATTAGCTAGGCATGGTGATGGGCGGCTACTCAGTAATCCCAGCTACTCAGGAGGCTTAGGCAGGAGAATTGCTTGAACCTGGGAGGTGGAGGTTGCAGTGAGCCAAGATTACGCCATGGCACTCTAGCCTGGGCAACATAGTGAGAGACTCTCAAAAAAAAAAAAAAAAAAAAAAAGCCTCTGTGTAGTGTGGGGGAGAAAATGAAAAAAAGAAATTTTGTCAAATGCTTTTTCTGTGTTGATAGATAAGGACCTTTCTGCATAGCTTGGTTGCTCTCTAATGCTTTGTCCCAGAGATTTTAGTTAGCTCAGAGGTCCCAGACTCTCATATCTGCCACCTCAGTCAGCAGGACCGCTACATTCTGCTCAAAATCAAGCCTTCTGCACTATAGTTAGGGAGTTGTCCCCAGGCAAATAGCTGATCAGTCATGGGGCTCACCTCATGAGTTTCCTTTCTCTCAGAAATCGCAGTCTTCTGCTGTTTACTTTATTCTGCCTGAACATAGTTGCTGCATATGTTTTGTCAGTTTTACAGTTAATTCCAGTGGAAGAGCTAATCCAATATCAATAGTTCCACCATGGCCAGAAGTATAATGCAAACACAGCAAAATTTCTTTTTGAGACAGGGTCTCACTCTTTTACCTAGGCTGGTGTGCAAATGGCATGATAACTCACTGCAGCCTTGACCTTCTGGGCACCAGGCCCGACTAATTAAAAAAAAAAAAAAAAAAATGGTCGGGCACCGTGGCTCACGCCTGTAATCCTAGCACTTTGTGAGGCTGAAGCAGGCAGATCACCTGAGGTCAGGAGTTCAAGACCAGCCTGGCCAACATGATGAAACCTTGTTTCTACTAAAATACAAAAAAAAAAAGGCCGGGCGCGGTGGCTCAAGCTTGTAATCCCAGCACTTTGGGAGGCCGAGGCGGGTGGATCACGAGGTCGAGAGATCGAGACCATCCTGGTCAACATGGTGAAACCCCATCTCTACTAAACATACAAAAAATTAGCTGGGCATGGTGGCACGTGCCTGTAATCCCAGCTAGTCAGGAGGCTGAGGCAGGAGAATTGCCTGAACCCAGGAGGCGGAGGTTGCGGTGAGCCGAGATCGCGCCATTGCACTCCAGCCTGGGTAACAAGAGCGAAAACTCCGTCTCAAAAAAAAAAAAAAAAAAAAAAAAAATACAAAAAAAAAAAAAATTAGCTGGTCATGATGGAGGTTACCTATAATCCCAGCTACTCGGAAAGCTAGATGGGAGAATCACTTGAACCTGGGAGATGGTCGTTGCAGTGAGCCAAGATCACGCCACTGCACTCCAGCCTGGGTGGCTGAGCAAGACTCCACCACAAAAAAAAAAAAAAAAAAAAAAAAAATTGTAGAGAAGAGGTCTTGCTACAATGCCCAGGTTGGTCTCAAGCAATCCTTCCAGGTTGGTTTCCCAAAATGCAGAGATAACAGGCATGAACCACCATGCCTACCCCAAACACAGCAAGATTTCAAATATATGGTTTTCTCCTTCTTCAATTATGGAATGACAACTTCTTTTTTTTCTTTCTTTCTTTTTTTTTTTTTTTGAGACGGAGTCTCACCCTGTTGGCAAGGCTAACGTGCAGTTGTGCAATTTCGGCTCATTGCAATCTCCACCTCCTGGGTTCAAGCAATTCTCCTGCCTCAGCCTCCTGAGCAGCTGGGATTACAGGCACACACCACCATGCCCGGCTAATTTTTATTTTATTTTATTTTTTTTTTGAGATGGAGTCAGTCTCTGTCACCAGGCTGGAGTGCAGCGGTGTGCTCTCGGCTCACTGCAACCTCCGCCTCTGTGGTTCAAGTGATTCTCTAGCCTCAGCCTCCCAAGTAGCTGGGACTACAGGCATGTGCCACCATGCCCAGCTAATTTTTGTATTTTTTAGTAGAAATGGGGTTTCACCATGTTGGCCAGGATGGTATCGATCTCTTGACCTCATGATCCAAATGTTGGCCTCCCAAAATGCTGGGATTACAGGTGTGAGCCACCGTACCCCACCACATTTTTTTAAACTTTTTCTTTTTTTTTTTTTTTTTTTTTTTTTTTTTTTGAGACAGAGTTTTGCTCTTGTTACCCAGGCTGGAGTGCAATGGCGCGATCTCGGCTCATCGCAACCTCCGCCTCCTGGGTTCAGGCAATTCTCCTGCCTCAGCCTCCTGAGTAGCTGGGATTACAGGCACGTGCCACCATGCCCAGCTAATTTTTTGTATTTTTAGTAGAGACGGGGTTTCACTATGTTGACCGGGATGGTCTCGATCTCTTGACCTCGTGATCCACCCGCCTCGGCCTCCCAAAGTGCTGGGATTACAGGCTTGAGCCACCGCGCCCGGCTAAACTTTTTCATATGTTTGGTGTAAGTGCTATCATCAACTAACTATTAAATAAATTTGTTTTTTGATTGAAACCGGTCTCTCTCTGTTGTCCAGGCTGGAGTATAGTGGCACAATCATGGCTCGTTTCAACGTCAAACTCCTGGGTTCAAGCAATCTTCCCACCTCAGTCTTCTGAGTAGCTGAAACTACAGGTATGTGCCACCACACTAAGCTGATGTTTTTTGTTTGCTTGTTTGTTTGTTTTTGAGACAGAGTTTCGCTCTTGTTACCCAGGCTGGAGTGCAATGGCACGATCTCAGCTCACCGCAACCTCCGCCTCCTGGGTTCAGGCAATTCTCCTGCCTCAGCCTCCTGAGTAGCTGGGATTACAGGCACGCGCCACCATGCCCAGCTAATTTTTTGTATTTTTAGTAGAGACGGGGTTTCACCATGTTGACCAGGATGGTCTCAATCTCTTGACCTTGTGATCCACCCGCCTCGGCCTCCCAAAGTGCTGGGATTACAGGCGTGAGCCACCGTGCCTGTCTAAGATGATGTTTTAATGTTTTTGTAGAGACAGCATCTCCCTATGTTGCCTAGGCTGGTGTCGAAATCCTGAGCTCAAGTGATCCTCCTGCCTTGGCCTTCCAAAATGCTGGGATTACAGGAGTGAGCCATTGTACCCAGCCCCTAAATAAATGTTTTATGATTCTAGCTTTTTATCTCTAAATGGAGATAATAATGGTATGCATATATTTAATAAATATGGCAAGAGAACTTCAAGAAGTATAATATTTTTCTAAAAAATATTATTTTACTTTTCAGATAAATTGAAATGGTGCAAATACAAATGTTATTGCAATAGATGGGCGCAGTGGCTCACACCTGTAATCCCAGCACTTTGGGAGGCTGAGGAGGGCGGATCATATAAGGTCAGGAGTTTGAGACCAGCCTGGCCAACATGGTTTAAGCCTGTCTCTACTACTAAAAATACAAAAATTACCCAGGCGTGGTGGCAGGCACCAGTAATCCCAGCTTCTAGAGAGGCTGAGGCAGAAGAATCGCTTGAACCCAGGAGTCGGGGGTTGTGGCGAGCCGAGATCGTGCCATTGCACTCTAGCCTGGGTGACAAGAGCAAAACTCTGTCTCAAGAAAAAACAAAAACAAAAACAAAAACAAAAACAAAAAAAAACCCCTAAATGCTATTGCAAACACTAGAAGGCACTATTTCTCTACAGAGGCAGAAAATGAATCTAACACACATTTCTTACATCTTAAACTCCTCTTGCCCAATTTCTATTCAAGACACAGAACAAAAAGTGCAGTGTGGCAAATTTTAAAATATAAATTTCTACAATGTAATAAGCAGTGGAAAGAAAAATGAAAAGGAGGACCAGTGAGCTAAAGGACATATTGAAAAACTGTAAATCCAATAAAAAGAATTTTGCAACTTTTTTTTTTGTTTCTACAAAAAAAAGTTGCAAAAGGCGATAAAGGAAAAGAGGGATAATGAGAAGAAATCGAAGTAGAAGCAAATTTCTTCTATACAATGTAATCTGTGGAAACTGTTTTCCAAGTCATAGCACTATGTCATGTATTGAAAATGTTAATTTATGTTTAATCAATGGTTTTCTAGGTCTGCATTGCCTCTCCTTCCCAATCTTCTCACCCATCCTATTTCTCTCAATCATACCTTTCAGGAAGGTTACTGGAATTACATCAGGACCCATAATGAAGAAAGACAAGGATGAGAGATTTGGTGTTACCATGGAAATGCAAAAGTTGTTTTGAAAGTACTGTCTAGCAGAAAGCAGGAAAATGTCCTGCTTATTTTTCCCTACATGGTCATGTCTGGAGACTTACTTGGGTGAGACTTACAAAGCAATTAAGGAGATTCTGAGTGATGGAAAACTAGACTATTTGGTTAGAGACTTAAAAAAAAAAATTATGGAACTTTAGGTTTCACAGTAGCTTGACATTTGTTTCCTTTCTCCCTCTCTCCCTGTTCCCTTCTCTCACTGAAGAAATAAAACAATTCTTGACCATTAAAGAAAACCAGGAGGAGGTAGCGAAGAACTGGCTGTTTAGGATTTGATCTGGGTTTAAAGAGGAATCCTGAGATTGACCTCTATTACTCTATCTTTGTTAATCAATTTAGGAAAAACAAAAAACAAAAACAGCACTTGAAAATCACAGATATATCCAAATCAAATATTTGGCTTGTAGCTTTACCTCAGAATAGTGAGAATTCCAAGAGCCCAGGCAATCATGGTTTAAGATTCCAATAAAATTTTGCTGGCTGAGGGTGGTGGCTCACGTCTATAATCCCAGCACTTTGGGAGGCCAAGACAGGTGGATCCCTTGAGGTCAGGAATTTAAGACCAGCCTGGCCAACGTGGTGAAACCCCGTCTCCAGTGAGCATTACTGCCTGAGTTTCACCTCCCGTCAGATCAGTGGCAGCATTAGATTCTCATAGGAACACCAACCCTTTTGTGAACTGTGCATGTGAGGGATCTAGGTTTTGTGCTCCTTATGAGAATCTAATGCCTGATGATCTAAGGTCGAATAGTTTCATCCTGAAACCATCCCCAGCCCCTATCCCTTACCCCCAGTCAGTGGAAAAACTGTCTCACATGAAACCAGTTCCTGGTGCCAAAAAGGTTGGAGACTGCTGATTTATAGCATTATTGGGAGAATTATATACTATGCCCAACACACAGCACAATACCTGGCATATCAAAATTGCTTAACATGGCTGGGCTCAGTAGCTCACATCCTAGCACTTTGGGAGGCTGAGGTGGGCAGATGGGCAACATGATGAAACCCCATCTCTACTAAAATTACAAAAAATTAGCCAGGTATGGTGGTGCATACCTGTAATCCCAGCTACTCAAGAGGCTGAGGCTCAAGAATCACTTAAACTCAGGAGGCGGAGGTTGAAGTGAGCTGAGATCATGCCACTGCACTCCAGTCTAGGTGACAGAGTGAGATTGCCTCAAAAAAAAAAAAAAAAAAGGCCGGGCGCGGTGGCTCAAGCCTGTAATCCCAGCACTTTGGGAGGCTGAGGCGGGTGGATCACGAGGTCAAGAGATCGAGACCATCCTGGTCAACATGGTGAAACCCCATCTCTACTAAAAATACTAAAGATTAGCTGGGCATGGTGGCGTGTGCCTGTAATCCCAGCCACTCAGGAGGCTGAGGCAGGAGAATTGCCTGAACCCAGGAGGCGGAGGTTACGGTGAGCCGAGATTGTGCCATTGCACTCCAGCCTGGGTAGCAAGAGCGAAACTCCGTCTCAAAAAAAAAAAAAAAGGGTGGCTGACGCCTGTAATCCCAGCACTTTGGAAGGCCCAGGCAGGTGGATCACTTGAGGTCAGGAGTTCGAGACCAGCCTGGACAACATGGTGAAACCCCATTTCCACTAAAAATACAAAAAAAAAAAAAAAAAAAAAAAAAAAAAAAATTAGCTGGGTGTGGTAGGATTACGCCTGTAATCCTAGCTACTTGGGAGGATAAGGCAGGAGTACCGCTTGAACCTGGGAGGTGGAGTTTGCAGTGAGCCAAGACCACGCACTGCATTCCATCCTGGACAACAGGATGAGACTCCATCTCAAAAAAAAAAATACTGCTCAACTATTGCTGCCTAATGACTGTTAAGTTTCACTTTACCCTGTCCCTGATGACCTATCTACTCTGCTTGCAAATAATTGGTGGGCATGGTCATCCATAATTTAATGACAGTCATTGTGTATGATTTCCAGCATTTGGGTGGAGAACTATTTATCAAAGCCAAGTACTGCGTGTTCTGTTTCTACATCATGTTTATTCAATCACTAAATAATCACAGTGTCTGTCGTTGGCCTTCTATTACTCAGTAGTTCTATGATTTAATCATCAAAATGGTATCTAATCTTAAATTACGTTTGTAAGTAAAGTCAGTCTTCCAATAGGCAAAGCCGGTCTCCCCACCCATTATAGATCATTTGCCTAGAAATATTTGTCATAGATTTTGTCCCCAGTCAAAATACAAATATTAATATTATTTTCTATAATTTGAAAGACTGCTTATATGTTTTCAAAATATTGCCAAATATCATCTTTTTCATTTTCTTTCTTTCTTTTTTTTTTTTTTGAGACGGAGTTTCACTCTTGTTACCCAGGCTGGAGTGCAATGGCGCGATTTCGGCTCACCGCAACCTCCGCCTCCTGGGCTCAGGCAATTCTCCTGCCTCAGCCTCCTGAGTAGCTGGGATTACAGGCATGTGCCACCATGCCCAGCTAATTTTTTGCACCTTTAGTAGAGACAGGGTTTCACCATGTTGACCAGGATGGTCTCAATCTCTTGATCTCATGATCCACCCGCCTCGGCCTCCCAAAGTGCTGGGATTACAGGCTTGAGCCACTGCGCCCGGCCATCTTTTTCATTTTCTGCTGGATTCAACTGATCTTATGCTCTCTCAAAACTTTTGACCTGGCCCTAGTTAATTTATATTCAAGAAATAAAGATTATTTCTTGGGAGGTTTCTGTTTCTAAATTCTTCCCATTTCAATTTTCATGTTGGATGCTACAAAATATTTCACAAAACAGCTGGATGTGGTGGCTCATGCCTGTTATCCCAGCACTTTGGGAGGCCGAGGTGGGTGAGTCATGAGGTCAAGAGATCGAGACCATCCTGGCCCACATGGTGAAACCCCCGTCTCTATTAAAAATACAAAAATTAATTAAAAAATAAAATAAAAAAATACAAAAATTAGCTGAGCATAGTGGCGTGTGCCTGTAGTCCAAGCTATTCAGGAGGCTGAGGCAGGAGAATTGCTTGAACCTGGGAGACAGAATTTGCAGTGACCCAAGATTGCACTGCTGCACTCCAGCCTGGAGACAGAGTAAGACTCTGTCTCAAAAAATTTTTTTTTTTTTCACAGAATATACCAATTTATCCATGAACACCTTTCCTTACACTTTCTCATACTCTCAGTTTAGATATGAACCATGATGCCCTTAGCTTGGAGTTAGAGAAGACTCTAGATTATGTTTAAACTAGATTATATGTTTGACTTTCATAACATCATTTTTTGGAATCTGACCATACTCTTGGCCAACCACACCCTGATATCACAGCAACTGAAAGTGTAGCCAAGTATTTTAATGTCAAATAAACTGCTATGTGTTGAGGATGGTTGGAATTGGAATTGGAGCAACCAGTTTTGACTTCCCTCTTAAGTGGTGAAGTTCTGAAGTCAAAATATTCTGCTTATTAGCTTTTCTCCAATTTTCCCCTAAATTAGGTAATATTATATCCTTAATATCTTTTATTTATTTTTTTAAAAAAAATAACAATAAGGCTGGGAACGGTGGCTCACGCCTGTAATCCCAGCACTTTGGGAGGCCGAGGTGGGTGGATCACGAGGTCAAGAGATCAAGACCATCCTTGGTCAACGTGGTGAAACCCTGTCTCTACTAAAAATACAAAAAATTAGCTGGGCATGGTGGCACGTGCCTGTAATCCCAGCTACTCAGGAGGCTGAGGCAGGAGAATTGCCTGAACCCGGGAGGCGGAGGTTGCGGTGAGCCGAGATCGCGCCATTGCACTCCAGCCTGGGTAACGAGAGCGAAACTCTGTCTCAAAAAAAAATAATTATCATCATCATCATAATAATAGAGACAATGTTGCTCAGGCTGATCTCAGACTCCTGGGCTCAAGTGATCCTCCCGTCTATGCCTCCCAAAGTGCTGGGATTATAGGCATGAGCCTGGCCTATTTTTACTCTTTTAAACAGGGCACTGATGATAATCTAACTGTATGCCCTTATTGTCTTAGAATATTTTTAGTTAATATTAATATCTGGTTGGGCATAGTGGTTCACGCCTGTAATCCCAGCACTTTGAGAGGCCGAGGCATGCGGATCACCTGAGGTCAGAAGTTCAAGATCAGCATAGCCAATATCGCAAAATCCCGTCTCTAGTACTAATAAAAAAATTATCCGGATGTGGTGGCAGGTACTTGCTACTCGGGAGGCTGAGGCAGGAGAATCACTTGAACCCGGGAGGGGGAGGTTGCAGTGAGCCCAGACTGCAACACTGCACTCCAGCAGACTGGGTGGCAACAGCAAGACTCCATCCCCCTGCCCCCCGCAAAAAAAAGAAGGGGGCAGGTGTGGTGGTTCATGCCTGTAATCCCAACACTTTGGGAGGCTAAGGTGGGCAGATCATGAGGTCAGGAGATCGAGACCATTGTGCCCAACATGGTGAAACCCACTCTCTACTAAAAATACAAAAATTAGCTGGGTGTGTTTGGTATACGCCTGTAATCCCAGCTACTGGGGAGGCTGAGGCAGGAGAATCGCTTTAACCCAGGAGGTGTAGGTTGCAGTGAGCCGAGATCCCACCACTGCACTATAGCCTGGCAACAGAGAGAGACTCTGACAAAAAAAAAGGAATAATAATCAACCTACTATTAACCAAGTCTATATATTTCTTAGGCAAATTCTCCTCCACAGCAATAACGTACTGTGAAACAAAAACCAAAAGACATAAGCCACATTCGCATTTTCTACAGTCACAGTTGGAGCTCCCCTTTTCTCATTCATCTTGAAAATATAGAGCACTCCTGGTAAGTTTTGCTGTTGTTGTTTTCATTCAGCTTGCTTCTTGGCTCTTCCAAAAAAGTTGTTTTGCTAGAGTTCTCCCCAACAAACATCTGAGTCCAAGCTAAGACTATTCTCTTTTCTAAGCCTCTCTTTATGCCTCAGCAAAACTGTTAGGCTTTCCCTTTTAAACAACTCATTTATTGACTTTCCCTTCAACAACAATTTCACCATTCTTTCCTTAATCATTAATTTTAATCTGAACATTTTCCCCTAAGTAGGTCCCTCTGGTTCAGCCAGTGGATTAGTCCATTATGTCTGGTAGTAAGATGAGACATACACTGACTTGCCTGCCCATCCGTTCTCAATCATAGAGGGCAAATTGGGTAAGCAGAGAAAATACAGCTATCTTCTCCACTAGGCAACAAAACATTTGCACAGTTAGCTCCAACTGTGCAAGACTAGAGAAGGAGTATTCTGTCTCACCAATCCCTTTAGGATTTTTGCAGTTAGGTTCAAATGAATAGACATGGTACATTGTCTTAGAGTACTATCAAACCTCTAGGACCCTTAATTATTGACCCAGTCCAGAGACTGCTGAATTGGCATTGAAAAATAAACTTGTAGTAAACCAGGAAAGACTTGTATTCAAGTTCCTGTATCATCCTAGTCAAAGGACAAAATTACAACAAATGGGAAGATCTCAACTGACTTTATTGTGGTTCTAGAATTGGGCAGGCCGAGTGTGGCTCATACCTGTAATCCCAACACTTTGAGAGACTGACCTAGGAAGATCTCTTGAGCTCACAAGTTCCAGACCAGCATGGGCAACATGGCAAACCCCGTTTCTACAAAAAATACAAAAATTAACCGGGCATGTTGGTGAGCACCTGTGGTCCTAGCTACTCAGGAGGCTGAGGTGAGAGAATTGCTTGGGCCTGGGAGGTGGAGGTTGCAGCGAGCCAAGATGGTGCCACTGCACTCCAGTCTGGGTGACAGAGGCAGAATTTGTCCCCCCCCCCAAAAAAAAATAAAACGTCTGGGCACATTGGTTCACATCTGTAATCCCAGCACTTTGGAAGACCGTGGTGGGTAGATGGCTTGAGACCACGAGTTTGAGACCAAACTGAGGGAATCTGTACTCTTTCTGGGTCCACAGGGGGGCATAGTTTTAAGGGCAAGAACTTTCCCAGCGCCATGACTTGCTCCCATCTATCTCCATGTGGGAGATTTAATGGTTTCTATTTTAATTTTTACGGGCCCGGAAAAGGGCCAAAAGTCAATCACTCCAGTGGAAGTTCTAAGGAACTCCTTTCATTGGCCAGGGATCTTGGAGAAGGTGTGGGTTCCTCCCAGTTTAAAAGTCTCCTTCTTCCACACCCCTTTGGACTCCGCGTTTGGATCCCCTTCCAGGAACACTCATGGAAGCCGTCTTTCTCTCTCCTGGATTTCCCCTCTAGAGTTCCCTTCCACACTCTTCGTGGAAGTTTTCTTCCTTCTCCTTTTTTTTCTTTCTCTACCTAAATTAATTCACTTTTTGCAAAAACTCTGTTTGGGGTCGGTATTTATTCTGTGAGCACACCTGGTCCCCTCTCTCATTCTTGGGAGAGCAGGAGACCAAGAACCTTGAAGAAACATCCTCCTAGGGGAGCTAAGGGCTCTCCTGAATCCCAACAAAACCAGCCTAGGCAACATGGCAAAACCCCACCTCTACAAAAAAAAAAAATACAAAAATTAGCTGGATGTGGTGGCACATGCCTGTGGCCCCAGCTACTCGGGAGGCTGAGGTGGGAAGATTGCTTCAGCCTGGGAGGTGAAGGTTGCAGTGACCCAAGATCATGCCACTGCACTCCAGCCTGAGCAACAGTGCAAGACCCTGTCTCAAAAAAACCCAAAAAACAAAAAACAACAACAACAGAATTGGGCAACACGTCATTCCACAAAACAGAATAAAGTGGGCCAGGTGTGGTGGCCTGGGCATGGGGGCATGGGCACACTTATTCTATCCCAGCACTTTGGCAGGCCAAGGCAGAAGGATTCCTTGAGGCCAGGAGTTTGAGACCAGCCTGGGCAATATACCAAGACCCTGTCTCTACAGAAAATAATTTAAAAATCAGCTAGGTGTGGTGGTGCATGCCTGCAGTCCTAGCTGCTGGGGAAGCTGAGGCAGGAAGATTGCTTGAGCTGAGGAGGTTGAAGCTGCAGTGGGCCATGATTGCATCACTACTCTCCACTCTCCAGCCTGGGTGACAGAGTGAGACACTGCTTCAAAAATAAATAAATAAATAAATAAAAATAAGTGTTCCAGTGAGCTGTGCAAAAGAGGTTGGCTTTACAGACAGAGAAGGGCTGAAGAAAGCAGAAGCAAAACACAAACACAAAGACAGTATTAGTCCTTTGAAAGTTATTTTCTCATAAAGTGGGGACAGGAAGACAAAATGATAGAAAAATAACTGATGAGTTAATATCAGGTTATTTAAGACTACTTTTTCATGTGTAAGGATTAAATCAGAGGGAATTTCATTATCATGCTTCCATGAAGGTTTGAACTGTCCTGTTTGGGAAACTGGCAGTTGTCTATCTCTCCTCATTTCCAGAAGGACAAATAACAACGTAGTTTAGGTATGGTTACTTAAAGGTATGAACCACTGTGTGAATCCATTTGAGTTTCTGTTGTTCCAGCTGCAGAGAGACCATTTGATCTTTGGCATAGACTGCAGTATCGAAAAATTTAAAACTTTTTGGCTGGGCATGGTGGTTCACACCTGTAATCCCAGCACTTTGGGAGGCCAAGGCAGGCGGATCACTTGAGGTCAGGAGTGCAAGATCAGCCTGGCCAACATGGCAAAACCGCATCTCTAGTAAAAATACAAAAATTAGCTGGGTATGGTGGGTGATGGGCACCTGTAATCCCAGCTACTTGGGAGGTGGAGGCAGGAGAATCACTTGAACCTGGGAGTTGGAGGCTGCAGTGAGCAGAGAGCACACCACTGCACTCTAGCCTAGTGACAGAGCAAGACTCCATCTAAAAAATAAACAAATAAATAAAGAAAATAATAACACAAAAATTAGGCCGGGCACAGAGGCTGACGCCTGTAATCCCAGCACTTTGGGAGGCCGAGGCGGGCAGATCACGAGGTCAGGAAATCGAGAGCATTCTGGCCAAAATACTGAAACCCTGTCTCTACTAAAAATGTTTTTAAAAATTAGCTGGGCATGGTGGCTCACACCTGTAGTCCCAGCTACTCGGGAGGCTGAGGCAGGAGAATTGCTTGAAACAATGAGCGAAGATTGTGCCACTGCACTCCAGCCTGGGTGACAGTGTGAGGCTCCATCTCAAAATAATAATAATAAAATAATAATAATAATAATACAAAAATTAGCCAGGCATCGGTGGCACATGCCTGTAATCACAGCTACTTGGGAGGCTGAGGCAGGAGAATTGTTTGAACCTGGCAGTCAGAGGCTGCAGTGATCTGAGATCATGCTACTGCCCTCCAGCCTAGGCAACAGAGCAAGACATGGTCTTTAAAAAAAAAAAAAGTAAAAAAGAAAAGTTTGCAAAATCACAAAGCTATTATCCTATCTTTAAAAAAAAAACCCGAATATTTCTTTTTTCTTTTTTTTTGAGACGGAGTTTCACTCTTGTTACCCAGGCTGGAGTGCAATGGCGCGATCTCGGCTCACCGCAACCTCCGCCTCCTGGGTTCAGGCAATTCTCCTGCCTCAGCCTCCTGAGTAGCTGGGATTACAGGCACGCGCCACCATGCCCAGCTAATTTTTTGTATTTTTAGTAGAGACGAGGTTTCACCATGTTGATCAGGATGGTCTCGATCTCTCGATCTCGTGATCCACCCCCCTCGGCCTCCCAAAGTACTGGGATCACAGGCTTGAGCCACCGCGCCCGGCCTCTTATTTCTTTATATTTCCCCAACTTTCTCGAAAAACTTTTAGCAGTTAGTTCATTTATACTCTTACAAATTTTTGACTATTTTCATCTTTCCCCAGCGTTTAAATCTACTTAGTTTTATCACATCTTCTTTTAATTTTAAAACAACTTTTAAAAACCTCCAGGCTGGGCGCGGTGGCTCAAGCCTGTAATCCCAGCACTTCGGGAGGCCGAGGCGGGTGGATCACGAAGTCAAGAGATCAAGACCATCCTGGTCAATGTGGTGAAACCCCATCTCTACTAAAAATACAAAAAATTAGCTGGGCATGGTGGCGCGTGCCTGTAATCCCAGCTACTCAGGAGGCTGAGGCAGGAGAATTGCCTGAGCCCAGGAGGCAGAGGTTGCGGTGAGCCGAGATCGCGCCATTGCACTCCAGCCTGGGTAACAAGAGCGAAACTCTGTCTCAAAAAAATAAAAATAAATAAATAAAATAAAATAAAACAACCAAAAACCTCTAAACTATTTGGGCGCAGTGGCTTGCACCTGTAATCCCAGCTCTTTGGGAAGCTGAGGTGGGCGGATCACTTGAGGTCAGAAGTTAGAGACCAGACTGGCCAAAATGGTAAAAGCCTGTCTCTACTAAACTGGCTGTGGTGGCGTGTCCTATAACCCCAGTTACTTGGGAGGCTGAGACAGGAGAATCGCTTGAACTTGGGAGGCGGGGTTGTAGTGAGCTGAGATCACACCACTGCACTCCGGCCTGGATGACAGAGTGAGACTCCATCAAAAAAAAAGAAACCTCTCAACCATATAAAATTACTTTCCCTTTAACAAAAACCACATTTTCATGTCTTCATAAACAAGTATCAAAAATAGGGCTGGGCACGGTGGCTCAAGCCTGTAATCCCAGCACTTTGGGAGGCCGAGACGGGTGGATCAAGAGGTCAAGAGATCGAGACCATCCTGGTCAATATGGTGAAACCCCGTCTCTACTAAAAATACAAAAAGTTAGCTGGGCATGGTGTCGCGTGCCTCTAATCCCAGCTACTCAGGAGGCTGAGACAGGAGAATTGCCTGAACCCAGGAGGTGGAGGTTGCAGTGAGCCGAGATCGCGCCATTGCACTCCAGCCTGGGTAACAAGAGCAAAACTCTATCTCTTAAAAAAAAAAAAAAAAGTATCAAAAATATAAGAAAAACAACAGTTTTATGACATTAAAACATCTAGCAGTGGCAGGGCCCAATGGCTCACGCCAGTAATCCCAGCACTTTGGGAGGCCGAGGCAGGTGGATCACAAGGTCAAGAGATTGAGACCATCCTGGCCAATGTGGTGAAACCCTGTCTCTACTAAAAAATACAAAAATTAGCTGGGTGTGGTGGCACGTGCCTGTAGTACCAGCTACTTGGGAGGCTGAGGCAGGAGAGTCACTTGAGCCCGGGAGGCGGAGATTGCAGTGAGCTAAGATTGTACCACTGCATTCCAGCGTGGTGACAGAGCGAGACTCCGTTTCAAAAAAAAAAAAAAAAAAAAAAAAGCAAATAACTAAAAATGTTTTAAACATGAAAAGAAAATAAAACTATGTTTATTTACCAAAGATTGCTAAAATCACACTTGAAAAGCATTTTGGCTTATTTGCTTATTTTACGAGCACTTCTTTATTTATGAGCCCATTTGGTACGATAGACAACATATAAACAGACATGTACAAATGTACACATAAAGATACAGACAGTGTGTCCTGCATGAGGGGGAGAAAAAAGGATACAGACCGATACAACCAAAGACTCTACAGCCTTGATTTCAAAACTCTAGCCATGAGACTGGCAAAACTCACCAGTCCAAAAGGACAGTTGGATTCAAATTATGCCCCTACAAATAGAACAAGTCAAAGTTCACTTGTCCTACAGAGCCCAAGTCCTCACTGAGACCCAGAGAAATCAGACTAGCAATCCACATCTCTTCTTTTTATTATTATTATTATTAAGTAGCAACAAGGTCTCACTCTGTTGCCCAGTCCAGTCTTGAATTCCTGGCCTCAAGCGATCCTTCCACCTCAGGCTCCCAGAGTGCTGGATTTACAGGCATGAGCCATCATGCCCAGCCACAATCCACACTTCAAAAAGCACAGAGAGAGAGAGAGAAAGAGAGAGAGAGAGAGAAAGAATCCAAGTGTCTTCAAGAAGGAGTCTGGGTGTGCTAGTGGAAGACTAAGAAAAGACGCCAAGGCAACACAAATCACGGAAATTCATCATAGGATTCTGTAAGGAGACCAACTTCATTTAGATAAATAGCTTTTAATTTAGCCTGTTTCTCCAACTGGACCACTGAGCTCCAGACAGAGCCCATTAAGGAACAGGGCCAACAAAGTACTTGCAGTTTTTAGGACCCAACAATCCAAATATGTGAAAAAACAGTCACAGGTAAAAGGCAGAACATCCAGGCCTTTTAAAAAGCAAGGACTTTATCCCTTTACTGAATCTCAAGTCCCCCAAAAGAGAGAAACACCATGACACTGGCTGCACAGTGCCTCCACAGCATACCTGCCATAAAGACATCTAAGTGTTCAGATTGCGCTCTTCTTAAACAAATGCACAAAGAAAGGGGCAGCCCCCTGTGGCAGTATCCATCTGCCATGAACAGTGGTTGTCAGCCATCTCTAAAACTGCAGTTTCATCAGCAACAGTAACCTCCAGCTCTCCCCATGGACCAGCACCAAGTACAAGAAATGTCCACAGAATTTCCCCAGAGCAGCTCCACAGCCACTCTAAAGGTTCAGGTGGACAAGCCTTGTCAAGATTCAATCACAGCCATCGCTGACCTCCATAGCAGTCCTTCTTGATTTGCCCAGGGTGCCCACAAAAGAAGCAGATACACTCTTCACCCAGAGCCAAAGAACCAGTTGGCATCTGAGGAGCCTGGAGGCCCACTGAAACTGCTGCAACAGTAGTGCCACAGGTGGGCTCTGCACTCCTGGTGCTCCCACTCCATGGTTCCTGCCATGTAGCCAGCCACGCCAGCAACCAGACAAGGGGTTCCTGTGGCCCACTTGGGGCCATGCTGCCCGAGGGTACAGCTTCATGTAATCCTGAGTGATAGAGATCTAGACTTCCATGTTAAACTATAAATAAATTCCTTCCAGGGTTAACTTGGTCTATGCCCAGGAATGAGCAAAGATAGCCAACAAGGCTAGCAGCAAGATGGAGTCAACCATGTTAGATTTCTCTGTCATAATATTTGCAAAGGCAGTTTCACTAAGGTTACTGAGTGTTTAAAAATTATAATATATGAAAAGAAAAAAGAAAAATATATGTAATTAAAACTACTATAAATAGGGCTGGATGTAGTGGCTCATGCCAGTAATCCCAGCACTTTGGGAACCCAAGGTAGGAGGATCACTTGAGACCAGGAGTTCAAGACCAGTCTGAGCAACACGGTGAGATCTCCTCCCTAAAAAAAATTTTTTTAGTCAGCTGAACATAGTGGCACATGGCTGTAGTCCTAGCTACTTGGAAAGCTGAGGTGGGAGGATCATTTGGGCCCAGGAGTTCAAGGTTACAGTGAGGTATGATTGCACCACTGCACTCCAGCCCGTGTGACAAAGCAAGACTGTCCCAATAAAACAAACTAAAAATGAGGAAAACAATAGTGTACATAAAGTATACAAGAAAAGTAAGATGTTGTTTAAAATTTTTATTTTTATTTTTAGAGATGGGGATCTTGCTATGTTGCCCAGGTTGGTCTCAAACTCCTGGGCTCATGCTACCATGCCTGGTGTACAATATCTTTTTTTTTTGAGATGGAGTCAAATGATCCTCCTGTCTCGTGCTGCAGTTACAGGTGTGAGCCACTGTGCCTGGCCCAGAATCCTATTTAAAGTGAAGCCCAGCATGGTGGCTCATGCCTGTAATCCCAGCACTTCGGAAGGTTGAGGTGGGCAGATCACCTGAGATCAGGAGTTTGAGACCAGCCTGGCCGACATGGTGAGACGCTGTCTCTACCAAAAATAGAAAATTTAGCCAGGTGTGGTAGTGCACGTCTGTAATCCCAGCTACTTAGGTGGCTGAGGCAGGACAATCCCTTGAACCGGAGAGGCAGAGGTTGCAGTGAGCCAAGATCTTGCCGTTGAACTCCAGTCTGGGCAACAGCGAGGCTCTGTCTCAATAAATAAATAAATAAAATAAGGTGAAACAATCCCTGACAGAGAAAATGATACGAGCTGAACTTATCCATTATTTCATATAGTTAGGAGCATAAGTACATGTTTTGTGGTAGAGACCTGCAAATACGTGTATCAGACAAATTTTACAAGTAGTTCAGAATTGGTTGTGTTCTTTCTAGTTCATTATTGTTTGCAGAGCATTTTCATACTGTGCCACTTAACTGAATTATCTGGGCTGTTGCTGAACCATGAACCTATCCAGAGAGTACACTAAAACCTTCTAGAGCATCACTTTCCAATTAAGTTTCCTCTTCAAGATGCATAGTTTCTTTTGGGAGCCAAAGTACCTCTATTCAGAGTTAATCCTAGATTATAACCCATTGAGGAAAGGAATATCTCTTCATCTACTTCCATCTTCCATTAATTTGTCATTTAGATTCTTTTTAACAGTTGCATTTGGAATCTACTACAGGATTTTGTATCATCTGCATCCCTACCTTTATCTTTGTTACATGATTTTGTAAAAAGTGTGTCAGCTGTGGGTAAGCTTCAGAAAAAAAGAAAAGAAAAGAAAAGTGTGTGTCTTAGAATTTATAGCTTGTTTCCAAATCACACAGCTGGTTTCCACTACTAAGAGTAAGACAGGCAATCCATAGAAGGGGCCCAGTGGAATTCCTGCACTTCTCAGCTTCTCCCTGACTCTATTTCCTTCTCTTTTTAACTTCAAAACCTTTGCTAGTATGATATTTTGGATTGTGGCTGAAGCTAGAAGATCTATGGATTTAATCAGATGAAGACATACTATAACAGCTAGGAACAGAAGAGGAGCACTTAAAGTCCTTCTGTAATGCTTGGGGCAACTTTAAGATTTGTAATCCTAGGCCGGGCGTAGTGGCTCACGCCTGTAATCCAAGCACTTTGGTGGCCAAGGTGGGCGGATCACCTGAGGTCAGGAGTACAAGACCAGCCTGACCAACATGGTGAAAACCCATCTTAAAAAAAAACAAAAGAAAAGAAAAAAAAATTCAAATGTCCAAGTATAGTAGTAAGTGGTGATATTTAAAAATTAAAAAAAAATAAGGCCGGGCACGGTGGCTCAAGCCTGTAATCCCAGCACTTTGGGAGGCCGAGGCGGGCAGATCACGAGGTCAAGAGATCGAGACCATCCTGGTCAACATGGTGAAACCCCGTCTCTACTAAAAATACAAAAAATTAGCTGGGCATGATGGCACATGCCTGTAGTCCCAGCTACTCGGGAGGCTGAGGCAGGAGAATTGCCTGAACCCAGGAGGCAGAGGTTACGGTGAGCTGAGATCGCGCCATTGCACTCCAGCCTGGGTAACAAGAGCGAAACTCCATCTCAAAAAGAAAAAAAAAAAAAAAAAATTTTTACCCAGATATAATAATAGTATACAAGTTGTATCATTTTTCCCTTTAACAATATGCCCATAACATTTCTTCATATGCTGTAGGGTATTTGTAATTTCAAAATAATTAATGATTTTTTTTTTTTTTTTTGAGACGGAGTTTCGTTCTTGTTACCCAGGCTGGAGTGCAATGGCACGATCTTGGCTCACCGCAACCTCCACCTCCTGGGTTAAGGCAATTCTGCTGCCTCAGCCTCCTGAGTAGCTGGGATTACAGCACGTGCCACCATGCCCAGCTGATTTTTTTTTGTATTTTTAGTAGAGACGGGGTTTCACCATGTTGACCAGGATGGTCTCGATCTCTAGACCTCGTGATCCACCCGCCTCGGCCTCCCAAAGTGCTGGGATTACAGGCTTGAGCCACCGCGCCCGGCAATGATTTTTTTTTGAGACAAAGTTTTGCTCTTGTTGCCCATGTCCAGGCTGGAGTACAATGGTGAGATCTCGGCTCACTGCAACTCCCACTTCCTGGTTCAAGTGACTCTCCTGCTTCAGCCTCCCAAGTAGCATGTACCACCACGTCAGGCTAATTTTTTATTTTTAGTAGAGATGGGGTTTCTCCATGCTGGTCAGGCTGGTCTCGAACTCCCAACCTCAGATCAACTGATTGCCTCGGCCTCCCAAAGTGCTGAGATTATAGGCGTGAGCCACTATGCCTAGCCAATGATTTTTTTTTTTTTTTTTTTTGAGACAGAGTTTCACTGTGTTGCCAGGTGCCAGGCTGGAGTGCAGTGGTGCAATCTTGGCTCACTGCAACCTCCGCCTCCCAGGTTCAAGCACTTCTCCTGCCTCAGCCTCCTGAGTAGCTGGGACTCCAGGCATGTGCCACCACACACAGCTAATTTTGTATTTTTTTTTTTTTTTTTTTGGAGACGGAGTTTCACCCTTGTTACCCAGGCTGGAGTGCAATGGCGCGATCTCGGCTCACCGCAACCTCCGCCTCCTGGGCTCAGGCAATTCTCCTGCCTCAGCCTCCTGAGTAGCTGGGATTACAGGCACGTGCCACCATGCCCAGCTAATTTTTTGCACTTTTAGTAGAGACGGGGTTTCACCATGTTGACCAGGATGGTCTCGATCTCTCGACCTCGTGATCCACCCGCCTCGGCCTCCCAAAGTGCTGGGATTACAGGCTTGAGCCACTGCGCCCGGCCTTAATTTTGTATTTTTTAGTAAAGCCGGGGTTTCACCATGGTCTCAATCTCTTGACCTCGTGATCTGCCTGCCTCGGCCTCTCAAAGTATTGGGATTACAGGTGTGAGCCACCGCAAGGTGTTGCTATGTTGCGTAGGCTGGAGTGCAGTGGCTATTCATTGGTGTGATCCTACTACTAATCAACACAGGAATAATTAATTATTATTTCTATTCAAAATATTGATAGAATTCCTAGCCAGAGAAATTAGGCAGGAAAGAGGGAAAGGAAAGAAAAGTGAAAAAGGGAGTCAGGGAGAGAGGAAGGGAGGCAGGGAGGAAGGAAGCGAGGCAAGGAGGGAAGGAGAGGGAGGAAGGGAGGGAGACAGAAAAGGAAAGAAAGAGAAAAAATAAAAAAGAAGAAAAAAGCATTCAAATTGGAAGGGAAGAACTAAAGTTATCTCTTCAGATCACATGATTTTTTTTTTTTTTTGAGTCTTGCTCTCTGTAGCCCAGGCTAGAATGCAGTGGCGCCATCTCAGCTCACTGCAACCTCCAACTCCCAGGTTCAAATGATTCTCCTGCCTCAGCTCTCCGTGTAGCTGGGATTATAGGCACCCACCACCGTGCCTGGCTAATTTTTGTATTTTTTTAGTAGAGACGGGGTTTTAACCATCTCGGCCAGGCTGGTCTCGAACTCCTGGCCTCATGATCCACCTGCCTCGGCTTTCCAAAGTGATGGAATTACAGGTGTGAGCCTCTGTGCCCGACTACATGATCTTACATGTAGAAAATTCTAAAGATCGGCCAGGCGTGGTGGCTCAAGCCTGTAATCCCAGCACTTTGGGAGGCCGAGGCGGGTGGATCACGAGGTCAAGAGATTGAGACCATCCTGGTCAACATGGTGAAACCCCGTCTCTACTAAAAATACAAAAAATTAGCTGGGCATGGTGGCGTGTGCCTGTAATCCCACCCACTCAGGAGGCTGAGGCAGGAGAATTGCCTGAACCCAGGAGGCGGAGGTTGCGGTGAGCCGAGATCGTGCCATTGCACTCCAGCCTGGGTTAACAAGAGCGAAACTCCGTCTCAAAAAAAAAAAAAAAAAAAGAAAAGAAAATTCTAAAGATCAACTAAAAAAAAAAAAAAAATTAGAACTAATAAATTCAGCAAAGTTGCAGGCTACAGAAGCAACACTCAAAAATCACCTGCATTTCTACATACCAACAATGAACAATCTGAAAAGGAAATTAAGAAAGTGAACGGGCATTGTGGCTCAATGCCTGTAATCTCAGCATTTGGAAGGTCAAGGTGGGCAGATCTCTTCAGGCCAGGAGTTTAAGACCCTGGTATTCAAGACCCAGGAATTCAAGTGGTGTGCACTTGTAGTCCCAGGTACTCGGGAGGCTGAGGCATGAGAATTGACTGCACCTGCGAGGTAGAGGTTGCAGTGAGCTGAGATTGTGCCACAGCACTCCAGCCTGGTGACACAGCAAGATTCTGCCTCAAAAAAAAAAAAAAAAAAAAAAAAGCAATTCCATTTATAATATCAAAAAAAAAAAAAAATAGGCTGGGTTTGGTGGCTCATGCCTATAATCCCAGCACTTTGAGAGGCCAAGGTGGAAGGTCACTTGACCCCAGGAGTTTGAGACCAGCCTAAGCAATATAGTGACACCCTATCTCTATTTTCAAACACGTAAAAAAGAAATTTTTATTTTGAGACAAAGTCTGGCTCTATTGCCCAGGCTGGAATACAGTGGCACAATCTTGACTCACTGCAACCTCTACTTACTGAGCTCAAGCCATCTCGTCCCACCTCAATCTCCTGAGTAGCTGGGACTACCGGCACCACCATCATGTCTGGCTAATTTTTATTTTTATTTTTTTTTTGTAGAGACAGAGTTTTGCCATGTTGCTCAGGCCGGGTGCAGTATTTTGCACTTCCCTTGAGGCCAGTTGTTGGAGACCAGCCTGGCCAACATAGTGAGACTTCTGTCTCTTTTTTTTTTTTTTTTTTTTGAGACAGAGTTTCTGTCTTGTTACCCAGGCTGGAGTGCAATGGCGCGATCTCGGCTCACCGCAACCTCCACCTCCTGGGTTCAGGCAATTCTCCTGCCTCAGCCTCCTGAGTAGCTGGGATTACAGGCACGCACCACCACGCCCAGTTAGTTTTTTGTATTTTTAGTAGAGACGGGGTTTCACCATGTTGACCAGGATGGTCTTGATCTCTCGACCTCGTGATCCACCCGCCTCGGCCTCCCAAAGTGCTGGGATTACAGGCTTGAGCCACCGCGCCCGGCCAAGACTTCTGTCTCTTAAAAGAAATAAAAGCTGGCGCACTCCAGTAGTCCCAGCTACTCTGGAGGCTGAGGTAGGAGGATTAAGCCCAGGAGTTCGAGGCTGCAATGCGTTATGGTCACATCCGTGAATGGCCACTGTACTCCAGCCTGAGTGACAGAGCAAGACTCCATCTCTAAAATAAATAAATAAATAAATAAATAAATAAATAAATAAATAAATTTCCTTAAGTAGCCAAATTTCCTTAAGTTTTTGATTACTAGTGAGACTGAAGATTTTCAAATATCAAACATTTGTATTTCCTTTGTGTGTGTGAACTGTTGAAAAACATTCACTTTGGGCTGGGCATGGTGGCTCAAGCCTGTAATCCCAGCACTTTGGGAGGCCGAGGCGGGTGGATCACGAGGTCAAGAGATCAAGACCATCCTGGTCAACATGGTGAAACCCTGTCTCTACTAAAAATACAAAAAGTTAGCTGGTCATGGTGGCGCGTGCCTGTAATCCCAGCTACTCAGGAGGCTGAGGCAGGAGAATTGCCTGAACCCGGGAGGCGGAGGTTGCGGTGAGCCGAGATCGTGCCATTGCACTCCAGCCTGGGTAACAAGAGCGAAACTCCGTCTCAAAAAAAAAAAAAAGAAAAGAAAAACGTTCGCTTTGAATGAAGAGACCTTCCAAACAAGCTTTGTGTGAGCAACATGGCTGTTTATTCACCTGGGTGCAGGTGGGCTAAAGCCTAAAAGGGCATTAGCAAAGGGCAGTGGGATAGGAGTTGGTTTTATAGGTTTGGGTAGTTTTTTGGGGGGCGGGGGTGCTACAGAGTAAGATCACAAGTTTAGTTACAATGGCAGGGTTGGGTGAGAGGTATTTAATTATCATAAGAACAGTTAAGATGGCAGGGTTGGGTGAGGGGCTCATTCAAGGAAGCTCTGCTGGATGATCAGGGACAATAGCAAACGCAGGTAGGGAGTGGGAGACATCAGCCAGGGCAGGCAGGACTTCAGACTTTCGGGCTCCAGGCTTGCATATAAGACCTGACATTCAGGCTCCAGGCTTGCATATGGAGACCTGACATGAACCATCAGTTCATACTTTATACCTATGCATGTATGGCAGGCGTTAATCTTCCCTATCAATTTACATGAGCCCTTCGTATATTATGGTATTTCTCCTTTATCTATCAGTATTTGTTCCAAATTTTCCAATTGGTGTTTCTCTTTTAATTCTGTGTCCATTCAACAAATATTTATTCAATGTTTACTATGTTCTCAGTTCTATGTGTTGCTCTTTTTTTTTTTTTTTTTTTTTTTTTTGAGACGGAGTTTCGCTCTTGTTACCCAGGCTGGAGTGCAATGGCGCGATCTCGGCTCACCGCAACCTCCGCCTCCTGGGTTCAGGCAATTCTCCTGCCTCAGCCTCCTGAGTGGGTGGGATTACAGGCACACGCCACCATGCCCAGCTAGTTTTTTGCACTTTTAGTAGAGACGGGGTTTCACCATGTTGACCAGGACGGTCTCGATCTCTCGACCTCGTGATCCACCCGCCTCGGCCTCCCAAAGTGCTGGGATTACAGGCTTGAGCCACCGCGCCCGGCCAACTGTGTTGCTCTTTACATATAGAATTACACAATTTTTAGTTCTTCCATTGTTTAAAGTTTAGAAAAAGTACACTTAGGGGCGGGGCGCAGTGGCTCATGCCCGTAATCCCAGCACTTAGGGAGGCTGAGGCAGGTGGATCACCTCAGGTCAAGAGTTCGAGACCAGCCTGGCCAACATGGTGAAACCCTGTGTCTACTAAAACCATAAAAATTAGCCAGGTGTGGTGGTGTGCGCCTGTAATATCCCAGCTACTAGGGAGGCTGAAGTAGGAAATCACTTGAACCTGGGAGGCGGAGGTTGCAGTGAGTGGAGACTGCACTACTGTACTCCCAGCCTGGGCAACAAAGTAAGACTCAGTCTCAAAAAAAAAAAAAAAAAAAAAAAAAAAAAGAAAACAAAAGAAAAGAAAGAATAAAGAAAGAAAAACTGCACTTAAAGATCAGGACAGCCGGGCGCAGTGGCTCAAGCTTGTAATCCCAGCACTTTGGGAGGCTGAGGCGGGCGGATCACAAGGTCGAGAGATCGAGACCATCCTGGTCAACATAGTGAAACCCCGTCTCTACTAAAAATACAAAACATTAGCTGGGCATGGTAGTGCATGCCTGTAATCCCAGCTACTCAGGAGGCTGAGGCAGGAGAATTGCTTGAACCCAGGAGGCGGAGGTTGCGGTGAGCCGAGATCGTGCCATTGCACTCCAGCCTGGGTGACAAGAGTGAAACTCCGTCTCCAAAAAAAAAAAAAAAAAAAGATCAGGACAAGTGCTTGCTTTGGCAGCACATATACTAAAATTGGAAAGATACAAAGAAGATTAGCATGGCCACTGCACAAGGATGACATGCAAATTCATTAAGTGTTACATATATTTTTTTAAAGATTTAAACATAAGACCTAAAACCATAAAAACCCTAGAAGAAAACCTAGGCAATACCATTGAGGACATAGGCATGGGCAGAGAATTCATGACTAAAACACCTAAAGCAATGGCTACAAAAGCCAAAACAGACAAATGGGATCTAATTAAACTAAAGAACTTCTGCACAGCAAAAGAAACTATCATCAGAGTGAACAGGCAACCTACAGAATGGGAGGCCGGGCGCGGTGGCTCAAGCCTGTAATCCCAGCACTTTGGGAGGCTGAGGCGGGTGGATCACGAGGTCAAGAGATCGAGACCATCCTGGTCAACATGGTGAAACCCCGTCTCTACTAAAAATACAAAACATTAGCTGGGCATGGTGGCGCGTGCCTGTAATCCCAGCTACTTAGGAGGCTGAGGCAGGAGAATTGCCTGAACCCAGGAGGCGGAGGTTGTGGTGAGCCGAGATCGCGCCATTGCACTCCAGCCTGGGTAACAAGAGCAAAACTCCATCTCTTAAAAAAAAAAAAATAATGGGACAAAATGTTTGCAGTCTGCCCATCTGACAAAGGGCTAATATCCAGAACCTACAATGAACTTAAACAAATTTACAGAAAAAAAACCAAACAACCCCACCAAAAAGTGGGTGAAGGATATGAACAGGTGTTGTAACCGAGAGAGCCCGAAATCACCACTAAGACAAAGACTAGGCCAAATTACAGGGTCTTTATTGCCGGCGGCCATGGAGGACTCGAGTCTCTCTAACCATGGCCCCGAAAGGAAGGTGTCAAGACCATTTATGCCCCTAAACCACCTCCTGGGTGGAGGCGAGGGCGACGGGATTTGGATATTCCGAGGGTCAGGGGACTTTAGACATTCTGATTGTTACTTAAGTGGTTCACAGAAGTCAAGATAAGCGTTAGTTTACACATTGGTAGGGTGGAAAATCACAGACCTTAGTTACTTATTACAAGTCTTAGGTTTTCTGAAAATGACGCAGGGGCCAAAATGTTGTTGGTTTGGACTGCTTGCCTGTCACATAGGGTTACAGAGAGCAGTTTCAACAGAAAGCTGAGGTATGGTCGAGGTATGCAGTTTATGGGGCAATTACCATGTCACACAGGCACTTCTCTTTTTTTTTTTTTTTTGAGACGGAGTTTCACTCTTGTTACCCAGGCTGTAATGCAATGGCGCGATCTCGGCTCACCGCAACCTCCGCCTCCTGGGTTCAGGCAATTCTCCTGCCTCAGCCTCCTGAGTAGCTCGGATTACAGGCACGCGCCACCATGCCCAGCTAATTTTTTTGTATTTTTAGTAGAGACGGGGTTTCACCATGTTGACCAGGATGGTCTCGATCTCTTGACCTCGTGATCCACCCGCCTCGGCCTCCCAAAGTGCTGGGATTACAGGCTTGAGCCACCGCGCCCGGCCCGAGGTGGTGGAGGCACTTCTCAAAAGGAGACATTCTTGCAGCCAACAAATATGAAAAAAAGTTCATCATCACTGATCACTAGAGAAATGCAAATTAAAACCACATTGAGGTACCATATCATGCCAGTTAGAATGGCAATCATTAAAAAGTCAGGAGACAACAGATGCTGGAGAGGATGTGGAGAAATAGGAATGCTTTTACATTGTTGGTGGGAATGTACATGAGTTCAACCATTGTGGAAGACAGTGTGATGATTTCTCTAGGGTCTAGAACTAGAAATACCATTTGACCCAGCAATCCCATTACTGGGTATACACCCAAAGAATTATAAATCATTCTGTTATAAAGACACATGCACACGTATGTTTATTACAGCAGTGTTCACAATAGCAAAGACTTGGAACCAACCCAAATGCCCATGAATGATAGACTGGATAATGAAAATGTGGTATATATACAACATGGAATACTATGCACCCATAAAAAAGGGTGAGTTCATGTCACCCTTTATTATGGGTGAAGCTGGAAACCATCATTCTCAGCAAACTAACACAGGAAAAGAAAACCAAACACCGAATGCTCTCACTCATAAGTGGGAGTTGAACAATGAGAACATATGGACATAGGGAGGGGAATATCACACATTGGGGACTGTTGCGGGGTGGAGGGATAGGGGAGGGATAGCATTAGGAGAAATACCTAATGTAGACAATGGGGTGATGGATGCAGCCAACCACCATGGCACATGTATATGTATACACAGAACAAACCTGCATGTTCTGCACATGTACCCCAGAACTGAAGTACAATTTAAAAAATAAAGATCAGGACAAAAAAGCATGTAATAATACCACATATCAGTGTCTGTGGCTAAGAGCTAGCCTCTTCTAGCTCTTATGAACTTGCAATCAGATACTGGGCAAGGATATAGTCATCTGAATGCTTGATTAGGGTTGCAGGATGAATCAAGTTAGTTCATTCACATGGCTGGCAAGTTGGTGGAAGCTTTTTCTCCTTTCCATGTAGGCCTCTTCATAGGGCTGTTTAAGTGGAGTAGTGTGGAAACTGGTTCCCCCCAGAGCAAGAAATAAAAGAGAATCAGAAGGAAAGCTGCAATCAGGGCCTTTGTGACCTAGCCTCAGAAGTCACACACATTTGGCTGTATTCTTTTGGTAAAACACAGTAGCCCTGATTCAAAGGGCTGGTACAGGCCACCAGAGGTGAGAATCTTTGGGGGTCATCTTAGAGCCTGGCTGCTAAGGATCCCGACATTTTTTTTTTTTTTTTTTTTTTTTTTGAGACGGAGTTTCTCTCTTTTTACCCAGGCTGGAGTGCAATGGCACGATCTCGGCTCACTGCAACCTCCGCCTCCTGGGTTCAGGCAATTCTCCTGCCTCAGCCTCCTGCGTAGCTGGGATTACAGGCACGCGCCACCGTGCCCAGCTAATTTTTTGTATTTTTAGTAGAGATGGGGTTTCACCTGTTGATCAGGATGGTCTCGATCTCCTGACCTCGTGATCCACTCGCCTCAGCCTCCCAAAGTGCTGGGATTACAGGCTTGAGCTGCCGCGCCCGGCTCTTTTTTGTTTTTTTCTCTGAGACAAGGTCTTGCTATGTTGCCCAGGCTGGAGTGCAGTGGCTATTCAAAGCCTCCAACTCTTGGGTTCAAGCAATTCTCCTGCCTCTGCCTCCTGAACAGTTGGGACTACAGGCATACACCACCTTCCCAGGCTAATCCTAACATCTTGATTTTCCTGTAATTTACTTTATAAAGCAAGTACTGGGTGGGCACAGTGACCCATGCCTGTAATCCCAACACTTTGGGAGGCTGAAACAGGAGAATCACTTGAGACCAGGAGTTCAAGACCAGCGTTAACAATATAGCAAGACCCCATCTCTATAACAAATTAAAAAAAAAAAAAAATAGCTCAGTGTGGTGGCATGAGTCCGTAGTCCTAGCTACTCGGGAGGCTGAGATGGGAGGATCACTTCAACCCAGGAGTTCAAAGCTGTAGTAAGCTATGATGGTACCACTACATTCTTACATTCCAGCCTGGGCAACAGAGCAAGACCCTATCTCAAAAAACAAAAAGTACTGAGAATTTTGCAACACCCAGTACAATTCTAGTTTTGTACCACACTGTTCTCTTAAAACAGCTGTGTCCTCAAACACATATATGCATATGGGTGCACTCAAGCATAAAAATTTTGTTTAGCGTTCCACAAATTAAAGACCCTCTGGTACAGTGTCAGCTCATTAGGTCACCAGAATCCATCTCAAACTCTGAATCCAAGTAAGCAGAGTTCAAGATTGCAGATTAAGGGCCAAAATCTTTACTTCTTTGTACCTACTTGTAATTAGTTAACTGGGAAACACTTCAAGTTTTACCAGAAACCTTTAATTTTTGTAGAAACCTTTACCTGTGTTCAATATTCACTTTAATTAAAAAGCTCTTGTAAATTATACTAATTTGGGGAAAGTGGATTCAGCTTGTTGAGGGGTAATTAACCAAATAGCTGAGGTGGAAGTCTTCGTAGGTGAAAAAGTCATCAAATAAGAGTAAGAAAGCTTGCAGCTTTCACCTCTCGGTCAAGACTGGCAAAGAGGCACTTTTGTGAGATCTTTGGGACTCACTTTTACTTCGCCACTTGTCCCATTTCAATTAAAGCTTGCCAATTCAAGGCTCTAAGAAAACAATACAGTTTTACATTTTGCCAAATCGGGAAATTTCTGGGGCCCCAAAAATTTAGCAGGGAGACTCAGAGGCAATAATGGGGGAGTACGCAGCACCAATTTGGTCTAAAAAGAAGATTGTTCGGACACACACAGCACCCTTATTCCAGCTCTACAACCAAAGCAACGAAGACTTGGGCCGGCTTGGTGCCAAGCCACAGCATTCCCTCCTATTTCCCCACTATGTCCTAACCAACAAGTCATCTTTGGTCACATATTCACCTTAATTATTTAGTTTGAGGCAGGGTCTCACTATCACCCAGGCTGGAGTGCAGTGGCGCGATCTCAGCTCATTGCAACCTCCGCCTCAGCCTGCAGAGCAGCTGGGACTACAGGTAGGCACCACTACGCCCGGCTAGTTTTTGTGTTTTTAGTAGAGACGTTTCACCATGTCGGCCAGGCTGGTCTGGCACTACTGACCTCAAGTGATCCGCCCACCTCGGCCTCCCTAAGTGCTGGGATTACAGGCCTGAGCCACCGAGCCTGGCCACATAATCACTTTAATGTTCTTGTTGAACTTAACTTTGATCAACCTTCCGGTGCAAAAATGTTAGGGTAAAGGGGATCAATAACTGCCACATTTGACATATTTTTGTCATCTTCATCTCCAATTTCCATCCGGGCCTGAGTGACCAAAAACACTCAACATGGGTATCCTGTCTCAACAGACATCAATTTGCAACCACGTCTACCTCTACCAAGGTATTCTTAGTTAAACCTTTAGCTCAGGCAAAGGGAGACACATTAGAGAACACTCTCCGCCCCCGACGAAACAGAGGCTACGGAAGATGTCCACAGACACACAGCCTCGCCCCGTTTCCTTCGCAGTTCTCAGCCACGCCCCTCCCAACCGGAACTACATCCCCCGCGCTCCGCGCCCCCACGCACAGCGTGGCGTAGGCGCCCGAAGCCGCTGGCGCCTGCCAGGCTTCCCGGGAAGCATAGGGCAGGTGCTGGTCGTGCGCATGCTCGGCAGGCGGGGCCGCTGGAGTCTCCCGGCATTGCTATCTGTTACGCTGCCGCCCTCGGGAGCCGGCAGATCCGGGTCTCGTGGCTAAGAGTGACGTGGTCACTCGAATCAAAACAGAGGAGGGGGAGGAAGCTGGCGGCCAGGAGCGGCAGCGGCAGCGACGTCCGGAGCAGCCGCAGCCTTCCGGAAGCTCCAGGCGGTCTTTCTGCCGAGCCTCGGTCCTGACCCCCATCCTCCCCGCCCCATCGGTTGTTGTCTGGGCGGGTGAGTGTCTCCCCCTCTCCCACCAGCGTTTGCTGGCCCACCCTCCCCTCGCCCCAGTTTTAACTAGGGGCTCCTCAGGCTCTCGGGTACTGCGGTGGCTGTGGCGGAACCGGGCTGTTTCTCCAGCTCGGCGGTTCCTGGGCCGGGCTGGCGATTCCGCACCGGGAGAAGCCTCGCTGCTGCCGAGCCCGCGCCCCCCTCCCCACCGCCGCGAAAAGCCTGCAATTGAGCTTTCTCTGGAGGAAGTCTGAGTCGGGACTTGGCAGGAAAGGGCACGGTAGCCACGGGTGGTTTTATTTTTAGGATCAGATAGTCGACACGGGTGGAGGCGTATCGTGGAGTAAAAAGAGAGTCGGAGCTGGAAGGAAAAACTCACAAATCCCGAAATCCACACTATCTTGTTTTCTCGGCTTCCTAGCCCTTTCTGGGTATGGTGAAGTCACTGGGTTGCCTCCTTTGTTGTGATAAATGAGACGAAAACGCTGCCACCCGGAAAGCGAGAGCTTTTAAGCCCCTATTGTGCCGCGAATTTAAAGGATCCCCTTTTTCTGTTTGTTCAGTAAGTGGAACCAAGGCTGACAGTACAGAGGTAGCAGCACCCATTTATTGGAACTAATAATGTGATAAACTGGTTACCGGCTGTATCTGAAGTCCCGCGTTGCTGTTTAAAGGCAGACTTCCCCAAAGTGGCTGTTTATATGTGCTGGGGTTTTAGCCGAGATGGTTTGTTGGCTGAGAGAGTCGGTAGGATGTTTTCAGTTGCCCCAGTTGGCAAAACCGAGGCTGTGGCCTTAATAGAATGTCTTAGTTTTGCATCGAGAGAGTCGGATGAGCTCTACGCAAGTAATAGCTACATTTGCAGAAGAGATCACCCAGTTTTTGTATGTTATTGTCAGTAACAGTTGGAAACTGTAGGTACTATAACTTGGAAAGCGTAAGACCTTCCAGATGTTGGAGGAGTCTTGCGGCTCTTAGGAGGCATCCTCGCTGCCTAGCGCTGTGGAGGTTGCAGGAAGATTGCATTCCCTTCCACTTAGGGTGGCCGGCCGCGCAGATTCCTTTAGTGTAGCCTGCTCCGAACTTGCCGCTTTCCGCGGCCCTGGACAGCACTGCGACCGACCAGAAAACGAAATCCTTTTGTACTTTTTTTTTTTTTTTTTAAATCCTAACATGGTTTTTAAAAAGATTACCCCCGCCCCCAGAACTCATTAATTGAGGTGTTTCTGTGGTCAACAGCAAGAAAGAACAACAGTACGTGATGGTTAATTGCTCCTTATCAAATGCAGGAAGAGTTAGGAATTTAGATTATTTCCTTGAAGGGTATGTCCTTCTGGCATAGCATGGACCTCTTAATGAATCTTTTCTCCAGTGTTTGCCAGTGAGATCCTTTTTCTTACTATCACAGTTGGAATCCTGATTTAGAAGGAAAATTTTATTGAAGTTCTCTTTTTTCAGCTTTTTATGCTAGCCTATAACTAATATTTTTGGCTATACGAAATACTTTGTAATAGAGAAAGTGTTGATAAAAGCAGATAGGATAAAAGAAAAATCAATAATTCTGCCACCCAAAGATCACCAAAATGTTAGTTTATACCCTTCTAAACTACTTTTTTGAATTTGTATATTTTATACAAATACAGTATCATACCACATATGCTTCAGTACATAACTTGCTTTTTTCACATTCTGTTTTTTGAGTAATAATTTGAAATTTTGCAGATATGGACTTGAGACCTTGAATTTTAGGGAGTTTTCACTTTACAGTAGTGCCCCCTTATTCGTGGTTTCACTTTCAGGGGTTTCCGTTTCTGAGGTCAACCGCAGTTCAAAAATAGAATCATATTTTGAGAGACCACATTTACATAAATTTTATGATAGTATATTGTTATAACATTGTATTGTTAACTATTGTCAATCTTTTACTGTGCCTAATTTATAAATTTTATCATAGGTATGTATAGGAAAAAAACAGTCTCTATATATAGGGTTCTATACTATATGGGCTTCAGGCATCCACTGGAGGGGTCTTTGTTTTATTATTTTTTAATTTTGAAATTTAATAGAGGCCGGGCGCAGTGGCTGTCGCCTATAATCCCAGCACTTTGGGAGGCCAAGACGGGTGGATCACAAGGTCAAGAGATCGAGACCATCCTGGTCAACATGGTAAAACCCCGTCTCTACTAAAAATACAAAAATTAGCTGGGCATGGTGGCACACGCCTGTAGTCCCAGCTACTTGGGAGGCTGAGGCAGAAGAATTGCTTGAACCCAGGAGGCGGAGGTTGCGGTGAGCCGAAATCGTGCCATTGCACTCCAGCCTGGGTAACAAGAGTGAAACTCCGTCTCAAAAAAAAAAAAAAAAAAAAAAAGAAAGAAATTTAATAGAGATGAGATCTCACTGTGTTGCCCAGGCTGGTCTCAGACTTTGAGCTCAAGTGATCTTCTGGCCTTGGCCTCCCAAAATGCTAGGATTACAGGCATGATGAGCCACCAGGCCCAGCCCACTGGGGTTTCTTTGAATGTATCCCTTGTGGATAATGGGGGACCACTCTATGTTTGCCAAACCGTAATCATTAAAAGCATGGTTTTAAAAGGTTTCCTCACAAATCTCTATGATAATGTAAACTTTAAGAAATCAGGCCGTTCGTGGTGGCTCATGCCTGTAATCCCAGCACTTTGGGAGGCCGAGGCGGGTGGATCACCTGAGGTTGGGAGTTTTTGAGACCAGCCTGACCAACATGGAGAAACCCTGTCTTTACTAAAAACACAGAATTAGCTGGGAATGCTGGTATATGTCTGTAATCCTAGCTAAGTGGAAGGCTGAGGCAGGAGAATCATTTGAACCTGGGAGGCAGAGATTGCAGTCAGCCGAGATCATGCCATTGCACTCCAGTGTGGGCAACAAGAGCAAAACTCTCTCAAAAAAAGAAAAAAGAAATTAATATGCATTGCATGGCAAAGTAAGGCCTCACTTGTTTGGCTCTTGGAAAAGAAAGCACAGCTGGAATTGATGATATCAAAGTTTAAGTCGTTTTTGCTAACTCAGTGGTTTGATTCGGGTGAGATTTAGTTCTATGCCATAGTTATACTCTGTTCCAAATGCTGATCTGCTATTCAGGCGCCAGGCAGTAAGGTCCTAGAAGATTTTAACTTTACATATCACACCTTTTTTTTTTTTTTTTTGAAGATGGGCATCTTGCTCTATTGTGTAGGCTGGTGGATCTCAGCTCACTGCAGCCTCTGCCTCCCAGGTTCAAATGATTCTCCAACCTTAGCCTCCTGAGTAGCTGGGATTACAGGCACACACCATCACGCCCAATTAATTTTTGTATTTTTAGTAGAGATGGGGTTTCATCATGTTGGCCAGGCTGATGTCAAATGCCTGACCTCAAGTGGTCTGCCCACCTCGGCCTCCCACAGTGCTGGGATTACAGACGTGAGCCACTTCACTTGGCCCACATCACGCTTAATATGCATTGAGTCCTGGTGTATGCCCATTTGGTCCAGTGCTTTACTAGTTGGCACCAAAAGAGCCTGCTGTGGAAGGAAATGTCTGCTTCATCTCAACTTCAAAAGACAAGTACATGCCATGAACTATCTTAAATCTGCTAATTACCTATTTTGAGTTTGAGTCTCATAAACTTACGTAAAACCTTTAAATCTCTGTTTTCATTTTGCGTCTCTTATATAATAAGTCCTAGATGTTTACTACTCATTATGCAACTTAGTTTCTTTTTCTTCAATTTGGCTTAAATTTTAGTGTTCAGTATGTGTTCTAGATTGTCCACTTCCTCCCATCCCTACTGCCATCACCTTTGCTGGGCTAGCTTCATCCCTAATCTATTGCCGCAACTCCTGGTCTCCCTGCTTCCGCTTTGACTTTTATCGTGCATTTCCCTTACCAGCTTAAGAAATCCTGCCGGGCACGGTGGCTCCAGCCTGTAATCCCAGCACTTTGGGAGGCCGAGGCAGGTGGATCATGAGGTCAAGAGATCGAGACCATCCTGGTCAACGTGGTGAAACCCCGTCTCTACTAAAAATACAAAAAATTAGCTGGGCATGGCGGCGTGTGCCTGTAATTCCAGCTACTCAGGAGGCTGACGCAGGAGAATTGCCTGAACCCAGGAGGAGGAGGCTGTGGTGAGCCGAGATGGCGCCATTGCACTCCAATCTGGGTAACAAGAGCAAAACTCCATCTCAAAAAAAAAAAAAAAAAAGAAATCCTTTAAAATGTACATTACCTTGACACTCCCTTGTTGAAAGTCTCCCATCCCTATTCAGAATAAAATCCAAACTCTACCAAAGCTTGCCAGGCGCTCCAGGCTTGCCGCTGCCTTCCTGTCTTATCTTACCTTGTATCCTTCTACTTATTAGTTCAGTACCCTGGAGCCTGGCCACAAGAGTTTCTTTCTGTATTTCAACCCCACTTACGTTTTTGTCCCTGGAACTTGCCAAGCTGGTTCTTGCTGTAGGACCTTATGCACTTGCTTTACCTTGGGGCTTCAGTACTCTTCTCCCAGATCTTGCTGTGGTTGATTCCATTGTGTTTATTAAGGTGTTAGTTCAGACCATGTTTTTGTTCAGGAAAGGATAGTGTTTTCTGACCCTTTTGCAGTCCTGTCCTTAATGAAGTCCATTGTTTTGTTGGTCCTTTTTGCCTGAAGTTGCACGGACAGGAAATGACCTTAAAAAACATTCTGCAGCTGGGCGCAGTGGCTCATGCCTGTAATCCCAGCACTTTGGGAGGCTGAGGTGGGTGGATCGTAAGGTCAGGAAATGGAGACCATCTTAGCCAACATGGTGAAACCCTGTCTTTATGAAAAATATAAAAAATTAGCTGGATGTGGTGGCGCATACCTGTAGTCCCTGCTACTTGGGAGGCTGAGGCAGGAGGAACGTTTGAAACCGGAAGGTGAAGGTTGCAGTGAGCCAAGATTGCACTCCAGCCTGGCAACAGAGTGAGATTGTCTCAAAAAAAAAAAAAATCTGCAAAGACTCCTAGGTCTTGCATTGTTGTATTGAGTACTGAGAGCCTACCAGCTTCAAGTAAATTTGGAGTATTTTCTTCCTTGTGTGTTATATAACCTGCTCATTCCCCCCACACAAAACATATTACTTTATATCTGTTGATACAGTCATCTGAGTTCTTCCTACATTTTCTCCATTGATTTGTGTTTTATTGTTTGAATTGCAGTGGTGCAGTCATGGCTCAATGCAGCCTCGGTCTTCTGGCTCAAGCTCTTTTGGCCCATGCTACCACACTCAACTAATTTTTTTTTTTTAAGTTTTTATAGAGACAGGGTCTCACTCTGTTACTCAGGTTTATCTGGAACTCCTGGGCTCAAATGATTCTTCTGCCTTGACCTCCCAAAGTGCTGGGAATTAAAGGTGTGAACCACTGCATCCAAAGATATTTTGAATAAACAAATTTGCTTGAAGTTTTTCTTTAATATTGAAAATGAATGTAGTTTCCACTACATTCAAAATTATTTCCACTACAAAAATTATTTATAATTTTTCCACAGTTATAAATAATAATATAGTGAACCATGGCTTTAAATAACCTAAGAACTGAATAATTACAGCAGCCAGTCTAATTATAAATAGAAGCTATATTAAATACTTATTAATTTTTTTTTTGAGACAGTCTCACTTTGTTGCTGAGGCTGGAGTGTAGTGGGGTGATTTCAGCTCACTCTAACCTCTGCCTCCTGGGTTCAAGCAATACACTCCTGCCTCAGCCTCCTGAGTAACTGGGATTACAGCCGTGCACCACCATGCCTGGCTAATTTTTTGTGTATTTAGTAGAGACAAGGTTTCGCCATGTTGGCCAGGCTGGTCTCAAACTCCTGACCTTAGGTGATATGCCCACCGTGGCCTCCCAAAGTGCTTCGATTACAGGTGTGGGCTACTGTACCCAGCTGAGACTTCTTAAATTATTATTATTATTATTTTTTTTTGAGGCGGAGTTTCGCTCTTGTTACCCAGGCTGGAGTGCAATGGCGCGATCTCGGCTCACCGCAACCTCCGCCTTCTGGGTTCAGGCAATTCTCCTGTCTCAGCCTCCTGAGTAGCTGGGATTACAGGCACGCACCACCATGCCCAGCTAACTTTTTGTATTTTTAGTAGAGACGAGGTTTCACCTTGCTGACCAGGATGGTCTTGATCTCTTGACCTCGTGATCCACCCGCCTCGGCCTCCCAAAGTGCTGGGATTACAGGCTTGAGCCACCGCGCCCAGCCAAATTATTTTAATCATAATGCAACAAGTATATATATATATATATATATATACTTGTGTATGCTCAGAAAATGTTACATGAAGTTTTAAAATATATATATATATATTTTGGTCTTTTTTGAATTCTAAAATCTTCCTGAGACATGAAAGTTTTTCTTTTCTTTTTATTGGTGAGACAGAGGGTCTCACCCTTACCACCCAGGTTGGAGTGCACTGGGGCCATCTCAGCTCATTGCATCCTCCATCTCCCAAACTCAAGCCACCCTCATACCTCAGCCTCCCTACTAGCTGGGAACCACACCTGGCTAATTTTTGTATTTTTTGTTGAGATGAGGTTTTGCCATGTTGCCCAGGCTAGTCTTGAACTCCTGAGCTCATGCAATCCACTGGCTCAGCCTCCCAAAGTGCTGGGATTATAGTTGTGAGCCATTGCGCCTGGCCAACATGAAGGTTTTAATAAGCTGTCTCTGAGGAGAGGAGAGTACCTGTGTCTATCTGTCTTCCTTTCTTTTTTTTTTAAACTTTTGGCATTTGACGTTTTAAATTATAAATGTATATTTTATTTTTTAAAAATTAACTCTTTGGAAAGGTATATTTTTCTAAACTAATTTTTATGTGTATAGTAGGGCTTGTATGTGTATTTTATAATAGTTAAGACTTCTGTACTTTTGTTTTGGAGAAAGTTATCTTCTTCTTGCTTATTTTCATTTCCTTTTTTTTTTTTTTTTTTTAAATTTAGGCCAAAGCACAGATGTGTCTCAGCTTTGTAAAAATACAGAATGACAGAATGAAGCCAATTTATGGTTGACTGCACTCATTGACAAGTATTACAAGTGCAGAGCTCTCAAAATTTAACAGCTAATAAAGGTGTTTCAAATTGAATTACAGGGATGCAGTAAACATCTTCCTGGTATATGCATCAGACTTAGAGGTCAGTGTTGTGGCTGCTATCATGTTTTATCTTGTAACATAGTTTTTAAAAACAAGTTTACTTTTTTATTTTATTTATTTATTTTTTTTTGTGACAGAGTCTTGCTCTGTCACCCGTGCTGGAGTGCAGTGGCACGATCTCAGCTCACTGAAACCTCCACCTCCTGGGTTTAATCGATTCTTGTGCCTCAGCCTCCCGAGTAGTTGGGATTACAGGCATCCGGCACTTGCCACCATGCCCAGCTAATTTTTTTTTGTTAATAGAGATGAGGTTTCACTATGTTAGCCAAGCTGGTGTCAAACTCCTGGCCTTAAGTGATCTGCCTGGCCACCACCGTGCCCTGGCAAAAACAAGTTTGCTTTTTTTTTTTTTTGAGTCGGAGTCTCGCTCTTGTTGCCCAGGCTGGAGTGCAATGGTGCAGTCTTGGCTCACTGAGCCTCCACCTTCTGGGTTCATTTGATTTTCCTGCCTCAGCCTCCTGAGTAGCTAGGATTACAGGCATGTTCTACCACGCCTGGCTAATTTTGTATTTTTAGTAGAGACAGTATTTCTCATGTTGGTCTCGAACTTCCAACCCCAGGTGATAAGGCTGCCTTGGCCTCCCAAAGTGCTGGGATTATAGGTGTGAGCCACTGCATCTGGCCACAAGTTTGCTTTTTATACAATATATAGTTTGCTGCTTTGTTACTGTTAGGAAAAGTAGAAGAAACTGACTTGCTTGAAATTTTGAACAGACTTAAAAAATTTTTATTCTTTTATTAGTTAATAATTGCTTCCTTCCCTTTCCTTTTCTTTCTTTCTTTCTTTTTTTTTTTTTTTTGAGAGGGTTTTGCTCTTGTTGCCCAGGCTGGAGTGCAGTGGCACAGAACACAGTCTCGGCTCACTGCAACCTCCATCTCCCGGATTCAAATCAAATGATTCTCCTGCCTCTGCTTCCCAAGGAGCTGGGACTACAGGCACCCACCACCATGCCCGGCTAATCTTTGTTTTTTTAGTAGAGATGGGGTTTCACCATGTTGGCCAGGCTGGTCTCGAACTCCTGGCTTCAGGTGATCTGCATGCCTCTGCTTCCCAAAGTGCTGGGATTACAGGTGTAAGCCACTGTGCCTGGCCCAATAATTGCTTTCTTTATCACAATAGTTGTAAGCATTTTTCCTAATATGACTAATGATGTTTATGTGCATCTTTGTGCACATATAATCTCAGCTGTAATATGGAAGAAAAGAGGCTGTGAGTTACATAGTTTGGAGAGCAGTAGCCGTACTCTGCTTCTTGCTTTTTTATTTTTATTAGAGATGGGGCCTCTGTCACATTGGCTGGAGTACAATGGTGTGATCGTGGCTCACGATAGCCTTGAACTCCTGGACTCAAATGATCTTCCTTCGCAGCCTCTCAAGTAGCTGGGACTGCAGGCACATGCCAGCATGCCTGGCTAATTTTTAAAGTTTTTTGTGGAGATGGTCTCACCACCTTGGCAGGCTGGTCTCAAACTCCTAGGCTCAAGCAGTTCTCCTGCCTCAGCCTCCCAGAGTGTTGGTTTTACAGTTGTGAGCCACTGAGACCAGCACTCTATTGCTTTCTGCCCAAAAAATCATGTAGACAAGCATGTGAATGAAATACTAAGGAAAAGTCTTGATTCTGTTGTAATCTATTTAGATAACATACACATCATGAACAAACTAGTACCATTGCTTGTAATATACCTCACAAGTTTAGAACACACCAGTATTTCATAATATAGCTGTTAAAAACTGCTTTCTGGCCAGGCATGGTGGCTCATGCCGGTAATCCCAGCACTTTGGGAGGCCAAGGTGGGGAGATCTCTTGAGCCCAGGAGTTCAGGACCCACCTGGGCAACACATTGAGACCCTGTCTCTACAAAAAATAAAAATAAAAAAATTGGCTGAGTGTGATGGCACGCACCTGTAGTCTCAGCTGCTCTGGAGGCTGAGGTAGGAGGATCGCTTGGGCTGGGAAAGTTGAAGCTGCAGGAAGCTGTGATCATGCCACTGCACTCCAGCCTGGGTGATAGAGACCCTGTCTCAAAACAAAACATACTGCTTTCTTAACATTTATAAGTGGGGCTGTTGTGCCTCATGCCTGTAGTCCCAGCTACTTGCGGGGCTGAGGTGGGAAGATGGCTTGAGCTTAGAAGGTCAAGGATGCAGAGAGCAATGATGATGCCACTGCACTCCAGCCTGGGCAATAGAGACCCTGTCTCAAAAAAAAAAAAAATCATTTATAAGTAACTTGTATCCACTATTACGTAGGATCAACGTAGTATGGATTTTTTTTTTTTTTTTTTTTTTAAGAGACAGTCTTGCTCCCGACCTCAGGTGATCGCCCACTTCTGCGTCCCAAAGTGCTAGGATTGCCCTGTCTTGCGCTGTCTCTTAAAAAAAAAGAGTTTACTCAGGAGCCTGAGAAGGGAGGATTGATCACTTGAACCCAGAAGTTCAAGGCTACTGTGAGCTATGATCACACCACTGCACTCTAGCCTGTGTGACAGAGACTCCATCCCCAGGAAGCAGAGGTTGCAGTCAGCTGAGATTGCCCCACTGCACTCCAGCCTGCATTTCCAGACCTGGTTTGGAATTTTTATATTTTCTGTTGAAGTTTTTTGTTTCTCATTTATGAAAAAGACTTTTCTGGCCATAACAGTAGCTCATGCCTGTAATCCCAGCCCTTTGGGAGGCTGAGGCAGGCTGATTACCTGAGGTCAGGAGTTCGAGACCAGCCTGCCTAACATAGTGAAACCCTGTCTGTACTAAAAATACAAAAACTAGCCAGATGTGATGGCTTGTGCCTGTAATCCCAGATACTCTGGAGTCTGAGGCAGGAGACTCACTTGGACCCAGGAGGCAGAGGTTGCATGGAGCCGAGAATGTGCCACTCCAGCCTGGGTGACAGGGCAAGACTCCATCTCAAAAAAAAAATAAAGTGATGTTTTCTGAGTGGTGTGTTTTTTTCTTTTTTTGAACAGAGTCATACCCAGACTGGAGTGTAATAGTGCAATCTCATCTCACTGCAACCTCCGCCTCCCGGGTTCAAGCGATTCTACTGCCTCAGCCTCCCAAGTAGCTGGGATTACAGGCATGTGCCACTGTATGCCCAGCTAATTTTTTTTTTTTTTTTTTTTTTTTTTTTTTTTTTTTGTGAGACAGAGTTTCACTCTTGTTACCCAGGCTGGAGTGCAATGGCGCGATCTCGGCTCACCGCAACCTCCGCCCCCTGGGTTCAGGCAATTCTCCTGCCTCAGCCTCCTGAGTAGCTGGGATTACAGGCACGCGCCACCATGCCCAGCTAATTTTTTGTATTTTTAGTAGAGACGGGGTTTCACCATGTTGACCAGGATGGTCTCGATCTCTTGACCTCGTGATCCGCCCGCCTCGGCCTCCCAAAGTGCTGGGATTACAGGCTTGAGCCACCGCGCCCGGCAATTTTTTTTTTTTTTTTTTTTTGTATTTTTAATGGAGACAGGATTTCACCATGTTGGCCAGGCTGGTCTTGATCTCCTGACCTTGTGATCCACCTGCCTTGGGCTCCCAAAGTGCTGGGATTATAGGCGTAAGCCACCATGGCTGGCTATATTTTCCTGAGTTTAAAATGTTAAAATGTAGGATATGACGAGTAAATACTTTTGGGTAGAATTTTTTTTTTTTTTTTTTTTTTTAGGATTTTAAAATTTTCTTCCATGATACAGCCTCAGGATGTTCTGATGACATGCTCTCTTGGGTAAAAATTTTAGAAAACATTTTCAAATTATGAAACTTAAGGTTATGATATTGAATATAAACAAAGATGATTTAATTGAAAAGCTTTCCTTTGTTTGACTGTTTATGATCAGTGTTAGCCCTGGACTTTGACCAGGCACAGAGAGAATGCTTAGGATTGTACAAGAGTTAACTGCATCCTGGAAAGGACAGGAAATTAGTAGGTGAGGGACCAAGTCTTTCTTCTCTTTCCCTTTTATGCAGATGAGTGATAGCTGTGGCCCCAGTGGAACACACACACTCCAGAGCACTCTACAGAGAACTTGGGTTAAGAGTTAAAAGATATTTTGGTCTTCAAAGGACCCTAAGTTTTAAAACTTTTTTAGTTTATTAAGTACGCTTACAAATTCTCACTTGATCTTTGCACAACTGTTTAAAATGCATAGTTTCAATTATCACTCCTGTTTTATAGATAAACTGAAGTCACAACAAGGCTAAGTGATTTATTAATATTTCTCAGTACTGCCTTAAGTTTTTTTGTCTAAGGACATTCTTTCTGCTATCCCATGATGTTTTGGCAAGTGTTGTCTAAAGTCATTCTAGAATAGGAGTCAGATATAGGTAAAGAAAAAAGGGTCATCAAGGAAAGAGAAAGTGATGTTTAAGACATAGTGCTATGGTCTGAATGCTTGTGTTCCCCACAGTTCATATTTGAAATCCTAACCCCCAGTGTGATCGTTTCAGGAGGAGGTGGGCCTTTGGGTAGTAATTAAGTCATGAGGGTGGAGCCCTCATGGTGAGGAGTAGTGCCCTTATAAAAGAGGGCTCAGAGAACTGCTTGCTCTCTTCCACCATAGTAGGACACAGTGAGAAGGCACCACCTACCATCCAGAGAGTGGGTCCTCAGCAGACATTGAATCTACCAATGCCTTGATCTTGGACTTCCTACCCTCCAGAAGCGTGAGAAGTAAATTTCTGTTGTTTGTAAGCTACTCTGTCTGTTATTTTGTTTAAGCAGCCCAATAGACTAAGGCACCTGAGAAAATGGGTCACATTTAATGAGAATTTCTAGAAAAGTGGTGGCAGACCGGGGGGGCTGCGGGTGAATCTTTAACAGAATCCATCTGTTGCAGAGAAATGGAAACATTAAGGAGATAAGGAAATTCTCTCTGACCTTGAAAAGTTAATCCTAGTAGCATGGAATAGAAGGTTAAGGAGAAAAGTGTTATCCTTTCCTTGAGTTTTGAGCTTTCTCCAGAGTAGTGATCACGAAGGTAATTTGTAACATTTATTTAGTTGTTAATTATATATTGGTATGCAGATACTGTTTAAATTAAATTAACAGTTAACTTGATTGTAAGCCCTTGATGGTTAAAGCTACCTTTGTTTCTTCTGTATCCTCCTCTGAACTCTTTTGCTGGTTACTTAGTCCCCTGAGAACTTGTTAGATACATCCTTTTCAAGAAAGGAGAAGTGAGAGAAGACATGAAGTTTGAATCCCACCTCCTGAGCCATGTGACTTTGGGCAAATTACTGAAGCTTTCAGAGCCTCAGTTCTTTCCTCTTTAATTGAGTGGGTAAAAACTGCTGTATCTCCAAAGTTGTAAGAGTGCCACTTGTGAAGGTGTGATTTTTTTTTTTTTTTTTTTTTCACCATCTTGGCCAGGCTGGTCTGGAACTCCTGACCTCGTGATTCACCCATCTCGGCCTCCCAAAGTGCTGGGATTACAGGCGTGAGCCACCTCGCCCGGCCGAAGGTGTGATTTTTTTGAATTTGAATGAATGAAGACTTGGTATACTGTAATCCAGCAGTCCCCAACCTTTTTTGCACCAGAGACTATTTTCGTAGAAGACAGTTTTTTCACAGACCGTGGGCCGGGACAGGGGTGGCTGGGAGGTGTTGTGGACCGTCCGGGACGGGTAGGCACGTCTGCCCGGGGGTCTCTCGACCTGCAAGAGGGTCCCAATACCTGGAAGAGGGAGTGCGCCTGGAAAATTAATAAAGACAGAGAGAAAAAGCGAGGCGTCTGGAGGGCTGATAGGCTGTGCCTAAACAGCAAATTTTATTTTTCAAATGCTAGGAATAAATACACTTTCTTGGCTTTGATCTACCTCATAGTAAGAGGAATGTAAATGTATGCCTCACATGGCCTATACAATAGAGAAGTCAGATATGCGATCAATGGTTGTAAAAAGTAACAAAATTTTAGGCCGGGCGCGGTGGCTCAAGCTTGTAATCCCAGCACTTTGGGAGGCCGAGGCGGGTGGATCACGAGGTCGAGAGATCGAGACCATCCTGGTCAACATGGTGAAACCCCGTCTCTACTAAAAATACAAAAAATTAGCTGGGCATGGTGGCGCGTGCCTGTAATCCCAGCTACTCAGGAGGCTGAGGCAGGAGAATTGCCTGAACTCAGGAGGCGGAGGTTGCGGTGAGCCGAGATCGCGCCATTGCACTCCAGCCTGGGTAACAAGAGTGAAACTCGGTCTCAAAAAAAAAAAAAAAAAAAAAAAAAGTAACAAAATTTTCTATAATCACAAATCTTGTTTATATCTAAACATTGTCCAGGAGACTTGTTTATATCAAAACATTATTCAGGAATCTCTAAGTCAGGAATCCAAGCCATCCCTTATGGTGGCATTTTTCTTTGCAGATATCAACAGTTAAACCATTATCTATGGTACAAGGCAGTTAGGTAAGTAAAGGTTAAAACTTAAAGTCATAGAAAGGTCATAGCAGGAACCAGTTGCTGGTAGGGGGTTACTTGGTCTAGCAGCAACGCATAATTTTAGGCCCAAACGATATTGTGGTTGATATTAGAAACTGATCATTCATCTTTCAGTTCCTATATTCCGGATAGCTCGACTGCCTCCAGTAGGAAACTGTGTTTGGGATCAAACTCACCATATAGTGAGACTCACGCCTTTTAGGGGTCTCACACGGGAGTGTTCCCCACAGGGAGGAGTGGGGAGAATGGTTTTGGGATGAAACTGTCCCACCTCAGATCATTAGACATTCAGTTCTCATAAAGAGCATGCAGCCTAGATCCCTCAAATGCAGTTGCTCCAGTGAGAATCTAATGCCACTGCTGATCTGACGGGAGGTGGAGCTCAGGTGGCATTGCTCCCTGGCCTGCACCTCACCTTCTCTTGTGCTGCCCAGTTCTGAACAGGCCACAAACCAGTACCAGCCCATGGCCCGAGGGTTGGGGACCCCTCCAGTAATCTATACCTTATCTGTACCTGATCTATACAGCAGTACCTTGCACAGGCCTCTGGCCATGCTGACCTTGTCGCTTCTGTATATTCTTACTGTACTCTGGAAAATAAACTTCTGTTGTCCCTTCTCTTGGGCTCTAGTCTCTTCCATTTGAATAGGATGCCCTCTGAAAAGGGTGTCTTTAAGCATTCACTTTCTCGTAAAAATATTTTATAAGAATTTCAGAGGTAGGCTGGGCACAGTGGCTCATGCTTGTCATCCAGCACTCTGGGAGGCTCACTGCAACCTCCACCTCCTGGATTCCAGCGATTCACCTGCCTCAGCCTCCCAAGTAGCTGGGATTATAGGCATGCACTATCATATCCTGCTAATTTTTGTATTTTTAGTAGAGACGAGATTTTACCATGTTAGCCAGGCCGGTCTTTAAAATGCTGACCTCAGGTGATCTACCCGCCTCAGCCTCTCAAAGTGCTGGGATTACAGGTGTAAGCCACTTTGCCCAGCTGAACTAATAGGAAGTTAATTGATAGTTATCTAATTTCTGTACTGCTCTAAAGTTGTCTTTGTAAGGGTGAAACAAACATAACTAGCATGATGGGTCACATCTGGCAGATGGGGAATGAGTCCTGGTCAGGAATTTACAATGTGACTTCCTGTAGGAGATCTGTCATATACTAGATGTGTGAGTAATCATGGTCAGATTACTACCTTAGGTAGGCCTATGTTCCTCATTTTAAAAATGGAAAATTTTCCTGCTTTGATTTTTATCAGAAAGGCTCTTGTTAAGATGTGAAAATAGGAAAGCTACATTAGATCCTAAACAAGGTGTGGCAATATTTGAGAGCCATATGTGATAAAAGAATAATCCGTTTTGAATATTTTGTAAAAAGTATTGTGTATGAGTATGTTTGAACACCTCATTGTACTGAGACTTTGGGTAATCTGATAAAAGTCACCCCAACTGCTTATTGATGCTTTTTTTTTTTTTTTTTTTTTTTTTTTGAGACGGAGTTTCGCTCTTGTTACCCAGGCTGGAGTGCAATGGCGCCATCTCGGCTCACCTCAACCTCCGCCTCCTGGGTTCAGGCAATTCTCCTGCCTCAGCCTCCTGAGTAGCTGGGATTACAGGCATGCACCACCATGCCCAGCTAATTTTTTGTATTTTTAGTAGAGACGGGGTTTCACCATGTTGACCAGGATGGTCTAGATCTCTTGACCTTGTGATCCACCCGCCTCGACCTCCCAAAGTGCTGGGATTACAGGCTTGAGCCACCACGCCCGGCTGACCCTACCTATTTTTAACATGGAAAGAATTGTGATATTTTTGTTCATTACTGTGAAGGTTTGGCTGGCTATATGAAAAGTAATTTGATCATAAATCACATTCTTTAAAATTACAATAAAAAGAGTTTTCATATTCTGGCCTTGAATTATCCAGTGTTATCTCTGCCTTCTCAGGAAGAGCTCTGTTTGCATGGAGTGGGAAAGAAGGGGGAGGAGATAATTGTCTGGTTTTTTTTCTGTAAAAATGTATTTTTAAAAAACCTTTTATGTATTAATAGTTCGAAATTTTTAGCACTAAAAGGTAGAGTGGTGTAATGAATCTCTGTGAACCCATCACCTGCCTTCAACAGTTAAACTCATGGTGGTTTTGTTTCATCCATGCCTCTCCTCACTTTCCAGGTTTATTTTAAACTAGATCCCAGGTACTGTATCACTTTGACTGAAAATACTTAGTGAGATACCTAAGAGATAAGGACTCTTTTTAGATGTGATCATTGACATTGTACTTATGTAACAATGTAATTTAAACAGTGTTCAAAATCCCTGATAGTTCATAAATGTCCTTTTACTAGGTTGGTTTGAGTCAGGATTGGTATCTCTTAATTTTGTTTTAATTTGTAACCATGCCTCTGCCATCTCCTAAGATTTATTTAGTTTTTGCCATTTATTGGTTGAAGAAACGGAGTCACTTTCCCTGGATTTAGCTGCTGCATCCAATTTTTTTTCCTGTTTATGAAAGTTAATATGTAATCATTATATGATATTTGAAAAATGTGCAAAGCGAAAAGTGTGCCAACCGGAGATAACAGATGTTAAAGTTTTATGTTTTCTTTCAGCTTTTGCATTTGTATGTATTTTCTTATACCTTTAAAAATATGTACATTTGCAGGCCAGGCACGGTGGCTCACGCCTGTAATCCCAGTATTTTGGGAGGCTGAGACAGGCAGATCACTTGAGGTCAGGAGTTCAAGAACAGCCTGGCCAACATGGTGAGACCCTGTCTCTACTAAAAATACAGAAAATTAACCAGGTGTTGTGGCACACCCTGTAATCCCAGGTACTCGGGAGGCTGAGACAGGAGAATCACTTGAACCTGGGAGGTGGAGGTTGCGTTGAGCTGAGACCATGCCACTGTACTCTAGCCTGGGCAAAAAAGTTAGACTCTAGAGGTCTCAAGAAAGAAAGAAAGAAAATTAAATTAAAACGTGCATTTGCTATGTTTATTTATTTATTTTTTTGAGACGGAGTTTCGCTGTTGTTACCCAGGCTGGAGTACAATGGCGTGATCTCGGCTCACCGCAACCTCCACCTCCTGGGTTCAGGTAATTCTCCTGCCTCAGCCTCCTGAGTAGCTGGGACTACAGGCACGCGCCACCATGCCCAGCTAATTTTTTGTGTTTTTAATAGAGACGGGGTTTCACCATGTTGACCAGGATGGTCTCGATCTGTTGACCTCGTGATCCACCCGCCTCAGCCTCCCAAAGTGCTGGGATTACAGGCGTGAGCCACCGTGCCCGGCCTGCTATGTTTATTTTTATGTCCTTTTTTTTTTGGAGACAGTCTTGCTCTGTTGCCAGGTGCCAGGCTGGAGTGCAGTGGCACAATCTCGGCTCACTACAACCTTCGCCTACCAGATTCAAGCAATTCTCCTGCCTCAGCCTCCCGAATAGCTGGGACCGCAGATGCACGCCACTACGCCCAGCTAATTTTTGTATTTTTTTAGTAGAGATGGGATTTCACCATGGTCTCGATCTGTTGACCTCGTGATCTGCCCACCTTGGCCTCCCAAAGTGCTGGGATTACAGGCATGAGCTACCGTGCCCGGCCTATTTTTATGTCCTTTTTAATATACTTTTAACATTAGGTTGTGATCATTTCTCTATATTATTAAGAAAGAAAACGAGGCTGGGTGTGGTGGCTCATTCCTATAATTCCAGCACTTTGGGAGGCTGAGGCAGGAAGATGGCTTGAGCCTGGGAATTCGAGACTAGCCTGAGAAATATAAGGAGACCCCATCTCTTATTAAAAAAAAAAACAAAAAGCCAAGCGTGGTAACATGCACCCATGTAGTCCCAGCCACTTGGGATCACTTGAGCCTGGGAGGTCAAGGATGCAGTGAGCCGTGATTGCTCTACTGAACACCAGCCTGGGCGACCACAGAGTGAGAGCTTGGCCCCCCCCACCAAAAAAAAAGAAACATTTTGTTGTATAATACTTTACAGTGTATATCACAATTTAAATATTCCCTTTTAGCTGGATATTTAGATTGTTCCCATTTTTCACTACTTTAAAGCCATGATAACCATCTTTGTGTATAAATCTTTGTGTTTCAGCCTATTTTTCTTGATAGTCTTAGAAGTGGAATTATTCAGAGGGAATGAACATTTTTTAACATCTGGATTTGCATTGCCAGAAAAGTTACCATATTTTATAATTTCAAATGCAGTGTTTTTTTTTTTTTTTTTCCAGAAAAATTTAACAGGTTTATTTATAATTATTATAAAGTTGAACCGCTGAAACTTGTTCACTGAAACATTTTAACTTGCATTAATGCTTTACGTCTCCGCATTTATATTAAAAATTCACACACAAATGAAAATGGAAAAACTGCCAATACCTGATTTCTGTCCCCTATTTTTCCACTCGCAATCATATACTTAGGTACCTTTTGACCCCATGGAAAAAAAATTATCTAACATTCAGAACTACCAGTAACAGGAAGAAGAGAATTTTTTTATTTTTTATTTTTTTGAGAATGAAATGTTTCCCATCATAGTGGATTCTTAAGCACGCTCTCCACGTATGCGGCGTGCTAGCTGGATGTCTTTTGGCGTAATTGTTACACGTTTGGCATGGATAGCACAAAGGTTGGTGTCTTCAGAAAGGCCCACCAGATAGGCCTCACTTGCCTCCTGCAAAGCACCGATAGCTGCACTCTGGAAGCGCAGATCTGTTTTAAAGTCCTGAGCAATTTCTCGCACCAGACGCTGGAAGGGAAGTTTGCGAATCAGAAGTTCAGTGGACTTCTGATAACGTCTAATTTCACGGAGTGCCACAGTACCAGGCCTGTAACGATGAGGTTTCTTCACCCCTCCAGTAGAGGGCGCACTCTTGCGAGCGGCTTTTGTAGCCAGTTGCTTCCTGGGTGCTTTACCACCGGTAGATTTGCGGGCAGTCTGCTTTGTACGAGCCATGGTATAGAGACCTCCTTACTTACCCCCCTTCTCCTTCGGCTAGAGCTCGGCGAGCGAGAGGCGGCGCTGGCGTTGGAGCTCAAATGCAGTGTTTAAATGGCTCCATCTTACTAAAGAATCGGTTTGCATGTCCTCTGTGTTTTTAAGTCTTTGCCAGCCATATTAGTGGAGTGTTTGGAGTTTTTTCCCCCTAATTCTTTTACTCTTTTAATTTTACTTGGGATTTTTAAAATACACAGTCTTGCCGGGCGCGGTGGCTCAAGCCTGTAATCCCAGCACTTTGGGAGGCCGAGGCGGGTGGATCACAAGGTCGAGAGATCGAGACCATCCTGGTCAACGTGGTGAAACCCCGTCTCTACTAAAAATACAAAAAATTAGCTGGGCATGGTGGCACGTGCCTGTAATCCCAGCTACTCAGGAGGCTGAGTCAGGAGAATTGCCTGAACCCAGGAGGCAGAGGTTGCGGTGAGCCGAGATCGCGCCATTGCACTCCAGCCTGGGTAACAAGAGTGAAACTCCGTCTCAAAAAAAAACAAACAAACAAAAAAAAAACACAGTCTTATGTCTTAAATTTGATATTTTTCATTGTATTTATGTTTTTTGTTTTTTCTCTACTTTAATGGATATAAAGCTTTGTATGTATCTGTAGGAAGTCCTTCCCTAAAGATCAAATAAATGTTAACCTTACTTCTAGAATTGCTGATTCTTTTCCTCCTTAGCTGCTAGTAGATTTTCTTTTTCTTTTTGGAATTTTTTTTGGGAGGCTTTCCAGCAAAAACTAGAAAGCCTGCTAGACAAATTCTAAAAGAGCTGTACACTGTAGGTTTTCCTAGCACTGAATTTATTGAAATTACAATTCCTTCCCCTTTATTTGTGATTCCAATTTTGATATATAAATATACATAAATATATTTTAAGGTAAATTTGTTCAGAAAATTCTATAAATCTGATTTGCTGGTTGTAATTGTGTGTGTGTGTGTGTGTGTGTGTGTGTGTGTGTGTTTGTACATCATTTTTTAAACATTTGTTTATTTGTCTGGGCACAGTGGCTCACACCTGTAATCCTAGCACTTTGGGAGGCCGAGGTAGGTGGATCACCTGAGGTCAGGAGTTCAAGACCAGCCTGGCCATCATGGTGAAACCCCATCTTAAAAAACAAACAAACAAAAAACTTGTTTATTCTTACCAGGACCAGATAAATAAGACATTTGGCCTTAAAGATTTAACACAGGGTCATCAGGACTCACCACTTCCCACATAAAAGTAGATTGCTGTAGAAATAGTAACGGTAAAATATCATTATTCATTACATTCCTGTAGTACATAGCAGCTCACAAGCTCTTCTATATTCAGTATATTCCAGGCTGGGCACAATGGGTCATGCCTATAATCCCAACACTTTGGGAGCTGAGGCCAGAGGATCCGCCTGGCTTTGTTATGTTGACCAACCTGGGCAACATAGCAAGAACTCTGTCTTTAAAAAATTTTTATTTTTATTTTTAAATAACTTTTTTTTTTTTTTTTTTAAATAGAGATGGGGGTTCTGGATGTTTTTCAGGCCAGTCTTGAACTCCTGGGCTCAAGCAATCCTCCTACCTCAGCCTCCCGAACTGCTGGGATTACAGGCATGAGCTACCATGCCCAGCGAAAAAATTTTTTTAACTAGCTAGGTGTGGTGGCCTGTGCCTGTAGTCCCAGCTCCTCAGGAAGCTGACATGGGAGGACCACTTGAGCCCCCATGAGTTTGAGGCTACAGTGAGTTATGATTGCCATTGCACTCCAGCATGGGCAACAGAACCCGAGTCTCTCTCTCTCTAAAAAAAAAAAAAAAAAAAAAAAAAAAATGTGTATATATATATATATATATATATATATATATATACATATATATGCACACATACACACATTTAAATATATTCCAATTTTCTTTTTCTCTTGAACTGAATATGCTAAATTGTCTAAACCCTGTCTTACCTTCTATCATCACTTAATTCATTAGAGATAATATATCACATATTATATATTCCAAAGAGAGGCTTGTGGAATATAAAGAATCTAACAGCCAGGAGAGGTGAGTACGTGGTGTATATAAATCACTGCTCCCATTTTATGCCCAAATCTCTACTCAGTTATGCTGTTTCCCGCTGAGTCTGTTCACATTCACTTTCTTCTCACCAGGGGGCTTGACAGCCCTGCAAAGTCCAACATGCAGGCTGAGAAAAGTGTGCAGTCCTTTCTGTAAATTATCAGACCTAAAAAATATGAAAGCTATTATGCAGTATTATGTGTTGCTTGGGAAGTGTAATCAGAGAGAGTGGGTAAAAAAGAATGAGAATGAGTGAGTTTTATTACTTGGGGCTTTTTTTTTCTTTTTTTCTTGAAATGGAGTAGTCTCCCTCTGTTGCCCAGGCTGAAGTGCAGTGGTACGATCTTGACTCACTGCAACCTCTGCCTCCTAGGTTCAAGCAGTTCTCTTTCTCAGCCTCCCTAGTAGCTAGGATTACAGGCACCCACCACCATGCCCAGTTAATTTTTGTAATTTTAATAGAGATGGGGTTTTATCATCTTGGCCAGGCCTGGTCTTGAACTTCTGACCTCATGATCCACCCAGCTCAGCCTCCCAAAACTCTGGGGCTTTTAAGTGCAGTTCCTGGAGCTTCATTTTTATTAGATTGAGGTTATCTTGAGGGTGGTGATTGGCTGGTTGTAATTGTGTATATGTGTGTGTGTTTGTACACCATTTTAAAAAAACTTGTTTATTCTCACTAGGACCAGATAAGGATCACATCTTGCTCATCATTGGTTTTCCCATGCCAGTATCAGTATCAAGTATCAAGTTGCAGTGTTCAGTATCAAGGTGTTCAAATGAGTTGGGCATGATTGAATTAATTTTCCTTTTTCTTATGGTGTCAGTTCTCCCCAGCAGCAGAGCTGACAGTTCCTCCCTTGATGTTTTGGGGGCCTTTTCTGTATTTCCCAATACTTGAGTAGTCATGGATTTGATGTCACTGATACTTAGTTTCTATGCTGGCTTCACTTGTTATTTCTGAAGAAGTGGGCTTGCTTTGGCAGGAGTAATCTCTCTTTACCGTTTTTTCTGTTTGTCATCTCAACTATGATAAGCATCCAGATGTCTTTGATTGCAGATGTATATTGGGAAAAGAGAGAAAAACAAAACTAGTTGAGGCATTATCATTTTCCTGATTTTTTTCTACATGTGTTTTTAAAATTAAATGAACTTCCATTTGCTTTTATTTTAAACTTAATTTAACAGAAACAGTATACCAACATTAATAGTTTATGGTAGATAGACTGTTGGAGTGTTTAGGTTTTCTGCAGTTAAAGCTTCCACCAGAGAGTGAGTACGGAAAGGAAAAGTAAACTTTGAAAACTGATTTTGCAAACAATGATTGCCTCAGACTTAGCTCAAAGGCTGACTTTAGAAGTATCCATGGTAGGGCCTGTCTATATGCTTTTCTTTTTTTTTTTTAAGAGACGGGGTCTCACTATGTTGCCCAGGCTGGAGTGCAGTGGCTATTCACAGGAGCAGTCCCACTGCTGATCAGCACGGGAGTTTTGACTTGCTCCGTTTCTGACCTGGGCCAGTTCACCCCTACTTAGGCAACCTGGTGGTCCCCCGCTCCTGGGAGGTCACCATATTGATGCTGAACTTAGTGCAGACACCTGATCGGCATAGCGCACTGCAACTCAGAACTCCTGGACTCAAGGGATTCTCCCACCTCAGTCTCCCGAGTAACTGGGACTACAAGCACGTGCCACCGCGCCTGGCTGTATGCTTTTTAATATCTTCACTGATGGTGGGATTTGGTTCATTTTGTGACTTTTTTTTTTTTTTTTTTTTTTTGAGACGGAGTTTATCTCTTGTTGCCCAGGCTGGAGTGCAATGGCGCGATCTCGGTTTACTGCAACCTCAACCTCCTGAGTAGCTGGGACTACAGGCATGTACTACCATGCCCAGCTAATTTTTTTTGTATTTTTAGTAGAGATGGGGTTTCACCATGTTGACCAGGATGGTCTGGATCTCTTGACCTCGTGATCCACCCACCTTGGCCTCCCAAAGTGCTGGGATTATAGGCATGAGCCACCACGCCTTGCCTCATTTTGTAACATATACCTGCAGAATTATCCCTTTTATGATATATTATCTCTAATCAACAAATTCAATGATGGTAGACAGGGTTGAAACAATTTAGCATATTCAATTCAAGTCAGTGGAGGTATAATTATTTGCCCCTAGATCTAATGATTATAGTCAGAAGAGCAAGAAACTTACTGTAAGAATATTCTTTTACAAAGTTAATACTCTTCAAATAGTTAAAATATTCAAATGGTGTAGTTTCAGACACATACTTATATACAGTGAAAAGTCTCCTTACTACTACTGTCCCCAGGCCACTTAGGTCCTCTCTCAGTACTAAAATCTGAAGGTTTGGGACTGTTTGCAAACATCTCTCCATAGAGGAAAACTTAGCCTTAAGTTACTAATGTTACTCATGTTTTGACATCAGCATTTTATTTTCATTCTGGGTAGCATCTGTTGTTTGCACATGTATGTAAATTTGTACGTATATGTAAATATATAATTTGGTTCAAAAAGTATATATAGAAACAGGAAAATGAAAAAAATCAATAATCATCTTAATAACCAGCATAATGAGTTAATATACAATAATTCCTCCCCAAGTTTAAATTCTAGGTAGGTAGTAATTCTACATACTTAAAAACCTTAATCACAGGAATTTCACACTGAGCATACTGGAATTCTGACTCATTTCTTAGGAGGCAAATGAATCTCTCAGTATTGTTGCTCTTGGAATGAGTGGTGAACTAACCTCTGTTGAAGGAGAGAAGAAACCAGGGATTGGAAAAAGAGTAGAGAGGTTTAGTAAGGACACATTTTTATGCTACAGCTTTGTGAAAAATAAAGAAAAAATCCAGTTGTAGTAATTTTGGGTCCTTAGAATACTGCTTTTCTTTTTTCTTCTCTCTTTTTTTTCTCAATGTAAGGAATGGATCAGGAGATGTATAGAGAAGATAAGCTCACAGTCAGGTTACACTATTCTGTTATGTTTTGATGTGGGTACCAGGGAGGATTAACTTGGAAAGAAAAAGAATTTTCCAAGTCATGCATATTGTTTATCTGTTAGCAGAATGGAGTCAGAGCAGCAAGAGTCAGAAATTCCCAAGTTATAAAATGTGACTGTGTGCAGTGGCTCACTCCTGTAACCCCAGTACTTTGGGAGGCTGAGCCAGGCAGATCACTTGAGGCCAGGAGTTTGAGACCAGCCTGGCCAACATGGTGAAGCCCTGTCTCTACTAAAAATACAAAAATTTGCCAGGCATGGGTGACACATGCCTGTGTTCCCAGCTATTTGGGAGGCTGAGGCAGGAGAATCACTTGAAACTGGGAGGTGGAGGTTGCAGTGAGCAGAGATCATGCCACTGCTCTCCAGCCTGGGCAACAGGAGATTCCGTTTCAAAAATAAAATAAATAAATAAATAAATAAATAAAGGAATTAAATGCTTGCATGGAAGAACCAAAATGCCTAATATACAGTCTTCTGTCTCAAATAAAAATTATTTTACTTGGTATGTCCTCAGGAAAAAAAATTATTTAAGCCTCTTGGTAGAATTATAGGAAGGGTGATTCCAAAAAGTTTCTGAAGAACAATAGATAATGGTGGTATTACATTAACCATTATTACTAATTTAAGATAAGCAGAATGTCAGTAATTATTTCTTTTTGTCACTTATAAGGACTTCCCTAGGATCAACTAGAGCTAGTATTCTAACCCTACTTCCCCTTAAACTTTTGGGTTCTTCACCAGATTTTCATGCATGCAATTTTTCATTTTCTTTCCAGCTTTTTTTAATGCTGTGTTTTCAAATTTAGTTATATATATGCCGTTTTGTAGTCTGTTTTAATAGGCTTTTTTTTTTTTTTTAGACGGAGTCTTGCTCTGTCACCAGGCTGGAGTGCAGTGGCACAATCTTGGCTCACTGCAACCTCCACCTCCTGGGTTCAGGCGATTCTTCCGCCTCAGCCTGCCGAGTAGCTGGGACCACAAGTGCACGCCACCATGCCCGGCTAATTTTTTTGTATTTTTAGTAGAGACAGGGTTTCACCATGTTGGCCAAGATGGTCTCGATCTCTTGACCTCGTGATCCGCCCACCTCGGCCTCCCAAAGTGCTGGGATTACAGGTGTGAGCCACCGTGCCCAACCTTAATAGGCTTTTTTTCACTTAATACATAAACCTTTTTTTCTTACTGCAGTGTTTATCTTTCCATTCTAAAAGCAGTACATATCATTCAGAAAAGAAAATTGAAGACAGTAATTACAAAGCAAATGGTTCAGTTTTATGATCACAAAAACAATAGTTTATAGCTTAGGGCAGGTATATTTTGTGAGAATTAGTGTTGTATACTTCACCTTTTCATTCAGAGATCTGGCGGGAGCAGAACACGTTTTGTCTTCTGCGCTGCATTCAGCTTCATTGTCATCTGTTCCTCTTCTTTGCCTAGTTGTTTGGTTCTCATAAATGACTGAAAATGTGTGATGGGAGACAGGTAGAGGTATGCAGAGACCCTACCTGTTTCATTGCCATACCTAGAGTCAGCCCAGAGTCTTGTCTTTCAAGGTCCCTTATGGAACCTTCAAAGTCCAGTTTTCTGGGGGATTAGAACTGGGAATCTCTGGCCAGGCATGGTGGCTCACGCCTATAATCTCAGCACTTCGGGAGGCTGAGGCAGGCAGATCACCTGAGGTCAGGAGTTTGAGACCAGTCCGGCCAACGTGGTGAAACCCTGTCTGTACTAAAAATACAAAAATTAGCCAGGTCTGGTGGCCACCTGTGTTCCCAGCTACTTGGGAGGCTGAGGCAGGAGAATCGCCTGAACTCAGGAGGCAGAGGTTGCAGTGAGCCAAGATGGTGCCACTGCACTCCAGCCTGGGCAACATCTCAAAAAAAAAGACCTGGGAATATTTAACCCTTTTCAGGGATGTCCCTTCCTTGTTTTCAGCAGAATAACCTAGCAGAATAAGCCAAATCTATTATAGAGATACTGTTAGCAAGAGACCAGTTTTGCTAGCTATACCATGTTACTGCATAGTATGTTTCATTGGTCAAATGTACCATAGCTTTAATTACTAACATTGGGGTTCTTCATAATTTTTTGAATTTTTCAGTAATCCACAATTCAGACAGTCCCTTAGGACAGATTGATAGAAATGTAATTCTTAAAGATACAAGCTTTGTAAAAAACACTTTTTATTTTAAGTTTTAAAAATGTACACAAAAGTAGGCTCAATAATTTTCAGTTACCCATGGTCCCGTTTCAATGGTCTATAACTCCTGTCCAATCTTGTTTCATTTATCCACATCCAATTTTTTAGTTTGTATTTTTTAAATATCATTTTTTAAGAGCAGTTCTAGGTTCACAGGACAACTGAGCAGAAAGTATAGAGTTCTCATATATCCCCTGCCCTACATATACATAGCTTCCCTACTACCAGACACCAGAGTATTAACCTTCATTACAGTCAACAGACCTAACATTGAAAGTCATTGTTACCTAAAGTCCATAGTTCACACTAGAGTTCACTCTTGGTATTGTACATCCTATCGGTTTCGACAAATGTATAATGAAAGGTATCTACCACTACAGTATTATACAGAATTTTTTCACTGCCCTAAAAATTCTCCCATCCATTTTTATTTATTTATTTATTTATTTATTTAGAGACAGAGTCTCGTTCTGTCATCAGGCACCAGGCTGGAGTGCAGTGGCGTGATCTTGGCTTATTGCAGCCTCCGCCTCCCAAGTTCAAGCAATTCTCCTTCCCCAGCCTCCCAAGTATCTGGTACTACAGGCAGGCACCACCACACCCAGCTAATTTTTGTATTTTAGTAGAGACGGGGTTTCACTATGATGGCCAGGATAGTCTTGATCTCTTGACCTCATGATCCGCCTTCCTTGACCTCCCAAATTGCTGGGATTACAGGTGTGAGACCCCGTGCCCAGACCATTTATTTGTTTTTTTAAAGGTCTATTGGACTTGACATTTTTAATTTTTAAGTAAATATTTTTATTTTGGGATACATTTAGACTTACAGAAAAGTTGCAAAGGTAATACAAAATTACTGTATACTCCTCACCCAGCTTCCCCTAATAATAACATCTTACATTTAGGCCGGAGGTCATGGCTCATGCCTGTAAATCCAACATTTTGGGAGGCCAAAGTGGGAGAATCACTTGAGCCCAGGAGTTCAAGATCAGCCTGGGCAAGATAGTGAGACCCTGTCTCCAAAAATAAATTAAAAAAAAAATTTTAGAGACTATCAGCTATTTTTTTTTTTCTGTTGGCTATTTTAACTCCTCTGTCTCTTAGAGATTTGCATGAGCTGGATTGTTTAAGATTCTAATAGCCAAGATAAATTGGTTAACAGCACTGGAAAATTTCTTTACCACATATAGCAACAGTATTACTCAACTGAGTTATTACTGCCAAACTCTTACCAGGAAAGGTTGTGTTAGTTGTAGAGGAGAGAAAATGACCTGGACCTGCAGAATTAAGGGGAATTGCTCTTTGCCTCCTCAACGTTCATATTATTTCACTGCTTTTCTGTGCCAAGAATTGTTTGAGAGCTTCAGATGTGTTTGTTTATTTTGTCCTAATGCTACATAAAAAGTCACTTATAAACTATGTTGCTTAATGTATATGTAGAGTCGGATTGCTATCACAAAAATGGGAAAATGCTGATATAAAAATTAAATATATATTATGAAAATATAAAAATATTTTTTAAAAGTAGCATAGAAGCTGGGTGTGGTGGCTCACATCTATAATCCCAGCACTTTGGGAGGCAAAGGTGGGTAGATCACCTGAGGTCAGGAGTTCAAGACCAGCCTGGCTAATGTGGTGAAATCCTGTTTCTACTAAAAATACAGAAAATTAGCTTGGCATGATGATGCACACCTGTAATCCTATATAATCCTAGCTACTTGGGAGGCTGAGGCAGCAGAATCGCTTGAACCTAGGAGGTGGAGTTTCTTTCGCTCTTGTTGCCCAGGCTGGAGTGCAATGGCACCATCTCGGCTCACTGCAACCCTCCCAGGTTCAAGCAGTTCTCCTGCTTCAGCCTCCCAAGCAGCTGGAATTACAGGCATGTACCACCACGCCCAGCACATTTTTATATTTTTAGTAGAGACCAGGTTTCACCATGTTGGCCATACAGGTCTCAAACTCTTGACCTCAGGTCATCCTCCCGTCTTGGCCTCCCGAAGTGCTAGGATTGTTAAGTGTGAGCCACTGTGCCCAGCTATTTTGAATTCTCTTAGTAAACTATTCATGTTTTCATGACTTAGACCTTTGTGACTTGTTGCACATTTTTGAGAAACAAGTCTTGAAGCTGCTTGTCAAGGATCAAGCCCGTGACTTTGGTATTAATATTGTTCTCTAACATTAGCAATATGTATTGGGGAGATGAATAAGTCTATGAAACATGAAAGGCGGAAGCATTGTTTTAAATTGCTTTCTATCAAAAACCTCACTGAGACAGATTTACTAAAATTCTGATTCAGTAACCCCTTTCTGTCTTGCCTAGGATAGAGCAGTTTCTTAATGTCTTTGGAGACGGAGGGATTTAAATGTGCGGGGGGACTGGTTAAGTTTTTTTCTTCTAGTGCTTAGCTGCTGGTTTGTGTTGACACTTGTTCTTGGGTCCTCACCAAAAGAGAACTCTGTTAATTCTATTTTCAAAAAAACCTCAGTGATTTTAAAATGGAAACTGTTAACTGAAAACTGAATAGTACTTGAAACAGCTCAAGTTTGTAGGAAGAAAGTTCCACAGTAGTGTAGCACTATTGAGGGATAAAGTCCTATTTATAAATATACTTTCTCATTTTACATAGAGGCTAAGACTGAAGTAGAATTTAAAATTCTAGTTGATTTACTTGTTCCTGGCACATACAGATACAGAGAAAATAAACATTGTCAAGAATTCAGTAAATATTTATTCTGTGAGTGTTGTGGCTAAGCAGCATAGGCGGTGTTCAGAGATGATGATGACTAAGATTTCTGCCCTCTAGAAGTTGTTTTTTAAGGGGTGGTGATGGCATCTGATTTTTTTTTTTTTTTTTTTTTTTTTTGGACGGAGTTTCACTCTTGTTACCCAGGCTGGAGTGCAATGGCATGATCTCGGCTCACTACAACCTCCGCCTCCTGGTTTCTGGCAATTCTCCTGCCTCAGCCTCCTGAGTAGCTGGGATTACAGGCACGCGCCACCATGCCCAGCTAATGTTTTGTATTTTTAGTAGAGACGGGGTTTCACCATGTTGACCAGGATGGTCTCGATCTCTTGACCTTCTGATCCACCCGCCTTAGCTTCCCAAAGTGCTGGGATTACAAGCTTGAGCCACCACACCCGGCCTGATTTTGTTAATTTGATGAATTAAAAAGAGACTTTAAAATAGCCATGTTTTACAATTTTGGTAGATAATACAGTGATAAAAACAAGTCTCCCTTTCTTTAAAAAAGCCAGTGTGCTGGTGCTTTCTTTGTGTTCAGAGGCTACGGTGGTGGTAATTTCTGTATTTGAATTTTTTAAATAAAAATCTTAGTAAGGCCAGGCGCTGTGGCTCACACCTGTAATCCTAGCACTTTGGGAGGCCAAGGTGGGCAGATCACCTGAGGTCAGGAGTTCCTGACCAGCCTGACCAACGTGGAGAAACCGCGTCTTTACTAAAAATACAAAATTAGCTGTGCGTAGTGGTGCATGCCTGTTAATCCCAGCTACTCTGGAGGGTGAAGCAGCAGAATTACTCGAACCTGGGAGGTGGAGGTTGCGGTGAGCTGAGATTGCACCATTGCACTCCAGGCTGGGCAGCAAGAGCGAAACTGTCTCAAAAGAAAAAACAAAACAAAACAAAACAAAAAAACTTAGTAAAAGGCCACGATTGTTGGCTCATGCCAATAATTCCAGCACTTTGGGAAGCCAAGGCAAGTGGATTGCTTGAGCTCAGGAGTTCAGGACCAACCTGGCAACTTGGCAAAACCCCATCTCTACCAAAAATACAAAAATTAGCCAGGCATGGTGGCAGATGCCTGCAGTCTCATCTGTTAGGAAGGATTGCTGAAGCCTGGCAAGTCGAGGCTGCAGTGAGTGGTGATTGTACCACTGCACTCCAGCCTTGGTGACACAGTGAGACCTTGTCTCAAATTTTTTTAAAATAAAAAAAACTTAGTAAAATATATTTTCATTTTAACCAACACAGTATTGGCCTGGGGGCGGGTACACATTGGGAATAAGGAAGGATGGACCAGTATTTTTGGTTGACATTTGCTTATATCCAGGCCAGCATAATCTGAGCCTTTTCGCACAGTTTGAAAGACAGTTGAGGCTGGGCGCAGTGGCTCACGCCTGTAATCCCAGCACTTTGGGATGCCGAGGCAGGCGGATCACCTGAGGTCAGGAGTTCGAGACCAACCTGACCAACATGGTGAAACCCTGCCTCTACTAAAAATAAAAAAATTAGCCAGGTGTGGTGGTACACGTCTGTAATCCCAACTACTTGGGAGGCTGAGGCAGGAGAATTGCTTGAACCCAGGAGTTGGAGGTTGTGGTGAGCCAAGATCACCATTGCACTCCAGGCTGGGCAATGAGCAGACTCCATCTCAAAAAGAAAAAGACAGTTGAGAAACAAGAATTCACCAGTGAACTTTATCTACATATAAGCGTAGGTTATATTTACTTTCAGAGTTTTATGTGTTGGATATGTACAGTCATTTCTCTAATGTGAAAGCTAATCACCTTTTTTTAAAAGGTGTGGACAAGGTGGCCTCAGACAAAAATGTGAAGTAGAATTTGCATATGGTGTTGCTTACCTTCTGGAAAGTGGGGCTCTCCAGCTTAGGCTGCATCTCCATCTCCCCTTCCAATCCTCACCTCCCCTTCTCCCCTTAGCTCAGGCAAGCAGATCTAGAAGGATATTAGATGGAAAGGTTTGCCCTATTTGCGGCTTGATTTCATCTCAATATATGTTGGTTGTTTCACCAAATTTCCATGTAGAAATCTACCTTATTCTTTCTTTCTTTCTTTCTTTTATTTTTTTGAGACGGAGTTTCGCTCTTGTTACCCAGGCTGGAGTGCAATGGCGCGATCTCGGCTCACCGCAACTTCCGCCTCCTGGGTTCAAGCAATTCTCCTGCCTCAGCCTAGCTGGGATTACAGGCACGTGCCACCATGCCCAGCTAATTTTTTGTATTTTTAGTAGAGACAGGGTTTCACCATGTTGACCAGGATGGTCTCTATCTCTCGACCTCGTGATCCACCGCCTCAGCCTCCCAAAGTGCTGGGATTACAGGCTTGAGCCACCGCGCCCGGCTCTATCTACCTTATTCTTTCTAAAAGCTGTATGGGATCTCATTTACTCATTGCATCATTTAATAGGAACACTGAAATATACTTTGCATTACTTTTATCTTTGCTGTTATGGCATTCCAGTAAACATGCTGTACAATAATGTTGCATACTTGTTTGAATTTGGACATTCAAATTAACTAGACTGTATTATTATTACTGTTATTTTTTGAGATGGAGTCTTGCTCTGTTGCCCAGGCTGGAGTGTAGTGGTGCAATCTCAGCTCACTGCAACCTCCACCTCCTGAGTTCGAGCAATTCTTCTGTCTCAACCTCCTGAGTAGCTGGTATTACAGGTGCACACCACCATGCCCAGCTAATTTTTGTTCTTTTTTTTTTTTTTGAGATAGAGTCTTGCTCTGTTGCTCAGGCTGGAATGAATTGGCAATTGGCATGATCTCAGCTTACTGCAACCTCTACTACCCGGGTTCAAGCAATTGTCCTGCCTTAGCCTCCTGAGTAGCTGGAATTACCGGCATGCACCCACCACCTTGCCCAGCTGATTTTTGTATTTTTAGTAGAGACAGGGTTTGGCCATGTCAACAAGGCTGGTCCCAAACTCCTGCTCAGGTGATCTGCCTGCCTTGGCCTCCCGCAGTCCTTGGGTTACAGGCTTGAACTGTTGCACCCGGCCAGATGAATTAATTTTGCCAACCTTCTGATAGGTGTAAGTAAGATGGTTTTGATTTACACTTCCATTTTGTATTTGCTTATTGGCTCTGTATTTTTCTTTGAATGTAATCTTTGCCCACTTTTCTACTAGGTTGTCATTTTCATACTGATTTTTTTCAGAGTTCTCTGTAAATTAAGGAAACTAGCCCTGATATTGTACATGGTCTTTCAAGTTTGTTGTCTTTTCATTTTATGGCGTATTTTTTGTTTTATAGAAACTTTATTGGTTTTGGTTGCTAAAATTATTGGTCCTTTCCTTTATGGTTTCTTGGACTTATATTCTACATGTATTCTGGTCATCTTCTTGTGGTTATTTATATATGTTTGGCTTTTTAAAATTAAAATTTATATTTTAGAAGTCTTAATACATAAATTCATATTTATAAAAAATGTAAAAATGGTGGGAGGGAACAGCAACAAAAAAAGAAATGTAAAAATTGACAATAAAACTCTATTTCCCCAGGTTATATTCTGTTCCCCAGAGCTATTCACATATTGAATCTGATGTATGTTCTTCGTTTTGTTTTTTTGTTTTTGTTTTTGAGACAATCTCCCTGTCTTGCCAGGCTGGAGTGCAGTGGCACTATCTCAGCTCACTGCAACCTCCTCCTCCCAGGTTCAAATGGTTCTCCTGCCTCAGCCTCCCGAGTAGCTGGGACTACAGGTGCACGCCACCGTGCCCAGCTTTTTTTTTTTTGAGGTGGAGTTTTGTTCTTGTTACCCAGGCTGGAGTGCAATGGTGCGATCTTGGCTCACCGCAACCTCTGCCTCCTGGGTTCAGGCAATTCTCCTGCCTCAGTCTCCTGAGTAGCTGGGATTACAGGCACGCGCCACCATGCCCAGCTAATTTTTTTTGTATTTTTATTACAAAAAAAATACAATGGGGTTTCACCATGTTGACCAGGATGGTCTCGATCTCTTGACCTTGTGATCCACCCGCCTCGGCCTCCCAAAGTGCTGGGATTACAGGCTTGAGCCACCGCGCCTGGCCTGCTTTTTTGTATTTTTAGTAGAGACGGGGTTTCACCTTGTTTGCCAGGATGGTCTTGATCTCTTAACCTTGTGATCTACCTGCTTTGTCCTCCCAAAGTGTTGAGATTATAGGCGTGAGCCACCAAGTCCAGCATTTTTTTTTTTTTTTAAGAGAACCAGATCTAGTTCTGTTATTCAGGCTGTAGTGCAGTGGTGTGATCATAGCTCACTATGGTCTCAAACTCTTGGGCTTAACCGATCCTCTCATTTCAGCCTCCAGAGTAGCTAGACCTACAGGTATACACCACCACACCCAGCCAATTAAAAAACATTTTTTTTTTTTTTTTGTGGAGATGGGGTCTCCCTGTATCGATTAGTCTTCCAGGGCTTTATGTATGTGTCACAATTTAATTAAAACAAATAGACAGTTACCCTGCCATTTTATTAAATAATCTGTGTTTTGAAATGGCACCTTTTGCGTATTCTAAATTTCAGTAAAATCATGGGACAATTTGTGGATACTATAATCTGTTGCTGTAGTTGACTAATTTTATGTGTGACTTCATTTTTTTTTTTTTTTTTTTTTTTTTGAGACGGAGTTTCGCTCTTGTTACCCAGGCTGGAGTGCAATGGCGCGATCTCGGCTCACCGCAACCTCCGCCTCCTGGGTTCAGGCAATTCTCCTGCCTCAGCCTCCTGAGTAGCTGGGATTACAGGCACGAGCCACCATGCCCAGCTAATTTTTTTGTATTTTTTAGTAGAGACGGGGTTTCACCATGTTGACCAGGATGGTCTCGATCTCTCGACCTTGTGATCCACCCGCCTCAGCCTCCCAAAGTGCTGGGATTACAGGCTTGAGCCACCGCGCCCGGCTGACTTCATTTTTAAAAGTTAAACTGGGGCCGGGCGCGGTGGCTCAGCCTGTAATCCCAGCACTTTGGGAGGCGGAGGCGGGTGGATCACGAGGTCGAGAGATCAAGACCATCCTGGTCAACAGAGTGAAACCCCGTCTCTACTAAAAATACAAAAAATTAGCTGGGCATGGTGGCGCATGCCTGTAATCCCAGCTACTTAGGAGGCTGAGGCAGGAGAATTGCCTGAGCCCAGGAGGCGGAGGTTGCGGTGAGCCGAGATCGCGCCATTGCACTCCAGCCTGGGTAAGGAGAGCGAAACTCCGTCTCAAAAAAAAAAAAAAAAAAAAAAAAAAAAAAAAAGTTAAACTGGGCCAGGTATGGTGGCTCACACCTGTAATTTCAGCACTTTGGGAGGCTGAGGCGGGAGGATCCCTTGAGCTCAAGAGTTCAAGACCAGCCTGGACAACATAGGGAGACCCCATCTTTACAGAAAATTAAAAATTAGCAAGGCATGGTGTGTACCTGTGGTCCTAGCTACTTGGGAGGCTGAGGGCGAAGGATTGCTTGAGCCTCAGAGGTTGAGGCTGTGGTGAGGTGTGTTTGCGCCATTGCACTTCAGCCTGGGTGACAGAGCCAGACCCTGTTTCAAAATAGAAAGTTAAATCACTCGTGTCGAGAATTTATTTTGGCATAAGGAATGAGGAAAGGGAGGGAGCTAATACCATTTATGAAATAATTTGTCCAGTGATTCAATATGCTGTCATTAAAACCTATCTAGTTCTCCAAGGAGCCCCACCATTGCCACTGATCTGTTGAAAGAGAATTTTAACTAGGTTCCCTCTACCTGCTGTGGCTTCCCTCTTCTCAGTTTTCCATCGTCCTGCCAAGGTAGTCTTTTTAGAACACCCCAGGGTGAAATCACATTGCTTCACACTGCTCTTTGGGTAATGACCTAATCCTGAAGATGATCTTAAAGACCCTATGTGGCCTGACTCCCTCTCCTGGCTCATTTTAAACCACTCTGCTATCTAGATTCTAGCACAGTGTGGCTTTCTTTCAGTTCCTCCAACATGTCATACTCTTACTCACTAAGGACCTTTGTACTGCTTTTCTCTTTGTGTCTGGAATACCCCTGCCCCCCACCAAGCCTCATACCTTCTACTTCTTCCTTGCCCTAATGTATTTAAGTCATTCATCCATTCTCAACTTCTAGTTAAGTTCTTCAGTAAAATCTTCCCTGACTCTCCAGATGAATTTAGAACATGTATGTGCTCTCCAGGCACCGGTTATTTTATATAACAGCTTTGAGTTATGATTCACATGCCATACAATGCACCCATTTAAAATGTTCAGTACAGTAGCTTTTAGTATATTCACAGAGTTGTGTGAGCATCACCATAGAACATTTTTTTCAGCCCCCCTAAAAGAGGCTTTAAACATCAGCAGTTACTCCCTGTTTTCCCTGCAAATTTCCCAGCTCTGGGCAACCAGAGTGGTTGTGGGGTTTTTTGTTTTGTTTTGTTTTTTTAATTTTTTGAGAACAAGTCTCACTCTGTCGCCCAGGCCGGATTGCAGTGGTGTGATCCTGGCTCACTGCAACCTCCACCTCCTGGGTTCAAGGGATTCTCCTGCCTCAGCCTGCCAGGTAGCTGGGATTACAGGCATATACCACCATGCCCACCTTTTTTTTTTTTTTTTTTTTTTTTGTATTTTTAGTAGAGAGGGAGTTTTTCCCTGTTGTTCAGGCTGGTCTTGAACTCCTGACCTCAGGTTGTCCGCCTGCCTCAGCCTCCCAAAGTGTTGGGATTACAGGCGTGAGCCACCAAGCCTGGCCATCACCATCATTTTCTTTCTTTCTTTCTTTCTTTTTTTAGGTGGAGTTTTGCTCTTGTTACCCAGGCAATGGCGTGGTCTTGGCTCACCGCAACCTCTGCTTCCGGGGTTCAAGCAATTCTCCTGCCTCAGCCTTCCAAGTAGCTGGGACTATAGGCACGTGCCACCACGCCCAGCTAATTTTTGTATTTTTAGTAGAGACGGGGTTTCACCATGTTGACCAGGATGGTCTCAATCTCTTGACCTCGTGATCCACCCGCCTCGGCCTCCTAAAGTGCTGGGATTACAGGTGTGAGCCACTGCACCCGGCCTCACCATCATTTTCAAAACTTTTTAGTGCCACAGATACAAACTACTGATTAAGCAGTAGTAACTCCCCATTCCCTTCTTCCCTAAGTCCCTTCTTTCCCTAAGAATGGAAATCACCATTCTACTTCCTGTCTCCATGAATTTGCCTATTTTAACTAGATATTTCATATAAATGGTATCATACCATATATTTTTTTTTGGTCTGGCTAATATCAGTTTGACGATTATTTTCAAAGTTCATTCATGTTATAACACATTTCAGAACTTCATTCCTTTTTACAGCTGGGTAGCCTCATTGTATGTGTATACCACATTTGGTTCATCATTTATCAGTTAACGGATACTTGGGTGGTTTGTGTCTCTTGGCTATTGCAAACAATGCGACTGTGAATATTTGGTAAATAGATATCTGTTGGAATTCATGTGGTTTTTTTTCTTGTTGTTTATAAATAAAGACAGGTTCTCGAGCACCATGTTGCCTGGGCTCAAGTGATCCTCTCACCTCAGCCTTTAAAAGTGCTGGGATTGTAGGTGTGAGCTACCATGCCCAATCTTGAGTTCATGTTTTCAGATCTTTTAGGTATATACTTATGAGTGGAATTGTTAAGTCTTATGATAATCTGTGTTTAAATTTTGAGGAACTGTCAAAACTACTTTCCACAGCAGCCACACCACCATTTTACATTCCCACCAGTGATAGATGAGAGTTCTAATTTTTCCATGTCACTTATTTTCCATTTGGATTATAGCCATACTAGTAGGTATGAAGTGGTATCTAATTGTGGTTTTGATTTGCATCTTTATAATGATTACTGACTTTACTTTTAATTATTGGCCATTTATGTATTTTATTTGGATAAATATCTGTTCAAGTTCTTTGCCATTTTAAAATTGCTTATTTTTTGTTATAGAGTTATAGGAATTCTTTATATATTCTGGATATTAAGCCCTTATCAGACATGTGATTTGCAGATATTTTATTTTTTCCATTCTGGAAGTTGTCTTTTCACTCTCTGGTTTTGTTTTTTTTTTTTTTTTTTTTTGAGATGGAGTCTTGCTTTGTCCCCCAGGCTGGAGTGCAATGGCACGATCTCAGTTCACTGCAACTTCCACCTCCCAGGTTCGAGCGATTCTCCTGCCTCAACCTCCCGAGTAGCTGGGATTACAGACATGTGCCACCATACCCAGCTAATTTTTGCATTTTTAGTAGAGATGGGGTTTCACCATGTTAGTCAGGCTGGTATTGAACTCCTGATCTCAGGTGATCTGCCCGCCCCAACCTCCCAAAGTGCAGGGATTACAGGTGTGAGCCACCACACCCAACCCTTTTCACTCATTTATTTATCTTTTATAGCATTTATCAGTTTGTATTTATAATTCAAAAAATATTTATAATCGTATCTGTCTCTACTATTAGAATGTGAACACCATTAGGGTAAGAACTATCAGTTTTTGCTTACTTTTAAATTTCTTTTTTTTATTTTTTATTTTTATAGAGACAGGCTCTCACTGTGTGCCCAGGCTGATCTTGAACTCCTGAGCTCAAGTGATCCTCTTGCTTCAAGCCTCCCAAAGTGCTAGGATTACAGGTGTGAGCCACTGTGCTCAACCTACTTTTACATTTCTAATAGGCATAGCACAAGCACTAAATATTTTTGAATGAATGAATGAACTAAGTTCTTTTAAGTTAATTTATGAATTGTTTTGCTGATCTGCCTATTCCACCTTTTAACCAAAATGGTTTTCCATGACTAATGCTGTATATAATCGTTAATTTTACTTGTTATTGAGGTATAGTTGATAAACAACAAACTGTGCACATTTAAATTTGCTAAGTTTTGACAAATGTGTCCACAGTTCACATATAGTAGACTATCTGAATTTGTTCCACAATTCACTAATAGCCTATGTATGTTTTTGTTTACTTTTTTAGAGATGGGTTCTCACTATGTTGCTCAGGCTGGCCTTGAACTGGGCTCAAATGGTCCTCCTGCCCCACCCACCCAAGTAGCTGGGACTACTGATCCACCCTTTTTTCTATGATTTCATTTTTGATAGCTACTGTTCCTATATCTTCAAGTTCAGTAATCTTTTCTTCTGTAATGTCTAATGTGCTGTTAAATTCATCTGGTGTATGTTTCATCTCAGACACTATTGTTTTTATCTCTACAAGTCTGTTTCGATGATTTTACTGTGTTTAATGTTTCTCCTTAATGTAATCATTCTTCTAGCTTCTTCTTCCGAACTTAGGGATACCACTAGGCTCTTGTCTGGGTTTTCTTTTTTCTTTTTCTTTTTTATTGTACTTTAGGTTCTGGAGTACATGTGCAGATCATGCAGGATTGTTGCATAGGTACATAATGGCAAGGTGGTTTGCTGCCTTCCTCCCCCCATCAGCTATATCTGGTACTTCTCCCCAGATTATCCCTCCCCTCCCTCCCCACCCTCCCCACCCCCTGCTGTCCCTCCCCTAGTGCCCCCCAACTGACTGCAGTGTGTGATACTCCCCTTCCTGTGTCTACGTGTTCAACATCCACCTATGAGTGATACCATGCCGTGTTTGATTTTCTGTTCTTGTGTCAGTTTGCTGAGAATGATGGTTTCCAGATTCATCCATGTCCCTATGAAGGACATGAACTCATCGTTTTTTATGGCTGTGTAGTATTCCATGGTGTATATGTGCCACATTTTCTTTATCCAGTCTGTTGTTGATGGACATTTGGGTTGGTTCCAGGTCTTTGCTATTGTAAACAGTGCCACAATGAGCATATGTGTGCATGTGTCTTTATAATAGAACAATTTATAATTCTTTGAGTATGTACCCAGTAGTGGGATTGCTGGGTCAAATGGTATTTCTGTTTCTATGTCCTTGAGGAATTACCACACTGTCTTCCACAATGGTTGCCTTAATTTGCACTCCCACCAACAGTGTAAAAGTGTTCCTATTTCTCCACATCCTCTTCTGCATCTGTTGTCTCCAGATTTTTTAATGATTGCCATTCTAATAGGTGTGAGATGGTATCTCAATGTGGTTTTGATTTGCATTTTTCTAGTGACCAGTGATGATGAGCATTTTTTCATATGTTTGTTGGCCTCATAGATGTCTTCTTTTGTAAAGTGTCTATTCATGTCCTTTGCCCACTTTTGAATAGGCTTGTTTGTTTTTTTCTTGTAAATCTGTTTTAGTTCTTTGTAGATTCTGGATATTAGCCCTTTGTCAGATGGGTAAACTGCAAAAAATTTTTCCCATTCTCTTGGTTGCCTGTTCTCTCTAATGATTGTTTCCTTTGCTGTACGGAAGCTCTGGAGTTTAATTAGATCCCATTTGTCTATTTTGGCTTTTGTTGCCATTGCTTTTGGTGTTTTAGTCCTGAAGTCCTTGCCTATTCTTATGTCCTGAATACTTTTGCCTAGGTTTTCTTGTAGAGTTTTTATGCTGTTAGGTCTTATGTTTAAATCAGGCGTCCCCAAACTTTTTACACAGGGGGCCAGTTCACTGTCCCTCAGACCGTTGGAGGGCCGCCACATACTGTGCTCCTCTCACTGACTACCAATGAAAGAGGTGCCCCTTCCTGAAGTGCAGCGGGGGGTCGGATAAATGGCCTCAGGGGGTCGTAGTTTGGGGATGCCTGGTTTAGATCTTTAATCCATCTGGAGTTAATTTTAGTGTAAGGTATCAGAAAGGGGTCCAGTTTCTGCTTTCTGCACATTGCTAGCCAGTTTTCCCAACATCATTTATTAAACAGGGAATCCTTTCCCCATTGCTTGTTTTTCTCAGGTTTATCAACGATCAGATGATTGTAGATGTGTGGTGTAGGCTTTCTGTTCTGTTCCATTGGTCTATGTCTCTGTTTTGGTACCAGTACCATGCTGTTTTGATTACTGTGGCTTTGTTGTATAGTTTGAAGTCAGGCAGCATGATGCTTCCAGCTTTGTTCTTTTTGCTTAGGATTGTTTTGGCTATGCAGGCTCTCTTTTGGTTCCATATGAAGTTTGAAGTGGTTTTTTCCTTCTTCTGTGAAGGTCATTGGAAGCTTGATGGGAATAGCATTGAATCTATAAATTACTTTGGGCAATATGGCCATTTTCATGATGTTAATTCTTCCCAACCATGAGCATGGAATGTTTTTCTGTCTGTGTCCTCTCTTCAGTGAGTAGTGGTTTATAGTTATCCTTGAAGAGGTCCTTTACATCCTTTGTTAGTTGTTTTCCTAGGTATTTTATTCTCTTTGTAGCAATTGTGAATGAAAGTTCACTTTTGATTTGGCTCTCTGTTATTGGTGTATAGAAATACTTGTGATTTCTGCACATTAATTTTGTATCCTGAGACTGCTGAATTTGCTTATCAGTGTCAGGAGATTTGGGGCTGATATGATGGGGTCTTCATGTCATCTGCAAATAGAGACAGTTTGGCTTCCTCTTTTCCTAATTGAATACCCTTTATTTATTTTTCTTCCCTGATTGCTGTGGCTAGAACTTCTAATACTGTATTGAATAGGAGTGGTGAGAGAGGGCATCCTTGTCTTGTGCTGGTCTAGGTTTTCTCACCCCGCTCTTGGGCTTAGAACCTCCTCGAGGCAGTAAACTGAGCCAGTGATAGGACTCAGGACTCAACTCATTTGTTTTTCCATCTTTCTGGTATCTCTGGCATCACTGTTCTTTGTAACCTCATGTTCAGTGTCTTTTTTTTTTTTTTTGACAGAGTCTTCCTCTGTCACCCAGGCTGGAGTGCGGTGGGACGGTCTCAGCTCACTGCAACCTCTGCCTCCCAGGTTCAAGTGATTCTCCTGCCTCAGCCTCCTGAGTAACTGGGACTGCAGGTGCCTACCACCACGCCCAGCTAATTTTTGCATTTTTATTAGAGACAGGGTTTCACCATGTTTTCAAGCATGGTCTCTATCTCCTGACCTTGTCATCCACCCACTTTGGCCTCCCAAAGTGCTGAGATTATAGGCGTGAGCCACCGCACCCAGTGTTTTTTTTTTTTTTTTTTTTTTTTTTTGAGACGAAGTTTCACTCTTGTTACCCAGGCTGGAGGCTCACCACAACCTCTGCTTCCTGGGTTCAGGCAATTCTCCTGCCTCAGCCTCCTGAGTAGCTGGGATTATAGGCACATGCCACCATGCCCAGCTAATTGTTTGTCTTTTTACTAGAGATGGAGTTTCACCATGTTGACTAGGATGGTCTCGATCTCTTGACCTTGTGATCCACCCGCCTCGGCCTCCCAAAGTGCTGGGATTATAGGCGTGAGCCACCGTGCCCGGCCTGTTTTTTTGTTTTGTTTTTTTTTTAATTATTTTTCTTTTTTTTTCTTTCCTTTTTTTATTTTATTTTATTTTTTTATTTTTGTTGTTTTGTTTTTTCATGTGAACTCACTTTGTTGCCCAGGCTGGAATACAGTGGCGTGATCATGGCTTATTGCAGCCTTGACTTACTGGGCTTAAGCAATCCTCCCACCTCAGCCTTCTGAGTAGCTGAGACCACAGGCTTAGTGCCACCATGCCCAGCTATTTTTTTTTTCTTTTTTCTTTTTTGAGATGGAGCCTTACTCTTTCACCCAGGCTATAGTCCAATGGTGTGATCTTGGATCACTGGAACCTCTGCCTCCTGGGTTCAAGCGATTCTCCTGCCTCGACCTCCCTAAGTGCTGCGACTGCAGGCGCATATGGAGATAGAATATGTGGTTGGCCTTGATGTCTTAAAAACAATTGTTTCTGGCCAGGCGTGGTGGCTTACACCTATAATTCTAGCACTTTGGGAGGCTGAGGCAGTCAGATCACCCTAGGTCAGGAGTTTGAGACCAGCCTAGCTAACATGGCAAAACCTTATCTCTACTAAAAATGCAAAAATTAGCCAGGCGTGGTGTACGCCTGTAATCCAGGCTACTTGGGAGGCTGAGGCAGGAGAATCACTTGAACCCAGGAGGCGGAGGTTGCAGTGAGCCGAGATTGCACCACTGCACTACAGCCTGGGCGACAGAGTGAGTCTCCATCTTAAAAATAATAATAATACAGTTGTTTCATGTATTTTGTCTAGTTTTTAAAAGATTGTTTTAGGCAGAACAGGAAGTACGGTTGCCAGTACTCCCTCTTGACCTCTCACTTGTTTCTCTTTATTTTTCAAAATCTACCTAGCTGTTTCTTAGCTATGTCATTCATTTCTCCCCATAAACCTTGGTATCATTTTAGATACCTTTTCAGATGTCTGTCTTGGTGGGGGTAAAGGCTGGTTTAAATTGTTTGCATACTGGAACTAATCAAGTTAATTAATTAAGCAGAGTTGGTTCTTAGCATCATCAGCATCACAGGTGGGGCCAGTTTAGAGCATCTGAAGACATTCATATTTTTAGATTAGACTGATGGCAGAAGGTGTAGCTAATTCACCTGTATAGATTCATAATTCATGTAGGATTAATAATAAATTCATAGATGCAGACAATAAATATCAGCTATACTTAGTTTAATAAAACTGTTGTGAATGTGTATACAATATCTGAATTTTTCATAGCTCAAGAGAAAGAGTAATTCTGAATAATAGACTTATAGTATTATTTCCTTCCTCATAGATTTAAACAGTCAAGTAAAATCAAGCTGGGTAATCATGGCAGAAGGTGGATTCGATCCCTGTGAATGTGTTTGCTCTCATGAACATGCGATGAGAAGACTGATCAATCTGGTGAGATGAACAGGATAATCCTTTTCTGAATTGATCTCTGTCCCTTGTAGCCTCTTTTCATGAGAATACCAGTTATTGGAGGGTTTTCATCTGATGGTCGCTAAAAAGTATTTCATAATTGAAATTGAAATTCCACATTTGTTTAAGTTGTAATGATTAAAATGTGGCTGGGTATAGTGGCTCACACCTGTAATCCCAGCATTTTGGGAGGCCAGGGTTGAAAGATCACTTGAGCTTAGGAGTTTGAGACCAGTTTGGCCAACATGGCAAAACTGTATCTCCAAGGTTATAAAAATTAAGAACATAAAAATTAGCCAGGCATAGTGGCACACGCTTGTAGTCCCAGTTACTCAGGAGGCTGAACCTGGGAGATGGAAGTTGCAGTGAGCTGAGATCATGTCACTGCACTCCAACCTAAGGGACAGAACAAAACTCCATCTAAAAAAAAAAAAGTTTGCTAGCAGTTACTTCATTAAAGATGAAAACAGACTACTGTCATTATTATTATTATTATTATTATTATTATTATTATTATTATTTGAGATGGAGTCTCACTCTGTTGCCCAGGATGGAGTGTAGTGGTGCCATCTCAGCTCACCATAGCCTCCACCTCCTTAGTTCAAGCGATTCCCCTGCCTCAGCCTCCCAAGTAGCTGGGACTACAGGCGCCTGCCACCGCACTTGGCTAAGTTTTGCATTTTTAGTAGAGACTGGGTTTCACTACGTTGCCCAGACTGGTCTCAAACTCCTGACCTCAAGTGTTCTGTCTGCCTTGGCACCCCAAAGAGTAATTCTCTTTCTGCCTTTTCTACTTCATATCAATACAAATAAAATTTCTTTTAGCTGTGTGGGGCTTGTTTGCTTGCTAAGCTGCTATTGACAGTTCCTGTTATGATACAGTTCAAATCCTACACCAATGTATGGCATGACAATACAAATCTCTATGTAAAGTTTTTTTTGTCGTTGTTATTGAGACAGAGTCTCACTTTGTCTCCCAGGCTGGAGTGCAGTAGCATGATCTTGGCTCACTGCAACCTCTGCCTCCTGGGTTCAAGCGATTCTCCTGCCTCACTCAGCCTCCCAAGTAGCTGAGATTATAGGCATGCACCACCATGCCCAGCGTATTTTTGTATTTTTATTAGAGACAGGGTTTTGCCTTGTTGGTCAGGCTGGCCTCAAACTCCTGACTTCAGGTGATCCTGATCTGCCCATCTCAGCCTCCCAAAATGCTGGGATTACAAGCATGAGACACTGCGCCCAGCCTATGTAAAGCATTTCTGAAAACAAATCAATTATTTGACAGAGGTAGATTTCTGAACAACAGGATCTGAATAGTCTCTTTGAGTCAATTGTACTGAGTCTATAAGCTTAAATACAGGGCTATTTATATTACACTTTTTACATGCAAAAGGAAAAATTTGACCATTATTAACAGTGAAGTATATTCTTTTTTTAATATTTTATTGCATTTTAGGTTTTGGGGTACATGTGAAGAACATTCAGGATTGTTCATGGGTACACACATGGCAATGTGGTTTGCTGCCTCGGTGAAGTATATTCTTATATTGTATATTATACTGGTTGAGTATCCCTTATCTGAAATCTTTGGGACCAGAAGTATTTTGGATTTTTTTGCATTTTGGAGTATTTGCATTATACTTACTGGTTCAACATCTGTAATCGGAAAATCCAAAATGCTCCAAAGAGCATTTTCTTTAGCCTCATGTTGATGCTCAAAAATTTCAGATTTGGAAGCATTTTGGGTTTTAGATTAGGGATACTCAACCTGTAACAACATTTTTATGTTTTAAAATACTCTTGTATGTCAGTTAATAAAGGTAGGGTACAAACAATTGCTCAAATGTTTGAGTTGTCAATAACAAGCAGGTTTTCTGCTGGCTCAGTGTTGCTACAGGTAGTGATCAGAAATGTGTTTCTTTTCAATGTTGTACTTTTTTAGAGTCAGCATGCACTAGGACTTTGATCCTTAAGAATGCCTCAGAGGGCCGGGCACGGTGGCTCACGCCTGTAATCGCAGCACTTTGGGAGGCTGAGGCGGGTGGATCATGAAGTCAAGAGATCGAGACCATCCTGGTCAACATGGTGAAACCCCGTCTCTACTAAAAATACAAAAAATTAGCTGGGCATGGTGGTGCGTGCCTGTAATCCCAGCTACTCAGGAGGCTGAGGCAGGAGAATTTCCTGAACCCGGGAGGCGGAGGTTGCGGTGAGCCGAGACCGTGCCATTGCACTCCAGTTTAGGTAACAAGAGTGAAACTCCGTCTCAAAAAAAAGAATGCCTCAGAAGGAAATGAATAAATTAAGAACTTATATATTAAATCAGACTCTTGAGGGTATAGAAATATAATGGTAATGTGATGTCTCTGATAACTTGATGTAAAAATAGGTGAGTCTAAGGAGAGAATATTTGTTTATGAAGCAAAGAGCCGATAGTTTTTGTTGGTTTGTTTTTTGATGAAGTCTCGCTCCATTGCCCAGGCTGGAGTGAAATGGGACAATCTAGGCTCACTGCAGCCTCCACCTCCTGGGTTCAAACGATTCTCGTGCCTCAGCCTCCAGAGCAGCTGGGATTACAGGTGCCTGCCACCACACCCAGCTAATTTTTGTATTTTTAGTAGAGGTGGGGTTTCACCATGTTGGAGAGGCTGGTCTCGAACTCCTGACCTCAGATGATCCACCTGCCTTGTCCTCCCAAAGTACGGGGATTACAGGTGTGAGCCACTGCGCCTGGCCAGTATTATTTCCCAGTAGGCTTTTCTACCTCTTATACATCCATTATCATCATGTTTTTTGTTTTTTTTTTTTAAGACGTGATCTTGCTGTCACCCAGGCTGGAGGGCAGTGGCAGGATATCTGCTCACTGCAACCTCCATCTCCCAGGCTCAAGCGGTTCTCCTGCTTCAGCCTCCTTAGTAGGTGGGACCACAGGTACCAGCCACCACACTTGGCTAATTTTTGTTGTTTTGTAGAGGTAGGGTTCCATCATGTTGCCCAGGCTGTCTTGAACTCCTGAGCTCAAGTGATCTGCCTGTCTCCCCTTTCCAAAGTGCTGGGATTGCAGGCATGAGTCAACCACACTAGCTGTGGTTTTTTTGAGACAGGGTCTTATTTTTCCCCCCAGGCTGGAGTGCAGTGGCATGGTCATAGTTCACTGCAACCTTGAACTCCTGACTTCAAGCAATCCTCCCATTTTAGCCTCCCAGGTAGCTAGGATTACAGGTGTGCACCAATATGCCCAACTAATTTTTTACATTTTGGTAGAGATGGGATCTCATCAGGTTGTCCAGGCTGGTCTTGAACTCCTGGCCTCAAACGACCCTCCACCTTAGCCTCCCAAAGTGCTAGGATTACAGGCATGAATCACTGCACCCCACCTGCATCCATTATCTTCTGCTTTTAGACTTCAGAGGACCTTTTCTCTTAGTACCTGTTATCTGACAGCTTTATAGAACTCTAAGCTAACTCTCAGCCTGTATTTTAAAAGCAGATAATCTGAGGGTATAATTTTTTGCCGTTAGTTGTAACTACTAGAATTTAAATTGCTGTGTGCTTAGGAAACCCACAGATGTACTTAGTGATACAGTATGATGGCAGAACAGATTTATTCTCATTTTCTAAAAATGAGCATTTAATTCATCTTTGTAATAGCTTAACATCTTATTTTAAGTACCAATTTGGAATTTTGGGGTTTTTTGATCTTATGTAATGTAATTGAGTTTTCTTGAAGGCCAGAGTGTCATCAATTTTTAAGAATTTAAAGTTCTTATAGCAAGTAGAAACCTGGAGAAACTTAAGATTTAATTTACAGGGTAGCTCATTAATTAAATGCTGGGCTGTGGTTTAGTTTTGCTTATTCTGTGGAAATAAATGGGCTTTGCCAAGGAATATATACAATTTAGGAGCAGTTAGGATTTTTTTATTACTTTCTTTTCATAAAAAAGTACAGTATATACTTCATAAATAATGCTTGGCTGGGCGTGGTGGCTCACACCTGTAATCCCAGCACTTCGGGAGGCCGAGGTGGGTGGATCACAAGGTCAAGAGATTGAGACCATCCAGACCAACGTGCTGAAACTCTGTCTCTACTAAAAATATAAAAATTAGCCAGGCATGGTGGCACACGCCTGTTGTCCCAGCTACTCGAGAGGCTGAGGCAGGATAATTGTTTAAACCTGGGACATGGAGGTTGCAGTGAGCTGAGATCACACCACTGCAGTCCGTCTGGAAACACAGCAAGACTCCGTCTCAAAAAATATATAAAAACATAAAAAAAAAACACTCAAGTAAATTGTATGATACATACATCTCTTATGTAACCCTGAACTCAGCTGGGCGTGGTGGCGCACACCTGTAATCCCAGCACTTTGGGAGGCTGAGGCGGGCAGATCAGAGGTCTGGAGATTGAGACCATCCTGGCCAACATAGTGAAACCCCATCTCTACTAAAATACAAAAAATTAGCTGGGCGTAGTGCTGCGTGCCTGTATCCCAGCTACTTGGGAGACTGAGGCATGGGAATTGCTTGAACTGGGAGGCAGAGGTTTCAGTGAGCTGAGATCATGCCACTGCAATCCAGCCTGGCAAGAGAGCAAGACTCCGTCTCAAAAAAAAAAACAAAATAAAACCCCAAACTCTCTATAGTGGTTGTAAATAAAGTAGGAAGGAAGAGAAAAAATGCTTGGTTTTGGAATGAAATGTACTGCAAAGTTTCATAATGAAGTTTTCCCTGCTTTGAGAGTTAAGAGGCTCTTTCGCCTGCCTGCATACTTCCATGATTAGGGAAGCTGTTTGTGTACCCTGACTGTTCATTGACCTAGTCCTTCATTAATATGAGCAGAAAAACAGGCAAAGCAGTTGAAGAAAATAAAAAGGACCATGATGTAATCAGGTACAGCTACATTAGAAGACAAGATGAAGTAAATACTTCTAATAGGAAAAATCATGAACATTATAGTTATAAATGCAGACTCATACATGTTTGTTTTGTTGGGCTTAAATACCACCAGTGACAGCCTGGCCAACATGGCAAAACCCCATCTCTACTAAAAATACAAAAATTAGCTGGACATGGTGGCGGGTGCCTATAATCCCAGCTACTCGAAGGCTGAGGCAGGAGAATCGCTTGAACCCTGGAGGCGGAGGTTGCAGTGAGTCGAGATCATGCCACTGCACTCAAGCCTGAGCAACAGAGCACAACTCTGTCTCAAAAAACCACCAGTGACAATGACTTTCTGAAATGGAGGACAGTTCTTAGTGGAGCTTTAAATAAAATTAAGTGAAGGCCAGGCACAGTGGCTTACGCCTGTAATCCTAGCACTTTGGGAGGCCGAGGTGGGTAGATCACCTGAGGTCAGGAATTCAAGACCAGCCTGGCCATCATGGTGAAACCCCATCTCAAAAACAAAACAAAACAAAACAAAACCTAAATACAATCTCCCTGATTTAAATGCTAAGATCCAGTTAAATTCCTTAAAAAGTCAGTACCATCTAAAAATTACTTTATATTTTTTATGTCAGATGAAGTTAGATTATAGGCTTATGATTTTCATTTTTGCAAATATCTAGTAGGACGTTCACATTTTTAAGCCATGTAGGAATTACCTGAGGTCGGGAGTTTGAGACCAGCCTGACCAACATGGAGAAACCCTGTCTCTACTAAAACTACAAAATTAGACAGGCCCAGTGGTGGTGCATGCCTGTAATCCCAGCTCCTTGGGTGGCTGAGGCAGAAGAATCATGTGAACCCAGGACGCAGAGGTTGTGGTGAGCTGAGATTTGTGCCTGGGCAACAAGAGCGAAACTCCATCTCAAAAAAAAAAAAAATAAAATAAAATAAAAGCACTATCTGTGTAATCAAGGGCAGGGTAGAGGAGTAGGAGGAAGGAACAGGAGGCATATTCTTCACTGTACTTTTACATTTTAAAACCATATGAATGTATTACCTGCTCAAATAACCTAAAAATAAAATTTCTTAAGCATCTCGTACAGCTATATACAAAAATTAGTAATTACAGGCCTGGCACAGTAATTATAGGCTCATGCCTATAAACTCAGCACTCTTCCTAAAGGAGGTAGAGGTGGGCAGATAACTTGAGTCTAGGAGTTAGAAACCAGCCTGGGCAACATGGCAAAATCCCTTCTCTACAGAAAATACAAAAATTAACCAGGTATGATGGCGTGTGCCCATAGTCCCAGCTACTCAGGAAGCTGAAGTGAGTGAATTGCTTGAGCCCAGGAGGCAGAGCCAAGGTTGTGCCATTGCACTCTAGCCTAGGGAACAGACTGAGACTCTGTCTAAACGAAAAAAATCGTAATTATAGAAAACTTTCACTGAAAAAGAAAATCTTTAAATGCACCTTAGTTATATGATTTTAAAAGAAAATGTACACTGTGATGTAGTTGTTCAATAATTCTTATAAGACTTCTCATTGCCTTGATTTGTAAATCAGTAGGATTTGTTCTCATCAGAGTATTTTTTAAAATGTATAAAAATAGAAAAAAGGATCCTCTCATAAAGCTTTATGGGCAGTAACAGCAGTTCACACCCCTCTTACTACTACCTCATCACTACGTATATATAATTTTTAGTACAAAGAATATAAATCTGGCTGGGCTTATGCTCATAATCTCAGCACTTTGGGAGGCAGAGGTGGGAGGATTGTTGGAAGGCAGGATTTAGAAACCAGCCTGGGCAACAAAGTGAGTCCCTGTCTCGGCGGGGGCGGGGGGAGAGAGAGAGAGGCAAAAATGACTCTCTCTCTCTCTCTCTGACTATCTATATTTTTCCTTTATTTTAAGAGACAGAGTCTCATTGTGTCACCCAGGCTGGAGTGGAGTGGTGTGATAATAGATTGCTGCAGCCTTGAAATCCTGGGCTCAAGTGATCCTCCCACCTCAGCCTCCAGAGTAGCTGGTTCTACAGGTACACACCATTGTGGATGGCTAATTTTTGTATTTTTTTTATAGAGATGGGGTCTCACTGTGTAGCCTAGGCTGGTCTCACACCCCTAGCCTCCACCCTGCTTTAGTGCTAAGATTATAGTCCTGAGCCACCTCATTAAGCTTCTCTACGTTATTATAGGGATATTTTAATGTACACCATTATAGGGCTGAGCAAGGTGGCTCATGCCTGTAATCCCAGCACTTTGGGAGGCTAAGGCAGGCAGATCACCTGAGATTAGGAGTTTGAGACCAGCCTGGCTAACATGGTGAAATCCTGTTGTTAGTAGTCTCTACTAAAAATACAAAAATCGCTGGGCGTGGTGATGAGTGCCTGTAATCCCAGCTACTTGAGAGACTGGACAAGAGAATCGCTTGAGTCTGGGAGGTAGAAGTTGCAGGGATCTGATATCATGCCACTGCATTCCAGTCTGGATAAAAGTACATATATAAACTTAGAGTGTTTTAAGTTCAAGGCGGATGTGACCGCAGTACAAAGAATGCCCGTTTTGGGGTGCTGGTGACAAAGTTTTACTTACTCTCTTGGCATGTGTCCTTCCTATCATTTATTTACATCATTGCGTTACATTGAGTGTTAGGCTATTTTTAATGCAGTTTTATTTTGCCAGGTGTGTGTATGCTTCTGTTTGTCTCAGGAATATTCAGAAACATTTAAAAAATTGAGGTATTATCTCGTATCACAGACATTTTTCTTTCTTAATATAATAACAGTTGGCCCTTTGTACTTGTGGATTTAGCCAACTGTAAATTAAAAATATTTTTAAAATAATACAAATAATAAAACAATAGCGTAACTGCTGTTTATATAGCCTGTACGTTGTATTAAGTATTGTAAGTAACCTAGAGACAATTTGTCCATGGGAGGGAGGATGTTCATAGATTGTATGCAAATACTATACCTTTTTTTTTTTTTTTTTTTTTTTGAGATGGAGTTTCGCTGTTGTTACCCAGGCTGGAATGCAATGGTGCGATCTCGGCTCACTGCAACCTCCGCCTCCTGGGTTGAAGCAATTCTCCTGCCTCAGCCTCCTGAGTAGCTGGGATTACAGGCACGCGCCACCATACCCAGCTAATTTTTTGTATTTTTTGTAGAGACGAGGTTTCACCATGTTGACCAGGATGGTCTCGATCTCTCGACCTCGTGATCCACCTGCCTCGGCCTCCCAAAGTGCTGGGATTACAGGCTTGAGCCACTGCGCCCGGCCTAATACTATACCATTTTATATGAGGGATTCGAGTGTCTGGATTTGGAATCTGAGGGGGGTTCCTGGAACCAAGCCCCTGCAGATACTGAGGGACAACTGTACTTTGAGTTTTAGTGCTTTATAATACTGGCTAAAAGGACTAAAAAAGGTAGATAAGAATAGACGGTGAGTCTCTTTCAGTTACAGTCCAGGTATCTTCATCATGTTACATAAAATTCTGTGTTATTTAATATGGGAATATGCCCCTTGATAACTATGGGTGATAACTAATGGATTTTCGTTTTCTTTTTGAGACAGTCTTACTCTGTCACCCAGGCTGGAGTGCAAGGGCGTGATCTGGGCTCACTGCAACCTCCGCCTCCTGGGTCAAGCAATTCTCCTGCCTCAACCTCCCAAGTAGCTGGGATTACACGTGCCCACTACCATGCCTGGCGAATTTTTGTATTTTTAGAAGAGACAGGATTTCATCATGTTGGCCATGCTGGTTTCAAACTCCTGACCTCAGGTGATCTGCCTGCCTCAGCCTCCCAAAGTGCTGAGATTACAGGTGCAAGCCACCATGCCCAGCTGATAACTACGGATTTTTAGTGATACAGTAGTAGAACGTATTCCATACAATATATTTATAGAAAGTTGCCTGCACAAAACCCTCGCCTAATAATAAATAATTCTTTTAAGTTGTCTAGTATTCTTTATAAAACAAGAAAAAGAAAAATTAGGTATTTCCTTGTAACTACTTTAGTATTCTTTTTATTTTGAGGTGGAATATCGTACTGTCACCCAAACTGAAGTGCCTTGGCACAATCTCAGCTCACTGCAACCTCTGCCCCCAGGGTTCACGCAAATCTCTTGCCTCAGCCTCTCAAGTAGCTGGGATAACAGGCGCACACCACCACACCGGGCTATTTTTTTGTATTTTTAGTAGAGATGGGGTTTCGGTATGTTGGCCAGACTGGTCTCGAACTCCTCATCTAGTGATCCTCCTGCCTCGGCCTCTCAAAGTGCTGGAATTACAGGCATGAGCCACCGCGCCTGGCCACCTAGTATTCTTTTTTAAAAAGTAACTCATTTCTATTTAAATTATATATATATAAAGTAACTCATTTCCTTATACCCATGAAAACAACCTGGAGAGGGGATTTTTCTTCCATTGAAATAATTTGCTTCTGGCTTCACCCTCTCCTGCCCTCTCCTGTTGTTTTTTGCTGGCTGTCACTTGGTATGTAGTTTCTTCTATGAATGATGGGAATTCTAGAAAGAGAGAGCAGATGGATTTAGAAATGTGAACTTGGATTATGCTCCAGTGTTTTTTCTGTTCTGTTGGAACCTAAGATTTTGGAATGCAGGTAATCCTCTTTATTTTTACGTTTTAATTGTTGAGCTCTGTATTTCAGCGCTTAATGTAAACAGCATAACTAAAACTTCTACATGTTTATTGAAATTTGTTGCTGGGCCAGGCGCCTGTAATCCCAGCACTTTGGGAGGCTGAGGCAGGTGAATCATTTGAGATCAGGAGTTTGAAACCAGCCTCGTCAACGTGGTGAAAACCCATCTCTACAAAAAATACAAAAATTAGCCAGATGTGGTGGTGGGCACCTACAATTCCACCTACTTAGGAGGCTGAGGCAGGAGAATTGCTTGAGCTTGGGAGGCAGAGGTTACAGTGAGCAGAGATCACACCATTGCACTCCAGCCTGGGTGACATAGTGAGACTACATCTCAAAAAAATAATAAATAAATAAATTTGTTTTTATATGAAAGTACTGTAAAAGCATGTGATTTGGGAGACCCGTGGTTGGATTTCTTTTTATAGGCCTGAATTCCATGTAAATTGTGATGTCTACTGTACTTAGATAAATCACTTCAAGGCCCATTGGACCTTTCCTAGAAGAAAAATGTCTGTGTATGGAAATTTTTTTTTTGAGATACTTCTCTATGCAGCAAATGTATTTTTGCTTGGTATGTTAAAACTTCTGTAAAATATTAACTTGTTTTTTTTATTTTTAAAATATTTATATAAGTAATATATGGATATGTGCTTTCAAAAAATATTAATACATTAAAACTAAGGCTGAACTCTCTTCTTCTCCATACTTAGTTTTTATTTCCTACTTTCCCAGATGAATTTGGTTTGTGTCTTCCCAGATCTTTTTAAGAAATATGTTTTTAGATGCTGTGGAATATGTATATTTTCCTCAATTTAATTATTTTTTTGAGACAAAGTCTCAGTCTATAACAGGCTGGAGTGCAGTGGCATGATCTAGGCTCACTGCAACCTCCACCTCTTGAGTTCAAGCAATTCTCCTGCATCAGCCTCCTAAGTACCTGGGATTACAGGCACCTGCCACCATGCCTGGCTAATTTTTGTATTTTTAGTAGAGACAGGGTGTCACCATGTTGGCCAGGCTGGCCTCAAACTCCTGACCTCAGGTTATCCACCCATCTCGGCTTCCTAAAGTGCTGGGATTACAGGAATGAGCCACCTTGTTCGGCCTCAATTTAATAATATTTTGCATTTTTCATGTTGCTATGAAAGACTTTTTAATCATGTGGTTAATGTTTGAGTTTTATTTTAGTCAGTAAGGAAATTTCAGTGGACTACTTCGTTTCAAACCTTAATCCTTTTTTTAAATCAATATTCAGGCACTGGATAGTCCTTCTATGGTTAGCGATACAATTGGTCTTACCAATTTTGAATTGTGTATTTAGGATGTAAAGTTATGTTTTATTTATTTATTTAGAATAGAGATGGGGTCTCTCTGTCACTCAGGCTGGTCTCAAACTCATGGCCTCAAGTAGTCTTCCCTTCTTGACCTCCCAAAGTGCCGAGATTACAGACATGAGCCACTACCCCCAGCTGACATTTCTTATATATTGTGCGCATTATCATTATTGTATAACAAACTGCCCCAAAACTTAGTGGCATAGAACAACCATTGGTTAAGCTGATAGTGTCTGGAATTCACACGGCTTGTCTGCTGATCGTTATTTTCATTCTTAGCTGGAAGACATAGAAGCTGAGGGCAGGAAGTATCTGGAAGCTTGGTTATTCACTGTCTGATAGTTGATACTGGTGAGTGACAATATCTTAGCCAGTATTGTCAGTTAGAATGCCTACATGTGGTTGGCTTCCTTGAAGCATGGTGGTTTGGTTCCAAGGGAGAGCATTTCTCCTAAGAGAAGGTGGGGGAGGGAGACAACTTAGTTTAAGAAGTCACAACATGTTTCTTGTATTCTTGGGTGTAGCAGTTACAAGCCTGTTCAGGTTCAAGGAGGGCAGATAGATTTCCCTCTCCCCCCCTTCCTTCTTTCTTTTTCCTCCTTCCTCCTTCTTTCTTTTTTGAGAGGGTTTTGCTCTGTCACCCAGGATAGAGTACAGTGGCTTGACCATAGCCTGGGCTCAAGCGATCCTCCTGCCTTGACCTCCCAAAGTGTTGGGATTACAGGCATGAGCCACAGAGTCTGACCAGATTTCACTTCTCAATGGGGACTGGCAAAATTCTAGAAGAGCATGTTTGACTTTGAAATAATGCTGTGGCTGTTTTTGGAAGATATAGATAGACACATATATCTTTCTAGAAATTTAATATGCATATATGTATATAGTTTATATTTTTGTTTTACATGGAAGCGATCATAGTATATATACATGCCATGGACTAAATGTTTGTGTACCTCCCAAAATTCATATGTTGAATCCCTAATCCCCAGTGTGCTGGTATTTGGAGGTGGGACCTTTGGAAGGTAATGAGTTCATGAGGGTAGAGCCCTTGTGATAGGATTAGTGCCCATGTTAGATGAGACATAAAAGAGATGATCCTCTTCTCTACCATGTGAGGATGTAGCAAGAAGACCTCTATCTGCAACCCAGGTATAGCACCCGTACCAGGAACCAAATCAGCTAGAACTTTGATCTTGGATTTCCTAGCCTTCATAATTGTCAGAAATAAATTGTTGCATAAGGTACCTGGCACATAGTATTTGTTATTGCAGCCCGAGCTAAGACAAAAAAGTGTTACTAAGAAGTGGGATGCTACTAGAACAAATACCTAAAAATGGAGACGTGACTTTGCAACTGTGTAATGGATATAGGCTGGAAGAGTTTTTAAGTGCATGCTAGAACAAGCTAATAGTTGCTGTGAGGGACTGTTGGTAGAAATAAGGGCATTAAAGGTGATTTTGGAGAGGTCTCAGCAAGAAGAGAGGAGAATGGTGGAGCAAGCTTCCATCTTTTAGAATACCTAAATAATCATGTACAGAATTTTAGTAGAAAATAAAGGCCATTCTGATAAATGAAGAACGTTACTGGACAGTGGAGAAAGGCAATCTTTGTTACAAAGTAGCAAAGAACTCAGCTGAATTATGTTTGTGTTCTAGTGTTTTCTAGATGAGAGGTAGAATTTGTGAGTTATGAAATTGGATATTTAGTTGAGGAGATTTCTAAGCAAAATGTTGAAGGAGTGGCTTGGTTCCTCCTGACTGTTTATAGTAAAAATTGAAAAGAGAGAAACCAACTGAAGATGGAATTATTAAGCAAAAAGGAACCACAACTTAAAGATTTGGAAAATTTTCTGCCTGTTCACATCACAAAAGGTAAGAAGTTCACAAGAAAACACTAAAGGTATGGTGGACTAAGCACTTGATTAGGTATGTATGGGTGTGAACTGCAGAATCAATCACCAACCCCCAGCAGGAAACTGCCAGTTTGAACTAAAAGGAAAGGAGACTGGGTAGAATGAAGGAGAATAGATGTTGGAGTTCTTTTATTTTACAGGACAAGACCATAGAGCTATGTGTATATTATTCTTAAAGGCTGCAAGTGTACATTATTCTTCAAGACAAGGGAAGAATGATCTGGACATTATTCTTCATGACAAGGGAAGAGTGACCTTTACAGTGATTGAGAGATCATCAGGGCTGCCTCTTTGGTTTCAAAAGAGGCAGAGTGTCCCTTCTGTATCAGCATGCCAGTTGGCCTCTGCCCAAAGCTTTTTGGTCATGAAAGCCTTGGGGTTGGTGCCACCTGGAGCCTGGCAGGACAATACATTTCTGCAACTTTTTTTTCCCACTTCATACATCTTCACTTCAGTCTTTTAATATTAGCAAATCAAAGTCAGGCTTCTTTTTAGCAGTGTCATAGTATCAGAATTCTGTCTTTTCTTTTAATAATAGAAGTCATATGTGGATAGCTAGACCATGAAAGCTTGAAATAATGGAGAAATGTGGAGCAAAATGTAAACATTTCCCTTGCTATTGTCCCCCACTCATCCATCGCACGTCATGGCCGCTATTGCTTGTTTTGCCAGAGGTCACGTGAAATTTGTCGACTTTGTAGTCACATTTCTAGGCACTTATATACTTTTATATATAATCGAAATAAACTTTCATAAGAGTATGGCTATACATTACCCATAATCTCTGTTATCTCTTTTTTTTTTTTTTGAGATGGAGTTTCTCTCTTGTTGCTCAGGCTGAAGTCAAGTGGCAATCTTGACTCACCACAACCTCTGCCTCCTGGGTTCAAGTGATGCTCCTGCCTCAGTCTCCTGAGTAGTTGAGATTACAGGCATGTGCCACCACTTGCAGCTAATTTTTTGTATTTTTAGTAGAGATGAGGTTTCTCCATGTTGGTCAGGCTAGTGTTGAATTCCCAACCTCAAGATGATCTGACCACTTTGGTCTCCCAAAGTGCTGGGATTACAGGCATGAGCCATCGGGTCCAGCATAATCTCTGTTACCTCTTTAATGACACTGAATTGCATCATTCGTGGTTCAATAAAGTAAACTCAAATTCAGAATGAGAAAATCTGGAGTGGTTGCTCAACTTGCATATCATTTAGGCAAAGTAGCCCAACCTATTAGTGTTAGACATTCAAGCAATATTTAGATTTGCCTTTAACCTGCTTAATTGTAGTTTTAAGATTTTTTTTTCTTTTTTCTATTCTTTTTTTTTCAAGACAAGCCCTTGCTTGGTTGCCCTGGCTGGAGTGCAGTTGCATGATCTTGGTTTACTGCAACCTCTGCTTCCTGGGTTCAAAGCATTCTCCCACCTCAGCCTCCCAAGTATCTGTAACTATAGACATGTGCCACCACACCCAGCTAATTTTTGTATTATTTGTAGAGACAGAGTCTCCCTATGTTGCCCAGGCTGGTCTTGAACTCATGAACTCAAGCAATTTGCCCACCTAGGCCTCCCAAAGTGTTGGGGATTACTGGCGTGAGCCACTGCTCCTAGCCTATTTATTGTCTTTTTTTTTTTTTTTTTTTTTTTTCCTTTTTTTGAGACAGTGTCTTACTCTGTCACTCAGGCTGGAATGCAGTGGCGAGATCTTGGCTCACTGCAAACTCTACCTCCTGGGATCAAGCAATTCTCCTGCCTCAGCTTCCCGAGTAGCAGGGATTACAGCTAATTTTTATATTTTTAGTCGAGACGGGGTTTCACCATGTTGGCCAGGCTGGTCTAGAACTCTTTCTTGATCTCAAGTGATCCACCTGCCTTGGCCTACAAAAGTGCTGGGATTACAGTGTAAGCTACTGCGCCCAGCCAAGACCTTTCATATTAAAAAAGAATCCACTTCCTCCTCTTTTTTCTCTTATGAACTATTTGCTGCAAAGAAAAGAGCCAGTTAAATACAAGTTACAGGGGAAGCAAGAGCAATGCAGACACTGTAGGCAAAGTGATAATGAACTTTAGGTCTCAGGGTACTGTTCTTCCATTATGTTGGTTACATAGTTTATGTAAGAAAAGACACTTGCTGGCATAGTGGCTCATGCCTGTAATCTTAACCCTGGGAGGCCCAGGCAGGTAGATTGCTTGAGACCAGCAAGGACCAAATGGTGATACACCGTCTCTACTAAAAATACAAAAAACAGCCACGTGTGATGGTGCACGCCTGTGGTCCCAGCTGCTTGGGAGGCTGAGGATCGTCACTTGAGCTTGGAGTGGGTGTCAGGGTGGGCAGGGGTGCAGAGGTTGCAGTGAGCCCAGATTGCACCACTGCACTCCAGCCTGTGTGACAACAGCAAGACCCTGTCTCAAAAAAAAAAAAAAAAAAAAAAAGAAGAAATGAAAAAAAGAAGACACCTACTGAGTTAAAGTTAACCAGTGTGTGTGTGTCTTTTAATTTCTGATGATCATAAGTTATGATAATGAAGTAGCGTACAAAAACAAAAATGCTAATTCAGGTTCTGGTTAAAGTGAAGAGACAAATTGTATAAAACTCCATTGTTAAACGGGCAGTTCTGCTCATTAATAGAGGAGGAACTCAAACATTTGAATTTTAGAGGCAGAATATAAAATTTTTAGGCATAAAATTTTTTTTTTTTTTTTTTTTTGAGACGGAGTTTCGCTCTTGTTACCCAGGCTGGAGTGCAATGGCGCGATCTCGGCTCACTGCAACTTCCGCCTCCTGGGTTCAGGCAATTCCCCTGCCTCAGCCTCCTAAGTAGCTGGGATTACAGGCATGTGCCACCATGCCCAGCTAATTTTTTGTATTTTTTTAGTAGAGACAGGGTTTCACCATGTTGACCAGGATGGTCTCGATCTCTCGACCTCGTGATCCACCCGCCTCGGCCTCCCAAAGTGCTGGGATTACAGGCTTGAGCCACCGCGCCCGGCCAGGCATAAAATATTTAAAAAACATTTTTTCAGACAGTGTAGAGAAAAATGTACAATATAAACAATATTAAAATCCAAAATATCAAAGACTAAGGTCTTTTTTTTTTTTTCGAGATGGAGTTTCGCTTTTTTGTTACCCAGGCTGGAGTGCAATGGCGCGACCTCGGCTCACGGCAACCTCCACCTCCTGGGTTCAGGCAATTCTCCTGCCTCAGCCTCCTGAGTAGCTGGGATTATAGGCACACGCCACCATGCCCAGCTAATTTTTTGTATTTTTAGTAGAGACGGGGTTTCACCGCGTTGACCAGGATGGTCTCGATCTCTTGACCTCGTGATCCACCCGCCTTGGCCTCCCAAAGTGCTGGGATTACAGGCTGGAGCCACCGTGCCCGGCCTGCAAGACTAGGGTCTTTTTAAGGTTTTTTTCTTCTTAAGCAGAAAGTCCAAATTGAAGACTAAAGATAAATTCTAGGATGATGTACAGTAAATTATACTCATTAGGAAGCACTAGAGTTCTGTTAAGATGCTTTCTTAATTAAGCACATGATGTTAGCTATAATATTGCAATGAAGTGAGAACATCCGATGGACCATGAGCTGAGTTCTTTATGTACATTAATATTTTATGTATATATTTATATCACTTAATCTTCACAGTGAATTTAAGACTTGTAATAGGTTGTATTTATCTTTTTCATAGTTTGAAACCTTGCCTTAGAAACAGACAGGATTTGAACCCAGATACCTCTAACTTTCTTTTTTCTTTTTTTTTTTGTTCTGGTCAACCTCTGACTTTAAATGTTCTTTTTGGCTGAGCGTGGTGGTTTATACCTGTAATCCCAGCACTTTGGGAGGCCAAGGTGAGAGTATCCCTTGAGCCTAGAAGTTTGAGAACAGCCTGGACAACATAGGGACTTTATAGACTTTCTCTACAAAAATAAAAATTTAAAAACCAGGTGTGGTGGCACATATCTGTAGTCCCAGTTACTCAGGAGGCTTGAGACGGGAGGATCATGTCAGCCTGGGAGGTCAAGGCTGAGGTGAGTTGTAATCAAGCCACTGCACTCTAGCCTAGGTGACAGAGTAAAACCCTGTCTCAGATAATAATAATAATAAAGCCACATACAAAATATTTTTTAACCACGTTTCTGTAGCTCACTGTTTGCCAGTTCACTGGCAGCTCTGGTGAATCAGAATAAAGGACATCTCTAAAGGATTTTTTTGTTCCTTGTAATTTTTTTTTTCAACTAAGTTCCCCAGTGTAAGTTTTCTTATGGAAGCTGCATCTGTCCACTTGTCATTAGAATCTTCTTTGATCTGCATTTCTCCGTAAGTCCATGACTGCCAAGGCTTTTTTTTTTTTTTTTTTTTTTTTTGAGACAGAGTTTTGCTCTGTTGCCCAGGCTGGAGTACAGTGACACAATCTTGGCTCACTGCAACCTCCATCTCCTGGGTTCAAGTGATTCTCCTGCCTCAGCCTCCCAAGCAGCTGGGACTATGGCCACCTGAGCGCCACCATGCTCAGCTGATAATAAAATTTTGTATGTTGTAAAGTAGGAGGGGGTTGTGGTTAAGAATTTAGAATTTGGTGGTAGTACTGGATTTAAGTTATTTAACCTCCCCCAAAACACAGTTTCTAGGTTGGTAGGGTAGGAAAAAAACCCTCCTGAAGTGGTTGTGAGGACCAAATAAGATAATAAATTAAAGTTGTCAGTATAGTATTTAGCATATAGCAAGTTCCTGAAATATTTGTTACAGTTGCATAACACACACACCCTGTGTTCTGTTACTCATGAGGCTGAGGCAGTAGGATCACTTGAGTCCAGGAATTTGAGACCGGCTGGGGCAACAGAGTGAGCCCTGTATCTAAAAACAATAAAAATTTAAAAAATTTTAAATTATTATAACAATTGCAATTATGTGGAAGTCTGCCTATTTTAAGAATAGAAAAGAATACATAATTTTGTTTTTGAGACAGAGTCTCACTCTGTTGCCCAGGCTGGAGTGCAGTGGCACAATCTTGGCTCACTGCAACCTCCACCTCTCGGGTTCAAGCAATTCTCCTGCCTCAGGCTCCCAAGTAGCAGGGACTACAGGCACCTATCACCATGCCCAGCTAATTTTTGTATTTTTAGTAAAGAAGGGTTTTACCATGTTGGCCAGGATGGTTTCAATCTCTTGACCTCATGATCTGCCTGCCATGGCCTCACAAAGTACTGAGATTACAGGTATGAGCCACTGTGCTCAGCCATCCACATTAATTTCTAAGTATTCTGTAATATATTGTATAATATAAATGATAAATTATTTATTATAAGTGCTTTTAAAAATATTTGTTTTAACATGTTTGTTAAAATATGTTTGTATTCAAATAGCTCAAATATTATATAATAAAAAAATTCCTATTCCGTTTGTATATCTTAGAGTTAGAGGCAGTCAGAGAAATTACATCAAATTACAATTTGAGCATTTAGAGAGAGCATTTGGTTCTGAGGTTAACTAAATGCAGCAGCTAAGTAACATGTCTCAGACACCTCAACCACAGTGGTCTTTTGGTTCCTCAATACTGACTCACAGGCAGGGCACCTTGTCACCTAGGGCCCTCTTAGTCATGTACTTTGCCTGAAATGTGCCTACCCTTGATCTTTACTGTCTTGTAAGTAGCCCTTAAGTGTCACTGCCTCTGTCTACCTAATTTAAAATGGACACTCAATTGCCGTTCTGTCATACCAAGCTATTTTCATTCTCTGCATGAGTCTCTGACATTTAAAAAGTATATGTCTTCATTCCAGAAGCTTTGTAGAAAATGTTCGAGACCAGCCTGGCCAACATGGTGAAACCCCATCTCTTTTGAAAATACAAAATTAGGCGGGGCGCGGTGGCTCAAGCCTGTAATCCCAGCACTTTGGGAGGCCAAGGTGGGTGGATCACGAGGTCAAGAGATCGAGATCGTCCTGGTCAACATGGTGAAATCCCGTCTCTACTAAAAATACAAAAAATTAGCTGGGCATGGTGGCATGTGCCTGGATCCCAGCTACTCAGGAGGCTGAGGCAGGAGAATTGCCTGAACCCAGAAGGCGGAGGTTGTGATGAGCCGAGATCGCGCCATTGCACTCCAGCCTGGGTAACAAGAGTGAAACTCCGTCTCAAAAAAAAAAAAAGAAAATACAAAATTAGCCGGGCATGGTGGGGCATGCCTATAATCCCAACTACTCTTCGGGAGGCTGAGGCAGGAGAATCACTTGAACCCAGGAGCTTGAGGTTGCAGTGAGCTGACATTGTGCCACTGTACTCCAGCCTGGGTGATAGAATAAGACTCCATCTCAAAAAAAAAAAAAAAAAAAAAGTAGACCAGGGGCCAGGTATGGTGGCTCATGCCTGTAATCCCAGCATTTTGGGAAGCTGAGGCTGGTGGATCCCTTGAGCCCAGGAGTTCAAGACCAGCCTGGGTAACAGTAAAACCCTGTCTCTACAAAAATACCAAAAAAAAAAAAAAAAAAAAAAAAAATTGCCGGTCTGGTGATGTGCACCTGTAGTCCAGCTACTTGGGAGGCTGAGGTAAGAGATCGCTTGAGTCAAAGAGGCAGAGATTGCCGTGAGCCAAGATCGTGCTAGTACATTCTACCCTGGGCAACAGAGCAAGACCCTATCTTAAATAAATAATAATGTGTAATTTTAGTAAGAGTTTTTGGCTTGACTCCTTAGAAGGGATTAAGATATACCCCATATTTGTAAATTAAGATCTGGCTGGGCACAGTGGCTCATGTCTGTACGTAATTCCAGCATTTTGGGAGGTTGAGGTGGGCAGATTGCTAGAGCTCAGGAGTTCAAGACCAGCCTGGGGAGCATAGAGAGACCCAATCTCTATCTCGTTAAAATTAATTTTAAAAAAATCTGTTTCCTTCACTGGGCTTAGTGGCACATGTCTGTAATCTCAGCACTTTGGGAGGCAGAGGCCAGCAAATCATTTGAGCACAGGAGTTCAATACCAGCCTAGGCAATATGATAAAATCCCATTTCTACAAAAAATAAAAAAATGTGGCAGGCACCTTTTGTCCTAGCTACTTGGGAGGCTGAGGCGGGAGGATTGCTTTGAGCTGTGATTGTGCCACTCATCTCCAGCCTGAGTAGCAAAGTGAGACTCTGTCTCACAAAAACAAAAGCAAAGAGTCTGTTTTCTCATTCTAATTCAAACAAGACTTTTTTGTTGTGTTTTTGTTTTGAGACAAGGTCTAGCCCCACCAGGCCTAGCTAATTTTCTATTTTTTTGCAGTGATGAGAGTTTTGCCATGTTGCTCAGGCTGGTCTCAAACTCCTAGGCTCAAGTAATCCTCCTACCTCGGCTTCCCAAAGTGCTGGGATTACAGCCATGAGCCACTGTGCCCGGCTCCAAACAGGACTACTTTTAGTGGTATACACCAAAGCAAGCCTGATCATCTTGGAGAATAATTTACAAAATGATTCATTTAGTTGTTACTTCCAATAATTGTTTAGTTGAGGTCATAATTTGTATGGCACAGTAATAAAAGCTAACACTTCTTGGGTGGTTACTGCATTTTCCATCTATTATCTATGTTAATTCTCACTAGTACTCTTAGATATAGGTGATATTATATCCCCTTTTACTAGAGGAGGAAACTGAAGCTTGGAGGTGTTCAATTACTTGCCCAAGGTCTTGAAACTCAGAAAGTTGCAGAACCAGACTTTAAATCTAGGCCTGTCACTCTGGAGAACCATGCTGAATCAGCTAAAGACTACTGTACAATACTTGCCATCCCAAACAATGGCAAGTTTGTGTTACTACTTTAATGGACAGGGTGTAGTTAATAATGAGACTAAACTGGAAAGTTATATGCCCCGCATTCTCTTTACTATTTATTCATCTCTATTTTAAGGTTTATGAGATTTTTATTGTTAAACATCCCAAAAGGCTTCAGTATAGGCTATATGCTCATAAAAGGAAGACTTATAATGTAGATAGATAGGACTTTTCTTTTTTAATTTTCTCTTTAAAATTGATAATCAGGCTGGGCGTGGTGGCTCACGCCTGTAATCCTAGCACTTTGGGAGGCCGAGGTGGGTGAATCACCTGAGGTCAGGAGTTCAAGACCAGCCTGACCATCATGGTGAAACCCCATCTTTAAATAAATAAATAAATAAAATTGATAATCACATGATTCTAAAATTATATAGAAAAACATTGAAAATTTTAACTCCTATCTATGTCACTCTTCTCTACTTCCCTATCATAACTTCACTCCTTGTGGTAACTCCTTTTATTAGTTTCTTTTTCTTCTTCTTTTTTTTTAATAGAGACGGGGTTACTCCATGTTGGTCAGACTGGTCTCGAACTCCTGACCTCAGGTGATCCTCCTGCCTCAGCCTCTCAAAGTGCTGGGATTACCGGGGTGAGCCACCACACCCAGCCATTAATTTCTTATCTAGCCAACGAATGATTCTTTCTGCTCCCTTTCAGAGATGCCTTTTCTACAAATAGAACCTTTATTTTTTCTTTATCTGCTTCTGATTTTCAATGAGAAGAAAAATCTCTTTAACAAAAGTTTACTCTTAGTTCTCTACAATTTAGCACTTTTCCTTTGGGATGCCTAATTATATACTAGCCGCAAGAATTTGTGTCACAGGTGACTTTTTAAAAAATTATTGAAATGGGTGGGCCAGGTGCAGTGGCTCATGCCTGTAATCCTAGTACTTTGGGAGGCCGAGGCGGGCAGATCACGAGGTCAGGAGATCAAGACCATCCTGGCCAACATGGTGAAACCTCGTCTCTACTAAAACTACAAAAAAATTAGCTGGCCGTGGTGGCGCACACCTGTAGTCCCAGCTACTCGAGAGGCTGAGGCAGGAGAATTGCTTGAACCCAGGAGGCGGAGATTGCAGTGAGCTGAGGTTGCGCCACTACGCTATAGCCTGGGCAACAGTGCAAGACTCCGTCTCAAAAAAAAAAAAAAGAAAAAAGAAATGGGTGAATTGCAACAGATCACAATATATTTGAAAATTATTGGCCGGGCGCGGTGGCTCAAGCCTGTAATCCCAGCACTTTGGGAGGCCGAGGTGGGTGGATCATGAGGTCAAGAGATCGAGACCATCCTGGTCAACATGGTGAAATCCCGTCTCTACTAAAAAATGCAAAAAAAAAAAAAAAAAAAAAAAAAATCAGCTGGGCATGGTGGCGTGTGCCTGTAATTCCAGCTACTCAGGAGGCTGAGGCAGGAGAATTGCCTGAACCCAGGAGGCGGAGGTTGCGGTGATCTGAGATCGCGCCATTGCACTCCAGCCTGGGTAACAAGAGCGAAACTCCGTCTAAAAAAAGAAAAAAAAGAAAATTATTTGGGGTAGAAGAAAAAGTAGACAGCCTCTCAGCGTATTCTGTTTTTGTGTATGATTTTGAAGATACATTCTGTGACAGCATTCATTAAAAACCAAAACATGGGGCCGGGCGCAGTGGCTCACACCTGTAATCTCAGCACTTTGGGAGGCCAAAGCAAATAGATCACCTGAGATCAGGGGTTCAAGACCAGCCTGGCCAACTTGGTGAAACCCCATCTCCAATAAAAATGCACAAAATTAGCTGGATGTGGTGGTGGGTGTCTGTAATCCCAGCTACTTGGGAGGTTGAGGCAGGAAAATCACTTGAACCCGGGAGGCAGAGGTTGCAGTGAGCTGAGATTGTGCCATTGCACTCCAGCCTGGGCAACAGGAGTGAAACTCAAATGATAATAATAATACTACAATAAAAATAACAACCAAAACATGGTTCATGACTAGACTGGTCAACATAGTAGGATCCCATCTCTACAAAATCATCTTTAAAAAATTACCCAGGCATGGTGGCACACACCTGTAGTACCAGCTACTCAGGAGGCTTAGGCAGGAGGATTGCTTGAGCACAGGAATTTGAAGCTGCAGTGAGCTAGGATTGCACCACTGCACTCCAGCCTAGGCAACAGAGTGAGACCCTGTATCAAAAAACAAAACAAAACTTTTTTTTTTTTAAGACAAGGTCTTACTGTGTCATCCAGGCTGGAGTCCGGTGGTGCTGTCGTGGCTTACTGCAGCCTCCACCTCCCAGACTCAAGTGATCCTCTTGCCTCAGCCTCCCTAATAGCTGGGACTACAGACATACACTACGACACCTGGCTAATTTTTGTATTTTTTATAGACGCAGGGTCTTGCTGTGTTGCCCAGGCTGGTCTCGAATGCCTGAGCTCAAGCAATCTACCTGCCTCAGTTTCCAAAAGTGCTGGATCACAGGTGTAAGCCACCACACCTGGCCAAAACATGATCTTTCTAGTAATTGTTGTCCACTTTTGTTTAAGTCTAATAGCTAACTTTCCTTTCTTATTCATTGTAGTTACGGCAGTCCCAGTCCTACTGCACAGACACAGAATGTCTTCAGGAATGTAAGTACCACTGAGACAGGAAGAGGGGTGACTTTGCGGGCGGAATTAGAGGCCAGATGCCTGTGAATATTTGTCAGAAATTATTCTTAACATTGCCTGTTCTGGTGGTTACAACAACAGAAAAGAATAACAAATACACACAAAAGAAAGAAATTATTCTCATAGTTTGCTCTTTAATAAGGAAATGGTTCTCAGTATGTATTTGCTACTTGACTATTTTATTTTTTAAGTTAAAAATTTTTTTCATGCCTCAAAAACTCTGTTTATTGCAGAAAATTATAAAATAAGAAAAAAAAAAAGGCTGGGTGCAGTGGCTCACACCTATAATCCCAGCACTTTGGGAAGCTGAGGTCGGCAGATCGCTTGAGTCCAGGAGTTCGAGATCACCCTGGGCAACATGGGGAAACCCTGTCTCTACAAACAAAAATTAGGGGGGTGTGGTGCTGCATGCCTGCAGCCCCAACTATTCTAGAGGCTGAGGTGGGAGAATCACCTGAGTCGGGGGAGGTTGAGCCTGCATTGAACTGTGATCACACCATTGCACTCAGAGTAAGACCCTGTCTCAAAAAAAAGGAAAAAGAAGAACTTCCAGAATACTTAAAGATAATCACTGTTGCCGGGCGCAGTGGCTCAAGCCTGTAATCCCAGCACTTTGGGAGGCCGAGGCGGGTGGATCACGAGGTCAAGAGATCGAGACCATCCTGGTCAACGTGGTGAAACCCCGTCTCTACTAAAAATACAAAAAAATCAGCTGGGCGTGGTGGCGCGTGCCTGTAATCCCAGCTATTCAGGAAGCCGAGGCAGGAGAATTGCCTGAACCCAGGAGGCGGAGGTTGCGGTGAGCCAAGATCGTGCCATTGCAGTCCAGCCTGGGTAACAAGAGCGACACTCCGTCTCAAAAAAAAAAAAAAAAAAAAAAAAAAAGATAATCACTGTTGACAAATTCGAGTATATCCTAGTCTTTTTTCTGGGCAAATATGTCTATAATAGGACACTTTGGGCAGGTGTAACTGGAACATCAAAGCTGCTTGCACAAACCATTCACCTTCTTCCTAGCATCTATTTGCATCTGGTAGAAAGCTTGAGAATCCTTTTTTTTTTTTTTTTTCTTTAAGAGACGGTATCTTGCTTTGTCCCCCATGCTGAGTGCACTGGTGCAATCATGGCTCACTGCAGCCTCGACCTCCCAGGCTCAAGTGATCCAGTACTACAGGGATGCACCATCATGCACAGCTAATTTTTTTGAATTTTTTGTAGACTCAGGGTCTTCCCATGTTACTTACCCAGGTCTCAAGCTCCTGGGATCAAGTGATCATCCTGCCGTGGCCTCCCAAACTGCTGGAATTACATGCGTGAGCCACCATGCCCAGCCACTTGAGAACTTCTTAGGGGGGGAGGCCATTCTTTCCCACGTGTGGAAACTTTGGGTGCCTGTGGTGTTCATTCCTTTGGCTCTGACAGTCACATGCCCATCAGGGAGTCTGGCAGTGGAGAAGCTTCTCCACATGGCTTTGTGGGCAGTAGTGATGGTAGTGAGAAGCAGTAGGAAGATGGATCCTGCGTGGTGTATGTAGGTGACAGACTTGGTGGCCATTATGTGACACATCTTTTTTCAGGATACTCAAATATTTTGAGAGATGCTTTAAGGGGAACTAGTAAAATAGTATTTAAACCATTCCTGTCTTGTACCAGGAGAAGAAGGAAAGTATGACATTCACAGGATGGTGAGGCCTGGCATAATTATATGTCATGTAAACTTACAGAAATGGGATCACATTGCATGTGTTACTTTTCACTACTTATCAAATATCAACATATATTTATCTTACTATTTATTGAGCCAGGCATGGTGGCATGCTCCTGTAGTCCCAGCTACTTGGGAGACTGAAGCAGAAGGATCACTTGAGCCCAGAAGTTTGAGGCTGCAGTGAGCTGTGATCATGCCACTGCCACTCCAGCCTGGATGACAAAGTGAGATGCGGTCTCAAAAAAAAAAAAAAAAAAGGGCCGGGCGCGGTGGCTCAAGCCTGTAATCCCAGCACTTTGGGAGGCCGAGGCGGGTGGATCACGAGGTCGAGAGATCGAGACCATCCTGGTCAACATGGTGAAACCCCATCTCTACTAAAAATACAAAAAAAAAAATTAGCTGGGCATAGTGGCTCGTGCCTGTAATCCCAGCTACTCAGGAGGCTGAGGCAGGAGAATTGCCTGAACCCAGGAGGCGGAGGTTGCGGTGAGCCAAGATCGCGCCATTGCACTCCAGCCTGGGTAACAAGAGCGAAACTCCGTCTCAAAAAAAAAAAAAAAAATTACTGATTAAATAATTCATTGTGGGGAAGCACCAGTGTGTAAATGGTTTCCTTTTACTGGAATCGGGTTGCTGATATATTTTTTGCTGTGATAAACAACATTTGAACAAACATTCTTTGTGTGCTTGTGTTGGGGAGGGCAAATAATTTTTTCTCCAACCTCAGAGTTCTTTGCTGAGACCCCCTATAACCAAGGATAGATTGTGGGACGCGGTGGCTCATGCCTGTAATCCTAGCACTTTGGGAGGCCAAGGCAGGCAGTCACCTGAGTTTGGGAGTTCCAGACCAGCCTGACCAACGTGGAGAAACCCCATCTCTACGAAAAATACAAAATTAGCTGGGTGTGATAGTTCATGCCTATAATCCCAGCTACGCGGGAGGCTGAGGCAGGAGAATCGCTTGAACCCGGGAGGTGAGGTTGCGGTGAGCCAAGATCACGCCATTGCACTCCAGCCTGGGCAACAAGAGCAAAACTCCGTCTCAAAAAAAAAAAAAAAAAAAAAACAGAAGACAGATTAACAAGGGAAAAGCAAGTTTATTAATGTGTGTGGCATACATCACATGGGAGAAACCTCAATGCAAAGTAACTCTGGCTCAGATGCTACATACGGCTTATGTAGCATCTTTAACAAGAAACAATATATTTATGGAAAAAGGGCAGAACACAGAAAAGAGATTTTAGGCTTCCAAGGATAGGAAACTGGGAAGGTAAATATTTGGTAGGAAACTGATGGAGTAAGCTTTGTTTGCAGACTCCTCTGGTGCTGTCTCTGGGCCATTAAGCCTCTAGAGTTGGGTGTAAAGGAGAGGTTGTATTTTACCTTTAGGCAGAAAAGAGGGGGGAATAGAGAGAGCTTTTCTTCTGTTGGCTACTTCCTAATTGTCTACAGCTCAAAAATAATTTCTTTTTTCTTTTTCTTTTTTTTTTTTTTTTGAGACAGATTCTTGCTCTGTCTCCCAGGCTGGAGTGCAGTGGCACAATCTCAGCTCACTGCAACCTCTGCCTCCCGGGTTCAAGCGATTATAATGCCTCAGCCTCCCAAGTAGCTGGAATTACAGGCATAAGCCACCATGTCTGGCCTCTCAAAAGTAGTTTCTATGTCAAAGAGGCATACTGTGGAGTGATATGTTCTGGTTTTCTTCACACATTTTAAGGCTATTTACATATTGCCAAATTGCATTTATTAGTAGGATAGTTGCTGATATGTAACATCTCTGAAGCAGAACTGCCTGTTTATTATGTATATGAAATTAAAACAATACACAGTAAGGGTAATTGTAAAGAGACTTATACATTATGATTTTTATTACTTTGTGAACTGGGTGTCCCATCAAATTCTACAGATGTAACAACTTAGAGAAGTAGGAGCTAGTACAGTGTCTAGGCTAAAGTAGAAATTTTGTTGGAATCTAGTCTGTTTGGGCAACATATATGCCTTCAAGACAAGAAAGGAATAGAAAGTGCATGTGTTAGGACAATGGGTGGTGATGCCCTCACTCCAGACTTCCTTATGTTACTTCTCTAGTAGCATTCATCAATCTACAGTGTACAGTTCAAATATTTGCTTCAACAGGTAAAGCTAAAACCTGTTTTCCTATTGCAACTCCCCATGGGAAAACAAGTGTTTATTACATGTGTGGCATTTGTGACTCTTGAACCAGCTCCACCTATAACCAAATACACTCTTATTCCTGTGGGTAAAATGTAACTTCCTAACTCTAAAAAGAAAGGTGAAAGAAAGAGTTTGAACATTCATTTAGGAATATTGCCAAGTTTTTCTTTCTTCTCAGTTCTTTTAGAAGTTGGTAAAAATCCTTTCTGAGAGCTAGGCTTTTAAATGGTTGAACAATAGTTTCCAATAGGGGATAGAATTATTTTTCTTATATTCTAAATTTTCTCTAGTGAGTTTATACTTTTAAAATAATAAAACAGGCCGGGCGCAGTGACTCACGCCTGTAATCCCAGCACTTTGGGAGGCCAAGGTGGGTGGATCATAAGGTCAAGAGATGGAGAATATCCCTCGCCAACATGGTGAAACCCCATCTGTGTAAAAAAAAAATACAAAAATTAGCTGAGCTTGGTGGTGTGTGCCTGTAATCCCAGCTACTCGGGAGGCTGAGGCAGGAGAATTGCTTGAACCTGTGAAGCAGAGTTTGCAGTGAGCCAAGATCATGCCACTGCCCTCCAGCCTGGCAACAGAGACTAAAAAGTAACAATAAAACATATATTTTGTAGCTGTCTTTATATTTAAATACATGTGTTACTGTTCAGTTGGAAAAAAAAAATCAAAAATTGTTTTTTTCCCCCACTAAAACAAATGTGTCATTTTTAAAAATCGGTTTTTTATTTAAATATGCGTTTTAGGATTGTGGGAATTTGAGGTTTCTTAAGAATCGACATAAGCCTTGAGGCCGGGCGCCGGGGCTCGTGCCTGTAATCCCAGCACTTTGGGAGGCCGAGGCGGGTGGATCACAAGGCCAGGAGATGGAGACCAGCCTGGCTAACATAGTGAAACCCTATCTCTACTAAAAATACAAAACATTAGCCAGGCATGGTGGCACGTGCCTATAGTCCCAGCTATTCAGGAGGCTGAGGCAGGAGAATTGCTTGAACCTCCGAGGTGGAGGTTGCAGTGAACTGAGATCGCTGGGCAACAGAGCAAGACTCTGTCTCAATAAATAAATAAATAGCCTTGAAGAAATAATATGTTTTATTCTCCTCTCCTGACTTGATTTTTAAACTGGTTGCTTTTGTTCATTTCTGCCTTTTATTTCTGTAGTTCTGTTTTGTATATATTCCATTGTTTTATTGTTTTACTCTTCCCCTTTTAACAGTTGTTACCCCAATATTTTCGAACAATGTGTAATCATTGTGATATCAGAAATATCATTTATTCATTTAGTCATAGAAGCAGCTGCTAGGTAGATTCAACATTGTTAAACCACAGACCAAAAAGTAAATGATGGAGAAATATGTATGTGTTCTTTTTTTTTTTTTTTTTTTTTTTTTTTGAGACGGAGTTTTGCTCTTGTTGCCCAGGCTGGAGTGTAATGGCGCAATCTTGGCTCACTGCAACCTCCGCCTCCTGGGTTCAGGCAATTCTCCTGCCTCAGCCTCCTGAGTAGCTGGGATTACAGGCACGCGCCACCATGCCCAGCTAATTTTTTTTTTTTTGTATTTTTAGTAGAGACGGGGTTTCACCGTGTTGACCAGGATGGTCTCGATCTCTTGACCTCGTGATCCACCCGCCTTGGCCTCCCAAAGTGCTGGGATTACAGGCTTGAGCCACCATGCCCGGCTTTTTTTTTTTTTTTTTTTTTTTTGAGATGTAATGTTGCTCTGTCACTGAGGCTGGAAAGTAGTGACACAATCTCAGCCCACTGCAACTTCCGTCTCCCACGCTCAGGCAATTCTTCTGCCTCAGCCTCCCAAGTAGCCAGATTGCATTACCACACCTGGCAAATTTTTTGTATTTTTAGTAGAGATGGGGTTTCACCATGTTGGCCAGGCTGATCTTGAACTCCTGACCTCAAGTGATCCACGCACCTCCGCCTCCCAAAGTACTGGGATTACAGGCATGAGCTACCGCGCCCAGCCTGTATGTTCTTATTTATAGAATCTATTTGGGCTTTGGCATTTGGCACTGAATATGGTTTGGGATGTTTTTGTTTGTTTTTGTTTTGTTTTGTGACAGGGTCTCACTTTGTCACCCAGGCTTGAGTGCAGTGGAGCAAACACTGCTCACTGCAGCTTTGACCTTCCAGGCTCAAGCAGTCCTCCCACCTCATCCGACTGAGTAGCTGGGACTACAGGAGTGCACCACCATGCCCAGCTAATTTTTGTATTTTTTTGTAGAGATGGGGTTTCACATGTTGCCCAGGCTGGTCTCGAACTCCTGAGCTCAAGTAGTCCACTGACCTTGGCCTCCCAAAGTGCTGGCATTACAGGCATGAGCTGCCATACCTGGCCTATTTTTAGTACTTAAGATACAATTCTTAGCCTTTTGCTTGTTCCTGATAAAGCTATAATCTGAGAAATTATCTAGTTTCAACCTTTAATAATTCAATCTTTTCCATATTTACAATCTTTATTATTTTTCTCTGTTGCATTGCAGCTTTCTATCTGCTGTCTTCTTTCTCAGTGCCTCTGTACCTTGACCTCTTACTTTTTAACCTCGGACTGCTCCAGGACTCAGCCCCTGGATCATTTCCCTTTCTACACACTCGCTTGGTGATCTCATCTTGTCTCATAGCTCATTATGTGTATGCTGATGACTGTTTTTTGGGCATTTCCACTAGGATGTCTCATAAGGTGCCTCAAACTCAACATCTTCAGAATTCCTGCTCCTCTCAAGATCCTTCCTGTAACAGTTCATGGCAGTTCTGTCCTTCTGAGATTCATCCTTGGCTTCTCTTTTTCTCATACTCCCATCTATTCTACCCTTCTCACTATCCCACTGCCTCCTCCTGTTCTAGGTCACCATCGTCTTGTATGTTAATAGATTATTTTGTTTTTGTTTTTTTTTGAGATGGAGTCTTTACTCTGTTGCCAGGCTGGAGTGCAGTGGCGCTATCTTGGCTCACTGCAACCTCTGCCTTCTGGATTCAAGTGATCCTCCTGCCTCAACCTCCTAAGTAGCTGGGACTACAGGTGCACGCCACCACACCTAGCTAATTTTTTTGTATTTTTAGTAGAGATGGGGTTTCACTGTGTTGTCTAGGATGGTTTCTATCTCTTGACCTCTTGATCTGCCCACCTCGGCCTCTCAAAGTGCTGGGATTACAGGTGTGGGTCACTGCGCCCAACCATGCAATAGATTCTTAGCTGTCAGTATTAGTTGGTTTTCATGCTGCTGATAAAGACATACCTGAGACAAGGCAATTTATAAAAGAAAAGGGTTTGTTGGACTTACAGTTCCACATGTCTGGGGAGACCTCACAATCGGCAGAAGGTGAAAGGCACATCTCAAGAGAGCTTGTACAGGGAAACTCCCCTTTTACAAACCATCAGATCTCATGAGACTTATTCACTATCACAAGAACAGTGCAGGAAAGATCCACCCCCGTAATTCAGTCACTTCCCACCAGGTTCCTCCCACCAGTTTCCTTCCACAGCACATGGGAATTGTGCGAGTTACAATTCAAGATGAAATTTGGGTGGGACACAGCCAAACCATATCACTGTCTTTCTGTTTCTCCTTTTTCAAAACAACAGCTAGAGTGGTTCTGTCAAAATGAGAGTTAGATATTATCTCCATTTTGCTCAAAACTCTTCAGTGGTGGCTGGGCGCAGTGGCTAACGCTTGTAATCCCATTTTAGGAGCCAAAGCAGGCAGATCACCTGGGCTCAGGAATTTAAGACCAGCGTGGACAACATGTCGAAATCCTATCTTTACAAAAAAATACAAAACTTAGCTAGGTGTGGTGGCCTCTGTCCCATGCCCCAGCTACTCTGGATGCTGAGTTGTGAGGATCACTTGAGACTACGAGGTTGAGGCTGCAGTGAGCTGTAATCGAGCCACTGCACACCAACCGGGGTGACACAGAGTAAGACCCTCTCTCAAAAAAAAAAAAGCCCTCTTCAGTGGTTTTTTAATTGAATATATAATAGAAGCCAAGGTCTTTATTATGACCTATAAAGCCAACATGATCTGAATCCTGTTACTCTTCTGATTTAATATTTTTCTTTTCTTTTCTTTTTTTTTTTTTTTTTTTTTTTTTCGGAGACAAAATCTTGCTCTGTTGCCCAGGCTGGAGTGAAGTGGTACAGTCATGATTCACTGCAACCCGAATCCCTAGGGCTCAAGTGATCCTCCCTTCTCAGCCTCCTGAGTAGCTGGGAGCACAGGTGTGTGCCGCCACACCTGGCTGATTTTTTTTTTTTTTTTTTTTTAAGAGATAGGCTCTCCCTATGTTGCCCAGGCTGGTTTTGAACTCCTGGCCTCAAATGATTCTCCCACCTCAGCTTCCCAAAATGCTGAGATTATAGGTGTGAGCCACCATACCCAGCCTAATCTTTTTCTTGCATCTGACATCACTATACCGCCGATCCCAGGTCACTCCACTTCAGCCACATTGGCCTCCGTGAACATCTCACAGGCTCCTGAATGAGGAATACTCACTGTTCCTTCCACCTGAAATGTGCTTCTTTCAGATAACCTCACAACTCACAGCCTCACTTTCTTTACATCTTTACTCCAGAGTGCCTTCTTATTGAGGCCTCCCTTATCCCCCTGATTAAAATGTTGTTTCTTTCTTTTTTTAATAGAATCCTTTAAACGAAAGAGAGGATGCTTTCCATACAGGTTCTCTTTCTCTAGAAAACACTAATCTGAAATTACACCATGGTGCACCCTCGCAGAACACAGTAAGAAAGTATAGGTTGGGCTGAGGGCAGCATCTCAGGCCTGTAATCCCAGCACTTTGGGAGGCTGAGGTGGGTGGATCATGAGGTCAGGAGATTGAGACCATACTGGCCAACAAGGTGAAACCCTGTCTCTACTAAAATACAAAAAATTAGCCAGGCGTGGTGGCGTGCACCTATAGTCCCAGCTATTGGGGAGACTGAGGCAGGCAAATCGCTTGAACCTGGGAGGCAGAGGTTGCAGTGAGTCAAGATCACTCCACTGCACTCCAGCCTGGCAACAGAACAAGATTCCATCTCAAAAGTAAGTATAGGTTACATATCCCTTATTTGAAATGCTTGGAGCCAGAAGTGTATTCAGTTTCAGACTTTTTGAGATTCATTTACCAGTTGACTGTCCCTAACCTGAAAATGTGAAATGTTCCAATAAGCATTTCTTTTTTTTCTCATTATTATTATTATTATTATTATTATTTATTTTATTTTATTTTTTGAGACGGAGTTTCGCTCTTGCTACCCAGTCTGGAGTGCAATGGCGCGATCTCGGCTCACCGCAACCTCCGCCTCCTGGGTTCAGGCAATTCTCCTGCCTCAGCCTCCTGAGTAGCTGGGATTACAGGCATGCGCCACCACGCCCAGCTAATTTTTTGTATTTTTTAATAGAGACGGGGTTTCACCGTGTTGACCAGGATGGTCTCGATCTCCCGACCTCGCGATCCACCCGCCTCAGCCTCCCAAAGTGCTGGGATTACAGGCTTGAGCCACCGCGCCCGGCTATTATTATTATTATTATTTTTATTTATTTTATTTTATTTTTTTTTTTTTGAGACGGAGTTTCGCTCTTATTACCCAGGCTGGAGTGCAATGGCGCGATCTCGGCTTACCGCAACCTCCACCTCCTGGGTTCAGGCAATTCTCCTGCCTCAGCCTCCTGAGTAGCTGGGATTACAGGCATGCGCCACCATGCCCAGCTAGTTTTTTGTGTTTTTAGTAGAGACGGGGTTTCACCGTGTTGACCAGGATGGTCTCGATCTGTTAACCTCGTGATCCACCCGCCTCGGCCTCCCAAAGTGCTGGGATTACAGGCTTGAGCCACCGCGCCCGGCCTATTATTATTATTTTTTAAACACCACTTCTTAGCAGGAGCAATAAGCATTTCTTTTGAGCATGATGTCAGCTCTCAAAGAGTTTTGGATTTTGGAGCATTCCGAATTTTTAGATTACGAATCCTTAGCCTGTAGTAGAGTAACAGATTTACATTAGGGAGTGATAGAGATCACCCTTGACTCAGCTTGAAAACTGGTAGCTCTGCTTAGGATAATGTAATTACTGGATAGGACCAAAAATTACAGGGTCAGAGTGTTCTGGTGTATTATGCACTTTCACTGCTATTCTATTTTTGCTTTCCCCAGTGGAAACCTATATAAGTTTATACAAATAATCTCTCAGGATCTGCCAGCTCTTAGCGCGTCTGTCTCTATCTTTTTGTCTTCTTGATGTCCAGCTAAGTTAATGGCTTCATTTTGAATATTCCATTTGGCATTTTATTTGTGATATCCCTTACCATCAACTCTACGCATGTTTGCTTGTAACCAAAAACTTAATGCATAAGCAAAATAGGAAATGCTGTATTTTGTTTTTTTTGTTTTTTGTTTTTTTGAGACAGAGTTTCGCTCTTTCTACCCAGGCTGGAGCGCAATGATGCGATCTCGGCTCACTGCAACCCCTGTCTCCTGGATTCAAGCAATTCTCCTGCCTCAGCCTCCCGAGTAGCTGGGATTACAGGCACGCGCTACCATGCCCAGCTAATGTTTTGTATTTTTAGTAGAGACAGGGTTTCACCATGTTGATCAGGATGGTCTCGATCTCTTGACCTCGTGATCCACCTGTCTCGGCCTCCCAAAGTGCTGGGATTATAGGCATGAGCCACTGCGCCCAGCCATGAAATGCTATATTTTAGTGTACAAAGTCCCTCTACATTGTTATGATTTGATATCTTTCCAGGCCATAAAGTAGAAAATACTTAACTTCTTAAGGTAAATAATATACAGGGAGTTCCTAGAGAGGGAACAGATTTTATATTCCCCATGTGATTATGCTCCTTAAACATTATCACATTAAAAACCATGGTAGCTGGTCCATTTAAAGGCCTATTCACCTCCTTATACTAACTTTAGAATAGCTGCTTCTATACCAGGCATGGTGGCTCACACCTGTAATCCCAAGTGCTTTGGGAGGCTGAGGTGAAAAGATCACTTGAGGCCAGGAGTTGAGACCAGCCTGGGGAACATCTGAGATCCCATCTCTACAAAAAATTATAAAACTAGCTAGACATGGTGGGTGCATACCTGTGGTCCCAGCTACTCAGGAGGCTGAGGCAAGAGGATCCCTTGAGCCCAGGAGTTCAAGGTTGCAGTGAGTTGCAATCACACCACTCCACTCTAGCCTGGGTGACGGAGTGAGACCCCGTCTCAGAAGAAAAAAATCTGGTCCTGATGTTTATATTTACCAGCTGCATGCAGTGTTAGGGAGTGTGAGTAGGCCAGTCTAACTCTGGTTTTCCTGTGCTCTGAGACTTTCTAAAGAGTGAGTCTTGTCATAAGGTATGTGAATAATCACAGAAAGTCTGTAGTGATCCAATTCATTCTCTGTCCCTAAATATTTCAAGGAGTCTTAAGTTCAGATACCTAGTGTTTTCAAACCCAAGATATTTTAGGCTAACTTTTTTGTTTAATTCTATTTACTTAACTTTTTGCATACAGTTCAAAAATCAAGAAGTTAATTCGTATACAGTGAAGAGTTGTCTTTGCCTCATATTCTCCCAGCTACCCAGATCCTTGGCCTTCTCTGTAGCTTTCCAGAGTTTCTTTTTACATGTACAAGCAAATATAAATATCAATTATTTGTCTTCCTTTTTTTTTTGGTTGGTCTTTTTTTTGAGCTGGTGTCTTGCCGTGTCACCCAGGCAGGAGTGCAGTGGTGCCATCTTGGCTCACTGCAACCTCCGCCTCCCAGATTCAAGGGATTCTCCTCTCAGCCTCCCGAGTAGCTGGGCTTACAGGCACGAGCCATGACACCTGGCTAATTCCTGGCTAATTTTTATATTTTTAGTAGAGATGGGGTTTCACCCTGTTGACCAAGCTGGTCTCAAACACCTGACCTCAAGTGATCTGCCCGCCTCGGCCTCCAAAGTGCTAGGATAACTTTGTGAGCCACCGTGCCGGGCCTCCTTGTCTCGCCTTTTTTAGACACCATTCTTCACCTTTTTTTTTTCTGTCAAAAAAAGCATACCTCAGCCGGGCGCAGTGGCTCAAGCCTGTAATCCCAGCACTTTGGGAGGCTGAGGCAGGCGGATCACGAGGTCGAGAGATCGAGACCATCCTGGTCAACATGGTGAAACCCCGTCTCTACTAAAAATACAAAACATTAGCTGGGCATGGTGGCACGTGCCTGTAATCCCAGCTACTCAGGAGGTTGAGGCAGGAGAATTGCTTGAACCCAGGAGGCGGAGGTTGCGGTGAGCCGAGATCGTGCCATTGCACTCCAGCCTGGGTAACAAGAGCGAAACTCCGTCTCAAAAAAAAAAAAAAAAAAAAAAAAAAGCATACCTCGTAGACACTTCTCTCACAAATTTTTTACAGCTTTATATTATTCCATTGTATAGAATGAAATGTTATAATTTACATATTAATCAGGCACTCTTGGCAGACATTTAGGTTTGTTGCTAATTTTTTGTAAATAATCTTGCATGCTGTGCCCATGTGATAGTACACTCCTAAGCCGATCTTAATTTCATGGGACTACTGTAAACACAAAATGACTGGCTTCGACCAAGAGGTTCTACTTTAATTGGTTCATCTAGTATCCTATTCTGAGATGGGCCTTGAGTTATTGGAGAATAAGAGAAAATGATGTTATCAAACCTTTGAGGTCAGGAAAACTGTTTCCATTTAGCTTTTTTAGTAGAGAAATTCTACCACATACTGTTACCCTTCAGAAGTTTTAGAGGCATCCTTCACTAATTTTTTTTCCTCCTCCTCCCCGACCAGTCCAGTTAGTCACCACATGTTGTATTCCTTCCATCCTGTTACCAGTTGTATTTGTCTGTTTTCTGTTCCCACTTCAGTATCTTGTTCAGCCTAGTTATTCACACCAGGATCTGTCTGCACTCCATCTTTTCTGTGCTCTAATTGATCCTAACACTGGTAATGGATAATGGTAGTAGGTTTTTGTTTTGTTTTGTCTTTTGAAGTGGAGTCTTGCTTTGTCACCCAGGCTAAAGTGCAGTGGTGCGATCTCGGCTTACTGCAACCTCCGCCTCCCAGATTCAAGTTGATTCTCCTGCCTCCACCTCCTCAGTAGCTGGGATTACAGGTCTGTGCCACCACACTCGGCTTATTTTTGTGTTTTTAGTAGAGGTGGGATTTCATTATGTTGGCCAGGCTGGTCTTGAACTCCTGACCTCAGGTGATCCACCTACCTCAGCCTCCCGAAGTTAATGGATAATGTTTAGTGACTGCCTGATGTGTTCTAGGCACTTTGCTAACTGCTTGTCATGTATTGACCATTTCAATCCTCATAACTGCTCTGAGATGATGGAACTATTTCCACTTCACTGGTAAAGAAACAGAGGCTCAGGAATTTTATATCTAAGAGGTGGTACAGTCAAACAGCTATGAGATGGTCTCAGTTCTTAAAAAGTTAATTAAGAGAGATGGGAATGCATTCCTTCAAACTAGAAATGCCACACTGGTCCAGAAAAGGCAGAAAAAAAAGTGAGTGGAGGAAACGGAGATTTTTATGGAAGAGGGATGTAGAATATAGGTGAATAAATGAAGTTAATTGTAAGAACATGCCAGACAGGGAAATAATGAGTAACCCGTGCTCACTTCGGCAGCACATAGACTAAAACTGGAACGATACAGAGAAGATTAGCATGGCCCCTGCGCAAGGATGACATGCAAATTCATGAAGTGTTCCATATTTTAAAATATATATATATGTATTTAAAAAAAGATTTAAAAAAAAAAAGATAAAAATAATGAGTAACCCAAGAAGACTGAATTTTGCATAGTTGGCAAATGCTGCCAGACAAGTTCACATTGAAATGTGGCATCAGATTCATTTGGAAAGCTTTTAAAAAATATTGTTGGTTCCAAATCCCACCCCAAAGCTGCTTCTGAATCAGATGGTCTTAGGCAGGGCCTTAGAATCTGTGGTGTTGATACTGTCACAGCCTATTCTGATGCATAGCCAGACCAGGGAATCACTGACTGAAGAAAGAGGAGGGGTTGGGGGTGGTAGCTCAGGCCTGTAATCCCATCACTTTGGGAAGCTGAGGTGGGTGGATCACCTGAGGTCAGGAGTTCAAGACCAGCCTGGTCAACATGGTAAAACCCCATCTCTACTAAAAATACAAAAAATTAGCCAGGCATGGTGGTGGGCACCTGTAATCCCAGCTACCCAGAAGGCTGAGGCACGAGAATCACTTGAACCAGGGAGGCAGAGGTTGCAGTGAGCAGAGGTCATGCTGTTGCACTCCAGACTGGGCAGCAAGAGTAAAACTCAGTCTCATAAAAAAATAAAAAGAATAAAAACAAGGAAGAGGTATTGGGGTGACCACAGCAGAGGATGCATTTTCTGACGAGTGACAACAGGTAAGATTAGATGAAGAACTCAGATTTGCTGGGCACAGTGGCTCATGCCTATAATCCTAGCACTTTGGGAGGCTGAGTTGGGTGGATTGCTTAAGTTCAGGAATTTGAGACAAGCCTTGGCAACATGGCAAAACCTCATCTCTGCTAAAAAATAAGGGCCAGGTGGGGTGGCTCAAGCCTGTAATCCCAGAACTTTGGGAGGCCAAGTTGGGCAGATCACTTGAGCTCAGGAATTTGAGACTAGCCTGGGGAACATAGCGAGACCCTGTCTCTAAAAAATAAAAATTTTTTTTTAAATATGCAAAAATTAGTCGGGCATAGCGGTATGCACCTGTGGTCCCAACTACTCAGGAGGCTGAAGTAAGAGGATCGCTTGAGCCTGGGAGGCAGAGGTTGTAGTGAGCTATGATTGTGCCACTGCACTCCAGCCTGAGAGACAGAGTGAGACACTGACTCAAAAAAAAAAAAAAAAGCCAGAGCTGAAGCAGTAGGCAGTGGAAACTGAGTTACCAGGTTCATCAGCAGAGATGTGTTAAGAACAGAGGGGATTTTTGTTTGTTTGTTTTGGGATTATTTGAGACAGGGTCTACCTCTGCCACCCAGGCTGGAGTACAATTGTGTGATTACAATTCACTGCCAGGGATTAAGTGATCCTCCCACCTCAGCCTCCCAAGTAGCTGGGATTACAGGCCTGTACCACCACACTCAGCTAATTTTTTAAATTTTTTTTATAGACAGGGGTCTCACTATGTTACTCAGGCTGGTCTCAAATGCCTGGGCTCCAGCAATCCCCCTCCCTCAGCCTCCCAGAGTGCTGAGATCACTGGCATGAGCCACTGTTCCCAGCCAAGAACAGTCTTACGCAGACTTTTATGGCAGCAATATGCAGGTAGGAAAGGCAATAGGAACCAAGCTAGGAGATAGTTAAGGGAACTAAGAGTCATATTACTATTGTGAGATTCTAAAAAAGAAGGGGGCATTACTTTTTTTTCAGGTAGAGTGTCACTATGTTGCCCAGGCTAGAGTGCAGTGGCATGATCTTGGCTCACTGCAGCCTCTGTCACCTGGGTTCAAGTGATTCTTCTGCCTCAGCCCCCCAAGTAGCTGAGATTACAGGCACGTGCCGTCACGCCCGGCTAATTTTTGTATTTTTAGTAGAGACTGGATTTTACCATGTTTGCCAGGCTGGTCTCAAACTCCTGACCTCAGGTGAGCCACCACGCTCAGCGTGGTCATTACTATTGTGATTCTAAAAAAGGATCAGGAATCCTTTGTCCAGAAATATGAATTAGTAACCTTGGAATCTGAGGTTTAACTCTGAAGCTTGAAAATTTTTTACTTGCAAAGAATATTAAAAAGTCATGTCCCATTTCTCTATGCGGGGCGCGGTGGCTCAAGCCTGTAATTCCAGCACTTTGGGAGGCCGAGGCGAGTGGATCACGAGGTCAAGAGATCGAGACCATCATGGTCAACATGGTGAAACCCCGTCTCTACTAAAAATACAAAAAAATTAGCTGGGCATGGTGGCGCGTGCCTGTAATCCCAGCTACTCAGGAGGCTGAGGCAGGAGAATTGCCTGAACCCAGGAGGTGGAGGTTGCAGTAAGCCGAGATCGCACCATTACACTCCATCCTGGGTAACAAGAGTGAAACTCCGTCTCAAAAAAAAAAAAAAAAAAAAAAAAAAGTCATGTCTGGGTATGATTCACGCCTGTAATCTCAGCTCTTTGGGAGACCAAGACCAGAGGATTGCATGAGGCCAGAAGTTCAACACCAGCCATTTTGCCCAGGCTGGTCTCGAGCTTCTGAGCTCAAGGGACCCTCCTGTCTTGGCCTCCCAAAGTGCTGGGTTTACAGGCATAAGCCCCATCAGGCCTGGTCTTAACTATAATTTAAAGTAAAAATATTAGTACAGATTGAATATCCCTAACCTGAAAATCTGAAATGCTCTAAAATCTGCACCTTATTCAGTGCTGACATGATGCTCAAAGGAAATGCTTATGGGAGCATTTCAGATTTTGGAAGTTAGAATTAAGGGTGTTAAACCAATAAGTATATTCCATATATCCCTAAATCTGAAAAAAAAATCTGAAATCTGAAACACTTGTGTTCTTAAGCATTTCACACAGGGATACTCAACATGTGTTTGCTTTTAAAAAAAGAAAAAAAATCACTCTGGAAAGAGGACATAGGAAACAATTACAGATATGGGGAGATCCCTTAGGAGGCCACTGCAATAGACTAGCTAAGAGGCGATGGTAGCTTGAGTAGGTAGGGACATGGAGCTAAAAGTGGACAGATGCAAGTGATATTGAGGTGGCAAAATTGCCAGAAACTTCATGATGGATTAAATACAGGGTCATTGAGAGAGATTAAAAGGTGTCTTCTTCGGTTTCTGCGCTGGGCAACTAGATGAATGGAGATCCAGTTTGGTAGGAGTGGAAAGGGGTATGGCAGGGGGAGATGCTCATGATTTTTGTATGGAATACCAAAGTATTGAGTACGTCAAGTGGAACGTGGAATTTCTGTATTTTTAAGTTTTCCAGTGAATCTGATGTATACTATAGTTTAAGAACTTTTTTTTTTTTTTTTTTTTGAGACGGAGTTTCGCTCTTGTTACCCAGGCTGGAGTGCAATGGCGCGATCTCGGCTCACCGCAACCTCCGCCTCCTGGGTTCAGGCAATTCTCCTGCCTCAGCCTCCTGAGTAGCTGGGATTACAGGCACGTGCCACCATGCCCAGCTAATTTTTTGTATCTTTAGTAGAGACGGGGTTTCACCATTTTGACCAGGATGGTCTCGATCTCTTGACCTCGTGATCCACCCGCCTCAGCCTCCCAAAGAGCTGGGATTACAGGCTTGAGCCACCGCGCCCGGCAGTTTAAGAACTATTGACGTTGGCCAGGCACATTGACTCATGCCTGTAATTCCAGCACTTTTGGAGGCTGAAACAGGTGGATCACCCGAGGTCAGGAGTTCAAGACCAGCCTGGCCAACATGGTGAAACCCCAGCTCTACTAAAAATACAAAAATTAATCGAGCATAGTGGTACATGCCTATAATCTCAGCTACTTGAGAGGCTGAGGCAGGAAAATCACCTGAACCTGGGAGTCAAGAGTTTTACATTGAGCCACTCCAGCCTGGGCAACAGAGCAAGACTCTGTCTCAAAAAAAAAAAAAAAAAAAAAAAAAAAAGGAGAGAGAAAAGAACTGTTGATATAAAGAAAAAGAAATAGAGAATTATTGATGGAGGAGTGTCCAAGTGTTAGATCAGACAATGGTAATGACACAGAAGATGAAGAAAGTGGTTTATTTTTGTTTTAGTTTTGAGACAGGGTCTGGCTCTGTTGCCCAGACTGGAGCACAGTGTTGCAATTACAGCTCACTGCAACCTCTGCCTCCTGGGCTCAAGCCGTCCTCCCACCTCAGCCTCCTGAGTAGCTGGGACCTCAGGCACACACCACCAAATGCAGTTAATTTTTTAAATCTTTTTTTTTAGAGATGGGGTTTTGCCATGTTGTCCAGGTTGGTCTTGAACTCCTGAATTCAAGAGATGTGCCTGCCTTGGCCTCTCAAAGTGCTGGGATTACAGACATGAGCTGCCACACCCCACTTGCATTAGCTGTTTCTAGGAAGTGACAGGTTGGAACAGAGGCTATATTCCTATCTATCCTGTTCTTGGGTCAGCTAAACTCTTTTTTATATATATTTTGTACTAATTTGTTTGTCATAAGACTTCTTTGCAACAGGGCTAGCACAACTGTTGACTTTGTCCGCTTTTATCACTAGCCCTTTGGCCTCAGCACTGCTACCAATTCCTTCCCTTTTGTGGAATTGAGCCCTGGGCCCACTGACCCCAATGCAGTGTATCAGATTATTTTCAACATCTTACCTGGATTTCTTTTACTTTTTCCTGACGCAATGAGATCAAAACCAAACAGCTGTAGTCTTGACAAGCTACTTTAGTAATCACCTAGGTATACTATATTTTCCTCTAGAAAATCTCTCTCTCTCTGTCTCTCTCTCTCTCTCTCTCTCTCTCTATATATATATATATTTATGTATGTATATATGTGTGTGTGTGTGTGTGTGTGTGTGTGTGTGTGTATATATATATATATATATATATAGAGAGAGAGAGAGAGAGAGAGAGAGAGAGAGATTTCTAGAGGAAAATATAGGTATTTATATATTTTTTTGAGACAGAGTCTCACTCCATCGCCAGGCACCAGGCTGGAGTACAGTGGCATGATCTCGGTTCACTGCAACTTCTACCTCCTGGGTTCAAGCAATTCTCCTGCCTCAGCCTCCCGAGTAGCTGGGACTACAGGCGCACACCACCACGCCCAGCTAATTTTTGTATTTCTAGTAAAGATGGGGGTTTCACCATGTTGGCCAGGATGGTCTCGATCTCTTGACCTCGTGATCCGCCCGCCTCGGCCTCCCAAAGTGCTGGGATTACAGGCATGAGCCACCGAGCCTGGCCTATATATATTTTTCATTTATTTTATTTTTTTGAGACAGGGTCTTCGTCTGTCACCCAGGCTCACTGCAACCTTAGCATCCCAGTAGCTGGGACTACAGGCACACGCTACCACACCCGGCTAATTTTAGTAGAAATGTTGCAGTCTCACCAATGTACCTTAATATTAACAGTTTAACTTGTGAGGTATCACCCTGAGTTCTTTGTCTCACCTCCAACATGATAAAGGAGCGTGGTCACAAGGACAAAGTTGGTGCGAAGGTTTAATAAGCGAAAGGAGAAAGTTCTCCACAGAGAGGGGAGTCCAAGTGGATTGCTTGGTTACAGCTGAATGCAAAATACTTTTATAAGAAACTGCTCTCCTCCTTGTAACTGTTTGAGTAACTTTTCTTACCAGTATAAAGCTGTCTTTGAAACTCCTGTTTCCAGCTGTAGGATTGTTTCTAAGCACAAAGTGCAGCTTCTCCTGTTTGTATAACTGTTTGTTTTAGGTAAGTCCCCCTTCTTCCTGTGCAATTTCCCACGGCCCCCACTGTGTATATGCCTGAAAAGGGGAGGAAACTATACACAGGTTAGTGAGCTCCTGGGAGCTCACTAATTATACGAAGATCAAAAAGGCTTCTTTTTTTGTTTGTTTGTTTTTTGAGACAGTCTCGCTCTGTTGTCCAGGCTGGAGTGCAGTGGTGCAATCTCGGTTCACTGCAACCTCTGCCTCTCGGGTTCAAGCAATTCTCCTGCCTCATCCTCCGGAGTAGCTGGGACTACAGACCCATGCCACCATGCCCAGCTATTTTTTGTATTTTTAGTAAAGATGCAATATCACCACGTTAGCCAGGATAGTCTCAATCTCCGGACCTCGTGATTGGCCTGCCTCAGCCTCCCAAAGTGCTGGGATTGCAAGCATGAGCCACCCGACCAATCAGAAAAAGGCTTCTTTGCTTTACTGCCTCCTCACCTGTTCAGGTTTTCCTGTGCAGCAGCAGCAGCTGCTGTGATTTTTCAGGCAAGAAGTTCTAGAGGCCTGGCCTTAACTGTTTACCTAATGGATTTTTCCTTTTCTTCTCCCTCAGAGATGGGGTTTCATCATGTTGCACAGGCTGGTCTTGAACCCCTGAGCTCAGGCAGTCGTTCACCTTGGCCTCCCAAAGTGCTGGGATTACAGGCATAAGTCACCGCACCCAGCCATTTTTATTTCTGAAAATAGAATTCTCTAATATACTTGAATAAAAAAATCTATATTTCATTTATTAGAAATTAGTTAACCTCAGGCCGGGTGCGGTGGCTCACGCCTATAATCCCACCACTTTGGGAGGCCAAGGTGGGTGGATCACGAGGTCAAGAGATCGAGACCATCCTGGTCAATATGGTGAAACCCCATCTCTACTAAAAATACAAAAAATTAGCTGGGCGTGGTGGCGCGTGCCTGTAATCCCAGCTACTCAGGAGGCTGTTTGAGGCAGGAGAATTGCTATGAGCAATTCTCAGGAGGCGGAGGTTGCTATGAGCCGAGATCGCACCATTGCACCCCAGCCTGGGTAACAAGAGCGAAACGCCATCTCAAAAAAAAAAAAAAAAAAAAAATAGAAATTTGTTAACCTCGTATCATGGGTCAGACACTGTGCTAGGCACTTGTTATTTCAAATTAAATAAGACATGGCTATGTCAAGGAGCTGGGAAAAAAACTGATACCTGTATACGCATACACATCCCTGTCTAGCTTTTTTCTCTTGATAAATGCATAGACTTCTAAAATATCTAAATCTGAATCCAACTTCTTTGTGTGAAAAAGAAGGCCAAATCAGTCTCTCTGGTTGAGACTATAATTAACGGGGTCTTTTAATGTATACTTTATGCAGCCGAGATGTTCCCTTTCTTTTTCACAATGCCTCTATAATTAAAATGCAGATTTTCCCCCCAAAGGAGAGTGTGTTTTTCTGTGGTCTTAATCTGGATTCATAGATCTCAGCAAATCTATGGATTCGTGTCTTTGTGGTCCTTAAACATTCCATGATTATATGCAAAATTGTGGAATTTGGTATACATGAGTGCTTTTCATATTTATTTTTAATCCAGAATGGATCAAAAACAACAGTCATGAAGGATGTAGGTGCCAGACACAGGGCAGAAGGTAGCAGAAAACTAGATCTGAGGGAATTTAGGGCCCCTAGCCTCATTAATCTACAAACATGGCACAAGCGGCTTACCTTGCAAGGCCTCAGTTCAAGCACCCTCTCAATTTCTTAAAATAGAAAGAGTTCTTAATTTTTATCAAATTCTCAAAGGATTCTGTTACCCCAAAATATTAAGAATTATTGTACTATTAAAACATTTGTTAGAGACAAGTACAGGCAACATAGACATTGTCGCTACTAAAAATTTAAAAAAATATATATATAGGGGTGTGGGGCCAGGCACAGTGGCTCACACCTGAAATCGCAGCACTTTGGGAGGCCAAGGTGGGTGGATCACCTGAGGCTGGGAGTTTGAGACCAACCTGGCCAACATGGTGAAACCCTACCTCTACTAAAAATGCAAAAATTAGCTGGGCGTGGTGGCATATGCCTGTAATCCCAGCTACTAGGGAGGCTGAGGCAGGAGAATTGGTTAACCTGGGAGTCAGAGGTTGCAGTGAGCCAAGATTGTGCTGCTGCACTCCAGCCTTGGTGACAGATCAAGACTCCTTCTCCAAAAAAAAAAAAAAAAATGTTAGAGACCAGCCCAGGCAACATAGTGCCTCTACTAAAAATAAATATTAAAAAGTAGGGGTGTGGTAGCACACACCTGTAGTTGCTGTTACCTACTCAGGAGGCTGAGGTTGGAGGATCCCTTGAGCCTGGAAGGTTGAGGCTGCAGTGAACTATGATTTTGCCACCACACTCCAGCCTGGGTGATAGAGCAAGACCCTGTCTCAAAAAACAAAAACAACACAAACTGATTAGGTTTTGGTTTATGACTATTTAACATCATTTACTTTTTAGATGTTTTCACTAAAGTTTGTTTTAAGAAACCTGCAAATCAATATCAATACAATTTTTATATGAATACAATATTTGAAGCTTACACTTAAACATTAAAATTTGTTTTTACTTTTAACAATATTGTGATCATGCTACTTTTTTTGTTTGTCTTTAGTACCAGGACCCTCTGGTGATAATGGCATCAGTGTTACTATGATCTTAGTGGCCTGGATGGTTATTGCATTGATCTTGTTCTTACTGAGACCTCCTAACCTAAGAGGATCAAACCTACCTGGAAAGCCAACCAGTCCTCATAATGTAAGTGTTACAGATTTTAAATGGTTTTGGGTAAGTGAATATATGTGGCCTAAGGCAGGGAAGGACTTTGTTTTGACTAAAATATCTAAATTGGCAAAAGGAACATTTAACTCATAGAGTATTCTACCAGTGTAGTTCTATTAAATCTTGCAGTTTAGAGCTGGGCACGGTAGCTCATGCCTGCAGTCCCAGGACTTTGGGAGGCCAGGGCAGGTGGATCACCTGAGGTCAGGAGTTTGAGACCAGCCTTGCCAACATGTCGAAACCCCATCTCTACTAAAAATACAAAAATCAGCTGGCTGTGGTGGTACGTCCCTGTAATCCCAGCTACTCGGGTGGCTGAGATGGGAGAATCGCTTGAACCCAGGAGTTGGAGGTTACAGTGAGCTACTGCACATTGCACTGTAGCCTGGAGTGACACTCCACACCACTGCACACTGCACTCCAGCCTGGATGACGGAGCAAAACTCCGTCACAAAAAAAAAAAAAAAAAAGAAATTTGTGGTTCCAAGATTTAATTAATGGCTTACTCTTTGTGGAGTTAAATATAGAAAGAAGCAGAGACTAGAAGCCCAAAAACAATTTAAAAATGAATTCCAATTTTTTTTTTTTTTTTGAGACAGGGTCTTGTTTTGCCTCCCAGGCTCAAGTTACCCTCCCACCTCAGCCTCCCAAGTAGCTGGGACCACAGACATGCAGTAACACACCTGGCTAGTTTTCTGTGTGTTTTTTTTTTGTAGAGACGGGGTTTTGCCAGGTTGCCCAGGCTTGAATTCCAATCTTTACTCACATGAAAAGCATCAAAAATAATCCATTTTATAACCCACAGCAATATTGCTTAAATCTCAGTTCTCCACTGTCCAGTTCTGTCTGCCTCACAGTTGATCCCTTGCCTCTCATGCTTTCAGCCCCTAAACTTTTAGTAGCTTCAGTTCAAATGTTTGACCCCCTTCTGTCCTACCTATTCAGTAGAGACACTGAGCCTATTTTATTTTATTTTCCTATCCTATTTCTCTCAAACCTGTTTTCCATTTCTGCCTCACAGGAAATCAGCTGACTAGCAAAAGGAGAGTTCGAAATCATTCATGTTGATAAATCTTTTTTTTTTTTTTTTTTGAGACGGAGTTTCGCTCTTGTTGCCCAGGCTGGAGTGCAATGGCGCGATCTCGGCTCACCGCAACCTCCGCCTCCCGGGCTCAGGCAATTCTCCTGCCTCAGCCTCCTAAGTAGCTGGGATTACAGGCACGCGCCACCACGCCCAGCTAGTTTTTTGTATTTTTAGTAGAGACGGGGTTTCACCATGTTGACCAGGATGGTCTCGATCTCTCGACCTCGTGATCCACCCGCCTCGGCCTCCCAAAGTGCTGGGATTACAGGCTTGAGCCACCGTGTCCGGCCCTGATAAATCTTGATAGTCACAATTACAACCATTTTTAGAACCTTCTAAGTTAAAACTGTGATAAAATGACCCAACAGGGAGTTTTCAGTACTATCTTTAATAGAACCTCTGTTGGCCAGGTGTGGTGGCTCACGCCTATAATCGAAGCACTTTGGGAGGCAGAGGCAGAAGGATCACTTTAGCTCAGGAGTTCAAGACCACCCTGGGCAACATGATTTTAGTAGAGACAGAAACCCTGTGGATGTGGTGGCGTGCACCTGTAGTCCCAGCTACTTGGGAGGCTGAGGCATGAGAATTGCTTGAGCTTGGGAGGCAGAGGTTGCAGTGAGCCAAAAAAAAAAAAAAAAAAAAAAGAACCTCTGTTAAAGGATTCCTTTTAGTCCTTTTCAGAACCAGTATTTATGTGTTTTTTTAAATACTGGATTTGAATATTATCTCCTTAAAAATATTTCCATACATATGCGAATTACGTCAATTTAGCCATTCTACAAATATATACATATTTCAAAACCTGTTGTATTTGACAAATATATATAATTTTTGTCAATATAAATAAAATGTTAAAATTTATAATAAAAACTATAAGATGACAGCATCAAAAAATAAAGGAAACTTTTGATAGATTTGCTTGGGTTTTTTTTGTTTTTTGGTTGTTTTTTGAGAGTCTCATTCTGTTGCCCAGGCGGAGTGTAGTGGTACAATCTTGGCTCACTGCAGCCTCTGCCTCCCAGTTTCAAGCAATTTTTCTGCCTCAGCCTCCCGAGTAGCCAGGATTACAGGTACACACTACCATGTCTGGCTAATGTTTGTATTTTTAGTAGAGATGGTATTTCACCATGTTGGCTTGGCTGGTCTCAAGCTCCTGACCTCAGGCACTCCTCCTGCATCGGCCTCCCAAAGTGCTGGGATTACAGGCATGAGCCACTGCGCCTGGCCAGATTCGCTTGTTGAATACCAGATTATCCCACTAATTCTCTTCTCCAACCTTTACCATGTGGAATTGCTAAAGTAATTGTTTCTTTTCTCCAGTGTTGTGGTGTTGATATTAGAAGTTCAGTTAGACTCATTTTTTTATATAAGAGAAAGCAAATGTGCAATGTTAATTGGTCAATGTTTTGTTTTTTTAAGTACTACATTTAGAAATGTAGCACAGAAAGAAAAAATATCAAAAAGAAAAACACATACACACACAAGATATGTAGCATGCTAACTTAAAGAAGGCATTATTAGCACTATATAAAAAGCCTTACGTTTATTTTTGTTTTTTCTTGGAGAAGAGAGTATTTACAAAACAGCTTGCATATTGTCTTGATAACATGTTTATTCCTTAGCCTTTTTTCTTACTTTCTTTGTATAGCTTTGTTACTTTCATATCAAAGAGTAACTTCCTCAATGTTTGGAGCTAAAGAAACAGAACTCTTGCGGGGCATGGTGGCTCACGCCTGTAATACTAGCACTTTGGGAGGCCAAGGTGGGTGGATCACCTGAAGTCGGGAGTTCAAGACCAGCCTGGCCAACATGGTAAAACCCCATCTTAAAAAAAAAGATAAGGCCGGGCGCGGTGGCTCAAGCCTGTAATCCCAGCACTTTGGGAGGCCGAGGCGGGTGGATCACGAGGTCGAGAGATCGAGACCATCCTGGTCAACATGGTGAAACCCCGTCTCTACTAAAAACAAAAAATTAGCTGGGCATGGCGGCACGTGCCTGTAATCCCAGCTACTCAGGAGGCTGAGGCAGGAGAATTGCCTGAACCCAGGAGGCGGAGGTTGCGGTGAGCCGAGATCGCGCCATTGCACTCCAGCCTGGGTAACAAGAGCGAAACTCCGTCTCAAAAAAAAAAAAAAAAAAAAAAAAGATAAAAGAAACAGAACTCTTGGCCAGGTGCAGTGACACACCTGTAATCCCAGCACTTTGGGATGCCAAGGCAGGCAGATCATGTCAGGAGATCGAGACCATCCTGGCTAACATGGTGAAGCCTTGTCTCTACTAAAAAGGCAAAAAATTAGCCGGGTGTGGTGGCACGTGCCTGTAAGTCCCAGCTACTCAGGAGGCTGAGGCAGGATAATTGCTTTAACCCAGGAGGCAGAGGTTGCAGTGAGCCGAGATTGCACCACTGCACTCCAGCCTGGATGACAGAGTGAGACTCCATCTCAAAAAAAAAAAAAAAAAAAAAAAACATTAAAATGATAAGTGCAAGATTATACTCTACTGGACCTTAATTCATTTAGGCCCGTGTTTCTAGAAATAGTAGTTCCAATATCTTAGGAATAAGTGAGAAAATGTATTGAGACTAATTCCAAGTAGAATTATTGATCACCCCCAACTTAGATCTCATGTCAGGGTAAATAAATAAAATCTTGAAGAATCTTAAAAACTGTGATCTTTCCTTTACAGTTCACTTGCTGTCTATTGCAAGTTAACAGAAGTCAATTCGAAGTTGCTTAATCAAAAAAATTCAGAGATAGCATCAGTGTTAAGAAAGTTTAACAATGTATCAAAGACCTAGTTTCTTTCCTCATACCATTGGCTTCATTCCAAGATGGGCTCTTCTTAGGGTCATAGGATGACTGCCAGAAGCAACTGCAGCCACATGCTTTCTTGTGGATATTCAGTATTGAGAAACAGAAGTTCCTACCTTCATTTTAAATATACAGTACTTTGCTTAGCCAATCACTTTAGCAAGAGGGCTGAAGATAGTTTTGTTGGTTTGAAGACCACTTCTCGGGCTAGCAGGAGTGATCGCGTCACTGTTACACAAATTCTTTCTGTCTTCCATACTACAGGGAAAGATGAGACAAATGTTGGAGAATCACAGTGTTCTTGAAGCTAGTGTTCCCTCATGTAAAAACATATGAAAAGTCCAAATAAGCATATAATTGGGGTGGGAGGGTGGGGGCATTGCTGCTCAGTTCTTTCTTACATGTTAAGGTTGGTTGCCCTGGGAATTAATAAGTCAACTTTTTAAAAAGTAATAAAAATTTTTAAATTTTTTAAAAGTCAATTACATAATTTCTTTCTTTCTCATGCCAGGGACAAGATCCACCAGCTCCTCCTGTGGACTAACTTTGTGATCTGGGACGTGAAAATGGTTAACACCTTGCACGACCAAACGAACGAAGATGACCAGAGTACTCTTAACCCCATTAGAACTGTTTTTCCTTTTGCATCTGCGATATGGGATGGTTTGTTTTCATGAGCTTCTAGAAATTTCACTTGCAAGCCTATTTTTGCTTCCTGTGTTATCACTATTCCTATTTACAATATATTTGAGTGAATGATTATATTTTTTAAAAGTTATGGCTTTTTTGGTTGTCCTAAACTTAAACATTCCTCTCATTCTGTTTGTAACTGTGATTAAAATTTTTGTGGTAATTTCTGGCCTGATTGAAGGAAATTTGAGAGCGCTGCATTTATATATTTTAAATAGTTTTGATAGGTTTTTAAATTGCTTTTTTTCATAAGGTATTTATAAAGTTATTTGGGGTTGTCTGGGATTGTATGAAAGAAAATCAGAACCACACTGTATTTACATTTACCTTGGTAGTTTATTTCTGGATGGCAGTTTTCTCTAATTTTTGGGACTGTGGTAGCTCTTGGATTGTTTTGCAAATTACAGCTGAAATCTGTATCATCCATTAAACTGGCTTATGTGGCTGGAATAGGAAAAGAGAAAAAATATATAAAATGGTTGTTTACTAATTTTGTACTCCCATTAAAAATCTCTAATGTTAAGAAAACTTTAAATAAACATGATTGATCAATATGGCAGATGATTTACAGTCCATTATATAACATTTGTAAACCACTCAACACTAGCCTTACAAGGTTCATGAAAGGAGGAAAACATTAATTCTTTCTGCCTTTGCTGACATAATCTATACAGTAATAATAGAAGCTGTAATTTATTTTTAAAATGAGTACCTCTTGGGAAGCTTCTCTTCTGTTATAACTCTTCCCTGTTAAAATCAAAATCTTAGGCCGGATGCAGTGGCTTATGCCTGTAATCCTAGCACTTTGGGAGGCCAAGGCAGGCAGATCACTTGAGGTCAAGAGTTTGAGACCAGCCTGGCCAACATGGTGAAATCCTGTTTCTACTGAAAATACAAAAATTAGCCAGGGGTGGTGTGTGTGCCTGTAATCCAGCTACTTGGGAGGCCGAGGCAGGAGAATCGCTTGAACCCAGGAGGCAGAGGTTGCAGTGAGCCGAGATCACGCCATTGCTCCAGCCTGGGCGACAGATCGAGACTCCCTCTCAAAAAATTTTTTTTTAAATCTTAAAGCTGGCCGGGCGCGGTGGCTCAAGCCTGTAATCCCAGCACTTTGGGAGGCCGAGGCGGGTGGATCACGAGGTCGAGAGATCGAGACCATCCTGGTCAACATGGTGAAACCCCGTCTCTACTAAAAATACAAAAAATTAGCTGGGCATGGTGGCGTGTGCCTGTAATTCCAGCTACTCAGGAGGCTGAGGCAGGAGAATTGCTTGAACCCAGGAGGCGGAGGTTGCGGTGAGCCGAGATCGCGCCATTGCACTCCAGCCTGGGTAACAAGAGCGAAACTCCGTCTCAAAAAAAAAAAAAAAAAAAAAAAAAAAAAAAAAAAAAATCTTAAAGCTATATTAGGGCCTGTTAGGTTATTGACATTTGAATGCCTATTTGCTTATTTACTCCATTGAGTCTTTTGTTACCCTCTGACCTATAAAAAATTTTAATAAATTACTGGTTTACTCAAAGGGAAAAGGAGGAAAATGAGAAACAAGCATCTTTTCTTCACCCCTTATCTCATTCCTGTTTGGTAATAGGATGAATTGGGTGGGAATGAATATTAAATATGAGAGAAATTTTGAAATATATAAAAAAGTAAAAGGTTGTATTGTTTTGTTCAGTTTGAAATAAAGTGAATACCAAAAGCACTTAAAAATGTCTGCGTGGGCCTGGCACGGTGGCTCACGCCTGTAATCCCAGCACTTTCGGAGGCCAAGGCAGGTGAGCCACCTGAGGTCAGGAGTTTAAGACCAGCCTGGCCAACATGGTGAAAGCCCATCTCTACTAAAAATACAAGAATTAGCCAGGTGTGCTGGTGTGTGCCTGTAATCCCAGCTACTAGGGAGGCTGAGGCAAGAAATCGCTTGAACCCAGGAAGTGGTTGCAGTGAGCTGAAATCGTGCCACTGCTCTCCAGCCTGGGTAACAGAGTGAGACTCCATCTCAATAAAATAAATAAAAATTAAAATGTCTGTATGACCCATGTGGTTATGAAATTTTTTCCTAGCAAATGATTGCAGATGATTTATGGGGGCTAGAAGATATTTTGCTATCAATGTAAAGATTTTTTTTCCTTAGGTCAGTCTATTCACTGTATAGATCTGGTAAATTACTTGTATGAACTAAATAAATTCTCTGTATCACTGTACTGTTTAATAGTCTCTCGTACAATTGTGATACTCATAAGGTATTTTCCCCCTTTATTGTGATTACATTCTAGACCATAAACTTTGTAAGGGCATTTTTTCATTATAGAATCTAATATTGATTGCTTGAATTCCTCCTTGTACATCTTGGCTTTGTGCTCAATTTCCTGAAATAATATAACCAACTCTAAATTACTTGTGTTAATGGATGGGTAAGTTAAATCCTGGATAAATTAACCCCACAGAATAAAGGTTTTTCCTCTTGCTGGGGCCTACTGGAAGCCTTCCTAACTCTATAGCTGGTAAAGTAGAGCAGAAAGAGCCAGAATGGCTTAAGATAGAGCTAAATCCCTATAGGATTCCATTTTCTGCCTTTGCCTCTTGAACTTTGAAGGCTTGCCCATATATCCTCACAATCTGTTCTCTGAGCTGCTAGAAGGCCACTCCCTGATAAGAGATACTGATGTAGTCACTGAATCTGTGGCTCACAAATCATTGAAAATTGGCTGTGTGGGTTGGGCACAGTGACTCATGCCTGTAATCCCAACACTTGGAAGGCTGAGGCGAATGGATCACTTGAGGTCAGGAGTTTGAAACTAGCCTGGCCAACATGGTGAAAACTTATCTCTACAAAAAATACAAAAATCAGCTGGGTTTGGTGGCACCTGCCTGTAGTCTCTGCTACTCCGGAGGCCAAAGCAGTAGAATTGCTTAAGCCCGGGAGGCAGAGGTTGCAGTGAGCCAAGATTGCATCACTGCACTCCAGCCTGAGAGACAGAATGCGACCCAGTTTAAAAAAAAAGAATTGGCTTTAGTGGAAGAAGTGGCTGAAACTTGGATACAGAATGTCTCATATTAGACACCTGAAAATCTGAATTCTTGTTTTGAAATGGAGTTTTGCTCTTTCACCCAGGCTGGAGTGAAGTGGTATAATATTGGCTCACTGCAACCTCCACCCGCTGGTCCAAGCGATTTTCCTTCCTCAGCCTTCTACTCTGAGTAGCTGGGATTATAGGAGCCCACCACCATGCCTGGCTAATTTTTGTATTTTTAGTAGGGACGGGGTTTTGCCATGTAGGCCAGTCTGGTCTTGAACTCCTGACCTCAGGTGATCCACTCGCCTTGACCTCTCACAGTGCTAAGATTACAGACATGAGCCACTGCACCCAGCTGGAAAATCTGGATTCTTATTCTTAGTTCTTCATTTCTGTCACATGCAATTAATTGACATTTCGTCTACATGTATTAGCCTTTTCCTACATGAACCATGTATTTACTTAGTAACCATGAAGTATTTAGTGTTGGATTTCTTGTAAAATTTCTCTGCATTCCTGAGACAGTGTACATACATAAAATATTCTTGTTGACCTAGTAATTTATATTGTTGAAGCTTCTACCTGTGGCCTTTTTATTGAGCACACTCTTAATCATCATTTGGCTTGTAAACATTCACCTGAACTGTGGCTACAATCCTTTTTAAATAATCTGGGAAAAAGGAAAAATAAAGCTTACATTTTCACAGTTTTGGCTCTTAAACACATTCCACAAATGTCATTAAAAATTTGTTTTAGGTCAGTCATGGTGGCTTATGCCTATAATCCCAGCAGTTTGAGAGGCTGAGGCAGGAGAATTGCTTGAGCCCAGGAGTTTGAGACAAGCCTGGGCAATATAGCAAGACCCTGTCTCTACCAGAAAAAAAAAAGTTTATTTTGTTTTAGAGTCACTTAATGTATTTTTATGCACAAAAATGGTGGAAGGTTTTGTTTTTGTTTTTTGCTTTCCATGTGGGAAAGGTTAACACTGGAACTGTTTCTAGTAAAAGATTTTTTTCAGGTTGGGTATGGTGGCTCGTGCCTGTAATCCCAGCACTTTGGGAAGCCAAGGCAGGTGGCTTACCTGAGGTTAGGAGTTCAAGACCAGCCTGGCCAGCATGGAGAAACCCTGTCTCTACTAAAAATACAAAAGTATCCAGCTGTGATGGTGCATGCCTGTAATCCCAGCTACTTGGAGGCTGAGGCAGGAGAATCGCTTGAATCTAGGAGGCCTGGAGGTTGCAGTGAGCCAAGATAATGCCATTGCATTCCATCCTGGGCAACAAGAGTGAAACTCTGGCTCAAAAAAGAAAAAGAAAGAAAAGAATTTTCTTCATGTTACCTATCCAAGCACTGTCCCATGGTCAGCAAGTCACATTTTACAATGTGGATTTTCCAAAAAAATTATTGAGTACAGCCATTGTATGGCTTCTTTTAGTGTCTTTCTGTTATGTGGTAGTGTTATGGAATTACCAGTACCTTAAATTTTCAAAGGAACCTTGGAAGTCTATCACTCTAAATGAAAGTCTGTCACTCTACATAAATATGTGCTCAAATTTGACCAACTCAGTTTAAGACACAAAACAGTAATTTGAAGAACAAAAAATGAAGAGTTTACAATTAATGGGTTAAATTTTTGTTGTTGCAATAGTAAGTTTAGTCCTCTTATATTTCTAAATGAAAAACGATAGGTATTTGTTACCATGTGTGAAGATTACTTTGTTAAAAGCAAAGTGTGATGTGCTAAATGTTCATTACTGTTTTTATATGTTTAAATCATGCCAAACAAAAATCATGTCTGTGCCATTCAGGGTCTATTGTTAGTCTTTTTCTGAGTACTTGGATTGGGATAAAGGGCTTGTACTATGCACTTTTTATTAATGAATAAATAGAAAACATTAGTAACACTTTTTGTTTTCTGTTTGGCTTTTGTGGGAAGAGAAGCAAGCATCTTTTGCTTAGTAGGTGTTAACATCCTATATTAAACAATGTCTTTGTAAGACATAACTAAAGACATTCCTAAGACAGAACTTAAGTTTTAAGAAAAGTTGTGAGAAAAATACTTATAAAATATGCAGTATGGGGCCAGTATTCAGAAGTAGAGCTTCTCTCTTGGAAATTAGATTGCAGTCACATTTCTTTGGTTATTTTCTTTCTCTCTCTCTTCCTAGAATACCAGGTAAAATAGACATTTGCTTTGAGGGACTAATATCCAATACTGTTAATTATTTGAGCAGACATACCTTCCTCAAAAGGAGCTAGACCTGTCACTGTACTGAAGTCACAAGAGAAAATTTACTTCTGTGACCTGGAATGTGTCCGGACATTAAATATCATTAAATACTCATATACATGTAAAAATAGTAACATTGCTCTGGCATGATTTTGATGTCAGTGTATATATAATAACTTAAGTGTTATTTAAAATAGATAAATTTGTGAAATAACAATTTCCAGGAGACGGTCAACTTTTTATGGTTCAATCTAAAGATAGTCATGTACATGTCAATGGATATCTGAATGATCAGTAAAACTTTATTAAATGACTCTGCTGCAATACTAATTTTCCTCTCATAAAATGGAATTCAAGTAAGTTTCTTGCTCTCTGGCATTCTCCTGATGATTTTCTCAGTTCTAGATCTCAATCTGTAGAGTTGTTGGGGTCTTTTCCCCCCAAAAGATGCTCCATAAACACCAACTACAATTATCTTTCATGATCATATTTTTAAGAATTGGAGTTACCAGTATGATCTTCTCCCATTAGTTGCTTGTAAGGGACTTTAGTGTGGATATATCTTCTCAAACAAATGTATTATGTTCATTCAGTAAAGATTTCAACAAATTTTTATATTTGTTGCTTTCCATAAATGGATTTTATTCAGGATTAGATTACAGAAACCATTTAAAACCATCAGATGCCAAATGAAGATGTCTACTGAAGTTATTGGGGAGATATTTGGGAGGCAAGGATTATGTAGGGGTGAAAACAATATATGTAGTTTTAAGGATAAAGCAACTTTTTTTTTTTTTTTGAGAGAGTCTTCCTCTGTCACCCAGGCTGGAGTACACTGGCACAGTCTCTGCTCACTACAGCCTCTGCCTCAGGTTCAAGCGATTCTCCTGCCTCAGCCTCCTGAGTAGCTGGGATTACAGGCAAGCACTGCCACGCCCAGCTGAGTTTTGTATTTTCAATAGAGATGGGGTTTTACCATCTAGGCCAGGCTGGTCTTAAACTCCTGCCCTTGTGATCCACCCACCTTGGCCTCCCAAAGTGTTGGGATAACAGGCGTGAGCCACCACACCTGGCCAGGATAAAGCAACTTTCATATCAATACATGTTTTTTGTTTGTTTGTTTGTTTGTTTTTTGAGACGGAGTTTCGCTCTTGTTACCCAGGCTGGAGTGCAATGGCGCGATCTCGGCTCACCGCAACCTCCGCCTCCTGGGTTCAGGCAATTCTCCTGCCTCAGCCTCCTGAGTAGCTGGGATTACAGGCACGCACCACCATGCCCAGCTATTTTTTTTGTATTTTTAGTAGAGACGGGGTTTCACCATGTTGACCAAGATGGTCTCGATCTCTTGACCTTGTGATCCACCCGCCTCGGCCTCCCAAAGTGCTGGGATTACAGGCTTGAGCCACCGCGCCCGGCCTCAATACATGTTTTATTGGGAGGTGGGAGGATCACTTGATGCCAGGAGTTCAGGACCAGCCTGAGCAACATAGACTCTGTCTCTACAAAAATAAAATAAAACTTAGCAGGGCCAGGCTTTCTGGCTTATGCCTGTAATCCCAGCACTTTGGGAAGCCGAGATGGGTGGATCACAAGGTCAGGAGATCAAGACCAACCTGGCCAACATGGTGAAACCTCATCTCTACTTAAAAAAATAAAAAATTAGCTAGGTGTGGTAGCGCAAGTCTATAGTCCCAGCTGCTCGGGAGCTGAGGTAGGAGGATGGCTTAAGCCCAGTAGTTCCAAGCTACTGTGAGCTGTGATTGCACCACTGCGCTCTAGTCAGGGCAACAGAGCCAGATACTGAGTCAAAAATAAAACTTTTTTTTCCCCAAGTTTTTGTGAAAGAAAAAAAATTTTAAGATTATTATTTGCTTATACAAATCTCCACTTATTTCTAGGAAGTTTAGGAATGAGAAAAGTATTGTTTGCAATGTCTGGAATGCCAGACATTCCAGTATCTGAGGTTATGAGCACTCTTAAATATGTGCTCATAACCTCAGATACTCAGTCTATGCTTGATGATTAATGGTTTTGAATTGCAGTATGTATTAGTTTTGAAAATTTGACCGGAATTAAACACAAATACCACACAGCAGATCCAACATTATAGAAAAAGCCTCTTACATTGTTTTTATTTTATTTTATTATTTTTATTTATTTATTTATTTATTTTTTAAAGATGGGGTTTCACCATGTTGGTCAGGCTGGTCTTGAACTCCCGACCTCAGGGGATTCACCCACTTTGGCCTCCAAAGTGCTTGGATTATAGGCGTGAGCCACTGCGCCCGGCCAACATTGTTTTTAAATAAATAAATCTTGTTATGTATGTAATTCAGTCAGTGTCAAAGGGAGAGGCACTGTATATGAAAAGGTATCTCAGACCCTAAGTCGAATGCAGCTTTTCATGCCAACTAATTAGTATGTAAACAAATATTGGAAGTTTAGTTGTGCTTAAAGGGGCTTCCTTACAATTAATCCAGCCAGGACAATTCTGTGGTTACAAAATATAGGACAGATGGAAACCTGACATAAGACCCTATACCCCCAACAAATGGGTTAAGATTTATATCCTTGGAAATGTTGTTAGTCTTCATTTTTATCTAACAGCTTTTTTTTGAGATAGAGTCTCACTTTATCACCCAAGCTGGAATGCAGCAGCACCATTAAGGCTCACTGCAGTCTGGATCTCCAGGGCTCAAGCTATTCTCTGCCTCAGCCCCACAAGCAGCTGGGACTACAGGTGCACCCCACCACACCAGGCTAATTTTTGCAGAGATGGGGTTTCATCATGCTGCCCAGGCTGGTCTCCAACTCCTGCGCTCAAGCGATCCTCTTTCCTCGACCTCCCAAACTGCTGATACTACACGGCGTAAGCAACCCGGCAACATTTTCTCAGAAATTACATTTTACTTTGCTTTGTTTCACATTACACTTACATCCACTTCTTCTCATCTTTCCAAAGAGTTTAGTAACTGCATGTTGAAAGCTCATAGTCTCAAACTTCAAGCCTGATTCTGCAAGCCAAAGCTAAACTAGAAAATACAAAGCTTAAGAAAATCTTGGGTAAATAAGGTAATATTGTAAATTTTAGTTTCTCCATTAAAGAATGGATAGGACTTACCATTTTCTTCCTTCATAACATCCAAGGAATTTTTTCATTGTGTCACAATATTTTAAAAACTGAATCACAGTCACACCTGTCTAAGTGGCCACTGGCAGTGGCGAATTCCTTGTGCCCTCTTGTATTAATAATTCCCTGATGCTAATCTCCGATAGCATTAAAGATACTCAAAGAGGGCCAGGCACTATGGCTTCCGCCTGTAATCCAAGTATTTGTGAGGCTGAGGCAAGAGGATCCCTGGAGCCCAGGAATTAGGAGACCAACCTGGGCAACATAGTGAGACCCTGTCTCTATTTGTTAAAAAAAAATTTATAAAATTTAAAAAAAGATACTCAAAGAGCTTTTGAGTGAAGAAAGATAGCTAACAGTTGTAACACTTTATCACTTCTGCTATAATTTTCATTACATAAATGCCCTAACACAGTGACTCATAGTTCCCTTAATCAGCTCTTCATCTAATTCTTAACTTCTGTTTTCATTGTAGCAGTTTTATCATTTGCATTACAAACATTTAGTATGCTGTCAGTTTTTTTTTTTTTGTTTGTTTTTTTGTTTTCTTTTTAGATGGAGTCTCTATCTGTCGCTGAGGCTGGAGTTCAGTGACACGATCTCAGCTCACTGCAACTTCGGCCCCCTGTCCCCAGGTTCAGGCACTTCTCCTGCCTCTGCCCCCTGAGTAGCTGGGACTACAGGCGACTGCCACCACACCCGGCTAATTATTTTTTCGTTTTAGTAGAGATGGGGTTTCACTGTGTTAGCCAGGATGGTCTCTACCTCTTGACCTCATGATCTGCCCGTCTCGGCCTCCCAAAGTGCTGGGCTGGGCACGGTGGCTCACGCCTGTAATCCCAGCACTTTGGGAGGGTGAGCAGATCACTTGAGACTAGAATTTTGAGACCAGCCTGGCCAACATGATGAAACCCTGTCTCTACAAAAAATATAAAAATTAGCTGGGTGTGGTGCATGCTTGCAATCCCAGCTACTAGGGAGGCTGAGGCATGATAATCGCTTGAATCCAGGAGGCAGGAGTTGCAGCAAGCTGAGATCATGCCACTGCAACCTAGCGTGAGCAACAGAGCGAGACTCCCTGGGCAACAGAGCAAGACTCTGTCTCAAAAAAAAAAAAAAAAAAAAAAAATGCTGGGCACAGTGGCTCATGCCTGTAATCCTAGCACTTTAGGAGGCTAAGGCAATTGTATCTCTTGAACCCAGAAGTTTGAGACCAGCCTGGACAACGTGGCAAAACTCCATCTCTACAAAAATATTTTAAAAATTATTCAGGCATAGTGGAGCATGCCTGTAGTCCCAGCTACTCAGAAGGCTGAGGTGGGAGGATCACTTGAGTCTAGGGAGCTTATTAAGGCTGCAGTGAACAGTGATGGTTCACTGCACTACAGCATGGGTGACACAGTGAGACCTTGTCTCAAAAATAAGTAAAATAATTTAAAAATATATTTATTGTTGTCAATAGTATTGTCAGTAGTTCCCAATTTATCCTCGGGGAAAAAAAATGCTAAGTAAAATAGCTTTGTGGGCCTGTAGTGGCTCAGGCCTGTAATCCCAGCACTTTGAGAGGCCAAGGTGGGTGAATGACTTGAGGTCAGGAATTTGAGACCAGTCTGGCCAACATGGCAAAACCCCACCTCTACTACAAATACAGAAATTAGCCCGGTGTGGTGGCGGGCGCCTGTAATCCCAGTACTCGGGAGGCTGAGGCAGGAGAATTGCTTGAACCCGGGAGGCAGAGGTTGCAGTGAGCTGAGATCGTGTCCCTGCACTCAGTCTCAAAAATTTTTTGGAGTCTTGCTCTGTTGCCCAGTCTGGAGTGTAGTGACATGATCTCGGCTCACTGCAACCTCCGCCTCCCAGGTTCAAGCAATTCTCCTGCCTCAGCCCCCCAAGTAGCTGGGGTTATAGGCACACAACTGCCACAATGCCCGGCTAATTTTTGTATTTTCAGTAGAGATGGGATTTCACCATGTTGGCCAGGCTGGTCTCAAATTCCTGACCTCAAGTGATTCACCCACCTTGGCCTCCCAAGTGCTGGGATTACAGGCATGAGCCACTGGCCAAATTTTTTTTTTTTTTTTTTTTTTTAATAAAACAAGATTCAGAGAGTTTCTTGTGGGTATTAAAAAACTTCCATCTTTCAAAAGTTATTCCACGTATTTAAACACAGAATTATATTTCACACCTAAATAAGTGATATTGGCTTTGTTTAGACAAATAGGTCACTAAAATAATAACAGTAACAATAAAAGAGTAGTAAATGGAGGCAAAGGCATAAGTGTCTTTTTTTCATACAAAGCACCCTGTATTTCAGAGAAAGGTACTGGTAGCCATCATCCATAAACTTTCAGAGGTCATATTTTTTCCTTTCTCCCCAGATTGCAGACAACATTGTTTCCAGTGGTGGTGAAAGTTCTCATGGGTCTTCCCACCAGCATGAGACTCCAAGTCTGACTTCTGTAACCTTTTCCCCTTGATAGGAGAGCTGCTGATTTTCTTTGGCTCTCAAACAATGTGGTGTAGAGAACTGTCCTACAGTCAAGTCACCCTTATTAGGTGACCTTGGAAAAGATACTTAACTACTGAGTCTTAGATCAGGAGCCAGTTTGGTCAATTACTGGTTCACTTATTCATTTGTTCACTGTACTGATAATTAGACATACAAAAATTACATAACATATGGTACCAACTCTCAATCCTTTTTTTCCTTTTGTTTTTTTGAGACACAGTCTCACTCTGTTGTCCAGGCTAGAGTGCGTTAATCCATTCATGAAGGCAGTGCCTCCATGACACCAGCACCTCCATTAGTCGCCACCTCCCAACATTGCTACACTGGAGATACAGTTTTTAACACATGAACTTTGGGGGACATATTCAATCCATAGCAGCAAATACATTTTGATTAATAGGTGAATAAATCCATTGCAAGAGAAGATGAACAACAAACTATCAGCAATTCTCAACTCTGGTTGCACATTGTACTCACCAGGAGAGCTTTAAAATCTACTTATGTTGGGGCCAGGCTCGGTGGCTCATGCCTGTAATCCCAGCACTTTGGGAGGCCGAGGCAGGTGGATCACGAGGTCAACAGATTGAGACCATCCTGATCAACATGGTGAAATCCCGTCTCTACTAAAAATACAAAAAATTAGCTGGGCATGGTGGCATGTGCCTATAATCCCAGCTACTCAGGAGGCTGAGGCAGGAGAATTGCCTGAACCCAGGAGGCGGAGGTTGCGGTGAGCCAAGATTACGCCATTGCACTCCAGCCTGGGTAACAAGAGCGAAACTCTGTCTCAGAAACAAAACAAAAACAAAAACAAAAACTACTTATGCATTGGCCCCACACCTGAGAGATTCTGATTTAATTGGCTTGGGATTTGGCCTAAGTGTCTACAGGTGATTCTAATAGTAGCTGAGCGTGAGAACCACTAACAATAATGAATACTAAACTGGTCCGGCATGGTGGCCCAAGCCTATAGTCCCAGCACTTTGGAGGTAGAGGTGGGAGGATCGTTTGAGACCAGCCTGGGCAACATAGTGAGACCCTGTCTCTACAAAAAAAAAAAAAAAAAAAAAAAAAAAAAAAAAAAAAAAGCTGGGTGTGGTGGCATGTGCTTGTAGTTCCAGCTACTTGGGAGGCCAAGGTAGGAGGACTTCTTGAGCTGGGGCAGTGAGGTATGATCCTGCCACTGTACTCCAGCTCTGGGCAATAGCTTAAGACCCTGTCTCACAAAAAACAAAAAACAAAACAAAACCAACAACAACAACAACAACAACAACAACAACAAAAAACAGAACACCCTGAATGCTGCATTTAGTTCTAGTGATAAAAAACAAAACATGTCCAGGCACAGTGGCTCACACCTGTAATCCCAACACTTTGGGAGGCTGAGGCAGGTAGATCACTTGAGGTCAGCAGTTTGAGACCAGCCTGGCCAATGTAGTGAAAACCCCATCTCTATTAAAAATACAGAACTGGGCCGGGCACGGTGGCTCAAGCCTGTAATCCCAGCACTTTGGGAGGCCGAGGCGGGTGGATCATGAGGTCAAGAGATCGAGACCAATGTGGTCAACATGGTGAAACCCTGTCTCTACTAAAAATACAACAAATTAGCTGGGCATGGTGGAGCGTGCCTGTAATCCCAGCTACTCAGGAGGCTGAGGCAGGAGAATTGCCTGAACCCAGGAGGCGGAGGTTGCGGTGAGCCGAGATCGCGCCATTGCACTCCGGCCTGGGTAACAAGAGTGAAACTCCGTCTCAAAAAAAAAAAAAAAAAAAAACAGAACTGCCGGGCGAGGTGGCTCAAGCCTGTAATCCCAGCACTTTGGGAGGCCGAGGCGGGTGGATCACGAGGTCAAGAGATCGAAACCATCCTGGTCAACATGGTGAAACCCCGTCTCTACTAAAGGTGCAAAAAATTAGCTGGGCATGGTGGCGCGTGCCTGTAATCCCAGCTACCCAGGAGGCTGAGACAGGAGAATTGCCTGAACCCAGGAGGCGGAGGTTGCGGTGAGCCGAGATCGCGCCATTGCACTCCAGCCTGGGTAACAAGAGCGAAACTCCGTCTCAAAAAAAACAAAAAAACAAAAAAAAAAAAAAAAAAAAAAAAACAAAAACTTAGCCGGGCATGGTGGCGGGCACTTGTAATCCCAGTTACTCAGGAGGCTGAGTATATTAGTCAGGGTTCTCTAAAAGGACAGAACTAATAGAATAGATTTATATATAAAGAGGCATTTATTAAAGAGTATTGACTCAAATAATCACAAGGTAAAGTCCCACAATAGGCTGTCTGCAAGCTGAGGAACAAGGAAGCCAGTCTGAGTCCCAAAACCTCAAGGGTAGGGAGGCCAGCAGTGCAGACTTCGGTCTGTGGTCAAAGGCCCAAGAGTCCAAAAGCTGAAGAACTTGGAGTCCAAAGTTCAAGGGCAGGAAGCATCCAGCAGAGCTAGTCTAGTCTTTCCGTATTCTTCTGCCTGATTTTATTCTACCCTGGCTGGCAGCTGATTAGCTAGAGCCCACCCAGATTGAGAGTGGACTTGCCTTTCCCAGCCCACTGACTCAAATGTTAATCTCTTTTGGCAGCACCCTCACAGACACACCCAGGAACAATCCTTTGCATCCTTCAATCCAATCAAGTTAACATTCAATATTCACCATCATACTGAGGTAGGAGAATCGCTTGAACATGGTAGGCAAAGGTTGTAGTGAGCCAAGATTGCACCACTGCACTCCAGCCTGGGCTACAGAGTGAGACTCCGTCTTAAACAAATGAAATGCGCCACTGTCATAAGAAAAAGGGTGGTGATTATTTTGTAATGAATTGGATCAAAATTATGTTAATAGGGTGAATATTCATTCTTCACATAACTAGATTTTGTAGTCTTCGAAAAGGAATAGGCTGGCTGTTGTGGCTCACGCCTGTAATCCCAGCATTCTGGGAGGCCGAGGAGGGCAGATCGCTTAAGGCCAGGAGTTCAAAACCAGACTGACCAGCATGGTGAAAACCCATCACTACTCAAACTACCAAAATTGGCCTCGAGTCGGGGTGCATGCCTATAATCCCAGCTAGGCATGAGAGTTGCTTGAACCCAAGAGGCAGATGATTACAGTGAGCTGACTGCACCACTGCACTTCAGACTGGGTAACTCTGTCTCAAAAAACAAAACAACAACAAAAAAACCCCAGAATTCTTGTAGTGGCAAGGTCATTGCTTTTTAGTCCCAGTCCTCAAGAAGTTTATATTCTAGTAATGGGGGAAAGACAATAAACGTGAATACTAACAAACAAATAAGGTGAATTAATTTCAGGGACTTCTAATTAGTAAAATAAAATTAAAATATAATCATGGTGAAATAACTTTTTCTTTTTGACAGGATCTCGCTATGTTGCCCAGGCTAGCCTCAGACTTCACCCACCTGAGTAGCTGAGATTACAGGCATGCACCACCACACCTGGCTCTGAAAGATTATATTTGAGTCGAGATCTGAATAATGCAGCTAAGCAAAGATCTGGGCAGTTTTCTAAGAGAAAAAACAATAGTGACAAGCACAAAGGCCCTGAAATGGAAACAGGCTTGGCATTTTCAAGGGACTGAAGATCAAATGACAGGTACAAGATGAGATCAGAAGTAAGGTCTATATCTTGTAGGACCTTGGAAGCCAAATAAAGATTGTAGATTTTATTCTGAGTATAAAAGATAGCCATTGGTACAAGGGGTGGAGGTTATATGACCTGATTTACGATTTTATCTCACTCTGGCTGCTATGTAGAAAGATGAATTATATCAAGAAGGGAGGCAGAAAACTAGTAAACCACTGGAGTTCAGAGATGTTAGTGGCTTTGACTAAGGTTGTGGCAGTACAAATTGTAAGAGATTAGATATGGAATATATTTTGGAGGTACAACCAGTACATTAGAATCAAGGCCTGGCTCTGAAAGGGAGGAAGAGAAAGCAAGTGACATCTGGTTTGGGGGCTGACCAACTAATGATACAAATTGAGATAGAAAAGGTTTATAGCCGCCGGGCATGGTGGCTCAAGCCTGTAATCCCAGCACTTTGGGAGACCGAGGTGGGTGGATCATGAGGTCAAGAGATCGAGACCATCCTGGTCAACATGGTGAAACCTCGTCTCTAATAAAAATAGAAAAAATTAGCTGAGCATGGTGGTGCGTGCCTGTAATCCCAGCTACTCAGGAGGCTGAGGCAGGAGAATTGCCTGAACCCAGGAGGCAGAGGTTGCGGTGAGCCGAGATCGCGCCATTGCACTCCAGCCTGGGTAACAAGAGCGAAACTCCATCTCAAAAAAAAAAGAAAAAAGAAAAGATTTATAGTAAGGGAATGAGGGGTGAGAAAGAGCAGTTTGAGAGTAAATATTTTTTTGGATATAGATTCACTTGCTGGAATAAAGAGATCTAGTGGTTTAAACCAGATTAAAGTTCTCTTTCATGTAACAGTACAATATAAGCAGTCTAGAGCTAAAATGCATGCATCAGGTATTCATAACTCACACTTTCTATTGTTGCTCCCCCAACCCCTAAGGCAGTGCTTCTCAAATTGCTTGTGCATGTTTGCACTTCTCTGCATGGTCAAAGATAGTTCCTCACAACATCCATTGGGTCAGTGTTCCAGCTAGAGGGGGGTGAGGAGAGGAAGGAGATATGGAGGGTCTGCTTCATTATATGTTTGTCATGGAAGTTGTTCATATTCCTAATATTTCTTTGCTAAAACATAGCAAGAGTCACCTTTGCTCCAGTTCTCAACAAGTTCCTGATCTCCATCTGAGACCACCTCAGCCTGGACCTTATTATTCATATCACTATCAGCATTTTTCTCAGTCATTCAACAAGTCTCTAGGAAGTTTCAAACTTTCCCACATTTTCATGTCTTCTTCTGAGCCCTCCAAACTGTTCCAATGTCTGACTGTTACCCAGTTCCAAAGTTACTTCCACATTTTCAGGTATCTTTTCAGCAACACCCCAATCTACCGGTACCAATTTACTGAATTGGTCCATTTCCATGCTGTTGATAAAGACATACCCAATACTGGGCAATTTATAAAAGAAAGAGGTTTATTTGGATTCACAGTTCCACATAGCTGGGGAAGACTCACATTCATATTGAAGGCAAGGAAGAGCAAGTCACATCTTACATGGATGCCAGCAGGCAGAGAGAGAGAGCTTGTGCAGAGTAACTCCTTTTTTTTTGAAACAGAGTCTTGCTCTGTTGCCCAAGTCGGAATGCAGTGATGCAGTCTCGGCTCACTGCAAACTCTGCCTCCCATGTTCAAGTAATTCTCCCTATCTCAGCCTCCTTAGTAGTTCTGATTACAAGTGCCCACTACCATGCCCAGCCAGAACTCACTGTGAAATCCCATCTCTACTGAAAAAAAAAAAAAATACAAAATACAAAAAATTAGCCAGGTGTAACAGCATGCACCTGTAGTCCCAGCTACTCGGGAGGCTGAGGCAGAAGAATTGCTTGAACCTGAGAGGTGAAGGTTGTAGTGAGCCAAGATCGTGCCGCTGCATTCCAGCCTGGGCAACAGAACAAGACTCCATCTCAAAAAAAAAAAAAAAAAAAAAAAAAAACTTAGCCAGACTTGGTTGTGGTAGCCTATAATTCCAGCTACTTGGGAGGCTGAGACAGGAGAATTGCTTGAACCTGGGAGGAGGAGGTTGAGGTGAGCCAAGACCGCGTCACTGCACTCCAGCTTGGGGGACAAGAGCGAGACTCTGTCTCAAAACAAAACAAAACAAAACAAAAACAAAAAGCCTACATATCCTGCCACATGTGCTACAATCCATAGCAAATTATGTTTCATCCAAATTCAACGACTTTATCTTAAAGTTGCCATCATGATCGTATCCAGAAAACTGTGATTTATATGGTATTTTAATGTTATACCCTCACGAGTTAGAAGGAAAGCACCACACTCTGAGTTTCAATTGAAAGGTCTTTATTGCCGGCAACAGAGAAGGATCTCACGCTCAAAAATCTCACCAGGCGCGGTGGCCCACACCTGTAATCCCAGCACTTTGGGAGGCCGAGGTGGGTGGATCGCAAGGTCAAGAGATCGAGACCATCCTGGTCAACATGGTGAAACCCCGTCTCTACTAAAAATACAAAAAATTAGCTGGGCATGGTGGCGCGTGCCTGTGATCCCAGCTACTCAGAAGTCTGAGGAAGGAGAATTGCCTGAACCCAGGAGGCAGAGGTTGCGGTGAGCCAAGATCGCGCCATTGCACTCCAGCCTGGGTAACAAGAGTGAAACTCTGTCTCCAAAAAAAAAAAATCTCTTGGCCCTGACTAGGGGGATATGATTTCTTTTTATACCATTCTAGGGGAAAGAGGAGGGGGAGTCTAGCTGAAGTGGAAGTTTACAGAAACAGAACAAGCAGCTTAGAAGAGGAAAGCTGGTAATTAGGAGGCAGGAGCGTACCCGTAATTGTTGGTTACTAAGAGGGGGTCTTCACAGTAGCCGGCGGACTTGCCTAGCAGGATGTGGTTGCAATGGTTACAAGGTGCTGGGTACAGCATGACCCAGTGTGCACAGGAAGGACAAATGGCGGGGAGGGAGCGGCTAAGATGGGGTTTGTCAGGCTCACATCTAAGATGGAGTCTGTTAGCCTCACATCATTCCTACTTGTGTTTTTGGGGAGTCAAAGCATTGACTCCATAGTGAAAGAGGATTATACTGAGTTCTGAGATACATAAGTTCAACAGAAGTTATGTGCTGTCTTATGAAAGTAAGGAGCCAGTTCAGTATGCATGGTTCAAAGATTAAGCCTAATAAGAGGAGAAGAAGGGGACCTCCTAATCCAGTTATTAGGGCGGTTAACCATGGACTCCAGTTAAACATGCTTTGGTACCAGGGAGTATTATTTTCTCAATCCTGCTGTTTTATCTAGGTTTTCTCTGGCTTTCTGGAGAGTGTCTTTAATGACACTTGTTTTATTGGCATAGAAACAGCAACTTTCTCCCAAAGCAGCCCATAACCCACCTCGGGAGAAAAATAAAAGATCTAGTCCTTGGTGATTTTGAGGGGCTACCTCAGCCAAAGACTCTACCTGGCTATGTAACAAATCTATAGCCACCTGGAGCCTTCCTAGGTTGGCATCTATTTGCTGGGATTGTGGCTAACCCAGTTTCTCCTCAAACTAAGGAAGCAGTACCAATGGTTGCTGACTCAGCCACACTTAGTCCCACTAGGAGAGGCACTAGAAGTGGAACTGCTTGGTCCGGGTGGCATGAGGAGATGTTGTCCTTCTGGTCCACTGTACACATATACTTGGGGAAACACATGGACGGTGACACACAGGCTAGGGCCAAGGGTTGAGCCATTGAGACAATGAGTTAAGCCTGAGGTGCATGTCAGCCAGGTGCTTTTGGGTGCCTAGTAGGAAACTGAGGAGTTTATAACAGTGAGTAAAGACCGGTTGTAGGTAGTCTGAAAGGGAGAAATGGACGTTATAAGCAGGACTAATTAAGCAAGAGGCATTTCCTGAGATATCTCCCAAGGTAAGGGAATGAGAAGGTTTGGTGCAGGGGGAGAGGCTTGACAGAACAGGCCCTTTCCAGGCAGGAGTGAGTCCTTTTTTTTTTAAACTTTTTGACATATACCAGGTCACCAGGACAGAAAGAGTGGCAGGGCCTGGTCTGGTCATGAACTGGATTACGGTGTGCTTCCCGGACAAGTGGCTGGATGATGTATTGAACGTGCTGGAGAGACCGTAGGTACTGTAACAAATTAGTCTGGGTTATTTCTGCTATTAGGGTATTCTTCAACCTGGATAGTATAGAGGGGTGCCCTTTCATACATAATTTCAAAAGGAGAAAAACCAGCCTGTTAAGGGGTGCACCTAACACTCAGGAGGGCTAAAGGAAGGAGAGCCATCCAACTTTCACTGGTTTCTAGAATTAATTTTATAAGAGTGTTTTTTAAGGTTTGGTTCATGCGTTCAACCTGTCCTATGCTCTGAGGTCGGTATGCACAGCGGAGTTTTCTTTTTTTTTTTTTTTTTTGAGATGGAGTTTCGCTCTTGTTACCCAGGCTGGAGTGCAACGGCGTGATCTCGGCTCACCGCAACCTCCGCCTCCTGGGTTCAAGCAATTCTCCTGCCTCAGCCTCCGGAGTAGCTGGGATTACAGGCACACGCCACCATGCCCAGCTAATTTTTTGTATTTTTAATAGAGACGGGGTTTCACCATGTTGACCAGGATGGTCTCGATCTCTTGACCTCGTGATCCACCCGCCTCGGCCTCCCAAAGTGCTGGGATTACAGGCTTGAGCCACCGCACCCGGCGCACAGCGGAGTTTTCATTCAATGTTTAGGGCTTTGCTGATGGACTGAGCTATGGATGAGGTGAAGGCTGGCCCATTATCTGATCCTATAGCAAAAGGGAGTCCATGTCGAGGGATGATTTCATTGAGTAGGAATTTTACCACCCTAGAAGTGGTTTCTCTTTTGGTGGCAAAGGCTTCAGTCCATCCTGAGAAAGTGTCAATTAATACCAGGAGATAATCTGTAGCGGGCTTGGGGAGATTATATTTATTTCCCACCTCTCTCCCAGGCTACATCCTCGGAGACAGCAGTCTAGTTCAGGCTTGGGACCTTGCTTGGCATTTACCTGTGCACAGGCTGTGCAGCTGCTGGCCGCCTGGGTAGTTAAGTCCTGGAGGTGAGGAATTTTGAAATGGCCCTGTAAGAGTTGAGTCAATTTGGTCCCTTCCAGTTGGGTAGTGGAATGGAGTCAGCTAAGGCTGGTCTGAAAGAACCAGGAAGGAAGATTCTTGAGTCTGGGAGGATCTACCATCTATTTTTATTTTTGTTGGCCTGGAGGTTGGTTGCTTGCTCTTCTTTCTCTGGTGAGTAGACAGGGCAGGCTGGGAGGTGGGAAGGAGATGGCTGGCAACAGAGTTAATGGGGTAACCGGGACTGTAGCAGCTTCGTGGGCTGTAGAACCTGCCTTTTGGTTTCCCCAGGCAACAGCCATTGTTTTCTTTCTGGTGTCCCTTGCAATGGATTACAGCCACCTGGGATGGAAGCCATAAAGCATCTAGTAGAGCCAGGATTTCTTCCTTGTTTTCGATAGTTTTTCCAGCTAACATGAGTAGGCCTCTCTCTCAGTAGATGGCACCATGGACATATATGGTAGCAAAGGTGTATTGGCTGTCAGTGTAGATGTTGATAATGCTTGTTCTTTCCCCATCTGAGGGCTTGGGTGAGGGCTATTTCTATAAGCTGAGTAATAATTATTCCAGCAAATCCTTTATGTTTTTGTAACTTTTTTGCGATGTCCGGAGCTGTCTGGGCCACAAATACCAAATTACCAGCATGGCTATTTTCAGGGGCCGCAAGGACAAATGGGGTGTAAACTCGGAATGCTTCCCAGAGGCATTCCAAGAATGCTCCAGGAGATTGATCACTCCCCTGGACGACCTTGGTAGTTTTAGACAAATTCATAGGCTTCCGTGGGGCGCCTTTAATACCTGTGAGAAGATACTGGTGGGAGTGGTTGAGAGCTCCCCTCCCAGCTGAGGTATTGGGGTCCCAGTCAGGCCGGGTGGAAGGAAAGATTTCCTCTAAGAGGTCTTGGGCCTCGTCTTCCGGCCTGGTTAATGAGGCCAACAAGGAGTTTTTGGCCTCCCTTCTAATTCGGTCCCTTTCCTCAGCCATAAAAAGGGTCAGGAGAAGCTGCTGACAGTTATCCCAGGTGGGCCGGTGAGTCCAGAGTATGGACTCAACCAGTGAGGTGAAAACCTGAGGTTTCTCAGAAAAGGGTGGGTTCTGAGCCTTCCAGTTATACAGGTCAGAAGTAGAAAAGGAACACAGACTAGAAATGGGCTGAGCGTTCACTACCTGACGGGGGTGATGCCTCCCTTAAGGGGAGAATTAGGGCACCGGCCTCCAGCTGAGGCCGTATTTGGGAGGCGACAGGTGGGGAGGCAACAGGAGATGAGGAAGAGGAGGCAGAGGGGGACCCTAGGGGACCAGGAGGATCATAGGGTTGGGGTAAGGGGTGAAGAGAGTTCTCCTCCTCCTCAGAAGGGGGCAGAACAGGAGGAACAGAGGGAGCAGAGGGTCAGGGCAAAGGAGAGGTCCGGCTCCGAAGGACCTTGGATGAAGGGCTGTGAACGCCACAAGATCGGAGCCAAGGGGGAGGGTTCTGGACTAAGTCCAGCCACCTACATTTGGTTAACGTAGGGAAATTGATCAGGGTGTCCGGGCGATCCGGTCACGAGCAGCCAAACAGCTCGGATCGTCAGGGGATCTAAGGACCCCGACGGTGGCCATCCGGTTCCAAAATTTGGCCATTTCACCTCACAGAGAGTCCGGAGTCCACCTTTTGTAAGGCAAACTCCGTCGTCATCTGAAAAACCTGAGGAGAAATTTTTTTAACATACATTGAAGGGGAGTGGAGGGATGAGTCTCCTGAAGGAGAAATGGCGGGGAGGGAGAGGCTAAGATGGGGTTTGGCAGGCTGGTATCTACGGAGTCGGTAAGGCTCACATCATTAATGTGCCTTTATAAATTACTAATCACTTTCTTCATGACGTATGTTAAAATGCCTTATGTCACCGGATGTAATCCTTAATGAGAAAAATAAAAAGCCATGACTGTGCCTGCCTTTTTTTCTATATTAGAGGCTTAAAATGACCTCGAAGCGGCAAAAGAAACGAGCAGAACTGCACTCCACATTAAAAACGAGCCGCTTCCATAGGTTCCTTTTACCCTTCCTCACACACGGCACTTACACGTTGCATCCTCTCTGCTCCATGGCATGCACAGACACCCCAAATCCCGGAACGGGCCTGAGGACCGCCTCTGGACGGCGCCTCCGGGGCCGCGGGGGGTCCTGCCTCTCGGCCAGGGACCAGGGCGTGCACACCCGCTGGTCCAGTCATGAGAAACTCAGCATCCTCCAGACAGGAGGCGCCTCTTTCCCAGAAGCGGCGGCTCGGGAGGGATCTGACTAAACCTTGGGCGGCCGGCCTGGAGGGCGCGGTTGATCCCGGGGCCCCGAGGTTGTGGGCGAGGAGTAATCCGCCCGCCGGGACCGACCCGCAGAGTCTAGGGCCGAAACCCGGGGGCGGCGCTCCAGGGTGCTGAGGAGACCGGAAAGGTGGCCAGGACCTTCCGGTCCCCTCGGCCCGCCACCTGCCCAGTACCCCCGCAGCCCTAAAGCCGGGCGGACACTGAGCGCACGCGGCCTTCGCCTTGGCCAGGACAGGGCGACGAGAAGACAGCTGCCGGACTACAAGGCTTGACCACTCCGCGACCCACGACCGCCGAGCAGGCGAGCGAACGGCCTGCACCCGCGACGCGCCCCAGTCTCCGGGTCCGGCGGATACGCCACGCACGCAGCCCCGCCCGGCGCCGCTCGCGGTAGGGGCGGAACCGCTGAGCTGGCCCCAGCGGATTCGCTCAGCTTGGCCAGGGGCGGGGCAGGTCCGCCCCTCCAGGAGCAGCCCCGTCCCCGTCACCCCGCCCCAGGCCCTGAAGGAAATAGGGACCCGGCCTAGCGGAGGGGGGAGCTAGGAAGAGGCTGAGGGCAGAATCCAGGAGGGCCTGGCTGCGGGGGAATGAAGCCTCCGCCTTCTCGGGCCGAAGCCTTTAAATACGGGCTCAGGCCCTGGACTCAGGGTGCAGCGCGTGGCAGCCTGAGGGAGAGGCGTGCGCGGAGAGGGAGCACAGGCAGAGCGGGGCGCGGGTGGAGAAGCTGCGGCAGCGCGGCGCGTAGGAAGGTGCTGTCCGGACGATCGGGATAGGAGCGGTCCCCGCGCCTGCTGCTGGTAAGTGGGTGTGCGCCGCTGCTGGGCTGGCCCCGCCGCTGGGGCGGGATGCTCCCGGGTAGGCGCGCTGCTCCCAGTCGCTCGCTGCGCTCGGTCCCTGGCTTCCAGTCTCACACGACCTGCGTCTTTTTGAGGCTCTGGGCGGGAACCGCGCTTTGGAACTGCTGTCCTTGGGACGGGGTAGCCTGGGCTTCTTATTCAAGACTCGTGAGTCTTCCATCTCCTTCTCTTTCTGCTTCTACCCACTTTCTGACTTGGATGAGATTTCCCTGCAGCCTCCAAAGCCGAACGCCCACCACAGGAAGCGGTTCTCTCGTTGGGGACCTCATTTTGGCTGCAGAGTCGTAGTCTTTTGTTTGTGTTTAAACGTATGCTCACCTGAGGGGCTGCTGCTTTTCTCAGGCCGCCTCTCTTAAGAAGCCAAATAGAAACGAAGCCAGAAAGCCCTTTTGAGAGCAAAATCTTAAGACTGTCGTGATATCTGTCTGGGATGTGCTGGAATCCATTCTTGGCCCCCACACCCTAGAATTGCTCTGTTGGATGTCGGGGAAGGCGTTTCTTGGGTGCCTCGGGAGACCATGTTTTTGTGAGATCTTGAAAAAAATTGTAAATCCTATAAATATTTGGGAAGATAACTTAGTAGGGTTGGGAGTTCTAGTATAGAGAAAAGAGGAGTTTGCTGGTAGGAATCTTTTCATGGGCATACAGAGCAGTAGCTGTCTATCCACAGACCTCAAAGACACAGTGAGCCTTTGAGTTTCTTCAAATCCCCTACGAAATGGAAAACAGTAGTCTTTCTTCAGGGGAGTTCTGGAAATGAAAGAGCTGACTGTCTGCTCTGAGATGTGCCTGTTAGTGGCCAGGATCCAGTTTAAGGTAAAGGGTAGACAACCCCGATTGAAAGGATTTCATTTCTTCTCCCGTCGCTGTACTCCTTTTTCTAACAAAATCTGTAACTGGATAAGCATAATCTATCTTCCTTCCTGTTTACTTCCACAGCTTTACATGATAACCCTTAGATATAAAGTTTATACCGGCTTTCTTACTGATTAAATGTTTTTCTCTGGTCAGGCATCTTTTACTGTTTAATTTCTGGAAATGATTAAAATGATGTGTGAAACTGATGTATCCAACTATAATGCCCATTGTTAGCTCCTGGGTACCTATGCAAAGCATGCTGTAGAGAGCTGGGGCTAGAAGAATTGTATTCTGTTTAGACTGTGATAGGACATGTATTATTTGTTAGTGACCCCTTCTGGGTTGGAATGTTTACTTGAAATTTATGACATTTTATATGAAGAGTAGTTTCGGAATGGTTTGGTTTGTTGTGACTCTCCCAACATACAGAGGTAAAAACTCATTTCAAAATAACCCATTTAACAAGGAAACACTCGCGTGTCTCTGACAGAACAATAGAGGGCCAGAGGGTACATGAAAGTAGAAATAGTAAATGGAATTGGGAGACATCTATCTGTGTCATGCAAAGTGTATCACTAGCACTATATCAAACTCCATGTTAAAGTTTATTGAAGATTTTATTGTAACTTCCAAGTGACCATTTAACTGGACTTGCACAGATTGTACGTCAGCTTCTTCAGTAATTTTCCCATTGTCATCTATAAGCCGTGTTTCATGGGAAATAGCAAGGCAAGAATACCCAAAATAAAGCTTCTGTAAAACACATCCAGTTCTATAATGCAGGTCCACCTGCCATCAGTAGTCTACCCCAGCTGATGTATGTAAAACAAGTTGAAATGTGGTCTTACAATCAAGGCAGATAAGAAGTAACTTTGGGGGGCCAGGTGCAGTGGTTCATACCTGTAATCCCAGCACTTTGGGAGGCCCAAGCAGGCAGGTCACCTGAGGTCAGGAGTTTGAGACTAGCCTGACCAACATGGAGAAACCTGGTCTCTACTAAAAATACAAAATTAGCCAAATGTGATGGCGCATGCCTGTAATCCCAGCTACTTGGGAGGCTGAGGCAGGAGAGTCGCTTGAACCCAGGAGGTGGAGGTTGCGGTGAACCAAGATCAAGCCATTGCACTCAAGCCTGGGAGTGCAAGAGCCAAAACTCTATCTAAAAAAAAAAAAAAGGTAGTAACTCTGGGGAAACATGCTGACTCAAGAAAATAACTTGGCCGGGTACAATGACTCATGCCTGTAATCCCAGCACTTTGAGAGGCTGAGGCAGGTGGATCACTTGAGGTCAGGAGTTTGAGACCAGCCTGGCCAACATGGTGAAACCCTGTCTCTACCAAAAAATACAAAAATTAGCTGGGAATGGTGGTGGGTACCTGTAGTCCTAGCTACTTGGGAGGCTGAGGTGGAAGAATCGCTTGAACCTGGGAGATGGAGGCTGCAGTGAGCCCAGATTGTGCCACTACACTTCAGCTTGGGCAACAGAGTGAGACCTTGTATCAAAAAAAAAAAAAAAAGAACTTGATAGTATTCTGGTCAGTTACTGCAAAAATACTATGATAAGCAATCTGAACTAAAACTATTTACATAGAAGTCTTCATCTGAAAAAGAGAGACCCTTGTGGAGAGTTACTCATTCATTCAATTAATAATCATTGGAAGGCCGGGCACGGCAGCTCAAGCCTGTAATCCCAGCACTTTGGGAGGCCGAGGCGGGTGGATCACAAGGTCGAGAGATCGAGACCATCCTGGTCAACATGGTGAAACTCCGTCTCAAAAAAAAAAAAAAAAAAAAAAAAAATACTGCTTTATTTAATTGAACCATATGATTCAAAATTCTGTCAATTTTTACTATTTTACCAAAATTCTATTTATTTTTCTTTCTTTCTTTTTTTTTGAGAGAGAGTCTTGCTCTGTCACCAGGCTGGAGTGCAGTGGTGTGATCTCAGCTCACTGCAACCTCTGCCTCCTGGGTTCAAGCAGTTCTTTTGCTTCAGCCTCCCAAGTAGCTGGGACTACAGGTGCATGCCACCACGCTCAGCTAATTTTTGTATTTTTAGTAGAGATGGGGTTTTCCATGTTGGCCAGGATGGTCTCGATCTCTGGACCTTGTGATCCACCCACCTTGGCCTCCCAAAGTGCTGGGATTACAGGCATGAGCCACCTTGCCTGGCCAAAATTCTATTTCTTTTAATAGTTTTTTTAAAAGTCATGAGGGGCCTGGCATGGTGGCTCATGCCTGTAATCCTAGCACTTTGGGAGGCTGAAGCGGGTGGATTGCTTGAGTTCAGGAGCTTGAGACCAGCCTGGGCAACATGGCAAAGCCCTGTCTCTACTAAAAATACAAAAATTAGCCCAGTGTGGTGGTGTGCAGCACCTGTTGTCACAGCTACTTGGCTGGCTGAGGCATGAGAATCACTTGAACCCAGGAGGCAGAGGCTGCAATAAGCTGAGATGGTCTCACTGCACTCCAGCCTGGGTGACAAAGTCAGATCCTGTCTCAAAAAGAATTAATAAATAAAAATAAAAGTCATGAGGGATCAGACTCTATGAGTTGATATCTGCAGCACTAAAAGATCAATGTATAAGCTAGATTAGTAGTTTATTAACACAGGCTACAAACAGTCCAGAGTACTTACATGGGTGAGTCAGCTCATTTTCTTATAGTAGGAAAAATCTATCCAGAGAACCAAATGAAAAGTTATAACATTGTTTAATACAGACTCAAGCCAAAATTGGAAAATCTTCATTATATGCTTTGTCTTTTTTCATAATAGGGATATTCTTCTTCCCAGGCATCCAAATTAGGCCAGCCTTCCAGAATGTGTTCTCTTGATTCATGCAGGAGTATACTAACAAATTCTTAAACTCTCTGATTACTGTTTTCCTTCTCTTTGCAGTCTGTGAATGGGTTAGATTAGATGATATCTGAGGTCTTGGCAAGGCAAAATCATTTCTTTGCTTCTAAGAATATGATCAGTTTGATAGTTCTCATTATAACAGATAAATGGGCATACTTATGTATAAATCAGTTCCTTGTAATTTTGATTAGTGTGAATCAGTTTACCTAATGCTTTTGAAACCTATCAAAATCTGTGTAACCCACTTTTCTGCTGGCATTGAGAAGAAAAAAATCTGTGTAACAGCTTTGGTAATTACAGAAATTACATTTTCTTTAGCCATCTTATGGTTTCTGATTAAAGTTGAAATGGAGTTTATGATCATTGCCTAGTACTTAAAAATAAACTTCGAAAGCCAAATTTGTGTGTAGGGCATATAATCTCAGAGGCCAATTCTGGACTGTGGAACCAATCTTACTCTATATCATCATAATCTAAACCTGTTATAAACTCATCTTTGGCTGGGTACAGTGGCTCATGTCTGTAATCCCAGCACTTTGGGAGGCTGAGGCAGCTAGATCACTTGAGATCAAGAGTTTGAGACCAGCCTGGCCAGCATGGTGAAACCACATCTCTACTAAAAATTAAAAAAAAAAAAAAAAAAAAAAAAAAATTAGCCAGGTGTGGTGGCTCATGCCTGTAGTCCCAGCTACCTGGGAGGCTAAGGCAGGAGAATGACTTGAAACTGGGAGGTGGAGGTTGCAGTGAGCCAAGATCGCACCATTGCACTCTAGCCTGGGCGACAGAGCAAGACTTTGTCTCAAAACAAAACACACACAAAAAAACCTTCATCTTTGTACACTAGCATTTATTTAAGCAAGAATTGTACAAGCATGTTCATCCTGGAACTTTCGGCAATCAAAATTGTCCTAGTGTATTACAGGCCTAAGAAAGATTTTACTTTTTTTACTTTCTAAATATTAGGTCATTATAATCTTTATGGCTCCCCTTCAGTAATATCAGTTACTGTAGTTTTTTTCCATATGTTTTATGCTAGTGCAGCTGAGAACAGGCTAGGTCGTCCAATTGGAATGTTATATTTTAAATCTCTATTTTCATATTTCCTCAGAGTGAATGTAGGAAATCTTTCTAGATATCTGTCATCTTGACAGTTTTTATAAAGTATAATGAATGTACAATATGATCTCTTCGAATTTTCTGTTTTCAATATTAGAACAATCTTACTGTTTTCTTTCTAGTACAATCATGTTTGAAATTAAGAAGATCTGTTGCATCGGCGCAGGCTATGTTGGAGGACCCACATGTAGTGTCATTGCTCATATGTGTCCTGAAATCAGGGTAACGGTTGTTGATGTCAATGAATCAAGAATCAATGCGTGGAATTCTCCTACACTTCCTATTTATGAGGTAAACATAGTAAACAACTCTGTTTTTATGCTCTTTATTTTTTGTTTTATTAAATAATTTATATGCACTATCAATGTAAAAATCTATAAGTGCAACTGATAAGAAATTAAAATTTAAAAATCTGGATATAAAACATTATGGACATTGGCCGGGCACAGTGGCTCACACCTGTAATCCCAACACTTTGGGAGGCCGAGGCAGGCGGATCACGAAGTCAGGAGACGGAGACCATCCTGGCTAATACAGTGAAAACCCATCCCTACTAAAAACAGAAAAAATTAGCCAGGTGTGATGGCATATGCCTGTAGTCCCAGTTACTTGAGAGGCTGAAGCATGAGAATCGCTTGAACTTGGGAGGTGGAGGTTGCAGTGAGCCGAGATTGCACCACTGCACTCCAGCCTGAGCAACAGATCAAGACTCTATCTCAAAAACAAAACAAAACAAAAAACAACAAAAAACATTATGGACATTAAAACACATTACTTCGGGTAATGTGGGTGGGAAAAATGACCAGAAAGATGTCTATCATAATGGTTGTGTTAGTGCAGTGAGATTATGGGTAATTTTTTCTCTTTCCTGTTTTCTTTTTCTTTCTTTCTTTTTTTCTTTTTCTTTTTCTTTTTTTTTTTTGAGATGGAGTTTCGCTCTTGTTACCCAGGCTGGAGTGCAATGGCGCTATCTCGGCTCACCACAACCTCCGCCTCCTGGGCTCAGGCAGTTCTCCTGCCTCAGCCTCCTAAGTAGCTGGGATTACAGGCACGCGCCACCACGCCCAGCTAGTTTTTTTTGTATTTTTAGTAGAGACGGGGTTTCACTATGTTGACCAGGATGGTCTCGATCTCTCGACCTCGTGATCCACTCGCCTTGGCCTCCCAAAGTGCTGGGATTACAGGCTTGAGCCACCGCGCCCGGCCTTCTTTGTTTTTTTCTTTTGAGGCGGAGTCTTGCTCTGTCGCCCAGGCTGGAGTGCAATGGCACGATCTTAGCTCACAGCAACATCCACCTCCCAGGATCAAGCGATTCTCCTGCCTCAGCCTCCCAAGTAGCTGGGATTAGAGGTGCCCACCAACACACCTAGCTAATTTTTATATTTTTAGTAGAGACAGAGTTTTACCATGTTGGCCAGGCTGGTCTTGAACTTCTGAACTCAGTCATCCACCTGTCTCAGCCTCCCAAAGTGTTGAGATTACAGGCATGAGCCACCATGCCCAGCCTTTTTCCCTTTTTTCTAATTTTGTCTCTTAGTATAATTGCCATATTATAATAAAGTTAAAAAGTGGTATCCTGTCAAAATAAAATAAACTGTTTTATAACATGAACGTAAGTTTAATATATTTTTGGATTATTGTACTAACATCAGGCAGACCTTAGATGGATAAATGGCATCTTTCATATTTAGAGTTTGGTGCCACAAATATTTTTAACTGGAATTTCAAAATGTTGTGAATTTCGCCGGGCGCGGTGGCTCAAGCCTGTAATCCCAGCACTTTGGGAGGCCGAGGCGGGTGGATCACGAGGTCGAGAGATCGAGACCATCCTGGTCAACAAGGTGAAACCCCGTCTCTACTAAAAATACAAAAAATTAGCTGGGCATGGTGGTGCGTGCCTGTAATCCCAGCTACTTAGGAGGCTGAGGCAGGAGAATTGCTTGAACCCAGGAGGCGGAGGTTGCGGTGAGCCAAGATCGCGCCATTGCACTCCAGCCTGTGTAACAAGAGCGAAACTCCGTCTCCAAAAAAAAAAAAAAATTTTGTGTATTTAGAGAATTTAGAAAAATATGCTTCTATTTTACTGAGCTATCTCAGTTGCCTTTTTTTGTTGCTATTTCACTGAAAAATGAGTTCATATTATGCTTTTGAAATTCAACAGGAAAGCATTTGAAAATTTGATGGTAGCATTTTCTAGCTAACATTAATATGTTTATTTTTTTTCCCCAGAAGAGCTTGGTTATTTTTTGTTTATTTTTTCAGACAGAGTTTCACTGTTGTCCCCTGGGCTAGAGTGCAATGGTACGATCTTGGCTCACTGCCACACCTGCCTTCCGAATTCAAATGATTCTCCTACCTCAGCCTCCCGAGAAGCTGGAATTACAGGTGCCCACCACTACTCCTGGCTAATTTTTGTATTTTTATTAGAGACAGGGTTTCGCCATGTTGGCCAGGGTGGTCTCAAACTGCTGACCTCAGGTGATCCCCGCTCCTTGGCCTCCCAAAGTGCTGGGATTAATAGGTGTGAGCCATTGTGCCCGGCCAAAACTTGTTTATTTATGACTGTTACCAACCATACACTGTAACTGCGTTAGACCTTTAGAAGGAAAGTCTCAATCCAGTTTTATCTCTTAAGTTAGGTCTGCCTGCTATCTATAGGAATATAAGATACGGGAATCTATGAAAAAGCACCCATAGAGTAGTCACTCAACAACATAGATATTGTTTGAAGCTTCTCCCCTAAGAGTCAGCTTCAGTGCTTTAGGTCTGTTTTCTTTTTCTTTTTTTTTTTTTTTTGAGACGGAGTTTCGCTCTTGTTACCCAGGCTGGAGTGCAATGGCGCGATCTCGGCTCACCGCAACCTCTGCCTCCTGGGTTCAGGCAATTCTCCTGCCTCAGCCTCCTGAGTAGCTGGGATTACAGGCACGCGCCACCATGCCCAGCTAATTTTTTTGTATTTTTATTAGAGACGGGGTTTCACCATGTTGACCAGGATGGTCTCAATCTCTTGACCTCGTGATCCACCCGCCTCGGCCTCCCAAAGTGCTGGGATTACAGGCTTGAGCCACCGAGCCCGGCCTCTGTTTTCTTTTTCTTATGGATAATTTCAAGCATGTAGTTAAAGATAATAGTACAGTGAATTTCTATGTGCCTATCACCTTGTTTCAACTGTTATCTACATGGCTAGTCTCCCTTCCCAACTACCACCATGCTGGTTATTTATAATTTAATCCATAAATACTTTATCATGTATCTCTTTTTTTTTTTTTTTTTTTTGAGACGGAGTTTCGCTCTTGTTACCCAGGCTGGAGTGCAATGGCGCGATCTCGGCTCACCGCAACCTCCGCCTCCCGGGTTCAGACAATTCTCCTGCCTCAGCCTCCTGAGTAGCTGGGATTACAGGCACGTGCCACCATGCCCAGCTAATTTTTTGTATTTTTAGTAGAGACGGGGTTTCACCATGTTGACCAGGATGGTCTCGATCTCTCGACCTCGTGATCCACCCGCCTCGGCCTCCCAAAGTCCTGGGATTACAAGCTTGAGCCACCGCGCCCGGCCTATCATGTATCTCTAAAAGATAATTTTGTTTTTCTTTGAGACAGGGCCTTGCTCTGTTGACCAGGCTGGAGTGTAGTGGCCTGATCTTGGCTCACTGCAACCTTTGCCTCCTGGGGGTGCTCAAGTGATCCTCCCACCTCAGCCTCCCAAATAGTTGGGACTACAGGTACACACCACCATGCCCAGCTATTTAAAAAAATTTTTTTAGTAGAAATAGGGTTTTGCCATGTTGCCAAGTCTGGTAGCCCATAATAGTTTAATGCTCACAGTTTCCTCTCCCTTTTTTCTCTTCTATCTGTTGGTTGAAGAAACCAGTTTGTTTATTGCCTAGAAATTCTCACAGTCAAGACCGGGCACAGTGGCTCATGCCTATAATCTGAGCAATTTTGGATGCTGAGGCGGGTGGATTGCTTAAGGCTGGGAGTTTGGGAGCATCCTGGCTGACATGGAGAAACCCCATCTCTACTAAAAATACAAAAATTAGCCAGGTATGGTGGTGTGCGCCTGTAGTCCCAGCTGCCTGGGAGTAGAAGCACAAGAATTGCTTGAACCTGGAGGTGGATGTTGCAGTAAGACAAGATGTCGCCACTGCACTCCAGCCAGGGTGACAGAGTAAGACTCTGTCTCAAAAAAAAAAAAAAAAAAAGAAAGAAATTTTTCAGTCTGGATTTTGCTGGTTGAGTTCCCTTGGAGTTTTTGAACTTATTCTTTTTTATGTAAATTGGTAGTTAGATCTACAGAGACAGGTCCAATCAGATTTAGGCTTTTCTTTCTTTCTTTTTTTTTTTTTCGAGATGGAGTTTCTCTTGTTACCCAGGCTTGAGTGCAATGGCGCTATCTCGGCTCACCGCAACCTCCACCTCCTGGGTTCAGGCAATTCTCCTGCCTCAGCCTCCTGAGTAGCTGGGATTACAGGCACGCACCACCATGCCCAGCTAATTTTTAGTAGAGACGAGGTTTCACCATGTTGACCAGGATGGTCTCGATCTCTTGACCTCATGATCCATGCACCTTGGCCTCCCAAAGTGCTGGGATTACAGGCGTGAGCCACTGCGCCAGGCCCTTGATTTTCTTTTTGTAAGGATATTTTTTAAGTGGTTTTATACTCCTCCGTATTTTTAACATAAATATATCTCTTGTTTCAAAACTAGGAATTTTTTAAAAATAAAAGGGTTTCTTGTAATAGGATTTAGAAAAATATACATTTATTTAAGTATAAAGAATAAATTGACTTTCACAGCCAGTTGTATGGCCTGAATTATTGGGGATAAAAAATGTGCACTCATAATGACAATGCAAAGTAGATTTGCTTGCAATCACAGAGGACCTTGAATTTTCTGAAAATTGTGTTGAGGCTGGGCGCGGTGGCTCACGCCTGTAATCCCAGCACTTTGGGAGGCCGAGGCGGGTGGATCACGAGGTCAAAAGATCGAGACCATCCTGGTCAACATAGTGAAACCCCGTCTCTACTAAAAATACAAAAATTAGCTGGGCATGGTGGTGCGCGCCTGTAGTCCCAGCTACTCGGGAGACTGAGGCAGGAGAATTGCCTGAACCCAGGAGGTGGAGGTTGCAGTGAGCCGAGATCGTGCCATTGCACTCCAGCCTGGGTAACAAGAGCGAAACTCCGTCTCAAAAAAAAAAAGAAAAGAAAAAAAAAGAAAATTGTATTGATACTCAGAGTTAATAATTAACTCTTATGAGTGAGGCACATAGTAAACAATGACAAAGCATTAAATGAGCTGCTCTTCTGACTGTAGCTAGTTCAACAGCAATTTCCATTTTGCTTTATTTAGTATACTTATGAAGCAGGGCATGGTAGCCTACAATCCTAGCACTTTGGGAGGAGGAGGCAGGAGGATTGCCTGAGCCTGGGAGGTCAAGGCTGCAGTGAGCTGTTGTCACGAAACTGCACTCCAGCCTGGGGGACAGAGCAAAACCCTGTATCAAAAAATAAAATAACATGGACCAGGTGTGGTGGCTCAAGCATGTAATCCCAGCACTTTGGGAGGCTAAGGCGGGTGGACCACCTGAGGTCATTTTAAGACCAGCCTGGCCAATGTGGTGAAACCCCATCTCTACTAAAAATACACTCTACTAAAAATACAAAATTAGCCTGGTGTGATGGCGCATGCCTGTAATCCCAGCTACTTCGGAGACTGAGGCAGGAGAATTGCTTGAACCCGGGAGATGGAAGTTGCAGTGAGCTGAGATCATGCCACTGCACTCTAGCCTGGGTGACAGAGATACTCTGTCTCAAAAATAAGTAAGTAAAATAAATAGGCTGGGCATGGTGGCTCATTCCTATAATCCCAGCATTTTGGGAAGCTGAGGCAAGAGGATTGTTTGAGCTTAGGAATTTGATATGAGCTTGGGCAACACAGTGAAATTTTGAAACCCCATCACTACCAAAAAAAGATACAAAAATTAGCCAGGCATGGTGGCACATGTGGTCCCAGCTACTTGGGAGGCTGAGATGGGAGGACTGTTTCAGCCTAGGAGGCAGAGGCTGCAGTGAACTAAGATTGCACCACTGCACTCCAGCCTGGGTGACAGAGACCCTGTCTCTATTAAAAAAATAAGATGTGTGCTTGCTTCGTCAGCACATATACTAAAATTGGAACTATACAGAGAAGATTAGCATGGCCCCTGCGCAAGGATGACACGCAAATTCGTGAAGCGTTTCATATTAAAAAATAAAATAAAATAATTAAAAAAATAAAAAGTAAAAAAATAAGATGTGCACTTGTGGCCTTTGGTATATGATCCTTAACTTTTCTACAAAGGTAATTTGAGAGCAACCTACACATTTAAATCACCATATTACTGTCCCCTTTAACAAAAGTAATTCTATATGATTAGGTTATCTCACATAACTGGCAACTTAGATGTACAGTTCCTTTTCTTTTTTCTTTCTAGCCAGGACTAAAAGAAGTGGTAGAATCCTGTCGAGGAAAAAATCTATTTTTTTCTACCAATATTGATGATGCCATCAAAGAAGCTGATCTTGTATTTATTTCTGTAAGTATTTTCCTTTGCTGTGTGAATTTTAATGTATTCTTGTCTATATAAAAGTTTTATCATATTTTAATAGTAAATCCATTGGTATTAAGCCTCAAAATTCCTTAGTATAGAGTTGTCCAGTTGCATTTTGGTTGTCACTTTGTCTGACAGTTCACAAAACCCCATAATCATCTGGTCAAATCTGTCATTTCAAGTCATTGAACAAATAAACTCAATAAAGTGCTAATCTGAGATTTAGAACTAGGAAATGCTGGTAACATTGAGAGCACATGTGATGATAGTATATTTCATATTTATTTCATCATTTCTTGTTTCCAGTGGTTGGCAGAGGTGAGATGAAGAAAATCAGTTTGCAAACTTAGAGGCATCTCCTATCTAAATGAATTTTACATTAATTGTTTATAACTTGGCATATGTTGGTTAGATTATCAGGCTAACCAATAGACACCTTTGCCTCATAATGTGGCTGAACTGTCCTACCTTTATAATGAAAAAAAACAGAAGCACCACTTGAGATTAAACTATAGTAATTCAATATTTGAACCAAAGCAACTTATATCTTGCTGTCCTAGTGACCATCTACTCAAATATTCTGTATGTAATGATATAGCTATCACCAGCTGGAAGCTGAGGAGGGTGTTATATGACTTAAGATCTTTACAAACTGGGCATGATGGCTCGTGCTTGTAATCCCAGCACTTTGGGAGGCCAAGGCAGGCAGATTGCTTGAGCCTAGGAGTTTGAGACCAGCAAGGACAACGTGGTGATATCCTGTCTCTAACTAGCTGGGCATAGTGCTGTGTGTCTGTGGTCCTGACTACTTGGGAGACTGAGGTGGGAGGATTGATTGAACCATGAAGGTTGAGGCTGCAGTGAACCATCACTGCACCTTGCACTCTAGCCTAGGTTACAGAAGGAGACCCTGCCTCAAAAAAAAAAAAAAAAAAAAAAAAAAGAATTCAGCCTCTTCTTTTTGACCTCCTTAATCACTTCAGAGAAACTGATGCAGCTTCTATGACTTACCTACTCATCTCCTATTTAAACTTACAGAAAGTTACAATGGAGGCATAAAAAAATAAGAAAATATTTTAGAGTAGGTACCTGGAAAAAGTGAGTTACTTAGTCTAATTCCAGAGCCTGGAATGGTAATAGAATTTTTTGCAGAAAGGACATCTAAAAATAATATGTTTTCGAATGCCAGACAGGAATCATTTTGTAGCAATCAGTTTTCAACTGTTTGATCAGACAGCCTCCTTTGGTAAAGGAGCGCTGAAAACAACAGTTTTTGAAAACTCATCTCCCATCTCCAGCCAGTTTCACCCTACAGCATGAGCTGCCTTTGCCTTTCTGTACTCCATTACATCTAACTCTTGCCCTAAGTTGTTCCATGCATATAAACAACTTTTTCCTCCTGCTTTTCACACCTCAACTCAATCTTCAAGTTTTGATTTATTTCCACTTCGTTCCTTTATTTAGTCTCCCATTAGGTTATAATCTTATCAAGAGAAGAGAGTGATTACTCCTTTCTATTATTTCAAAAATAATTATATTCTCTTTAAGTTTTAGACTTTTCAGAGCACTTTGATTTTGTCAGAGCACACTCATGTGTTAGTTTTTAGAGAGCCCGATATAGGCAGAGGCAGCCACACTTCTCCAAGGTTACTGTAATCCAAAACTAAATGCCTAGACTCTGGGCTCATGATTTTTTTTTTTCCCCTATAGGAAAGTCTTTGTCCATTGACCAGGTGTGGTGGCTCATGCCTGTAATCCTAATACTTTGGGAGGCTGAGGCGGGCAGATCACCGAAGTTCAAGAGATTGAGACCACCCTGGCCAACATGGTGAAACCCAGTCTAAAAATACAAAAATTAGCTGGGTGTGGTGGCACACCTGTAATCCCAGCTACTCAGGAGGCTGAGTCAGGAGATTCACTTGAACCTGGGAAGTGGAGTTTGCATTGAGCCAATATTTCGCCACTGCGCTCCAGCCTGGGTGACAGAGCAAGACCCTGTCTCAAAAAAAAAAAAAAAAAAAGTCTTTGTCCACATAGTATTCTATATCCTGAAGACGATAGATAATGTTTAGCTTTAATGAGCTCAGAAAGCATTTGTGAATGATACTGTAGATATTTTAAAAGGCTGTCAATATAGGACTATAAAAATAGAGGAATAAAAAAGGAGGCCAGGTCCAGAATGGCTAAACTCTGTCTCTACTAAAAATACAAAAATTGTGCTCGCTTCGGCAGCACATATACTAAAATTGGAATGATACATAGAAGATTAGCATGGCCCCTACGCAAAGATGACATGCAAATTCATGAAGCGTTCCATATTAAAAAGAAAAAAAATACAAAAATTAGCTGGGCATTGTGGCATGCACCTGTAGCCCTAGCTACTCGGGAGGCTGAGGCAGGGGAATTGCTTGAACCTGGGAGGCAGAGGTTGCAGTGAGCCAAGATCACTCCACTGCACTCCAGCCTGGGTGACAAAGACTCCATCTCAAAAGAAAAAAAAAAAAAAAGAAGGCGTGTGTGGTGGCTCACCTCTATAATCCCAGCACTTTGGGAAGCTAAGGTGGATGGATATCTCAAGGTCAGGAGTTCGAGACCAGCCTGCATGATTTATGAAACCCTGTCTCTACCAAAAATACAAAAAATCAGTGGGGCATGGTGGCGCGTGTCTATAGTCCCAGCTACTTGAGAGGCTGAGGCAGGAGAATCGCTTGAACCCAGGAAGTGGAAGTTGCAGTGAGCTGAGATTGTGCCAGTGCACTCCAGCCTGGGCAACAGAGCAAGACTCCATCTCAAAAAAACAAAACAAAACAAAAAAGAAAGGCGTTTTAAAGCTAATTTTTTTTTTTTTTTTTTTTTTTTTGAGACGGAGTTTCGCTCTTGTTACCCAGGCTGGAGTGCAATGGCGCGATCTCGGCTCACCGCAACCTCTGCCTCCTGGGTTCAGGCAATTCTCCTGCCTCAGCCTCCGGAGTAGGTGGGATTACAGGCACGTGCCACCATGCCCTGCTAATTTTTTGCATCTTTAGTAGAGACGGGGTTTCACCATGTTGACCAGGATGGTCTCGATCTCTTGACCTCGTGATCCACCCGCCTCGGCCTTCCAAAGTGCTGGGATTACAGGCTTGAGCCACCGCGCCCGGCCTTAAAGCTAATTTTTAAGGAGTATAGTAATACATACAATAAAGGGAATAAGAGAAGGCTTCTGTTTCATTTCAGATTGTGAAATCCTTTAGGATAACTGACTCATTCATTTTCATATTTTTAAGGCTTAACTGGACTCTGCCTGCCCTGGTTATCTGGCACACAGATAGTAGCTTCCCAACAAAAATTTATCGAATGAATTCTCTAGATGCCTCAAGCTATTTCTTCTGATGATTATATTTATAAAATGTATTATTTCTGTGAATCTAATGGTGGATTAAATCAAGGCTACTGATGATTGTTAACTCTGCACTTGAATCAATAGTTCAGGGTATATCTCGAAATCACTATCTCACAGGTACTCTGTTATTTATCCCATATATTTTCATCAGGTGAATACTCCAACAAAAACCTATGGAATGGGGAAAGGCCGGGCAGCAGATCTGAAGTATATTGAAGCTTGTGCTAGACGCATTGTGCAAAACTCAAATGGGTACAAAATTGTGACTGAGAAAAGCACGGTTCCAGTGCGGGCAGCAGAAAGTATTCGTCGCATATTTGATGCAAATACAAAACCCAACTTGAATTTACAGGTATGAAAAATGAAGCGTTAGATACTGGTTATACTTATGTAAATACTGATCTGTTAAAGTTGCCCATAATTAATTCTAGCTTAAAACTTTCCAGGCACCTGAGGTCAGGAGTTTGAGACCAGACTGACCAATACGGTGAAACCCCATCTCTACTAAAAATACAAAAATTGGGCCGGGCCAGGTGGCTCAAACCTGTAATCCCAGCACTTTGGGAGGCCGAGGCGGGTGGATCACGAGGTCGAGAGATTGAGACCATCCTGGTCAACATGGTGAAACCCCGTCTCTACTAAAAATACAAAAAATTAGCTGGGCATGGTGGCGCATGCCTGTAATCCCAGCTACTCAGGAGGCTGAGGCAGGAGAATTGCCTGAACCCAGGAGGCGGAGGTTGCGGTGAGTCGAGATTGCGCCATTGCATTCCAGCCTGGGTAACAAGAGCGAAACTCCGTCTCAAAAAAAACAAAAAAACAAAAAAACAAAAATTAGCTGGGCGGGGTGGCACATGCCTATAGTCCCAGCTACTCAGGAGGCTGAGGCAGGAGAATCGCTTGAACCTGGGAGGTGGAGGTTGCAGTGAGCCGAGATTGCACTATTGCACTCCAGCCTGGGCGACAAAAGCGAGACTTCAGCTCAAACAAAACAAAAAACCCATTTCCTTTGTATTGGGATTCTAGGTGCTGTCCAACCCTGAGTTTCTGGCAGAGGGAACGGCCATTAAGGACCTAAAGAACCCAGACAGAGTACTGATTGGAGGGGATGAAACTCCAGAGGGCCAGAGAGCTGTGCAGGCCCTTTGTGCTGTATATGAGCACTGGGTTCCCAGAGAAAAGATCCTCACCACTAATACTTGGTCTTCAGAGCTTTCCAAACTGGTTAGTATATAGCATTCAACTCTCCATTAAATTAAAGCCAAGCATTTATTTATTTTAAGCCTGATAAGCTACACAAGATACTTTTTTAATAGTAGTAAGAAGATATGCTTGCACATTCAAATTATGAAATAATTTTCGCAAGGGGGATCAAATATCAGGGTATAAAATAATCTGAAAAATTCTGAAATCTTAAAATAGTAATTTGGTTTTTATCACTGTTTCCCTCCCTTTACCCTTTTTCTTAATCATCTGTCTTCTCTAATTTAAAACATTTTCCCTTACATCCATTGTCTTCTCAAATTGAGCCCATCAGTATCTTATATATCTCCCTCAGTAATCTGCATCAACTCAATGAAATATAAACTAGACATATAAAATTTCTCTTTTAGTTTATCTTACTCTTCTCTAATTTTTTTTTTTTTAAGGCGGCAAATGCTTTTCTTGCCCAGAGAATAAGCAGCATTAACTCCATAAGTGCTCTGTGTGAAGCCACAGGAGCTGATGTAGAAGAGGTAGCAACAGCCATTGGAATGGACCAGAGAATTGGAAACAAGTTTCTAAAAGCCAGTGTTGGTAAATTAAAAATTTTCTCTAATAAAAAGAGCTACTATTTACTGAAAGCATATTATTTGCCAGGTTCAGTACCAGCACTTTATATATCTCATTTATTCCTTATAACCTGTTAGGAAGGTGCTGTTATTTTCTTTTTAGAGATGATTCACACTCAGGGAAACTTGTGCAACTTGCTCAAGTCATGCAACTGAGTAACCAGATGTTTCTGATGCCAAAGCTGTATTAGTCCTTATAGCATATTGGATTGCAGTAGAGCAAGGGTGGAAAGACTATGGCCTGTGGGTCAAATCCAGCCCACAGCTTGTTTTTGTAAATAAATTTTATTGGAACACAGCCATGACCATTAGATTACATATTGTCTATGGCTGCTTTTGAGCTACAATGGCAGAGTTTAATAGTCTCAACAGAAACTGAATGGCCCACAAAGGCTGAAATATTTACTCTCTGGCCCTTTACCATGAAAGTTTGCTGACCCAGGCCAAGCACAGAAGTTCATGCCTATAATGCCAGCACTTTGGGAGGCCAAGGCCAAGGCAGGCGAATTGCTTGAGCCCAAGAGTTTGAGACCAGCCTGGGCAACATGGTGAAGCCCCACCTCTACAAAAAAAATACAAAAAATTAGTCAAACATGGTGTTGTACACCTGTAACCCCAGCTACTTGGTAGGCTAAGGTAGGAGGATCACCTGAGCCCAGGAGGTCAAGGCTGCAGTGAGCCATGTTTGCACCACTACACTTCAGCCTGGGTGACAGAGTGAGGCCCTGTCTCACAAAAAGAAAAAGTTTGCTGACCTTGTGCTAAAGTAAAGGATGTGGGGCAGTCATACTAGATGAATGAAAAAAAATAGGAGATAAAAGGAAACAAAATGTTAAAGGTAGCCATTATGAAACTTTAGTTAGAAAATTATTTGGAAGTTACTTGTGGAGTTGTTAAGTTGCCTGCAAATTTTATACAATTTATAAGCCCATTAATTATCCATCTGAATTTTATTATTTAAAAATCTTAATATAAGCTTTCTAATTTAGTATAAAGAAATTTGTCACATGATCAAGTTGTCTTGTTCTTACATTAAAATACTGTTTATTTTTTTCTTTCTGCAGGGTTTGGTGGGAGCTGCTTCCAAAAGGATGTTCTAAATTTGGTTTATCTCTGTGAGGCTCTGAATTTGCCAGAAGTCGCTCGTTATTGGCAGCAGGTATTCATCTTTGTAGTTGATTTCTGTTTAGCCAAGCATGGTGGTTCACACCTATAATCACAGCACTTTAGGAAGCCAAGGCAGGAGCATCACTTGAGGCCAGGAATTCAGGACTGGCCTGGAAGCATAGTGAGACCCCATCTCTACAAAAAAATTTAAAAATGAGCTAGGCATGATGTTGCACACCTACTCTCTTAGCTACTCGAGAGGCTGAGGTGGAAGGATCACTTGAGCTTAAGAGTTGGAGACTCCAATGACTTATGATCTCTCCACTGCACAGTAGCCTGGACAACAGAGTGAGACCCTGTCTCTAACATAATAATAATAGTAATTTCTGTTTAGCTTCTCATTAAGCATGTCACTTTTTGTCTTTGTCCATGAAATTTTTTTGATTGAATTTATTTATTCCAGGAACTCAACAATTAGTATATTCAATTTGCTTATTTTATGTTTATTTATTGGATATCTGCATTTTTTATTTATCTTTCCTGCTAATCAATGGTAATGGAAATTTTTGAGAAACCAGTATTCTAATTTTATAACTAAATTTGCTCCCAGAGTAAAATAAGAACAATTATCCTTAATTATAATTCTTCTCTTTTTTTTTTTTTTCGTTTGAGACAAGGTCTCACTGTGTCACCCAGGGTAGGTAGAGTGCAGTGGTGCCGTCACTGTTCACATCACTGACGTCCTGTGCTCAAGCAGTCCTCCCACTTTAAGCTTCCAAGTAGCTGGGACTTTAGGAACGTACCACCATGTCAGCTAATTTTTTTTAAAGTTTTTTTTGTAGAGACAAGGTATCACTAAATTGCCCAGGCTGGTCTTGAATTCCTGGGCTCAGCAGTCCTCTCACCTCTGCCTCCCAAAGTGTTGGGAATATAATCATTAGCCATTGAACCTAGCCTAATCCTTCTCTGCCTTGAAAGGCATAAAATCAAAATAAAGTAAGAACCTATATTGTAATGCTGGTTGGGTGTGGTGGCTCACACCTGTAATCCGTGCACTTTGGGAGGCTGAGGCAGGCAGATCACTTGAGACCAGGAGTTCGAGACTGGCCTAGCAAGGCTGAGGTATGAAAATTGCTTGAACCCAGGAGGCGAAGATTGTAGTGAGCCAGGATTGCGCCACTGCACTCCAGCCTGGATGACAAGTGAGACTTTGTCTCAAAAAAAAAGGAAACTATATTTTAATGCTTTTAAGTGGTTTTGTATCTGTTGATATTTGTTTTGGACCTTTCAGACTCACAGAGCCAAAATTAGAAACCCTTCCCAAATTGGAAGCCTTGTGAGCTCTGGAAGTAGAGTTGATGTTTACTGAATGCTTAGCCTGTACTGGGTACTCTTTTGGGCACTTGGTATACAGTATCTTATTTAATCCTTGTCACTAAAGTATCCCCTTTATTAGATGAGGGTACTGACACAGAGATATTAAGTAATTTGCCCAAATTACTAGTCAGTATATGTGCCTTTCCCAAATATTTTCCCCCTGAGTTTGTAATTTTTCAGGTTTCAGCAGTGGATATGGGAGGGAATCTAAAGAAATACACGTTTCTTTTTTTAAAATTTTTAACTTTTTAGAGACAGGGTCTCACTGTGTTACCCAGGCTAGTTTCCAACTCCTGGGCTTAAGTGATCCTTCCATCTTAACCTCCTGAGTCACTGGGACTACAGGCACACCACCCTGCCTAATGAGAGATGCACATTTTGTTTTTTTTGAGATGGAGTCTCGCTCTGTCACCCAGGCTGGAGTGTAGGAGCTTGATCTCGGCTCACCGCAACCTCCGCCTCCCGAGTTCAAGTGATTCTCCTGCCTCCGCCTCCCGAGTAGCTGGGACTACAGGCACGCACCACCACACCCAGCTAATTTTTGTATTTTTAGTAGAGACGGGGTTTTACCATGTTGGCTAGGATGGTCTCGATCTCTTGACCTCGTGATCTGCCCGCCTTCGCCTCCCAAAGTGCTGGGATTACAGGCGTGAGCCACCGTGCCCGGCCAGAAATGCACATTTTTAAGGAAAAATAGATACAGTTAGTGTCGTTCCACCTAATCCATCATGATGGCTTTATCCCACTGTTCATTTTGTGAAAAATGCAGATAAACCCTTGATTTTCCAACACTTCGGGCCAATTGCTTAAGCTCTCAGGGTTTGATTGAGATGGTCCTGGAAGCTTAAAGCCTTAAAAAAAGAAGTTTCTTTTGCTATGCCCACCTGGTCACCTAACTAAATGTTATAAGAGTTTCTGGTCACTTAACCTAAATTTAACAGGTTAAATGATCAAAAACTCTTATAACATTTAGTTAGTGAAAAACCTTGTCAAATGTTTGTGGTGTTATGGTTCATCCAGAGGCAGCTAGAACTCTGCATGTTGTTTGTTCCCTGTCCACTGTCCACTGGAACTTTGGTGAATAGTGGGCACAAGCAAATGAAGGTGTTTGAATGCTTATAGCCTTTTTCCACAGAGTTTAGAGACATGGGTTAAGGAGAATATGGCTTCCTATTTACCTTATTTAGGCTGGTCTAATAGCTGAACTTCAAAAACTTGGGGGCTGGGTGCAGTGGCTCATGCCTGTAATCCTAGCACTTTGGGAGGCTGAGGCGCACAGATCACAAAGAGATTGAGACCATCCTGGCCAATACGGTGAAATGCGGTCTCTACTAAAAATATAAAAAATTAGCTGGGCATGGTGGCGCATGCCTATAGTCCCAGATACTTGGGAGGCTGAGGCAGGAGAATCACTTGAACTCAGGAGGCAGAGGTTGCAGTGAGCCGAGATCATGCCACTGCACTCTAGCCTGATGATACAGTGAGACTCCGTCTCAAAAACAAAACAAAACAAAACAAAAAACTTGGTTGTATTCTCCATTTTTTGCATCCATCTCAGCCTTATGCATGGAAAATCAAGCTAAATGAAATTAAAAATTTTTAGGATGACTTTTTTTTTTCTTTTTTGTTAAGACAGAGTCTGGCTCTGTTGCCCAGACTAGAGTGCAGTGGCATGATCTCGGCTCACTGCCACCTCTGCCTCCTGTGCTCAAGCCATCTCACCTCAGCCTCCCAAGTAGCTGGGACTACAGACACATACCACCATGCCTGGCATGTATTTTTTGTAGAGATATGATCTTCCCATGGTGCCCAGGCTGGTCTTGAACTCCTGAGCTCAAGCAATCTGCCTACCTTGGCCTCCCAAAGTGCTGGGATTACAGGTGTGAGCTACCACAGCTGGTCTTGGATGGCTGTAAGGAAGGGGATGGGTGGTTCTTTTTTTATTATTTCTAAATCCATAGGCACTAAAGTTTGGTTAATTTTTGTCTCCTGTTAATATGTAAGCACTGTATTTGTACAATAGCACTCACCATAAAACTCTGAGTAATGTGTGTCACAGGCTGTGCCTCTTTTAACTAATCATTGCACAATTGTACATGTAATTTCAGGTCATAGACATGAATGACTACCAGAGGAGGAGGTTTGCTTCCCGGATCATAGATAGTCTGTTTAATACAGTAACTGATAAGAAGATAGCTATTTTGGGGTTTGCATTCAAAAAGGACACTGGTGATACGAGGTATCAGTTTTTAAAAATATTTCAACCCCTTTGAGAGTGTGTTAACTCATCTTAATTTTTTGACTGGTGGACGTGTACATAAAATACATGTATATATATAAAGAATAAAAATAAACATCCATATTTTTACCACTCAACCAGCTTAAGAAATAGAATCTTACCTGTATCTTAAACTCCCTGGTATTAGAATATAATGCCATATAAAGCTTAGCAATACTGATTTTTTTTTTCCTTTAGAGAATCTTCAAGTATATATATTAGCAAATATTTGATGGATGAAGGCGCACACCTCCATATATATGACCCAAAAGTACCTAGGGAACAAATAGTTGTGGATCTTTCTCATCCAGGTGTTTCAGAGGATGACCAAGGTATGCCTTTGAGTCTCATAAATCATTTTGAGTACAGACTTTAAAACTTTGTTATCACCTGGGAACTTTAGGTGGTTCAGTTTTATCATTAATATAATTGGTATGCCCTCTTTTAAACCTCATTTCTCTGAAATGAAAGTCTTAGGCATAATGTCATCAACATTGATTTGAAGTGATCAGCTTTGGATTGATTGGGCCAGGGATTTTTCCAGCATATTCCACAAAGCCCCAGATTTCCAAGGAGATGCTTCCAGAGCAGGGTTTGGGGCCTCTCACTGTCATTCCCATTGATATTACAATCAGATGATTCCCAACTCCTCCTGCAGTCCTAGTGTTAGAATATCTATAGTACTATTCCCCTATATGTGGTTTTGCTTTCCACGGGTTCAGTTATCTGTGGTCAGTTGCAGTCTGAAAGTACTAAATGGAAAATTCCAGAGATAATTCATAAGTTTTAAATTGTATGCTGCTTCATCTTGCCTAAGGCATTTATCATGACTTTGTCCAGCATATCCACACTTTATTTGCCACTCGCCCATTAGTCTCTTAGTGACTTTTGGCTGTTAGATTTAAAAAAAAACAAGTGTGTATATAAGTATATATAGTGTTCAGTACTCTCCACAGTTGGGGATCTTAGAATGTATCCCTTCAGATAAGGGGGGAACTACTGTAATGTCAAATAAGTCCTTTCTTATTTCTGTTTTCTTTGTTGTTGTTGCTGTTGTTACAGTGTCCAGGCTTGTGACCATTTCCAAGGATCCATATGAAGCATGTGATGGTGCCCATGCTGTTGTTATTTGCACTGAGTGGGACATGTTTAAGGTAAGGTACCAGAAATGATACTAAGGAAAATTCTAGAGGTGCTCCACTATCAGCTGGGGTTGAGTATATATGTTCATGCACGTGTTTTAATTGTTCCTGTGGTATGTCTTTACAGGAACTGGATTATGAACGTATTCATAAAAAAATGCTGAAGCCAGCCTTTATCTTTGATGGACGGCGTGTCCTGGATGGGCTCCACAATGAACTACAGACCATTGGCTTCCAGGTAATCATGATCCTGGACTGGTTTTTGTTTTGTTTTGTTTTGTTTTTGGTTTGGTCTTTAGTGTTTGATCCAGCAACTGGAGGCCATAATCTAGTCAAGTGACATATCAAAAGACCATCATAGCAGGTCAGAATATGTTTAGCTGATTAAGATGATACCTTCTTTCTAGGGAAATTCTTTTGGGAAACAAAATCAATATCAGAAGTTTATTTCAACAATTAGGACAAGGGCTCATTTGCTTTTTAAACTCATTGCATGGATTTTAGAATTTTCTTTTTTCTGTTCTTTTCTTTTCTTTTTGAGATGGAGTCTTGCTCTGTTACCCAAGCTGGAGTACAGTGGCGTAGTCTTGGCTCACTGCAACCTCCACCTCCCAGTTTCAAGCAATTCTCCTTTCTCAGATGCCTAAGTAGCTGGGATTACAGGCGTGTGTCACCACACCCAGCTAATTTTTATATTTTTAGTAGAGACGGGGTTTTACTGTATTGGTTAAGCTGGTCTCGAACACCTGAGCTCGTGATCCACCCACCTTGGCCTTCCAAAGTGCTAGGATTATAGGCATGAGCCACTGCACCCAGCCTAGAATTTTCTTATTTTCTTTAGCAGTAACGTAACTCTGGGGCAACATGTCAGTTCTCTAGGAAGTCTCTGTGGGATTTTTCTGACTACTCTGTTTCCTCCCTAAATTTGTGATCTAAAGATACAGGAAGAAAGAGGTGCTGGTCAATCAGCAGGTGTTCATCCTGTATCTTCTGAGTACTCTGAATGGTACTCATTCTGTCCCAGTGCTGTGAGGGGTCTGAATGGAACACATGGGCGCTTCAGTGGTGCTGGCTCTCTTCTGATTCTAAGTTTTGTCAAGTGGCCAGGTGACTTGGTTCACATCTGTAATCCTAGCACTTTGGGAGGCTGTGAAGATGGATGACTTGAGGCCAGGAGTTCAAGACCAGCCTAGCCTACATGGCAAAACCCCATCTCTAAAAAAATACAAAAATTAGCTAGGCATGGTGGTCTGCGCCTGTAGTGTCAGCCACTCAGGAGGCTGACATGGAAGGACTGCTTGAGCCTGGGAGGCAGAGGTTGTAGTAAGGTGAGATCATGCCATTGTATGCCAGCCTGGGTGACCCTGTCTCAAAAAACAAAAAACAGTTTATCATCCATTATGGAACATTTGGAAAGCAGACAGAAGCCTCCACCCAGAACAGTGTATTTGTATGTTAACATCTACTTCAGTTCTCCAAGGAGTCCCAAAAGTATTAAAAAGGAGCTACTTTCCATTTCCTCATAGCAGTGTGTATATGGGGATGGGAGGATGGGGAGGTGCAGTAAGTTAGGGAGAATAAAAAAATATGCCAGGGGGTTGCTGTTAATATAGTGCCCAAGCCAAGGAGAAAAGCAGCAGTATTTGGTAGCTTGCCATGTACCTCTCAGCACCAGCTATCTTGGAGAGATACCAGTAAGGCCTGATCTACTATTCAAAAATAGCTCATCTGGTTCTCTTAACCTCTCACCAACTTGTTGAAGGTCCTTCTTACTTAGAACTCAGTGCCTATTTCTCATTCATGAGAGATTTGCTTGTGGAAAGAAATGGTATCCTTGTCTGTGAACTCTTCCATCACAGACCTTGGGGACTTTTCTATTTCCACCCCTCCTTAGTGAGTAACAACATGACTGTTTTTCCCAGTCATGACTAAACTCAGGAATGTTATTTTTTTCATTTATTTATTTATTTATTTTTAGACGGAGTCTTGCTCCGTAGCCCAGGCGGGAGTGTAGTGGTGCTATCTTGGCTTACTGCAACCTCTGCCTCCCGGGTCCTGATTCAAGCAATACTCCTACTTCAGCCTCCCAAGTAGTGAGATTACAGGCACGAGCCACCGTGCCCAGCTAATTTTTGTATTTTTTAGTAGAGACAGGGTTTCACCATGTTGGCCAGTCTGGTTTTGAACTCCTGACCTCGTGATCCTCCTGCCTCGGCCTCCCAAAGTGCTGAGATTATAGGCATGAGCCACTGCGCCTGGCCAGGAATGTTATTTTTAAAAGGTTATTTGCAAGGCATAGACACATTTTCTCTCATTCCTGGTTTACTCATCTAAGGGAAAAGATATGTAGAGAAATACATATTTTAAATGATTTTGAGTTATTATAAAAGTTAACTTTCCTAGTGAGGATTAAAAAAACAATTAGGAATGGAATCACTAAATAAGGAGAATTTGTAAGTCACTAAGACAGTTGGTTAACATAAAGCAGAAGCCCTTTGTGGCATGAGTCAGAATTAAATATTACTTTTTAATTCAAAAGACTTATGAAAATTAAGTAGTATATTTATCTCTGCTGAGGAGGGGAGATAAATTCATGACTATTGAGGTAGTAGTATTTTTAATGGTAAGATGATGATTTTGAATATATGGAATAAATAAAAAGTGTAATAGCCAAAACAAAATTATCATTTAATGAAGGCTGACTTTTTGTATGCTAAGCCCTTTACCTAATTTAGTAAATTAGGTAAATTTACCACAATCCTTTGAGGTAAGTGGTGATAACACAATTTACCAAGTGAGAAAGAAAGACTTGGAGAGTTTAGGTAACACAGCAAGTGCCAGTCAAGATTCCAGCTGGGGCCTTTCAGACTCTGAAGCCTGAACTTGTAATAATTATGCTGTTATACACCAGGCATAGTGGCTCACACCTATAATCCCTGCACTTTGGGAGGCCAAGGTGAGTGGATAACCTGAGGTCAGGAGTTTGGGACCAGCTTGGCCAACATGGCAAAACTTCATCCTTATGAAAAGATACAAAAATTAGCTGGGCGCAGTGGCAGGCACCTGTAATCCCAGCTACTTGGGAGGTTGAGGCAGGAGAATCGCTTGAACCAAGAAAGAGGCGGAGGTTGCAGTGAGCTGAGATTGCGCCATTGCACTCCAGCCTGGGAGACAGAGCAAGAAAGAATTATGCTGTTACAAACTGGGCACAATGGCTCACACCGGTAATCCCAGCACTTTGGGAGGCCAAGGTGGGTGGGTCACATGAGGCCAGGAGTGCCAAGATAAAAGCCTGGCCAACATGGTAAAACCCCGTCTCTACTAAAAATACAAAAAATTAGCCAGGCGTGGTGGTGTACATCTGTAATCCCAGCTACTCAAGAGGCAGAAATAGAAGAATTGCTTGAACCTAGGAGGAGGAGGTTGCAGTGAGCCAAGATCATCCTACTGCACTCTGGCCTGGGGAATAGAGCAAGATTCCATCTCAAAAAAAAAAAAAGAATTATGCTGTTAGCTTTTGAAGGTTTTTTAGTATAAGGGAAATTGAAATGAGAATAAGGTTTGAGATAAAATATGAACTCACTGGAATCTGGTCTGTTAATTATTTTCATACACGTTTCTAAAGACAGTGGTAGCACATGATTTACTACTTTGAGGGAGTCAGATGTGGGGAGTGGCAGGAATGAGAAAATCTAGATATGAATATTAAAACGAAGTGTAGATTAATTCTAGAAACAAAAAATAGGGAAGAAACCAAAGGTCTCTCATAGCAACCCAGACAACTTAAGAATCCTTTTCTGATTAAAAAAAATAAAACCTAGATTCCCCCTGCCCCCATTTCAGTACATTTTAAATTCTTACACTTATATAATTATTAATAGTTCTCTTAAAAAAACCTTTTTTTCCAGATCGAAACAATTGGCAAAAAGGTGTCTTCCAAGAGAATTCCATATGCTCCTTCTGGTGAAATTCCGAAGTTTAGTCTTCAGGATCCACCTAACAAGAAACCTAAAGTGTAGACATTGCCATTTTTATTTGTGATTTTTTTGGTACTTCAGGATAGCAAATATCTATCTGATATTAAATAGTAAATGAACCAAGTGTTTTTAAGGAAACAAAATTATTTTTTTAATCATCAGATTTATACTAGCTATATGGGTATTCGCATATCTGGTAATTGAATCTAGAATTTTTTTACATATTTTTATAATATTGCTAGCTCAGTTATTGGATGAGTGAAAGATAATCATGTTGGTTTTAATAGTGTTAATTTTTGTAAAATAAAAATTAAACTTCAAACACTTTACTTTATAAATTGTCCATAGGCAGCACTTTAATATCCCATTATAAAGGGATGGACGGTCTTCATTTTTTCTGGCTATTGATTTGCTTGTCATTAAATATGTACTTTGAATCCATGAAAATGCTATGCTAAATAGCCTTTTACATGTATAGTCTGGTTAAAGTTCCTTTGACCCTTTTGTTTTAATGAAATGTGTCACTGATTTTTTAGTTCAAAAAGATCATCACTGTTAATTTACAGTCACCCCAAATATGGGTAAAAGGTGGGATTTTTGTTTTGTTTTGTTTTTGCTTTTTGAGACGGAGTTTCGCTCTTGTTACCCAGGCTGGAGTGCAATGGCGCAATCTCGGCTCACCGCAACCTCCGCCTCCTGTGTTCAGGCAATTCTCCTGCCTCAGCCTCCTGAGTAGCTGGGATCACAGGCACATGCCACCATGCCCAGCTAATTTTTTGTATTTTTAGTAGAGACGGGGTTTCACCATGTTGACCAAGATGGTCTTGATCTCTTGACCTCGTGATCCACCCACCTCGGCCTCCCAAAGTGCTGGGATTACAGGCTTGAGCCGCCGCGCCCGGCCTGTTTTGTTTTTTTGAAGTGGAGTCTCGCTCTGTCGCCCAGGCTGCAGTGCAATGGTGTGATCTCGGCTCAATACACTCTCTACCTCCTGGCTTCAAGGAATTCTCCTGCCTCAGTCTCCTGAGTGACTGGGACTGCAGGCATCCGCCACCATGCCCTGCTAATTTTTGTATTTTTAGTAGAGACAGGGTTTCATATTGGCCAGGCTGATCTCAAACTCCTGACCTGTGATCCACCTGCCTCAGCCTCCCAAAGTGCTGGGATTGCAGGCGTGAGCCACTATGCCTGGCCAAAAGGTGTTTGGTTTTTTTTTGAATCACGAAGAGAAAATTAGTAGTATTGTTTCTTTCTCTCCCCATTATTTCTTGGTTTTCCTCACTAATCTTTTTTTTAGTCCAAGAGCCAAAAAGATAAATATTTTTTTAGATGTCCTCTCGCTTTGTCACCCAGGCTAGAGTGCAGCGGCATGATCTCAGCTCATTGCAACATCCACCTCCCTGGTTTAAGCAATTATCCTGCCTCTACCTTCTGAACAGCTGGGATTACAGGCTCCTACCACCATGCCCAGCTAATTTTTGTATTTTTAGTGGAGACGGGGTTTCACTATGTTGGTCAGGCTGGTCTCAAACTCCCGACCTCATGATCCGCCCGCCTCAGCCTCCACAAAGTGCTGGGTTTACAGGCATGAGCCACCACACTGGGCTGAGCCAAAAATATTTATCTTGGTTCTGCATTTTAACTTCTATTCTTAATTGTAATTTTTCCTTTTTTCTTTAAATAAGGAAACCAATATAATCTCATGTATAAACAAATACAAGTTACGTATAGCATCATTCTAAAATAAGAATTTTTCTTGTTTTCCATCTGCTTTTTTCTTATGTCTCTTGTTGAGCTTTATATTTTCAGTGGTTATTTTTACTTGTATTTGATCATTATTAAAGTTTATTGGATGTCCACTTGATGCTTGTGCTCTGCTGAGATTGTACAGATTGCATTATACAGCCCAGGTCTCATCCTTCAGAAATTTTACAGTTCAGTGAGAAGAGGGAGACAAACATAAAGATGAGGACAGAAGCATCTGTACAGAAAAAATTGCATAAATAAAACATTCTCCATCAACAACTAAATTGGTGTAATTTTTGTCAATGCACAAGTAACTGAGTCATGACAGCCTGACATTAGATGGGAAAAAAATGACTCCTCACTTTTGAGAGACGAGGGTATAACATCATTCTCTCAAATGATGAAAGAAAAGGAATCTAGCAATAAACATTGGCATACTGTAGCCCATGAGTCAAATCTGGCCAGCCACAAGTGAGCTAAGAATGACTGTTAAGGCCAGGCGTGGTGGCTCCCAGCACTTTGGGAGGCCAAGGCGGGTGGATCACCTGTGGTCAGGAGTTCAAGAACAGCCTGGCCAACATGGTGAAACTTCATGCCTGCTAAAAATACAAAAATTAACCAGGCGGCCGGGCACGGTGGCTCACGCCTGTAATCCCAGCACTTTGGGAGGCCGAGGTGGGTGGATCACGAGGTCAAGAGATCGAGACCATCCTTCTCAACATGGTGAAACCCCGTCTCTACTAAAAATACAAAAAATTAGCGGAGGTTGCTGTGAGCCGAGATCGCACCATTGCATTCCAGCCTGGGTAACAAGAGCGAAACTCTTTGTCTCAAAAAAAAAAAAAAAAAAAAAAAAATTAACCAGGGTTGGTGTCGGGCACCTGTAGTCCCAGCTACTTAGGAGGCTCAGACAGGAGAATTGCTTGAACCTGGGAGGTGGAGGTTGCCGTGAGCCAAGATCGCACCACTGCACTCCAGCCTGGGCGACAGAGAGATTCTTGTCTCAAAAAAAAAAAAAAAAAAGTGTGTGTGTGGGTGTGTGTGTGTATACACATATATTCTCAGATCATTATAACATATATGTAGAATTATCTGCAAAGCTACTATTAAAAAGAAAACAAGCAGAGTCCCTGGTCTATATGGCATATGGAGCACACATTTATATCCTCTCCCTTCTGAGGACCTGTTAAATTTACAGATAGCAGGTTGGGGGCATAACCCAATAAAACAAAGTAGGAGGAGACCATCTGCTCAAGGGATTTCAAGAAATATCTGGAAAGCATCACGTGGGTGGATGTGCATTGACTGAAGAGTGGAATACTGGCATGATAGAGGAGTGTAGCAACGGCAGAAGCTCTACCACCAAGGAGGTTGGAGAGACAGGGCCATACGCTGGGACTTAACTGTACGTCTTTAACTTGGAACAGTCAACCTTCTCATCTCATTCACCCTTAGAGCAGAATGAGCCAGCCCAAGGATTAAACAACAAAGGCAGTGCAGGGGGACGCTTCTCTAAATAAATTGGGTAGGCTGGGCGTGGTGACTCATGCCTATAATCCCAGCACTTTGGGAAGCTGAGGCGGGTGGATCACTTGAGGTCAGGAGTTTGAGACCAGCCTGACCAACATGGCGAAAAATCATCTCTACTAAAAATACAAAAATTAATCAGGTATGGTGGCATGCATCTGTAGTCACAGCTACTTGAGAGGCTGAGGCAGGAGAATTGCTTGAACCCAGGAAGCAGAGGTTGCAGTGAGCTGCGATTGCACCACTGTACTCCAGCCTGGGCAACAGAGTAAGGCTCTGTCTCCAAAAAAAAAAAAAAAAAGAAAGAAAGAAAAGAAAAAGAAAAAAGAAATCAGGTACTATTTTGGGAGAATTAGAATAAGATTATTCTGCATGAGATTTTTTAAAAACTATGTGCATTTATCACTTTCACTTTTTTTTTTTTGAGATGGAGTTTTGCTCTTGTTGCCCATGTTGGAGTGCAGTGGTATGATCAAGGTTCACCACAACCTCCACCTCCTGGGTTCAAGTGATTCTCCTGCCTCAGCCTCCCGAGTAGCTGGGATTACAGGCATGCATCACCACGCCTGGTTAATTTTTTTGTATTTTTAGTAGAGACGGGTTCTCCATGTTGGTCAGGCTGGTCTCAAACTCCTGACCTCAGGTGATCCACCCATCTTGGCCTCCCAAAGTGCTAGGATAACAGATGTGAGCCACCATGCCCAGCTATTTTTTTTAAAAAAACGCCATTTGTGCTACAGATAGAAAAAGAGCTTTGGGATGTATTGTTGCCATGGTTAAAAAAATAAAAGATCACACACATTGAAATGACATATACCAAGTTTTCATATATTGGAAACCACTGATACATTAATTTGTGCTTCAGATTTTTGTAGACTTTCTGCTATGTCGGTGCACTGTTTTGGGTTTTGTTGTTGTTTTGAGACAGAGTCTTGCTCTGTTGCCCAGGCTAGAGTGCAGTGGCGTGATCTCAGCTTACTGTAACCTCTGCTTACTGGGTTCAAGCGATTCTCCTGCCCCAGCCTCTGAGTAACTGGGATTATAGGCATGTACCACCACACTTGGCTAATTTTTGTATTTTTAGTAGAGACGGGTTTCACCTGTTGGCCAGGCTGGTCTTGAACTCCTGACCTCAGGTGTCTGCCTGCCTTGGCCTCCCAAGGCGTTAGCCACTGTGCCTGGATTAAATTCACTGCTTCTTCTTCTTCATCTTTTTTTTTTTTTTTTTTTTTGAGATGGAGTCTTTCTTTGTTTCCCAGGCTGGAGTACAGTGGTGCAATCTTGGCTTACTGCAACCCCTGCCTCCCATGTTCAAGCGATTCTCCTACTTCAGCCTCCTGAGTAATTGGGATTACAGGCACATGCCACCATGTCCAGCTAATTTTTGTATTTTTAGTAGAGACAGGGTTTTGCCATGTTGGCCACGCTGGTCTCCAACTCCTGACCTCAGGTGATTCACCTGCCTCTGCCTCCCAAAGTGTTGGGATTACAGGTGTAACCACTGCGCCCAGCTGAATAAATGTACTTCTTATGAATGCATCTTTTTTATATTTTCATTTCTTATTTTTTTAGAGACAGAGTCTCGCTTTGTAGCTCAGGCTTGAGTGCAGTGGTGTAATCATAGCTCACTGCTTTAAAAATTCAAATCTGGGCCAGGCACTGTGGCTCATGCCTATAATCCCAATACTCTGGGAGGCTGAGGCAGGTGGATCACCTAAGATCAGGAGTTTGAGACCAGCCTGGCCAACATGGCAAAACCTTGTCTCTACTACAAATATAAAAACTAGCTGTGCCTGGTGTGGTGGTGGGCGCCTGTAATTCCCGCTACTCGGTAGGCTGAGGCATGAGAGTCGCTTGAACCTGGGAGGCGGAGGTTGCAGCGAGCCAGCATCACACCACTGCACTCTTGCCTAGGCGATAGAGAGACTCCATCTTAATGAAAAATAAAATTAGGCCAGGCTCAGTGGTTTATGTCCGTAATCCCAGCCCTTTGGGAGGCCTAGGTGGGTGGATCACCTGAGGTCTAGAGTTCGAGACCAGCCTGGCCAACATGGAGAAACCCCATCTCTACTAAAATACAAAATTAGCTGGGCATGGTGGTGCATACCTGTAATCCCAGCTACTCGGGAGGCTGAGGCAGGAGAATTGCTTGAACCCGGCCTGGGCAATAAGAGTGAAATTCCATCTAAAATAAAATCATAAAAATATTAAATTAAAGGCCGGGCACAGTGGCTCAAGCCTGTAATCCCAGCACTTTGGGAGGACAGGGTGGGCGGGTCATGAGTTCGAGAGATTGAGACTATCCTGGCCAACATGGTGAAATCCTGTCTCTACTAAAAAAATACAAAAATTAGCTGGGCATAGTGGTGCACGCCTGTAGTCCCAGCTACTCGGGAAGCTAAGGCAGGAGAATTGCTTGAACCTGGGAGGCGGAGGTGGCAGTGAGCCAAGATTGCGCCACTGCACTCCAGCCTGGCGCCTGGTGACAGAGTGAGACTCTGTCTCAAAAAGTAATAATAATTAAATTAAAAATTCAAGTCTGCCATTCTTTTTTTTTTTTTTTCTTTTTTGGAGATGGAGTTTCATTCTCTTGCCCAGGCTGTATTGCAGTGGCACAATTTTGGCTCATTGCAACCTCTGCCTCCTGGGTTCAAGTGATTCTCCTGCCTCAGCCTCCCAAGTATTTGGGATTACAGGCATGTGCCACCATGCCAGACTGTTTGTATTTTTAGTAGAGACGGGGTTTCACCACGTTGGCCAGGCTGGTCTTGAACTCCTGACCTCAGGTGATCTTCCCACCTTGGCTTCCCAAAGTGCTGGGATTACAGGCATGAATCACCATGCCTGACCCCATTCTTACGTAATTGTGTAAGGGAGTACACAATTCTATAGGACATGTTCATCACACTCTAATGTCCAGCAAGAACATTAGAAGCATTTGGTTACAAACATCTTAGTCATGATATGATGGTCAGGTATGCTATAACAAGTGAATAAATCGCAAATGAAGACATCTGTGATTCTTTTTTTTTTTTTTTGAGACGGAGTTTCGCTCTTGTTACCCAGGCTGGAGTGCAATGGCGCGATCTCGGCTCACCGCAACCTCCGCCTCCTGGGTTCAAGCAATTCTCCTGCCTTAGCCTCCTGAGTAGCTGGGATTACAGGTACATGCCACCATGCCCAGCTAATTTTTTGTATCTTTAGTAGAGACGGGGTTTCACCATGTTGACCAGGATGGTCTCGATCTCTTGACCTCGTGATCCACCCGCCTCAGCCTCCCAAAGTGCTGGGATTACAGGCTTGAGCCACCGCGCCCGGTGACATCTGTGATTCTACTTTGAAACAAACATCTCGTGGCCAGGTGCAGTGGCTCATGCCTGTAATCCCAGCACTTCGGGTGGCTGAGATGGGTGAATCGCCTGAGCCTTGGAGTTCAAGAGCAGCCTGGGCAACATGGCGAAACCCTTATCTACTAAAAACACAAAAGTTAGCCGGGCATGGTGGTGCATGCTTGTAATCCCAGCTACTCAGGAAGCTGAAGCACGAGAATCACTTGAGGTGGAGGTTGCAGTGAGCTGACATCGTGTCATGACAATACAGCCTGATGGCAGAGGGAGACTACATCTCAAAAAAAAAAAAAAAATCTCCTGCTACTCCTCTTTCTTCTTTCAAGTTTCTGTATTAAATTTAACTGGAAAGTATCTGGAGATTCCAAGATGAGGTGTTTTAACATTTAAAAGAAATTATTTACTATTATTATTTTTCTTTTTAAGCTACCATATTAATTGAAATTTACTATTACTTAGCTATGTTAGAATTGTTCTCAATACTGTGCAACCAAAACAAATAAATAGACTTTCGAGGCTGAAGACTGCAACTGTTATCCATAAATCCCAATTTTGTGTGTGCATCAAAATAGCTTCATTTTACTTATTCCCTGTTTTTATTTAGTGTTATAAATCTGAAACTTTAACATACACTGTGCTAATAAAATGTCATTTTAATTATTTTACATTGAAGTTTGTTCCATGAGAAATTCATTTTATTTATTTATTTATTTATTTATTTAGAGATGGAGTCTCACTCTGTATCTCAGGCTGGAGTGCAGTGGCACAATCTCAGCTCACTGCAACCTCTGCCTCCTGAGTCCAGGTTCAAGCAATTCTCCTACCTCAGCCTCCCAAGTAGCTGGGATTACAGGCATGAGCCACCATGCTCTGCTAATTTTTGTTATTTTTTAGTAGGGATGGGTTTCACCATGTTGGCAAGTTTGGTCTTGAACTCCTGATCTACCTGCCTCGGCCTCCCAAAGTGTTGGGATTACAGGCATGAGCCACTGCGCTGGCCCATTTATTTATTTATTTATTTTGAGACAGTCTCACTGTGTTGCTTAGGCTGGAGTGCAGTGGCACAATTTTGGCTCACTGCAACCTCTGCCTCCTGGGTTCAAGAGATTCTCATGCCTCAGCCTCCCGAGTAGCTGGGACTACAGGCATGTGCCACCACACCCGGCTAATTTTGCATATTTTTAGTAGAGACTGGGTTGGCCATGTTGGCTAGGCTGATCTCAAACTCTTGACCTCAGGTGATCTGCCTGCAACGGCCTCCAAAAGTGTTAAAATTACAAGCGTGGCCACCACGCCTGGCTGAGAATTTTATTTGACCAAATGATTCTCCTGATAATAAATGTTTCATTACCATTGGCCTACACTGTGCAAAAGGCCCAAGTATTAGGTAATATCTGGTACGTCACAAAATTAGGCTGAAAATTAATCAATTTTTTTTCCTATAAGTTAAGGTAGCTTTGATGTTTCTATTTTAAGTTGGTAGGGTTAGGCCCAGTGGTGGCTCATGCCTGTAATCCTAGCACTTTGGGAGGCCAAGGCAGGCAGGTCATTTGAGGCCTGGAGTTCGAGACCAGCCTGGCCAACATGATGAAACCCTATCTCCATTAAAAATACAAAAAACTAGCGGGGTGTGGTGGTGTGAGCAGTAATCCTAGGTACCTGGCAGGCTGACGCAAGAGGATCACTTGAACCCAGGAGACGAAGGTTGCAGTGAGCTGGGATGGCACCACTGCACTCTAGCCTGACAGTGAGACTCTCATCTCAACAGAAAAGAAAAAAATGTTGGTAGGGTTAACTTTACATCTCAAAATTTACTAGGATCTATAAAGATATACATTACTTAAAAAAATTTTTTTTGACATGGTCCCACTCTGTCGCCCAGGTTGGAGTACAGTGGTACGATCTGGGCTCACTGCAACCTCCGCTTCCCAGGTTCAAGTGATCCTCTCACCCTAGCCTGAGTAGCTGGGACTACAGGTACATGCCACCACAACTGGCCAATTAAAACATTTCTTTTGTAGAGATGGGGTCTCATCACATTGCCCAGGCTGGTCTCAAACTCCTGGGTTCAAGTGATCCACCTGCCTTGGCCTCCCAAAGTGTTGGGATTATAGGTGTGAGCCACCATGCCCTGTCTCTGGAAGTTTTTAATGCATTTTAAAAGTATGTTAACAGAAAATTCTTACAAAGATATTTTATTTTTTATTTATTTATTTATTTTTTGAGACGGAGTTTCGCTCTTGTTACCCAGGCTGGAGTGCAATGGCGTGATCTCGGCTCACCGCAACCTCCACCTCCTGGGTTCAGGCAATTCTCCTGCCTCAGCCTCCTGAGTAGCTGAGATCACAGGCACATGCCACCATGCCAAGCTAATTTTTTGTGTTTTTAGTAGAGATGGGGTTTCACCATGTTGACCAGGATGGTCTCGATCTCTTGACCTCGTGATCCACCCACCTCGGCCTCCCAAAGTGCTGGGATTACAAGCTTGAGCTACTGTGCCTGTCCTAAAGATATTTTAAGATTACATCATAGCAAGCAACTCTATTGGGACAAAGAAGATATACTAAAAGCCAAGTGAATTACTATAATTAAATCTGTACAGTTTATTGACTTTTTTTTCCTATTTATTTTTTTGAGACAGAGTCTTGTTCTTGTCACCCAGGTTGGAGGGCAATGGAGCAATCTTGGCTCACTGCAACCTCCACCTCCCAGGTTCAAGCGATTCTCTTGCCTCAGCCTCCCAGGTAGCTGAGATTACAGGCACCCACCACCATGCCCAGCTAAGTTGAAGATGGGGTTTCACCATGTTGGCCAGGCTGGTCTCCTGACCAGAGGTAATCTGCCTCGGCCTCCTGAAGTGCTGAGATTACGGGCGCGAGCCACCGTGCTTGGCTACTGACTTTTTTTTTTTAAAGCAAAGAGAAGGGGTACACCTACTACAGTCCAGGCATTCTGATGCCACCTCTGTTATTAACTGGAATCAAATTTTAAAAAATTTCTGTGATCTTGAAGGTCTTGTTGAAGTTTTAGGAGGCTTTTGTTTTTCTTTTAGTCACTAGATTTTTCAGGAAAAATTCACCTGTTAGGAAAAAGGAAAACACATTAATATCAAGGTAAAGTAAATAATAGTGAGACAACTATTTCAGAATTCTATTTTTGGTGTTTCCCTTTAAGACTTGGTATTTACTGGCACTTCTCTCTTCTCAAACCTCAATGGCAACATTTTTCCAACCTAAATATCCTTGGTCCTTCTCCCCAGTAATAATGACTACAGTCTCTTCTATTATTCTTTCTAGTAACCCAATATTACAAACGGTGACCCTACTGTATCTATGGGTCTGCACATTTATTCCATTTTATGTGCAATATCTATTTCTCATCACTGTCAAAATATTGCTGTTGGCAAAATTCATTTCCGAGAGCAATTCTGCTACATTATTAGGCTGGATCTGATGTTTATAAAACAGACCTCGTTGCAGTTGAGCACACTCATCTGATGGAATCTCTTTAGCTTATTCCCCTTGAGGGAAGCAAGAGCTCTTCATCTGTAATGGGCTTTCTCCCCACCGCTTGAGTTGTGCCTACGCAATAAGTTAGCAGCTTAGAGGGGACATTCTCTTTTTAGGCCATTAGTGTTCCATTTGGTCTATCACTCTTATGGCATGGCTCAATGCTTATTGGTAGAGCGCAGCACTAGAGACCTGATTTTATGAGGAGTCTGATTAACTTCTCTTTGCCATCTTACATATGAGGAGAACTGTGATGAGCATGTCTACACATAATCTCTGCAAATCTCAAGGCTCATGACCCAGCCAAGTAATCACGCTGCTCCATACCTCCTCCAAATGTCATAGGAGTAGCACCAACTTTACCAGACCCTAAATTTGAGTCTAATGCACATCATGTACCAGAATTTGATCTTTTCCTAGTAATTTAGAAAGAATCAAAAAGTTCATAATTTACTTCCTTTTATATGTTAGAATTTTTTCTTTACAAAATAATATAAAAACTCCTTTCAAAGGATATTACTCTAACCATTCTAGAAGCTGATAGTGGTTCTATCCTTCACATGTACTTAGCTTGCCAGCAGTGCTGCCTAAAGACTAAATCACTTACAATTATTAGTTTTCAAAGTCCCCACACCCTGTCTAGTCAGTGCTGAATCAAATTCTTGGGTTTTAAACTACAATAAGCTATTAGTTCATTAAAATGTTTTAAATTACTGTTTTTACTTTACTTATTTTTGAGACAGGGTCTCACTCTGTCACTCAGGCTGAAGTGCAGTGGCACGATCACAGCTCACTGCAGTCTCAACCTCCTTGGATCAGGTGATCCTCCTACCTCAGCCTTCTGAGTAGCTAGGACTAAAGGCACCCACCACCACTCAGCAAAGCAGCCACCTGGCTAATTTTTGTATTTTTGTAAAGAAAGGGTTTTGCCATGTTGCCCAGGCTGGTCTTGAACTCCTGGGCCTAAGTGATCCACCTGCCTTGGCCTCCCAAAGTGCTAGGATTACAAGCATGAGCCACTGCACCCAGCCTTAAATGTCTTTATAAGAACATACTGAATATTACTAATACTAAAGCATTAATTTTTTCAAATAGAATTTGTCTAATTTAAAGATATTAAGATTCAGACCCCAACACATGAAGCAATCATTCAAAACATCATCACTTTAGATATATATATTTAAAATACCTATTTTACTTTTAAAGAGATGAGTTCTCACGATGTTGCTCAGGCCAGATTTGAACTCCTGGGTCCAGGCGATCCTTCTGCCTCAGTGTCCCAAGAAGGTGGGACTATAGGCACACACCACCACAGCTGGCCTAGCTGTTTCTTTTTTCATTTTATTTTTTTTGAGACAAAGTTTCGCTCTTGTTGCCACGCTGGAATGCTATGGAGAGATCTTGGCTCACTGCAACCTCTGCCTCCCGCATTCAAGCAATTCTCCTGCCTCAGCCTCCTTCATAGCTGGGATTACAGGTGCATGCCACCATGCCTGGCTAATTTTTGTATTTTTAGTAAAGAAAGGGTTTCACCATGTTGGTCAGGCTAATCTTGAACTCCTGACCTAGTGATCCACCCGCCTTGGCCTCCTAAAGTACTGGGATTACAGGCATGAGTCACCGCGCCCAGCCCATTTGATTTTTATTTTGAGACAGTGCGTTTTTTTTTTTGAGATGGAGTTTCACTCTTGTTACCCAGGCTGGAGTGCAATGGCACGATCTCGGCACACCACAATCTCTGCCTCCTGGGTTCAAGCAATTCTCCTACCTCAGCATCCCAAGTAGCTGGGACTACAGGCTGCGCCACCATGCCCAGCTAATTTTTGTATTTTTAGTAGAGACGGTGTTTCAACATGTTGATCAGGATGGTCTTGATCTCTTGACCTCGTGATCCACCCGCCTCGGCTTCCCAAAGTGCTGGGATTATAGGTGTGAGCCACTGCGCCCGGCCCCTGAGACAGTGTCTTGCTCTGTCACCCAGGCTGGAGTTGTAGTGACACAATCATAGCTCACTGCATCCTTCAACTCCTAGGCTCAAGTAATCCTCTGGCCGTAGCCTTCCAAAGTGCTGGGATTATAGGCATGAGCCACCTTGCCTGGCCTATTTATTCTTAATTATTATAATTGTTAAGTCCAACTGACAGGGACATCATAAACACTTTCCAGATTAAATTCAGTCTTCAGATATGTTCTTATGGATCCTCTGACAATCATTATCACATGACTTTTTATCCCGTGGAAAATGATTTTATTTTCATAAATCAATTCAAACTATTGATTAAAATAAGAGCTGAAGGCCATGCCTGTAATCCCAGAACTTTAGGAGGCCGAAATGGGCGTATCATGAGGTCAAGAGTTCAAGACCAGCCAGGCCAACATGGTGAAACCCAGACTCTATTAAAAATACAAAAATTAGCCAGGCATGGTGGCAGGCACCTATAATCCCAGCTACTCAGGAGGCTGAGGCAGGAGAATTGCTTGAACCCAGGAGGCGGAGGCTGCAGTAAGCGAGATCACGCTATTGCACTCAGCCTGGGTGACAAGAGCAAAACCCCGTCTTAAAAAAAAAAAAAAAAAAAAGGGAGCTGAAATTCCAAAGGTAAAAAAAAATTGCACTGTAGCTAGTAAAACCACTAAACGTTTTTCTATGGAGAAAAATAATCTGATGGATATTTTTCAGTTGCCTCTGGGGAAATAATACAAAGAAATTTAATGATGCAAGCAATGCCATCAAATAGATACTTTTCAGTGCTTAAACTGATTGAATTCGGGAGTCTGGAGATGTAGCTGGCATCATTTTCAAATGAGTATGTATTTCTCAGAAAACCCTATTAGATGCTTGACATGCTCTGTCATTTCTGAATAATCTGCTAAAGAAATCCACACACAGAATAAATTAATGAACTAATTGTTTCTACTTTTACTATAGTAGCTGAGTTATAAAGCAAGGAGCTGAATTTGTTTAAGAAACAAAGGATTAAGAGAAACTTTTCCTAAATATGATCCCATGGAACAAAGCTCCTAAGGTTGTTCCAGAAAAAACCCTAGCTTCCTACCAAGACCACCAAAGCTATTCGAATTTGTCAGGAGTTTTGGTGATTTGTGGTAGCACTCCTTGTAGAAAGTTAATGGCCTAAACAAAACAACGCCCCGCAATCTAACTTACCTGCTTTATATGAGGAACGCACCAAAGGGCCACTTGCAGTATAATGAAATCCAAGTTCATTTCCTACTTTTTCCCAGTATTTGAATTTTTCAGGAGTAACATATTCTTCAACCTGGATTTAAATAATTACTTCGATCAGATTTTAGAATTCCTCTTTGATTCTGCAGGAAGTCTATCCCCATGTATGCAGAATGCTTTTCACTGCATAATTTATTTTACCCCCATCCCCAGGTTTTCATCCTCTCTCTCCTCCCTGACTATGTATTTACTGGTTACTTATTGGCCACTCTATTGGAATGTAAATACAGGGAATTACAGAGGCAAGGAAACATCAATTTTGTGCTACACTGGCTATTCCAAAGAACAGAGAAAGAAGAGATTATCTATAGAGATTATTTATCTACATTTTTCCTTCATTGATTAACAGGTAAATTCAAGAATTACTCATGCCTATCCAATTCTTGAGGACAAGACTGTCTTACTCAACTTGTATCTTCCGCTTAGCACTGTGACTGGTACATGGTCACCGCTCAACCCAAGTTTCTTTAGTGAACGGATACATGTCCATGATAGAAAGAATAGTTTCTCATTCTTACTTCACCTCTGGCTCTAATATAACCAAAGCAAGTTACACAATAATCAAGTGTAAATGAGGGCAATTTCCCAACTTTCAAATTCTAAGTTTACTTGAGTTGTAAAATTTGTGGAGAGAATGGGGGAGGCAGCAAATATGTGCCAGTGTAGCTGATTTATGTAGGTAATAAAATGGAAACTGGCACTTGTAAACATTCAGTTGACCCTTGAACAACATGGGTTTAAACTGCATGGGCCCACTTTTACAAGGAGTTTCTTCCATTTCTGCCACTGCTGAGACAGCAAGACCAACTATTCCTCTTCCCTCTCCTCCTCAGCCTCCATCCATCTTATCTACATGAAGATGATGAGGATTAAGACCTTTATGATGGTCCACTTCCACTTAATGACTAGTAAATATATTTTCTCTTATGATTTTCTTAGAAAAACATTTTATTTTCTCTAGCTCACTTTAAGCATGTATATACATATATATGTACACATATATATAAAATACATGTAATATTCTGATCAACAGGAGGCCATTAGTAGTTATGTTTTTTGGGGAGTCAAAAGCTATACAATGGGCTGGGCGCAGTGGCTCACGCCTGTAATCCTAGCACTTTGGGAGACTGAGGCGGGCAGACTGCCTGAGCTCAGGAGTTCGAGACCAGCCTAGGCAACATGGTGAAATCCTGTCTCTACTAAAAATACAAAAAATTAGCCAGGCATGGTGGCAGGCACCTGTAATACCAGCTACTCAGAGGCTGAGGCATGAGAATCACTTGAACCCGGGAGGTAGAGGTTGCAGTGAGCTGAGATTACACCACTGCACTCCAGCTTAGGTGACAGAGCAAGACTCCGTCACCTAAAAAAAAAAAATTTGCATTTTTGATTGTGCAGGGGTTTGGCATCCCTAACCCCTGCATTGTTCAAGGGACAACTATACATGGAGTAGTATACTGAAAATTCAGCATTTTCTTAATTTTACTTGTGGACAGAGAAGATTTAATTCAGATTACCAAGAAACATTCGGCAAATCAAGATACATGTACCTTAAGGTGACGCCTTGTTGGCTGCATATATTGTCCTAAAGTCAAGCAGTCTACATCTGCCTCACGAAGTGCTGTAGGAAGAAAAGCACAAATTATAGTAGCAAATACTTTAATTGCAGATTTAAGTGCAATTTTCCTGAGGAATATTTAAAAACTGTGTGAACTTTATGCCAGTCCATAATCCACATGTTGGGGAATAAGACAACACGTATTCATTCAAAAGTATTTTATGCCAGGGAATGGGGTAAGGACTGAAAACAATAATAATTAAGACAGTCATGTGGGGCTGATAGATACAAGGATAAATACCTCTAATACTACGGAATAAATGCTAAAATAGTAGTGGAGGGTGTTTTAGAGTAGGAGTCTGTTAGGCAGAAAAGGTAAGGGAACTGGTATATGCAAAAACCCGAATACACCTATATTATAGACCAAATATGTTACATTAGGCTTTTACTCAATGCACAATATATGCTATGGGGGCTGTGACTTAAACTGTGACATCAGAATCTTTCTTTTCTTTTTTTGAGGCAGAGTTTCGCTCTTTGTTACCCAGGCTGGAGTGCAATGGCGTCATCTCAGCTCACCGCAACCTCCGCCTCCTGGGTTCAGGCAATTCTCCTGCCTCAGCCTCCTGAATAGCTGGGATTACAGGCATGTGCCACCATGCCCAGCTAATTTTTGTATTTTTAGTAGAGATGGGGTTTCACCATGTTGACCAGGATGGTCTTGATCTCTTAACCTCGTGATCCACCCACCTTGGCCTCCCAAAATGGTGAGACTACAGGCTTGAGCCACCACGCCCAGCCCCCAGAATCTTTCTAATAACAAACTGTATGCAATGTGGTAAACAGCAGCTCTTAATTACTATATGTATTTACTACTCTTTGAACCCCTAAATAACTACAAGTAGTCCAAGGATCCTCAGCTAAAATTAAAACTTTTAAATTTCAAAGTTTAAGAAGCCCAAGAATCACAAAGCAAATGGACTTATGGGACTAAGGTTCAGGAAAGTCCAAAGCACAGCATATTATGTGACAACACTACAAGTAAGCTGTTTCTCAGAGGCCTGGATTGGTCTCATTCATCTATGAATTGGCAGTTCCTGGTACCTGGCTGGCTCTCCAAAAGTGTCCAATGACAGAATGAGAAAAGTGAATGAAATCATGCTTTCAGTGGCTGCAAGGATGGGGAATAAAATGGGATACAAATTTTGTATCCTGAGCTTCATGCGTGTCACTCCACGAAATTCTAAGAAAATCTATTTCCTGTCCTTTATTTTTCTAGATGTGGGGGTACATGTGCAAGTTTGTTTCCTTTTTATGCTGCCGTTTATAACCATATACTTTGTGTTCTTAGAAGGGCCTTGGAAGTGAGTGGGTTCCTGCTATTACTCAAATTATATGGGAAATATTTTTTTCATTTTTCAATTTCTTTACCTTTCATTGTTGCATATACTTGCTCATCATTCTCGCCTAAACCCAACATTATAGATGTTTTAGAAATAACATCAGGCTGAACCTTCTTGGCATGTTTCAGTACACGTAGGGACTGATCAAAATTGGCCCGAGGATCACGAACTTTACTGGAAAACAGCAGGACTGTTGTCAGTAAGAATTACAAGTTCAACCAAGTACATAGTTATGCAAGTAACCTGAAAGACCAGAGAAGTACATTCTGCAAATTATCTTAAATTACCTAGTTCACAGGTAGCATTTATGCACAAATGCCTAAACTGTTCATTTAGGAAAGAAAAGGCCTCACTGGGCTCCCTAGCTCTGTCTTAAGCCTGGGGCAGAGAACAGTAGAATAGAAATTACTTCCATTTATGCACTGAGAAACCAGAATTCTGAAGTGAAAAAGTAGAAGAGAAAGGGAAAAAAGCAGAAATAAGAGAGTAGACTGAACAAAGAAAAAAAAAAAGCTGAACCCACATGTCAGAGGGTTGAAACTTTGATTTCTTTTCTGAAGACCAAGCCGCCCTCTGCTGGTGAGTACACAACACTGCCATCTCTCAGGTAAAGAAATGCATGATTCTGGAATTTTCACTGGAAAGAATAATGTTTCTTAAGCGAAACCAGGGAAATTGGCACCCACTGGTGGTGGTATTATGACAAGGTGGGAATAGGCTGTGTTAGACTTCAACAATGGCCAAACCACCATGGCTTAAATGACTTATCATTTAAGCCAAAAGGCTAGAAAGCTTCTGATGTTAAACTGGATTTCATTTGAATTCTAACAGAGCTTTATTTGCGGTAATTGTTTTTCATCAGAGGCTATCTAAAAGAAAGAGAGGAAACAAATTTATGAATTAAAAATAACTGTGAAACTGACAATATAGAAATTACTTTTTAACAGAATTTCTCCACTAAAATTAAGTTATGGTCTCTTTTTATAATTTAGCGAAAATGCTGGTTATTGTTTACTCTAACTTCTTTCAGGCTCTATGACACAGATAATATGTAGAAGCTAATAAAATCATTGCTAAAAGCTACAATTAAAGAAAAAAATATTAATCTTGCCTGAAGCTTAAAATGTTGACTTTTCTAAAATTTGAATATAGTTATTACATGGATGTGGATAACAATCCTTAATTATTTTTTTCTTATATCGGTGTTACTTGCCAATAATTATTGTTAATTAATGAAATTATTAGGAGTAAGAAAGTATAGTGTCTACTTTTTTTTTTTTTTTTTGAGATGGAGTCTTGCTCTGTTGCCAGGCTGGAGTGCAGTGGCGCAGTCTCAGCTCACTGCAACCTCTGCCTCCCGGGTTCAAGCAATTCTTCCACCTCAGCCTCCTGAGCAGCGGGGACTACAGACTCGTGCCAAATGCCCAGCGAAATTTTGTATTTTTAGTAGAGATGGGGTTTCACCATGTTGGCCAGGATGATCTCAATTTCTTGACCTTGTGATCCACCCGCCTCGGCCTCCCAAAGTGCTGGGATTACAGGATTGAGCCACTGCGCTGGCCTAGTGTCTACTTTTAAAAAAAGATTTAAACTACATCTGAATGATACGAGTTTTTCTTCTGCATCATTTATTGCATATGTTAGCGCCAAATATAATTTTAAAGTCTTTTCTTTAGAATTAAAACCAAAGCAATTGGTCTAGTGTAATTTTCCCCCGCTTTGAAAACTGTTTTTTAGGGGGAGGGGGGAACAAACAACTCATTGAAATTTGCAGTATGATATTATGTTAAAGCAAAAGAAAAAAAAGGTTCATTATTTGCCTGTATTAAAACACACCATAACAGTTAGTAATATGAGTTATTAACATTTTAATGTTTATAATATAAAAGTATATTATAAATATAAAAGTACGAATATGTAGTATAAACATAGTATTTATAATATAAAACTAAGGTGTTAGAAACTGATATTGCTGCATGGAAATACTATGGATGATGCTTATGCTGTTTCTGCTGGTGACATTTTGATTTTTATGTAATAGATATAGATTGAGTTTGCCTAAAAAACAAAAAAGAATAGAGTTTACTCTGTAAAAGTCAATGACAAAGTTCAGCCCTGGAAAAGGTGATAATATATAGCATATTTTGACCCTCCTAACTTCCCGACATTACTTTGTACAGGTATTCACCTCTGTAATTCTGGGACTGTTTCTACATTATGTGCATACACATCTAATCCTGACAGAGCAACTTTTTCTATTGCTTTGAGATTCCCTCGAAAATCAGGGGTAAGGCATTCCACAAGAATTTCTGGATTCCTAGGGGGAAAAAAGAGAAATATCAAACAGAAAGAATTGACATACTTGTTGCTCAAAATAGAAATTTTCAGTACTCATTCAGTATGTTTCAACACAGTAACCTTTAGAACTTTGCCAAGAAAAGTATGAACATACAGATGTTCATATGAACCATTATATGAAAAAAAAAACACAAGCAAAACATTAAATACTATGTACACAACAGTTAAAACACACCTTTAGGCAAATAGAATAAAATCTGATATTATGTAAGTAGACTTTTAAACCTAATTTGAGGTTTTAGAAAAATTAATTAATTGTAAGAAATTAAAACATGAAATATTAAAACATTAAATATAAAACTTTACTCTTTGGAAGTAAATTGAGTTATTTCTTTTTTTTTTTTGAGACAGAGTCTTGCTCTGTTGCCAGGCACCAGGCTGGAGTGCAGTGGCGTGATCTTGGCTCACTGCAACCTCCACCTCCTGGGTTCAAGCAATTCTCCTGCCTCAGCCTCCTGAGTGGCTGGGACTACACGTGCACGCCACCAGGCCCAGCTAATTTTTGTATTCTTAGTAGAGACAGGGTTTTACCATGTTAGCCACGATGGTCTCGGTATCTTGACCTCATGATCCACCTGCCTTGGCCTCCCAAAGTGCTGGGATTACAGGTGTGAGCCACAGCACTTGGCCGAGATATTTCTTTATTTTATTTATTTTTTTTTTTGAGACTGAGTTTCGCTCTTGTTACCAAGGTTGGTGTGCAATGGTGCGATCTTGGCTCACCGCAACCTCCACCTCCTGGGTTCAAGCAATTCTCCTGCCTCAGCCTCCTGAGTAGCTGGGATCACAGGCATGCACCACCATGCCCAGCTAATTTTTTGTAGTTTTAGTAGAGATGGGGTTTCACCATGTTGACCAGGATGGTCTCGATCTCTTGACCTTGTGATCCACCCACCTCAGCCTCCCAAAGTGCTGGGATTACAGGCTTGAGCCACTGCGCCCGGCTGAGATATTTCTTAAATTCATCAAATCACACATGCTCTTCTCCCTTTCGCTAGGCAAATATTTCAAAAGTGCTATGGGTTTTAAAAACTATTTTCTGGGTTGCTGAGTTATAAGCTTTGATAAATGAAGTATGAGCTAAATAGTAATCTTCCTATTTATATTGTGGCTATATCTATTCATCCAAGCATTATAATGTGAACTGGGTCATAGAGCTGTTCCCTTTGACACTAGCAAAAATGACTGAAACAGCTGACGAATTTTTTCACAAACCCAATCGCAAAATATGAGTTGTTCCCTGAAAGAAAAGATGTGGAAAAGACCACATGTAACCACATGTATACCCTTATCATGAATATAAGAGATGTTCAAAGAACATATCCTATAACTCTGTGTTGTTATTGTTTTTTATAAAAACAGGGTCTTGCTCGTGGCCTAGTGCATCATAGCTCACTGTAACTTTCAACTCCTGGGCTCAAGCAATCCTTCTGCCTCAGCCTCCCAAGCAGCTATTTTTTTTTTTAATTTATTTTTTGTAGAGACAGCATCTCCCTGTGTTGCCCAGGCTGGTCTTCATCACCCGGCCTAAAGCAATCTTCCTGCTTTGGCCTCCCAAAGTGCTGGGACTACAGGAGTGAACTACTGTGCTTGGTTCTACTGCTTTTTTAAACTGCAAGCTGAGACCCACTGAAGCATGTAAAATAAACTTAGTGGGCTGCAAACAGATTTTTCAAAAGTTAACTACAGTAAAGAGGAAATAGAAAATACTGGGGAATCAGGCCAGGTGTGGTGGCTCACGCCTGTAATCCCAGCACTTTGGGAGGTCGAGGTGGGCAGATCACAAGGTCAAGAGTTCGAGACCAGCCTGACCAACACAGTGAAACGCTGTCTCTACTAAAAATACAAAACTTAGTCGGGCATGGTGGCAAGTGCCTGTAATCCCAGCTAAAGGGGAGGCTGAGGCAGGAGAATCACTTAAATCCAGGAGGTGGAGGTTGCAGTGATCCGAGATCATGCTATTGCACTCCAGCCTGGGCAACAGAGCGAGACTCAGTCTCAAAAAAATAATAAAAAGAGAAAAAGAAAATTCTGCGGAATCATTGAAAAAATTTACTAAGCGTGCTTAGGCACCAAACTAGTACTGAGCTGTAGAAAATTAGAATACTCCCAACACTTTGGGAGGGTGAGGCAGGAGTATTGCTTGAGGCTAGGAGTTTGAGACCAGCCTGGGCAACATAGCAAGATTCTGTCTCTAAAAAACACTTTAAAAAATTAGCCAAGCATGGTAGTATGTACCTGTAGTCCCAGCTACTTGGGAGGCTGAGGCAGTTGGATCACTGGAGGTCAGGAGTTGGAGACCAGCCTGTCCAATATGGTGAAACTCTGTTTCTACTAAAAGTACAAAAATTAGCTGAGCAGGATGGTGCTTGCCTGTAATCCCAGCTACTCGAGAGGCTTGAACCTAGAAGGCAGAGGTTGCAGTGAGATGGTGCCATTGTACTCCAGCCTGGGTGAAAGAGCAAGACTCTGTCTTAAAAAAAAAAAGTCAGTACTAAGACCAGGTTTACACTTTTTACAGAAAATTATTCAAAGTTTAGACTAATGTTCTAATATGAAGGTGGGATCCTATGGGCTAAAGGTCTGTGGATAAGTTCGTGAGTCCCTAAAATTCTCTGTAAATATCTATCTGTACATACAAATAAGCTTCTTCCAAAGAAATGTGTACATAATTTCCAGTGGATTATCAGGAAAGTATGAAACTCCTCAAAAAGTGAATAATCCCTGCTTCAAGGTAAAGAACTTAGATAAACTGAACTCACATGGGTCCAAAAAGGTCCTTAAATTACATAAACAAAGGCAAAAATAAGTACCTTTCCTTTAAATATGATACAGTCTTTGCCATGTGTTCAGCTCCCCCATCAGGCATATCTAGAAAGAAAAGAATCCACTGCTCAAGATGATGTTACCATTTAGAGCCAATTGCTGGTAGAGGCCATGATGACACACTAACCATCTCGATCCACAGATGTCAGGACAACATAATCCAGACCCCACTCTGCAATTGCCTTTGCAGTATTGTAGGGCTCACTGGCATCCAGTGGAGGAGGATTTCTTGCAGTCTTAACAGAACAAAATCTGCAACCTCTTGTACATGTGTCACCCATCAACTAGAATAGAAATGTTACAGTTTAAATCAGATGACCCTCAAGGACATAATATTGAGAGAATAAAGCAAGTTGCAAGGGATGCATATAGTTTGGTTCTGTTATAAGAAATTGGAAACATTCAAAACTAAATTAATAGTCAAGGAACACAAATATATGTGATAAAACTAAAAAGAAAGGGAAGTAAACTCAGCAATAAGAATAGTGTTCAGCGAAGAAAAAAGGGGATGGGATCAAGAAAGGACACAAAATTTAAATTTAAAAACAAAGCTGAGTGCAGTGGCTTACTCCTATAATCCCAGCTACTGTGGGGGCTGAAGTGGGAGGATTGTTAGAGTTTGAGACCCGCATGGGCAACACAGTGAGACCCTGTCTCTCAAAATATTTTTAAAAGTTAGCTGGGTATAGTGGCATGTACCTGTGGCCTCAGCTACTCAGGGAGGCTAAGATGGGGGAATCACTTGAGCCTAGGAGTTCAAGGCTACAGTGAGCTATGATTACATCAAAATGGAAACAAATGAAAAATATACAGTTTAGGGGGTTCAGAGGGGGATTCAAAGATAATGCCAATGTTTTAATCTCACACTAGAGGTATGAGGATGTCTGTTGTGTTATCCTTTATAGCTTACACAGTTTATAAGACACTTTTTTTTTTTTTTGGAAACAGGGTCTTGCTTTGTATTCTAGGCTGGGATGCCATGGCATGATCATGGCTTACTACAGCCTCAACCTCTTGGGCTCAAGTGATCCTCCCATCTCAGTCTCCCCAGTAGTTTGGTATATAGGCAAGTGCTACCATGCCCAGCTAATTTTTAAAAACATTTTTTTTTGTATGCACAGGGTTTCACCATGTTGCCCAGCTGGTCTCAAACTCGTGGGTTCAAATGGTCTGCCTTGTGTTGGGGAGATCCCATAAGCGCCGAGGCAGGAACAAAACGCCTCAGCCTATTTCCATATAAATAATGAAAAAGAAAGTAACTAGAAATATAACTGTAGTAGTTATTACTTAATCATATGAGCTCTTAGTTATTCATAGGTGATCTTTTACTAATGCCTCTCAGGTCAGAAGTGTGAACCTGGCGTGACAATGTGAAATAAATCACATTAAGGCAAGATACTGTAAGCCCTCTGTCATGCCCGCATAAGGGCTGCTGGAGGGCACCTTGGCTGTGCGGCAGGGCCAGCGCTGTGAACGTGCCCGCTGTTTAGCCAGCTAGGGAAGGTGATGTCCAAAATGGCCGAGACATCTCCTTCTTGGCGAAGTTTGGAGAAAACTCCGCTTCTTCAAGCTCTTGTGGTAAGGCCTGACAGCTGTCAGGGACACCCACAGACATCCAGGGGCTTAACTGTCTCTGTGTGGTGCTGCGCTTCAGTGGTCACGTTCCATGTCTACTCTTACGTTCTGCTTCTGCACCTGGTTCCTTCTTTTCTGTCTTAGAAAAGATAATCAGTAATAGTAGTATAAATATTAGTGTTTTAATTCTTTCTTGATAAATATGGAAACAGTGCTGATGCATTATGCTCCTTACCCCACTTCGGGTGCCAGAAATTCCAGAGCCCCTACCTGAATGACACGTGATGTACTTGACCCTATCTATCACTGCCGCGCCCTATCTACCCTGCTCCCAGTCTCCGACCAAGACCACGCCCCACCTACCCTGCCCCCAGATTTGCAACTCAATAAAAGTGAGAGTGCTTTTGGGGCCACTGCTCATCTCCACGATTTGAGTAGCAGTGGACCCCTGGGCCCAAATTCTCTTTGCTCTATCTCTGTCTTGTGTCTTTTATTTCTACAATTTCTTGTCTCCGCACCAGCTGGGAGCAGCTCACAGAACCCTGCAGGGCTGGACCCTACACTGCCTGCCTTGACCTCCTAAAATGCTGGGATTACAGAAATGAGCTGTCATACCTGGCCTATAAAGATTCTTTTGTATCTACTCAGTAATCAAAAAAGATGATTTAAAAAGACATAAAATATTTAACTAACAGATCAATGTGCAGGTCTCTATGGAAGTGAAAACAGAAAGTACAGCCCTTTCTTGTTGAATAGATGAAACGGAAAACACATAAAAAGCTAAGCAATCATGAATAATGTTTCCAAAAGTTGATAGGAGAGATATCTCAAGGCAGCATATGATTAACTCAGATAGATGAAAGAACCAATAATAGATTTACTCAGAGAAGAGTGAAATCACAATAGGTTGAATTATTCCATCAGGTTTTTTTCTTCTTATTTTTCACAAATGCAAACATAATAAAAAATCTGACCAGAGATTCATAATGCACATTTCTAGGAAGAAGACACAAAATATTCCCTTTCAGTTTCTAGACTGAAGCTGTAGAGGCTGAGGCTGGCCTTACCATGATGGTGGCTGTGGCGGTGGCATATTTTCCACCTCCCCAACACTCTCCAATATTGGGACATCGAGCTTCCTCACATACCTGTGTGCAAAAGGAAATGGAACACCATGAGGTTGACAAAATCCACCCACTGAACAATTGGTGACTGTGATTAGACATTTTAAACTGCTCATAGCTTACACCACATTTTTGAAGACATCCACTATTCAAAAATCCTGTTACAAACAAGTGTGCTGGCTCATGCCTATAATTCCAGCACTTTGGGAGGCTGAGGCGGGAGGACTGCTTGAGCCCAGAAGTCTGGAACCAGTTTGGACAACAGAGTCAAATCCTGTCTCTATAAAAAAACAAAAAGCCAGGAGTGGCGGTGTGCACCTATACTCCCAGCTATTCAGAAGGCTAAGGCGGGAGGATCACTTGAGCCTGGGAGGTTGCTGAAAAAAAAGGTTGTTAAACTGCCAAACTCTATATTAAGATTAGAGCATGGTAAACATGTCCTATAAAGGCATATACTCCCTTATACAATTAGTTACGTAAGAATGGAGAGACCTGAATTTTTATTCTTTTTTAAGATGGAGTCTTGCTCTCTTGTCCAGGCTGGAGTGCAGTGGTGTGATCTCGGCTCACTGCAACCTCTGCCTCCCCGGCTCAAGTGATTCTCTTGCCTCAGCCTTCTGAGTAGCTGGGAGTATAGGTGCACAAATTTTCAATTACCTTTCTCCTTTCTGAGTAGCTGGGACTACAGGCTCATGCCACCACACCCAGCTATTTTTTTTGTATTTTTAGTAGAGACTCGATTTTGCCATATTGGCCAGGCTGGTCTTGAACTACTAACCTCAGGTGATCCACCTGCCTCGGCCTCCTGAAGTGTTGGGATTACAGGTGTGAGCCACCACACCTGGCCAAAATCCCATTTTTAAATTAAAAACTTTATGAATGTATATACTTCATATGTGCAAATAAAGAAATCTGAAGGAATATATACTGAACAGTTAAGGAGATTGGTTTATATATGGCATTGTGTATGTGACATACTTCACATTTAATTTTATATTCTTTCCAGTGAAACATGTATCTAATTTGCAATATAAAACAAACAAACAAAGCCTTGTTTCCAAACTTGTAGGGCAAAAAATCTTTTTACTTGCACAAAAAATGATTTTAAATATATTTCCATTCCTGGTAGTAATGTATCACTGAACAGATATACTTTCTTTGCTATTATTTACATATTTATTAATAATTTTTAAGTTACATAAATGTAGAAACATGGCTTTTGGTTAAGAGGAACAGTTTACACTTTGACAACTTACTGTATGGAGATTTAAATTCCGCAAAGTATTTTTCAGTTTATTGTAATTTTTCCCCATGGGAATCTCTGTCTTTAGCCATGGAGGTAGTCTTAACCTGAGGAAAGCCAAACATAACTATCTATTAACAAATATGCTGCCAAACAATTACACAGCTTAGAAGTTAATTTCCTCTATTATGATTCCTAGTTAATAAATTTTTTTCCATAATCTTAGAATAACTTACAATTTCTGTCATAGGAGTAAGAACACAGACTCAAATTTAGCCTTGCTCAAACTACTTTAGAAAACACCGATAGTGGGCCAGGCACGGTGGCTCAAGCCCGTAATCCCAGCACTTTGGGAGGCCGAGGCGGGTGGATCATGAGGTCAAGAGATCGAGACCATCCTGGTCAACATGGTGAAACCCCGTCTCTACTAAAAATACTAAAAAATAGCTGGGCATGGTGGTGCATGCCGGTAATCCCAGCTACTCGGGAGGCTGAGGCAGGAGAATTGCCTGAACCCAGGAGGTGGAAGTTGTGTGAGCCAAGATTGCGCCATTGCACTCCAGCCTGGGTAACAAGAGTGAAATTCTGTCTCAAAAAAAAACAAAACAAAACACCGGTAATGGAGTCTAACAAGGCACCAGGCTCATGCCTACCTTTTTTTTGCAAAGGCAGAGTTACACTATTCTAATGAAAGAATGAGCCAGTTTTAAAATATCTCATCCCTCATGAATGATACTGCCAAAAAGTACTGTATTTGTTTAAAGTAAGGAACGATCACAACTATGCACTGTCTGCTCTACATTCTAGATTTTACGGTGGTTATTCAATGGAAAAAAGACCTAAAATTTTGGAGTGGAGACTGTATATCCTTGGTCCTCCATGACTCCATCTACTTGTGATATAGAAGTAGCTGGATTAAGTTATCTCTCAACACAAGCTACCCTCTACATAAAATGCCATCCTTCTTTTAAATTAAGGCAAGGTATCCACAGGTGATATGTAAATTGACTAGGAGAAGCACAAGTTAGATCATCAACACCTAGTAATCTAGATCCAACAGACTAGTAGCAAGGCAATAATCTTTAAAGAAGTTAGATGCTGGGTAGAAAATGAGGAGATGACAGTGTTAAGACGGTAAAGGTGCAGAGAAAAGAGAAAGATTCTAACAATTTCATCTACTTACCTGTTCTATCTAGTTCTGTTATCACATCTTTCAAATGACTTTTAGCTAAATTTAACAAGTCTGATATTAAAAATAGATTCTAGGGCTGGGTTATATCTGAAAATAATGCACAATAAAGGAACGAGACATTACATTTATCTCAAATTTTCAATTACCTTTCTCCTTTCTGGCGTTTTAGGTTTCCTTTATATTCATCCCAGGTGCTCTTGACTGCAAGATCACCAGATACAAAATCTTGAAGGTCTGGTCCATTTTTTAAAAGTTCCTTTTTTTCATCTGGCAAGGAACTTAACAGTCTGGCCGGGCTGCATAAATATCTCCCGAATACCTAAAGAAAGAGTCATTATGACACTCATTTAGCGGAGTCCAGAATAATTTCATTTTAACCCATCATGACTCCTAAAAGGAAGGGTAAAGCCAAAAAAGTCATTCAGAAATTATGTCAAACTAGGAGCTCTAGTAGCCTAGGGGATTAGAATATAATATAAAAGATAACTGAAGGAACCAAACCAAAACAGGAGTTAAGTGTTTACTACTGAGTTTAGAATACATTTGGAAATCTCTGGAACTATCTAACATATATCACACTTTCATGTACACCACCTACCAGGAACTAGGTGTTTGTCTTTCAACAAGATTGAACTGCAGTAACTGAAGAAGGTGCCACAGTGTAAAATTTTTCTAGTCCTGACTTGAATCAGGTACGTTTAAAGTGAAGCGTGCAATAAGTCTCTATAGCTTTGAGAATAAGCATAAGTATTGAAACGTGGAGGTTAATAATGCCCAGTTGGTTTCAGAAAACTGGAAGGGGGAAAACCAAGCCTAACGTTTTTTACTTTCTAGGTTACATTATTTCTGTGTTTGAACATGCCAGTCATAAGCATAAGAAATCATGGTATTCGGCTTTTACATCAGAACACAAAAGGGCATGAGAGAGCCAAAACACTACAAAATCCACAAGTCTGCACATGCAATGCAAAAGAACCTTCAACAATTCAAAGAGTGCCTGTTAGGGTGTTGCACGATTGCTACTGCACTTCTCCACGTCTACAGCTAAAGCCTAGGGGACAAGTTTGTGTTCTCTGCGGCTAGAGTGTCTTATACACATTCAGAGTCCAATACAGAATAGCTGTGTGGGATGCTCACTGCAGTGGTCCATAAATATTAGGTACAAATCACTCTAAGCAGAAAATAAGTCCTCAGTGCAGGCCCAGAAAGACTTTCAAACAAATTGATGCCAGAGACTCTGTATCATGGGGCTGGCAGGAGAATTAAATGAGATTACACGAAAAACGTTTAAAACCAACGTTGGCTAAAAGTAAATGCTCAGTAAAAGCACTGGCCTTTATTATTGGGCGTAGGCGCTCTGAAGGAATAGGATTCCCCCACCCCACGCCCAAACCCGCTTGCCCCGCCGCTCACCCGGGGCCCCAGAGTGCGGGTGGCATCCCAGCAGCGAAGAGACATTTCCCTTACAGGACTAACGCAGTGGAGGGTGGAGGGATAGCTAACTGAAGGGAAAGGACAGGTCGAAAATACGTCGCTCCGTTTATGACAAACAGTCGAGCTGCTCCACGATTGGCTGCTTTAGCCGTACGTGACGTCGCATGCTCATGACGCAATACGCAGGCCCCTCCCCTTACGGGATACAAGTACGTGAGGAGGAAAGACGTTCCTTCTTTGCTGCGTTTACTGCGAGGTGAGGCTGTTTCTGTGCTCTGGGGGCTTTGGGAATCCGAACCCATCTGCTCTGGGAAAGGCTGCGTTGCGGCTCCCACTCTCGGACCCCTTATCCTGTTTGTCTCCCAGCTCGGCAAGCGCCATATGAGCCTGGCGGCGCCGGATGCGACTCCTATTTTGGGCTTTTTGGCCTATTCCTGCCCCTCAGCCTTGTCGGGATGGCGCCGCCCAGATAGGACTTACAGGGTTGGGCTGAGCGGCACTTCCCCCGCTGGTTCTCGCAACGCTCGCTTTGGGGCTGCTCCTTACAGCCCGGGACGCACTGGGGCCCGCTATCGGCCTCCTGTCCTAGATCCTCTCCGGCACGTCCGGCAGTCTCCGGTAGGAGTGGATCTCTGTGCTGTGTAGTTTGGTTGAAAAGAGGCCTTACGTCGGCCTCACCCCCAGTGTTTGTGTTTCAGAATGAAGACCATTCTCAGCAATCAGACTGTCGACATTCCAGAAAATGGTATGAGACTTGATGTCTTTTTCTTACATCTTTACTAGACGTTTCAAGCATTGTGTGATCTGACTAGTGTATTCTCTTCTAGTCGACATTACTCTGAAGGGACGCACAGTTATCGTGAAGGGCCCCAGAGGAACCCTGCGGAGGGACTTCAATCACATCAATGTAGAACTCAGTCTTCTTGGAAAGAAAAAAAAGAGGGTGAGGTTTTTTTTTCTCTTTCTTCTGATAATTCAGTTGCTTGTTTGGAAAGTAGTTTATAACAGTATCACGTTTGGCTGTTTTAACAATTTTCGAATTGAGGTTTAGTGCTTTAGTTTTGAATGCTGTCCAGAATAGCAGCCAGTTTTGCGTTAGTGAAACTGAGAAACCAGATTGAGAACAGCGGATTCTATGAAGCTCAAATGTAGTAGTGGTCATCAGTGGCACGTCTTAATGGTGTTAGAAACTTGGCTTGTTTTCCTCGTGATTGCTTTGTCAGAATCTTAGGAACTGGCAGTAGGTCTTTTAAACCTGACGATTTAATTTTCCAGAAGGGAAGTTTGTCGCAACTTGTACAAAGTTTAACTCTTGGGAGGATTTATAGGTAGTTGGATTTTTCCAGTTGAAAACCATGTGCTTTGATTAGGGTTAATTCTAGGATCTTAAAGTAATTTGGTAAGTGGTCTGCTCTCTTTTAAACCTACATATTTCTGGGAAGAATAATTTTTTGTTTTATTACAGCTCCGGGTTGACAAATGGTGGGGTAACCGAAAGGAACTGGCTACTGTTCGGACTATTTGTAGTCATGTACAGAACATGATCAAGGGTGTTACGCTGGTAAGCAGATGGATCAGACTGACTTGTTTTGGAAAGGGAGGTTTCTCCACCTGTGTTTTATTTATATAGCATAAGTGTTTATTTCAGAGAATGGGTTATGCATTTTGTTTGGTGTAATGCACGACCACTAGAACTTAGTAAAAATAGGCATCTCTGGGTCTTTAAGATCAAGTGATACAGCTGAGAGTAAAGACCAGATGGGTACAACATGTTTGGCTTTTTGTTCTGTTTTTTGAAATCAAGACTGCGGTCTCGCTATTTTCCCCAAGCTAAACTCCTGAGCTCAAGCGATCCTCCCATCTTGGCCTCCTGTAATACTGGGATTGCAGGCGTGAGCTACCATGCATGGCTAGATGAGTGCAACTTTTAAAAAGGAGGCTAATAGTGAATTTTCGCACTTTAAAATTGTCTTTTTTTAAACAAATCTGCAGTTGCAGTACATAGGACAGGCTTTACTAGTCGACAGTTAGATCTCACCATCAGGACCCCTTGCTGGGGTAGAAAAAAATGTAGTTTCTGAGTTTTCTCTCTGTTGCTGTAAATGTATGTCACTCTTCTTTCCAGCCCACCGTTTCTCCCCTCAAGATACAAAGTTCATGCTGAAATGGTTTTCTTTGCATTATGCCTCCTAGAGTGCACCTGATAATGGCAACCTGTACATACATCTATTATAAATCTGTAAAGATTTCCCCCATCTACCCTTGGTCCCAGACTAAGTTCCTTGAAGGCAAGGGGGCTGTCTTTGGCTTTAGTCTCAATTCTTGCCATGTGGTGTACCTTAGTAACTAAGTAAATGTTCGTCTAATGTTGCTTTGGGGTTCTCATTAAAAGAAGTTAGCATCGTTTACTGGGGGTATACAGGATAGTGAAATAAATGCCTCCGTAAGGACCTTGACAGTCCACTGAATAGAACATTGTTTGTAAGGCTTGGTTCAAGTGACAGTTGTTAGAAAATCTTGACAGTGAGTGTTACACTTTAAAATAAGTATAATCATAGAAAATGTAAAAACTATTAAAAAATATTCCTCAGCATTGCTAATAGCTTATTTATTTAACATAGGGCTTCCGTTACAAGATGAGGTCTGTGTATGCTCACTTCCCCATCAACGTCGTTATCCAGGAGAATGGGTCTCTTGTTGAAATCCGAAATTTCTTGGGTGAAAAATACATCCGCAGGGTTCGAATGAGACCAGGTATGTGCATACCCTCAGATGGAGTTGAGACATTTTCCTTCATATTTTTTTCTCCTCCTCCATTTCCAGCCTCCTTCATACTTCCATTGGCTGGTGTTCTGTGTTTGCTCTGAGTAAAACCGTATTTTAGAATTGTCTCTTGATTATGCTTACAACTGTTGGTGCTACTTGGGGGTTTATATTATTATATCGATTATAATTGTAGAAAGTTGATACACTGGAGTAGTTTGCAGTGGTGGTTCTATTTAATTGGCAAATGAGATCATAAAGACTTGATTTACAAAAGGTGTATGTAATGGTGTGTATGGAACGCAATGTGATATTTCAATACATGTATATTCTGTGGAATGACCAAATTAAGCTAATTAACATATCCATAACTCCAGTTCATGGTAAGAACCTTTAAAATCTAAAGAAAACCACATGAATAATGGTTAATAGCTTAGCTTCAGTTTCAGCTCTCACTATCCACATTGGGCAGATCATCTCTCTGTAGCTTAAAATTGTAAACATCTTTTATTAAATGATTTAAAGTTAAAAAACATAACAGTACACATGTAGTACAAACACTAGATTTAAAAATTTTTACAGTTTAGTGCTTTTTTATTTGAGGCATGGTCTTGCTCTGTTGCCCAGGCTGGAGTGCAATGGCTTGATCTCAGCTCACTGCAGCGTCCACCTCCTGTGTGCAGGTGTTTCTCCCACCTCAGCCTCCCCACCAACTGGGACTATAGGTGCAAATTTTTTGTAGAGGCAGGGTCTTTTTTTTTTTTTAAATATATGTAAGTACGGGGTTTCACCATGTTGGTCAGGCTGGTCTTGAACTCCCAACATCAGGTGATCCACCCACCTTGGCCTCCAAAGTGCTTGGATTACAGGCGTGAGCCACCACGCCTGGCAGAGGCAGGGTCTTGCTATGTTGTCCAGGCTGGTCTGGTACTTGTAGGCTCAAGTAGTTCTCCCACCTTGGCCTTTTAAGGTGCACCTGGTTCAGCCTCTTGATGCATTTTTGTTCCATTGAGGTGGGGAGGGGTGGGAAGAAGGGAGATTATTAGTATCAAATTAATGGCACTCCAAAAATAATGCTATGATACTAGCTATGCTCAGCAACATTTAATGAGAACCCATATGTAAAAATAAACTAAGACTTGGTACAAAGCTTTGTACAACTAAATCCTGCTATTGAATATCTTAATTGAATCACCGAAGGAGTAACCACCTTGGGACTGTGATTTATTCAAGTAGAAACACAAATAAAATTAAGGTAAATGGTACAGCTAAGGCAGGTGCTGTAAAACCAAAATCTTAAAGAAAGGTTCACGGCTGGGTGCAGTGGCTCACGTCTGTAATCAAAGATTCATTTGGTGCATGGAGTTTTACATGGAATCAATTAATGCTTCTGTGATTTAAATACTTTTTACACAGATCTGGTTTTGTATTGATGATATGCGAATACCTTCTGCTTTTAGGTGTTGCTTGTTCAGTATCTCAAGCCCAGAAAGATGAATTAATCCTTGAAGGAAATGACATTGAGCTTGTTTCAAATTCAGGTTTGTATGTTTACTATGTCTAATTATGCTTACACGTTTTCATTTGATTAGCTTTTTAAATTATGAAAATAAAGAGGTAACATTCCGAAATTTTAAGTAGAGCATATAATGAATTAACTTTTTTTTTTTTTTGAGACGGAGTTTCACTCTTGTTACCCAGGCTGGAGTGCAATGGTGCGATCTCGGCTCACAGTAACCTCCGCCTCCTGGGTTCAGGCAATTCTCCTGCCTCAACCGCCTGAGTAGCTAGGATCACAGGCACGTGCCACCATGCCCAGCTAATGTTTTGTATTTTTAGTAGAGACGGGGTTTCACCATGTTGACCAGGATGGTCTCAATCTCTTGACCTTGTGATCCACCCGCCTCAGCCTCCCAAAGTGCTGGGATTACAGGCTTGAGCCACCACGCCCGGCCACATTTTTTTTTTTTTTTTTGGAGGCAGAATTTCACTCTTGTTACCCAGGCTGGAGCACAACCTCCGCCTCCCAGGTTCAATCAGTTCTCCTACTTCAGCCTCCCAAGTAGCTGGGACTACAGGCTGCGCCACCATGCCCAGCTAATTTTTGTATTTTTAGTAGAGACAGGGTTTCACCATGTTGACCAGGATGGTCTTGATCTCTTGACCTAGTGATCCACCCGGCTTGGCCTCCCAAAGTGCTGGGATTATAGGCGTGAGCCACCACTCCCAGCCCTGAAATTCTTTTTAAGATTGGTTAGGCTGATGTATTAACTGCTTTATCTTCATTGCTGTAGCGGCTTTGATTCAGCAAGCTACAACAGTTAAAAACAAGGATATCCGGAAATTTTTGGATGGTATCTATGTCTCTGAAAAAGGAACTGTTCAGCAGGCTGACGAGTAAGACCTTAGAGGTATGTTCTTATAGTTTTATTACTGCTTTAGTTGAATGAATGTCTTGATTTACTAAAAGACTTAAACCAGAGTTGTTATAATGGAAAATGGAGAGTTAAGGATTCTGGAACACAGTAAATTTGACAGAATAAGAGATTGAATTGGCAGGCATTTTACTATGTGTGTAGTTTACTATGAGTAAGGTATGTTTTAGATTGTTTAGAATAGTACAAAAAAAAGATTAGTACTTTCCTGGGCAGTGGCATTGATGGGAATTAACAGATATTTTTGTTTCTTTTTACAGTTGTCCAGCTACAGAAACAAGATGCCTATCATACCTAAGACTTACTTGTGATACTTCAATGATGCAATAAAAGACCTACTCATTTGGAACTTTTTCTTAAACCATTTATCCTTTTTTTTTAGCTAGTTTTTCTCCCCCATGGAACAAGGAGAATCTGGTTCTTGAAGGAATAGCAAGGATATATTTTAGGCAAGGGGAATATTGTTTCAGTGACAGGCAAACGCGAGGCCATTCATCATTGCATATAGAACTTTGGGAATTCCCTGAAGGTATCTAAATTTGCTGAGGCATGAATTTGAATATTTGGTAAGGCAGGTTGTTCTAGTCACTTTTGAAAAAACAGCTGAGGAGTGGAACAAAGTGATAAAACATCAGTAAGAATTAGGTGCATTTGGTTTGGTTCATATAATGAATATATGAACCAATAATCAATAAACTCAATAATCTTGTCCTTTACCCTACCTCCGCCATTTACTTCCATACCCTAGAATTTGTTTTTCAAAACTGATAACCCTTCCATAATGTCTTAATTCCATGTGCCACACTTTAAATATGGTATGAGACCACCATAACTAGACTTAGGTCAACATGGTGACTGCCCTCCCCACCCCCAACCCTTCCTGAATTCTACATCTCATTTGATGGAAGCTAATTTTTCAGGCAAAATTTAACATTCATCCTTGATCAAATGCATCAGGAAAACAAGTATCTTCATTATAAGGTACATTCAGATACTTTATCAGAAAAATGAACTATAAGAGCTGTAGCAGGCCGGGCGCGGTGGCTCAAGCCTGTAATCCCAGCACTTTGGGAGGCCGAGGTGGGTGGATCACGAGGTCAAGAGATCGAGACCATCCTGGTAACATGGTGAAACCCCGTCTCTACTAAAGATACAAAAAATTAGCTGGGCATGGTGGCACGTGCCTATAATCCCAGCTACTCAGGAGGCTGAGGCAGGAGAATTGCCCGAACCCAGGAGGCGGAGGTTGCGGTGAGCCAAGATCACGCCATTGCACTCCAGCCTGGGCAACAAGAGCGAAACTCCATCTCAAAAAAAAAAAAAAAAAAAAGAGCTGTAGCAACCAGTTGGAATATTTGTTTCTAAGATCTTACAAGGTCTTGCTTAGTTGCTCAAGCTGGAGTACAGTGCCATAGTCATAGCTCTGTAACTTCAGACACCTGGACTCAGGTGATGCTCCTGCCTGCCTCAGTCTCCTTAGTAGCTAGAGGTACAGACAGACATTGTCAAATCTTTTGTGTTTTTTGTTTTTAGTATAGATGGGGCTCTCATATTTCCCAGGCTGGTCTTGAACTCCTGGCTTTAGGTGTTCCTCCCACTTTGCCTCCCAAAGGGCTGGGACTACAGGTGTGGGCCACCATGCCCTATAAATCTTAGATCTTGATTCAGGTGCACCAATCGAATATATGATACTCAGGAATCTGGTGACTCTAGGTTTTTAAGAAATTGGAGGAAATGATAAATCTAGAAATAATCTGGGATGAGGTTGTAGGCAATGAATGGGATCAACATGAAATAAGGTCCCTGAAAGGTTGGGAAATAAGGCTTATTATATACAAATTTCCTATACTGTAGAAAATGAAACAACCTGTATTTCACCTGGTTTGCTGTGGCAGTCTTAACTGTTGTCTTCCATTATTTTCAGCATCAACCAGGGTACTGAGTTTGAAAGGGATTATAGCACGTTTCAAATTCTGCAGTGGGTTTTTTTTCTTTTTAAAATAGCTTCCTCATTGCACCTGCAGCTGTTTTTAACCCAACTTTTCTGACTTCTGCACTATAGCTGAATTGACCTGGCTATTCCTCCATACCAAACACTACCATTAAGACTTTTAAGTTGTTTTTTCCCTTTGGAATGCTCTCAACTTAGCTGTGTGGCTAACGCTTACCTTCAGGACTATTCAGCAAATCCTGCCTTGACCCTGCTCTTAGAAATAGTGGCACCTCCTCTGTTAGCTTGTCCTACCGTCTCCTTACCCTTCTCCACTTGTTTTTGTTTATAGCATTTACAAATTTAATATTTACAGGTTACCTTATTGTGTATTGATTATTTGCTTTTTCCTGTTAGAATGTAACCTTCAGAAGGATGTAATTTTGTACTCTGGTGTATTCCAAGTCTCTAGGACAATGTTATGTAGCTGTTTACTGAGTGAATGGTTCCTGGATTGCCAGGGACTCATTTACAGCAGTGGGATTGGGAGGGAGATGTTTGGAAGGTATTGACAGGATTTCGAAACAATAAGAGGCTTGTGGGAGAAATTTCCAAGGGGCAATATTATAGTGGGGTGGAGGTGTTAATGAGGATCAGCTTATGGGTAGTAGCTGCTGTGGGACTAAATGAGGTTTCTCTGCATGAAATGGATTGGTATGCTGGGTGTGACCTTCATAGGATAACTTAGAGGCTGGTTGTAGGTAAACTGATATCTTTTTTTTTTTTTTTTTTTTTTTTTTTTTTTTGAGGTGGAGTTTCACTCCATAGCCCAAGCTGGAGTGCAGTCATGAAATTTTGGCTCACTGCAACCTCCACTTCTCAGGTCCCCCTGTTTGAGCACTTCTGCCTCGGGCTCCCAAGTAGCTGGAATTACAGGAACATGCCACCATATCCAGCTAATGTTTGTATTTTTACTAAAGATGGGATTTCACCATGTTAACCAGGCTGGTCTTGAACTTGTGACCTCGTGATCTGCCTGCCTTGGCCTCCCAGAGTGCTGGGATTACACGTGTGAGTCACCACGTCTGGCCTGATTTTTTTTTTTTAATTAAATAACTTGGGTATGATAAATGAGCATAGTTGTCCTCCTGGGAAAACTTCTTCCTTGTCTTTTGTGTCTACTATGGATAAGCACTTTTTTTTTTTTTTTTTTTTTTATTAAGACAAAGTTTCACTCTTGTTACCCAGGCTGGATTGCAATGGTGCGATCTCGGCTCACTGTAACCTCCGCCTCCTGGGTTCAAGCAATTCTCCTGCCTCTGCCTCCTGAGTAGCTGGGATTACAGGCACGTGCCACCATGCCCAGCTAATTTTTTGTATTTTTAGTAGAGACAGGGTTTTGCCATGTCCTAGCTGGTCTCAATCTCCTGGAGTCAAGCAATCCCCACCCCCCCACCCCGCACCCTGCCCTGGCCTCCCAAAGTGCTGGGGTTACAGGTGTGAGCTATCATGCCCGGGCCACCGTTTTTTTTTAAAAAAAACACACACCCAGAAGTAACATACCAGGTTGGCATACAACTAGGCAGAAGGGTTCAGGGGAGGCAGTCTTGGGGCAGAGCCCATTTACAATGCCAAATACATTCATGTTCGACAGTTTTAAAATTGACTAGATTGTTGAATACAAGTAGTCAGCATGACAGTTTATTTGGAATAAATTACATTGAAAATTAAACATGTCACAAAGTACTGGCTTCATTTTCCAGAGGCTCCTTAAATACCATGGTTGTGCTATTTCCAGGTTATACTGAATATACCGCAGAAACAAGTTTTTTCACAACACAGTTCAGAAAAGCGTAAACTCCGAAGATCTTATCTATTGCTCCTTTCAAGAGCGATCAGCAGTTTCTCGTGGCCTTTGATGGTTTTTAGATGAGTTTATGATAAACCTGAATATTTAGTATGAAAGCATGAACCAGATTAAATGTTTAACCTAATTTGTTCGTGGTTAAGTAAAAATTAGGGATTTTTGGATTCCTGTGCAATGACAGCTTAAAAACTGGTAATTCTCAAGTGGTAGAGAAGGAGGACTGAGTACTGGGTGAGGAACTTTATTATTTGGGGGAGTTTATAGTAAACCAGCAAGTTAGAAAAGGGGGACATGCTTTAAGTTTTTTGTTTTTTTGTTTTAAGACGGAGTTTCGCTCATTACCCAGGCTGGCATGCAATGGCTCGATCTCGGCTCACCACAGCCTCTGCCTACTGGGTCCCAGCAGGCATGAGTCACCATGCCCAGCTACTTTTTAATTTTTAGTAGAGCCAGGGTTTTCCGATGGTCTTGATCTTTTGACCTTGTGATCCACCCGCCTTGGCCTCCCAAAGTGCTGGGATTATAGGCGTGAGCCACCCCACCCAACCTAAGCTTTAGCTCTTAATGTGAGAAAGACAGATAGTGAAGGTTAATGGATTTGTGAACTGTGAATACGAGATACTTTAATCAAAGTCCAGGAAGACAGCAAAACCTGAGAGATAAATTCCAAGTTTTATTTCTGTGGCTGACTGCATTTTTTTTCAAGACATTAATGTTAAAGGAGGTTAATGAGTTGCCCAGCTGACACTAAGAATTTTCACTGGAGTTCTTAGGTCAGGGTGAATCAATGTAGTACAAAGGGGAAAAAACCCAGCCAAGGGATTCTTTTAAATGACTTGGTGTTTGTATATAGTTAGTGTAATAACAATTGACTAGTTGTATGCATAACCTTAGGCACATAGTTCTCAGAGGGAAATATTAATATTTAAAAATTCCTTGTAAATGATACCTCAAAACTGCCAAGTTTGAGGGAGTGGGTGCAGCTGGGGGTAAGGAGACTAGAGAAGAGTAAAGCAGAATTTTACTGTTTGTTTGGCACGCCACATAGCAAACTGATTTCTCGTCAGGTTTGCATTTACTTGAATTGACTAATCATATTTTCTCCACAGTATCCTCGAAACTTGTTCATTAGCAGTTAGAATTTCAATTGGGTACTGAATTTAGCCTCAGACATAGGTGGACCTAGACTATAATCAAAACTGCCTTAATTTAATCAGGCTTTATAGCAACATTTCTTGTGACTATTAAGGTCTAAGTTGCTGGAGTGAGCAGACAGGGACTAGTTACTGTGTGCAATGGATGTTAAATGTTGACTAACAGAATAGGTATTAATAGGTGTATATTTAAGTTTTCTTCCTCGATTGTTTAAAGTACACTGAACAAGTCTCAAAGACAGATTTCATTTCCCAAAATGTCAAATTATCCAAGTTCAGTTCTAGTAATTTACTTATCCCTAGCCCAAAAGGGTGCTACATAAAACTAGTTCAGACCATCAGCATTCTCAACTGTTGCTATACTGCAGTATAGCAACTTTCTTATATTCACAGAGTTGAGTCTAGCTTTCCTTCATCCTGTGATCTTTCCATGAGATGACTTTTGGAAATTACGGGGATTTTTTTTTTCTTTTTTTTTGAAGGACAGAGTCTTGCTCTGTCATCCAGGCTGGAGTGCAATGGTGTGATCTCAGCTCACTGCAACTTCCACCTCCTGGCTTCCTAGTAGCTGGGATTACAGGAGGTGCCTGCCACCACACCTGGCTAATTTTTGTATTTTTAGTGGAGATGGGGTTTTGCCATGTTGGCCAGGCTGATCTTGAACTCCTGACCCCAGGTGACATGCCTACCTTGGCCTCCCAAAGTGCTGGGATTACAGGTGTGAGCCACCATCACGCCCAGCTGGAAATTGTTATTTTTTTTTTAAATTAATTTTTTTGAGACAGTCTCACTCTGTTGCCAGGTGCCAGACTGGAGTGCAGTGGCACAATCTTGGCTCACTGCAACCTCTGCCTCCCAGGTTCAAGCACTCCTGCCTCAGCCTCCCGAGTAGCTGGGACTACAGGCACACGCCACCATGCCCAGCTGATTTTTTTTTTTTTTTTGAGACGGAGTTTCGCTCTTGTTACCCAGGCTGGAGTGCAATGGCGTGATCTCGGCTCACCACAACCTCCGCCTCCTGGGTTCAGGCAATTCTCCTGCCTTAGCCTCCTGAGTAGCTGGGATTACAGGCACATGCCACCATGCCCAGCTAATTTTTTGTATTTTTAGTAGAGACGGAGTTTCACCATGTTGACCAGGATGGTCTCGATCTCTTGACCTCGTGATCCACCCGCCTCAGCCTCCCAAAGTGCTGGGATTACAGGCTTGAGCCACCGCGCCCGGCCTAATTTTTTTATTTTTGGTAGAGATGGGGTTTCACCCATGTTGGCCAGGATGGTCTCAATCTCTTGACCTCGTGATCCGCCCACCTTGGCCTCCCAAGGTGCTGGGATTACAGGCATGAGCCACCGCACCCAGCTGGAAATTGTTATTTTTGAGGATCAAATCTTCTAGTAAAAGATCACAAATTAGAAGTTCTGTAGATGATTTCCGTTTCTTTAGAAAAATGAAGGGCTTGATGCTCTTAAGAGTCTGTTGTAACTGGCTTAGACAAGCACTACTTACCCTATTACTGTATGTTTTCTTCCATTTTAAAACCACTCTGACCTAAAGGGGAAAGTACGTTGTTAGAAGTGACAGAATATATTATCTATCACTGACCAGCTTAAAGAAAAGTGTTAAATTTCTGCTAAAGTATCTAACAAAACAAAGTTTTGCTTTTTTTTTGGAGACAGTCTCAATGTTGCCCAGTCGAGTGGAATGGCCCGATTTCAGCTCACTGTAACCTCCGCCTCCTGGGTTCAAGCAATTATCCTGCCTCAGCTCCCAAGTAGCTTGGATTACAGGCATCTGCCACCATGCCTGGCTAATTTTTGTATTTTTAGTAGAGGCAGGGTTTCACCATGTTGGCCAAGTTGGTCTCAAACTCCTCACCACAGGTGATCTGCTCACCTTGGCCTTCCAAAGTGCTGGGATTACAGGTCGAGCTACCATGCCCAACCCGAAGTTTCACATTTAAAAAACAATTTATTATACTACAAGTAGGTATTGGTAGAGATGAAAGCTAGAGCAGAATGACGGAATACAGTTCATGAAACTTCAAGAAGCAATGTATGATGTAATCTTCATAGCTTACTCTCAGGATGAAGCCTTTATCTTTACACCCAAGAACAATTCACCGATGTCAACACCTAACGGAAAGTTTGAACCATGCAGTAGAGACATTGATTGTCATCACCTTGGTTACAGCTGTATCTCATACTGTCTGTCTGTAATACGGGTGTATCTCCTGTAAGTTACCAGCATATGGAACTGGAATGAATTTTTAAATTATCATGCAGACAAGATGAGTTTAGCCAAGAACTCTCTTGTGCTCTTTCTTTAATGGTATGTGTTGTAAGTTCTTTGCTTTCCAAAACTTTCTTCTCTTTTGCCTATGAAAAATGGTTATTAATAAGAGTAGAACCAGGGTGGAGAAGCAGCAGCAACCTAAGAATATCAGTGGTTTCTTCTGCGCAAGGAATAAGCAGACAGTGCACTCTGTGTTTCTTTGCATCTGATTGCATCTAGAAGTACTGTTCTCAGAAGGAAAGCCGCTGCTGCTGATCACTTTGTTGTAAAACTGTATTGAGGATTTGGCTTTAAAATCAGGTGTGAAGAATCCAAATCTGGGTTTAGATTTCTCTTCAGTCAGTTTGAATGCATAATAGCCTTTGATTCTGACTTTATCAATCAGGTATGCTGAAAAACATCAAATTAACATTAATCACAAATGGACTATGAAATATCTTTGAATAAGAATTAGTTTTCATTGAAACAGGCCAAAATTATGCCCATAAAAGTAATGATTTTTATTAGAGGTGGGTTTTTAAAAAATTCTTTTATGATTTATGTCAGGCCTCCCCAAACTGCGGCCCCCTGAGGCCATTTATCCGTCGTCCCCCCCCCCCCCCCGCCGCACTTCAGGAAGGGGCACCTCTTTCGTTGGTGGTCAGTGAGAGGAGCACAGTATGTGGCGGCCCTCCAACGAGCTGAGGGACAGTGAACTGGCCCCCTGTGTAAAAAGTTTGGGGACGCCTCATCTATGTAAAGGATAGGTGAAAATGTATATAATACTAATTTAAGTCTGAAACAAATTTGTAGTAAAACTTTGATCCGTAAATAATTCAAAAACTCTTGAAGGACAAGGCACATTTAAGCAGAGCCATGGGGCCAGGCGCGGTGGCTCATGCCTGTAATCCCAGCACTTTGGGAGGCCGAGGCGGGTGGATCGTGAGGTCAAGAGATCGAGACCATCCTGGTCAGAATGGTGAAACCCCGTCTCTACTAAAAACACACAAAAAAATTAGCTGGGCATGGTGGCGCGTGCCTGTAATCCCAGCTACTCAGAAGGCTGAGGCATGAGAATTGCCTGAACCCAGGAGGTGGAGGTTGCAGCGAGCCGAGATCGCGCCATTGCACTCCAGCCTGGGTAACAAGAGCGAAACTCTGTCTCAAAAAAAAAAAAATCAGAGCCGTGGAAGTTGAAACTTTCGTTTAAGGGGTCACAAGCAGAAAAATGTCACCTATTTGGCCAGATTCAGATGTGCTCGTGGTGCAGCCCAGGAATCACACAGTTGGTTTCTCCCACTCACTTTTGCTTGCTTAGGCTACCATGATGTGATTATTTCACATTGCATGCCTGTATCTAAACATTTCATGTACCCCATAAATATATACACCTACTGTGTACCCACAATTTTTTTTTTAAAAAAAGCCTAGCAAGCATGCTGAAAATAAGTAATCCCAAATAAATGACAGTGTTTATCTTGGGGAGTGAGATTTCAGGTGATTTTTAAGAAAACCTTTCTCCACGTGCCCAGTTTTCTCTAAAGGGTGTATATTACTTTTATGGCTTAAAAATTTTTTTCAAAAATCCCATACTGCAATCTTCAGAACAAAATTCAATTGACTGGACTTGGGTGCCACAAGTCCGATGTTGTCAGGCACTAGCCTGCTCCGCTCATTCTTTCTTCATGTCAGGTAACGGGAATCTTGCTGTGCCCAGTGTCTAAAGGGCCCCGCCCTTACCTTTCAGCACCTCCTGGAGGTACTTCTCCAGGTAGTACTTCCGGAGCCGGTCATCCTCCAGAGCCTGGTCGTCGATGCCGCTGGCCGTGATGTAAATGTCCATATCGCCGTAGTTCCTCTGGACCCACCGCAGCAGCTTGCGCGCGCCCCAGGGAATCACAGCCAGGCGCGTGGGGGAGCTCAGTCGGGTGATGTCCTGTAGAAACTGGATGTCCCTGTCCGAGTCGTAGCGGCCGCCGGCCAGCTGCTGGTGCATCACGAACCTGGTGGTGAAGTGGTTGAGCGCGCAGAAGTCGACCGCGCCCTTGAGCAAGCTTCTCTTGGCCTCTGTGAGGCGCGGCAGCGCGGAGCTGGAGAGCCCCCTCCGGTGCTTGGAGGCGATGTACTCCCTCATGGCCGCGGGGTAGTCCCCGGTCTTGAAGAGCGGTTCGGCGAACCAGGCGATCTCGAACTGCAGGAAGCGCTCGGCCGCTGTCCAGTGCGAGTCGGCGTAGGGGTTGGCGGGTTCCGCCCAGTCCGCGTGCAGCGACAGCGACACAGCCCCGCGCTGGGACGGCCTGAACTCCCGGTCGTAGAGGTGCCAGGCCAGGGCGTGGGCCACCAGCAGGTTGTGCGCCGCCCTGTAGGTGTCGTTGCCAGAGCGGTTGTAGATGTCGCTCAGCCGGTTAGGCTCGTTGATGGTGATCCAGAGCTTCACCAGGTCCCCCAGCTCCTGGAAGCACAGCCCCGCGTAGGCCTGGAAGGCCTCGGCCGTCCATGGGTTCAGCCACCCCCCGGCGTGCAGCAGAGGGGCGGGGAGGCCTAGGTTGGCGTGGGTCGGATAGTACAGGGTGACCATCGCGGAGATGCCGAGCTTCAGCCCCTCGGTGACCAGACACCTGTAGTACCGCAGGGCCTGTCGGTTCACCACTGACAGGTTACCAGTGGGAAGGACCGAGGCCCAATCCAGAGCAAACCGGTAGTGGGTGACTTTCATCATTGCCAACATCTTAAGTTGTTTTTTGATGTTCACAAAATCTGTGCATTGCGTGGGTCGTGTTTTCAGCCTCACCCCTTCCACTCGGTGCAGCAGTCTGTTGCCGGTGGCGTTCCACACGTACAGGTGAGGATCGCTGAACTGTGGAGACGAAGCCACAGACTCGGGCTGTGAAAAACAAGCTCATTCAGGTCAGGCATGCGCGGGCACACAGAGGCTCCTAGCATATGCGGTTTGCGAGGCCTGATCTTTTTCTGCTTCTCACTGACCAAAGAAGAGATAAACGAGGTATGTGCCCTTCATATGGACCTGGCTGCTCTGGCTGCTCTGGCTTTTCTGGTGATGTCAGAGCAAAGGCCTGCTGGAACAGCCTCTCTTCCAGCTTCCCCGCCCTGTTTTGTATTGTGTTGTTTTGTTTTTGAGACGGACTCTGTCGCCCACGCTGGAGTGCAGTGGTGCCATCTCTGCTCACTGCAACCTCTGCCTCCCGGGTTCAAGTGATTCTCCTGCTTCAGCCTTCCAAGCAGCTGAAATTACAGGCATTTGCCACTATGCCCCGCTAATATTTTTTTGTTTTTAGCAGAGATGGGGTTTCACCATGTTGGCCAGGCTGGAACTCCTGACCTCAAGTGATCCTCCCACCTTGACCTCCCAAAGTGCTGGCATAACAGGCGTGAGCCACCTTGCCAGGCCTCTTCCAGCCCTTGAAATCTCCCAGGGAGACCAGAAAACAGGAGGAGCCACACCCAGGCCCTGGCTTGGAAAACAAGTTGTTTGAGAAAACATTGGGAAGCCATTTTCCAGTTCATTTGACTTGAAACCCCAAGTTGTATGGTGGGGTTTGATGTGAGTCTGTTCAAATGCCTCAGGAAATTGGCTTGGTACCCTCAGTGAAAAGCAATTACAGAAGATAGATTCTAAACCCTGCCATAAATAAAAGACAAAGTTGAAATTCCCGTTGTAGAGATTTCACTGAGAAGACAAGGCTAGTTGACCCCAGGCGCAATTCCTAAAAGAGGCTGGTGAGATAGGGTAAGCAATGACTTCTTGCATTTGCTGAATGCAACTCTCTAATTTCTATTTGAAAAGTCCAAGTGATATCACATTTGCATCCATCATGTCTTCCCAACCCATGTGCCTGTGAGAACATAGCATTGATTCATCCAACTGAATGCTCACACATTTTCTATGCAAGGCATTTGGGTTATGGGTGGAAAGGACAGTAGAATACTCCCAGAAATCCCTAAGGTTGACACTTGGATCTGATAGTGTCTCATTCCCTGTCTCTCCACGAAGGAGAGAGCCCTGGAGGCTGGTTCTAGTTCTGCCCTTTTGAAACTCAGGCTTGGCAACTATATAGTGACGGAGTATTCTCACCCACCTCACAGGTGTGCTGTGAGGACTCAGAGACTCTGAGAAGGTGCTCTGGCAACTCTAATGCACTATACAAACACAATGTAGTCATGACTTGCATTTCATTCTCCCTAGTGGCAATAATTGCCTACTGGGCCCTTGAGTCTAAATTAAAACAAAGCCCTTGACTTAAAAACATTTCCACGGTGGCTCAAACCTGTAATCCCAGCACTTTGGGAGGCTGAGGCGGGTGGATCACAAGGTCAAGAGGTCGAGACCATTCTGGTCAACTTGGTGAAACCCCGTCTCTACTAAAAATACAAAACATGGAGAGATCCAAGATGGCTGATCACTAGCAGCTCGGGATTGTAGCTCCCAGAGAAAACGCAAAGAACGAGAGGACGCCACACCTTCACATGAATTCTTGTTGCTCACGCACCAGGAGATTCCCAGCGGAGGAGCCCCACGGGTCGCCAGCGCGACTCTTGTGACCGGCGAGGCGGTTTTGCCGGCGCCTCAGAGCGTCGGTTCTTGGTGCAGAGTCAGAAAAGCACCATCAATCTTAACGCCGCTGATTTAGTCGGCACAGCGGGTTGCTCAGATTTCGGCGCTGAGAATCAATAAGTTGGACGTCCACTCAGAAACCCAATTACAAAGACGGTAATTATAAAGACCACAGATGGATAAATCTACAACGAAGGGAAGAAAACAGTCAAAAAAGACTGAGAATACCCAAGATCAGAACGCCTCTTCCTCAGCAGGGGAACCCAGTTCCTCATCAGCAACGAAACAAGGCTTGATGGAGAACGAGTGTGTTCCAATTACAGAAGCAGGCTTCAAAACGTGGATAATAAGAAACTTCTGTGAATTAAAAGAACTTGTTCTAACACAATCCAAAGAAACTAAGAACTTTGAAAAAAGGTTTGACGAAATGTCAACAAGAATACAAAATTTAGAGAGGAAAATAAGTGAATTGATGGAGCTGAAAAACACAATACGAGAACTACGTGAAGTATGCACAAGTTTTAACAGCCGAATTGATCAAGCAGAAGAAAGGATATCAGAGGTCGAAGACCAACTCAATGAAATAAAACTAGAAGACAAGATTAGAGAAAAAAGGATAAAAAGGAACGAGCAAAGTCTCCAAGAAATATGGGACTATGTGAAAAGACCTAATCTACGCTTGATAGGTGTACCTGAATGTGACGAAGAGAATGAATCCAAGCTGGAAAATATGCTTCAGGATATTATTCAGGAAAATTTTCCCAACTTAGTAAGGCAGGATAATATTCAACTCCAGGTACTACAGAGAACACCACAAAGATATTCCTCAAGAAGAGCAACTCCAAGGCACATAATCGTCAGATTCACCAGGGTTGAAATGAAGGAGAAAATACTAAGGGCAGCCAGAGAGAAAGGTCAGGTTACCCACAAAGGGAAGCCTATCAGACTTACAGCAGATCTCTCAGCAGAAACCCTACAAGCCAGAAGAGAGTGGGGACCAATATTCAACATCCTTAAAGAAAAGAATTTTCAACCAAGAATTTCACATCCAGCCAAACTAAGCTTCATAAGTGAAGGAAAAATAAAGTTTTTTGTGAACAAGCAAGCACTCAGAGAATTCATCACCACCAGGCCTGCTTTACAAGAGCTTCTGAAAGAACCACTACACATAGAAAGGAACAAACAGTATCAGCCTTTCTAAAAAATACCAAAAAGTAATATAGCATTATTAATTCTAAATTTAAATTGACTAAATTCCCCAATTCAAAGACAGACAGGCAATCTGGACAAAAAACTAAAACTGTATGCTGCATCCAGACCCATCTCACATTCAAGGATACATAAAGACTCAAAACAAGGGATGGAGAGAGACTTACCAACCAACCAGAGAGCAAAAATAAATAAATAAAAAGCAGAAGTTACAATTTTTGCCTCTGATAAAATAGTATTTAAAGCAACAAAGATCAAAAGAAGCAAAGAAGGACATTATATAATGATAAAAGAATCAATGTAACAACAAGAAGAGTTAAAGGTCCTAAATATATACGCACCCAATACAGGAATACCCAGACATACAAGACTTATAAAGAGACTTAGACTCTCACACAATAATAGTGGGAGACTTCAACATTAATATTAGACAGATCAATGAGACAGAAAATTAACAACGATGTCCAGGACTTGAACTCAGATCTGGAACAAGTGGACGTAATTAACATTTATAGAGCTCTCCACTTTACACAAAATGTACACTCTTATCAGTACCACATCATATCAACTTAGAAGTTTAAACGAAATGTTGGTTGGCTCCTTGTTTGTTACTCTCTTCCCTCGTTTTCTTTCATGTCTCCGTTATTAAGGACAATTATAGGCATACCCATATTTAGACTGCATTCTAGCCCGGGCAACAAAGCAATACCCCCATCCTCTCTCCCTCTTCCTCTTCTTTATTCTTTTTCTTATTATTCTTTTTCTCTTTCCAAAAAAAAAAAATAAATGTCGTATATATAATATATACCATAGAATACTACCCAGCCTTAAAAAGGAACAAAACAATGTCATTCACAGCAATCTAGATAGATTTGGAGACCATTATTCTAAGTGAAATAACTCAGAGAAATGGAAAACTGAACATCATATGAAAGTGGGGGCTAAGCTACGAGGATGCAAAGGCGTAAGAATGATACAGTGAGTTTGAGAACATGAGGAAAAGGCTGGAAAGGGTTGAGGGAAAAAAGAAAAAAAAATACAAAACATTAGCTGGGCATGGTGGCGTGTGCCTGTAATCCCAGCTACTTGGGAGGCTGAGGCAGGAGAATTGCCTGAACCCAGGAGGCAGCGGAGGTTGCGGTGAGCCAAGATCGCGCCATTGCACTCCAGCCTGGGTAACGAGAGCGAAACTCCGTCTCAAACAAACAAACAAACAAACAAAAAAACAACATTTCCAAATTCAGGATTAATAAGGGAAAATAAAAGTTCTGTACTTGTTTTAAAGTTCATTTTTTCCCCTCATGATTGAATTTAAACACGCCGGGAAAAAACGGTAATTAACCTTTGGTAAATATTTTCCCTCTAATTGTTTTTTCATGTGTCATCTTTCATAGTTTAATTACAAAACCATATCGTTGCCCATTTGCCATCTGCCAACCAGTTATCTAGAACATTAAACGGAGAGAACATTGATCATGTGAGCATGAAGTTAAATCTGTGTATAATTTATTTGAGTAAAATCTTCCTAGCCTAGATGGCCAGTTTCAGTGTTTTGAAAACTCAGAACATCATGGTAGTGAAGGATGTTTATAAAAGGCAGTCTTGCTATGGGGCAAGGCAAAATCAAATAAAAATATGTCTTACGTTAAAAACGTTTAGAAAACATTAGTCTTAGCAAGTGTGTATTATTAATCTGCTAAGAGATAAATTTTCTAGTTAAAGATGATACGTCCCAATCCCAACCCCAGCTCCCAGAGCTTGTTTCTAAAATCCTATTCCCCCACAAAAAACCCTGTACTACTTGGAGAAATGGTTTTTCCAAGAGAAGAAACATGAAGCTGGCACATCTTTTGCCAGAAAATAAGGAAGCGCTTAAAAACTGAAAGGAAAATGTAGAAAAGACGGGCACAGCTTGAGGGGGTCCCATTGACTAAATATGAAACAATTTGAGCATCAAAAGGAACAATATCATCATGACAATAATGAATTATAAAACATCAAACTTAAAAGAATCCAGCTAATAAATGTAGAGGGAATAATCTGATTACTACAAAGTAATAGTTAAGGCAAGGTTCATGAATGAATGTTTACTTTAAACCATGAAGTGAAATGTTGAGGAATAGCATATTCACAGAGTGAGTCCCAAGTATCAACATCAGATTACTTTTTTTTTTTTTTTAGGTGAAGTCTTGCTCTGTCACCCAGGCTGGAGGGCAGATCTTGGCTCTAACTTCAACCTTCACCTCTGAGGTTCCACTTGTGCAACAAAAGCAAAACTCCATCTCAAAAAAAAAAAAAAAAAAAAATTTAAAATTAGCTGGTGTGGTGGCGCACGGCTATAATCCCAGCTACTTGAGAGGCTGAGGCAGGACAATCACTTGAACCCAGGAGGCAGAGGTTACAGTGAACTGAGATTGCACCATTGCAATCCAGCCTGGGCAATGGAATGAGACTCTGTCTCAAAAAAAAAAAAAAAAAAAAAAAAAAAAAGTCAATAGTGTGGTATTGTAAAGTTCTAAAGCATTGTAGTTGGAAGACAGACCTAGGTGACCTGGGCAAGTTATGTAACCTCCCTAAACTTCAGTTTCCTTGCCTGTAAGATGGGGGTTTTAAGATTAAGTAGGTTGGATACAGTGGCTTGCACCTGTAATCCCAGTACTTTGGGAGGCTGAGGCAGGATGTTTGTTTGAGCCCAGGAATTCCAGACCAGTCTGGGCAACACAGTGAGACTGTACAAAAAATCAAAAAATTAGCTGTGCATGGTGGGGTGAACCTGTAGTCCCAGGTGAAAGCTGAGGTGGGAGGATCACTTGAGGCCAGGAGGTTGAAGATACAGTGAGCTGTGATTGTGCTACAGCACTCCAGCCTGGGAGACAGCAAGATCCCGTCTCAAAAGAAAAAAAGAAAAAAAGAAAGAAAGAAAAAGATGAAGTATAGAGAAGGTGCATACATAGAGCAGTTAAATCACGGTGCATCTGGAAGCTTAATGACAGTATGTTAACAGTTCACCAGCACTTGTCATCTGAGCAAGTTGATAGGTTTTACTTTCCTCCCCTATAAAATGAAGAATTTGGAATGGGAGGTCTCTGAGGTCTCACCTGGCTCTAAAAGGTGATTTCCTGATTTTCAGGTAGTGTAGATAATAATAACAATGGCTAGGTGCAGTGGCTCACGCCTGTAATCACAATACTTTGGGAGGCCAAGGAGGATGGATCACAAGCTCAGGAGATCGAGACCATCCTGGCTAACATGGTGAAACCCTGTCTCTACTAAAACACAAAAAATTAGCCGGGCATGGTGGAAGGCTCTTGTAGTCCCAGCTACTCAGGAGGCTGAGGCAGGGGAATGGCTTGAACCCAGGAGGAGAGATTGTAGTGAGCCAAGATTGCATCACTGCATTCCAGCCTGGCAACAGTACGAGTCTCCATCTTAAAAAAAAAAAAAAAAAAAAGTAATAACTAAAAGGTGATGTCATTTATTCACCTGGTTCTAAAAGATGAGCACCTGGCATGTGCCCAGCACTTCTCTAGTGAGGCATATAGCAGATGTCAAAGCTCCAGACATCTCTGCTCTCATGAGGCTCGGATTCTAGTTGGGGAAGACAGGTGTTAAATATGAAAAATATGGAAATCACGTATTATGTTAGGTGGTGGCAAGTACACTGTAGAAAAGCAGGAAAGGAGGATGAGAAGTGATAGGAGGGTGATTTCTGGAGTGGAGGGAAGCCTTATGGAGAAGGTGACTTTTGGGGAAACAGCTGAAGGCAGTGAGGAATGAGACATGCGGGGAGGCGCCATTGGGATATGTCTCCATAAGGCAAATTACCCAACTCTCTGAAACAGCAAGAATCAATTAAACAAGGCTTTTGGCAAAACAAAAATCTAAAAACAAATTTCCTATCATGTTGACGTTACTATTATAACAAAAACCTCACACAGAAATGACAGTAAGTTCCCACTAGACTGTATGCTTCTTGAGGGCAGCCTCTTGACCTGTCCATCTCCATCATCAACTATGAGCTCTGGCCCATGAAAGGCTCTCAGCATTTATTTCCTTCTTTGTCTCACTTCTCTTTTCCCAGCTCTCCTTCATAACCTCCAAACAATTGTGGTGTTTGATATTGTCACAGCTATCTCTTAGCTGTCATTGAGTAAATGAAATAGTGTGTGCTGTTTGCCCCAGTTTACGGTTAATTTGGAAGTAACCACCTACCTTAAGAACAGATTCAGTGACACCCCAGGAGAAGTCACAGGGAAACTGACCCTGCACATCTGGTGTGGATTCTTTTAAAGAAAAACCATTTTCTCGTACGATCTGTTTGTAGTAATGTGCTGAAGACTTAGGTTTCCGCTCTTTCTGTTTACTATTAAAATCCACATAAAATAATCCTCGGCGGATGTTGTAAGTATCCTGCCATTCAAAGCCATCCAGGAGAGACCAGGCAGTATAACCAAACACTTGTATTTTGTCTAACCTTATGGCTGCACAGAAAAAAAAAAGGAGAGATGTTCAGAAGCCGAAACATTTTTTCATGTTCATGTTTACAATTCTAGTTCATGTTTACAATTTCACTAATGTGCCAGAGGGCAGCATATTGTAAAACCAACCTTTTCCCTAATTTTCAGGTCTGCTGTATTAAATAGAAAATTCATGTTTATATTTCAAATATTGCAATTATTTTCATCCAGACCGGTATCCCGATTCCCCCCACTCCCAATTGAAACAAGTGAATGTCACCGTTAAAGGATCACATTTTAAATATTCCTGGCTGGGTGTGGTGGCTCATGCATGTAATCCAGCACTTTGGGAGGATGAGGCAGGAGGATCACAAGGTCAGGAGTTCGAGACCAGCCTGGCCAACATAATGAAACCCTGTCACTACTAAAAATACAAAAATTAGCTCAGCGTGGTGGCGGGCGCCTGTATTCCCAGCTACTTGGGAGGCCGAGGCAGGAGAATCGCTTGAACCTGAGAGGCAGAGGTTGCAGTGAGCTGAGACCATGACACTGCATTCTGGCCTGGGCTACAGAGCGAGACTCTGTCTCAAAAAAACAAACAAACAAAAATTCCTGAAACTTGGTGTGCAAATCTGTGTCAGAGGGCACGGCAATTTCCAGAGCTCTTTGGGACAAATGCAGATGTCTGCCCGTGACCAAGAGTTTCTTATTTCAAGTTTGAGTTGTTCTTGTTTGTGCATAAGCTACCCGTTCTAGGAAACTATACTTCATGGAGTTAAAAAAATCTGCTTTTAGAATGAACGTAAGTGAATATAGACATAAGGAGGTAAAAGAAGAAAAGTGATGTAAGAGAATGGGAACTGGCTGGGCTGAGCTTACCCTACTGTGCTCCAGGGAGCATGCTATTGGGCAAGTTTCTTGGCCTCAGTTTCCTCATTTGTAAACAGAAAAGATTGAAAAATAGAATCTCTAAGGACTTTTCTAGGTTTAAAACTGATTCAATAACTTGTAGGAATTGTGTAAAAATGAAATACGAAAATCAACAGGCTGGGCACAGTGGCTCACGCCTGTAATCCCAGCACTTTGGGAGGCTGAGGCAGGTGGATCACCTGAAGTTAGGATTTCGAGACCAGCCTGGCCAACATAGTGAAACCCCGTTTCTACTAAAAATACAAAAATTAGCTGGCGATGGTGGTGGGCATCTGTAATCCCAGCTACTTTGGGAGGCTGAGACAGGAGAATCACTTGAACCCAGGAGGCAGAGTTTGGAGTGAGCTGAGATCACACTATTGCACTCCAGCCTGGGCAACAAGAATGAAACTCCATCTCAAAAAAAAGGAAAAAAGAAAAGAAAATCAACAGCAGCAGTTCAAACAACTACCCAAATTAACCATGAATCCTTTTTTCTTTCTTAAAGGATTTCACTTCTCTCATAGAAATACCTCCTCATGGGCCGGGCGCGGTGGCTCGAGCCTGTAATCCCAGCGCTTTGGGAGGCCGAGGCGGGTGGATCACAAGGTCGAGAGATCAAGACCAACCTGGTCAACATGGTGAAACCCCGTCTCCACAAAAAATACAAAAAATTAGCTGGGCATGGTGGCGCGTGCCTGTAATCCCAGCTACCCAGGAGGCTGAGGCAGGAGAATTGCCTGAACCCAGGAGGCAGAGGTTGCGGTGAGCTGAGATCGCGCCATTGCACTCCAGCCTGGGTGACAAGAGCAAAACTCCGTCTCAAAAAAAAAAAAAAAGAAAGAAAGAAATACCTCCTCATCTCCACATTTTTGAGATTTCATCACTGACATTTTTTCCCTAAAATGAGGAAATTCCAGATCAAGAGTTTCCAAGAAGATAAATACGTTCAACAGGCTCTGGTTCTTGTCCATAGCTGTTGCAGGGTCCTCAGGAGAGGTAGAATGGTAACACCGGGGAAATGGACACCCCTCCTGCCCACGTGCATGGCATTTGACCCAGACCCCGTAGGCAGAGCCCTCGGCCTTGGACCCCATGTGCATGGCCTGTAGCTGGGCATGGCTTGGTTCGATGCTGCTCCTTCCTGCAACTTAGGGCAGCAGGGGCTTGCTCTCCCTCAGGACCCTCCCTGAAGGCTCTCTCCAGGAGCACCGGGATTTTCCCCCTGTTTTGTGACTTCTAAAGAGAGCAACAGAATTTTAGAAAGATCCACAGAGAATTTCTTTATATGAGAGTGAAACAGAGCCCAACTCCAGGGAACAGAACCATCATAACCTGAGCTTGTCTTCTGCTCCGTTGTTTCTATCAGCCACCTGTAGATGTCACTACTTGAGTAATAGAAAAGGAGAGAGAGGCTAGGTGGGGGCCAGAAGTCTCAGGGAGCAACAGAAACAACTCATTTTGTCTTCAGACGTTTTCATTATATGGTCATGTAATACAGTATAAAGATCACCATTTCAAGAAAAACTTTCAACATCTTCGAATAAAGTACTACTGTTAGGAAACTTTAAGCAAATCTCTTTTAATATGTGGTGTCCTTTGTAAATAATGAAACAGTATCTTCCTGCCAATTAAGGATGTAGCTCTAGTCTGAAAGGATTCTGTTCTCAAATTTTATTTAAAAAAGGACATGGGAATAACGTTAAAAAGTGCTCTCTGGCCGGGCGCGGTGGATCAAGCCTGTAATCCCAGCACTTTGGGAGGCTGAGGCGGGTGGATCACGAGGTCGAGAGATCGAGACCATACATGGTGAAACCCCGTCTCTACTAAAAAAAATACAAAAAATTAGCTGGGCATGGTGGCACATGCCTGTAATCCCAGCTACTCAGGAGGCTGAGGCAGGAGAATTGCTTGAATCCAGGAGGCGGAGGTTGCGGTGAGCCGAGATCGCGCCATTGCACTCCAGCCTGGGTAACAAGAGCGAAACTCCGTCTCAAAAAAAAAAAAAAAAAAAAAAGTGTTCTCAACATTGGATAATACAATGGCTGGGCACAGTGGCTCACGCCTGTAATCCCAGTATTTTGGGAGGCCGAGGCGTGTGGATCACCTGAGGTCAGGAGTTCGAGGCCAGCCTGGCCAACGTGGTGAAACCCTGTCTCTACTGAAAATACAAAACTTAGTTGGGCATGACGGCAGGCACCTATAATCCCAACTACTTGGTAGGCTGAGGCAGGAGAATCGCTTAAACCCGCGAGGCAGAGGTTGCAGTGAGCTGAGATCGTGCTGTTGTGCTCCAGCCTGGGCCATAGAGTGAGACTTTGTCTCAAGAGAGAGAGAAAAAAAGGACAATACAAAAGCCCAGGCTGGGCATGGCGGCTCACGCCTGCAATCCCAGGATTTTGGTAGACTGAGGTGGGCAGATCACTTGAGGTCTGGAGTTCGAGTCCAGCCTGGCCAACATGGTGAAACCCCCGTCTCTACTAAAAATACAAAAATTAGCAGGGCATGGTGGTAGACACCTGTAATCCCAGCCACTCGGGAAGCTGAGGCAGGAGAATCACTTGAATTCAGGAGACAGAGGTTGCAGTGAGCCAAGATGGTGCCACTGCACTCCAGCCTGGGCGACAAAGTCAGATTCCATTAAAAAAAAAAGAAAAGGCCCAGGGCCAGGCCTGGTGGCTCACGCCTGTAATTCTATCACTTTGGGAGGCCGAGGTGGGTGGATCACCTGAGGTCAGGAGTTCAAGACCAGCTTGGCCATCAGGGCGAAACCCCATTTTATTAAAAAAAAAAAAAAAAAGCCCAACAATAATAGTTACATATTCAAAGGTGACTTTAAATATCCTGTAAGTTTTCAGAATTTTAAAAAAATTAAGCAAATCTACAACCAACCTTGAAGCACCTGGCTGAGGAAATTCTTCATCATGTAGATGGCTGTGGTGTCTTCTGTTTTCACATGACTGTCCGTGAACCAGCCATTCTCAGCAATCAAGATTCGAGGGTTGTCGTATTCCAGTTTAATCCAGTTCAGCGCTTCTCTTAAATTGAGTGAAATATTTTGCCCCATTTTATCCATGGTGTTTAGGGGCTTGAAGTTGTTGGGTCCAAAAGAAAAGGCAAAGAAATCAGCTGTGCCTCTCACCTCATTCTTCTCTGCTTCAGAGAAAAGGGGTAGAACGGAGAGCAACCGCTTTTTCATCCCCTCCGGATAGTCACCGTCCCCATGGATAGGGTTGGCAAACCATCCAAGCACAGAAACCATGGATTGTTGACATTTGGATATATCCGTCACGTTTTCCGACCGGTGTGGCTCTATCCAATGAGATCCCAGTGTGATGGATAACCAGCCGTTCTGATATGGGCGGAAATGTGTGTTGTAGTTATGCCAAACTTTTGAATGAGCCTAAAAGAAGAAAATAATATTGATCTTTATCGTCCTCACTTACAAGGGCTGTAACATGGCTGGTAAATGGTCTTTTCATGAATAAAATTAATGCAGCACATAGAGTGATTCAGATGAAAGCTGCCAGGGAGGCCCTGATGACCTCAAAGTCTGTTCTCTATGCCCCTAGTGCTTCCAACTTAAAATTTCTGCTATAGGAGAGCTGGAGGCTGGCAGGAAGCCTAGTCTGGGTCTTACTTCTACTCTGCCTGGTTCCCTTTCCAGGCCTTCTTGGGGTAGGATGTAGGGTTTCCTCCTCTACATAAGAAGACACAGAGAAGTGATTTTTTATTTTTTTGAGGTGAAGTTTTGCTCTTGTTGCCCAGGCTGGAGTGCAATGGTGAGATCTCGGCTCACTGCAACCTCTGCTTTCCGGATCCAAGGGATTCTCCTGGCTTAGCCTCCCAAATAGGTAGGATTACAGGAGCCCACCACCACACCTGGCTAATTTTTGTATTTTTAGTAGAGACGGGGTTTTGCCATGTTGCCAGGCTGATCTTGAACTCCTGACCTCAATGATTCACCTGTCTCTGTCTCCCAGAGTGCTGGGATTACAGGCGTGAGGCACTGAGCCTGGTCTAATTTTTGTATTTTTAGTAGAGACGGTGTTTCACCATATTGGTCAGGCTGGTCTGGAACTCCTGACCTCCAGTGATCTACCCTCCTCGGCCTCCCAGAGTGCTGGGATTATAGGCATGAACCACCATGCCCAGAGCAGTGATCTTTCACCATTTTACAGAATCTCCCTTTGGTTCTAATTCAGAAGTCCAGGATAGCACAGGCTCTGAATCCTATAAATGAGTAATAATAGAGCCCACCTCCTAGGGATGTTGTGAGGATTGAGTGAATTAACATACGTAAACAGCTTTAGAATCATGCCTGGCATAGAGTAAGCTCTATATAAGCCTTAGCTATTGTTATGATTATTAAAGGGTGGTCGGCACCACTCACAGCAGAAGACCAATGGAAAGAGTGTGAGCTTTGGGGTCAGCACACCTAGGCTTGAAATTTATGTACTTACCGTGTAACCTTAGGAAAGTCACTAAACCTTTCTGAAACCTCTTAGTATTCTCAGTTGTAGAACGAGGTTAGTAACAGCAATACCCACCAGGCATGGTGGCTCACGCTTGTAATCCCAGCACTTTGGGAGGCCGAGGCTGGTGGATCACCTGAGGTCGGGAGTTTGAGACTAGTCTGGACAACATGGTGAAACTCTGTCTCTACTAAAAATACAAAAATTAGCTGGGCATGGTGGCAGGCACCTGTAATCCCAGCTACTTGGGAGGCTAAGGCAGGAGAACTGCTGGAGGTTGCAATGAGCAGAGATCTTGTCATTGCTCTCCAGCCTGGGTGACAAGAGCGAAACTCTGTTTAAAAAAAAAAAAAAAAATCTTCTGGAAGTTTGATGTCAGATTTATATACATGAAGTAAGTAGCACAGAATAGACCACATAGGAGGTACTGCCAAAAGGAACATTATTATTATTGGTCCACCTGGAGTTTGCATTTCCAGTTGTGCTCCCTTATAACACAGCCTCGTGATGGGTTTCTGGTCCATTTCATATTACAGATACTTCCTGAGCACTTACTTCAGTGCCTGGCTTGCCCTGCCCTGAGAGGGTGAGACAGATGGCACAGGAACTTACCCTCAGAAAGTGTCGTAGTGGGAAAATAAGGATGCAGCATGTGAAAGAGAAACATAAACGGCATGAAATATGGCATTAAATTAAAAAAAATTAAAAGCCGCCGGGCGCGGTGGCTCAAGCCTGTAATCCCAGCACTTTGGGAGGCCGAGGCGGGTGGATCACGAGGTCGAGAGATCGAGACCATCCTGGTCAACGTGGTGAAACCCCGTCTCTACTAAAAATACAAAAAATTAGCTGGGCATGGTGGCGCGTGCCTGTAGTCCCAGCTACTCAGGAGGCTGAGGCAGGAGAATTGCTTGAACCCAGGAGGCGGAGGTTGCAGTGAGCCGAGATCGTGCCATTGCACTCCAGCCTGGGTAACAAGAGCGACACTCTGTCTCAAAAAATAAAAAAATAAAAATAAAAAGCCAGAAGCCATGGCTTAGCTAACAGTCACAGCCATAGCTGAAGGCGCAAACATTAAGGACTCCAGTTAAGGACTCCATGCCAGTTAAATGCCAAGGCCACTTCTGTGTCCCAGCTAGCTGTGGAACTGTCCTACACCCATGTCGGAGCCACTCTCTTCCCCTCAGCATTTCACTTGCTTGTCTCTTGACATCTTTCCCCTGATCTCTCGATTTCTCCACTATTTGAGTGTTTCTTTTTTTCCTTTGAGACAGAGTCTTGCTCTGTCACCCAGGCTGGAGTGCAGTGGCACCATCTCAGCTCATTCAACCCCCACCTCTTGGGTTCAAGTTAACCTCCTACCTCAGCCTCCCTAGTAGCTGGGACTACAAGCAAATGCCACCACGCCTGGCTAATTTTCATATTATTAGCAGAGATGGGGATCCACCATGTTGACCAGGCTGGTCTCAAACTCCTGACCTCAAGTGATCCACCCACTTGGGCTTCTCAAAGTGCTGGGATTACAGGCATGAGCCACCAGGCCTGGCCTCCACTATTTGTGTGTTTCTAAAACAAATGCACAAACCCATTATCTTTAACACACAGAACCAGCTTTCAGTTTTGTTCTGTAGCTTTTCCCTTGCTCACCGGAGATGTTTTATATCAGGATAAACTACCTGAAACTGCCTTTTTTGTAGGTCAAAGACAATCAGGTATGAACAATGGATTCAAACCAGATAGATCCTGTGGACCCTGAAAATGTTCCATAAACCCTGTTAGATGTGGAAAATAGGCACTGAGGTAAGGGGTGAGGATTCTGAAATGTGCCATCCTGCTTTATGCAAGAAAAACTAATTTAAATAATTTCCTGAAAGATTTTCTGGAGGAATAGATGCCTTGAGGTATACCTCTGTCCACCTGTCCTTACTCAATTTTCATTGGAAGATTCTGGTACCATTTAGCACCCAGGTGTTTCCAAGGATCCTTAAGAATGCTTTCCTCTTGGACTGTTGCGTGGCTCACACCTGTAATCCCAACACTTTGGGAGGCCAAGGTGGGAGGATCGCTTGAGCTCAGGAACTCAAGATCAGCTTGGGCAACCTGGCAAAACCCCACCTTTACAAAAAATACAAAAATTAGCCGGGTGTGGTGGTGCATGCCTGTAGTCCCAGCTACTCAGGAGGCTGAGGTGGGAGGATCATTTGAACGAGGGAGGTGGAGGTTGCGGTGAGATCACACCACTGCACTCCAGCCTGGGCAATGGAGTGACACCCTGACTCAAGAAACAAACAAACAAACAACTTTCCTGCTGGGCACAGTGGCTCACATCTGTAATCCTAACACTGGGAGGTCAAGTTGGGTGGATCTCTTGAGGTCAGGAGTTCGAGACCAACCTGGCCAACATGGTGAAACCCTGTTTCTACTAAACAAATACAAAAATTAGCTGGGTGTAGTGGCGTGGTGCTCATCTGTAATGCCAGCTACTCAGGAGGCTGAGGCAGGAGAAAAGCTTGAACGTGGGAGGCGGAGGTTGCAGTAAGCTGAGTGTAAGCCACTGTACTCCTGCCTGGGTGACAGAACAAGACTTTGTCTCAAAACAACAACAACAACAACAACAACAACGAAAAACTTCCCTGTCAGAGAGGTGCTCAGAATGTAGCCTCCTTCCCTGTTTCCAACCTGAGATTGCAACTTCTGGAGGAAATCACAGCGGAGCCTGGGACAGACACTAACTTAAATGGTTTCAGCTAGTCTTTCTGGGGTAAAACCTCTGGGGCTAGAATCACAATAGAAAGTCTTGGGAACCACTTTTTTTTTTTTTTCCTGATTAGAAACAAAAGCAGTCTTCCATTACTAGGATTCAAAGGAGGGCATTCTTTGCTTTTTTCTTTTTTTTTGAGACGGAGTTTCGCTCTTGTTACCCAGGCTGGAGTGCAATGGCGCGATCTCGGCTCACCGCAGCCTCTGTCCCCTGGGTTCAAGCAATTCTCCTGCCTCAGCCTCCCGAGTAGCTGGGACTACAGGCACGCGCCACCATGCCCAGCTAATTTTTTGTGTGTTTTTAGTAGAGACGGGGTTTCACCATGTTGACCAGGAGGGTCTCGATCTCTTGAGCTCGTGATCCACCCGTCTCGGCCTCCCAAGTGCTGGGATTACAGGCATGAGATACTGCGCCCGGCTCTTTGCTTTTTTCTAACCAGTCACTTAATCCCTTGGTAGCCTTCGAGCTATCATCCATAGAAGACCCAGTGATCAGCATCTCCCTTCAGGTCTGTTGTACACCTCTCTACACAAGTTGGAAAGCACTGAGCACATGTAGGATTCTGAGTTATAAACTAGTTGCTTTGCAAATTTAGTGTCTTGCCTTTGCAGATACTAAATTTCAGTGATTATATGAAAGATGACCTAAGTTGTGGCAAAAATATCGTATACATCAGCCTTGGAATGAGAAACAGTAGAGCTCAGGAGACATGTCTTTGCAATAGCTTTCCATGCATGTTTTCTGGATATGCATATGCATGTGTGGTCAAGGTGACCTTCACGGTCCACAGTGTCTCTTTCACCTTTGCTGCTATTTGCATAGGCTATCAAGGTATCTAGGGTTATCTTTGCTCTGAGCTGAAGACAGCCTCTTCATTCTCATGCAGAGAATGTGGGGGAGGTCCTCTGTGCGGTACTTTTGGTTATAACTCGATCCTATTTGCCAAGTAACAAGGTAACAAGTTTTGCTTCGAGACCATGAGTTTGCCATATCCATCTATGTGTGTTCTTTGGTTGGACGCTCATAAAAGAGATCTGTTGGGAAAATTAAACTGGGATTAGTAGGGGCGTGCAACCTGGGCTCTGCAACCTTGCACAACAGCCATTCTACAATTTTCCAAGGTCACCCTCTAACTTGTACAAGGCCAGCTACCTTTGTAATGATTGATTTAAGAGAGCTTCAACCTTTGTTCTTTAGATTCAGTAGCTTAAAGGGAAAGTCAGCTTCTTCTTTTTTTTTTTTTTTTTTTTTGGAGCCACAGCTATCAGGGCCTAATGTCATTGGGAGACAGCCAGGACTTAATAGCTCATTCTGTTTCCTCCTCCAATCTAATGTGGCAGCATTTTTTTGATGCCCCTGAAAGTCCAGACTCAGATAAATTATGTAGATGATAGAAAACAAGTAAGATAGCAGGCCCAACTTTAGACATAGATGAAGAGGGGATTAGGAGGCAGAGGAAGACATGATGGGACACTGCTGGAAAGATGGGTTGAAGACAGATAAGCAACCCTAACGCATCACACCGGTGTATTCAAGGAACCCTCAGCCAGTTGTCGAAAGTTCCATTTCCAAATCTGTGCATTATTTTAGTCACATTTTGGCTGAAATATCTTCATGTGTACTGTAAAAGTGCCTGTTGTTAAAGCTATTTAACAGACCATTAAGTAACAACAGTTCAAGAAAGTTTATTTAAAAACTCTGCAAGCATAACAAAATATGTTTATATTTCTGTGTTCCCACTCAGGCCTTCCAAATATGTTTCTCAGCTAAAATCATTTTAAGGCTGAGTGCGGTTCACACCTGTAATTCCAGCATTTTGGGAGGCAGAGGAGGGCGGGATCATCTGAGGTCAGGAGTTTGAGACCAGCCTGGCCAACATGGTGAAACCCTGTTTCTACTAAAAAAATACAAAAATTAGCTGGGCGTGGTGGCAGACACCTGTAATCACAGCTACTCAGGAGACTGAGGAAGGAGAATTGCTTGAACCCTGGAAGTCAGGGGCTGCAGTGAGTTGAGATCATGCCACTGCACTCCAGCCTGGAAGACAAGAGCAAAACTCCATATTGAAATAATTAAACAAACAAACAAATAAATAAATAAATAAAAATTAAAAAAAATAAAATCACTTTAAACATTTTCCATGTTGTTTTTGGATTTCAGAATATCTTAGTATAACAATTCACTGATTTGATGAAATATGATTTACTTAGTCATCTCTTTTGGTAAAAATTTATTTTTCTTTTTTCTTTCTTTCTTTTTTTTTTTTGAGACAGAGTTTTGTCTAGTTGCCCAGGCTGGAGTGCAGTGGTGTGATCTCAGCTCACTAGAACCTCCACCTTCCAGGTTCAAGTGATTCTCCTGCCTCAGCCTCTGGAGTAGCTGGAATTACAGGCATGCACCACCACGCCTGGCTAATTTTGTATTTTTAGTAGAGACAAGGTTTCATCATGTTGGTCAGGCTGGTCTCGAACTCCTGTCCTCAGGTGATCAGCCCGCCTCAGCCTCCCAAAGTGCTGGGATTACAGGCGTGAGCCACCACGCCTGGCAAAAATTTATTTTTCTTCATTCCTTTGTTATTTCTTTTTTTTCTGTCATAAATGTTTCAATAACTAACTTTGGACATGTATCTTGTAATTTATTTGAATCATTTCCTTTCATTAATCCCAGGAATGGACTACCTATTTCTAAAATTGTTCTAAATATTCCCAAATCCCTTTCCACACGTTTTGTCCATTGGTGTGTGTTCTCTGGCCATCTAATACAAAACACTAATGGCTCTATTAGGGGATAAATGGTGTTTGAGAATGACAAAAAGGTGCTACTTAACCGGGCGCGGTGGCTCACACCTGTAATCCCAGCACTTTGGGAGGCCAAGGCGGGTGGATCACAATGTCAAGAGATCGAGACCATTCTGGTCAACATGGTGAAACCCTGTCTCTACTAAAAATACAAAAATTAGCTGGGTGTGGTGGTGAGCACCTGTAATCCCAGCTACTCGGGAGGCTGAGGCAGAAGAAGGGCTTGAACCCAGGAGGGGGAGGTTGCTGTGAGTGGAGATTGAACTACTGCCCTCTAGCCTGGTGACAGAGCAAGACTCTGTCTCAAAAAAAAAAAAGGTGCTACTCATCTACCTGGCACTATAGGGGAAATAACATTGGTCTTGAAAGCAGGAGACTTGGGCTCTTGTATTAGCTCTGCTGACTCATTAGCTTTATGATCTTCGACAGATCATTTCACCGTCAGAGACCAACAGGTCTCCCTTCATTCTACTGAGCTAAAAATAAATACCCTAGAGAATTGTTGTGAAGATCAAATAAGGTAATAATATCTGTGAAGACCCTGTGAAAATGACACAAATGTAAATCTGAAGTACTTCAAAAGAGCAAGCTGAAAATAATTTAACTTGCTGTAGAAAATCATGATGGAAACTGTGAACATGAAGAGCGTTCTGCAAACAGCACCTCAGCTCTTACCTCTCAAGACTCATGACTGAGCATGTTTGCCTTCATGTATTGTTTGCAGCTTATCGAGTTTGACTCATTGTCCTTTTGGGATTAATTTGAATTTGATTCATTTTCATCTACTCAGCTGTTCTTTATATTGGTATCAAGTCGATTTATTTATTTATTTATTTTTTTAGGTAGACAAAGCCTCCCTCTGTCACCCAAGCTGGAGTGCAGTGGCATGATCTTGGCTCACTGCAGCCTCTACCTCCTGGGTTCAAGTGATTCTCCTGCCTCAGCCTCCTGAATAGCTGGGACTACAGGTGCCTGTTACCATGCCAGGCTAATTTTTGTATTTTTAGTAGAGACAGGGTTTCGCCATGTTTGCCATGCTGATCTTGAACTCCTGAGCTCAAGTGATCTACCCACCTCAGCCTCCAAAAGTGCTGGGATTACAGGCATGAGCCACTGTGCCTGGCCTCAAGTTGATTTTTCATTTATTTTTTGTTTTGTAAAGACAACTTCTTGCTATGTTGCCTAGGCTGGTATTGGACTCCTGGCCTCAAGCAATCCTTCAGCCTTAGCCTCTGTCTCTGTGCCCAGCCTACTATCAAGTTTTATGTTAATTATAAATGCTGCTCTTTGAGATTGTTTAACATTCATTTATTCATCTATGCTGCAGTTTACAAATATTTATTGGATGTGGTGGCTCACATCTGTACTCCAGCACTTTGGGAAGCCAAGGTGGGAGGATCATCTGAGGTCAGGAGTTTAAGACTAGTCTGGGTGACCGGGCGCGGTGGCTCAAGCCTATAATCCCAGCACTTTGGGAGGCCGAGGCGGGTGGATCACTAGGTCGAGAGATCGAGACCATCCTGGTCAACACGGTGAAACCCCGTCTCTACTAAAAATCTAAAAAATTAGCTGGGCATGGTGGTGCACGCCTGTAATCCCAGCTACTCAGGAGGCTGAGGCAGGAGAATTGCCTGAACCAGGAGGCGGAGGTTGCGGTGAGCCGAGATCGCGCCATTGCACTCCAGCCTGGGTAACAAGAGCGAAACTCTGTCTAAAAAAAAAAAAAAAAAAAAAAACAACAACAAAAAAAAACACTTGTCTGGGCAATATAGTGAGACTCTCTTTCTCTATTAAAAATTAAGAAAATTAGGGCCACCCGGGGACCTGCCCCCGGTGCCACGCCCAGTACCCCGAGGAGGCCCAGCCCGCAGGCCCCCCTCCCACACAAAAAATTAGCCAGGCACAGTGGCATGCCTGCAGAGTCCCAGCTACTCAGGAGGCTGAGGTGGAAGGATTCATTGAGCACAGGAAGTCGAGGCTGCAGTGAGCTGTGATCATGGCACTGCACGCCAGCCCAGGCAACAGAGCAAGACCCTGTCTCTAAAAAAAAAATACATATATATATATTGGATGCTTGATAAGGTATGTGACCTTTACTGTTTATTGCAAAAAATGTATGTGACAGTTATTTCTTTAATTATATTATGTGACTATTTTTTAAAAAGTTTTTGGCAATCTTGAAACTCTTGGAAACAATATTTTACCTTTGCTATTCTTAGGAAAGAATTAAAATATTAACAAAAGTTACTCCCTTTCATAAAGAAAATATTTACCATCCTATTTTTAATGGTCCAAATTCATGGTATTTTTTTTTTTTTTTTTTTTTTTAAGGCAGGAGTCTTGCTCTGTCACCCAGCTGGAGTGCAATGGCACAATCTCGGCTCATTGCAACCTTGGGCTCCCTAGTTCAAGCCATTCTCCTTCCTCAGCTTCCCAAGCAGCTGGGACTACAAGTGTGTACCACCACGTCTGGCTAATTTTTGTATTTTTAGAAGAGATGGGGTTTTGCCATGTTGGCTAGGCTGGTCTCAAACTCCTGACCTCAAGTGATCCACCCACCTCGGCCTCTAAAAGTACTGACATTGCAGGCATGAGCCACTGTGCCCAGCCCAAATTCATGTTTTCTTGGGTTCAAATAACTCAGTATTATACTTCAGTGAATTTTCCCCTTTTAAAAAATCATTGTATTTTCAAATTATTCTGGCCAGGTGTGGTGGCTCATGTCTATAATCCTAGCACTTCGGGAGTCCAAGGAGGAAGAATTGCTTGAACCCAGGAGTTTGAGACCAGCCTGGGCAACATGGCAAAAACTCATCTCTACGAAAAATACAAAAATTAGCTGGGCATAGTGGCGTGTACCTGTAGTCCCAGCTACTCGAGAGGCTGAGGTGGGAAGATCTCTTGAGTCCAGCAGGTCAAGGCTGCAGCGAGCTGTGTTTGAGCTGGGTTCATACCACTGCACTCCAGTCTGTGTGGCAGAGCAATGCCTTGTCTTAAAAAAAAAATTATCCTAACAAATTATTGATTGTTCTCAGTCTGTATTGTTTCAGAATTTTCCTGAAGGAATGTAAAAACTAAACTCTAACATATTTGTTCCTTTTTTAAAAAATTTATTTATTTATATTTTTTATTTTTTGAGACAGAGTTTCACTCTTGTTGCCCAGGCTGGAGTGCAATGGCGTGATCTGGGCTCACTGCAACTTCCACCTCCCAGGTTCAAGCAATTCTCCTGCCTCAGCCTCCGAGGAGCTGGGATTATAGGGGCCTGCCACCACGCCCAGCTAATTTTTGTATTTTTAGTACAGACAGGATTTCACTATGTTGGTCAGGCTAGTCTTGAACTCCTGGCCTTGTGATCTGCCTGCCTCAGCCTCCCAAAGTGTCCTGTTATAGAATTCTGATTTCAATGACAATATTACTAAATTAAACTAGTGGCTGAGCCAGAATATATACCTGGAAACACAAAAGGAAAAAAGAATAGAATAAAATTCATAATTTGATTAAATGATGCATCTGATTTCCCTCTATTACAAATTCAAAGCAATCAATATTAGTAAATTAGTGCTGTAGTGAAGTTCTCTTTGCTAGAGGAGAGCATTTGCATGCCATCTTTGTAGAGGGTGTAATGATATTTAAGGCTTTCTGTTAGCGATCCTGATAGTAATTTTTTCATGCAAAAGGACCATATCTTATGGTATATATAACTGAAGCTAAAATGGGCTGGGTCAGTGACTTGAAGCCTTTCCTCAGGATTTAGGAATATAGATAGTATAAAAACCACCATGGAGGCCAGGCATGGTGGCTCTCAGCTGTAATCCAAGCACTTTGTGGGGCTGAATCGAGCGAATCACCTGAGGTCAGGAGTTTGAGAACCACCTGGCCAAGATGGTGAAACCCCATCTCTACTAAAAATACAAAAATTAGCTGGGTGTGGTGACACTCGCCTGTAGTCCCAGCTACTCTACTTGGGAGGCTGAGGCAGGAGAATCTCTTGAACTTGGGAGCAGTGAGCCAAGATTGCACCACTGCACTCCACTCCAGCCTGGGTGACAGAGTGAAACTCCGTCTCAAAAAAAAAAAAAAAAAAAAACACCCACCAAGGAGATTACGAATTATTATAATAATAAATACAAGAGCCATCATGTGTAGGGCCTGCAGCAAAGTCAGATTTACTGTGAGCCTAATGGAGTGTTACCCTCAGGACTCCTTTCTTGCGTAGGTCCCTAGAAATGCCCTGGATGGTTGGGGAGGCTAGTTGCAATTGGAAGCATTTCTAGGTGAGCAGTTCTGGCAAATTCTCTAAAGAAACTTTAGAAAAAAAGGACTCCAAGACTATAATAATTTATTGTGCTAGGTGTGGTGGCTCATGTCTGTAATTCCAGCCCTTTGGGAAGCCGAGGCTGGTGGATCACTTGAGCCTAGGAGTTCAAGACCAGCCTGGCCAACATGGCAAAACCTTGTCTCTACAAAAAATACAAAAATTATCTAGGCATGGTGGCATGCACCTGTAATCCCAGCTACTCAGGAGGCTGAGGTGGGAGGATCACCTGAGCCCAGGGAGGTAGAAGCTACCATGAGCTGTGATTGTGCCACTGCATTCCAGCTTGGGTGACAAAATGAGACCTGTCTCAAAAAGTCTACAGTAATTTGTAAGGATGTTTTTCTCATTCTAAATAAATATTCATTTATTTATTTAATATATTTTTGTAGAAACAGGGTCTCACTATGTTGCCCAGGCTGGTCTCTAACTCAAACAATTCTCCTGTCTTGGCCTCCCAAAGTACCTGAGTTACTGTACCTGGCCAAGTACTTACTTTTGTACTGATTTTTGTCTACATAAAATTTTTTTTTTTTGAGATGGAGTCCCGCTCTGTCACCAGACTGGAGTGCAGTGGCACCATCTCGACTCACTGCAACCTCCGCCTCCCGATTCAAGTGACTCTTCTGCCTCAGCCTCTGGAGTAGCTGGGACAAGGACGCACCACCACGCCTGGCTAATTTTTTTGTATTTTAGTAGAGATGGGGTTTCACCATCTTGGCCAGGATGGTCTCTATCTCTCTCTCTCTCTTTTTTTTTTTTTTTTTTTTTTTTTTTTTTTTTTTTTTGAGACGGAGTTTCGCTCTTGTTGCCCAGGCTGGAGTGCAATGGTGCGATCTCGGCTCACCGCAACCTCCGCCTCCTGGGTTCAGGCAATTCTCCTGCCTCAGCCTCCTGAGTAGCTGGGATTACAGGCACGCACCACCATGCCCAGCTAATTTTTTTGTATTTTTAGTAGAGACGGGGTTTCACCATGTTGACCAGGATGGTCTCGATCTCTCGACCTCTTGATCCACCCGCCTCGGCCTCCCAAAGTGCTGGGATTACAGGCTTGAGCCACTGCGCCCGGCCGGTCTCTATCCCTTGACCTTGTGATCCACCTGCCTCAGCCTCCCAAAGTGCTGGGATCACAAGTGTGAACCACCTCTCCCAGCCATTTTTTTTTTTTTTTTTTTTTTTTTATGTTTAAAAAAGGATCCCTCCCCCTATTGTAAAAGTCTCAGGCTCATGCATTATGGCTCCACACCAGGCCTATTAGCTTCTTGAGGGCAGAGACTGACTGTATCTACTGTGTTCACAGTTGTCCACACGGATGTCCAGGGGAGGGCCTGGCCTAGAAGATTTGTTGAACGAATACCCACTATGGATCAGCTACTTTGTTGATTACTTGGCGTACACTGTTGATAATACAGCTTCTGCAAGACAAGTCTCATTTTTCTCATTTTAGAAAAGAAATTGAAAAAAAAATCCATCTGCATGACAGCTAGTAGGATTAAAAAAAAAAAAAAGAAAAGAAAAGAAAAGAAATTGAAGTTCACAGTTGCAGAGCTGGGCTTTGAACCCACTTTACTACACTAGCCTGCTTTCTGTGTGTCCTGCCAGTTCTAAATTTTGAAGCTGTTGGGGAAAGACCATTTGACATATTGTTTTAAAATTCTATTTTCTCTCTGCTGTACTTGGTTATTAAAAGAGCTAAATAGTCCTAGAATGAGGGTACCACATTCCACAATTGTATAATGAGAGAAAAATACCTATATGCCTTTGGAATTCAGTATCATCTGAGAGGTCATGGAGGACTTGTCGGCAAATGTGGGGTGTTCAGAAAACCATTAGTTGTCTAAGTGCCTAGCACAGCACTTCTATGTGTAACATTTTTGTGTAATTCTCTATGCACTTCTCTCCTAAAACCAGTAATGTTGGCATTGGATTATTTTCCTCACTGATGTCAGAGGATAAATGAAACCCTCAGAGACCACCCACTGTGCTGGACTGTCTTCCTTGTGAATGGTGATCTTTACACCATCGTCAATGTTAGACTGAAGTCAGGCGCAGTGGCTCACGTCTGTAATCCCAGTACTTTGGGAGGCTGAGATGGGTGGATCACTTGAGGTCAGGAGTTCGAGACCAGCCTGGCCAACATGGTGAAACCCCGTCTCTACTAAAAATACAAAAATCAGCTGGGTATGATGGCTTACGCTTGTAATGTCAGCACTTTGGGGAGCTAAGGTCGTGGATCACAAGGTAAGGAGATCGAGACCATTATGGCTAATACAGTGAAACCCCATCTCTTAAAAAAAAAAAAACAAAAAAAAACCCCACAAAAATCAGCCAGGCATGGTGGGATATGCCTGTAGTCCCAGTTACTCTACTCAGGAGGCAGGAGAATCTCTTGAATCTGGGAGGTGGAGGTTGCAGTGAGCCGAGAACATACCACTGCACTCCAGCCTGGGTGAGAGAGCAAGCCTCTGTCTCAAAAAAAAAAAAAAAAAAAAAAAAAAAAAAAAATTAGACTGAAAGAGCAGAGATGCTTATCTGTATAGCATTTAGAACAGCATGGCATTCAACCCAGCAGTAATTAAATGGTCCTTAGAGATGAGTGATTTTCTTTATTTTTTAATTTTTTTCTTTTTCTTTTCTTTTTTATTTTTAGAGACGGGACTTCACCATGTTGGCCAGGCTGGTCTAGAACTCCTAACCTGGTGATCCACCTGCCTCAGCCTCCCAAAGTGCTGGGATTACAGGTGTGAGCCACCATGTCCGGCCAAGATGAGTGATTTTCATAACTCAATATAACAGAAGAGTGATGGAAATAAGAGCCATAGAAATTGAATAATATAGGCTGGGCATGGTGGCTCACGCCTGTAATCTTGGCACTTTGGGAGGCCGAGTCGGGTGGATCCCTTGAGGTTAGGAGTTCAACACCAGCCTGGCCAACCTGGTGAAACCCTGTCCGTAAAAAAAGAAAAAAAAAGAAAAAAAAAAAAAGAAATTGAATAATATAAATAGTAATAAGAGCTAGCATATATCTAGTACCGAATGTGCTGGGCACTGTTCCAGGTGCTATGTGTGTACTCTCATCTAACTCTCACTGAAATCCTGCGAGGTAGGTACTGTGATCATTCCCACTTAGAGGAGAGGAAACCAGGAGGTGGAGAGGTTAGGTAACTTGTGCAAGGTGAATCAGGCCCAGGCTGTATCGCCCCATGTGCTCTTGCATGCCAATTAGAGGTAGAGTATGGACCTCAGAGATCATTTTGTTCAACTTTTAAAATTTTTCTATTATAGATGAAGAAGCTGAACCTCCCTCTCCCCCAAATAATTGCCCAAGGTGTCGGTTAGTGGCAAAGCTAGAAGTAGAACTAAGTCCTTCAGCTTTCTAGTTCACTGTCATTCCAGGATATCATGCAAATTAAATTATGTGCCTTTAAAACACACTTTTACACCATAGATCCAAAGGTGATAGAACAGGCTGTGAAAATGCAAGGGGTATGTAACAGACATGTCATAAAACCAAGGGACAATAGGCTGAGAAAGCCTCTAAGAGACAGAGACAGCCAGGCACGTGATTCTAACACTTTGGGAGGCCAAGGTGGGTGGATCATTTGAGGTCAGGAGTTCCAGACCATCCTGGCCAACATGGTGAAACCGTCTCTACTAAAAATGCAAAAATTAGCTGGGTGGTAGCGGCACATGTCTGTAATCCCAGCAACTTGAGAGGCTACGGCAGGAGAATTGCTTGAGCCTGGAGGGCAGAGGTTGCAGTGAAATGACTGCCAGTGAGCTCCAGTCTGGTCGACTAAGCGAGACCCTTTTTTTTTTTATGGAGTTTCGTTCTGTTGCCTAGCCTGGGATCTCAGCTCACAGCAACCTCCATCTCCCAGGTTCAAGCAATTCTCCTGCCTCAACCTCCCGAGTAGCTGGGGTTATTAACTGGACCACCAAGCCCAGCTAATTTTTTTTTTGTATTTTTAGTAGAGATGGGGTTTTGCCATGTTGGCCAGGCTGGTCTTGAACTCCTGACCTTGAGTGATCTGCCCACCTCGGCCTCCTAAACTACTGGGACTACAGGCATGAGCCACTGTGCTTGGCCGGAGTCATGGTTTTGACTGGGGTGCCCCTCGAAACTCAAAATGGAGATCTCAAATGGAGAACTCATCAGCATTACATTATATTTCATTCTGTTCATTGCACAAAGTTATATACATTAGCAAAAACATGTTTAGGTAAGTCATTTTTATTTGTCTAAGTTTCCTTCAACCTCTGGCTATTATTTTATCCCTTTTGACACTCTTCATCTATTTACTTTGATTATTCACATCTACAAACATTTATTTAACAAATACAAGGCACTGTAATAGACATTCAGAAAAGCAAGGTAGTCCCTGCCTTCGGGTGACCTGTGATGTTTAACAGGAGAAAATACAGAAATGAGTGATATAAAAATAGTATGCTTTTACATTTTGATTATTCAGAAATAACTGAAACTAAATGTAATAATATGATTCAGAAATCACTATATATATATGTAAATGTTTATGTGTACATATGCATAGAAAAAAATTGGACATTGAACAAATTGCTAGCAGTGGTTACTTCCATGGTGTGGGGTTAGGGAGTAAGGTGAAAGAGAACCTTTATTTTTAACAATGTCTTTCTATATTGTTTGAATGTTTTGCAATACAAATGCATTATTTTTGTAATTTAAAAAAGTTGGGTTGGGCATAGTCATTCATACCTGTAATCCCAGCACTTCAGAAGGCTGAAGTCGGAGGATCATTTGAACCCAGGAGTTCAAGATCAGTCTGGGCAACAAGAGCCAGACCTTGTCTCTACAAAAACTAAAAATGTTAGCTGGGGGTGCCTGTAGTCCCAGCTACTTGGGAGGCTGAGGCAGGAGGATCACTTGAGTCCAGGAAGTTGAGGCTGCAGTGAGCCATGATCGTGCCACTGCACTCCAGCCTGGGCAACAGAATAAGATCCTATCTCGAAAAAAAAAAAAAAAAAAAAAAAAAGTCAAGGGTATTGGTTGAAACAGTCAGTGACTTGAATTGTTCTAGGCTATCACTCTTCAGCTTCTCCCCACTTCCAAAATTCTCAAAGGAAAAACAGACTTAAATGTAAAGTTCAGCTACTCTGAATTTCATTCTATAGTAAGGAATATTTTGTCCTCTATAATAATATGTTCATGTTCAAAACAATGTAAGGAGGAGTCATGGATTCTACATAATTAATGTGAAAGAAAAACCCGTAACAGGAGACTCTGGCCCTTTACTTAAGACTTTGGTCATGTAATCTCTGGTCAAGATATGACCCAAGCAAGGAACTCCCCGCAATACTAAAAGATCCTGGCTTTCACCAACCTCAAGGTTATCAAAAAACATTTTCAAGTAACACTACTAGATCAACCAAGGATTACTTTAATTACTTCTGTGATTCACTCTTCACTGGCCAGTAAATTAGAAGGTTCTGGTCTATTCTCAGCTTCCCTACTACTTTTCAGCAACAGAATTATTAATGTTCAGTAGTTTTAATCACACCTTTTGGTTTTAAAATAGATTTTTTTTTCCATACCTGGGATTACAGGTATGAATGACCATGCCCAACCCAACTTTTTTAAATTACAAAAATAATGCATTTGTATTGCAAAACATTCAAACAATATAGAAAGACATTGTTAAAAATAAAGGTTCTCTTTCTCCTTACTTCCTAACCCCACCCCATTTTTTTCTTGTTTTGTCGCCCAGGTTGGCGTGCAGTGGCACAATCTTGGCTCACTGCAACCTCTGCCTCCTGGGTTCCTGCTTCAGCCTCCTGAGTAGCTGGGACTATAGGCACCTGCCACTACGCCCAGCTAATTTTTTTTTTTTTTTTTTTTTTGAGATAGAGTCACTCTGTCGCCCAGGCTGGAATGTAGTGGCGAGATCTTGGCTCACTGCAACTTCCATCTCTTGGGCTCAGATGGTTCTCCTGCCTCAGCCTCCCAAGTAGCTGGGATTACAGGCATGCGCCACCATGCCCAACTTATTTTTCTTGTATTTTTGAGACGGGGTTTCACTATGCTGGCCAGGCTGGTCTTGAACTCCTGATATCAAATGATCCACCCATTTTTTGGGCCTCCCAACGTGCTGGGATTACAGGTGTGAGCTACCATACCCAGCCTACAATAGGGTATTTTCTAATGCTGAGTTTTCTCAGCAAAACTTTTTTGTTATTAAATGACTTATTTTATATTATAAAGTCAGGTAAAGTTTTCCCCAGTTGATAGTTTCATCATGTCCAGCTCTGTTTCCATTATTTAAAATATTTTATGATCTCCATTTGGGTCTAATTTTCCATGTTATGAGAGTACTTGTATCAAATCAAGCTGTTTAAATAGGATCACAATATTATTCTCTGAGCATTTATAATTACATTTATTTAAACTCTTGTTAATCATTTACTGAAGTATAACTTTTTCTGCTTAATGGTTAGAAAAAGTAAATATTGCTCTCTAGAATACCAGTTGTAGTTTAAAAATTTTTTTTTTTTACAGGACTCTTATAACTAACAATGGTATTCTGGTTATGGAAACTCTCTTTGGCAATCTCCACAAGCAGTTTTCTTAATTTATCAAACTTAGTTAAAAACAGCTATAATAATAATAGTTTTAATGTGTTTGTTATTTCCTTTTTTTCTTTTTTCTTTTTAGAAACAGAGTATCTAAAAAGATGAGATGACATTATTAAAAAAAGAAAAAGAAAAAGAAAGAGTCTTGGTTACCCAGGCTGGAGTGCAGTGGGGTGATCCTAGTTCACTGCAACTTCTGCCTCCCAGGTTGAAGCAATTCTCCTGCCTCAGCCTCCCAAGTAGCTGAGATTTCAAGCTTGCACCACTACACCCAGCTAACTTGTATTTTTAGTAGAGACAGTGTTTCACCATGTTGGCCAAGCTAATCTTGAACTCCTGACCTCAAGTAATCTGCCTGCCTCAGCTTCCCAAAGTGCTGAGATTACAGGCGTGAACCACCATGCCTGGCCTGATCAGTGTTTGTTTTTTTTTTTCATATCAAGTTGACAGATGAAGATCAGTATTTCTTATACTGTATTTTGTTAGAGATGTCTTAGATTCTGATGGAGATGGGTTGGCATTATATGCTGGTACCATGCATTAGCTAATCACATGAAGAACTGTGCTAACTCTAAATAATATGGACGGGCATAGTTGCTCACACTTGTAATCCTAGCACTTTGGGAGGCCAAGGTGGACAGATTGCTTGAGGTCAAGAGTTCAAGATCAGCCTGGGCAACAGGTGAAACCCCATCTCTACTAAAAGCACAAAAATTAGTTGACATGGTGGCTCACACCTGTAGTCATAGCTACTTGGGAGGCTGAGGCAGGAGAATTGCTTGAACCCAGGAGGTGGAGGTTGCAGTGAGCTGATATTGCACCACTGCACCATTCCAGCATGGGGCGACCGAGCGAGACTCCTAAAAAAAAAAAGATACTGTCAAAGGCATACATAAGTGATAGGATGCTAAATTTTGAGCAAATAATTAAAATCATGGGAACAAATGAAAAACCCGGTTTTTTAATATATGAGTCAGGGGATAAATGGTTCACAGATTTCATGGACAAATTAAATACCCAGATCGATTGTTTTGGTCTTTTAATAAGCAAAGAGAAGTAAAATATCTGTTGAGACAGTATCAAAACAAGTGACAGACATGGGATTTGAAGCTGTCAATTGTTTTTTTCATTGAAGCAGGGCAGCTGATTTATGTCATTAAACCTTGCTAGCTTGGATTCACACAGACTAGACTTTAATTTTGGCTTTGATACTTAACTGCTATGTAACCTTGGGCAAATTTCTCTGGGCTTCAGTTTCATCAATTGTAAGCTGAGTTTCAGAACATCTACCTGACAGAGCTGATGTGGGAATTAAATGAGATAATATATTACAGGTAGCTAGTATGTTTCTGACATTACAGTATGTATGCAATAAAAATTCCTGTTTTTTTTTTTTTGAGACAAAGTCTTGCTCTGTTGCCCAGGCTGGAGTACAGTGACACGATCTAGGGTCACTGCAACCTCCACCTCCTGGGTTCAAGTGATTCTCCTGACTCGGCCTCCTGAGTAGCTGGGATTATAGGTGCGTGCCACCATGCCTGGCTAATTTTTTTATGTTTTAGTAGAGATGGGGTTTCACCATGTTGGTCAGGCTGGTCTCGAACTCCTGACCTTGTGACCAGCCCACCTCAGCCTCCCAAAGTGCTGGGATTAAGGCATGAGCCACCAAGCCTGGCCTAAAAATTCTTATAATAATAATTTATTTATTTATTTATTTATTTATTTATTTTGAGACGGAGTTTCGCTCTTGTTACCCAGGCTGGAGTGCAATGGCGCAATCTCGGCTCACCGCAACCTCTGCCTCCTGGGCTCAGGCAATTCTCCTGCTTCAGCCTCCTAAGTAGCTGGGATTATAGGCACGCGCCACCACGCCCAGCTAGTTTTTTGTATTTTTAGTAGAGACGGGGTTTCACCATGTTGACCAGGATGGTCTCGATCTCTTGACCTCGTGATCCACACGCCTCGGCCTCCCAAAGTGCTGGGGTTACAAGCTTGAGCCACCGCGCCTGGCCAACAATAATTTAAAAGAATATGATAGAATGTCAAAATGTTACCTGTAATAATTGTCTCAGTCTTTCACTTTAAGAATTCAGACCCTTCTCTGGTCTTTCTTTAAAAAAAAACACATTTTTTTTTTAATGTGGGAGGGGAAAGTCATGGAAGGCAGAAAGTAATAGGTTTTGTTGTTTGTTTAAACCCTCTTTCTTCCATCCTTTGTTAAAAAAAAAAAATCTTGGCTAATTTTTTAGCTGTAAGACTTAGCACAAATTAATTATGATATGTTATTGTTTTGAAACCCTACTTTACCAAGGGAGTTTTTAAAAATTCCTTTTTTTCAATGAAAGAAAATAATTTCAGATAATCCTTGAAGATTTTGCTTCTATATAACCAAGACAAGCTAAAAAGGCTACTAATATTTCCTTTTCAAAATATTACACTTCATCTTCAAGACGTTGGTGGGGGATTGGGCAGAAGAGTCTTAAAAATGACATTTTGTTCAAACAACCATCTGTGTCTGAGGCCCTGGTAAAAAGAAAAAAGAAAAAAAAAAGAAAAAGACATTTTGTTTATTTAAATATGCCTAAGAAACACTGCAGCCTTATTCGTGTTCAAGAAAGCAGTTACAGCAGTCTGTTGGCAAAGAAGGCTTAGCTATTAATCATGCGAATCGTGGCATTTTTATGGCTGTTTTTGCAGTTTTATTCTTACTTTTTGAGACAGGGTCTCACTCTGTCACCCAGGCTGGAGTCTGGTGGTGCCGTCATAGCTTTAACCTTGAATTCTTGGGCTCGATTCCCTCAGCCTCCCCAGTAGCTGAAACTACAGGTTTATGCCACCATGCCTGGCTGATTTTTATTTTTATTTTCTGTAGAGAAAATGCTATGTTGCCTAAGCTGATCTTGAACTCCTGGACTCAAGTGATCCTCCTGCCTCAGCCTCTCAAAAGTGTTGGGATTACAGGCATGAGTCATTGTGGCTGACCCTTCGTTTTGCAGTTTAAATAGTACATTTTGTTCAAGAATTTCAACAGAGCCTTTAAGAAGGTAACTATATGAAGATGGTTGTTTTGTTTTCTTTTATAAATTTTTTTTAGTTTCTTGTTGGAAAATGTCTTTTATTATTTTTTTCTTTATTATTATTTTTTTAAGACGGGATTTCACCATGTTGGTCAGGCTGGTCTTGAACTCCCAACCTCAGGTGATCCTCCTGCCTTGGTCTCCAAAGTGCTTGGATTACAGGTGTGAGCCACCATGCCCGGCCGAAAAATGTCTTTTATTTTTAAATGTGAAATATTCTCTTTACCTTCTTATGTTACTTATTTTTTACTTTAATTATGAAAATTGTCATGATACAAAAAAATAGAAACAATAATATAATAAACCCTCATAAACAACACATCACTGAGTTTTAATAGTCATCAAAATTCTGCAGCTTGGTTCGAGATGGGTTTTTAATGTCCAATATTTTAAAGAAACAGACACATCTAATTGATTCGCATGTCATGAAAAGACTAATGTTCATGCGTGTGTGTGTGTGTGTGTGTGTGTGCGCAATCCATTTTTGTTGTTGGTGTTGCCGGTTTAAATCCTTTCTGGAACAAGGTGGATCTTCCTTAAATTGAAAGTAATCAATTTCATTATGCATTGAATGCCTAACACGTGTCTATCATTGTGTGAGTTTCTGTGAAGGAATTACGCCAAGAAATGCTAAGACAAAGTTACTCAAATAAGTGGAAAAATGGGGAAGAAATCCAGTTTTATCCCAGGCTCAGAAAAAAGTTGGCGAGGCCTTGACCTAGAGTAGGGTTTCCTAACATATCTTATCCTGAAAGCCTCTTTCACAATATTAGGCAATGTCTTAAACCCATGAGGAATTTAAAATATCATTTCCTCATTTGTGTGTGGTAATAAAAAATGTAAAAAGTGTTGACATATATTTTATTTTATATAAATATATTTTGCTGAATGTTGTATTTTAAGCCTTTTAAAAATAAACTTAGAATATTCATAGAATAAATAAATATTTAAAATGCTAATAATACATACCGTAAATTTGGGCATTTTACCACCTAATAAATAATGTACATCATTTAAATTATTTTCATTATGTAATAAGGAAAAGCATTCTATGAGTTAAATATTTTTAAAAAGTTATTTTTTTTTTAGAGCTGCAGTCTCCCTCTGTCACCCAGGCTGGAGTGCAGAGGCAGGATCACAGCTCACTGCAGCCTTGGACTCCTGAGCTTAAGCAATCCTCCTGCCTCGACCTCCCAAAATGTTGAGAATATAGGCATGAACCACTGCACCTGGTCTCAAAATATATTTCTAAAAGAAAAATATTTTAGTAAATAATAGTACATCATGATACTTAGAGATATATAGATATGTATACAACAAAAAATCAGAGAAATAGAACACAAAGTGATACATAAAAAACCAAACTGACCAGGAGCAATGGCTCACGCCTGTAATCCCAGCACTTTGAGAGTCTGAGGCGGGTCTATCACCTGAGGCCCGGAGTTCCAAACCAGCCTGGCCAGCATGATGAAACCCCATCTCTACTAAAAATACAAAAATTATCCGTGAGTGGTGGCCCATGCCTATGTAATCCCAGCTTCTTGGGAGGCTGAGGCATGAGAATCACTCCTTCTCAAAAAAGAAAACAAACAAACCACTGCCCTGGTTTCACAACAAACTTTGTGGAACACAATGTTATAGCATCAAAAATGGATAAAAATTGCTTATGTAACATTTTGTTTGAATTCTTAAATTTTGCTTTCTTTTTTTCCTCTCTTTTTTTTTTCCTCCCTCTTGCTCTGTCACCCAGGCTGGAGTACAGTGGCAAAATCTTGGCTCAGTGCAAGCTCCACTTCCCAGGTTCAAGCCTCCCAAATAGCTGAGATTACAGGCGCCTGCCACTGTGCCTGGCTAATTTTTGTATTTTTATTTTATTATTATTTTTTGAGACAAAGTCTTGCTGTGTCGTTCAGGCTTGAGTGCAGTGGCATGATCTTGGCTCACTGCAACCTCTGTCTCCTGGGTTCAAGTGATTCTCCTGCCCCAGCCTCCTGAGTAGCTGAGATTATAGGCACCTGTCACCACACCCAGCTAATTTTTGTATTGTTAGTAGAGACGGCGTTTCACCGTTTTGGCCAGGCTGGTCTTGAACTCCTGACCTGGTGATCCACCTGCCTTGGCCTCCCAAAGTGTTGGGATTACAGGCGTGAGCCACTGCGCCCGGCTTGAGATGGAGTCTTGCTCTTTCGCCCAGACTAGAGTGCAGTGGCCTTAAAATCAGCTCACTGCAACCTCCGCCTCCAGGGTTCAAGTGATTCTCCTGCCACAGCCTCCCGAGTAGCTGGGATTACAGGTGCCTACCACCATGACTGGCTGATTTTTTTTTTTTTTTTTTTTTTTTTTTTAGTAGAAATGGGGTTTCATCATCTTGGCTAGGTTGGTCTGAAACTCGTGACCTCATGATCCACCCGCCCCGGCCTTCCAAAGTGCTGAGATTACAGGTGTGAGCTACCACACCTGGCCCAATTTCGCTTTTTAAAAAAGAACAAATTTTTTTAAAAAGTAAGTTTAGTGTTTTCTTCATGAATAACTAATGGTTAATATAAGAAAAATGGTTTGGGGGCAGCTCTTTCAAGTATTTCACAAATAAGGCAAACACAGGAGGGGACAGCCTTTATTTTTGATATGTGAAAAGCCAAACTAGATGTAATTATGTTGATGATTAAATATATTTCCTCTTTTAACATTTTTAAAATGCTCTTTCTTTTCTAAAAACAGAATAGGCTGTACATTAATTTTGAATTTTTTTTTTTTTTTTTTTTTTTTTTTTGAGATGAAGTTTCGCTCTTGTTACCCAGGCTGGAGTGCAATGGCGCGATCTCGGCTCACTGCAACCTCCGCCTCCTGGGTTCAGGCAATTCTCCTGCCTCAGCCTCCTGAGTAGCTGGGATTACAGGCATGCGCCACCATGCCCAGCTAATTTTTTGTATTTTTAGTAGAGATGGGGTTTCACCATGTTGAGCAGGATGGTCTTTATCTCTTGACCTTGTGATCCATGCGCCTCAGCCTCCCAAAGTGCTGGGATTACAGGCATGAGCCACCGCGCCCGACTAATTTTGAATTTCTGTATGCAACTTATAGATCTGGTGAAGATCTCCTTGAGGCAATTGTGTAAAATAATCATTTTTATGCACCTCATAGTGGTTATATGTCAGTGCCTTTGTTCTTTGTGCTTCATGTCTTTTGAGATGGAGTCTCGTTCTGTTGCCCACTCTGGAGTGCAATGGCAAGAACTCGGCTCACTGCAACCTCCGCCTCCCGGGTTCAAGCAGTTCTCCTGCCTCAGCCTCCTGAGTAGCTGGGACTACAGGTACGTTCCACCATACCCAGCTATTTTTGGTAGAGACGGGGTTTCACTATGTTGGCCAGGCTGGTCTCAAACTCCTGACCTCATGATCCACCCACCTTGGCCTCCCAAAGTGTGGGGATTACAGGTGTGAGCCCCAGGGCCTGGCCCAGTGTTTCATGTCTTTAACCAGTTGTCTACTATAGAATAAGTCAGTGATTTTCAACAGTGGAGTGAGGGGGAGGAATTATGACTGCCTGGGGACACTTGGAAAGATCTGGAGACATTTTCGGTTGTCACGACACTGAAAATGGGGGAGCTACTGCCTAGATAGTAGAGTTTGGATGCTGCTAAACTCCCGCATTGCACAGGGCAGCCCACCAGAGCAAAGAATTATCTGACCCCAAATGTCAATAATGACCAGGTTTGAGAAATCTTTGTACTATGTAAACAGTATTTATCTATGAAAGATAACATTTTTCCCTCAATCCAATATGACTAGTAAAAGATAAAGGTTTTAAAATCATGAAATGGTCAAAACTGTCATGGAAGCTGGCAGTACTTTTTGTTTGGTTTTATTTTTGGTTTTGGTCTTTTTTCCTGAGACAGGGTTTTGCTGTGTCACCCAGGTTGGAGTGCAGTGACACAATCACAGCTCGTTGCAGCCTCGACCTCCAGGGCTGAAGTGATCTTCCCACCTCATCCTCCCAAGTAGCTGGGACTATAGGCATGTGCCACCACACTTAGCTGATTTTTTATTTTTTGTAGAGACAAGGTTTCATTATGTTGCCCAGGTTGGTCTCAAACTCCTGGGCTCAAGCTATCTTCTTGCCTCAGTTTCCCAAAGTGCTGGGATTACAGCAGGCATGAGTAACTGTGCCCAGCTTTGGCAATATTTAGTGGAGTAATAAACAGAATGAGTTATCATCTCATGAGCAAACTCACCTTCCCAAACCTCTGTGCATGTTTACTCAGAGACGCTCAAATGTTTCATTCTAAAAGGGAAATGCACAAATTTAAATTATTACAGGTATTTATTGATTTAAAAATAGAATGAAAACAGACATTACTGCGTTTACTAATGTGAACCCTTATGGTTTTGCTGAATAGACCAAATACGTTTCTGGGATTTGAAAAACTAAACTTGAGAGAGAAAAATCTTTCCTCTATGAAGGAAAAAATGACATAACCCAAGGAAGAAACGGACTTGGGAGACGGACATAAAGGGCTTCCTGGTTACTGAGCCCATTCCTCCCTGTGGTCTCATTACCGAGCCAGGAAATTGTCCCTTTTTGCTTAAACCAATTTAAATTAGATTTCTGTCACTTGCCACCAAAAAGGTTCTGACTAATATACTATTCAATTAATATAAGTAATATTTCAACAGTTTGCAATGATGCAATGAAATATGAAGATTGAACTTGAGATTGGATTTTGATTACAGGATTTAAGATAGAAATCCTAAACCATTCGCCAGGTACAGTGGCTCGCGCCTATAATCCCAGCACTTTGGGAGGTCAAGAGATAGAGACCATTCTGGCCAACATGGTGAAACCCCGTCTTTACTAAAAAATACAAATATTAGCTGGGCATGGCAGCAAGCGCCTGTAGTCCCAGCTACTTGGGAGGCTGAGGCAGGAGAATTGCTTGAACCAGGGAGGCAGAGGTTGCAGTAAGCTGAGATCCTGCTACTGTACTCCAGCCTGGCGCCTGGCAACAGAGCAAGACTCTGTCTCAAAAAAAAAAAAAAAAAAAAAAAAAAAAGAAAGTCCTAAACCACTCATTTAACCAACATTTAAACCTAACATGTACAAATATTCTGTGCTACGTGCTGAGAACATAAAGGCAAATTTAAAAATTGTCTCTCCTGGCGAGCCCGAGCACAGTGGCTCACACCTGTAATCCCAGCACTTTGGGAGGCTGAGGTGAGCAGATCACGGAGATAGAGACCATTCTGGCTAACATGGTGAAACCTTGTCTCTACTAAAAATGCAAAAATTAGCTGGGCGTTGGTGGTGAATGCCTGTAATCCCAGCTACTTGGGGGGCTGAAGCAGGAGAATTGCTTGAACCTGGGAGGTGGAGGTTGCAGTGAGCTGAGATTGCACCACTGCGCTCCAGCCTGGCCACAGAGAGACTCCGTCTAAATAAATAAATAAATAAATAAATAAAATTGTTTCTCCTTTGATAGAATTCTCAGTCTAGTTGGGGAGATGGAAAGGTATCATATTGTGTGAGTACTAAGCTAGAAACAAGCCTTTCTTACGGGAGGCCACAGAAGGGGCACTTGAACCCTACATAGGCAAGAACAACTTGGGTGGGGTAACCATCACCAAGTAAAGAGGACAGTTTAGCTAGACAGAGCGGGATCGTGGAGGCTGGGTGGAGAGATTGAGACACCGGCAGTTGTGTGTTATGATAGAACATGAAGTACAAGAGGATGGGAGAGTAGCCAGGAAGGAGGCTGGGAATTGCGTCTCAAAGGTCCTGGTGAAAAATCGAGACTTTATCCCCCAAACGTGGGGGAGCCACTAATGGATTTTACATAGGGGAGCAATGTGATGCATGTTCAGAAGATCACACTGTAAGATGAGGATAATAGTTACCTGGCAAGTTTGTTGCAAAGAGTATAGATATTTATGTCCTTTTGGAATGCAAATGTTCATAATAGTTCTCTTTTTAAAAATATCTTTAAAATGTCAATAACTTTTGGGGTACAACTGGTTTTTGGTTACATGGATGAATTGTATGGTGGTGAAGTCTGAGAGTTTAGTGCACCCGTCACCAGAGGAGCATACACTGTACCCAACATGTAGTTTTTAAATCCCTTACTCCCCTCCCAGCTTCCCCTTCTGAGCCTCCAAAGTTCATTATATCCTTCTGTATATAGGTATAGTCTGTATACTTACTCCATTATATCATTGTTATATAGCAGGAGCTAAGCTATGAGTATGCAAAAGCACACATAAGCTTGGTATACCCATAGGAGAGAACACATGGTATTTGGTTTTCTATTCTCGAATTAGTTCACTTAGAATATATAGATATTATTTCTTTTTTCTTTTTCTTTTTAAATAGAGATTGAGGTTTTGCTACGTTGCCCAGGTTGGTCTTGACTCTTAGGCTCAAGCAATCCTCCAGTCTTGGCCTTCCAAGGTGCTGGGATTACAGAAATGAGCAACTGTGCCGGGCCTATAGATGATATTTAAAGTGATGATTACCTTGCTTAAAAATGGCCAAGCCAGCCGGGTGCTGTGGCTCACGCCTGTAATTCCAGCTCCTGGGGAGGCAGACACGGGAGGATAGCTTGAGCCCAGGAGTTCAAGACTTGCCTGGGCAATATAGCGAGACCCCATTCTCCACAAAAGGAAAAAAACAAAAAGACAAAAAAAAAAAAAAAAAAAAAAAAAAAAAAAGGCCAAGCCAAAAAAACGCATTCTCATTCTATTTCAAATACTGTTAAAAACTTAGAGTTGAAGCACCCATTGTAGGTGTGATTATGGAAATTTTTGGCCTGAGTCTTAGACTTGCATTAAGGTACTCCCTAGATCTGCACTGAAGTGGAATCTTTGCAAGTCAGTCTTGGGACCCTCTGGACCTTTCAGGTTTCCTCCAAACGGGGACATTTCAAACCGAGATGGAGTTTTCCAGATCATTCTGGAACAACAAGGACCCCAATAGCCAGTATGAAATATTTTCTCTATCTGAGAAGAAGGGAATGAAGGGGTCCCAAACCCCCCACCCTCCACGGAATTCAGTTTTATATTAGGCTTGTGTAGCTCCATAAATGTTTTTGGTCAAAAAACGATTCCTAAAGAATGCTTCTTCTGGGTCACAAGGGGGCAGGATAAGGAAGAAAGACTTCATTGCAACATAAAATATCAGATTTATGTTTTCTACATGAAAGTCAAGATAGCGAAGGGACAAGTGGGAAAAACAAGTTCACCTCAGGCTACCAAATCATTGCAAGATTTCTTTAGTGCTATAAGTCACTGGGTCATGCCTCGTATTTCACTTTCTGAGTGATTTCAAGGACCCCTCACACCATTTATTTAGTCTAGTGATTTAGAAATATTAAGGCAATAAAAACATTATTTGGAAAACACAATAGTTGAAAAAATATCCCTCCATTTAAAGAATAAAATTTATCTCACTATCAGAAAGTGGTAATTTTGTGTTAAAGGCAGAGATTCTCTTAAATTAGAGGACAATGAAAAAACATCTGAAAATATGTCAGTTTATCAGCTAAGTTTGAAAGCATTATCTGTTAGTTAAAGCTTTTTGCCTGTTTATTCTTATCAGCCAAATTTAAGGCTTTAAATTAATCCTTAAAATACATTTTTCATGAAAACTCTAATTGTTGACATTTTTCCAGGTAATGACTTTTCAACAATTTAGAATATTTTTCTTCATACAAAGATTAAATAAACATATTCATGCATGTATTTGCATAGAAAACTTTAAAAAGAATGTATAAGAAACTATTAACAGTAGCGTCCTTGGCCTGGGATTATCAGGTGGAGAGAGGGAGAGGGATTTAATTTTTTCACTTTAGATCCTTTGGTACAATCTGATATTTTTAAATGTGCCTAAGCATGGATTGTTTTAATAGTTAAAAGGACTGGCCGGATGCAGTGGCTCACACCTGTATCTCAGCACTTTGGAAGGCTAAGGTGGGCAGATCATGGGGTCAGGAGTTTGAGACCAGCCTGGCCAACATAGTGAAATTGTCTCTACTAAAAATACAAAAATTAACCGGGCATGGTGGCACATGCCTGTAGTCCCAGCTACTCAGGAGGCTGAGGCTGAAGAATCACTTGAACCCAGGAAGCAGAGGTTGCAGTGAGCCAGGATCACACCACTGCACTCCAGCCTGGGTGATAGAGTGAGACTCTGTCTAAAATAATAATAATAATAATAATAATAATTAAAAGGACTAAATGAAAGGAATATTTTTCTAATTTTTGTATGCATCATCTTGATAACTATTAAATACCTACACAATTTCTCCCCTTCAAGGTCTTATTTTGTCAAATCACAGTATACCCACCCATTAATATGTTCTATATACAACTCTATTCAAAGTTGTGCAAATGACCTTGAAATCATAATGCAGTCTGTTTACTGCAAGGGCAGATGTGTCTGAAACCATAGTATAATACATGTGTGTAATAATCCAGGAATTTCAAAAAGAAAAGAAGTGGTAGCAGATATTTTTGTATGTACAAATTTAGACATGGAATTATTTTATGCTGCTTTATGTTTTTTTCCATTTCTGTATATTTAGCTTTTGATTATTAATAATTCAATTACTTTTTGTAGCACATTATAAAATTATGTTGATAAAGTTTTTTCATTTTAAAAATGTGATTGGTGTTTTGAATAACGTATATTTCCCAAGTAAACCGTCTGACTCAAAAAGTTAAATCCAATTCTAGCCTCAATGTGAGGCTAAATCTCTGGAAAATTCCTGAAAGAGCCTTCTTTTCAAAACATTCTTACTGAAGACAGTTAGTGTTAATTATGTTGTCATTTAAAAAATTCCGTGTCCACAACAGCTGTATTTTACTCCTTAACCTTGGGAAAATTATTTAACCTCATTAAGCTTCGATTTTCTCATCTTTAAAATGGGAATAATAATAAGACTAATTCATAAGGCTGTTAAGAGGATCAACTGTGACGATGCATGTAAAATACTTAATGTAGTCTGCAGTACATAATAAGTACTCAGTAAGTATCACCTATTATTTTGCTTGCATTTTCACTATCATTTTACTAATTTTAACATTTCTCAACATAATCTCTAGCTTTTGAAATACACTGCTTGGAAATTGCTTTAGTAGAGCACATTCTTCCCAGTTTTTATGGGAAAAAAATGTGTCTAACTCCCAGAACAATTAATCTTCTCTTTTTTGTTATGTAACACAAATAAAATCAAATGTGAAGCATATTTAAATTTCTGTATTTGATATGCATAAGTTAGCTAACAAATATTTAGCTTACTTATTTACTTACTTTTACTTGTTAGCTAAGTTAGCTATACTTAACAACAAATACATACTTGAAATGGTTGTGTCTTAAGATAATTCTGAAATGATTGCATGTTGTCAGAAAAGGATTCCAACAATCAAATTTATAAAAGCACTGTGTTCCCACAGAATAAAAGTAAGGTCATATTTTCACACTGTAGTGTGTAATCATAGACTTAAAAATAACCTCAGAGTGCAACTTTTGAAGAAACTAGTTGGATTAATACATTAAAAATAGCTTAGATAAATAAAACATACACTAACTGAAATACAAAATTTGAGGATAGATCTTGTGAATTAGCCTAAAATCAGTTGCCTTGATTTCAATGAAACAGAAGGTACATATCTTAGTATTTTCTGAAGCTATAATAAGAAGCTAGCTGTACAGTACCTTGATCAAGTTGTGTCCCACAGTGTAGACAGCTGCTAAATTTCCTTTCTCTCCAGGGGCATGGATACCTGTCCTATACCCATGCCAAGCCACTAGATATGGGTTGTGAATTGTAATCCAATATTTGACACGGTCCCCAAACGTCTGGAAACAGTATGTGGCATAGTCATTAAAGATGTCTATTATGGTATCATTTTTCCACCCCCCATATTTTTCTTGTAGCGCCAAAGGCAAATCCCAGTGGTATAAAGTAACTATAGGTTCGATGTTTCTAAGCACTAGAGCGTCCAGAAGAGTATTGTAGTACTGGAGACCTTTTGCGTTGGCAACTGTTACTATCCCATCGGGGAAAAGCCTTGGCCAGGAAATTGAAAATTGATAAAAAGAAACTCCTATAAAATCCAAGGCTGATAAGTCTTTTTCCAGAAAAATGTAACTGTCACTGGAACCATTCGTGCTGTTGACGTTTTTAAAGTGTGTGTGGACGAAATGATCCCATATAGAAGGTCCTTTTCCATCCTTCTTCCAACTCTCTTCCACTTGGAATGCTCCAGTGCCAACACCCCAGAAAAAGTTTTTAGGGAAAGTGTCATAGAGAAACAGCTGACTTTCATTTACCGGAGTAAAATTAGGATTTTTAGACCATATAGCTCTTCCATCTCCAGAGAGTCCAGTCACAGCTCGTAGCAGAATAAGTGCTGACAGGATGACAAATCTTTGCAGTCCCCCGTTGGACATTGTATTCCTATAGCGTATGGTCATTTCGTCGGTGCTGAAGAAAATCCATTCATTCCCTGGAGATCCTGCCGCACAGCCTGGCTTCATTTGCCACCAACTGCTGGACTGTCTTATCAAAGCTTCAGTAAAAGCTTGTGATTGTAAAGCTCTGTCAATGATTAGCTTGAACTGGGAGACTTAGGGTGGGTCATAGAGAGCAACGTAATTTGAAGGAGGTGGCCCTATTGCAGTCACCAACGCGTCTCCTTCTCTCTCATTATGGGAAAAATTAGATGAAAATGCATCAGTGACAAGAGTTTGAGTGTGTAACTAACTCGTATGTAACCACTGAATTAAAATCACATGATTTTCTGTGTAGCCTTTCATATTGACCCAAATCTTCTTTGAATGTTTTGAACATTTTCAATAAGGTATATACCTTTTCTACATTTAGAGTTTTCGCGTGGTAATTTTATAATCTCACATATCAAGAAAAATAACACATACAGGTGAATAGCATTCTGACATACCAATAGTAAAGAATTAGAAAATACAATAAGAAATTAACTTCTCCACAAAATTATAGAACAATCTTAATATATGTTACCTAGTTTAAGAAAATTATAAAAATGTATTGGTAGGCTTGAAAGAAGACTTGAATGAAAAAACACAGCACTTTGTGGATGGAAAAATGGAATACTTTTCGATTTAATACATCTAACTTAACTAAAATCCTTTGATCTGTAATCTTATTTTTAATTTTTTTATTTAATTTAACTAAAATTCTCTAATCTCTAATTTTTAATTAATTAATTAATTTTTAATAAGAGTCTCACTTTGGAGCCCAGGCTGGAGTGCAGTTGTATGATCACAGCCTGACTGCGGCCTCAACTATCCAGGCTTAAGCAGTCCTCCCACCTCAGCCTCCTGAGTAGCTGGGACAACAGGCACATGCTACCACGCCCAGCTGATTTTTGATTTTTTGGTAGAGGTGGGGTCTAGCTATGTCCCCCACGCTGGTCTTGAACTCCTGGGCTCAAACAGTCCTTCTGCCTCGGACTCCTAAAAGTGCTTGGGCGTATAGGTGTGAGCCACCATGTTTGGCCGAATCCCAAATTTTAGTTCAAGAAAATTATTATGCAAGGCTGGCACAGTGGTTGATGCCTGTAATCCCACCACTTTGGGAGGCTAAGGCAGGCAGATCACTTGAGGTTAGGAGTTCTAGACCAGCCTGGCCGATATGTTGAAACCCTGTCTCTACTAAAAATATGATTAACTGGGCGTGGTGGCGAGTGCCTGTAATCCCAGCTACTCGGAAGGCTGAGACAGGAGAATCTCTTGAACCTGGGAGGTGGAGGTTGCAGTGAGCTGAAATTGAGCCACTGCACTCCAGCCTGGGTGACAGAGCACTCCATCTCAAAATTTTTTTTAAAAAAGAAAATTATTCTGAAAGTTCACTTGAGGAATAGGTAGTACTTATTTTTAAAAAGGAAAGAAAAAGCTTGGCCTGGCACGGTAGCTCAGGCCTATAATTCCAGCACTTTGGGAGGCCAAGGTGGGCAGATCACGAGGTCAAGAGATGAAGACTATGCTGGCCAACATGGTGAAACCTGGTATCTATTAAAAATACAAAAATTAGCCAGACATGTGGTGCGCTCCCGTAGTCCCAGTTACTTGGGAGGCTGAGGCAGGAGAATTGCTTGAACCCAGGAGGTGGAGGTTGCACTGAGCTGAGAGATCATGCCACTGAACTCCAGCCTAGCAACAGAGCAAGACTCTGTCTCAAAAAAAAAAAAAAAAAAAAAAAAAAAAAAGAATATCTCCTATCTAAATTTTTATCATTCTTTTTTTTTTAAATTTTAAGATGGGGTTTCACCATATTGGTCAGGCTGGTCTTGAACTCCTGACCTCAGGTGATCTGCCCACCTAAGCCTTCCAAAGTGCTGGGATTACAGGTGTGAGCCACCGCGCCCGGCAATTTTTATCATTCCTTATTGGAGTAAATGCTTAATGATATTCTACTGAATGAATGGAGTTAGTACAATTATTTACTATTTATGAAAATAAAACTTTAGGCCGGGCACGGTGGCTCAAGCCTGTAATCCCAGCACTTTGGGAGGCCGAGGCGGGTGGATCACGAGGTCAAGAGATCAAGACCATCCTGGTCAACATGGTGAAACCCTGTCTCTACTAAAAATACAAAAAATTAGCTGGGCATGGTGGTGCGTGCCTGTAATCCCAGCTACTCAGGAGGCTGAGGCAGGAGAATTGCCTGAACCCAGGAGGTGGAGGTTGCAGTGAGCCGAGATGGTGCCATTGCACTCCAGCCTGGGTAGCAAGAGTGAAACTCCGTCTCAAAGAAAAGAAAAATTTAAATGTAATAATTTAGACCCTCACAAATATATTTAATTCAAAAATGTATAGTCACAGAAATGGTTAAGATGGTAAATTTCAGGCCAGGAGCGGTGGCTCAAGCTTGTAATCCCAGCACTTTGGGAGCCGAGGCGGGTGGATCACGAGGTCAAGAGATCGAGACCATCCTGGTCAACACGGTGAAACCCCGTCTCTACTAAAAATACAAAAAATTAGCTGGGCATGGTGGCACATACCTGTAATCCCAGCTACTCAGGAGGCTGAGGCAGGAGAATTGCCTGAACCCAGGAGGTGGAAGTTGCGGTGAGCCGAGATTGCGTCATTGCACTCCAGCCTGGGTAACAAGAGCAAAACTCCATCTCAAAAAAAAAAAAAAAAAAGATGGTAAGTTTCATATGACTTGTATTTTACCACAATTTAAAAAATATAGCCACAGAAAACTAAAAGAAAATAAAAAGTATTAAATTATATAAATGCATAGATTATATATATTATATTTACATATAATATGTAAATAATTTATAATTAAAATATTAAAAAATTAAAATTGAAAGGCAAATAACAAACTTGGAAAATTTCAGAGCAAATCTAGAAGGCAAATGGCTAAAGTAAGGCAAATGGCCATAAGTAACTCATGCAAATCAACAAGAAAGCCACTAAATTTCTAACAATAAATGGCCAAACAACATGAATAAAAAATACACAAAAGAGGAAATGCAACTAATGAAATTTTTTCTTTCTTTTTTTTTTCTGAGATGAGAGGGAGTTTCCCTCTGCTGCCCAGGCTGGAGTGTAGTGGCGCGATCTCGGCTCTCCACAACCTCCGCCTCCTGGATTAAAGCAATTCTCCTGCCTCAGCCTCTGGTGTAGCTGGGATTATAGGTGTGCACCATCAAGCCTGGCTAATTTTTGTATTTTCAGTAGAGACGGGGTTTCACCATGTTGCCCAGGCTGGTCTCAAACTCTTGACCTCTGGTGATTTGTATACCTTGACCTCCCAAAGTACTGGGATTCAGCCATGAGCCACCGCTGGCCAATATTTTATCTTATAAAATCAGCAAAAGTAAAAATGTAAGTGATGAAAACCAGTGTTGATTAGATTGCTGATTGCAATGTAAGTTTGTACAATATTCATGGGAAGTATATGTATATATGTATATAAAGTATATATAGAGAGTATATATATGTTTATATATAAAAAAGTATATATATAAATACATATAAAGGATATATTTGTATATATAAAGTGTGTGTGTGTGTGTGTGTGTGTATATATATATAGACATATATATAGTTTTTTTTTTTTTGAGATGGAGTCTCTCTCTGTTGCTCAAGCTGGAGTGCCGTGGTATAATCTCAGCTCACTGCAACCTCTACCTCCCAGGTTCAAGCAATTCTTCTGTCTCAGCCTCCTGAGTAGCTGGGATTATAGGCACATGCCACCATGCCCAGCTAATTTTTTGTATTTTTAGTAGAGATGAGGTTTCACCAAGTTGGCCAAGTTGGTCTCAAACTCCTGACCTCGTGATCTGCCCATCTTGGTCTCCCAAACAGCTGGGATTATAGGTGTAAGCCACTATGCCTGGCTGTACTTAATTTTTTTTTTTTTTCTTTTTTTTTTGAGATGGAGTATCATTCTGTTGCTAGGCTGGAGTGCAGTGGCATGATCTTGGCTCACTGCAACCTCCGCCTCCTGGGTTCAAGCAATTTTCCTGCCTCAGCCTCCCAAGTACCTGGGAGTACAGGTGTGTGCCACCATGCTTGGCCATTTTTTTTGTTTTTTAGTAGAGATGGGATTTCACCATGTTGGCCAGGATGGTCTCAATCTCCTGACCTTGTGATCTGCCCGCCTTGGCCTCCCAAAGTGCTAGGATTACCAGTGTGAGCCACTGCACCTGGCAGACTTAAATATTTTTAAATTTTTATTTATTTTTTAGTTTTTTAGCGATGTAGTCTCCCTCTGTCACCCAGGTTGGAGTGAGTACTTTGGGAGGCCATGTGGGTGGATCACTTGAGCTCAGAAGTTGGAGACCATCCTGGGCAACATGGTGCAATCCCATCTACAAAAAATACAAAGATTACCTGGAGGCTGGATATGTTGGCTCATGTCTGTAACACAGCACTCTGGGAACGAATGTGGTAGATCGCTTGAGGCCCGGAGTTTGAGACCAGCCTGGCCAACATGGTGAAACCCTGTTTCTAGTGAAAATACAAAAGTTGTTGGGTGTGATGGCACATACCTGTAATCCCAGCTATTTGGGAGGCTGAGGTGGGAGGATTGCTTGAGCCCCAGAGGTGGACGCTGCAGTGAGCCATGATCACACCATTGAACTCCAGCCTGGGTGACAAGGTAGCTGTTTCTGAGACTGTGTCTCAAAAAAAAAAAAAAAAAAAAAAAAGAAAGAAAGAGAAAAAAAGTACTCTGGCTTAGAATTCTCAAATATTTATGATAATAGATGCTATATTTGTGAAATATTTATTACAATTTAGTGAATCAGGATAGGGGCTTCATCTTTTCCAAATGATTATGACTTATTGAATATTTTACTATATTGAAGGCTGCAATGGACTGAGTCATTGTGTCCCTGGCAAACTCATATATTGAAATCCTAGTTTTTGTATTTTTAGTAGAGACAGGGTTTTACCATGTTGCCCAGGCTAGTCTCAAATTCTTGACCTTAAGTGATCCACTTGTCTCAGCCTCCCAGAATGCTGGGATATTAGACGTGACCCACTATGCTCAGTCTCAATTCATCAATTTTAGATTTTGTCAGTTGATTTCCTATTATTGTAGATAAGATTTGGCATTCTTATACGACCATTTCATATTGGGGAAAAAGAAAATCTACCTTGTAGTTAAATCAATATTTAGACTGTAAATTATGTTTATATAGACATTATTCAATGCTAAGTATTATAATGTACTTGATGTTTTCTTTTTTACTTTTTGTTTTTCCTATACATAGTTGAATAATTGCTTTCTTTCTTTCTTTTTTCTTTTTTTATTTTTTATTTTTATTTATTTATTTTTTCTTTCTTTCTTTTTTATTTTTATTTTTATGTTTTATAAAGATGGGGTTTCACCATGATGGCCAGGCTGGTCTTGAACTCCTGACTTCAGGTGATCCATCCACCTCGGCCTCCCAAAGTGCTGGGATTAGAGGTGTGAGCCACCAGGCCTGACCAAAAATAAAATTTTAAATGTCATAATTTAGACCTTCACAAATATATTTAATTCAAAAATGCATAGTCACAGAAATGGTTAAGATGGTAAATTTCATATTACTTGTATTTTACCACAATTTAAAAAACAGCCGCTGCGCTTGGCCTTTTTTTTTTTTTTTTTTTTTTTTTTTTTTGAGACGGAGTTTTGCTCTTGTTACCCAGGCTGGAGTGCAATGGCACAATCTCGGCTCACCGCAACCTCCGCCTCCTGGGTTCAGGCAATTCTCCTGCCTCAGCTTCCTGAGTAGCTGGGATTACAGGCACGCGCCACCATGCCCAGCTAATTTTTTGTATTTTTAGTAGAGACGGGGTTTCACCATTTTGACCAGGATGGTCTCGATCTCTTGACCTCGTGATCCACCCACCTCAGCCTCCCAAAGTGCTGGGATTACAGGCTTGAGCCACCGCGCCGGCTTTAAAAAATTTTTTTTTTAAATGAGACAGAGTCTCACTCTGTCTCTTAGGCTGGAGTGCAGTGGTGAGATCTTGGCTCACTGTAACCTCTGCCTCCCAGGTTCAAGTGATTCTCCTGCCTCAATTTCCCAAGTAGCCGAGATTACAGGTGTGCACCACCATGTCTAGCTTATTTTTGTATTTTTAATAGAGACAGGGTTTCACCATGTTGGCCAGGCTGGCCTTGAATTCCTGACCTCAAGTGATCCACTCGCCTCAGCCTCCCAAAGTGCTGGAATTAAAGGCGTGAGCCACTGTGCCCAGCCAATTGCCTTGTTTTTTGATTTGCTTAGTCATATTTGCATCTGTTGCTAAATCTTCCCATACCTGCTAATAGCTCTTGGTACAATTGCCCACAAGTTCCATCTCCTCTATACATAGGTTTGTTTCAATTCTCTCCTGGAGATCTTTGTTCCCCTCTTTTTTTTTGAGACGGAGTTTCGCTCTTGTTACCCAGGCTGGGGTGCAATGGCGCGATCTCGGCTCACCACAACCTCCGCCTCCTGGGTTCAAGCAATTCTCCTGCCTCAGCCTCCTGAGTAGCTGGGACTACAGGCACGCGCCACCATGCCCAGCTAATTTTTGTATTTTTAGTAGAGACGGGGTTTCACCATGTTGACCAGGATGGTCTCGATCTCTTGACCTCGTGATCCACCCGCCTCGGCCTCCCAAAGTGCTGGGATTACAGGCTTGAGCCACTGTGCCCGGCCTCTTTGTTCCCCTCTATCTAGTGATGCTCATGCCTGCTCTCAGTTGCCTGTTTGTCCTCTTGGCACTTCCCTTTGCTGGCATCTTAGGAATTCCCTTTACCATCCTCCTAATCTGCATTCTGTTTTTTGAGTGATTTCATTTTTTCTTGGTTTACTGTGTCATTTTCATGGAGCATATGTTCCAGTAGCTTTGTCCAGAGGGTACAGTGGTGACAACTCTTACTGTGCCTGTCTCTTGAGTGACACTGCTTTAGTGCAGACAGCTTGCCCTCTCACCCTGGTGCACAGCCGTCATTTGAGGATTCCCCTCCCTTTTCTCCTGTGCTGCATTGCTTGTTTTCTGTCTTCCACATCTGCCTCTGTTTACCCTACATTTTGGTAAAGCGTGTTTTCCAGTAGCTTCCTGAGAAAAATTACAGAGGAGACATGTTAAAAAAATAATAAGGTATTTTTCTTCCCATACATGAGTTTATTTGGCTAGGTTTAGGGTTCTAGGTTGGGGATCATTTTCATATAAACTTTTGAGGGAAACAGAGGTGATGCTTCCTGTGACGGTGGAGGCTGAGGGGTCCTCTCTGGTATACATGAGAGTTTTCAGGAGCCGGTTCCACATCCTGTGGAATGTCACCAGATTCATGAGCGTGCAGAGACTGTGGCAGTGGCAGTGACAGTAGCAACAGCAGTTGTACCTTCTAAGTGTGACCTTAAAGCCAAAAGTCTAGTGATAGAGTCTAGCGTTGTTCCTTCTGTTCCTGCCTCTCCACCATATTAAGTACCAAATTTTCTGAAAACAAAACAAAAACAAAACACTTTTTTGAATGAAAATCCTGGAGTAATTTCTGTTTCCTGTACTGAAGGTCAACAGATCATGTTTCTCTTCGTGATGACATCCATAAATATGTCACACATGGCTATTCCATATTCTGAATTGTTAATCATTTGGACTCTAAATCTGTTTCATCTGTTTGTTTCTGCTGAGTCTCATGGTGCTGTGCTTAGTCATGTTTATTGTGAGTAGATTTTGCAGTGGTGGGGGTGGTGGTGATATGTACAGATTACAGTAGAGAAATAATGAGGAGTATGTGAAAAGCCCTCAAAGTAGAAGCATGTCCAGCACCTTCAGGATATAAGGGGTCAGTGTCACTGCAGTGGAATGAGCGACTGGCAGGAAGTAAGTATGGAGAGGTAATGGGCCGGATGGTCTAGGGATACGGGAAGGTAATTGTCTCAGACTCTTAGTGAGAAGAAGAGCACTGGAGAGTTTTCAGCACAAAGAGTGATATGATCTAACTTACATTTTGTAAGAATCACTCTGGATGCCGTGTTGGGTATAGTCTAAGGGGAACAAAAGCAGAATCAGGGAGATCAGTAAAGAGATAATAACAAGATGCAAACGATGGTAGCTTGGACCTGCAGGTAGTATTGGAGGCAGTGAACATTGCTGGATTCTGGCTGTGTCTTGGAGATTGAGCCAATAGAATTTGCTGATGGTTTGGATATGAATGTGTGTATATATTTATGTGTGTGTGATAGAGAGAAAGGAGAGGAGAAGAGAGCAGAGGAGGAGAGGAGTCAAGGATTACTTCAAAGTTTTCAGCCTGAGAAAATGGAAGGATGGAGGTGTTATCAGTTGCTTTGAGATGCAGGCTTCGAAGGAAGATCAGGAGTTTAGTTTTGCACACGTAACTTTGATTTCACTATTAGGCAGCCGGATGGAAATGTGAAGTTAGTAAATGAATACGTAAGTCTGAAGTTCATGAAAAAAATCAGCAGTTGATAGGAATTTGGAAGTGTCAGTGTTCAGATGGTATATAATGCTATGAGATTGGATGAGATCACTAGGTAGCAAGTATACTAACGAGTCCTAGGGCAATTAAGTATTCAGAGGACAAGAAAATCAGGAACAATAAACATGACCATCTGAGAAGGAGTGGTTATCAAAGAAGAAAACCAGAAAGCCACCGACGTCCTCAAAACTTAGTAAAAAAGTATTTCATCAAGAGATACTTCCCAGCCCTGGTGTGGTGGCCCATGCCTGTAATCCTTGCACTTTGGGAGGCTGAGATGAAAGGATCGCTTGAGGCCAGGAGTTTGAGGCTGCAGTGAGCTACAATATTTTATGGTTCGAGGTTGCAGTGAGCAGAGTGCACTGCATTCCAGCCTGGGTGGCAGAGCGAGACTCCATCTCAAAATAAATAAATAAGTAAATAAAAATTGGCTGGCATTGTGGCACATGCCTGCAGTCCCAGCTACTTGGGCTGAGGTGGGAGGATCACTTCAGCCTAGGTGCTTGAGGTCACAGTGAGCTATAATCATGCCACTGCATTTCACCCTGGGTGACAGAGCTGAGCAAGACCCTATCTCTTACTAGGGGGTGGCAGGTAAGAGGGGACAAAGCAAGATGGCAGAATAGAATGCTCTATCAATCATTTTCCCAGCAGGGATACCGATTTAACAACTATCTACACACCAAAAAGCACCTTTTTAAGAATGAAAAATCAGTAGCATTCTCAGTACCAGGTTTTAATTTCATATTGCTGAAAGAGGCACTAAACAGGTAAGAGGTAGGAAAAACAGTCTTGAATCACCAACATCACCCCTTCCCCATCCCCCAGCAATAGGCTTTTTGAAAATACACAGTTAGCCGGGCGTGGTGGCTCAAGCCTGTAATCCCAGCACTTTGGGAGGCCGAGGCGGGTGGATCACGAGGTCAAGAGATCGAGACCATCCTGGTCAACATGGTGAAACCCCGTCTCTACTAAAAATACAAAAAATTAGCTGGGCGTGGTGGTTCGTGCCTGTAATCCCAGCTACTCAGGAGGCTGAGGCAGGAGACTTGCCTGAACCCAGGAGGTGGTGGTTACGGTGAGCCAAGATGGCGCCATTGCACTCCAGCCTGGATAACAAGAGCGAAACTCCGTCTCAAAAAAAAAAAAAAAAAAAAAAAAAAAAAAGAAAATACTCAGTTAGAGGAGACAAAAGAAAAAATGAATATAAAACAATGAAGCATGCCTACAGGATCTAGAAGATAGCCTCAAAGTGGCAAATCTAAGAGTTACTGGCTTTAAAGAGGAGGTAGAGAAAGAGATAGGGGTATGAAGTTTATTCAAAGGGACAATAACAGAGAACTTCCCAAACCTCGAGAAAGATATCAATACCCAAGTACATGAAGGTGCTATAACACCAAGCAGATTTAACTCCAAGAAGACTTCTCAAGGCAATTAATACTCAAACTCCCAAAGGTCAAGGATAGAGAAGGGATCCTAAAAGCAGCAAGGGAAAAGAAACAAATAACATACAATGGAGCTCCAGTACGTCCAGCAGCAGACTTTGCAGTGGAAACCTTACAGGCCAGGAGAGAGTTTCATGACATATTCAAAGTGCTAAAGGAAAAAAATTTTTACCCCAGAATAGTATGTACAGTGAAAATAGTCTTCAAAATGAAGGAGAAATAATAAATACTTTCCCAGACAAACAAAAACTGAAGGATTTCACCCTCAGCTTTCATCAGACCTGTTTTATAAGAAATGCTAAAGCAAAAGAGATAGAGATAGAAATGAAAGAGAGAGATAGAGCTAGAGATAGAGATAGAGAGGGCCGAGCACAGCGGCTCACGCCTGTAATCCCAGTACTCTGGGAGGTGAGGTGGGCAGATCACGAGGTCAGGAGTTTCAGACCAGCCTGACCAACATGGTGAAACCCCGTTGCTACTAAAAATACAAGAATTAGCCAGGCATGGTGTCACGTGCCTGTAATCCCAGCTACTCAGGAGGCTGAGGCAGGAGAATCACTTGAACCTGGGAAGTGGAGGTTGCAGTGAGCTGATTTTGTGCCATTGCACTCCAGCCTGGGCAACAGAGGAGACTCTGTCTCAAAAAAAAAAAAAAAAAAAAATTTAGCCGGGCATGGTGATGTATGCCTGTTATCCCAGTTACTTAAGAGGCTGAATCAGGAGAATTGCTTCAACTTGGGCACCAGAAGCTGTAGCGAGCTGAGATCATGCCATTGACTGCACTCTAGCCTAGGTGACAGTGAACTATTAAAAAAAAAAAAAAAAAAAAAAAAAAAAGAAGAAATACTAAAGGGAATATTTCAATTAGAAAGATAAGGATATTAATGAGCAATAAAATAATCTGAAGGTATAAACATCACTAGTAATAGTAAGTACATAGAAAAACCAGAATACTGTAACATTGTAACTGTGGTGTGTGAACTACTCTTAAGTAAAAACACTAAATTATGAACCAATCAAAAATAACTATAACAACTTTTCAAGACATCACAATACAATAAGATTAAAGAGAAACAGACAAGCAGGAGTTGAACACTGAGAACACATGGACACAGGAGGAAAACATCACACACCGGGGCTTATTGCGGGGTGGGGCGCAAGGGGAGGGAGAGCATTAGGAGAAATACTTAATGCAAGCAGGGCCTAAAACCTAGATGACAGGTTGATAAGCGCAGCAAATCACCATTGCACATGCATACTTATATAACAGACCTGCATGTTCTGCACATGTATCCCAGAACTTAAAGTGGAAAAAAAAAAAGATTAAAGAGAAACAACAAAAAGTTAAAAATCAGGGGAATGAAGTTAAGGTGTAGAGTCTTTGTTAGTTTTCATTTTGCCTGTTTTTTATGCAATTAGTGTTAACTTGTCAGCTTAAAATAATGGGTTATAAGATAGTATTTGCAACCCTCATAGTAACCTTAAACCAAAAAACATACAACGGCTGCAAAAAAAAAAAAAAAAAAAAAAAAAAAACAGCCAAGAAACTAAATCATATCAGCAGAGAAAGTTACTTTCACTAAAAGGAAGACGGGAAGGAAAGAAAGAAGGAAGAGAAGACCATAAAACAAATAACAAGGGCGGCCGCGGTGGCTCACGTCTATAATCCCAGCACTTTGGGAGGCCGAGGCGGGTGGATCACGAGGTCAAGAGATCGAGACCATCCTGGTCAACATGGTGAAACTCCGTCTCTACTAAAAATACAAAAATTAGCTGGGCATGGTGGTGCGCACCTGTAATGCCAGCTACTTGGGAGGCTGAGGCAGGAGAATTGCCTGAACCCAGGAGGTGGAGGTTGCGGTGAGCCGAGATGGCGCCATTGCACACCAGCCTGGGTAACAAGAGCGGAACTCCGTCTCAAAACAAACACTAAAACAAAAGCAAATAACAGCCGGGTGTGGTAGCTCACGCCTGTAATCTTAGCACTTTGGGAGGCAGAGGTGGGTGGATCACGAGGTTAGGAGATTGAGACCATCCTGGCTAACACAGTGAAACCCCATCTCTACTAAAAATACAAAAAATTAGCTAGGCATGGTGGCACGCACCTGTAGTCCCAGCTATTCGACAGGCTGCAGCAGGAGAATCACTTGAACCCTGGAGGTGGAGGTCGCAGTGAGCCGAGATCCCACCACTGCGCTCCAGCCTGGGTGACAGAGTGAGATTCCATCTTAAAAACCAAACCAAAACAACAAAATGGCAGGAGTAAGTCCTTTCTTATCAATAACAACATTGAATGTAAATGTATAACTCAACAATCAAAAGACAGAGAGTGGCTGAATGGATTAAAAACATAAGACCCAATGATTTGTTCTCTGCAAGAAATGCACTTCACTTATAAAGACACAAATATACTAAAACAAAATAGATGGAAAAAAGATATTCCATTCCAATAGAAAACAAGAGCAGGAGTAGCTATACTTAGACAAAATAGATTTCAAGACAAAAACTGTAAGGAGAGACAGAGAAGGTCATTATATAATGATAAAGTGTCAATTCAGCAAGAGGCTATAACAATTTAAAATATATATGCACCCACCACTACAACACCCAGATATAGAAAACAAATATTATTAGAGCTAAAGAGAAAGATAGGCCCCAATGCAATAACAGCTGGAGACTTCAATACCCGACTTTCAGCAATGGACAGATTTTCCTGATAGAAAATCCACAACAAAAAATTACACTTATCTGCACTGTAGACCAAATGGACCTAATAGATATTTGCAGAACATTTCATCTAACGGCTACAGAATACACATTCTTTTCCTCAGCACATGGATCATTCTCAAGGACAAACATGTGTTAGGTTGCAAAACAAGTCTTAAACATTCAAAAAATGGAAATAATACCAAACATCTTCTCTGACCCCAATGAAATAAAAATAGAAATCAGTGACAAGAGGAATTTTGGAAACTATACAAATATATGGAAATTAAACAATATGTTCCCAAATAAGTAAATGAAGAAATTAAAAAAAAAAACAAAAACAAAAAATTCTTGGAACAAATGATAATGGAAACACAACATACCAAAATATATGGGATACAGCAAAAGCAGTACTAACAGAAAAGATTATAGTGTCTATATCAAAAAGGAAGAAACATTTTGAATAAACCAGCTAGTGATGCATCTTAAAGACCTAGAAAAACAAGAGCAAACCAAATCCATTAGTGGAAGACAAACAATAATAAAGGTTAGAGCAGAAATAAATGAAATCGAAATGAAGAAAACAATACAAAAGATCAATGAAACAAAAATGTTTTTTTGAAAAATTAAACAAAATTAACAAACCTTAGCCAGACTAGTGAAGAAGAAAAAAGGAAAGATTCAGATAAATAAAATCAGAGATGAAAAAGGAGACATTATAACTGATACCATGGAAACTCAAAGGATTAGTGGCTACTATGAGCAACTATATGCCAATAAATTGGAAACTAGGAAAACGGACAAATGCCTAGACACATGCAACCAACCAAGATTGAACCAGGAAGAAATCCAAATCCTGAACAGGCCAATAACAAGTAACAAAATGGAAGCCATAGGCCGGGCATGATGGCTTATGCCTGTAATCCCAGCACTTTGGAAGGCTAAGATGAGTGGATCACCTGAGGTCAGGAGTTCAAGACCAGCCTGGCCAACATGGCGAAACCCCGTCTCTAAAAATAAATAAATAAATAAATAAATAAATAACATAAAACAGCAGCAGCAGCAGCAGCAGCAACAACAACAACAAAACAAAATAGAAGCCATAATAAAAAGTAAAGAAAGCGCCGGGCGCGGTGGCTCAAGCCTGTAATCCCAGCACTTTGGGAGGCCGAGGCGGGTGGATCACGAGGTCGAGAGATCGAGACCATCCTGGTCAACATGGTGAAACCTCGTCTCTACTAAAAGTGCAAAAAATTAGCTGGGCATGGTGGCGCGTGCCTGTAATCCCAGCTACTCAGGAGGCTGAGGCAGGAGAATTGCCTGAGCCCAGGAGGCGGAGGTTGCGGTGAGCCGAGATCGCGCCATTGCACTCCAGCCTGGGTAACAAGGGCGAAACTCCGTCTCAAAAAAAAAAAAAAAAAAAAAAAAAAGTAAAGAAAAACCTGAGACCTAATGGCTTCACGGCTGAATTCTACCAAAAATTTAAAGAAGTTTTACTAATCCTACTCAAAGTATTCCAAAAAATAGAGGAGGAGGGAACACTTCCAAACTCCATTCTATGAGGCTAGTATTACCCTGATATCAAAGCCAGACAAAGACACATTAAAAAAAAAAAAAAACTGCAGGCCAATATCTCTGATGAATATCGACACAAAAATCCTCAGCAAAATACCAGTAAATGAAATTTAACAATACATTGAAAAGATCATTCATCATGACCATGTTGAATTTATCACTGGGATACAAGGATGGTTCAAAATATGCAAATCAATCAATGTAATACATCATATCCACAGAATGAAGGATGAGAACTATTTGACCATCTCAATCAATCCTGAAAAAGCATTTGATAAAATTCAACATTCCTTCATGTTAAAAACCCTAAAAAAAACACCTCAGTATATAAGGTATACACTTCAACATAATAAAAGCCATATATGACAGACCCACAACTAGTATTATATCAAATGGGGAAAACCTGAAAGCCTTTCCTCTAAGTTCTGGACCACAACAAGGACACTCACTTTCACCATTGTTATTCAACATAATACTGGAAGTCCTAGCTAGAGTAATCAGATAAGGGAAACAATAAAGGGCATACAAATTGAAAAAGCTAAGTCAAATTATCTTTCTTTGAAGGCAATATAATCTTCTATTCAGAAAAACCTAAAGACTACCAAAGAACTATTAGAACTGATAAAACAAATTCAGTAAAGTTACAGAATACAAGATTCAACATAGAAAAATCAGTAGCATTTTTTTTTTTTTAAGAGATGGAGTTTCTCCATATTGGCCAGGTTGGTCTCGAACTCCTGACCTCAGGTGATCTACCCACCTCGGCCTCCCAAAGTGCTGGGATTACAGGCGTGAGCCACTGCGCCCAGCCTATTCCCAAAAATCAGTAGTATTTCTATATGCCAACAGTGAACAATCTGAAAAATAAAAAAGGAATCCTATTTACAGGCCAGGCATGATGGCTCGCTGGATACTTTCGGAGGTTGAGGCGGGTAAATCATCTGAGGTCAGGAGTTTGCAACCAGCCTGGCCAACATGGTGAAACCCCGACTTTACTGAAAATAAAAAACTTAGCTGGGCATGGTGGCAGGCACCTGTAATCTCAGCTAGTCAGGAGGCTGAAGCAGGAGAATTGTTTGAACCTGGCAGGCAGAGGTTGCAGTGAGCCAAGATCATACCACTGCACTCCAGCCTGGGCAAGAGAGTGAGACTCTATCTTAAAAACCAACCAACCAACAAACAAAAAACAAAGAAAAAAGTAATCCTATTTACAATAGCCATGAATAAAATTAAGTACCTAGGAATTAACCTAAGAAGTAAAAGACATCCACGATGGAAATCATAAAACACTGATGAAAGACATGGAAGAGGACACCAAAAAAATGGAAAGATATTCCGTGTTCATGAATTAGAATAATTTGTTTTCGTATTTTGTTTTCTTTTGTTTTTAAAGACAGATTCTTGCTCTGTCACCAGGTGCCAGGCTGGAGTACAGTGGCACAATCTCAGCTCACTGCAACCTCCGCCTCCTGGGTTCAAGCAATTCTCCTGCCTCAGCCTCCGGAGTGGCTGGGACTGCAGGCACATGCCACCACGCCCAGCTAATTTTTGTATTTTTTTTTAGTAGAGACAGGGTTTCACCATGTTGGCCAGGATGGTCTCGATCTCTTGACCTCATGATCTGCCCGCCTTGGCCTCTCAAACTGCTGGGATTATAGGCGTTAGCCACTGCACCTGGCTATGGATTGGAATAATTAATATTGTTAAAGTGCAAGCTACAGATTCAATGCAATCCCTATCAAAATATCAAGGGCATTCTTAACAGAAATAAACACAATCCTAAAATTTATATGGAGCCACAAAGACCCAGAATAGCCAAAGCTATCCTAAGCAAAAAGTTAAAACCTGGAGCAACCATGTTACCTGACTTAAAATTATACTACAGAGCTATAGTAACCAAAACACCAAGGTACTGGTATAAATACCAATACAGACAAATGCAACAAAATAGAGAACCCAGAAACAAATCCACACACCTATAATGAACTCATTTTTTTTTTTCACAAGTAACTTTTTATTTGCCACTACTGTAAGTCTGAACTTTAAACAGATTCTTGGACTGGTGGTTCATATCCATCAGCTCGTTCAACTTTAGCACCTGTCTCATCTCCAGCGGCTTTTCCAGAACTACTACCTTCACCATGAGGCTCCATGAGTTTTCCCAATTCAAACTTGGGCTTCTTCAGCATTTTTACTTTTCTAACGAAGACATCATGGAGAGGATAAATAGATTGGCAAGCCTTTTCTATGCCTTTTCCAATGCTGTCTGGAATCAATTTATTGACCACTTCTTTCAAGTCATTTGTCTGCACCTCTTGGGTCATGATTTCCATCATCTTCTTCCGGATTTGGCGGACCTGTTGGTGCAGAGCATAAGAGGTCTTCCGTATCTGATTGTTGCGTTTTTTTAGTAAAACCAACACAGAACAGACGAAGCAAGTAACCATCGGTAGTCTTGACATCAACATGAGCTTCAATCATTGTCTGCCATTTTTTGACCATGGAACACATTTTGTCACGGGTAAGATCCATGCCATGGAAGTTAGTCAGGCAGTTTTTGCCCTGAACATCTTCAGTAATGAGCTTGGATTTCCTAAATGCAACTTCATCATTCTGCAAATCAGCAAGACTAACTTCAAACACTCGGCCCTTCAGGCCATTGGATGCAATTTTGGTTCCTTGGGTCCTAGTGAATAGCGTCTTTCCAATATTTCTTATATTGAACATAGTGGGTGCTTTCACATCATACCAATCTTTCTTAGAAAATGGATCAACCACTTTCTTCTTGGCTTCCTTTTTGCCGCCTTTCATAAGGCGCTTGTTCTTGCCAACCGCCATGGTGCTGCTCAGAGAGCCAAAAGGGCAATGAACTCATTTTTGACAAAGGTGCCAAGAACATACACTGGGGAAAAGACTGTCTCTTCAATTAATGGTGCTGGGAAAATTGGATATCCACACACAGAATAATGATATTAGACTCCTATCCCTCGCCATACACAAAAGTCAAAACAAAATGGATTAAGGACTTACATCTAAGATCTCATAATATGGACCTGCTGCAAGAAAACATCGGGGATACTTTGCAAGACATTGGCCAACATTTCTTGAGTAATACCCCACTAGCACAGGCAACCAAAGTCAAAATGGACAAATGGGATCACATCAAGTTAAAAAGCTTCTGCATAGAAAGGGAAACAACAAAGTGAAGCGAAAACCCACAGAATGGGACAAAATATTTGCAAACTATCCACCTGACAAGGGATGAATAACCATAATATATAAGGAGTGCAAACAACTCTATAGGAAAATAATCTAATAATCTGATTTTAAAAATGGGCCAAAGATTTGAATAGATATTTTTCAAAAGAAGATATACAAATGGCAAACAGGCATATGAAAATGTGCTTGACATCACAGATCATCAGAGAAATGCAAATCAAAACTACAATGAGATATTATCTCACCCCAATTAAAATGGCTTATATCCAAAAGAGACAGTGACCGTTGCTGGCAAGGATGTGGAGAAAAGGGAATCCTGAAACACAGTTGGTGGGAAATTAATATAGCCACCATAGAGAACAATTTGGAGGTTCCTCAAAAAAGCAAAAATAGAACTACTATTTGATCCAGCAATCCCACTGCTGAGTATATACCCAAAAGAAAGGAAATCAGTATATTGAAGAGATATCCACACTCCCATGTTTGTTGTAGCACTGTTCACAATACCTAAGATTTGGAAACAACCTAAGTATCCATGAACAGATAAATGGATTAAAAAAGTGGTACTTATACACAATGGAGTACTATTTAGCCACAATAAAAATTGAGATTATGTCACTTGCAACAATATGGTTGGAAATGGAAGTCATTATATTAAGTGAAATAAGCCAGGCACAGAAATACAAACATCGCATGTTCTCACTTATTTGCGGGATCTAAAAATCCAAATGATTGAACTCATGAACATAGAGAGTAGAAAACTGGTTAGGAGAGGCTGGGAAGAGTAGTGGGTAGTGGTGTGGAGGTGAGGATGGTTAATCGATACAAAAAAATAGAATGAATAAGATCTAGTACTTGATAGCACAACAGGGTGACTAGAGTCAATAATAAATTTTTGTTTTGTTTCGTTTTTTGTTTTGTTTTAGAGATGGGGTCTCGCTGTGTTTCCTAGGCTGGAGTATAGTGCCTATTCACAGGCATGATCTCATACTGATCAGCATGTTAGTTTTGACCTGCTCTGTTTCCCACCTGGACCGGTTCACCCCTCCTTAGGCAACCTGGTGGTCTCCCGCTCCTGGGAGGTTACCATATTGATGATGAACTTAGTTCGGACACCTGATCAGCATAGCGCATTACAGCCCAGAACTCCTGGGCTCAAGTGATCCTCCCACCTCAGCCTCTGAGTAGCTGGGGCTACAGGCATGTGCCACTGTGCCTGGCAATAATAACTTAATTTGTACATAAAAATAAATAAAATAGTATAATTGTATTGTTTGTAATACAAAGGACAAATGCTTAAGGAGATGAAAAAATGGGCAAAAATAAGAGAGAGAGTTTGTTAGGGAAAACTTTATCAATGAAGCCAATTTTGTGAAAGCGGGATCTGTTTCATGCCCCTCCGCCCTTAAAAATATACCACTGGTGGAAGAAGAGTTTACATTCCATGAAAAACTCTACCTCCGCCGGGCGCGGTGGCTCAAGCCTGTAATCCCAACACTTTGGGAGGCCGAGGCGGGTGGATCACGAGGTCAAGAGATCGAGACCATCCTGGTCAATGCGGTGAAACCCCGTCTCTACTAAAAATACCAAAAAATAGCTGGGCATGGTGGCACGTGCCTGTAATCCCAGCTACTCGGGAGGCTGAGGCAGGAGAATTGCTTGAACCCAGGAGGAGGAGGTTGCGGTGAGCCGAGAGCGTGCCATTGCACTCCAGCCTGGGTAACGAGAGCGAAACTCCGTCTCAAAAAAAACAAAACAAAACAACAACAAAAAGAAAAACTCTACCTCCAAATTTAGAGTATTTACATTCACATCTTTATCTGAATGTTTCTAAACACGAGATAATTGGATTATGCTTATAGTAATTGGTTCTTTCCATAGCATGTACAGAGAGATAAATCATAGCCCTCCTGAAATGACTGAAAGTTGTGTATTAGTCAGAAAGGGCATGATCCGTATTTTGGTCCTTCCTCACAGTCTAACTCCTACTGTGTGTAAGTGAAAAACAACTGAAATGGTCAAAGTAAATGCTTAATGTTAATACATCTGCCTTAGTTCACTTATCTACGTGATAGACATAACTCTTAAAGTCACTTTTGAAATCTTTTTCAGAAGCACAATAATCACATTGTCTTTCACTAGACTTTAGAAAATCAACAGAAATCAATAGAATTTTCACTGTGCAACAACAAATGTGACTTTCTGCCCTCTGGATAAATATTAGCATGTCCTGCTTTGTCAGAGTTTACTGGAACATTTTTCTTATAGACAACAGTCTGTTAAGCAGCTTACTCTTTTCTATGTTCGTGATGACTGCAGGTCTTGACCGGTAATGTTGACCTTATAATCCATTTATGAACATCATCATTAAATCATAATTTGTCACTATTAAAGTGCACATATTCTAATTTAGGAAATTGGGCACTAACTATGTCATTTATCTTAATTCTTGGGTGATATCCATTTAACCTTCTTAATATGATTATGCCTGACTAAGCTAAGTTTATATAAACTTGCCTGATCATTTTTATAGCCTGAAATAACAGAAAGTTTTTTCCAAGTAAATCAGTATCATCACTTAGGTGAGAAGAAACATTTATATTTAAAATAGTAAATTTAATAAAACCATATAACTTTATTGTTGAGATACACATTTGATTACATATATAATGTGTCTCAAGTCACAGATTAATTCCTAAAATATTCATTGGCAATTTTACAGTTATGTATGAATAGAGTGACAGGAATTCCATCAGCAATTTGTAGTGATAGTAGATTTTATGATTAATCTTTTTTTAGTCCCACAAGTCAAAGTAATTCCAGGATTTTTGTTGTTCTTTTTTAGAAATAATGTGAAGCATAGCAAATAAAAAAAATCTACCTTCAGTTACTTAAGAACTGCTGCTATGTTAGGGATGATCACATACCTGGATATTCCAGACCCTTAGGACCTTTGAAAATCTGAAATGCTGTGATAAGGTATGCCCGGAATTCTCATTCACATTTCAGCAATGTTTGTGATAAAAATACATTTTGAACTTTCATGGAAATCTCACATGTTGTCTTTCTTGATATAAAGTTTAAATAGAATTAAATATGATAATCGGTTTATAAAGTGTAGTGTATATTAGACGTTTTAAAATTTTACAAATAGATCTGGCATGACCTCATGCCTCTAATCCCAGCACTCTGGAAGGCTGAGGTGGGTAGATTGTTTGAGGTCAGGAGTTCCAGACTAGCCTGGCCAACAGGGCGCAACTCCGTCTCTTCAGAACATGCAAAAATTAACCAGGTGTGGTGGCGTGCACCTGTAGTCCCAGCTATTTGGGAGGCTGAGGCATGAGAATTGCCTGAATCGCTTGAACCTGGGAGGTGGAGGATGCAGTAAGCTGAGACTGCGCTACTGCACTCTGGCCTGGGCAACACAGTGAGAGTCTGTCTCAAATAAATAAATAAATAAATAAATAAATAAATAAATAAATAAATAAAATTTTACAAATAAACACAGACTAAAGTTGGAAAGACATGAAAAAGGAATCTCAGTACATTCACATCTTCTATAAAATATACAGCAAAAATCTTATTCAGATAAAGTCTGGTTCATGACCACAAGAGAATATAAACAATACCTTTAACATATCCATTTAAATTGCTAGTTGCTATGAAGAGAGCTAATTTTGTTTCAGCACAAATAAGGTAAGTGCTTTGGACTCTACATTTTAAAATATTACACCTGGTTTGATGGCTTCATATAAATATTATCATTAGCTCTGGATGGTGGTAAGCACTTGATGAAGTAAATAAAGTTTATCACTAATATTTGAGATTCTCTAGACTTTTTTTTTTGAGACAGAGTTTTGCTTTTGTTGCCCAGGCTGGAGTGCAATTGTGCGATCTTGGCTCACTGCAACCTCTGCCTCCTGGGTTCAAGTGATTCTCCTGCCTCAGCCTCCCAAGTAGCTGGGATTATAGGCATGAGCTACCATGTTGGGTTAATCTTGTATTTTTAGTAAAGATGGAGTTTCTCCACATTGGTCAGGCTGGTCTTGAACTCCCAACCTCAGGTGATCTGCCCACCTCGGCCTCCCAAAGTGCTGGGATTACAGATGTGAGTCATTGTACCTGGCTGATTCTCTAGACATTTTTAAGAAAATGTTTTAGTTTAACAGTATGGGCTGGGCGTGGTAGCTCATGCCTGTAATCCCAACAGTTTGGGAGGCTGAGGTGGGCAGATCAATTGAGGTCAGGAGTTTGAGACCAGCCTCGACAACAAGGCGAAACCCTGTCTCTACTAAAAATACAAAAATTACCTAGGGGTGGTGGTGCATGCCTGTAATCCCAGTTACTCTGGAGGCTGAGGCAGGAGAACTGCCTGAACCTGGGAGGTGGAGGTTGCAGTGAGCTGAGCTCTCACCACTGCACTCCAGCCTGGGCAACAGAGCAAGGCTCTGTCTCAAAAAAAAAAAAAAAAAAAAAAAAAAAAAAAGAGCATGATTTGCAAAACTATAACTTGAAACTCACTACTACAGCTGAATTTCACCTCTTTGCCCTTCTCCCACTGATTGACTTTAAGTACCAAGAAAGATTATTAAAATTGCATAAAATGAAGATGAAGAGTAGTTTAAAATTTTCAGCAAATCAGAGTTAAAGAAATATTTTTCTTAGAGATGTCTCTAAGAAATACATATATATATATTTAATATGTATATAATAGGATATCTTCTGTTTAGAAGTTGTTATAGTTTCCTCATCCACACACCGTGCCTTATAGGTTTGTGCAGCATTTAAATACTGCTATTAATATTCCCACTGGAGGCCGGGCACAGTGGCTCCTGCCATGATCATGAAGGTGGTTTTCCCAGGGTGAGGCTTATCCATTGCACTCCAGATGTGCTGACCGCTGCGATTTCCCCAAATGTGGGAAACTCGACTGCATAATTTGTGGTAGTGGGGGACTGCGTTTATGCTTTCCCCTGGAAAAAAAAGAAAGAAAGAAAGAAAGAAAGAAATTTATTGGACTTAAAAGTTCCACATGGCTGGGGAGGCCTCACAATCATGGCGGAAGGCAAGGAGGAGTAAGTCACAACTTACATGGATGGCAGCAGGCAAAGACAGAGATTATGTTCAGAGAAACTCCCATTTTTAAAACCATCAGCTCTCATGAGACCCATTCACTATCACGAGAACAGCAGGGGAAAGACCCACCCTCATGATTCAGTCATCTCCCACTGGGTCCCTCCCACAACATCTGGGAATTATGGGTGCTACAAGATGAGATTTGGGTTGGAACACAGAGCCAAACCATATCATTCCACCCCTGGCCCCTGCCAAGTGTCATATTTTCACATTTCAAAACCAATCATGCCTTTCCAACAGTCCCTCAAAGTCTTAACTCATTTCAGCATTAACTCAAAAGTCCACAGTCCAAAGTTTCATCCAAGACAAGGCAAGTCCCTTCTGCCTATGAGCCTGTAAAATCAAAAGCAAGTTAGTTACTTCCTAGATACAATAAGGGTGCAAACATTGGGTATATACAGCCATTCCAAATGGGAGAAACTGGCCAAAACAAAGGTGCTACAGCCCAATGCAAGTCTGAAATCCAGCAGGGCAGTCAAATCTCAAAGCTCCAAAATGATCTCCATGTCTCACATCCAGGTCATGCTGATGCAAGAGGTGACTTTCCAAGGTCTTGGGCAGCTCCATTCTTGTGGTTTTGCAGGGTCCAGCCTCCCTCCCAGCTGCTTTCATGGGCTGGCATTGAGTATTTGCGGCTTTTCCAGGTGCATGGTGGAAGCTGTCAGTGGATCTACCATTCTGGTATCTGGAGGTTGGTGGCCCTCTTCTCACAGCTCCACTAGGTGGTGCCCCATTGGAAACTCTGTGTGGCGGCTCTGACCTCACATTTTCCTTCTGCACTGCTCTAGCAGATGTTCTCCATGAGGTCCCCTCCCCTACAGCAAACTTCTCTCTGGGCATCCAGGCATTTCCATTCATCTTAACATATCCAGGTGGAGGCTCCCAAACCTCAATTCTTGACTTCTGTGCACTTGCAGGCTCAACATCACATGAAAGCTGCCAAGGCTTGAGGCTTGAATCCTCTGAAGCCACAGCTCGAGCTCTATGTTGGCTCCTTTCAGCCACGACTAAAGTGGCTGGGATACAGGGCACCAAGTCCATAGGCTGCACACAGCGCAGGGATCCTGGGTCTGGTTCATGAAACCACTTTTTCTTCCAAGGCCTCTGGGCCTGTGATGGGAGGGGCTGCTGCAAAGGTCTCTGACATGCCCTGGAGACATTTTCCCCCATTCTCTCAGTGATTAATGTTAGACACCAGGTTACTTATGCAAATTTCTGCAACTGGCTTGAATTTCTCCTCAAAAAATGGGATTTTGTTTTCTATTGTGTTGTCAGGCTGCAAATTTTCTAAACTTTTATACTCTGTTTCCCTTTTAAAACTGAATGCCTTTAACAGCACCCAAGTCACCTCTTGAATGCATTGCTGCTTAGAAATTTCATTTACCATATATCCTAATCTTCTTTCTCAAGTTCAAAGTTCCAAAAATCTCTAGGGCCGTGCTGCCAGTCTCTTTAGCAAAGTGCTGCCAGTCTCTTTGCTAAAACATAACAAAAGTCATCTTTGCTCCAGTCCCCAACAAGTTCCTCATCTCCATCTGAGACCACCTCAGCCTGGACCTTATTGTTCATATCACTATCAGCATTTTTGTCAAAGTCATTCAGCAAGTCTCTAGGAAGTTCCAAACGTTCCTACATTTTTCTGTCTTCTCTGAGCCCTCCAAACTGTTCCAACCTCTGCCTGTTACCCAGTTCCAAAGTTGCTTTCCTATTTTTGGGTGTCTTTTTAGCAAGGCCTCACTCTACCGGTACCAATTTATGCTGCTGGTAAAGACATACCCGAGACTGAGCAATTTACAAAAGAAAGAAATGTATTGGACTTGCAGTTCCACAGGGCCGAGTAGGCCTCACAATCATGTCATGTCAGAAGGCAGGGAGGAGCAAGTCACATCTTACATGGATGGCAGCAGGCAAAGAGAGCTTGTGCAGAGAAACTTCCATTTTTAAAACCATCAGATCTCATGCGATCCATTCGCTATCAGGAGAAAGCACAGGAAAGACCTGCCCTCATGATTCAATCATCTCCCTACTGGGTCCCTCCCACAACACATGAGAATTACAGGAGTTAGAAGATGAGTTTTGGGCCGGGTGTGGTGGCTCACGCCTGTAATCCAAGCACTTTGGAGGCCAAGGCGGGCAGATCACCTGAGGTTGGGAGTTAAAGACTAGCCTGACCAACATGGTGAAACCCCTTCTTAAAAAAGAAAAGAAAAAAAAAAAAGATGAGTTTTGGGTGGGGACATAGAGCCAAACCATATCAGTATATAAGACTGAGCCAGGTGTGGTGGCTCATGCCTGTTATCCCACCACTTTGGGAGGCTGAGGTGGGTGGATCACCTAAGGTCAGGAGTCTGAGACCAGTTTGACCAATATAATGAAACCCCATCTTTACTAAAAATACAAAACTTAGCTGGGTGTGGTGGCAGGCACCTGTAATCCCAGCTACTTGGGAGGTTGAAGCAGGAGAACTGCTTGAACCTGGGAGGCAGAGGTTGCAGTGAGCCGAGATTATGTCACTGCACTATAGACTGGGTAACAGAGCAAGACTCCATCTCAAAACAAAACAAAAAAAAGAGATATAAGACTGATCTGTAGTGTTGTATGATGTATGATCTGTATTTCATTGATTTTTTATTGTTGTATGAATATATTTCAATTTATCCATTTTCTTTATAGCTAACACTCAGATTGTTTACAGTGGTTTTTTTTTTTTTTTTTTTTTTTTATGAGACAGGGTCTCATTCTGTTTCCCAGAGTAGTCTTGAACTCCTGGCCTCAAGCAATACTCCTTCCTTCGCATCCTAGAGTGTTGGGATTACAGGCATGAGCCACTGTGCCTGGCCTTCTGTGGCTTTTTGATTATTCTCGCTTTGTGGTATAAAGATATTGCTGCAAATGTCAAAAAGGCCTCCAGATACCCCTTTGGGTAAGAGTGATGAGAAAACAAGGAAGCATTTATGTTTATCTGTAGCACAGAAAGTCAAACTGTTGGAGAAGGTGGACAGCAGTTTAAGTGTGAAAATCTTACGAAAGAGCATGAAATTGGAATCACTACCACGTATGACTTGAAGAAACAGAAGGAAAAACTGCTGAAGGTTTATGCTGAAAGTGATGAACAGAAGTTAATGAAAAGTAAAAAAAAAAAAAAACAAACCAAAAACAACTCCCCCCAAACTACATAAAACTAAAAAAGAAAATCTCAATCATGTATTGAAAGAGTAAATTCATAAGCATCATAGTGAACACATGCCATATAATGGTATGCTGATCATGAAGCAAACAAAGCTCTATTACAGTGAATTAAAAATGGAAGGGAATTGTAAATATTCAACAGGCTGGTTGCAGAAATTTAAGAAAAGACAGGGTGTTAAATTTTTATTTATTTATTTATTTTTTATTTTTATTTTTTTTGAGATGGAGTTTCACTCTTGTTACCCAGGCTGGAGTGCAATGGCGCGATCTCGGCTCACCACAACCTCTACCTCCTGGGTTCAGGCAATTCTCCTGCCTCAGCCTCCTGAGTAGCTGGGATTACAGGCATGCGCCACCATGCCCAGCTAATTTTTTGTATTTTTTAGTAGAGATGGGGTTTCACCATGTTGACCAGGATGGTCTCGATCTCTTGACCTTGTGATCCACCCGTCTCGGCCTCCCAAAGTGCTGGGATTACAGGCTTGAGCCACCGCACCCGGCCTAGGGTGTTAAATTTTTAAAAAATCTGTGGAGATAAAGCATCTGCTGATCACAAAGCAATGGAGAAATTTGTTGATGAATTTGCCAATATTATCACTGATGAAAATCCTGATACCTGACCAAGTCTATAATATGGCTGAAACATCACTGTTTTGGTCTTATTGCCCCAGGTAGATACTAACTACAGCTGATAAGCTAGCCCATAAAGGAACTAAGGATGTGAAAGAGGGAATAACAGTGTTGACATGTACTAATGCAGCAGGCATCCATAAATGTAAATTTGCTGTGACAGGCAAAAGCTTACATCCAACTGTTTTCAAGGAGTGAATTTCTTTCCATTCCATTATTCTGCTAACAAAAAGGCATGGATTAGCAGGGGCATCTTTTCTGATTGGTTTCCCTTTTTTTTTTTTTTGAGACAGGGCCTCTCAAAGTGCTAGGATTATAGGTACGTGCCACCATGCTCAGCCCTATTTAGGGTCTTCAAAAATATTTCCATTCTGGATATCTATTATCTATTGCTTTACAAGAAACTATTCCAATACCTATTACCTTAACAGAGCAATCATTTAAATATGTTCATGCTACTGCGGGTCAGGAAATTTGGACAGGCCTTGACTAGGTGATTTTTCCCAGGTGTCAACTGGGGTCAACAAAGCTAGTGGAATTCCATCGGTTGCTGGGATGGTGGTCCTAGATGGCTTTATTTACATGCATGGTACCTGGTGTAGATGGCTATAAGGCTGGTCTCAGATGACCCCTCTCTAGCTTTAGGTGGTGTTCCAAGAGAGTAAGACAGGAGCTGCCGGTCTTCTTAAAGCTTAGGTCTGGAATTGGCATGGTATCACTTCCACTGTATTCTTTGACCAAATCAGTCACAGGCCAGTCCAGGTTCAAGGGAGGAGTTCAAAAGCATATGCATTCATTTTAAATCTGGCATATTTCTGAGATAGAGTATTTTCAAGTAAATAAATATTCCTTTTTTTTTTTTGAGACTGAGTTTCGCTCTCGTTACCCAGGCTGGAGTGCAATGGCACGATCTCGGCTCACCGCAACCTCCGCGTCCTGGGTTCAGGCAATTCTCCTGCCTCAGCCTCCTGAGTAGCTGGGATTTTACAGGCACGCACCACCATGCCCAGCTAATTTTTTGTATTTTAGTAGAGACGGGGTTTCACCATGTTGACCAGGATGGTCTGAATCTCTTGACCTTGTGATCCACCCGTCTCGGCCTCCCAAAGTGCTGGGATTACAGGCTTGAGCCACCGCGCCCGGCAAATAAATATTCCTAAAGAAAACAATCTCACAAAGAAGTTACAGGCTCCTGACTTAAGTCTCACTTAAGCTCAAGGAAGGCTTCAAGAAATGCAAAAAAAAAAAAAAAAAAAAAAAAAGGAATGCAAAAGAGTAATGTAATATGAAAGATATGTACTTTTTATGTGTCTTATTTACTCATTTATTGATTTACAACACAATGAACATTATAAACTGGTGTAGGTCCTCTAAAATTAGGGGCAAAAATTTGTGTGATGTGTCTCCTAAGAGAAAACTGAGGCACAGTAACTTGCCCTTGTTCAGTTAAATAGCATGTGGTGGGGCTGGAGACCTAGCAGACTGGCTTCAGAGGGACCAGTGCGGTGAGGCCCTGTTCATGAGTAACAGCCTGTTTGTAAACTGGGGATAACAGTCGTCAGTGTCATCTTAGGGATAAAATGAGCTAAACTAGGCTAGTCCAGAGCTGCACATATAACAATAGTCGTTTTTTTTTTTTTTTTTTTTTTTTGAGACAGAGTCTTGCTCAGTCACGAGGGTGGAGTGCAGTGGCTTGGGCTCACTGCAACTCCCGCCTCTGGGGTCCAAGCAATTCTCCTGCCTCAGCCTCTCGAGTAGCTAGGACTACAGGCGCGTGACACACTTGGGCTAGTTTTTTGTGTTTTAGCAGAGAAGGGTTTTCACCATGTTGGCCAGGGTGGTCTTGATCTCCTGGCTTCGTGATCCACCCGCCTCGACCTCCCAAAGTACTGGGATTACAGGTGTGAGTCACTGCGCCTGGCCTCCCACTTTTTCTTCTTTTTTAAGATGGAGTCTCATTGTGTTGCCAGGCAAGAATACAGTGGCACGATGTTGGCTCACTGCAACCTCCACCTCCCGGGTTCAAGTGATTTTCCTGCCTCAGCCTCCCGAGTAGTTGGGACTATAGGCACACGCCACCAAGCCCAGCTAAGTTTTGTATTTTTAGTAGAAACGGGGTTTCACCATGTTGGCCAGGATTGCCTTGATTTCTTGACCTAGTCATCCGCCCGCCTTGGCATCCCAAAGTGCTCAGATTCCCAGCGTGAGCCACTGTGCCTAGCTAACCATAGGCGTTTAATAAATACCAGCTGTCCATGCTCAGCCTCTGTTGTAGTCCAGGCTTTGCTATCTTTTGTCCTAGAGACGTTGGTGTCATAAAGTGCAAGACCCAACAGTGGGTGGATGGGTGAGAATTTCAAAAGTGTATATAGAGCCAAAGCTGGAGATAACTGCTTTCTCCATTGAACTCTTTCGTGTCATTTGTTTCTCAAAATCGTATACAAATGTTCCATTCTATTTCACGATTCAATTGCTTATCTATTCATATAAAACTGGCTTACTTCAAAGCTTTTGGTATCTTTTTTTTTTTTTTTTTTTTGAGATGGAGTCTTGTTCTGTCGCCCAGGCTGGAGTGCAGTAGCAGCACCATCTCGGCTCACTGCAACCTTCGCCTCCCGGGTGCAAGCAATTCTCCTGTCTCAGCCTCCCGAGTAGCTGGGACTACAGGCACATGCCAGCATGCCCGGCTAATTTTTGAATTTTTAGTAGAGACAGGGTTTCGCCATATTGGTCAGGCTGGTCTTGAACTCAGGTAATCCATCCACCTCGGCCTCCCAAAGCGCTGGGATTACAGGCGTGAGCCACCGGGCCCGGCCGCTTGACGAAAACTTATTACAGAATAGATAATTTATATGCAATATGTAAAATGCACAGCTAAAATGTTGATCTTATTGCAGTTGGTAGTAAAAACTTTTGAAAGTTACTGTAGGGAAGCGCACTGTCCAGACATGTAACCGGGAGGTACTTGAATACCCCACCTTCCAGGGAAACCAATGTTGGATCCCCCTACTTTAGCGCCACCGACAAAAACCGAGCTCACATCTTGGCTCCTCGCGGTGGCAGCGGCCCGGCCGCCCTCCGTGCGGCACCTGGGCAGGCGTCTCACCTCCCGCCTCTGGGCGGGACGGAAGGAAAGCGCGCGCCTTCTACGTCATCGCCGCGCGCCGCTGCCTTCGCCTTCTTCCACTTCGCGGGAGAAGTTGTTGGCGCGAATGGATCCCGAGCCCTAATAACGGATTCCTCAACCGGCCGAGCCGCCAGCTAGCGCCTTTATCCTGGGTCTGCGATGGTGAGCCGCTGGGGGAGGCCGTGCGGCTCGGTGTCTGGGGAGGCTTTGCAGGCCTCGTGTGGACGGGGCACTCCTGGTATGCAGGGTGGGGGAGGATGGCGGTGGGTGGCTCCGGAGGCGAGCGAAGGCAGAGAAGGGGCCGCACAGCAGGCGCTGGACGTCCAACTTTCCTAGCACCGTGGGCTCCAGCTCTGGGCGGTAGCCAGCGCGCAGGGATTTTGTTGCTACGTGTACTTGCACTGTTCCCCTCACTCTTGGGGGAAGGGAGTAAGCTTAGTTGTTTTGAAACGCATCGGTAAAGTTATTTTCTTGTTCGGCGTTGCCCCGAACCTCAGTTTGAGTACTGCCTAAAGCGTGGATTTCAAGCTTTGGGTCATGAGGGAGAAGAATGTAACAAACTTTTCTTTCTTAGGAATGTGTTGCGTAGGGCCTTAAACTTTTCTCATTAACAACTCAGCTCGTCTCGTCTCCGCTCTTCGTTAAGGATCACCTGAGCGGTGTTGAGACCGAGGGCATGGAGAGAATATTTTATTTTGTTTAGATGAGTTCATTGGAGTCAAAGGGATAATACGGTTTACTAGGAAAAAGAAATACAGAGAACAGATAAAGATGCAAGACATTTGACAGCTGTCATTCTCTTATCACCTGATGTTAAAAATAATCTTTAAAAAAAACACCCAAACCTCACTGCATAATTCTGGATAAAACATTCAAACAAATTGAAAGTGAAATAATTATGCAGCGAGCAAAGCAGACAGTCATGATGGTATGGCAATGGATATGGCTATACGTTTGAAGTATTGTTAATTCAAAGAACAATTTAAAATGTTACATTAAGCTCGAAGATAATCCGATATAATTTTTTTCAGTCATTGGTCAATGCTGTCACAGTGACAGCATTCTAGGGGATGAAAATTTTATGCCACATTGGGGAACCTTGCAGTCCTTTGTGTTTTTTTTCTCAAAAAAGGGCAACAGTAATGATAGTAGCTACCTTGTACCAAGCATCTTCTTCAGGTCAGTATGTGAACTGTTGGCTTTTCATGCTTGTTTTTCATTTCAACCCACATGGATGCAGCTTTACAGATGGTGAAAGCACCTCTTGGAATTTAAATAATGTGTCATACAACAAATAGGTGGTTGAACTAGAATTAGAATCTTGGTGTTTCTGACCACCATGTTATACCACCTCCCCATAATGATACATTTTGGAGGTCAAGGCACCATGGTACCGTGTTTTGGAAGCTTGATGAGATTTGGAGTCTTGAAGAACGTGGTGATGTTTTAGTTTAATGGTTATGGATTATAGTTGTATTACTATATTAGTATAGTCTAGTTTAATAGTCATGTGGTCTTGGGCAGGTAAATAGCTTCAGTTTAATCTCTTTAAGCTTCTATTTCCTTATCTATAAAAGAGAGGAAATTAATAGCTGCCATAGTGATTGTTTTGGGATTAAGCAAGATGTATATGTAAAGCTTCTTTTCTGGTGCATGGCATGTTAGGCAACTACGCAGCTACCAATGATCGATTTTCTCAGAAAGGGCTCTATGGAACGTTACATAGATTTTAAGAGGCATAGTAGAGTCCTTTGAGGTCATTTATGGTGAACACAGCTTTTGTGGTCAACTTTTGATCATTCAGGTGCTTTTATTTTGGTTCTTTTCTTTCTTTAGTACCCCTGTTCATGGCGCAGACGAAAAAATAAACCTCAGAAAAGAAATAGGTCAAATTGGTCAGTTTTGGTGTTAATGGGAAAAGATTCCATGAGCTAGATAAGAATTTTGTATTATATTGATATTTAATTTAGCTCTCTAGTCTCTAGTACGACAATTAGCAAAACTCTCGACTAAAATTGATGCTTTTTTTTCCATTTTTTATTTTTTTGAGATGGCAACTCGCTCTGTCGCCAGGCTGGAGTACAGTGGCGCAATCTCAGCTCACTGCAACTTCCGTTTCCTGGATTCAAGTGATTCTCCTGCCTCAGCCTCCCGAGTAGCTGGGACTACAGGCGCACGCCATCGCATTTGGCTATTTTTTTTTGCATTTTTAGTAGAGACAGGATTTGATGGTCTCGATATCCTGACCTCATGATCCACCCTCCTCGGCCTCCCAAAGTGCTGGGATTACAGGTGTGAACCACTGCACCCGGGGACTAAAATTGATTCAACAAATGTTTATTGAACACCTGTGCAAAGTTTTTTTTTTTTCTTTCCCTCAAACTGTGTCATTGGGTATGAAGAAGAGTAGTTCTCAATCTTTGTTTCGGTCACAGTTCCCTTTGATAAATATAGTGAATGGTATGCAAATTTCTGCCCAGAGAAATGTATATAGGCACATATACACCATATTGAGGGATTGACTTGTCTTTTTTTTTTCTTCTTCTTTTTTTTGAAGACAAGGTCTTGCTCTCTTGCCCAGGCTGGAGTTCAGTGGTGTGATAATAGCTCACTGGCGCCTCTAATTCCTGGGTACAGCGATCCTTCCACCCTAGCCTCCCAAAGCATTGGGATTACAGGCGTGAGCCGCTGTGCCTGGCCTGTTCACTTTTCTTCTTCTTCTTCTTCCTTTTTTTTTTTTTTTTTTGAGATGGAGTTTTATTCTGTCGCCAGGCTGTAGTGCAGTTGTGTGATCTCAACTCAGTGCAACCTCCACCTCCGGGGTTCAAGCGATTCTCCTGCCTCAGCCTCTCCAGTAGCTGGGACTACAGGCACCTGCCACCACACCTGGCTAATTTTTATATTTTTAGTAGAGACAGGGTTTCACCATGTTGGCCAGGGTGGTCTTGATCTCCTGACCTTGTGATCCACCTACCTCGGCGTCCCAAAGGTTTTTTTTGTTTTTTTTTGAGAGTCTTGCTGGGTAGCTGAGGCTGGAGTACAGTGGTGACAGTGGTGCAGTTTTGGCTCACTGCAACCTCTGCTTCCCAGGTTCAAGCAGTTTTCATGCCTCAGCCTCTCCAGTAGCTGGCATTACAGGTATACACCACCATGCCCAGCTTTTTTTTTTTTTTTTCAAGTAGAGATGAAGTTTCACCGCATTGACCAGGCTGGTCTAGAACTCCTGGCCTCAAGCTGATCCACCTGCCTCGGCCTCCTAAAGTGTTGGGATTACAGGTGTGAGCCACTGTGCCTGGCCTATTCACTTATCTTCTGAAGCCCATCCATAGATGGCTCTTGCCCTGGGAGCTGCATTAAAAAAAAAAAAAGTCCAATGAAAAGTTATCAATAAAGAACTAAAGTGTGTGTATCCACACAATGGAATACTATGCAACCTTTAGAAAAATGAGAAAACTTTATACTCTGATATAAAAAACGATTGTCAAAATATAAAATCTCAGGCTGGGCGCAGTGGCTCACGCCTGTAATCCCAGCACTTTGGGAGGCCGAGGCGGGTGGATCACGAGGTCAAGAGATCGAGACCATCCTGGTCAACAAGGTGAAACCCCGTCTCTACTAAAAATACAAAAATTAGCTGGGCATGGTGGTGCGTGCCTGTAGTCCCAGCTACTCGGGAGGCTGAGGCACGATAATTGCTTGAACCCAGGAGGTGGAGGTTGCGGTGAGCCGAGATCGCGCTATTGCACTCCAGCCTGAGTAACAAGAGCGAAACTCTGTCTCTAAAATAAAATAAAATAAAATAAAATAAAATAAAATAAAATAAAAATAAAATATATAAAATCTCTCGAGAAAGATAAAGAAGGAACCAACTAATAACATCCCAAGTCTCCAGAGATGGGAAGTATGTGTCTGAGAGGCAGGTTAAGAGGGAGATTTTTTTACCCTTTTGAAATTTCAGTCGTGAATATATTATCTACTAAAGGAATAGAAAGAAAATTAAAAATAAAATAAAAAAGAAGCCATGAAGACAATTTGAATTGCACTGAGATTTAATTGTACAAAATGTGAATAAAACCTGAGAGATGCCATCTTTAAGAAGTCAGCATATATAATTAATTGGTTGGTTTAATTATTGAAAATATGCATAGGATTGAAATAAACACATATGAGACTTAAGGAACAGCCTTTTGAAGAGCAGTGAGGTCAGTTTAAATAAATTGTGGTCTGAACTGTTTCATTGCTCCTCTCTTCAAGGCACCTTTCGCATCCTGGTTTTCTATGGGGAATGGTTTCCCTGGAGCAGCGCTTGACTGGCTTTTGCCATGCATACCTACCTGAACTTGGCCTATAAGGCCCCCTACCTCCCTCTCTGATTTTCTCTCTCTGTTTTTTGATTGTGTTAGGTTGTTTCTGTTTCTCTTTCAGGACTTTTGTTGTTGCTATTTTCTCTTTGAAATACTCTTCCTCTACCTCCTTGCATGTCTCCTTTTTTTTTTTTTTTCATCGTTTTAAGTTTCTCTTGCCTAATCCAAGGTCATGAAGATTTGTGCTTAAGAGTTTTGTAGTTTTAGCTCTTAAAACTAAAATAGTTTTAGTAGTAGTTTGCAATTTTTGTATTATTGCCATCTTAACAATGCTCAATCTTTCGATCCATGAATGTGGGAGGCCTTCATTTGTTTAAGTCTTCAGTTTGTTTAAACAGTATTTTGTAGTTTTTCACAGTATGGGTTTTATATTTCATTTAGGACTTTTACCCATTTTTGAGTTTTTATATAGGGTGTGAAGTATAAAGATCCAATTTTCTTTCATATGTGGACATCTAGTTGTTTGAGCACCATTTTTTGAAAAGATTCTTCTTTCCTCATTGAATTACCTTGACACCTTTGTCAAAAATTAGTTGACTGCAGATGTGAGGGTGGCTTTCTAAACTCCCAGTTCTATTCCATTGATCTATATATCTGTCTTAATGCCAGCAACACACGATGGTACTGTGGCTTTGTAATATAAGTATTTTTTGAGACGGAATCTCGCTCGGTCCCCCAGGTTGGAGTGCATTGGTGTGACCGTGGCTCACTGCAACCTCTGCTTCCTGGGTTCAAGCAGTTCTCTGCCTCAGCCTCCTAAGTAGCCGGGGTTATAGGTGCCCACCACCACCCCTGGCTAATTTTTATATTTTTCATAGAGATGGGGTTTCACTATCTTGGCCAGGCTGGTCTTGAACTTAGGACCTTGTGATCCACCCGCCTCGGCCTCCCAAAGTGCTGTGATTACAGGCGTGAGCCACCATGCCCGGTCAGAAGTACAGTTTATTTTTGTATATTGATCTTGTATCCTTGCTGAACTCATTATTTTTTATTTTTATTTCTATTTTTGAGAGAGAGTCTTGCCCTTTTGCCCAGGCTGGAGTGCAGTGGTATGATACTGGCCCACTGCAACCTCCACCTCCCAGGTTCAAGCAATTCTGCTGTCTGAGCTTCCCGAGTAGCTGAGGTTACAGGTACTTACCACCACGCCTGGCTAATTTTTTGTATTTTTAGTGGAGACAGGGTTTGCCTATGTTGGTCAGGCTGGTCTCGAACTCCTCACCTCATGATCTGCCTGCCTTGGCCTCCCAAAGTGCTGGGATTAACAGGTTTGAGCCATGGAGCTCGTCCGTTGATCATTATTAATACTGAGTCTTTTAGTGGATTTCATACATTTTTCTGTGAGATTATTTCATCTGTAAACAGATGCATTTACTTCTTCTTCAATGTAGGTGTCTTTTGTTTCATTTTATTGCCTAATTCCTTTGCTAGAACCTCTACAACATTTGAGTACAAGTCGCAAGAGCAGACATACTGCCTTTTTCCTGATTTTAGGGGGAAAGCCCTCCAACCACTTTTTGCTTCCAAAGTATAAGGTCTTAATATAATTTTAAATATTTTATTTATTTATTGAAACAGAGTCCCGCTGTAGGCTAGGCTGGAGTGCAGTGGTGTGAACTCAGCTCACTGCAACCTCTGCCTCCCAGGTTCAAACGATTCTTGTGCCTCAGCCTCCCAAGTAGCTGCGATTACAGGCATGTGCCACCACTCCTGACTAATTTTTCTGTTTTTAGTAGAGATGGCGTTTCATCCTGTTAGCCAGGCTGGTCTTGCGCTCCTGGCCCCAGGTGATCTGCCTGCCTCAGTCTCTTAAAGTGCTGGGATTACAGGCGTGAGCCACTGCGCCTGACTTAAGTACTTTAAAATTATTTCATGATTTTTTTTTTCTGTGTGGCCACCAGTTAAACCATTATATATTTTATTCACATATATGATTTTGCATTTTAATGGTTTTCAGGATAAAAGATTTTTATATTTGGATAGATTTTTGTGAAGTATGTTGATGATAATCAATTTCTACTCATGGATTTGATGGACTGTTTTAAAATATTTACCAGAAATACTTTTATTTCTTTATTACCTTCAAAATAGAGAAGTAAAACCAAAATACAGTATTTTGGCAACTGCTCTGTGGCGAGCTGCTGTACTTATTTTGCATAAAACCATGTACTCTTCAAAGATAAATGAACATAGTGACATAACTTGCTTTCTCTCCTCTGTTTTTTGAGATACAATATCAGCTCACTGTAACCTTCGCTTCACCGGTTCAAGCAATTCTTCTGCCTCACCCTCCCAAGTAGCTGGGACTACAGGTGCCTGCCACCACTCCTGGCTTATTATTATTTTTTTAATAGAGTTGGAGTCTCGCTCTGTCACCCAGGCTGGAGTGGAGTGGTGTGATCTCGGCTCACTGCCAACCTCTGGTGCACGGTTCAAGCGATTCAGCGATTCTCTTGCCTCAGCCTCCCGAATAGCTGGGACTGCAGGTGCGTGCCACCACGTCTGGCTAATTTTTCTGTATTTTTAGTAGAGACAGGATTTTGTCCTATTGGCCAGGCTGTTGTAGAACTTCTGACCTCAGGTGATCCGCCTGCCTTGGCCTCCCAAAGTGCTGGTATTACAGGCATGAGCCATCGGCCTGGCTGAATTTTGTATTTTTGGTAGCGATGGGGTTTCACCATGTTGGCTAGGCTGGTCTCGAACTCCTGACCTCAAGTGATCCACCCACCTTGGCCTCCCAAAGTGCTGGGATTACAGGTGGAGCCACTGCACCCAGCCAAAAAAAGAGAATATCTTTGTGTTGCCTTCATTTTTATTTATTTATGTATTATTTTAAAAAACATTTTTTATTTCCATGGGTTTTTGGGGAACAAGTGGTATTTGGTTACATGAGTAAGTTCGTTAGTGGTGATTTGTGAGATTTTGGTGCACCCATCACCTGAGCAGTATACACTGAATCTAGTTTGTACTCTTTTATCCCTCACTTTCTTCCCACCATTTCTTCCTGAGTCCCCAGAGTCCACTGTATAATTCTTATGCCTTTGCATCCTCATAGCTTAGTTCCCACTTATAAGTGAGAACATACAGTGTTTGGTTTTCCATTCCTGAGTTACTTCACTTAGAATAATAGTCTCCAGTCCAATCTGGGTTCCTGCCAATGCCATTACATTAATTCATTCTTTTTTATGGCTGAGTAGTGTTCCATTGTGTGTGTGTGTATCTATATCTATATCTATATGTATCTATATTTATGTCTATATATATCTATATATATCCCACAGTTTCTTTATCTACTCATTGATGGGCTGAATGAGTTAATATTTTAAAAGTGTTCAAATCATTGCATGGCACAGAGTGAGGGCTATAGAAAGGTGTGTTAAGTAAACAAAAGAAATCCTACATCACGGCAGAGGCAGTGGGAATAGAGGGGAGAAAACAGCAGTATATGGGAAATAATTTAGGTTGGATGATTAGGTGGAGGGTCAGAGTGAGGAGAAAAAGCAGTGGCCATGTTTCTGTTTTGGGTGGATGGTGGTGCTATGCATGGAGATGGGGAATAATAGGAGAGAAGCAAGTCCCAGCTGAAGATAAGTTTAGTTGAGGACATTATTGCTTTGTTTCCTTGGCACCCATTTTGGCTTATTTGAATAAATGAACACTTTGTTGCAGGTATTGACAACTTCCTCCACTAGCATATAAACTCTGCAAGAGCGGGGGTCACAACGATAGGGAACTGATGTATAGCATGTGGCATGTGGTACATTTTCCATAAATATTAGAGGAATGAAAAATTACAAGTAAACTTTGTATTTCTGCTAAAAATATAAACTAGCAGGTAAAACTTCCTGGTACAAAAATGTCTCTAGGGGCGGGTGCGGTGGCTCACGCCTGTAATCCCAGCACTTTGGGAGGCCGAGGTGGGCGGATCACGAGGTCACGAGATCGAGACCATCCTGGTCAACATGGTGAAACCCCGTCTCTACTAAAAATACAAAACATTAGCTGGGCATGGTGGCGCGTGCCTGTAATCCCAGCTACTCAGGAGGCTGAGGCAGGAGAATTGCCTGAACCCAGGAGGCGGAGGTTGCGGTGAGCCAAGATCGCGCCATTGCACTCCAGCCTGGGTAACAAGAGCGAAACTCCGTCTCAAAAAAAAAAAAAAAAAAAAAAAGGTCTCTAGCACTGTTGCATGACTTTAAGCTATTGAAACACTTAGCAACAATGAATAACATAGCTTAGAGAAATACAGTATTTATTATGTTGTAGGTCTATTTTCAGTTTGAACTTAATTTTTTTTTTTTTTTTTTTTTGAGATGCAGTTTTGTTCTTCTTGCTCAGGCTGGAGTGCAGTGGTGCGATCTCGGCTCACTGCATCCTCCACCTCCCAGATTTAGGCGATTCTCCTGTCAGCCTCCCGAGTAGCTGGGATTACAGGCATGTACCACCATGCTTGGCTAATTTTGTATTTTTAGTAGAGACAGGGTTTCTCCATGTTGGTCAGGCTGGTCTCGAACCCTTGACCTCAGCTGATCTGCCCGCCTTCGCCTCCCAAAGTGCTGGGATTACAGGAGTGAGCTACCATGCCCAGCCCAGTTTGGACTTAATTTCTGTATACGTTTAAGTAGTTTAAATTTGATTTTTTGGCCCAGAAATCAGTTGTAAAAAGTTAGCTTCTGGATAAATAAAAATCATAAACAGAGTACATTAGCCGCGGCGAAAATGTCAACATTCTGAAATAAACCATTAGATCAGGCATAAACAGTCTCAAATGCTTTAGTTATCCCAGTTATGCAGGTATAAAAGGAGAACTTATTTTTTAAAACCTAAAGTAGATCATTATTTCCATTCGCCATTTAACTTGCCAGTGTTGGTTTGTATTTTTGGATCAGGTACCTGGAAACTTCTGTGATGGAGTATTTCATTGAATTCCTAGTCTAAAGTGCAATGATAGTAAATATTATGACTTCAGAATCTTATATGTCCTCCTTGGCACAACAGCCGTAGAAATGGGTCTTTTGGCTGTCATGGGAGTGACTTCTTAGGTAGACTTAACAGATCCTGGGTGAGTAGAGGAATTGTTTGTATTCTCCATTTCTGTTCCCTCAGTGTGTTTTATTTCATCTGTTCTTTCTTTTCTATACTGTGCTTTGTTTTCTAAAGACCAATTAAAGAAACATTAGGAACAGAAAGTAGAAGGAAAGCTTCAGGAGAACAGAAACCTAGACTGTTTTCGTTTATCCCAATCATCAAGAACAGTTCTTGGCCCATAAAAGGCTCTCATATTTCTTGAATGGATAGAATGATTGAATGAAAAAAGTTGATGTGGGCTCTTAAAATTCTTCCTAGCTAGAATTTGTTACTGTTCAGAGGTTTTTCAGACTACACTTATATTTCACTCACCAGTGTTTTCCTCAGATAAATTTTTGAGGTCCATGCTAGACTGTTATATTAGTAACATCAGTTATAAATCTAGAGAATTGATGATTTCTTTAAAAAAGTTATTTGTTTGGCTTAATTTTTAAAAATTTTTAAATTTTGTTTGTTTTGTTTGGCTTAAATTTTAAAGAAGAGGAAATGTCCTACTGTATCCTCGTTTCTTCTTGGATGTTGTGGGTTCTTGGCCTCCAGCTTCTTGAAGAATAAGCAGTGGGGCCGCATCAGCTGCACTGTATGCTTGCAAAGTAAAATTTCCGACCCAAAACAGTGTTGCAGAAAGGTGATTTTATTTAGTTAGAGAAAAGAGAAGGAAAGGAGAAGAAGAGAAAGGCTTCCACCAAGAATGTGGAAGGGGATTCCAGAGGGGAAATCCCGGAGGGAGCTCCCACCGTGTGGGAGGGGATTCCAGAAAGTTGGAAATCCTGCGCAGGTGAGGGAGCACAGACTTTTATCCTGGGAGGAACTCCTACTTTTGTCCTGGGAGGAACGGTCTCCAAGACTCTGGGCCAGTGAAAGGAGTTCCTTAGAACTTGGGCTGGAGTGACTGACTTTTAGTTTCTTCTCGCGCCTGCAAAATTCAAACATAAACCGTTGAATCTCCTGGATGGAGAGAGAGGACGGAGGCATGGCATTGGGAAATTCTTGCCCTTAAAGCTACACCCCTTCGTGGACCCGGAAAGAGGACACATTCCCTCACTACTAAAAGTGAAAATCTGTTTTTGTTTTTTGTAGCCACAGTATTATAATATGATATGAGAGTAACAGAAAGATCAATTATAGAAAATCAAATATAACTTAGCTCAAAAATAATATATAATTCAGCATTAAGACGTTAAAAAGTGTCTTAAAGTCATAGCACAAAGTTAATCTAAACGATTCTTTTAATACATAATCTTTATTTTTTAATTTTTTAATAATATGTAATCTTTAAAAACAAATCTACCACTAATTTTATTTTCCATAATCAAGAAGCTTTCTTTTTGAGTGCAGTTGTGAAGGACAGTGGACTGAGGAATAAACATTCATGTGTTCAATTAATTATTATTATTTTTGAGATGGAGTTTTGCTCTTTTTCCCCAGGCTGGAGTGCAGTGGCGTGATCTTGGCCCACTACAACCTCTGCCTCCTGAGTTCAAGGTTCAAGTGATTCTCTGCCTCAGCCTCCCTAGTAGCTAGAATTACAGACATGTGCCACCACACCCAGCTAATTTTGTATTTTTAGTAGAGACAGGGTTTCACCATTTTGGCCAGGCTGGTCTTGATCTGTTGACCTCGTGATCCACCCGCCTCGGCCTCCCAAAGTGCTGGGATTACAGGCGTGAGCCACCGTGCCTGGCCCATTTTTTTGTATTTTAAGTAGAGATGGGGTTTCACCATGTTTGTCAGGTTGGTTCTGAACACCTGCCCTCAGGTGATCTGCCCACCTTGGCCTCCCTAAGTGCTGGGATTACAGGTGTGAGCCACTGTGCCCAAGCTGGTGTGCCACTTCTAATCCTCACAGGGGTCATGTGAGGCAAGTGGTTTTGTGTGTAAACTAAGGGACAGAGAAATGAAGTAACTCATTTCTAGTGTCCCATAATAAGTGGCAAACTGACAAAAAGCCCATGTTTGTCATACTAAACCATTCTACTTACTCATCTGTAAAACAGGGTGTATTATTCTAATTTTGTTTGCCCTATTTACCTCTTTACCTCATAGAATCAACAACAGACATAAGTCTATGTCCACTGGCTGTAAGTAAAGCATGGAAAACATATTAGTTGCCTCTACTAAAACTTGTTTTAACTTTTATGTGATCTTTGCCTAAATATTTTGCTTTGCTTGAACCAACCTGTTTGTTCAATTAGTAATCACTAAAAAAGTAAGAAGAGTTAATTACTGCTCTTTTACTCTTTTGATTCTGCCTCCTCCCAAATACTGTTTTTTTTCCTTTTAGACAGAGTCTTGCTCTGTCGATGAGGCTGGAGTGCAATGGTGCAGTTGGCTCACTGTATCCTCTGCCTCCTGGGTTCAAGCGATTCTCTTGCCTCAGCCTCCCAAGTAGCTGGGATTACAGGCTTGCGCCACCATGCCCAGCTAATTTTTGTATTTTTAGTAGAGATGGGGCTTCACTATGTTGGCCAGGATGGTCTGGGTCTCCTGACCTCGTGATCTACCTGCCTGGGCCTCCCAAAGTGTTGGGGATTACAGGCGTGAGCCATCGCCCATGGCCCCCTGTTTTAAATACTTTTAAGTTTTGTTTTGTTTTGTTTTGTTTTGTTTTGTTTTGTTTTTGAGATAGTCTCACTATATTGTCCAGGCTGAACTTGAACTTCTGGGTTCAAGTTCAGCCTGAGGCTCTTGTCTTAGCTTCTCTAGCAGCTGGGACTATAGGTGAGCACCATACAGTGCCCAGCTCTTTTGCTTGTATTTTAACTTTGTTTCTGGCACTTTTAGTTTTTTGTAGTAAAATCTACCTTTCTTTAGGGATGGTTTCTGGCCTTGATGTTCTGCTTTGAGGGCCTTCTACTTGCCAAGATTGAAAAATCTGTTAAAATATTTTTTCCTTTTTCCACTCATATGCTCAACAAGAATTATTCTGTGCCAGCAAGGGAAGTATTTAGATCTATTTTTGGGGAGTTAGACTTGTTTTTCTGCATTTCATGAAATCTTTGAAGGCCTGGAGCACTGGGCAGCGAATGTTAATTGGAGAGTCAGGTGAAGTCACACACTATAAATTAAGGACAAATTGCTGACCTTTGCACTGGAGATAGTTGAAATAAAGTATGAGTAGAATGGCCTCCATTCTAAGGAAAATTATATCCTAAAAGCTTTGAATTTTAGTGTATACTGAGTTAGATTAGGATGCTGTAATTACTTTAACTCTTGTGTTGCCATTAGAGTATGGGTGAGTTTAGGGGAGGAGGGTAAAATAATGTGAAAGGAGAGAAAGGAGGATGTGAGTGGAAATAATTACTTAGGGAGGAGATGGTGTAACAGTGCTAAGGAGTGGCAGTGCAGATTTTTATGCAGACAGAAACCACACAGCTCAATGTTACCAGGAGCTGTGTTCCCTGATTTACATTTTTTTCTTTCTCGTTTCAGTCTTAAGCATTTTTGGTCCTAAACAGACTAAAAACCACCACTTGCTTTAACCAGATTATTAATTTACAGTTTGGTTATTTCCATGGCACACATGCACTATCACTCTGTCTTTCTCTCTGTGTGTTTAAGCAATCAATACTTTAAATTTTTTATTTTTAAACACTTTCAACTGTGAGCTCTCTTAGAACAGTCACTGTCGTTTGAATGAAGAATCACTGTGTAATTTCAAACGTGAAACGCTGATGTGGAACTCATTTGCTCTAGAAGCAATAAAGTGGTTTTCAGCCTCAGACTTGCTTCTCTGTGGTCTATAGAGGAAAGACTGGTTTTCTTTATTGTTCTTCTCTTTAGCATCTGACACAGATGTCTCAGTTTCATAGCTGAGATATCCATTCTGTAAGCAGTATCTTTTAAACTTAGACTTCATTAGGATGGATTTGCAACTAGATTTACAAAAGAGGATATAAAGTCAGAGAAGTCTTTTTATCTTTATTTATTTATTTATTTAGTGACAGAGTGCTTGTTCTGTCACTCAGGCTGGAGTGCAGTGGTGCAGTCTCAGCGCACAGCAACTTCTGCCTCCTGGGTTCAAGTGGTTCTCATGCGTCAGTCTTCTGAGTAGCTGGATTATAGGCATGTGCCACCATGCATGGCTAATTTTTATATTTTTAGTAGAAATGGGGTTTCACCATATTGACCAGGCTGGTCTTGAACTTCTGGCCTCAAGTGATCCTCTTGCATCGGCCTCCCAAAGCGCTGGGTTTACAGGCATGAGCCACCTTGTGTGGCCTTTTTAAAAGATTTATTTAACATGCCATGTACCTCAATTATCTGCTTTGTTTATTGGCTTAGCCACAAAGTTTGTGTGTGTGTGTGTGTGTGTGTGCGTGTGTGCATGCAATACTTGTTTGGGATTTTTGACATTGTTAAGAGTATGACAATTATTGTCAGGATCTGGGAAATAATTGCTAACTTTTCTTATACTTTACAAAGTACTTTTGTAGGCATTTCTCTCATACAATAAAGAGAGGTAGGTTGTAGGGATAAAAATAAATAAAAACTGGTGATTACAACCATCAAGGATAGGAAGAGGGAAAATGATACAGCTGGTTCTTAAACCCAATTCTTTGGAATTCAGCTACTACTTCTCATTATTTTTTCTTCTTTATACCCTTCTCTATGAGCAGAGATATTGATAAAAAGAGTGTTTCAGTAATATGAAGGGACGATAGTTCAGAAATGAGGTGAGGGAAAACTTTTTACTGAGCCAGAATTGTGATAGATACATAATTAATCCACATAAAGGGTCAGTATTAGTCCCACTTTACTGAGAAGAAAATAGATAAAGTAGCTTGCCCAAGATCACACAGGTAAAAAGCACTAGAGCACAGATTTGAATTAAGGCTTCTGATTCTAAGGTCTGTTCGATACCACAGTTTCTTAAACTACATTTTTTTTTTTTTTGAAGACGGAGTTTTGCTCTCGTTACCCAGGCTGGAGTGCAATGGCGCGATCTCGGCTCACCGCAACCTCCGCCTCCTGGGTTCAGGCAATTCTCCTGCCTCAGCCTCCTGAGTAGCTGGGATTACAGGCACGCGCCACCATGCCCAGCTAATTTTTTGTATTTTTAGTAGAGACGGGGTTTCACCACGTTGACCAGGATAGTCTCGATCTCTTGACCTCGTGATCCACCCACCTGGCCTCCCAAAGTGCTGGGATTACAGGCTTGAGCCACCGTGCCCGGCCTCTTAAACTACATTTTAAAGAGGTAAGGAAGGATGTATATGCAAAGGTTAGGAAAAGTGAGTGATTTTAATTGTAAATTACGTTGTAAATGTTTCAGTATGATTAATTTGAATTCTGTGGTTTAACCTGGGGTAGAATAATTAAAGAGCATATTGTAATAAGCATCAACGGTTTTTTTCCTTTGGAATGTAGTAAAATCATATAAAGGAAAACAATTTGAAGGTTTTTAGTTGCCAGGAATGATTAGGATTGTGAGTTATTCTTCTCTCAGACTGGAGTATATGTCCCACAGACAAGGATTGTATTATCCAGCTTTGTCTTCTCTTCGGCTGTGCCTGGGATGATGGGATGTAAATGTGGATGTGCTTACATGATCAATAATAAGTAACTGCTACTTGCCTCGCTAATAACTGTGCTGTCATTAGCAAAAAATATCACTTGCTTATTTTGGCCTGATTCTGAGAATTTATATTACTTTTCATTAGACAAATTCTTTTTTTTTGTTTTTGTTTTTTAAGAAGAAGTCTTGCTCTGTCACCCAGGCTGGAGTTCAGTGGTGTGACCTTGGCTCATTGCAACCTCTGCCTCCTGGGTTCAAGTGATTCTCCGGCCTCAGCTCCAGAGTAGCTGGGATTACAGGCACCTGCCACCATGTCTGGCTAATTTTTTGTATTTTTAGTAGAGACGGGGTTTCACCATGTTGGCCAGGCTGATGTTAAACTCCGGACCTCAAGTGATCCACCCACCTCGGCCTCCTAGAGTGCAGGGATTATAGGCATGAGCCACAGTGCCTGGCCAACAAAGTATTCTTAACTCAGGTTAAGTTATCAGTTAACTTTTGCACATGAAAAGAAAGCTCATGTATTCATGGAACTATGATGATATGGAGAAATTACTCAGGGTAAGCCAGTGTGTGTGTAAAAATTACAACTGAAATTATAATTTTATGCAGTTAATGTTTATTCATGAATCTCCTGTTTTTGCTTTTAGGACATTCGGAAATTCTTTGGAGTAATACCAAGTGGAAAGAAACTTGTAAGTGAAACAGTAAAGAAGAGTGAGAAAACAAAGTCTGATGAAGAAACTTTAAAAGCAAAAAAAGGAATAAAGGAAATCAAGGTTAGTTTTCTGGATACAATTTTGCATTGTATGAAATGTAAAATAAGCTCAGTGCTTTTACTTTATATCTTGGGAAGCTTGAGAAAGTATAGCTTTCAACTCATTTAGCAGAGGAAGAGGAGGAGTAATGAGGCTATTCTTTCTTTTTCTCTCTCCCTCCCTCTCTCTCTCCATCTGTCCCTTCCTCCCTCCCTTCTCTCTCTTGTTTTTTAATTTTTGGTTTTCAGTAGTTTGACTGTGGCATACCTGAGTGTGATTTTTCTTGTGTTTATCGTGTTTTGGGTTTCTGAGATTCTTTAATCTGTAAATTTATATCTTTTATCAAAATTGGGAACTTTTTGCTATAATTTCTTAAAATATTTTTCTGCCTCATTTTTCTCTTTCTTGAGTTACAATTACATAAACGTTAGAGTTTTGATATTATCAGTCTTTTTTTCAGATTGAGTGCTTTCTCGTTTTCTGTCTTTAAGTTCATTGATTCTTCTTTTATCGCCAACTTGCTGTTAAGACTATCTAGTCAATTGTTATTTTAAATATTGTATTTTTCAATTCTAGAATTTTCATTTTCTTTTTCATAGCTTTAGTTTCTCTATGTCCTTGAGTGTAGTTATAGTAGCTGCTTTAAAATTCTTGTCTGGGCCGGGCGCGGTGGCTCAAGCCTGTAATCCCAGCACTTTGGGAGGCCGAGGCGGGTGGATCATGAGGTCAAGAGATCAAGACCATCCTGGTCAACATGGTGAAACCCCGTCTCTACTAAAAATACAAAAAAAAAAAAAAAAAAAAAAAAAATTAGCTGGGCATGGTGGCGCGTGCCTTTAATCCCAGCTACTCAGGAGGCTGAGGCAGGAGAATTGCCTGAACCCAGGAGGCGGAGGTTGCGGTGAGCCAAGATCGCGCCATTGCACTCCAGCCTGGGTAACAAGAGCAAAACTCTGTCTCAAAAAAAAAAAAAAAAAAAAATTCTTGTCTGCTAATTCTGACATCTGGGTTATATCAAGATTGGTCTTTATTAGCCGGACACGGTGGCTCAAGCCTGTAATCCCAGCACTTTGGGAGGCTGAGGCGGGCGGATCACGAGGTCAAGAGATCGAGACCATCCTGGTCAACATGGTGAAACGCTGTCTCTACTAAAAATACAAAAAATTAGCTTGGCATGGTGGCACGTGCCTATAATCCCAGCCACTCAGGAGACTGAGGCAGGAGAATTGCCTGAACCCAGGAGGCGGAGGTTGCGGTGAGCCGAGATTGCGCCATTGCACTCCAGCCTGGGTAATAAGAGCAAAACTCCGTTTCAAAAAAAAAAAAAAAAAAAAAAAAGATTGGTCTTTATTAAGTGCCTTTTGTCTTGATTCTTTGGATCATGTGTTAGTCAGTTCAGGCCATCATAACAAAATACTATAGAATTGATGGTGCTGGCTGATTAGGTGTCTGGTGAGGGCTGCTTTCCTGGTTTGTACATGGCTGCCTTCTTATGTCCTCATGTAACTTCTCTGTGTATGGGTGGAGAGAGAGATTGAGTACTCTGGTGGAAAAAGAAAAAGAGAGAGAGAGAGATTGAATGAGCAGTGTGGTGTCTGTTCTTTTTTTTTTTTTTTTTTTTAATTGCATTTTAGGTTTTGGGGTACATGTTATGAACATGCAAGATTGTTGCATAGGTACACACATGGCAGTGTGCTTTGCTGCCTTCCGTCCCCTCACCTGTATCTGTCATTTCTCCCCATGCTATCTCTTCCCACCTCCCCACCCCCCCGCCCCTCCCCCATTTCCCCCCAACGGACCCCAGTGTGTAGTGCTCCCCTCCCTGTGTCCATGTGTTCTCATTGTTCAACACCCGCCTATGAGCGAGAATATACGGTGTTTGATTTTCTGCTCTTGTGTCAGTTTGCTGAGAATGATGGTTTCCAGGTTCATCCATGTCCCTACAAAGGACGTGAACTCATCGTTTTTGATGGCTGCATAATATTCCATGGTGTATATGTACCACATTTTCCCTATCCAGTCTATCATCGTTGGGCATTTGGATTGGTTCCAGGTCTTTGCTATTGTAAACAGTGCTGCAATGAACATTCGTGTGCACGTGTCCTTGTAGTAGAATGATTTATAATCCTTTGGATATATACCCAGTAATCGGATTGCTGGGTCAAATGGGATTTCTATTTTTAGGTCCTTGAGGAATCGCCACACTGTCTTCCACAATGGTTGAATTAATTTACATTCCCACCAACAGTGTAAAAGTGTTCCTATTTCTCCACATCCTCTCCAGCATCTGTTGTTTCCCGATTTTTTAATGATCGCCATTCTAACTGGTGTGAGATGGTATCTCAATGTGGTTTTGATATGTGGTGTCTGTTCTTATAAGAATGCGAATCCTGTCAGATCAGAGCCCCACCCTTATTACCTTATTTATCCATAATTACTTGTTTAGAGGTTCCACCTCCAGGCTGGGGAAGCCACCCTGAGGGTTAGGGCTTCAACATGTGAATTTTGGGGACACAGACATTCAGGACATAACATTCCATCCATGGCCACCCAAAATGTATGTCCTTCTTGCATGCAAAATACATTCATTCCAATGTAACAGCCCCCAAATTCTTAACTCATTTCAGTATCAAGTCTGAAGTCCACAGTCTCATGTAAATATACTCCAAATCAGATATGGGTGAGACTTGAGGTATGAATCATCCTGAGGCAAAATTTCTCTCTAGCTGTGAACCTGTGAAACCAGATAAGGAATGTGCTTCTAAAATAATGATAGTAGAACAGGCATATAGGATAGACATTACCATTCTAAAGAGGAGAAATCAGAAGGAAGGGAGGGGTGATGGATCCCAAACAAGCCCAAAACCTAGCAAGGCAAATTCCATTAGAACTTAAGCCTTGAAAATAATCCTCTTTGGCTTGATGCTCTGCCCCCACGATCATAGGCGGCTGTCCTGCTGCTGCAGCTCTGCTGGGCCATCCTGCCCACAAGGCTTTGGGCGGTGGCTGTCTGATCTGTGGAAACCAAGCTCCATCATTTGAAGAGGTGGTTCTGATGGTTGATCTCTGAATTGTCTTTGGGGCCTTTCTTCCCTTTTCTTGAAGAATAGCCCTGTTGTCCTGTCACTGGAATCTCAGAAATCTGACAGCCTTCCTTCATTTTGTCCTTTCTCCATCCTCTTCAGTTCAAACTGACAATGTTTTTACTTATATAATCCCATAATCTCTTTATTAAGAGATACTCCAGCTACACTCTTGCTATTCTCTTTAGAACATGCTTTGTCTTTTCTTTTTTCTTTGAAACAGACTCTGGTGCCCAGACTGGAGTGCAGAGGCATGATCTCAGCTCACTGCAACCTCCGTCTTCCAGGTTCAAGTGATTCTCCTGCCTCAGCCCCCAGAGTATCTGGGCCTATAGTCGAATGCCACCATGTCTGACTAATTGTTTATATTTTTGATAGAGATGGGGGTTTCACCATAGTGTCCAGGCTGGTGTCAAACTCCTGACCTCAAGTGATTCGCCTGCCTTGGCCTCCCAAAGTGCTGGGATTATAGGCATCAGCCACCACGCCCAGCCCAGAACATGCTTTTTTGAAATATGGACAGGTTGAGAATTTTACAAATCTTCAAGTTACGGTCCCTTTTTGTTGAACAGTTTTTTCTTTAGTTCATCTCTTCCCTTTTGCATTTGACTACAAACAGTCAGAGGACTCAGGCCTCATCTTCAACACTTTGCTTTGAAATCTCCTCAGCTAAATATCTGATTTCATCGTTCACAAGTTTCGTCTTTCACAAAGCACTAGAACACAACTTGGCCAAGTTCTGTGCCACTTTAAAATAAGAATTGCCTTTCTTCCAGTTTCCAATAGTCTCTTTCTCATTTCCATCTAAAACCTTACAGCTTGGCCTTTAACATTCATATTTATTTATACCAACATTCTGTTCATAATGACGTATGTATTCTCTGAGAGGAAAGAGGCTTCTTTGATTGCTCTTCTCATTTCTTCGTCAACTTTCATTGGTATTACATTTAACATTCATATTTCTACCAGCAGTTCCTTTATTGCAGTCTAGGCTTTTTCTAGCATGTACCTTAAAACGTTTCTAGCCTCTACTCAATTCCGAAGTCACTTCTGTATTTTAGTTTGTTTTTTTTTTAACAATAGTACCCCGTTTCTTAGTACCAAAAGCTATGTTATACAGTCAGGGTTCTGCAGAGAAACAACCAATAGGATGTATGTGTATGTATACATAGAGAGATTTATTACAAAGAATTAGTAGAAAGAGCTGATGTTAGCTGGGTGTGGTGGCTCACGCCTGTAATCTCAGCACTTTGGGAGGCTGAGGCAGGTGGATCACCTGAGTTTGGGAGTTCAAGACCAGTCTGACTAACATAGAGAAACCTCGTCTCTACTAAAAATACAAAAAATTAGCCAGGCCTGGTGGTGCATGGCTGTAATCCCAGCTACTCGGGAGACTGAGTCAGGAGAATTGCTTGAACCTGGGAGGCGGAGGTTGTGGTGAGCTGAGATCATGCCATTGCACTCCAGCTTGGGCAACAAAAGTGAAACTCCGTCTCAAAGGAAAAAAAAAAGAGCTGATGTTTTAGTTGGAGTCCAAAGGCAGGAAGAAAGTGTCCCAGAGACGTCCCAGCTCTAAAGCAGTCAGACAGGAGGAATTCTGTCTCATTCAGGAGAGGGTTAGCCTTTGTTCTTTTGAGGCCTTCAGCTGATTAGATGAGGCTTAATGCCATCAGGGAGGGCAATCTGCTTCACTTAATCTGTTGATTTAAATATTAAGCTCATCCAAAAACATCTTGTGCTGAAACACCCAGTATGATGTTTGATGAAATATCTGGACATCTTGTGGTTCAGTCAGGTTTACACATAAAATTAACCTCCACAGGTCACCGTTCCTCTTTCTTTGTATGTTCTAGTTATTTGGGATTTATCTTGGACATTGTGAATGATGCAGTATAGAAACTTTGTATCTTGTTATATTCTTTCAAAGAGTGTTAATTCTTTTGGTTTATCAGGCATTGAACTTGGCTGTACTCATGCTCTAAACCAGGCGTCCCCAAACTACGGCCCGCGGGCCGCATGCGGCCCTCTGAGGCCATTTGTCAGGCCCCCCGCCGCACTTCAGGAAGGGGCACCTCTTTCACTGGTGGTCAGTGAGAGGAGCACAGTATGTGGCGGCCCTCCGACGGCCTGAGGGACGGTGAGCTGGCCCCCTGTGTAAAAAGTTTGGGGACACCTGCCTAAACTCTTGTCTCCCTTGTAATGGGCAGCAGCCGAAATCTTTATTCAATTTTTTAAACCTTAGCTAAAGCACTAGGAATTGTTCCACACATGTATAGTTCAGGAGATGGCCAGAGATTTGGGTAAGGTTTACAGGCAGAATTTGGGATTCCTTTCTGTGCCTTTTTCCTTTCTTTGATACCTTCTTCTCTTACTTTTGAGTTGTTGCAGTTGATTCTGACTCTGTCCTTGATCCAGTGGTATATGTCAATTATAATTCCTTACTTCTTCCATTTTCTTGCACCCTAGTAGATTGTTCTTATGTTTTCGAAGTTGTTTTTTTTTTAAACAGAGTCTCGCTCTGTTGGAGTCTCGACCAGGCTGGAATGCAGTAGAATGATCTTGGCTCACTGCAACCTCTGCCTCCTAGGGTCAAGCAATTCTCCTGCCTCCGCCTCTTGGAGTAGCTGGGATTACAGGTGCCTGCCGCCATGCCTGGCTAATTTTTGTATTTTTAGTGGAGACAGGATTTCATAATGTTGGCCAGGCTGATCTCAAACTTTGACTTCAAGTGATCTGCCCACCTTGGCCTCCCAAAGTTCTGGGATTACAGGGGTGAGCCACCATGCCTGGCCTTTTGAGGTTTTATTACAATGGATAGAAATAGTTTCTATTTCTACCTTGTAATTGATTATAATCAGTTTTTTCACTGTCTGCTTTCTGAGAAAATTTGAATATGTTAGAAATGTGATGTTTACAAAATATAAATAATACCTTTTGCATTGGTTTTATTTAGTTTTCTAATAGGCATTGGTTAGTGGTGGGCCACTAGCTTAGCATTTATGCCAGTTTCTGTCTTTTCATTTTCAGGAAGCACTTGCCTTGTCTTATCTGATACCCTTTTATTCTTTGCTGTATGCATATGTTAGTGTTGAAGGTGGAGCTGAATAATAATAGAGCTTTTTCTATAATTTCTTTTTTTCCCACCGTGGTACAGTTATTGTCTGGCCTATTTTTAGCCCAGTAAGGGTATTACTTACAGTTAGGACTGGATAATACTTTGCTGTGCATTGTAAGATGTTTTGTAGCATTCTGGATCTACCTGTTAGATGACAGTGAACCTCCCTTACCGAATTCGTGACAAGTAAAATTGTTTCTAGACATTGACAAATGTCTCCTGGGGGCGGGGGTGCAAAATTGCCCCTGGTTAAAAAGACTGAGCCCAAGAAAAAAGGATAATTATATAGGCTTCTTTAAGTTCTAATTATGCTGTGATGTTTTTAGGTAAATAGCTCCCGTAAAGAGGATGATCTCAAACAAAAGCAACCGAACAAGAAAAAGAGGATCATCTATGATTCAGGTAATATTTCTTCTGAGAGCTTTAAAGTTTTAAAGTTATTATATATCCCTTAGAATAGGGCTTTCTAAACTATGTTCTGAGGCTAGGTGTGGTGGCTCACACCTGTAATCCCAGCACTTTGGGAAGCCAAAATGGGCAGATCGCTTGAAGGTCAAGAGTTCGAGACCAGCCTGGCCAACATGGTGAGACCCTGTTTCTACTAAAATTACAAAAATTAGCTGGGTGTGGTGGCACGTGTCTGCTATCCCAGCTACTCGGGAGGCTGAGGCATGAGAATTGCTTGAACCCCAGAGGCAGAGGTTGCAGTGAGCCAAGGTCACCACTGCACTCCAATCTGGGTGACAGAATGAGACTTTGTCTCAAAAAATAAAAAAATAAAATAAAAAAATAAAAATACATAAAATATGTTCTGAGACACATAGCTCTCTGTGATGTTAATAAGTGTTGTGAGAAGAGGGCTGTATGCTCAAGTAAAATTTCAAACAATTTCATTTTACTATAGAACTTACCAGAACCAAAATGTGTTTGTATTATAGATTCCTTCAGAAAGCATTAGAGTATGCAGCATTTGTCCAACTTTTTTTGAATGTGATATATGTGTTTTAATTTAATTTAGTTAATTTACTTAGAGATAGTCTTGGCCTGTTGCCCAGGTTGGAGTGCAGTGGTATGATTTCGGCTTACTGCAACCTCTGCTTCCTGTGTTCCAGTGATTCTTGTGCCTCAGCCACCCCAGTAGCTGGAACTACAGGTATGCACCACCATGTCCAGCTAATTTTTGCATTGTTAGTAGAGATGGGAGTTTTACCATGCAGCCCAGGGTGATCTCAAACTCCTGGCCTCAAGCAATTCACTTGGCCTCTCAAAGTATTGGGATTACAGACATGGGCCTCTGCACCCAGCCCTATTATTTTAAAAAAATTCTTGTATTTATTTTCTAGTTGAGGTTGTTGGAAGTTAAATTTGAAAAATAGTGCCTTAGAATACTGTTTTTAAAGCAAAGATCGAAAATTTAATTTTTGTGCTTTATTGAAAGATCTGGCTTTTTTGGATTGCATTTAAAAAGAAATAAACACAATTGAAAGGCTTTTCTTTGAATGTAATTTTAAAATAGGGAACATGAATTTTTTTGCATGTCTTTTATGATACACAAAATGATGATAGAATTCAGAAAGTTTCAGGTTTTGCTTTTGTGGAGATCTGGTGTGAATTAATTCTCTCTGTCTGTTTTATTTTTATCTGGTGTGAATTTTTTTTTTTGAGACAGTTTCGCTCTGTCACCCAGGCTGGAGTGCAATGGCATGATCTTGGCTCACTTCAACCTCTGCCTCCCGGGTTCATGCTTTTCTGCCTCAGCCTCCCAAGTAGCTGGGATTACAGGTGGCTGCCACCATGCCTGGCTAATTTTTGTAGTTTTTAGTAGAGATGAGGTTTCACCGTGTTGGCCAGGCTGATCTTGAACTCCTGACCTCAGGTGATCTTCCCGCCTCAGCCTCCTGAAGTGCTGGGATTACAGGCATGAGCCACTGTGCCCAGCCTTCTGGTGTGAATTCTTAAAGTAAAAAATGTACCTGAAGAAGCATTTGTGGATTGTCAAGATTTTCACAGTATTATCAAAGGTTCTGAATCCCAAACGTACTTAAGTGTTCACTTTGTGCTTTTTACTGCTCTATATTGTAAATAATTTGAAAGAAGTGTCTCTCTTCCCCGGAATTTTGTTTGTTGGGAAACTGGAAATTTGTTTGAAACAGTTTACTACAGTGTGGCAGGATTTATAAATGCAGGGTCGAGGGGAAGAGGAGGGACACTAAAGTTCATGAAACATGTGTTTTATACCAGGTACTATGCCAGACACTCACACTTTGTTCCTGATTTATATTTAAGTGTCCTGGGAGATTAGGCTGTGGCCCCAAAAGATATACACAGCCTAATTCTTAGAACCCATGACTGTATTAGGTTATATGGCAAAGGGAAATAAAAGTTATAGATGGTGTTAAGATTGCTAATCAGATGACCTTGAAAATAGGGAGATTAGGCCAGGCTCGGTGGCTCATGCCTGTAATCCCAGCACTTTTGGAGGCCGAGGTGGGCGGATCACTTGAGGTCAGAAATTCCAGACCAGCCAGGCCAACATAGTAAAACCTTCTCTCTACTGAAAATACAAAAATTAACTGGGTGTGGTGGCATGCGCCTGTAGCCTCAGCTACTCGGGAGGCTGAGGCAGGAGACTTGCTTGAACCTGAGAGGTGGAGGTTGTAGTGAGCTGAGGTAATGCCACTGCACTCCAGCTCGGGCAACAGAGCGAGGCTCCATCTTAAAAAGGAGAAAAAAAAAAATAGGGAGATTATCTTGGATTATTTGGGTGGACTCAGTAGTCACAAGGAATAGGGAGGCAGAAGAAGGGTTTAGAGAGCAAGATTAACTGTGAAGAAGGTTAGAGGATCTGGGAGATAGCAGCAACATGAGGGCTCTCACTTGATGTTGCTGGCATTGAAGATGGAAGGGTCCTTGAGCCAAGAAATGCTGGCAGCCACTAGAAACTAGAAAAGGCAAAGAAAATTCTTTCTTAGAGTATCCAGAAAGGAACATACCCCTGCTGCTACCTTGACTGGCCCAGTGAGACCCATATTGGCCATCTACCCTCCAGAACTGGAAGATAATAAATTTAGTGGCTTAGTTGTTTTAAGACACTTAAGTTTGTGGTCATTTATTACAGCTGCAATAGAAAACTAATACATAGGCTTAACACTGAGTAAAAGTAACATGTGAGAATTCACAGAAGACATGTGCCTTGAAAAAGACCTTGAGGCATCAGTTCACCATGACTACTTTAAAAATGCACTATAATAGTTCCTTTTAAAGTTTTGTTTTATTTTTCTTTCACATACAGACTCAGAGTCAGAGGAGACACTGCAGGTAAAAAATGCCAAAAAGCAACCAGAAAAAACGCCAGTGTCTTCTAAACCCGGTAACATTTCACGGCAGGATCCTGTTACATGCATTTCAGAAACAGGTAAGGTTACATTGTGGTATGTGAGATGCAGTGTGTGTTAATGTTCTTGAGTTCTTTTGTTGGTGTCTAAGTGTACTTCTTCACCATGAATGGAATTTCTACTGCCTTTTTGCTTTGTTGAGTTACATTTATCAGAGAAGGCTGCGATCATCTTTGGCGTTTCCTGTGGATTAAGGATCAGTTACAGGGAAATTGGCTCTTGGAATTTTTTTTTAAAGTGCTCTATATTTAATCATATACGTTGAAGCTTAATCTTGAGTCACATATTAAAATAGTATTGGGTTGTTTTGGAACTACTTTTTTAATGTAAGTTTTTTATCTGGCATGCTAAAGCCATAATCTAAGTGTATGGTGATTATTCACATTATGATTTATTTAGCATAGATGTGAGTTGAATTCCTTGTATTCTCTGGTGGCACTAAAAAATTAAGTATTGGTTTTTTAAAAAAGATTGTTTTGTACTTAAATTTATTTCTGCTAGATCTGTTTTAAGAGTAATCAAAGTGCAAAGGACATTTATAAAGAATTGTGTGCTAATCTTAAATATTTTGTCACCTAATTAATTGTTACAGGGATACTGTTCTTTTTGAGACAGTCTCACTCTGTCGCCCAGGCTGGAATGCATGGCATGATCTCAGCTCATTGCAGCCTTCGCCTCCCAGGTTCAAGCGGTTCTCCTGCTTCAGCCTCCTGAGTATCTGGGATGACAGGCAGGTGCCACCACGCCTGGCTAATTTTTGCATTTCTAGTAGAGAAGGGGTTTCACCATGTTGGTCAGGCTGGTCTCGAACTCCTGACCTCGTGATCTGCCTGCCTTAGCCTCTCAAAGTACTGGGATTACAGGCATGAGCCACTGAGCCTGACTGGATACTGTTCTTTTATGTAAGGATTCCAGAGTTATATTGTCATCCTAGAAAAAAAACTCAGATTTAGTGGTGAAATCATTTTTATTGTAATGTTGTTAACCCTTAGAGGAGACCATACTAGAATAATATGGGAAGATGTACAGGAAGTGCCAAACCCAGTGCCTGACACATATAGTTTGCAGGCAAAAGGAAAAAAATAAAAAGAAAAACAAAATCCATAGGTGAACTTTGTAAGTTATATGAAACATTTGCTGATGAAATTGTTTCAGAATATCAAAGACAAAATATAAGTGATATGAACATATTTTTTGGAAAAGTTTTAGTAAACTGAGATGTTTCTTTGTTATGGGCAGGTGGCTGATTGACTCTTAACCTTTTTGTGTTGTTGCTAAATATCTGCTCAGGCACATTGTGCAAACGAACTCTTGAGAGGCTTCCCTTTACCTCTGGCTACTTTTGTGAAGTTTTGAATATGTGGGAGGGGAAGAGTAAGAACTGTATGGTGATAGGTTTGTTATGTAACTGAAGGTGGTGTGATCAGCCAGTGACACCCTGAAAAACGTCAAAGTTAGTGTGCAGCCAGCCATGGCCTTCAACTGTGGATCAAGGCTGTTGTTATCTTTCGATTTTAAGTAAACAAAAAGGTCAGACAATTTAAGCTGTGATCACAGATTTTCTTTCACATGGAACTGTTTATTTCAGAGAAGGAATTTTTTTCTTTCTGTATCGAATCATTCATTAAGATGAGCAATTTTTGAATGTTATTTTCTGAAGAGATACCCAGCTTTTTATCTGAACTTTTAATGAACATTAGGCAGTATTTGTGTCATTTTGCTGGTAGCTGTTGTACATGTGAAAGTAAACATTGTCTTCTTGTTTTAGCTAAAAAACTTGGGATGTGATGTACCTATCTAAGGTGGTGTTCAGTATTATGCATTATTCTGTTGTTTTCTTAGAATTGAGATGTTGGGAAGAAGCTATCTTTATTATTACCTGTTTTTTCATATTTTATTGTTTGAAATGATAGGTGAATGGGAGGAAGGTAGCCTTTTCCTCCATATAAGAGAATGAGACTAAAAAAGTCCACAATAAGATTGGCATAATAAAATCACAAATATAAGCGTTTCAAAAAAGAAAAGTACAGCTTTTCAAGCACTGGAAAATCCTTGACCTTAAAGTAATACTTTCATTACTCTTTAAACTAAAACCATGCTTTTCAATATTAGGTCATAAATATTTTTGTCTATATTGCCAGTATAAGGTTTAATAAATGTGTGTGTGTGTGTGTGTGTGTGTGTGTGTGTGTGTAATAGAATTGGGCAATACCTAATTCCATAAAATAGAATGAATGTTCCCAATATTTGTCTAATAGTTTAACAATAAAAATTTGAATAAAAACCTGTATTGTTTATGTGGAGATTGGAGCTTTTTGTGGAAAAGTATCATATGACATGATTCAGTTTTAAAAAACCTGTTAATTCCAAAAGATATAATTTTTTCTTCATTATTTCTTACTTCTCTTATCTTTTGTACTCTGATTTCACAAACAACCTTTGGTTCTATTGGCATTTTTCTTGCAGCATAGCATATATACTGTTTAAAAGCATGGCCCCAGTTAATCTTTACTTAACTTTCCTTGTGTTTTAGTGTACTTATATGTAAAATGGAGACTTTACTAGTATCTACATCAGCTGCCTTTGTGACAATCAAATGAGATAATCCTTGAAAAGCATTTAAAATAGGGTCTGACTTAGGATCTAAAATAGTAAATGCTCAATAAGTATTAAATGTTATTCTTAAGTTTTGACTCTATTATAAGCCTACATCTGCCTTTAAAGACATTTGGTATTTGTTTAGATACTTAGGGCTTTCTGTTTATTTTGTAACTGAGCTTTAGAAATTTGGAAATGATATTTGACTCACTTATGTTATGGATTTGTGTGGTCCAGTATGGGAACTACTAGTTATTTGTGGCCATTGAGCACTTGAAATGTGCTTAGCCTGAATTGAGAATGCTGTAAATGTAAAATACAGATTTTACACAGCAGAGGAAACAATCAGCAAAATAAAATTACAGCCTACAGTTTGGGAAAAAATATTTGCAAATCATATATCTGCTAAAGGGTTGGTACCTAAAATATATAAAGAATTCATACAATTCAACAGTAGAAAAACAAACAAATTAAAAACTGGGCAAAGAGCACTTTTATACATTCTCCAAAGAATGCATAAAAGTGGCCAACAGGTATATGAAAATGTGCTTATATCATTAATCCTTAGGGAAATGCAAACCATTGGGATGGTTATTATCAGAGTAAAGAGATGACAAATATTATTCAGGGTGTGCAGAAAAGGGAACCTTGTACACCGTTGCTGGGAATGTAGATTGGTGTAGCCATTATGGAAAATAGTATGGAGAAGCCCAGTGAAATTAAAATAAAGCCACCATATGACCCAGCGATCTCTCTTCTGAGCATATACCTAAAGGAAGTGAAATCACCACCTTGGAAAGTTATCTGCACTCTGTATTCATTGCAGCATTATGTACAATAGCCAAGATTATGGAGACAGCCTAAGTGTCTGACGGTGGATGGATGAAGGAATTGTGGTATATATGTTAATGGAATATTACAGCAGATACATGGGATGAACGAGTCCAGAGATCTAGTGTATAACATGAGGACTATAGTGAATAAAGTTTACTGTATTTGAGATTCCTGCTAAATGAGTACATTTTAGTTGCTCTTGCCACAAAAATAAAAAAGAGTAACTGTGTGAGATGATGGATATGTTAATTTGCTTCACTATAGTAATTGTTTTACTATCTATATATCCCCTAGCATCATGTTGTATACTTTAGATATATACAATAAAATTTATTTTAAAGGCTGAGTGCGGTGGCTCAGGCCTGCATTCCTAGCACTTTGGGAGGCCGAGGCAGGCGGATCACTTGAGGTCAGGAGTTTAAGACCAGGCTAGCCAACATGGTGAAACAAATACAAAAATTAGCTGGGCATGATGGCAGGTGCCTGTAATCCCAGCTACTCTGGAGGCTGAGGCAGGAGAATTGCTTGAACCCGTGAGGCGGAGGCGCGGTGAGCCGAGATGGTGCCATTGCACTCCAGCATGGGTGACAGAGTGAGCCCCCCCCAAAAAAAAAAATTATTTGTAAAAACACAGATTTCAAAAACTTCCTACACAAAAAAGGCAAACTACCTTGTTAATTTTTTGTTACTGATACCATTTTAAAATGCTAATAATTTGCATCTATTGGTTTAGATAAAATATGAAGTTAAAATTAATTTCACTTATTTCTTTCTACTTTTAAAAATGTGGCTATGAGAAAATTTGAAATTTTATATGTGGCTTGCATTTTATTTCTATTGCATAGTGCTTTATAAACAATGAAAAACAGATTTAGGAAAAATGTAGGTTTCAAGTATTTTTGCTTATATTGTTATATAGCTACCTTTTTAGACTATTGTTATACAGATTTTTAGGCTTTCCGTTTCACTCCAGGAGAAATATTTTTCATCACCTTGATTAAATCTGTCTTCTAGGATTTATTGATTTTTAAAAACTAATTTAGCCACATTAATTTCCCAAGTTACAGGAAAAGGAAGGAATTGCTTATAAATATCTTTGTAGCCAACTATTGACTCTAGTAAAATGTTCTTCAAGGTTGGTAAAAACCCAAATACTTGTTGTACTGGGTAAATATATTTACTTTTATCTGTTTAATGAAGTGAGAGACCTTGAGTCTTGTTTGGCAAAGATTGACCTTTTGTTATGGTTTCATCATGGCCTGCTGTTTGATCGAAAATGGTGGGGGTTTTTCCTGTCTTGAATTGTTTGACTGGTAATTTTAATTGTGCACATAATTCCTGAGGCAGTTAGTGCTCCTGAAGTTATAATTATTTGAGGAGTGTTAAACGTGAAAAAAATTGGCGATGTTGTGTTCTCTAGGTTACAGGTTACCATGTAATAACACTGACTTGTGATTTTCGAACAAGCAGCAGAAAATATTCCTGGGGATGTGTGTAACATTCTCTTTGCTAACTTTTAGAGACATACAGTTTTGTATTTCAGACAAATAGGTATAGATTCTGTATATGATAGAGAGCTTCTCTTAAATGTTTTCAGGGAAACCTAGAATGATTAAGGCAGAAAATTTCCTTCAAGTGAGCATTATATTTCTTTGATTATACTTGTTCAAAAATTAATATTAATTTGTACACTGAAATTCTGCATAAAAAATAAATTTAGAATTTTGAAGATGAAGTATTTAAATTAATATTATTTTAAATTAAGTAAATGTTTCATTCCCTCATCCAGCTTTACACACACACACACACACACACACACACACTCGAGTAGCATCTTATAGAGCTTGCCTTTTCATAACTTAATGCCCTACCTCTCTCTTCTTCCTTCCCTCCCAGTAGAAGAATCCAGTAGATCTTTAGATGTCTTTCATACACTTATTTTTTCATGTCATTTAGTTTTATATCTTCTACAGATTTGATAGATTTATCTTTGTGTTTCTTCCTGAATCATTATTAAAATTTTTTAGCATTAAGGGACAAATAAAGTTGTTTCAGAATTTGCTTTGAATCATCATCAGTACCCTGGATATAGCTGTTTAGTTTTTTATGAATAGCTGTCTATTTACTTACGAATCTTAGTAATGACTATTATTTTGTATTTCTCTATCTTGACATAAATCAGTGTTTCTCAACCAAGAGTGATACTGCCTTCTGGGGGACCTTTTGCAATATCTGCAGACATTTTTGGTTGTCACAATTGGGGGATGCTATGGCATGTGATTGGTAGAGGCCAGGTATGCCGCTAAGCATACTACAATATATAGGACAGAGAGTTACTTGGCTTAAAATGTCAGTAACGTGAAGGTTAGAAACCCTGCCATACTCTTACCAGAAGAGAATTTGGTAGATATCTTAAGTACAGATGTCTCTTGTTTTTAGTATTCATTTAGTCTGATAACTCATGGAGTAAATGAAGGCTTAGGCCTTGAGTTATTCTCAGTGAGCTCTTGTCCACTTCAGTTGAGTGCCATATACTGGTCTTGACCTGTTTATGATGTTACTGCATAGCATTGTCACTAAACCTGTCATCTTCTGTAGTTCTGTGGTTGCAGATTTTCCTTTCTCTCTCTCTCTCTCTCTCTCTCTCTCTCTCTTTTTGAGATAGAGTCTTGCTCAGTTACCCAGGCTGTAGTGTAGTGGCGAGATCTCGGCTCATAGCAACCTCCACCTCCTGGGTTCAAGCAATTCTCCTGTCTCAGCCACCTGAATAGCTGGGATTACAGGTGTGTGCCATCATCCCTGACTAATTTTGTATTTTTAGTAGAGACAGGGTTTCACCAGGTTGGTCAGGCTGGTCTTGAACTACTGATCTCAGTTGATGTGCTCACCTTGGCCTCCCAGAGTGCTGGGATTGCAGGTGTGAGCTACCATGCCTGGCCCTTTCTCTTTTTTGACAATTAGGACTTCACTTCTTCTCTTTAATCTTCAGGGACTTCTATTTTTATATGATGATTCAAAGGTCACTGATAGTGCTTTAGCAATTTTATCTGCAAATGCACATATGTGTGACAGCTAGATGCTTTCTTATAAATCTTTTCTACTAATTTGTTCTTCAGTTCTCTTTTATTAGTGTATATTATGAGACCTGAAAAAAATTAAGTGGCGTATGGAGAGGAAGGAGATTTGATAAGGGCAGAGTAAATAATGAGACACTAAGATTTTTGAGGTTCCGAAGCATCTTTGGAAATTAACAGACTGTTCTGGAGACATGTACTTTGCTGTCAGGCACTTGTGAAACTGAGAGACATAGGACTGTATTCCATAATGCCAAGGAAGTAGGATTGTGTTATGAAAATATCGTTAAGTACTAATAATATACAATATAATATATAATAAAATAATATACAAATGATTTCTACTTGGCTTTCATACTCAGACCAGCACTGTTCTCTCCTCTTTTGTGGGGAAGATATGTGAAGGGCACTGGGGAAATTGCATGCGGAATCACTTCCTTAACTCTGTGGCCAGGCAGGTTTCCTTCTGTTGCCTGTTTTATGCCTTAGAATTTTAAGAAGCTCTGGGTAATACACTTGTGGCCAACCGTCCAGGCCTCTCCCCTACTTTTTCTTATTTAGGCATTCCAGTAGACTTGTTACCTGTGTGGTGGATAACATCACATTTTAAGCCAATACTTTTTTTTCTTATTTGTCATTACTCAGCTACCTCACTAGACCCCACAAATTATAAAATAAGGTTTATTTAAAAAAAATAACTGACTATTTGATTCTAAGAGGATTCATTTGTAGTGAATCATGAGATCTCTGGTTTCTTTTTTTCTTTTTTTTTTTTTTTAAGATGGAGTCCGGCTTTGTTGCCCAGGCTGGAGTGCAATGGCACAATCTTGGCTTACTGCAACCTCTGCCTTCTGGGTTCAAGGGATTCTCCTGCCTCAGCCTCCCAGGTAGCTGGAATAACAGGCCCGGCCACCACACCTGGCTAGTTTTTTTGTATTTTTAGTAGAGATGAGGTTTCACTGTGTTAGCCAGGATGGTCTCCATCTCCTGAGCTCGTGATCTGCCCGCCTTGGCCTCCTAAAGTGCTGGGATTACAGGTGTGAGCCACTGTCCTGGGCCCGAGATCACTGGTTTCTTGATTGAAGATGAGCAGTCTTAGAAGTTTTATTTTATTATGCCAGTAAGTATAGAGTGTCTGATTCACCACATAAATGGGTAAAAGTGGTATGTTTAGTTTCTTTTCCATCCACTTAATTACACCAGTATTTATTGAAGGCTTGGCACATATATGAACCTTTTTCTGCCTCTAAAACCAAAATGACAGTTTAGATTTTTGACTCAAGGAAATATTGAAAAGAAGCTTTATAGAAAAAGGCTTTAAACACCTTGATTCTTATTTTAGTTTTTGAGTTGTTGCTAAATAAATTATTTTTAATTTCTGTAACTGAATCTCTTCATTAATTTGCTTTTTGTATATTCTAGACCAAAGAAAAGAAAATCACAGAATTAGAATTCAGAGATCTGTTTGGAAAGACTAGATTCTTAGCAGTATGAATTCCAGAATTAGATTTTTTTTCTTCTTATAAATACATTTTTGTATTTTAATTTATTTTTATTATTCTTCTAGATAAATGAATGTATCTAACTTAGAATGTCAAAACAATCTTCTCTGCCAGGCAATTCCTCTGCTGTGTGTAGGATAATGTGATAATGCTAGTTTGTGTGGTTGTTGGTACCACATTTGAGGTTATGTTGTCTATAAATAAAAATAAATGGTGTTTTTAACAAGAGGACAGATATCCTAGAGGGAAATTCTAAGTGTTCAATTGTCCATGATTTTTAACCAATTCTCCTCTATTTGACTTAGATCTGTTTATCATCATTTTATTCTAAGTTTCTAGGGAGAAGAGAACATAGTTTGCCTTTGGCTTCCTATGAGGCGGAATCCAATTTAAGCTTATTAGAAAACAAGAACAAATGTTAAAAAAGAAGAAAAACTACAATTTTATTTGGAATGTTTCATCTCTATACGTTGTGTAGGGTTGTAAAATATTTATTTTATATGCAGATCCTCACAGCAACACCTGTTAAGTCACTGTTTCAAGTAGCTAGTTGCATCCTTGGCCTGTTTTGTCTTCTTTCCATAATATATTGGTATAGCCTTTAAAATGTTGAGGGCTTAAGACAACTAGTTTAGAAGATATAGTAGAAAAACAGTAGGACTACTTGTTCTTCAAGTTTTCTGGTTTCATCAAGGCAAGATGACAGGGTTTTCAGATATGCCTGTGGCTTATCAGATACCCATTATAGAATAAATATGAAATTCTTTCTATTTGTGAGAAATATCTCAATGCTTAGGATCATGAATTTACTTTTTTTCATGATAGTTATTCTCATAACTGTAAGGAGTAGGGGGACATTGACAAATCAGGGGGCACTAAGTATTAAAGCAAGGGAGCCAGTCCTTGGGAATTACCCTCCTTTTTTCTTTTCATAACTGTGTTTTACTAGAGTTACTTGTACCTTCAAAGGGACCTGAAGAACTGTTAATTTGTAGTTAAAAGAGAAAAAGGAGCCTTATTTGCAATTTTTGTTTAACACAATGAAAACATACTTGAAGTATCTTGTAGAACACTCCCATATTTTTCCTTTGGAGATCCATGTTTAATTGCATTTTTACTCAAATTATAAAAACGCTTATAAAATTATGCCTGTGTTTAGGTATAGTATACTTTTTTGACCTATAGCTTGAAGACACTGCTTAATTTAAATTCATGTATTCAGTCAGAGAAGGGCTCTGTTACCCTCCACTATTGTAAAGAGATCTCTGGTAGAGGAGGCTTATGACAAGAACCTCCCCTTATAGGGGTGATATTTATACCTATAACATTAGGGTGCACATAAAAGAACAGAGTGATGCATTTTGTTTTTTTGACAGCTTAATTTTGCTGTTTTCATGAGGTTTTTTTTGTTTTTTTAATTTTTTTAGCCTTGAAATTTGGGCTTATTTTCTTCATGGTTGCATGAGTCCATTGTATAGTTAGACCATAATTTATGTGAATCTTTTCTTGATTTCAAACATTTCAGTTGCTTACACTTTCCATGTTGCTAGTAGTGTGATGACTAGACTATATTTATATGTAAATATTTGCCATCACCTCTGATTATCTCCAAGAGTTACTATGCTAAAGGATATGAACTTAAGGTTCTGGATATGTTCTAACAAATTGCTTTCTAGAAAAGTTACACTGATTTACACTTTTATAATTAGTGTTTTTATTAGTACAAACTCATTACATTTTCACCAACATTGTATATAATATTTAAAAAAAAACCTATATGGCTCTTCATAGAGTCATAAAATTGTGGAGGGGAAAAATCTTGAGTTTGTTTGGTCCAGCATTTTACAGAAGACCACAGTGAAACCCAGATGATTAATTAAAATAAAAATAGTAAGTCAAACTCAGGTTAGAATTTTAGTTTTCTAGACTTCTGGTTCAGCATTGTTTTTACCAGAGAATACTACTTTTATTTATTGAATGGCTGTTAACATGGTGAGGTGTCACACTGGGCACTTAGCCTTTAAAAGTTTGTCTTAGTTTATTTTATTTGTAGAGATGAGGGTCTCACTCTTTTGAACTCTTGGGGTCAAGTGATCCTCCTGTCTTGGCCTCCCACAGTGCTGGGATTATAGGCATAGGCCACCAGGTCCAGCCCTTTAAGAAAAATTTAATCTTTCCAGTAACCTAAATGTTGAGTGGCTTGAAACTGTTTTACTATTCATAGAGAAGGCGATGTAAGGAGGAAATATGGTCAGTCTTTAGATGCTGAATGTGTAAAAAGTAGATATACTTTTTCTCCCTTTACAGAGGATAGATTAAGGAAAGTAGATGGAGTTAACAGGAAGTATTTTGACTTAATATAAAGAAAAACTTTCCTAAGCAGTACAATATTTTGCTATTCACTAAAGGAAGAGGGTGAATTAACGTCGCTCAATTTTGAAAGTATTTAAGCCTAGTCTAATTTTTTTGTTAGGAATGTGGAAAATGGGGTCTATGTATTGAATAAGGAGGTAAGACTAATTGACTAAAGATAATTTATTATAAAGTTCTTGGCATGAAGTTTAATGTTCAATAATAATAACTTATTAATAATAAATGATAACATGACATCTTTGAAGCCAGCAACAGAATAGCAGAGATGCTGATAAAAAATGAGCAGAAGTGAACAAAGAAGAGTGGAGAGGAGAGAAAAACTAAAGCACTGATTCTGAAAGCTAAGTGGTCAGAGAGTTCTAGGATGTAGTTAATTTGTTGTAAAACATTAGATGGAGAAAAGGGTGTATTAGTCTGTTTTCATGCTGCTGATAAAGACATACTTGAGACTGGGAAATTTATAAGAGAAAGAGGTTTATTGGACTTACAGTTCTACGTGGCTAGGGACCTCACAATCATGGTGGAAGGTAAAAGGCATGTCTCAAGTGGTGGCAGACCAGAGAAGAGAGCTTGTGCAGCGTAACTCCCGTTTATAAAACCATCAGATCTCGTGAGACTTATTCACTATCATGAGAACAGCATGTGAAAGGTCTGCCTCCATGATTTAAAAACCTCCCGCTGGGTCCCTCCCACAACACGTGGGAATTCAAGATGAGATTTGGGTTAGAGACACAGTCAAACTGTACCAAAAGGTATGAAGAAAACATGAAAACTGGCCAGGTGTGGTGGCTCATTGCCTGTAGTCCCAGCACTTTGGGAGGCCGAGGCGGGCGGATCTCAAGGTCAGGAGTTTGAGACCATCTTGGTCAACATGGTGAAACCCTGTCTCTACTAAAAATACAAAAATTAGCTGGGCATGGTGGCACATGCCTGTAATCCCATCTACTTGGGAGGCACCGAGGGAGAAGAACCGCTTGAACCTGGGAGGTGGAGGTTGCAGTGAGCTAGGATTGCGCCACTGCACTCCAGCCTGACAACGGAACGAGACTCTGTCTCAAAAAAAAAAAAAAAAAAAAGACCTGAAAACTACCCATATTTCCCTAATTAAAAGATAAAAATTGTTAACGTTTTATTATTTTCAGATTTTAGACTGTAAATTTAAAAGTTATATATATAGACTGTCATTAAACATACTGTTATGTCATCTGCTTTTTTCACCTAATAAACATATGAATATATTTCTATCAGTAAATACGAATATTCATTATAATTTTTATATTTGCAGAGATTTCGTTACATGGTTGAATATATATATTAATAGATACTTAGGTTATTTGTTTTCCCACATTATAAATAACGCATCTCTCTATTTGTATTCCCATTATTATAGTTGAAGCCATCTTGCCTACATGGTCATTTAATGTTTGCCTTCCTCTTTTATTGCAATCTGTTCTCCATAGTAGTTGATCTTACCGACTCAGCTCTGGAGTTTTCTGTCATATTGCTTATAAGCACGGCTAGGTGTAGTGGAAATGGAATGTTAGTATTTTTGGCATTTTTCAGGTGGAGGGAAACTAGTAGAGCACCATAATTTCACAGAGATAATTTAAGTTTTTCTTTCTCCATTAAGGGACTTCCTCTTGCCCAGAAGTACAATTGTTGAACTTAAAGCAAATAAATACTATAAAATTTAATAAGAAATTTTACGTACACTGGGTATAATTGGTCAGCTGCCAAGTATAAAAAAATTTGAGTTTCTGTAATACCATAATCATTGTGTTACTGTTTTAGAGAAAAGGAAAGGACTTGAGATTATATTCTCAATGGTTAGTTGCTAGGACTATTATGAGTGATCCATGTGGCTATTTTAAGTGGAATCATGATGTTACCTATTCCACTTAAAATAGCCTTGTGAACCAGACGCCTTTTTCCTTTCTGGCAAAGCGGTGGAGAAGAACCAGTAGTTAGGTAAAGAGAACAGATATATGAGTGACTGAACCTCGTCTGTTGACTCTTTGTAACATATGTAACATATGTAATATACAGTTGAACTGAAATCTGTTAACTGTATTAGGCCTTGGATGTGCTCTAGAAAGAGTTATGGATAAATTTTTATTAAAGCTTGACTTTAGATTGACTATAGTTGAAGAGAAGTGGAACAAGTATGTTTTAATTTAAATCTTTTGGTATCAGGTTTAAAAAAACAAACACTTGGGCCGGGCGCGGTGGCTCAAGCCTGTAATCCCAGCACTTTGGGAGGCCGAGGCGGGTGGATCATGAGGTCAAGGGATCGAGACCATCCTGGTCAACATTGTGAAACACCGTCTCTACTAAAAATACAACAAAATCAGCTGGGCATGGTGGCACGTGCCTGTAATTCCAGCTACTCAGGAGGCTGAGGCAGGAGAATTGCCTGAACCCAGGAGGCGGAGGTTGCGGTGAGCCGAGATCGCGCCATTGCACTCCAGCCTGGGTAACAAGAGTGAAACTCCGTCTCAAAAAAAAAACAAAACAACAACAACAAAAACAAACAAACAAACACTTTAGTGTAAGCAAACTGGGGGAATTTATTAGGAGCCTGCTAACCTATCTCACTGAGTGTAGAAATAAACCTTTAGCATCTTGGTTTGTACACAGTGGTTCAGCAAATCAAGGATAAAGAGCACCTTGCTCAAGTGCTCACTCCTGGTCTAGTCCATTGTGGCCAAGAGTGTGGCTCCATCTAATGTATATATCTGTGGTTTTTGGAGGCCCTTGGAAGGTGGGGTAAGCTGTAAATTATTAGAGAAAATGTGCTTGTAGTGAAGGGCACTGGCATTCTCAGAGATGTCTACTACATGCTTGCTTTAAGCAGTGGCTTACTTTTTACATTTAGTAATTGGAAACCTGGAAAAGTCATGGGTTGCAAAATTTATAGCTTCATTTTAATATAAATATAATAATTAGAAAGTATAGCTAAATGCTTTTGATTTGCACATATTATTAGATACTTTCATGTTTGAAATGGCAGTCACCTAAGGATAACACAGTGCCTGGGACGTAAGGCCTTTAGCAAATGTTGGCAGTTGAATGAGGGAGCAGTTGAGAGAACATAAGAGCCACTCATATGTGGCTTTGCATACCAAGTTTATAAAGTGAACTCCCCCATCCCCACCATAATCTAGTCTTTATGGTTGTCTTTTATTTTAAATTATTATTTTTTGAGATGGAGTCTCACTGTTGCCCAGGCTGGAACACATTGGCGCGATCTCAGCTCACTGCAATCTCTGCCTCCTGGGTTCAAGTGGTTCTCCTGCCTCAGCCTCCCAAGTAGCTGGGATTAAAGACGCATGCCACCATGCCTGGCTAATTTTTTTATTTTTAGTAGAGATGGGGTTTTACCATGTTGGCCAAACTGGTCTTGAACTCTTGACCTCAAATGATCTACCCATGTTGGCCTCCCAAAGGGCTGGGATTACAGGTGTGAGCTACTGCGTTCGGCCGCTTATTAATTAATTAATTATTTTATTTAAAGACGAGTTTCACCATGTTGGTCAGGCTGGTCTTGAACTCCTGACCTCAGGTGATCTGCCCACCTTGGCCTCCAAAGTGCTTGGATTACAGGTGTGAGCCACCATGCCTGGCCTGTTTTTAATTTTATTAAAAAAAAATATTTTTAGAGACAACTTGGAGTGCAGTGGTACGATTGAGGCTCACTGCAGCCTCCATCTCTTGATCTCAAGTGATGCTCCTACTACCTTAGCCTTCTGAGTAACTGGGAATACAGACCTGCACCACCATGCCCAGCTAATTTTTTTTTTTTTCTTTTGAGACGGAGTCTTGCTCTGTCACCCAGGCTGATGTGCAGAAGTACGATCTCAGCTCACTGCACCCTCTGCCTCCTGGGTTCAAGCCATTCTCCTGCCTCAGCCTCTGGAGTATCTGGGACTACAGGCGCCTACCACCACGCCCAGCTAAGTTTTGAAATTTTAGTTGTGATGGGGTTTCACCATGTGGGCCAGGCTGGTCTTGAACTCCTGACCTCAAGTGATCCGCCCATCTCCTCAGCTAATTTTTAAATTGTTTTGGTAGAGATGGACTCTCACTATGTTGCCCAGGCTGATCTTGAGTTCCTGGGCTCAAGTAATCTTCTGCCTCGGCCTCCGAAAGTACTAGGATGACAGATATTTGCTTCCGTGCCCAGACTCATGTTTGTCTCTCAGATTTTACTTTTTATTGAATTTCTTTTGTTTGTAGGCCAAATTGAAAAGCATTTTTTCTTGTGAATCACTGACGCAAACAGAAATTTATTGAGGCTCTTTTGAGGTACATTTTTGGGGCTTCTAATCATCAAAACATTGTCATGAATGCTTAAAAAGACTTTTAAAGCCAGATGTTTTATGGAGACTTTTTAGAAAAATAAAATGCAAAGAGTTTATGGTCTTAAAGGAATGGTTAGGTATCAGTAGATAGTTCACTTGCAACATACAGCTAGAACCTGACAACTTACTACCTCTGCAAATATCACCACGGTCTGAGCCTTCTGCATCTCATCTGGAATTGCGGTAGCTTTCTAAGTGGCCTCCCTGCATTCACTTTCTTCCCTCTGCAGCGTGTTCTCCAAAGGACAGGCCTTAAGTTGGGTCACAAACTATGCTCAAAATTCTCCAGTGGATTCTTATTCTGTAATAAAGCCTAACATTATTTTTGTCACTTAGAAAGTCCTCCAGGATTTGGCCCCTACCTCTTTCACCCAAACTCTTCTGGAATACCTCTCCACATTGTGCTGCAGTCACATTGATCTCCAAGCACACTCCCGTCATGGCTTTTGCATTTGTAGTTTTAATTGCCTGAATATTCTTGCCTGAGGTATCTTCATTTCAGGCCTCTATTAAAATGTTACTTATCAAAAGAGGCATTCCCTGACTACCTATCTCAAAGAGTATCCTTCATCACCCTTTAATTCTTTCACCCTGTTTTATTTCTTATTCATAGAACATTTAACTTGACAGTGTGTATTTGTTTATCTGTGTATCTGTTTCCTCTTCTAGAGTCCAAGTTCCTTGAGGGCAGGGATTTCGTCTTTTTTATTCACTGCTGTATCTTAAGTGCTTGGTACATAATGCGTGCTCCGTAAATATTTGTGTACTCTGGGTAGTAATTGGGGGAGACAGGCCTGGCTCTGGTAAATGTGGGTATGATGGTTGAATTTAGGAGATAGAAGGAGAAAAGTTATTAGCATCTCAAACTTCTTGTATACTTATTTTGTTTTTGTGACAGGGTCTTTATTGTTCAGGCTGGAGTGCAGTGGTGCAATCACAGCTAACTGTAGCCTCAACCTCCTGGGCTCATATCCTCTCACCTCAGCCTCCCTAGTAACTGGGACTACAGGTGTGCACCACCATGCCTCGCTAATTTTTTGTAGAGGTGGAGTTTCATAATGTTGCCCATCCTAGTCTCGATCTCCTGAGAACAAATGATCCTCCCATCTTGGCCTCCCAAAATGCTGGATTACAAGCATGAGCCACCATATCTAAACCCTTGTTTACTTTTTTAAAGTTGGTAGAAGTGTTTGTTTTATATAACCGAATTGATGTTTTATAAAAAATATTCAGTTATATAATGGTCTTATATTTAAGATGAAGAAGATGACTTTATGTGTAAGAAGGCAGCCTCTAAATCAAAAGAGAATGGAAGATCTACGAATAGTCACCTTGGAACATCAGATGTGAAAAAGAGTGAAGAAAGCACTAAGACCAAGAATAAGCCTTTATCACCAATAAAACTTACACCCACATCAGTGCTTGATTATTTTGGAACTGGAAGTGTCCAAAGATCTAAGAAGAAGATGGTGTCAAGCAAAAGAAAAGAGGTAAGTATTCTACATATAAGCAAGTATGCTCAGGATTTATACCCATTCACTAAGATTAATAACAGGAGAAATAGTAAATCGGTTAATATGTGTTAATAATTAAAATAATTTTCCTATGATTATGGATAAAATGTATTGCCCTCATTTTAAAGGATGAGGAAGTTAGACTATTACATATTTAATTTTTTAATTCTTGAAAGCGGGAAAAGATTATTTAAGCCATAAGAAAAAATTATAATCATTAGAATTTAAATTGGGTTCTCAGAATGTAATCTCATTTTACTACTGATTGACCTCAGCCAGTCAATATTTAGATAGAAATTTGTTTCCAAATGATATAATAAATATATTCCTTATAAGTAGAGTATACATATGCTGCACTTTTGACATTCTTTACTTTGACAGATATTGGATTCATCTGTTTCTAGCCATTTAGGAAACAGACATACCAGATGAATTATGGTGAAAGTAGTTCCCTGAGTTAAAGCCTGCCACATATCGCGTGTTTGTTGATTTTATCACTTCCTCCATAGAACAATGTGATCATTCTCACATATTGGTTTGCCAATGTTCTGGACTACTTGTCAAGCCAAGACATTAATCTACAGGGTTGGGTTTTTTTATTTTTATTTTTGGTACTTCTCTTGAACATATCAATAGAACTAAGTGAGACTTGTCTGTCTCTAGGTTATTTATTTATTAGGGAATTGGATATGGTCAGGGAGTAGCCATAAATTTGACTTTCTGGCTGGTGTACATTGCAGCTATTACTAATACTTATCTCTCATTGGTATATTTAATCAGTGATTATCAAGAAAAAGGGCCTTATTTTTAACTTAAGATTCATGTTGATTTTGCTTGATTTTCTTTGAAATATAGCCTTCACAAAATACAAATGATTCTGGATTAAATGATGAAGCCATCGCCAAGCAATTACAGCTTGATGAAGATGCAGAGGTATTTGCATTTCACTTAGAATCGTTAGTAACTTGATATTGTGACTAGCTATTTAGTCCAACCAGGTTTTGAATTGAACTTCATTGGAAGTTACATGTAAAACAAGTTAAAATCTAATAAATGAAAATCTAAATTTCTAGACAAGATAAATGATGAGACCAGGGGAGAATTACGTAAAGGTTTATTTTTAGAGAAGATTGATTGAGTGCTGTGAGATGATTTTGGAGAAATGGCTAGCAGCAAGTAGTATAGGTCATGATAGGTCTTTGATACCTACAAAAAGGATATTAACAATAAGGACTTTGGAATTTAGGTTCTTCCAAATGGGAACCCATTGGAGTGTTTTTTGTTTGTTTGTTTGTTTGTTTGTTTGATATGGAGTCTCACTTTGTTGCCCAGGCTGGATGGAGTGCAGTGGTGCTATCTGGCTAACTGCAACCTCCACCTCCTGGGTTCAAGGGAATCTCCTGACTCATCTGCCCCAGTAACTGGGACTACAGGCACCCACCACTATGCCTGGCTAATTTTTATATTTTTAATAGAGACAGGGTTTCACCATGTTCGCCAGGCTGGTCTCAAACTTCTAACCTGAAGTGATCTACCCTCCTTGGCCTCCCAAGGTATTGGGATTACAGGTGTGAGCCACCACACCCAGCCCCATTGGAGTTTTGAATAGAGAAGTGACATGACTTGATGGCTCTTAAAAGAAAATTAGTTTGGCTTTGATGATGTTAATAGTCCATGGTGGGGGTAAGATCAGCAGCAGATCAGTTTGCAGACTGTGAGAGGTGAGAGATGTCAGCTGATAATAGGAAGAGGCAGTGAGAAGTGATCATAATCTGAATGTGCCTTGAAGGTGCAAGTTGTTTTTGACAGATTGGATCTAAGGTGTGAGGGAAGAAGATTCACAGATGAGGCTGTGTGCTGTGACTCATACCTGTAATCCCAGCACTTTGGGAGGCTGAGGTGGGAGGATCTCTTGAGGCTGGGAGTTTGAGACCAGACTGGGTAGCATAGGGAAATCCCATCTCTACAAAAAATACAAAAATTAGCTGGGCACAGTGGTGCACACTTGTGGTTTCAGCTACTTGGGAGGTAGAGGTAGGAGGATTGCTTGAGCCTGGGAGGTTCAGGCTGCAGTGAGCTGTGATTATGCCACTACACACCAGCCTGGGTGACAGAACAATACCTTGTTTCTGGGAGGGAAAAAAAAAAAGTCAGTTATGGCCTAAACAACTGGGTGAGATGTCAGGAAGCAGAACAGGTTTGGTATAGAGAAATCTTTTTGGACAGGTTAAGTTTGAGTTATCTAATAGACTTCCAAATAGAAATGCAGAGTCGGTGGTTGGGTAGAAGGTCTGGAGCTCAGGGGAGAACTCTAAACTGAAGATGGACTTTTGGAAATAATTAGCACTTGAGTAATATTTAAACCTGTGTAACTGGGTGAGATCATGGGGAGAGAATGCAAATAGAAAAGAAAAAAGGTCTCAAGATTGAGCCCTGGGCCACTGTTAACAGTTAGAGGTTAGGAAAAAGAGGATGATCCAGCTTAAGGAGAGGAGAGAGTGGCTAGTGAAGTAGGAACATCAGGAGAGGTTGGTATCTTACAGAAGCCAAATAAAGTATTTCAAGGAGGAGCGCTCATCTGTCAGAGGATCCAGGCTTAGCTACCTGCTGTTTGAACTCCCTCTCTTTTTTTTTTTTTTTTTTTTGAGACGGAGTTTGCTTAGCTTAAGTATCACTTTCCCAGACCGACCTCAACTATATTAGAACCCCTCTGATATACTCTGCTATACCCTGTCATAGCTACTATTATCATTTATTATACTTGCTATTTAATTATAATAGCAAGTATAGGCTGTAAGGTCCCCTCACCAGGACTATTTATATCTCACTCAACCATTGTTACATCAGTGCTTATCTTAGTGTCTGGCATACAATGGGCTCTTGATAAATATTATTGTGAGAGAACAATATTGTGGTTGTTCACAATTTATTACTTTGGCAGTTTATAGTTTGTGTTTTCAAAATCTTTTTCTATCTTATTTGATGATACTGAATTATATAAACTACAAACAGGTATCCACATGACTCGAGGTAGTGCAGATAGTCTAGGTCAAATGAGGAAGTAATTTTTAGGAACCTGATTTCTCCTTGTGTGACCCAAACAAATACTAGAGGGTCACCTAATCCTTTCCAAACCAGGTGTGCTACTTTGTATCACAATCCCCTATTTTTCCATTTTTATCACATTGTTTCAGAATTTTGTTTGGGTAATTAATCTTAGTAAGGACTTTTTTTGTTAATGAAGAAGATGTCTTTCCTAATTATCCCTCTAAGAGTTTTTCCTCCCTTCTATTTTCTCTTCACTTTTAAAAGGTTGAGTGGATTTTTGAAGTCCTTTTCTTTGTTTGAATAATGTACGGTGGTTTTTATTGACTATCACGTAAGCAAGAAAGATATTCCACTGCTACATACTCTCTTTTGAAAGAACTCTATTTTGCTGAAAGTATTTTGAAATAACTGAGATAACTAGAATGTCTCTGTGTTACATTAGCATGGTAGTAGAACTCCTGACATGATGACTTAAATTTTCAAAAGAACAGATGCATATGAATTAGTAATGGAAAATAGGAGTTTGATAGTAAAAGTGATTTTACATTTGTATATAGCTTACTATTGTGTGCAAAAAAAATGCTGTATGATTTTCTTAAATTCTAAGATTCACTATTTTTGTGCTCCCCAGATGATTGTGTTTTCTTATTAGGTTGAGATTCCTTTCAGAGGTCTTTCAGAGTTCAAGTTAAATAGAAATAAGAGAGCTGTTGCATAAGGACCATTAAGAAAAAAAGTACAGACCTCATGTTTTATAAGTAAGAAATATGATTTAAAAAATATACTCACTTTATCTGTCATCCCTGCGAAACCAGAACTGTATGCTCTAAAATCCGATTCAGCTTAGTGAAACAAACCCGTGCTATTTGACTGTTAATGTTCAGTGGGAAAATGTCATAGTTATTTTGTGGAAAATGTTTTTCTAGTTTCTTCTAAATATATGAATCAGACATTTAAAACTTTTATTTACAAAAAGTAAAAAAGCAACCCAACTCACTTTGCTGACACATTTTACAGCTGGAGAGGCAGTTGCATGAAGATGAAGAGTTTGCCAGAACATTAGCCATGTTGGATGAAGAACCCAAGACCAAAAAGGTGGCATAATATTGGGCTGTTTGCATTCTGAACGTACAGTACAGATCAGTGTTCATACTTGTGTGTTCTAGGCTCTAGCCAAAACACGAATAACTTTTCCAGAAAGAAGCCAGATTAGTTTGATTTATAAAAATGTTTTTGGGGAAGCTCACTGAGAAACTTATTCTTCCTAAAAGAAGAGTGATAGAGTCAAAGCAAACCAGAACCTTTATCACAAAACAAAGAATTATATCCTTTCCTTATTTTTTAAATATTAAATTAATCAATTGAGACAGAGTCTCGCTCTGTCACCAGAGGCTGGAGTGCAGTGGTGTGATCTGGGCTCAGTGCAACCTCTGCCTCCTGAGCTCAAGTGATCTTCCTGCCTCAGTCTCCTGAGTAGCTGAGACTACAGGCATGTGCCACCACACCCAGCTACCTTTGTATACTTTTGTAGAGATAGGTTTTGTCTTGTTGGACAGGCTGGTATTGAACTCTGGAGCTCAAGCTATCTGCCTGTTTCAGCCTCCCAAAGTGCTGGGATTAGAGGTGTGAGCTACCATGCCTGGCTTTTTAGGTTTTTTTGTTTTGAGAGAGAAGATCTCACTCTGTTGCCCAGGCTGGATTACACTGGCATGTTCATAGCACACTGAGTCTTCGAACTCATGGGCTCAAGTGATCCACCTTGGCCTCCCAAAGTGTTGGGATTACAGGCCTCGCCCAGTTTATGTTTTCCTTTCTCTTTAATCACAGGAGTTCTTAAGTACTTGTTCAGAAAATAATGCTCCTAAAAATTCTTTTGGTACATAAGTAATAACTAAATAAAAATTCCTTTGGTACATAAATAATAACTAAAATATTAATCACTGTTTAGGAAGCACAGTTTTGTCATTTCTAATTAGTTAACTCTAAGATCTATGTTATGACAATCTCATATAACAATGAGTGTATTTTGGGGAATTTTTTTTTTTTTTTTTTTTTTTTTGAGAGGTCTCACTTTGTCACCCAGGCTGGAATGCAGTGGTGTGATCTCAGCTCACTGCAGCCTTGACTTCCTTGGCTCAAGCAATCCCCTCACCACAGCCCCCCAAGTAGCTCGGATTACAGGCGTGTGCCACCAGCCTTATTTTGGGAAAATTTTAAAACATTAATTTTTTTTTTAATTAACAGTTGATCTCTTGTAGATTAGCTTTATTTCTGATGAATCACATTCTGTTAATATAATTGTCAGTATCAATATGTGACTACCTTAAAAGATTTTACTTTTCTTTAAAGCAGGGAGTTGTAAACCTAGATATATCAGGAGCTAAGACTAAGCAGGTAGATATTAAGGCAGTAGGGAGTGGTAGAGATTTTGTCATTTGAAAAGTCTTACTTCAGCTAAAGACATTCAAATTATAATTACTTTAAAGAATAATGTATCACACACCTTAATATGTGATCTTTTTATAAAATGGAGTTTTGAAGGAGCATTGAAGAGAATGGATATTTTTTTTCTCTTTTGAGAAAGTCCTCTCATTTTCCTTTTGAGCTTTATTTTTATTTTAGTCTTTTAAATTTAGATTTTAGTTTCTAACTGCTTAATACTAACAAAATTTGAGAGTTGAGATAAAGGAAGCAGAAATAAGGCTTCTAATTACAGATTTACAGGTTGGGATGAAGAGGGATAATTTTTATAGATATATTTTTATACCTTTTCATCTGTTTACTCATTTGTGACATGAAGTAGTAAAACGTACCTCATTTGCCTTGGAAGTTTTGTGGATGAATGAATGATAGTTTATTATAGTGTTCTGCTAGTTTGGAAGGTGACCCTTAAACTTTTAATGGATTTTAACAATAGATCTTATGGTAATAGTTTTTCTATTATTTGTCACATTTGACACTTTTAAAATTTGTTTAGGCTCGAAAGGACACAGAAGAGGGAGAAACGTTTTCATCTGTCCAAGCCAGTTTAAGTAAAGCAGAAAAACATAAATATCCTCATAAAGGTAATACTAGCAGAAAAAAGATGGAGCATTGTCTTTATAGAATTAAATTCATGATAATCTTGTTTAAATATTTTATTCAGTAATTATGTATTGTTAGGTAGACATTATTTCATAGGACTATTAGAGCACATTCAACTTAGATACTTTGAAAGCTCTTTGGATGCTAGCTGGTACAGAATGCTCATCTGCTCTATGATTATTGTGAGAAATGTATTATAGCTCCTGGCTTCTTGTTAATTTCCAAGAATAGTGCAATATGTGGACTTCAGTATATAAAGATGAAGAACTAGATGTTTTGAGCTTTGCATGTCAGAGGTAGTCTCAGAGTTGACTCATAGATGGCCAGGTCATCTTCAGCTCTCTTGCTTATTGCCTGTAGGTCTTATACTTTGGTGGTCCTGAAAGCAAATCATCTACTAGTATAGATGATCTTAGTCCTATAAGTAAATTATTTATAGATTTACTATAAACAGTGGTTTTGACACTTTAGGACTTTGAGCCTTCAGGCTATATTCTGTGCTAAGATTACTCAGTTGAAAAATGAAAGAAAAGTTGATATTGGTTATCATTTTCCAAAAACAATAATCATGATCTTTTCTTTCTTCCTAGTAAAAACAGAACAATTTTCAGATGAAAGAAAGAGCTACAGTCCTAAGAAGCAAACTAAATATGAAAGTTCAAAAGAATCTCAGCAACATTCCAAGTCATCAACTGACAAAATAAGAGAAGTCTCTTCTCCCAAGGCCAGTTCTAAGCTGGCAATTATGAAAAAAAAAGAAGAGTGCTCTTACAAAGAAACAGAACCTGTTGCCTCAAAAAGAAAAGAAAATGCCATTGAATTGAAAGGAGAAACAAAGACGCCTAAGAAAACTAAAAGTTCTCCAGCTAAGAAAGAGGTAGGAACTTTCTAGGAAGTATAGTAGTCCCCCTTATCCATAGTTTTGTCTTCTGAAGTTTCAGTTTCCTGTGGTTAATCATGGTCTGAAAAGATTAAATGGAAAATTCCAAGAATAAACAATTAATAAGGTTTAAATTGTACACTCTTCTGAGTAACCTGATGAAATCTCTGGCCAGCCAGCTTCATCTCACCCAGGACGTGAATCTTTTTGTCCAGCATATCCATGCAGGATATACTAGCCCGCCCCTGCCCCATTAGTCACCTGGTAGCTGGCTTGGATATTAGATAGAAAAAAAAAAGTACATGTAAGTATATATAGAGTTTGGTACTGTCTGTGGTTTCAGGCACCTACTTGGGGAGCGGGGGGTCTTGGAACATACCCTCCTTGGATAAAGGGGCATTGCTGTATATATTTTGGGGCTATGTGTTAGTCTGGATTTGTTTTCAAGTTTTATTTCTAACGACCATAAATCATTATAGTATTTTTAAGATATCTTATTTAGAAGCTGTTGTAGGATACAGGATACTAATATAGCTAAGTAAGCCAATATTTATTGTTATTGTGTGTCAGATACTGTGCTAATACTTTACATATGGTAGCTCATATATTTTTCACAACAACCCTGTGAGGTATTTATTTTTATTATTCAACTTTTAAAGATGAGGAAATAGGCTGAAAGAGTTTAACTACTCCAAGATCACTCACCTGGTAAGCGACAGGGCCAGCCTTGAAGTTGTCCTCTGAAGCAGTGTAACATAGTGGCTCCACACAGGCTCTGGAGCCAGTTTCAACTTACAGCTGGGTCCCTGAGCAGGTTTGGGCATCTCCCGTGTTTGTGTTTCAGTGCTGTTTGTAAAATAGGAATAATAATAATAATAGTACCTAATGACTTCATATATAAAAGCACTTAGAGCAGTGCCTGGGACCTAATAAGTGCCATCTTAGATATTATTGTTAAAATGATTGTTATTTCAATTAGTCCTGAATTTGTTCTTTTTTATTCTTGTATGTAGTGTTGAGTTACTGAAATTATTTTTAAAGGAAAAAATAATGAGATAATGAATATCTTTGAAAAGTTTTGCTAGGAAATATGTTTGAGAAATGAATGGTCTCTGAATCTCCAATTTGCAACTACTTCAGATTCATAAGGAGAAACCACTATTCATTCGTGCCTCTTAGGCACTTAGGATTAAAAGTAGAATATTGTCTGTTTTAACTGGGCATCACCATTATTTTTTAGTGCAGAACAGTAAAATGGTGATGATTTCAGAATGCTTCTGTTGTGGCCAGTACTTATAAATACGCTTAAAGGAACAATTAACTTTTTGGTCTCAGATTTTTCTTCACTAAATGCTTATCTGGTAGATGAATGGTTTTCTTCAGGTACACTAAAACATGTTCCATTTACAGAGGCAGTCTATTTTTGTGAAAAAAGAGGAAATCTTTAAATGATACTCTTCACTGTAGTTTTTAAAGTTAGAATAGAAATAACTCAGAGCTTAAGCAGTTTTGGTTGGAAACAGCAAATAAAGTCTATTTAATAAATTTAGTTGGTGTTGGTCAAATAATTCTGACTTCATAAATTGGGTGTCCTTCAAAGTTATAAGCTGTTTATCATTCGGAATTCTTTTCATATAATTAGTGTCATAAATTAATCATTTTCCCATGTTGGTATGCACTGGACTCTCTTGTGAAATGTGTTAAAAATATGGAGTTTCCTAGGGCATGTGGTATGGGCAGCTCATTTTAATAAGCTCCTGATATGATATGAATGCACACCAACATTTGAGAACCGTTGTTGGAAAGCAGGGTTAGATTTATTTATAGACCTCTTAGCCAAACCAGCCTATTTTATTGGTTAAGCCATTTCTTTATATAGAAGTATTATTTTGTCTACTCTCGAAAGGATTTGGGATGCTTACAAGTTAAAAATAATGTAAAATAGAAAGTGGCAAGTTAACAAACATCTTGTAGTGGTTCTTAAATGAGAACTATCTAGGATATTTTTTCCCTCACATAAAAACATTCTAGCCATACCCGTATCTATGAAAGAGAAATTTGGAGGTGGATCTCGGGATGCGTAGTTTGAAAAATTTCCCCAGTATTTTCTGAGATATACCCATGGTAAATCCCCTGAGAGAAGTAGAATGGGAGAGATTAAACAGTATAGAGAACATGTCTTCTCTTTGGAGTAAAGCTGGTCCCTTCTTTGAGCTGACTGTTTATAGGAAGCCTTAGTTTCTCTGACTGGAATGCTTATATCCCTAGGGATGCAGGCTGGTGGTTTAGGGGCATGGAAGTCATAGGATTAACACAGGATATCTTCTCAGGTGATCAGGTTTACTTGGAGAAAAACGTATTTTTCTGTTAAACATGGATATATGGATATGTCATGGAGTAAAATTTAAAATTCAGATGAATTTCAAAAACACTTTCCATTTCTTTACTTGGAGCTGGCAACTTGGCTTATTCCCCTTATCTGCCCTGAGGTGTGTGGCTTTAGAGAGTAGAAAGTTTTGAGAAAGGCTGTTGCAGAGATGTTCATAAGTCAGTTCTCTGTAAGTTAGGAAGTACTTGTATAGCTAAAACTGTTAATTTCATGACCAGACATACAAGTGACATAATAAAAATAATGCTTATTTCTAGATAAGTATTTTTAATTTTGCATGAATTTTGTATGACTTTGTTCATTTTCCTTTCCCTCTTCCCAAAGTCTGTAAGTCCTGAAGATTCTGAAAAGAAACGCACTAATTACCAAGCTTATAGAAGCTACTTAAATCGAGAAGGTCCCAAAGCTCTGGGCTCCAAAGAAATACCAAAGGTAAGAATACTGAGACAGTGTTGTGGGTCCTCTGTCTTGTGGGTCCATGTACGTATTCACTATGCTTATAGCAGCAGAAGATTAATAATTTAAAAATTAGCAACAGAAAAGCTTCAGTTACCATCTTTATGAATTAGGGATGTTTATTCACTTTATGAATCACTGCTTGATTCTTAGAAAAGTTTCCCTTTAAATAACAGCCCTAGAAAGGCTGGGCTTTGAGAATATACCATTGACAAGACCAATGCTTTTTGCTTGCATGACACTTACAGGCTAAAGAAAGATATAGTAAATAAATAATTTAATTATAATTGGGATATGTACTATGAGGGAAAAATCTAAGATGCCCTTAGAGAGTATAACAGAGGAATCTGGTCCTGGGTGGGGCATGTGGAATGTGACATTTACATGGAGACTTGAAGGGATTCAGCAGGTATGAAGGGGTTGTGATGGCGTGGTGGTCTGGGCAGAGGGGCCAGAATGTGTGATGTTCCTGAAAGGGGGAAGGTTCTTGCGTGGTATGTTTCAGGAACTGAAAGAAAAATGATGTAGCTGGAGCATAGTGACCAAGGGGAAATGACTTCTAGTTAGAATGGAAAGTGGGATTTAGGGGGAGATGTTTTGTTTATGGTAGGAGATTATTTGAAGCATGCTTTTTGCTAATGGGATAGGTCCTACCAGAAAGGAAGAGATTAAAGTTTACCTACAAAAGAAGGAGAATCAATTGTAGTAATGAGATTTCTGAGAAGGCAGGAGGGGAGGGGATATATATACAACGTATGTATAAATTTAATTTTCAGTTTGCTTGGTATACATAACTACATACGGAGATTAATAGTTTCCCTAAGAAAGAGAGGGAGAGGATGGTATAGTTGGGACTGGGGTGGGTAGCGGGACAGTCAGCCTTAAGGGGCTAATGGGTTTTACGGGAGGCTGCAGGAAGATGCCAGTCTCACCTGCTGTACGTAGGTATGAGAGACCAAACAAGTTCTGCCTGAGAGGACTTCAGGCAAAGTGGTGCCCTGAGGGGACAGCCAGGTTTCAGTGAAGGCAAGCCTATGGAGGGAATGTTGGAGAAGAGGTTGAGGATATTGGGTAGTTGGCTGCTCCTGGAGTAAGAGCTTAGACGAGTTCTAGAATAGAAGAGTTTGGAAGGGAGGCTAGAAGTGCTAAGATAAGTGAAAAGATAATTAGAGCCATTGTGGGTGATAATTTGGGAGATAACAGATATTTGGGAGATGGGATAAGTGGCTTGCTTGCATGTGCAATTTTTCCAGGGTTGTTTTGAGTTTGTTTAGAAGTAGGTTAGTTCCTGTAGTGTTACAGTAGATTATTTCCATCCATGAACCATAAGGACTTCAAAGGACCTGAGATACTGTTAGTCAGACCTTTTCTTTCCAAGCACATTCATAGCTATTTCTTTTTGTCTAAGAAAGATTCTTCACCTGAATGGTGCAGGATTGAATTTACATGGGGGCATTCTTTGAATTTTGGTTGGCTGCTGCTTTTCAAGGCTGATTTAAGTTTGTGAATCTCAATTCTTTATTAAAAGATTAATAAGTAACTTGGAATATCATGTATAATTTTTATTTATGTTGTTTGGTGGTATAATTTTATTGAACCATTGTAAAAATCTATAACTATACACAGTTCCAATTAAGATTTAATGTCTTTTTCCTTCCAGCTGTCTTTGGCAAGTATCTCTTATATTATATTATACATTATGAGAGTTATCGTTCTAATCCAGAGATAATTTGATCTTGCCTTTAAGTTACTAGCCGGTTGTTAGAGGGCAGGAGCTCACACTTGCAAAGAGGAGGGCAGGAGCTCACACTTGCTTAGCTTTTTAGAATCAAAACTTTCCCTTTTTAATAATAGCAATAGTTGCCTTTTTTCTTCCGTTTTCCCCTAAAACAGTATAGATTTTTATTAAGCATTACAAGTTGCATTCAATAGCCTTCAGATATGCCACATCACAGTCCGTCAGCAGACCATCTAACTCAACAGTGGTTCATTCTTGTACAATCCATGAGTTCAGAGAAAACTCCCTTCAATTTACAGTTAAGATCTTACTTAGCTCTTGTGGGCAGGGATTGGGGAATTATACCTCTTTTCTGATCACTAATGTAATGAAAAGCATCAGAAATATATGAAAATGATAAGTGATTGTGACTTTAAAGTACATTGTTTGGAAACATTAACAGAAACATCAAAATAATAGAAGTTTACCTGCTTCTATTAAATTCTTGTTGGGAAAGTTCTCAAGACTAAGCAGTTTCCTGAATAGCAAGAGTTTCTGCAGTTGGATTGCATTTCGTTGTTTATTTACACTTAATGCAAGCTAACTAGTAGTTTAGATATGAAGAGGGCATAATGGAAAATAGTATGGATGGGTAATTTTAATAGCTTTGCTAACAGTATTGGATGTATGTTTTTCACTGCTTGTTTTGTAAGTTTACTAAATGTTAGCCATATCAGAATTTCTTAGGATCAGATTTCAGGTGGTACTTATTTGCTGTAAATTTCCAGCAAACTTTCCATGCCAAGGTTATTTATGATGTCAAATGAAAAAAATCAGCTTCCTGCAGTTTTGATGCCAAATGTTTCTTTGGAAAGCTACTGTGTAATTTCCTCTCTGCTTGAACATTTTGGTTTTTAGGGAGCTGAAAATTGCTTGGAAGGCCTTACATTTGTAATCACAGGCGTGCTGGAGTCTATTGAAAGAGATGAGGCCAAGTCTCTAATTGAACGTTATGGGGGGAAAGTAACAGGAAATGTCAGCAAGAAAACAAACTACCTTGTCATGGGTCGTGATAGTGGACAGTCCAAGAGTGACAAGGTGGGTATTGCTGTGTTCTCAACACCATGACACCTCCTGCTTGCCTTGGCATGCTTTTGATTTGATTTGCCCTTTACTCAGAGTTAAATGAAGGAAAGAAATAGAAAAGTAATTTCTTGCCCACATTATTTCTTCTCCACAGAAGTGTTATTGGCTTCGATGCCAGGATTTTGGTTTTCCATTGGAAGGCATAGTTTGTTTACTTGACTTTTTCTTGGTGTTTTTAGTTTAAATCTTTTTTTATTTTTGAAGATAGAAACAAATGCAGTTTTCTTTTTCTTCCAGTCTGAAGTATTCCTATATATGCCACTGTATACACCATCTTAGGTTTTTTTAAATTAGTGCTCTTAGGGAAAGAATCAGCTGCCTCTCAGGTAGGATTCTGTTTAAGCTGTAACAGAATACCTGATTAACTATGGCTTAAACAAACAGCTGCTTACTTTCTTCACAAGAATTCTGGAGGTATTGCTGGGATAGTTCAGCAGCTCAATGATGTGGTTCCTCTATCTCTGTCTTTACTGTGTTAGCTTTTGTCCTCATGAATGTTGCCTTGTGGTTGTAAGGTTGCTGCAGCTCTAGCCATTTAAGTTCTTATTCAAGGCAGGAAAAGGGAACAGTGGCAAGCCGTCATAAGAGCTGTGACTGGCCTCACAAGAGTTCTCCCAGAAACACCTCTTACAGAATTTCACGTCTCATTGGCCAGAGCTGTCACCTGGCCACTCAGAGCTATATGGGAGGTTGGGAAGAACCAAGATGTTTCTGATTGCCTTAGACCAGTCATAATTCATCACTTGGAGGACACATTGGAGTTCCATCAGCAGGGAAGAAGGTAGGGGAAATGTCTGCCATATGTATTCCATATGGGAGAAGGTATGAAGAGCTGGTCTTAGGTCCTAGTGGCATTGCCCCTTCCTAGGGGAGGAAAGGTAAAGCAGTCTATGAAAGTAGTAATTGCTGTGCCAGCCTGCTACTCTGAGGGATTGTGCCTGTTATTTTTTTCTTTTCAATGTTATTTTTTCAATAAATGTGCTATTTTTTGTTTTTCTTTTTTAATTCCAGTGTTATCTAATTTACCTGTGGTTTTTCTCCTACTAATAGGCCCTAGAATTTGTTTTGTTTTGTTTTGTTTTTACAGAAAGGAATGGTAGGATGCAGTTTGTTTTGATGATTTGCATTTTTAATTAACAGGCCGCGGCCTTGGGGACAAAAATTATTGATGAAGATGGCCTGTTGAATCTGATTCGAACTATGCCAGGCAAGAAATCCAAGTACGAAATAGCAGTTGAAGCTGAGGTTCGTATAAAATGAACATGATTTATTTAAGTTGGTGTATAGTAACTTTGTAATTTCATAGACATATGTTGTGGGTGGATACAGGTTGGTTGGCCAAAAGATTAACTTCCCTGTCTACCACAAATGAACCACCTTAGTTCCTTTTGAGCATCTCTGCTTCAGCATGTCTACTTTGTTGTTTTTCCTTATCTTTGTCAGGGAATATGAGTAGAGAAAGAGAGGACAGTATATTGCATATAACATATCTGCTTATTAAACTTTCCTTACTTGCCATATTATTATTATTATTGTTATTAAATTTTTTGAGATAGAGTCTAGTTATGTCATGTTACGTCCAGGCTGGAGTGCGATGGTGCAATCTTGGCTCGCTGCAGCCTCTGCGTCCTGGATTGAAGTGATTCTTCTGCCTCAGCCTCCTGAGCAGCTGGGACTACAGACACCCGCCACCATGCCCGGCTAATTTTTATGTTTTTAGTATGGAATTTCACCATGTTGGCCAGGCTGGTCTTGAACTTCTGACCTCAAATGATCCACCTGCCCCGGCCTCCCAAAGTGCTGGGATTATAGGCGTGAGCCACCGTGCCCAGCCATATTCTCATGTTGACTTTATGCAAAGGTTATTGTTTAAGAGTTCCTTGAAAAAAATAAATAGCCGGGCGCTGTGGCTCACGCCTGTAATCCCAGCACTTTGGGAGGAGGAGGTGGGTGGATCATGAGGTCAAGAGATTGAGACCATCCTGGTCAACATAGTGAAACCCCCGTCTCTACTAAAAATACAAAAAAAAAAAATTAGCTGGACATGGTGATGCGTGTCTGTAATCCCAGCTACTCAGGAGGCTGAGGCAGGAGAATTGCCTGAACCCAGGAGGCGGAGGTTGCAGTGAGCTGAGATCGCGCCATTGCACTCCAGCCTGGGTAACGAGCGAAACTCTGTCTCTAAATAAATAAATAAATAAATAAATAAATAAATAAATAAAAGGCTGGGTGTGGTGGCTCATGCACTTTGGAGGCCAAGGCGGGCAGATCACCTGAGGTTGGGAGTTCAGGACCAGCCTGACCAACATGGTGAAACCTCACCTTAAAAAAAAAAAAGAATTCCTTAAAGGATATGCTAATAGGAATCAGCATGATAGATTTGTTTTCAATTAGAACTATATTAGGACTTTTTAAGTTGTACAGACACCTAGCCTGTATTAGCTTTTGCAAAAAGGGAAAAATGATAGCTCACATAACTAAACTATGGGCAGGGAGGGTCTAGGCTATGAACTACTGGATCCACAGACTACAAGGCTTTGAGAACCCCTTCAGTTTCTGTCTCTGTTTCTCCTAGTTAGCTTCATTCATTCCCACTATATACCAGCCTTTTTTACACACAGGACACAGGATTGCCAGCATCCCAAGATTTTAATGTCCCAGCTCTGTCCCTGTCACCGAGATGGCACCTAGGTTTTCAATTACATAACCATAGCATAGTTATAAAAATCAGGAAATTAACATCGATGCCATATTGTTAACTAAGCTCTACATATTATTTGGACCTTACATTTTCCCGGTCCTTCTTCTGTTCCAGGGTCCCACACTGCATTTAGTTGTGTCTTCTTAGACTTCTCCAGTTGATGACATTTCTTTAGCCTTTCCTTTTCTTCTTACAACCTTGACACTTTAATGAGTAGTGGTCAGTTTTATAGAGTATCTCGTTTTAATGAGTAGTGGTCAGTTTTATAGAGTGTCTCGTTTGGATCTTTGATGTTTCCTCATGATCACATTGAGGTTACACATTTTTTTCTAACACCATAGATGTGATCTTGTGTCCTTCTCAGTACATCCAATCATAGTACCGGATGCCAAGAGGTCTTCTTATTAGGATAACCTTGATTGTTTGGTTAAGATGATTCAGCATCCCATTGAAACTAATGCTGGATTTTTCCACTAGTAAAGTGACTATTTTTTTTTAAATTGATAACTATCTTCACAGCAGAGGGAGATACTTTAAGACTATGTTAATATCCCGTTTGTCCTTAAACATTCATACACTAATTTTAGCATCCACTGCTAAAGAGGCACTTTTTAAAATTACGCACTGTAAAATCCACCCTTATAAAGCATATAAATCAGTGGTTTTTAATATACTAACGAGTATGCAACCATCAGCACTACGTAATTCCAGAACATTTTCATCACCCCCAAAAGAAACCCTTTACCCATCAGCATTCACTCATCATATCCACCCCCTGGCAATCACTGCTCTGCTTTGTCTCTATGGATTTTTCTATTCTGGACATTTCATGTGTAAATAGAGACATTTGAATATGTGGCATTTTGTGTCTGGCTTCTTCCACTTAGTATAGTAGTTTCAAGGTTGACTTGGGTTGTGGTATGTGTCAGTACTTCACTCCTTGTTATGGGTAAATAATGTTTTATTGTGTAGATACACCCTATTTTGTTTATCTTTTTCAGTTGACGAACATTTGGATTGTTTCCATCTTTTAGCTATAATATGGTTATGAACATTTGTCTACAAGTTTTTGTAGAGGCATTAACTTTCAATTAGAAAACTTTGAAACACAGACTCTTAATACTGTGCCTTGTTTTTTTTCAAACTAAAATTGGAGTACTTACTGCTTTTAAAAAACCAGCATGTTCTCACTTTTAGAAATTGCATTTGGGTGCTTTCTGGTATTTGTTAATTTTTGTAGTTTAGAAGGTGGTGATTTCCATAAACAGGAAAGTCTACTGTGAAAAGAACAGTCCAAGTTGAGTAGCCCACTTGATTATCTCTGATTGCTCTCTGTAGTACATTCGGCAGGATAGAAATCTGTATGCTTCATCAGATTTCTTTTTTTCTCACTTTTCTACTTTTTAAGATGAAGAAAGAGTCCAAACTGGAGAGAACTCCCCAAAAAAATGCACAAGGAAAAAGGAAAATTAGTCCATCTAAAAAGGAATCAGAATCTAAAAAGAGCAAGCTGACTTCCAAAAGGGATAGTTCAGCAAAGACAATAAAAAAGGAAACAGATGCGTTTTGGAGAGGCTTGGATTTCAAGGAGCAGGTGGCCGAGGAGACAAGTGGTGACAGCAAGGCTAGGAATTTGGCTGATGACAGCAGTGAAAACAAAATGGAAAATTTGCTCTGGGTGGATAAATACAAGCCAACCTCACTCAAGACCATAATTGGACAGCAAGGGGACCAGAGCTGTGCCAACAAACTCCTACGCTGGCTCCGAAACTGGCACAAGAGTTCTTCCGAAGATAAAAAACACGGTGATTTTACAACCTCATTCATATTTGTGTGTATGTATATCAACATGTGATTGCTCAGTGGCACATATATGAGAAAATCTAACGGTTCATTCATCTGTCAGCAAGCATTTAAGAGCTTGATCTGAACCCAGGTGCAGTACTAGACCCTGCTGGTGGTGGTGTGAACAAAACAGCCCCTCTCAGGAGCTCACAGGCAGTTGGGGAGGCATATCTGAACCAGCCATTAAAATATATTGTGCCAAGTACTGCTGTAGGGGTAAGTCCAGGGTGCTGCGAGGATGAAGATGTGTGGTCAGGGCCAGGGTGTGTGTGCTCCCATCCTGGAGGAAGGGGTGGCTAAGCTGAGACCTGGAACCCAAGTAGGAGGTAGCTAGGCAAAGGGACGGGTGGGTGTTGGGTGGGAAAGAGTACGTATCCCCAGGTCTGAAGCCATCTGAGAGCAAGACTCTGAGTGGCAAGGGCACTAGGAGGAAAGGTGTGAATACATAACTAAGGCATGTATGCAGGGCAGTCAGCCTAAACTCCTAGTAGCAAGCAGGATTTGCTCCAGAAGGCCTGAGAGTCCTGTGCTTCTGTAGTTTCTCTCCTTGTTTATGATGTATTTGTCATGGAGAGTGAAAAGCTACAGTATATATTTAATGTCCAAAGTATTTTCAGAACTGAGATTTCAGATCACAAATGTTTTAGTAGTGTTTTCAGCATAGACCAGTGATGACTAGAGTGCCAATCATCATTGCTGATGAGACCTGTTTATTTATAACAGATAATATATTGTAATGATACAGGACTAAATTTAAGTTAAATCATTTTTTTTTTTCATTCTGAAACCTCATAAAATCTGCCTTAATAGAGGGGATAGGCATTTCATGTGCCTGGATAATACTTTTTTTTTTTTTTTTTTTTTTTTTTTGAGACAGAATCTCGCTCTATCACCCAGGCTGGAGGCAGTGGCACGATCTCGGCTCACTAAAACCTCCACCTCCTGCGTTCAAGTGATTTTCCTGCCTCAGCCTCCCAAGTAGCTGGGATTACAGGTGTGCACCACCACGCCTGGCTTATTTTTTATATTTTTAGTAGAGACGGGGGTTTCACCATGCTGGCCAGGCTGGTCTTGAACTCCTGACCTCGTGATCTGCCCACCTCAGCCTCCCAAAGTGCTGAGATTACAGATATGAGCCACTGCACCTGGCTGAGAAGACTTTTTTAAAGCTTCAGGTAAACTCTAGTCCCTGTCTCCATGCTTTAACCATTGTCTCTGTCAGTTATTGAGTATGAATTGAGTGTGATATACGTGCCAGGCGTTCTTGTGTTGAGGGGAGGGAGAGGGCTGTAGGGCTGATTGTCACAAGATAGTTGCAGACACAGCGTCTTCAAGTCATTTTTTACTTCTTGTGACCCTGTAGCTGCTATGCGTACATTTAGTGAAGCATGCACTGGCTCTGTGCTCAGCCATTGCGTCCTCACAGTATCCTTACCAGCAACTTTACTGTTCTACTTGTCTCACAAGGAAGGAGGCAGGCAGAGATGGGCTAAGTAACTTCTAAAGTACCCATGGCTGGCGAGAGGTGGCATGAGGATGGATGGAGTCGGGATCGAGCCCAGGCAGCCTACTCCTTGGCCTGTGTGTTCATAGGAAAGGAAACTCATACAATTATTATTTCAAATCAAGAGGTTTAAAATCAGTTCGTTTTAGTTTTTTTTTTTTTTTTTTTGGATGGGGGTGAGGTAGGAATTAGAATGTCACTGAAGGTTCTGGAAACTTGTTTATGCTTTGTAGAAAATATTCTGCAAATGTAAAACTAAACTGGAGGACTGCTGTCTATGCGAAGTTTAGGCACAACTATTCCTGCCATGCCTGAATTTCTGTTAGGCAATACAGGTTAACACTCTGGAACTTCTTTTTTCCTAGCACCAAAGTTTGGTAAATTTGCTGGCAAAGATGATGGCTCTAGTTTTAAAGCAGTGTTGCTGTCAGGCCCTCCAGGTGTTGGCAAAACCACCACAGCTTCCCTGGTGTGTCAGGTGGGTGCTTTGTCGCAGTGCGGTTGGACCGAGAACCTTGAGTGGTCATGGCCAGCAGATAAAAGTGTGTGCCCACGTGTGTGCGTGTGTGTGGTGTCTATATATAAACTATGTTGGTTCTGGTGATGTTTGTCATTTTTATCCTTGTAAAATATTGGTAATTATAATAATAGGTAATACCTATGAGTGAGGCAGTGTGCTAAGCATGTGGGTATATTATGGATAACAGAAACATGTATTCTAGACTCTGAAAGGTGGAAATATCTTAATGCTCTTGTAATAATTCGATGTATTCAATAATGATCTGCACTGCCATCATCCACACATGTCAAATGAAATAGGCTTAGGAAGGAGGGTGGAGGTCCAGCTTGCACCCAGGTAGCCCGACTCAGGGTTCTGCTCCTCAGCACTGTGTGATCCTACCTTCATTCCTGTTGTCTCTATCGCAGCTGACTCCCTGCAGACAGTGGGAGAACTTGACTTGTGTAGGCACTAGAGCAGATCAGAGTTCATGTGTTGGTATCACAATGATGAAATAAGAGATTAGAAATTTATTGTTGGATTTCTCAATCCTCTGCTGCATAAGCTTGTGGTTTCTTTTGGTCTTTGTTGTATGCATCTGTGCATAAAATTTAAATGCAAATTTTATCTGTTTTCACTGTATTTATAAACAGCAAAAAAGCAAAACAATGTTTTTTTACCTAGCCCCTACAGTTGCGAACACAACTCTTTTTCTCCCTTTATTATTATCATTATATTTTTTAGGAATTGAGTTAAGACATAAGCTGATCAGTTTTGGAAAATGAATCAGAATAATTTAAATTTTCCTGATTTCAGAGAAAAATTGTTTATTGGGATAGCTTGACAAAGAATGATTTAACTTTATAAATTATCTTAGAGAGGATTAGTTTTTTAGTATCTTCATTTTTAACTTTTGTTTTGAGACACAGTTTCACTCTGCCACCCAGGCTGGAGTGCAATGGCATGATCTTGGTTCACTGCAACCTCTGCCTCATGGGTTCAAGTGATTCTTGTGCCTCAACCTCCCGAGTAGCTGAGACTACAGGCATGTGCCATCATGCCCACCTAAGTTTTTGTATTGTTAGTCGAGTTGGTGTTTCACCATGTTGGCCAGGCTGGTCTCCAACTCCTGACCTCAAGTGATCTACCCGCTTCAGCTTCCCAAAAGTGCTTGGATTACTGGTGTGAGCCATTGCACCTGGCCCATATGTTATAATAGATTAATGCTGTGTCTGATATTGAATTCTTGGGATGATTATATTTAATTCTTTTTTGAGGACTTAAAGAAGTAAATTTAGTAAAATTGTTTGTTCAAATATACTCTTCCAGATTAGTAATTTCAGCTGAAGTTTAAAAACCAAACTTACTTGTGTTTATGTGTATGTTTTATGTATGTATATGATATTCTAAAAATTTCTAATATTGTAAGGCATACTATAGTTAATCTCATTGTCTATTAATATCATACTTCATATTTTTACCTATAGTTTTTTATGTGATTTTTATACCCCCTTTTTTTCTTAACTGGCCTTTCTTGGTGGGGTTGGTGTAGTTAATTTGTATTGTGCCATCAGTGGTTTCCAATATTTTGATTAGGAGTTGGGATACAGCTACGTGGAACTGAATGCAAGTGACACCCGAAGTAAGAACAGTTTGAAGGCAATTGTTGCTGAGTCACTGAACAATACCAGCATCAAAGGCTTTTATTCAAGTATGTGGCTTTTTGAACTGCTCTTGTTGTTATGTAAGAAAAATATGTTCATTTCAATGTTCAGTAACCAGTATTGAACACACGTTGTGTGCCAAGCACCCTATTAAATTCTGGGGCTAACAAGAGAATAATAAAGTCCTCAGATGTCACTTGTATGGGGTAGTATCTTACCCTTTCATAGGTCTTAGAGGTTTTTGAGAATATGATAAAAATGTGTACATGCACATATTTATGTGTTGTTTATATGGTTTTAGAGGATTCACAGGTGAATCCTGTAAAGAGAGAAAGAAAATTTAAAAAACTGTAATACAGTGTGATGAGTAAGGTATTTATTTTTCATTTTTTGCTTTCCTCTTGCAATTTTTCACAATCAGAAGATGAGTAAGATATTAAGGCCAGCAGATGAAGTAGTAATTATGTTTGGGTCATTGAGTGAAAGGGGTGGTAATTGTTTGGAAAGACCTTGAAGAATGAGAAAGAAAACCATTTGGAGGTGAAAGAGATTATTGCAGGCAAAAGTAGTAGAAGAGAAGACGGTGTGCAAATGCCCACTGTGTTTCAGGCTGTAGATGAGTTCATGGAAAATAAGATACTCAAATGAAGGACCACACAGGGCCTATTTAGAGCCGATAGTGTGTTGTTTTGTCAACTGAATTCTTAGTGCCTTCACATTGTTCAAAATAATTTGCTCAGGAAATGTCACTCTTAGACACAGCGAGTGGGAGGGTAAATTGGTACAACTCTGGAGAGTAGTCCGGCAATATTTCTCAAATTACATATACCCTGTAGCCCAGAAATTCTAATTGCAGGAATTTAGCATTTGTTATGCTTTTATATGTGCAAAGTGGCATATATATGCCATATAGATGAGGATAGCTATTCAGTATGATATAATAGAAAAAAGCCTGGAAGCATCCTATATATTTCATTAATAGATAGTGATTAAGTGTGATACAAGTATAGAATGGAATATTAAATTGCCTTAAAAAATGATGTGTCCCATATCTACAGATAAAGTATGAATTACCAAAATACATAAAAATGACAAAACTGGCCAGGCATGGTGGCTCATGCCTGTAATCCCAGCACTTTGGGAGGCCGAGGTGGGCGGATTACCTGAGTTCAGGAGTTCGAGACTAGCCTGGCCAGCATGGTGAAGACCCGTCTCCACTAAAAATTCAAAAATTAGCTGGGTGTGGTGGTGCACACCTGTAATCTCAGCTACTCTGGAAGCTGAGGCAATAGAATCACTTGAACCAGGAAGGCAGAGGTTGCAATGGGCTGAGATCGTGCCATTACACTCCAGCTTGGGCAACAAGAGCAAAATTCTGTCTCCAAAAAAAAAAAAAAAAAGACAAAACTGAGTTGTATATTTTTATTCACTTATGTGTAGAATATCTCTGTAGGGATATATAAGAAATTATTGTTTGCCCCTGGGAAGAGAATTGGGGTCTGTAGCGGAAGGGGGTGGCAGGGAGAGTTTCTCTTCACTGCATATTCTTTTTTTTTTTCTTTAACAACACTCTAGTCCAACGCTGCATATTCTTGTAGTGTTTGAAGTTTAATATGTTTTATCTAACTTTCTACAGAGAAGCAGTTTTTGAACAATTGTTATTTTGTTTTTGTCTCATCCCGTTGCTCCTCAACCTGGGTCAGATGGAGTAGCCTCTTCAGTAAGCACGAAACATGCTCTCATCATGGACGAAGTAGATGGCATGGCAGGCAATGAGGATAGGGGAGGAATTCAGGTAATCCAAGTGGTATATTTTTGCAGTTTCATTATTGATATTTAATTCTTAAAACATCGTCATTCTCCTATTTATAGCAGTTAAGGCATGTTGCTGAGGAGATTTTTAGGACCTAAAATACCTTGTGTGGTATTTGTCATTTTTTAAATAATTATTTTTTCTGTTGCAAACTTGCCTTCCAGGAATTAATTGGCCTGATAAAACATACTAAAATTCCCATTATTTGTATGTGCAATGATAGAAATCATCCCAAGATTCGTTCTCTGGTTCATTATTGTTTTGATCTTCGTTTTCAAAGACCTCGGGTTGAACAGATTAAGGTATGACGATTGAAATTTTTTTCCATCACATTGGTCTATTTATTTAAGAGTCAATTTTTAAAAATACCTGATAAATATTTTAAAAATATCTGATCATATGAGTTAAAAAAAATCACTGAAGATTCTTCCCTTGTCGATCTCAGGGTGCTATGATGTCTATTGCATTTAAAGAAGGTTTAAAGATTCCCCCTCCAGCTATGAATGAAATAATTTTGGGAGCCAATCAAGATATCAGACAGGTAAATTAAATATATATCTTGTAACATTTGCTGATTATTTTTAATTAATGCTTTCAACCTTGTAGGGATGGGGAACAATGGGATTTTCCTATCTTGACATTGTCTTACTTGTGATTCTTCCAGGTTTTACATAATCTGAGTATGTGGTGTGCACGAAGTAAAGCATTAACCTATGACCAGGCCAAGGCTGATTCTCACAGGGCCAAAAAGGATATCAAAATGGTAAAATAAATTTCCATGTCTTAGTTACTTTCCCAAGCCAAAACACTTCTTGTTCCCTAGGTAGCTGGATAGAAATAGTTAATATAGTTTCTTGATATGCCTGTGGAATCCAGGGATATTTATAGTAAGAAGTACAGACAGTTGCTAAAAGTGTTTCTAATTCAAATGATTTTTTTCTCAAAGATTGTCAGTGTCTATTATTAATTTTGAGAAAGGGATACATTTTAAATTATACTCATGCTTCAACAGTTATAAAATGGGCTTTTCCACAGTTCCTTATGTTTGGCTTTCAAATGCTTGGAATGGTTTAGCACTGTTTAGAATAATCCATGTCAAATGGTTTAGTTTAATAGCCTCTCTGAAACTAGAGGTTTGTATCAGTTACCTCTGTGCTTGTATAAGTCACCTAGTTGCTAATCAGAATTTATTGTTAGAGCAATGATTAAGCAAATTCTAAAAAAGTTAATACACTTTCTTATTTATTTAAATTTTTAAAATTTTTGGTAGAGACAAGGTCACGCTATGTTTTCCTGACTGATTTTGAATTCCTGGCCTCAAGCAATTCTCCTGCTGTGGCCCCCAAAGTGCTGGATTACAGGTGTGAGCCACCACCTCTGGCCTATACCCTCCGTCCCTCCCTCCCTCCCTCCCTCCCTCCCTCCTTCCCTCCCTCCCTCTCTTCCTTTCTTCCTTCCTTCTTTCCCCCATCCCCTCCCTTCCCTACCCACCCTTCCTCCCTTCCCTACCCTACCCTACTGTCCCTTCTAACAGAGTCTCCTTCTGTAGCCCAGTTTGGAATGCAGTGGTGCAATTTCAGCTCACTGCAACCTCCGCCTCTTGTGTCCTGGTTCAAGCAGTTCTCCTGCTTCAGCCTCCCGAGTAGCTGGGATTACAGGAATGCGCCACCACACCCAGCTAATTTTTGTATTTTTAATAGAGACGGGGTTTCACCATGTTGGCCAGGATGGTCTTAAACTCCTGACTTCATGATCCACCTGCCTAGGCTTCCCAAAGTGCTGGGATTACAGGTGTAAGACATCGTGCCTGGCCTACGCTTTATTTTTTTAGAGCAGTTTAGGTTCACACAAAATTGAGTGGAAGGTACAGAGAGTTCTCACATAACTTCCTGTCCCCCTCACATGCACAGCCTCTCCCACCACTAACATCCCCCACCAGAGTGGTATATCTGTTATAATCGATGAGTCTACATTGATACCTCATTATTACCCAGAGTTCATCGTATACATTAGCATTCCCTCTTGGTGTTGTACATTGTATGGTTTTGACAAATATAATGACATGTATTCACCATTGTATACATGTTTCACTGTCCTGAAAATCCTCTGTGCTCTACCTATTCATTCTTCTTTTCCTTCCTTCCTCTCTACAGCCCCTGGCAACCACTTATCCTTCTACTGTGTCTATAATTTTGCCTTTTCCAGAATGTGGTATGGTTGGAATCATGTAGCATGTGGACTTTTTCAATTGTCTTCTTTCACTTAGTAATAGCATATAAGGTTCTTCTATGTCTTTATTTATTTATTTTTTTGAGTCCGAGTCTCTGTCACCCAGGCTGCAGTGCACCCACACCACAGTACAGTGGATACCCACCCACAGTATCTTGGCTCGCTGTAGCCTCCGCCTCCCGGGTTCATGTGATTCTCTTAACTCAGCCTCCTGAGTAGCTGGGATTACAGGCACCAGCCACCACATCTGGCCAGTTTTTTATTTTTATTTTATTTTTATTACAGATGGGGTTTTACTATGTTGGGCAGGCTGGTCTGGAACTCTTGACCTCAAGTGGTCCACCCACTTTGGCCTCCCAGAGTGCTGGGATTACCGGGTGACCTACTGTGCCCACCCCTCTTCCCATGTTTTTTTCATGACTTGATAGCTCACTTCTTTTTATTGCTGAATAATATTACATTGTCTGAATGTGCCACAGTTTAATTGTTCATTTACCTACCAAAAGGACATCTTGATTGCTCCCAACTTTTGGTAATTATAAATAAAGCTGCTTATAAACATCCGTGTGCAGGTTTTTGTGTGAACATAGTTCTTAATTCATTTGGGTGAATACCAGGAAACGTGGTTGCTGGGTCATATGGTAAGAATATGTTTAATGTTGTAAGAAACTACCAAATGCTACAGTTTTGCATTCCCACCAGCAATGAATGGAGTTGTTCTTGTTCCGTACCCTTGTTAGCATTTGGTGATGTTAGTGTTTTGAATTTTGGCTGTTTTATTAGGTATGTCCCTCTCTTTTTTCAGGGCCCATTTGATGTTGCCCGGAAAGTGTTTGCAGCTGGAGAGGATACTGCTCACATGTCACTTGTGGACAAATCAGATCTCTTTTTTCATGATTATTCAATAGCACCCCTCTTTGTCCAGGAAAACTACATTCATGTGAAGCCTGTAGCTGCAGGGTGAGTGTCCAGAGCTGGTGAGAGGCATGCTTAGTATCCTCCCAGCAGTGTGAAGGCTAAATACTTGCGAAGGAGGGACTTGGGGTGTGAAGAGTGGGATAATCCAGACAGGTTCTTTTCTGCAGGGGTGACATGAAAAAGCACTTGATGCTTTTAAGCCGAGCAGCAGACAGCATATGCGATGGTGACTTAGTGGACAGCCAGATTCGGAGTAAGCAAAACTGGAGTCTTCTGCCTACGCAGGTGAGCAGAGGGTTCTCCCTAAAGTACAGGCTCTGCTTTCCTGACAAGAGAACTCAGTAGCTTTTAGCTTCTGTACTTCTTTTATTTTTGAGATTGGGTTTCTCTCTGTCATCCAGGCTGGAGTGCAGTGGTGTGATCGCGGCTCACTGCAGCCTCTGCCTCCTGGGTTCAAGAGACTCTCCTGCCTCAGCCTCTAGAGTAGCTGGGACTACACGTGCCTGCCACCATGCCTGACTAATCCTGTAGTTATTTTAAATACCAGATAAATGGTATGGCTCTTGTGGCAAAAATACAGTCTGTTACAGATTACAATACTCTGTGGTAACTGTTGTCTGTTTCTTAATCTGGGCTTATTTTTCTGTATTTCAAAAAATTTTTAACGTAAATGGACACATAGAAATAGGAATATTAGATTTTGCTTGTAAGATTTGAATCAAAAGTTTCATTTGCTGTGTTTTAAGAATCCTTGCTTTTTCTTTTTGGATATTTTTGGCTATCCTAGGTGGTCACTTAGTAGCAGCTCCTAGAAGCAGTGCAGCTAGGGCAGGCCAGTAGTCATGTCTCTGATGCATTAATTAGGATTTTCTTCTTCCTTGCTAAAAAGGCAGTTTTATATTGGGTACTGTATTTAGGTTGAGATCTTTAACTCAAAATATAATTTAGTAGACATTTGTAATTAAGAGCATTATTTGTTCTTTTATATAGTTATACAGAATTATTGCCCTGTGTAATAAAATAAGACACTACTAGAAGACCTAATGCTTCTCTTAATTCTACCCACACATTGCTTGAAAATAAGAAACAAAATTTCATTCTGGAGATATAATTTTTTTTTTTTTTTTTTAGACGGAGTTTTGCTCTTGTTACCCAGGCTGGAGTGCAACGGCACGATCTCGGCTCACCGCAACCTCCGCCTCCTGGGTTCAGGCAATTCTCCTGCCTCAGCCTCCTGAGTAGCTGGGATTACAGGCACGCACCACCATGCCCAGCTAATTTTTTGTATTTTTAGTACAGACGGGGTTTCACCATGTTTTTTTTTTTTTTTTTTAAAAAGACAAGGTCTCACTCTGTTATCCAGGCTAGAGTGCAATGATGTAATCCTGGTTCACTGCAGCCTTGACCTCCTGGGCTCAAGTGATCCTTCTGCTTCAGCACCACAAGTAGCTGGGACTATAGGTGTGTGCCACCATGCCAGCTAATTTTTCTGTTTTTTATAGAGACGGGGTTTTGCCATGTTGGCCACGCTGGTCTTGAACTCCTGGGTGCAAGCTGTCTGCCCATCTCCCAAAGTACTGGGGTTACTGGCATGAGCCACACTGCACCTGGCCCAGAATCTTTTCTTTTATATTTTATGTGTTTAGTTCTGTTTCCTTAATAATTGTACCTTAAAGGCATAATGTTTTAATACAGGAAAAGCTTAATGTACAAAACTACTTCCTAACGGGTTAGTTCTGATAGCAAAAAATTAGAGAAAATCTCCATGCCCAGTAATAGGCGAATGATTATGAATCCTCTTGAAGTACTATTTATAGCCTTTGAAAGTATTTGTAAAGATTATCTAATATGGAAAAGTGCTTGTGAGGGAATTACTAGAATAAAGTAGTATACAAAATTTATGTAGACTATAATTCCAGCCTTTAAGAAAGTGAAGACCCTGGTCATAGAAGACATCTAAAGATACATTTTTAAAAAAGTTTTTCTCAAGTGCCAGTTTACTTGACTATAATCATTAGTTTTTCCATGCTTTAATCTACCTATGCAGCCAATCATTTATGTTAAAGACCATTATATCCCTCTTAAGCTAATTCTTTGTTGTGATGTTGGCATCAGTGAGGTAACTGGTATGTTGAAATTAGTTGCTTGAGGAGGCTGAGTTGGGAAGATGATCTCCCTGGGGGCCGTAACATGTTGGATCAAGGTGTGTACCACAATCTGTTGTTTTCTCTGGGAGAAGTTTCCTGTACCAGCAGATCAGAGTTAGAGAAAAGGTCTGACTGCCCTGTCAGTAGGTATTTGGGACAGTGTTGCTTTATTTTCCGTAGACTGTTTAGAAGCCAGTGACTGCTAAGGAAGTATCTTTGTACCGAACATAAATTCTGGATTGCAATTGATTTTTTTCAGGCCATTTATGCCAGTGTTCTTCCTGGAGAGTTGATGAGGGGGTACATGACCCAGTTTCCCACCTTCCCAAGCTGGCTGGGGAAGCACTCATCTACAGGCAAACACGATCGCATTGTTCAGGACCTGGCCTTGCATATGAGTCTCAGGTAGGCGGGATAACTGTACTTTATCGATTTGGTGTATTTGGCTTTTATGTAATAACAATCATATGAGTCAAAAGATTGTGTTATAGTTTTTATTTTATTGCGAACTAGATGAATGATCTTGGATAAGTTCCTTATATTTTATGGGCCTCAGTTTTATCATCTGTAATCAGTACAACACTCGTTTTACCACTTAAAAGGATACTTTGGAGAATAAAATAGTAGATGCCATAATTTAAAATTTTCAAGACTGTATAAGTCTTAGGTATCACTATTATTTATTGTTACTGTCATTATGCCTATTACTAGTGGGAACAGCTTCTGAATAATTAATAGGAAAAAAAATGAACTGTTTAAAGAAATGAACTTTTTTTTTTGAGACGGAGTCTTACTCTGTCACCAGGCTGGAGTGCAATGGCGCAATCTTGGCTCACTGCAATCTCTGACTTCCTGGTTCAAGTGATTCTCCTGCCTCAGCCTCCTAAGTAACTGCGATTATAGGCACATGCCACCACGCCCAGCTGATTTTTGTATTTTCAGTATTTTTTTAGGTTCTACCATGTTGGCCAGGATGTTCTGGATTTCCTGACCTCATGATCCTCCCGCCTCGGCCTACCAAAGTGCTGGAATTACAGGCATGAGCCACTGCACCTGGCTGAAATGAACTACTTTTTTACCGATTGTTCTAGTAATAAACTGACCTAGTCATTTGGGGTAGGAAATACAGGTTAGCATGTAGCAGGAGGAGGTTGTTCAGATCATTGAAAACGAATGTGCTTGGAAAAGTTTAAGGAAGTTCAAAAATACTTGCATTTGGTACAATTTTGTTTAAGTTTGGAAATTTGGAAAATGTGCATACATGTAAGTATTAAGTACATTTCATGGATTTTTTTTTTTTTAACAAGATGAACTTTTTCTTTTCTTTTCTTTCTTTCTTTTTTTTTTTTTTTTTAAAGATGGGGTTTCACCCTGATGTCCAGGCTGGTCTTGGACTCCTGACCTCAGGTGATCCACCCACCTCGGCCTCCCAAAGTGCTAGGATTACAGGTGTGAGCCACCGCGCCCTGGCCAAACTTTTTGTTTTCTAACAAAATGAAATTTTTTTTTTTTTTTTTTTTTTTTAAAGGCAGGATCTCACTCTCACCCAGGCTGGAATGAAGTGTTTCGATCTCTGCTCACTGCAATCTCCACCTCCAGGTTCAACTGATTCACCCACCTTAACCTCCCAAGTAGCTGGGATTATAGGTGCCCGCCACCACGCCCAGCTAATTTTTGTATTTTTGGGTAGATATGGGGTTTCATCATGTTGCCCAGGCTTGTCTCGAACTTCTGACCCCAAGTGATCTCCCTGCCTCAGCCTCCCAAATTGCTGGGATTACAGGTATGAGCCACTGCACACAGCCTGTGGATTCATTTTTAGCCATGAACTACTTAAGTGATCTTGATTTGCCATCTGCTCCCTGGGGGGAATATTAATATTTAATCCTTCATTCCAGTTTTAAGTTTTGGTTAGAGCTGAACTGAGCTAGTTCCTGTTTTCTGTTCCTGTAAAATTCTACTGCGTCTCTTGTTCTCTTTCTAACCTATGGCATGAGTCTTTTTTACTACCCATGTATTAGTTTTCTGTTCCTGTTGTAACAAATCACCACACACACAATGGCTTAAAACAACACAAGTTTATCAAGATCTTAGAAGGCATCGACCCGCAGTCCCCATCTTGAGCTGGGAAGATTTTCCTGGATTATCTGTGCAGTCATCACAAGGGTCTTTGTAAAGGGAGTCAGTCAGCAGTGTCAGAGTCAGAAAGATTTGAGGGTGCCGCACCTGGCGTCAAGAATGGAGACAGGGACCATCAGCCAAGATGTATAGGTGGCTTCTGGAAGCCGGAAAGGCTGCTTTCCCCATGGCTCTTCTCATTGGTCAGGCTTCGGCTGCCTCTCACTGTCTTCCAGCTCCCCGCCTGCCACCGATTTTAAAGGTAATGGGTCACTCTGCCCTGGGGCAGCCCTCTCAGATGCTCCTGCTAGACTCCATATAGATTTTGAGCATTGGACTTTGGGTTGTTTTATGGCCATTCTTCTGTATGTCTGTCCCCTTCCCTCATTAGACCGAACATTTTTGGGAGTAGGAACTGAGGCTTTGTCAACTAGCAGTATAGGCCATTATTATCAGCAAGGACATTTATAGTGAATTCACAATTTTTAAAGTAAATTAAGACCTTCTTACTTTTTAGCCCTGATCAAGTTCTCAGTTTTTCTTCTTTAAAAAAAATGGAGGTGTGATTTAATTTTTGGTTTGTAATGGTTTCTGGAGTCATAGATGCCTTTGAGAATATGCTTTGATTTTTATTCCCCTGACAATGCACAGATCCACAAAGAAAATATTCTCTTTTAGGGAAATTACAGATTCCTGAGGTTAAGAGCCCTTGGTTTAGGTACACTAGATGGCATCTTTGACTTTTCTAGTTTTAATACTCTGTGAGTCTACTAGAAGATGATGATATTAAAAAACATTGTAGGAGAACAATTTTGGAAATGGTTTCATGATTTTTTGGGGTACTGTGGCTTAGGAACTCATACTACCTCTCTTTAAGTACTAATGTGCTCAATTGTGGAAGACTAAATCTAGAGGAATTTGATGAAATTAAAATAGAGTTTAAAAATTTTTTTGTCTAGGTAATAAAATAGCTGCAAGGGCAAGAGTCTAGATTTCTGATTAGGAGAAAAGCTGTGGCTTCTTGTGGTTCACATACTCAGTTCCTTGAAGGCAGGAACAGAACCCATAGTTTGTAAAGAAGCATTTCTTTCTGATTCTGATGCTGGTTCTGATAACAACAGCTTTTGAGGTCGCTTGTTTAAAATATGTATACAGGCTGGGCATGATGGCTCATGCCTGTAATCCCAGCAATTTGGGAGGCCAAGGTGGGTGAATCATGTGATATGAGGAGTTCGAGACCAGCCCGGCCAACACAGTGAAACCTTGTTTCTACTAAAAATACACACACAAAAATAGCCGGGCGTGGTGGCGGGTGACTGTAATGCCAGCTACTCGGAAGGCTGATTCCCAGGAGAACTGCCTGAACCCAGGAGGCGGAGGTTGAAGTGAACTGAGATTGTACCACTGCACTCCAGCTTGGGCAATCAGAGTGAGACTTTGTCTCAAAACAACAACAACAACAACAACAACAACAACAACAACAACAACAAAAAACCCATAAAATATGTATACATGTAACTGCCTGGTTTGAAGATAGAGGCAGCTGGGTTGGAAAGATTTAGGATGGTGGCATTTCAAATATTGTTTTCTTCAGTTGTTTTGTTTTTAAGAAGTGACAACATTTAAGAGAGAAAGAGTCATTTTATGATAACATTTTAATTCTCACACGAGACTATTTCCCTAAACCTTCCTCTGGCCAGTGTGGATCACTTTTTGATTTTGTAGGAACACTCGCTGCAGTTTTCTTAGAATTGGGGAAAAGCTAGCTCTAGAACTAAAGATTTCAGAGTAACAGTATTAGGAAATGTGAGGGAAACATTCATATATAATTTTGTATGTTATAATCAGAGACCAAAAGGTGTTACACACATTCACACACTTGAGATAGGGAATTTATTTTATTGCCTTATATTGATGTTTTTAATATTTTGGAACTTAGAATGAGTAACATTTATGAACACAAACACTCTGTTGCCTGGGCCTTAAGAGTAGGGTAGAAGTAGAACTCACATTTGTTTTTTCAGTCACTGATACAGGTAAATAGAAAACTTCCATTGGGCACATTGATGTGTATCCATTACTCTCATGCTGTGTTGCTGGGCTTTCCCTACACCAGTGGGCTGTCAAATAGTAGACATTCCATTCATCAATATTGAAATTGGATTGGACTCTGCCTGAATAGTGCTGATATGCACAGTATGACTTGACTTGATAGTTTGCCGTTGACTATGTCTCTTTTGTTGTGGTTTCAGAACTTACTCCAGCAAAAGGACGGTAAACATGGATTACCTGTCACATCTAAGGGATGCACTTGTACAGCCTTTGACCTCACAAGGAGTAGATGGAGTACAGGATGTTGTTGCACTTATGGACACATATTATTTGATGAAAGAAGACTTTGAGAATGTCATGGAGATTAGCAGCTGGGGTGGCAAACCTAGTCCCTTTTCAAAGCTGGATCCCAAGGTAAATAGTGTCACTTAGTGGTTCTCCATCATTTTGTAATTACCAGGTTTGTACTAACAGTACTTCAGAGGTGTTTTAGATGCTTTAAAAAAAGATTTACTTCTTTTTCTCCTTAAATGCTTGTTGCTTCTTTTGGCCTGTATGTTCCAAAAATACTACTTGAATGCAGTATTAAGAATAGACTTCTGGATTTTACAATTTGTGTTTCTATCATTGCTTTATGCTCAGTGAAAAAGCAAGAAGTGAAATTTGAGGAGCAAATATAAACATCTTCTTTATAAAGGGTGGGAGGATGAGCCTAGGGAATTAAGTGAGCTATGAGCTCTGGTGGTAATGGATTGTAAAAATAAAATGTGTTTACTGGCTGAGGATTTTTGTACATTTTCTTTTTTAGTCTACACAATCTGTGGATTCAGTATTTATTCCAGTTGGATAATCTTCTCTGTAATAATATATCCCTACTTTTCTTATAATGAGCACAAAAAAAAACCAAAGTGATACATTAGGAATATGTAACATCCAATACCCAACTCATACCTGTGTAACAAATGTGTTTTAGAAGACATATTCTCTGTGTCTTTTCTATGTCTAGTTTGCCCTCTCCAGAATTTTTACATGACTTTATCGGTAAATTCTCACAGCAGACATCCATTGTTAGAATTCATGGACTAATTCAGAAACTATGTTTAGAAGCTTGAAATTAAGGCTTTCAAGTTACTGAGTATTTTGAAGTAACTACTATTATTATGGAAAAGGTAACTCATTGGCCGGGTGCGGTGGCTCAAGCCTGTAATCCCAGCACTTTGGGAGGCCGAGGCGAGTGGATCACGAGGTCGAGAGATCGAGACCATCCTGGTCAACATGGCGAAACCCCGTCTCTACTAAAAATACAAAAAAAAAATTAGCTGGGCATGGTGGCGCGTGCCTGTAATCCCAGCTACTCAGGAGGCTGAGGCAGGAGAATTGCCTGAACCCGGGAGGGGGAGGTTGTGGTGAGCCGAGATCGCGCCATTGCACTCCAGCCTGGGTAACAAGAGCGAAACTCCGTCTCAAAAAATAAATAAATAAATAAAAATAAATAAAAATAAAAAAAATAAAAAAAAAAAAAGGTGACTCATTTATTTTGTGGAAATTAAAGGCCAATTTGTACCTTATGAGCCCTCCCCGCCAACGGACACTTTTTTTTTTTTTTTTCCCCCCGAGACAGTCTTACTTTGTTGCCCAGGCTGAAGTTCAGTGGTGTAGTCTCGGCTCACTGCAACCACCACCTCTGGGGTTCAAGCGATTCTCATGCCTCAGCCTCCCAAGTAGCTGGGATTACAGTTGCATGCCACCACGCTCAGCTAATTTTTTTAGTTTTAGTAGACTTGGGGTTTCACCATGTTGACCAGGCTGGTCTTGAACTCCTGGCCTCATGTGATCTGCCTTGGCCTTGCAAAGTGCTGGGATTATGGGTGTGAGCCACTGTGCCCAGCCCAGCCAAGCCCTTTTTTGATTTACTGATTCACTGATTAGCTTTGCTTACTACTTTGTAGAAATGTGGAGAATGCTGAATAGGTAAGCATGATGACTTGAAGTAACTTTTTGTTTGTCTGTCTGAAGTTCCCAAATAACTTTTTTTTTTCTTTAAGACAGAATCTCACTCTGTCACCCAGGCTGGAGTGCAGTGGCATGATTTCAGCTCATTGCAACCTCCGCCTCCCAGGTTCAAGATTCTCATGGAGAGGTGTGAGCCACCGTGCCCGGCCTTCACTCTTTTTTGTCATGGGCTCTATTAAGAATGTTATGAAAAATATGGAACTTATCCATAGAAAAATCCATGCTTAGATTTATGTGTATATGCATAATATACATAAATATGCATAAATATTTTGCAAACAGTTGCAAGGGGCTCCCAGGGTCTCTTTAGATTTTCAGAGTTAAAAGAATTGTTTGGCACTTAGATTTTTTAAAACTCCCTCTACTCCTTTCATATAGGTGAAAGCAGCCTTCACAAGAGCTTACAATAAGGAAACCCACCTTACTCCATATTCACTTCAAGCTATAAAGGCATCTAGACATAGCACAAGCCCATCCCTGGATTCAGAATACAATGAAGAGTTAAATGAAGATGACTCTCAATCTGATGAGAAAGACCAAGATGCTATAGAGACTGATGCCATGATCAAGGTAGTATTTTAAGCCACAGTCAGGAGGACCTCACAGTAGATGGTCTTTCCTTGCCTGGTGAATAATAGGGGCTTTTCAGCACATAGAGTAAATTGAAAATAGTAAGTTTTTTTGTTCACCATGGTTGAAGGTGGAGATGGTATAGATTTCATTTTTATAAACAGTTTCTTATAGTAGTCGAAGAACCAAACAACAAAACAGGCGATGATACTGATGGCCATATGTTCTGTTAGAAAAAGTACCATTTTTATGGATCTGGCCATTGGTGTATGGTTTCAAGAAAAATGTTTTTAACAAAAGTTTCTTCTGCTGTTTATGTTTTGCTATAGCCACTAAACTGCTTTGTAGAAGTTTCTCAGAGCAAAACATTCTTGTCTTTTGCTAGGAAAGATGCAAATCAATTGTAGTATCAGCCTGCTGTTTACAGCTGGCTGAGCCAAGGCATCTCTTCTGATCCTCCTCTGTCCTTTGCTGAGTGTGGGTGCTTCTTGCCCTTCATTTCTGTTTTCTATATGCAGGAAAAGGAATAGTGGGCTTCTCCACCATGGCTCTCATTTAGACCTTCTGGTCTGTCTGTCTGTCTGTCTCTCTTCCCCCTTCAGAAAATGACTGTGTTTACACCTCTAATCTGAAACAGAAAGAAAAGGAAATTGTTCATGTAAACACTACCCTCCCTATTTGCAAATTTTCTCTTGCTTATTTTGTCTTAAGTATATCTCTGTTTTGAATCAAGAAGCTGCCTTACATGGGGAACGGGTCTTAGTTCTAAATTCTAAATGTCCTCTCAGTTTTTACTGCCAGCTTTTAAAGGCTGTAAGTAGTGCAGTTGCTTGAAAGTAAGCGCATCACGGTAGCAGTCGTTGAAGATCTCAGTTTGCAGCCTCTCTTCTTTTTTAATTAAGTTGCAGGTAAAGATTAGATTTGTTGTAGAGATGAACTTATTTCGTTTATTCATAAACACGGCTATTAACTATTTTGTTATCTTCTCCCTCCCACTAACAGAAAAAGACAAAATCTTCAAAGCCTTCAAAACCAGAAAAAGATAAGGAGTCCAGAAAAGGAAAAGGAAAAAGTTTGAAGAAATGAAATCATTTTTCACTAACAACAGCCACTTTTTACTCTCCCTCCTGACCAGTCCAGTTGGTCTAGAGAAAGCCTTGTTTTTTTTCCAGAGCAACCATGTTTTAGCATAATGGGATGATCTGGTGTCCCATCATCAATAAAGGGTGGTACAGCTAGAAGGGTATGAGCAGTAGGCTCATGTACACCTCTTATAGAGGTTGATAGGACTGCCTGGGTCCTCCACTGTCCCCTGTCAATCTAGTTAGACATGCTTCTGAATGACTGTAGAATTGGAACTAGAAACTACACCTGGACTTTGGAGTCAGATTTTAGTTAATAATGAGCCTGGGAACAGAAATACTAAGGCATCTTTTGTAGGCTTAAGAATTTATCCTAATGGCCTTTATAGGACCAATGCTGATTTTTTTTTTTAAAGGTAGTTCCTATTATGTGGTGAAATTTTGTAAATAAATGATTATACAAAACAGTCACCACCTAGAACTTGGTATTCTTTGTGCATTATCAGATATTTTTCAAAGTATAAATCAGGAATAAAAATGTTCCATATCATATATGTATAAATTCTTTTTAAGATTGCCATCTTGTATAGCAAAATACTCTGTTGGTATATTACTTATTAATTTGCAAATGATTGGATCAAAAAGCTCACTGTATTCCTTACTAACCTGTTGTGTGAAACATAACATTGGCAGTTGAGGAGTCAGAACTCAGATTCCCAGCTCACTCCCTCTGTGTGTGCTGACTATGTCTCTGCTGTGAATAGGATTTCACGGAGAGGTCTGTTATGGGGCTTTGCAGCATGGGAGGCTGCAGAAGATTCTCAGACATTCTTATCCTGCTGGAGTCTCAACCCGTCAGGTTCAAACCAGTAGGAATCCGGTTGGGTCAGGCTCTTAAGTTCACTACAGTGGGGGACAAAGTGAACACTGGTTTTTGTTCAGTTTGCCAATAGGAAATCTGGTCCTGTCCTGCAATGGCTTCCATGAACCCTGTTGGAAGTTGGGGTTATTCCTATAACTGTATGTGTTGAGTGGCCCTGAGGCTGTGGACCTGCCCTGGAATTTAGATGTCTAGCAATTTTTTAATCTTGTCAGTAATTGCTCAGAGGTCTGTGCTACCTCTGTGAGGTATATACTAAAATGAATGTAAAATAAGGATTATATTCCCTGCTTTTAAGGAACTGGTATTCTTGTTTGGGTGATGAGACAAAGTTCTTGAGACATTTAAACTGTATTTACCAGTGTGAAAAAATGTCCTTTAAGGAGATTAACTCATTATGGAAATAAAACATTGCCTTAAGCCCTTGCCTGCTGAGTTGCGACCCTGTCTTTGTTAAAGTCTGTTTTGAAACTTTTCTGCTTCAGGAAAGGTTTTCTCACCACTAGGGTGAGGCTGGCTTTCCTATTCATGTTCTTCCATTTTTGTTCCTTTTGGATATGCAGGTCACTTCTCCCTAGTTCTTCTGTAGCCCCAGGAAAGGGACTTAAATCTCTGTACAGCAAAATGCTGCATAGTGTCCTTCACTTGGTCATTGTGATTTTGTTTTTAATTTTAAATGTTTTAAGCACAAGATTCGGATGATATGTGTGTAAAATAAATAGCATTTCTTTTAGAATTAAAAATTGTAAATATGCCCTTTATTATATGAGGATGGCAACATAGGTCTGTTTGATTCCTCTTTGAAGCCCTCGTGACCATGAGGTGAATGACTGAGACTCATGGTAGGAGGGAGTTGGTGGTTCTGCAGCAGTTTGGATGTAAATCTGAATGGTCTTTATTGGGGTTGAGTCTTCACTGGAGCTACCAATGATGTGGCCTTTTGGAGCCACTTGATGCCACACACCATCTGCAGCATAAAACTGTATATTTGCTCTTCTTGAGATCCATTGAGTCTTGGCCATTTTGTTACTTACAAACCAGTCAGCTTTATCCTTCATCTTGTTAAATGTTGGTAGTTCCATAGCACCATGATTTGATCTCTTAAATTTATTACGGGGTAGATTATTATTTGTACTAGGATGAGTAGCTTCCAAAACAAGCTCCAGTATGAGTATGCTTATGGATAGAAGTCTAAGGCCTGTAACTCTCAGAATAGAATGCGCCCACTCTCACAATGCCAGGTGCTGTGGTTCTTATTCCTACAACCTTACCATATGCCTGTAGGCATATTAGAGGAAGCATAGGGCTGTGGGTAGGTTTTAAGATAATAACTTTGTACCACTTAGTAAGGCCAAGGCCCCTGGCCTGTTCTCCAGCTGGCCACTGGGAGGGAAAGACAGGTCATAAAGTTGGAGGCATCATGCAGGTGGGCTACTTGGAGGCTATATGTTACTGGCACCTTGGGTCCTAGCTTAGGCTTCTGAGTATCACTGTAATGCTCAGGTTGCCAGGGACATAACTGTAAAATCCTATCATCAGATTCATTCACAGTTGACTCCCTGACTCGTTTCTGTTAGCTGCGCAGACTTTGGTGTCTGGCCTTGGATGGCAAGGAAGCATATACTGATATGGGAAAAGTACAGACTCCCTTGGAGAGAGAGTGTGTTCGAATGGTGTGTGTTGATGTGTGCTATGGGGGAAGAAACCTTTGCACAGCCTCACAAATAATGCATGTTTTCAGGGGAAATCAAATGACTTAATTTTGGGAGGGAAATTCTGTTGTGTGCAGTAGAATGACTTGGCAGATAAAAACTTATAGTTTCATTCATTCTTTACTTGATTGGTTTTCCTGATTTTTGATGTTTTGCTTCTCTGACTCTGCTTAATAGTTGTGATTTGTATAAACTCATTTCAAGCTTTTTACACTGTTCACATCTGTATTGCCCACACTTGACAAATGTCCTTCAGAACTACCTTCCTTTACCTCTTTTTATGTCTCCAGATACAGGAAGACGTCACAAATATCTAGTCAACAATTTTATTTTAAAGGAGGTATTTCAAAATACAAAAGTTATCAAAAAGCTGAATATTTACAATTATGTCATAGGTTACTATTAACAGTGCAGAGGACAGAGTATGCAAGACTTTGAAGAGGAAATATACAAAGTACAATAAACAGCAAGGTTACACGTCATCGTTTTGCCACTGTACAGAAGCGGAAAGTTCCAACCTGGAGAGATCACCATTGTTTCATTTCTTTGTATCCAGAAAGGACCATCTCTTAAATCCACCAGGGGAGGAAATAGCCTTCTCTGAAAAATGCTGTCTTCTCAGGAGCATTGTATCTAGAAAGGGCAAACAAAACACATGCCTCCAGAGGGTTTCAAGTAATGCCTGGCATTTAGTAATAAAGCCAAACATACTAATTAAAAAGGATTTTTTTTTTTTTTTTTTTTTTTTGCCAGTTTCTGGAATGTGGAACAGGAAACATTACATTCAAGTTAGAAATCTCCGGTCTGTAATCAGCATCAAGTTTCAGTACTAGCCTTACCAGCTGACTAAAACTGTGTGGGCAAGCTCTTGAGCCTTTGTTATGAATGAGGAAAGAATGCTGATAACAGCCACTTCACTGGGAAGAATGAATGCAAAGTGCTCGGCAATTTGTAGAGAAAAAAGTTTTCCTTAAGTTGAACAGTTATATTTGTCTAAAAGCCAGTGAACAACAGTTTCAACCAGTAATTCACTGCATAAGGATTCTTACTGTGACTTTTTTTTTTTTTTGAAGATGGGGTCTTGCTACATTGCTCAGGCTGGAGCACCACATGGCTATTCATAGGCATGATCATGGTGTCCGAGAACCCTGAACTCCTGGGCTCAAGTGACCTTCATGCCCCAGCCTCCTGAGTAGCTGGGACTATAGGCACAGGCTCTGCACCAGGCCATAGTGACGTTTTCGAAGTATAGCGCATAATCACAACTCAGTGAAGACATATCTGCAAGGAGCTATGATGTACCATGATGGTCTGGTTACTTGACGTTTTCTATAAAGCATTATTTAATGCCATGATAATGTCTGGAGAGATTCTGTGGATGTTTTTTTAAAAATATAAGATTTCAATTGTGATTTAATCTTCCCATAGATAATAGTTTTATAAACTTGGGACAAAATCTGAAATTTTTTTTAGAAGGCTAGGAATGGTGGCTCGTACCTGTAATCCCAACACTGTGCAAGGGCTGAGGTAGGACTGCTTGAGTCCAGGAGTTAGAGGCCAGCTTGGGAAAAATAGCGAGACCCCCCCATCTCTACAAAATAAAAATTAAAAAAAAAAAAACAAAAACAAACAAGTTGGGCATGGTAGCACATGCCTGTAGTCCTAGCATCTTGGAAGGTTGAGGCATTTGAGCCCATGAGTTTGAGGCTGCAGTGAATGATGATCATGACACTGCACCCTAGCCCTGGCAGGAGACTGAAACCCCATCTCAAAAAAAAGAAAAAGAAGAAAGGTCAATGAACTAGAATATAGATCAAAACAAATTATCCAATATGAAGAGAGAAAAAAGAGGAAAGAACTTTAGTGACCTATGGAAATCAAGTACTCAAACACAGATGTAATTGGAGTTCCAGAATGAGAAGATGATAAAGAATGGCTCAAAATGTCCCAATTGAGGGAAAAATATAAACATACAGATTCAGGAACTCTAGAAAATCTCAAGCTAAAAAAAAAAAAAAAAACCACACCCAGGATCTAAGATGGCTGAATAGATACAACTCCAGTGCACAACACTCAGTGAGCGAGACACAGAAATGCAGAGATCTAGCTCCAACCAACGTACCAGGTGCATTTCAACGGGTCTGACAGACTGAGGTGGGGAGGGGTGCTGCTTCACCCAGAAAGTGCATCTGACCGGCTTGTTGGAGGCTCCCCCTCTGGCACTCCAGTCCAGATACAGCGCTTCCCCCAAAGCCTCAGCAATACACGGAACAGGGGATCTTTGCCAGTCAAGCGCCGTGAATTACAAGCTCGGGGTTGAATAATCAGGACAATGTCCCAGATTGGCGCACAGATCTAAACAGACGCATAATCCCAAAAAGCGGCCAGGAGACCCTGCAGACTGAGCTATTGCCCCCTCCCCCCGGAGAGAGAGGGAGCTATAAGTGGTAGCAGCTGGGTGGGCCCCTACCCTGTGACTGGACAGAGAGGAAGCTGAAAGTGGGAGACAGCCAGGTGCTGCTAGGCGGGTCCCTCCCCTCCCCCACAAACCCCAGAAGACTGAAGCTCTGACTAGTGGGTTGTACAGCCAGTGCCACAGTCTAAGCTGAACCCTGAATGATCCAGCCCAGTGGAGGAAGGGCACAACCCACCATTAGAGGGGTGGGACTAGACTACATGTTTTAACAAAAAAACACAGGAAGCCTATGTAGCAACGGGACGGCACTCTTGACAACCCAGTAGCGCCTACGGGTCAGCGGAAGAGGTGGGCCTAATCTCCCAGTATAAACAAAAAAGACACAGGAAGCTTCCCTAGTAACCTGAAGGAGTCCCTAGAAACCCAGTAGTGCCTCCACAGGCAGACAAGGGGCCTCATCAAGCAGCTCCCTGACAACAAAGCCAGGTAAACCCACAAAGATGGGAAAAAAACAGCACAAAAAAGATGAAACCATTAAAGACCAGAACAACTCTTCTTCAAGGGATCACAACTCCTCAGCAACACAGGATCACATCATGACAGAAGGAGTGTGACGAACTGACAGAAACAGGCTTCAGAAGGTGGATTATAACGAACATTTCTGAGCTAAAGGAACACGTTCTGGCTCAATGCAAAGAAACCAAAAACCTTGAAAAAAGGTTAGACGAAATGCTAACTAGAATAACCAGCTTAGAGAAGAACATAAACGACTTGATGGAGTTGAAAACACAGCACGAGAACTACATGAAGCAAACACAAGTTTTAGTAGCCAAATCGATCAAGCAGAATAAAAAGAGAATAAAGACAGAAAGCAAGACAAGAGAAAAAAGAGTGAAAAGAAATGAACAAAGCCTCCAAGAAATATGGCATTACGTGAAAAGACCTAACCTACGCTTGATCGGTGTACCTGAATCTGATGGGGAGAATGAATCCAAGCTGGAAAACACGCTCCATGATATTATGCATGAGAATGTCCCAAGCTTAGCAAGGCAGTCCAAATTTCAAATTCAAGATATACAGAGAACTCCACAAAGATATTCCTCAAGAAGAGCAACCCCAAGGCACATAATTGTCAGATTCACCAGGATTGAAATGAAGGAAAAAATGCTAAGGGCAGCCAGAGAGAAAGGTCAGGTCACCCACAAAGGGAAGCCCATCAAACACAGCGGATCTCTTGGCGGAAACCCTACAAGACGGAAGAGAGTAGGGGCCAATATTCAACATCCTTAAAGAAAAGAACTTTCAACCCAGAATCTCATACCCAGCCAAACTAAGCTTCATAAGTGAAGGAGAAATAAAATCCTTTACGGACAAGCAATTGCTGAGAGATTCTGTCACCACGAGACCTGCCCTACAAGAGCTCCTGAAAGAAACACTAAGCCGGAAAGAAGTAAGTACCAGTCACTGCAAAAGCAAACCAGTGGGCAAAGACCAAAAATGCAATGAAGAAAATGAGTCAACTAATGGGAAGGAAAACCAGCCAGTAACAAAACTGCAGGATCAAATTCACACATAACAATAGTAACATTGAATGTAAACAGCCTAAACACCCCAACCAAAAGACACAGACTGGCAAACTGGATAAAAACTCAGAACCCATTGGTGTGCTGTATTCAGGAAACTGATCACACATACAAAGACACACATAGACTCAAAGGGATGGAAGAAGATTTACCAAACAAACGGAGAACAAAAAAAGCAGGGGTTGCAATCCTAGTCTCTGATAAAATGGAATTCAAACCAACAAAGATCAAAAGAGACAAAGAAGGACACTTCATAATGGTAAAAGGATCAATCCATGAAGAGCCAACTATCCTAAATATATACGTACCCAACACAGGAGCACCCAGATACATAAAGCAAGTTCTTAATGACCTAAAATGAGATTTAGACTCCCACACAATAATAGTGGGAGACTTCAACACTCCACTGTCAATATTTGATCGAGACAGAAAATTAACAAAGATATCCAGGACTTGAATGCAGAGCTGGACCAAGTGGATCTAATAGACATATACAGAACGCTCCACTCCAAATCCACAGAATATACATTTTTCTAGCATCACATTGCACTTACTCTAAAATTGACCACATCATTGGAAGAAAATCACTCCTCAGCAAATGCAAAAAAACAGAAATTACAACAGTCTATCAGACCACAGCACAGAACTCAGGATTAAGAAACACACTCAAACCCGCACAACCACTTGGAAACTGAACAACTTGCTTCTGAGTGCCGACTGGATAAACAATGAAATGAAGACAGCAATAAAGATGTTCTTTGAAACCAATCAGAATGAAGACACAACTTACCAGAATCTCTGGGACACCTTTAAAGCAGTGTTGAGAGGGAAATTTATAGCAATAAGTGCCCACATGAGAAACAAGGAAAGATCTCAAATTGACACCCTATCATCGAAATTGAAAGAGCTAGAGGAGGAAGATTAAAAAAACTCAAAAGCTAGCAGAAGATAAGAAATAACTAAGATCAGAGCAGAACTGAAGGAGATAGAGACACAAAAAAACCCTTCAAAAAAATCAATAAATCCAGGAGCTGGTTTTTTGAAAAGATCAACAAAATAGACCGCTAGCCAGATTAATAAAAAAGAAAAGGGAGAAGAATCAAATAGATGCAATAAAAAACGATAAAGGGAGCCGGGCGCGGTGGCTCAAGCCTGTAATCCCAGCACTTTGGGAGGCTGAGGCGGGTGGATCACGAGGTCGAGAGATCGAGACCATCCTGGTCAACATGGTGAAACCCCGTCTCTACTAAAAATACAAAAAACTAGCTGGGCGTGGTGGCGCGTGCCTGTAATCCCAGCTACTTAGGAGGCTGAGGCAGGAGAATTGCCTGAGCCCAGGAGGCGGAGGTTGCGGTGAGCCGAGATCGTGCCATTGCACTCCAGCCTGGGTAACAAAGAGCGAAACTCCGTCTCAAAAAACAAAACAAAACAAACAAAAAAAAAACGATAAAGGGGATATCACCACTGATCCCACAGAAATACAAACTACCATCAGAGATTACTACAATCAGCTTTATGCACATAAACCAGTAAACCAGGAAGAAATGAATAAATTCCTAGACACTTGTACTCTACCAAGACTAAACCAGGAGGAAGTTGAAACCCTGAATAGACCAATAACAAGAGCTGAAGTAGAGGCAGCAATCAATAGCCTACCAACCAAAAAAAGTCAAGGTCCAGAGGGGTTCAGCCGAATTCTACGAGACGTACAAAGAGAAGCTGGTTCCATTCCTTCTGAAACTATATCAAACAATACAAAAGGAGGGAATCCTTCTGAACTCATTTTATGATACCAACATCATCCTGATGCCAAAAGCCAGGCAGAGACTCAACTAAAAAAGAAAACTTAAGGCCAATATCCGTGATGAACATCGATGCAAAAATCTTCAACAAAATACTGGCAAACAGATTGCAACAGCAAATTAAGAAACTTATCCATCATCATCAAGTAGGCTTCATCCCGGGGATGCAAGGCTGGTTCAACATACGCAAATCTATAAATGTAATCCATCACATAAATGGAACCAAAGACAAAAACCACATGATTATCTCAATACATGCAGAGAAGGCCTTCAACAAAATTCAACAACCCTTCATGCTAAAAACTCTCAATAAACTAGTTATTGACAGAACATATCATAAAATGATAAAAGCTATATATGACAAACCTACAGCCAATATCATACTGAGGGCAAAAGCTGGAAGAATTCCCTTTGAAATCAGGCACTAGACAAGGATGCACTCTCTCACCACTCCTATTCAATATAGTATTCGAAGTTCTAGCCAGAGCAATCAGGTAAGAAAAAAATAAAATAAAATAAAGGTATTCAATTAGGAAAGGAGGAAGTCAAACTGTCTTTATTTGCAGATGACGTGATTGTATACCTAGAAGGCCCTATTGTCTCAGCCCAAAATCTCAAACTGATAAGCAACTTCAGCAAAGTCTCAGGATACAAAATCAATGTGTAGAAATTACAAGCATTCCTATACACCAATAACAGACAAACAGAGAGCCAAATCAAGAGTGAACTGCCATTCACAATTGCTACAAAAAGAATACAATACCTAGGAATACAACTAAAGGATGTAAAGGACCTCTTCAAGGAGAACTACACACCACTGCTCAATGAAATAAGAGAGGACACAAACAGATGGAAGAACATTCCATGCTCATGGTTAGGAAGAATTAGTATCGTGAAAACGGCCATACTGCCCAAAGTAATCTACAGATTCAACGCTATCCCCATCAAGCTACCAATGACCTTCTTCACAGAACTAGAAAAAAACACTTTAAACTTCATATGGAATCACAAGAGAGCCCACATACCCAAGATAATCCTAAGCAAAAAGAACAAAGCTGGAGGCATCATACTGCCGGACTTCAAACTATACTACAATGCTACAGTAATCAAAACGACATAGTGCTGGTACCAAAACAGAGACATAGACCAATGGAACAGAACAGAGGTTCCAGAAGACACACTATACATCTACAACCATCTGATCTTTGACAAACCCGGCAAAAACAAGCAATGGGGAAAGGACTCCATGTTTAATAAATGATGTTGGGAAAACTGGCTAGCAATGTGCAGAAAGCAGAAACTGGACCCCTTCCTTACACCATACACTAAAATGAACTCCAGATAGATTAAAGATTTAAACATAAACCTTAACACCATAAAAACTCTAGAAGAAAACGTAGGCAAAACCATCCAGGACATAGGCATAGGCAAGGACTTCATGACTAAGACACCAAAAGCAATGGCAATAAAAGCCAAGATAGACAAATGGGATCTAATTAAAATTCAGAGCTTCGGTACAGCAAAAGATACCATCATTCACTCTAAATCGGCAACCCACAGAATGGGAAAGATTTTTTGCAATCTACACATCTAAGGGCTAATAACCAGAATATACAAAGAACTAAAACAGATATACAAGAAAGAAACAACCTCATTCAAAAGTGGGTGAAGGATATGAACACTTTTCAAAAGAAGACATATATGAGGCCAACAAACATATGAAAAAATGTTCATCACCACTGGTCATTGGAGAAATGCAAATCAAAACCATATTGAAATATCATCTCATGCCAGTTAGAATGGTGATCATTAAAAAATCTGGAGACAACAGATGCTGGAGAGGATGCGGTGAAATAGGAACACTCTTACACTGTTGGTGGGAGTGTAAATTAGTTCAACCATTGTGGAAGAGTGTGGTGATTTCTCAAGGATCTAGAAATAGAAATTCTATTTGACCCAGCAATCCCATTACTGGACATATACCCAAAGAACTATAAATCGTTCTACTATAAAGACACATGCACACGTATATTCATTGCAGCCCTGTGTACAATAGCAATACTACAAAGACACATGCACACATATGTTCATTGCAGCCCTGAGTACAATAGCAAAGGCCTGGAACCAACCCAAATGTCCATCGACGATAGACTGGACAGGGAAAATGTGGTACATATACACCATGAAATACTATGCAGCCATAAAAAAGGATGAGTTCGTGTCCTTTGTAGGGACTTGTTTGAATCTGGAAACCATCATTCTCAGCAAACTGACACAAGAACAGAAAGCCAAACACCACATGTTCTCACTCATAGGTGGGTGTTGAACAATGAGAACACATGGACTCAGGGAGAGGAGCATCACATACTGGGGGTAGCTGGGGGAGTAGGGGAGAGACAGCGGGGGTGTGGGGAGGGAGGGGTGGCTGGGGAGGGATAACATGGGGAGAAATGCCAGATATAGTATGCACCTAAATAAATAAATTTTAAAAAATTCGAAATGAACAAAGAATTGGATAGCAAAAAATAAAAACTCATTGAAAATTAAAAACAACAACAACAACAACAACAACAAACAAACACCACACACCCAGGCAAGTATAGTCAAAATTCTGGAAACCGAATACGCAGAATGCCTTGAATGTAACCAGACAGAGGCAAGTAAATACAAGGGAACGATGAAGTTTGATATTGGAGATAATCATGAAAGTGCTTCATGAAAAAACCCTCAGACTTCAAGTGAAAATATCCTCAAAAATGAAGGAAAATAGATGAGAGGGTGCCAAGATGTCCGTGAGAATACAAGGGAACGATGAAGTTTGATATTGGAGATAATCATGAAAGTGCTCCATGAAAAAAACCTCAGACTATCAAGTGAAAATATCCTCAAAAATGAAGGAAAATAGATGAGAGGGCGCCAAGATGTCCGTGAGAAGACAACACTGGACTGCAGCTCCCAGCGAATGAGACACAGAGGGCTAGAGGACTTTATGATTCCAAATGAGGTGCTAGGTTCGTTTTGGTGGGATTGATAGAGCACTGAAGAAAAAGTAGACTGATAGTCCAGGTAAGAAGCCACAGGGGCGAATCAAGCTGGAGGTGTCCCCACCTGAAATGTGCAGCCGGCTTGGAGGGTTGGTGGGGGGACTTCACCCCCTTGATGCTCCGATTTGGATCCTTTGCTTACCTCATCCCTCCTGCAATCCACGGTCCACAAGAGCCCTGGTAGACTGTGGGGTGCTGTGGGTTGTTGATGCAAATCTGAGCAGTGGCTCCCACCCAGCGCAGCAAGTTGTTGCATGGACCGAGGCAGAAGTTTGGACTAACGCTAGTGGGACAGACCATCACACAGAGGAAGGCACAGTTGAAAGCCAAGAAATAGACCATAAGGCCTGGCAGGCCCCACCTCCACAGAACTCAAACTGAAGCCCTTGCTAGCGAGCTTGGCAGCAAAGATACCAGTCTGACCCCCCACCCCCCAACCAGGAAGATGGAGGTCTGGGAGAGACACCATTGGGAAGGTGGGGCCAATCTCACCTGCAAACAAACTCCAGGGAAGGACCACCCACCCAACAACCTGACTGAACCCGAGAGAGCCCAGTGTCGCCCTCTACAGGCCAAAAAAAGATATACCTCCAAACTCAACAAAAAAAGTCCACTCAGAGAGGACTCCTGAAATCACCAAGTTCAAAGATCAAAGGGAGATAAATCCATGAAGATGGGGAAAAAAACAGCACAAAAAGGATGAAACCATCAAAGACCAGAACACCTCTTTCCCAGGGATCACAATTCCTCACCATCAAAGGAAGAAAAAAGAATGAATTTGACGAATTGACAGAAGTAGGCTTCAGAAGGTGGGTAATAACAAACTTCTCTGAGTTAAAAGACCATGTTCAAACTCAATGCAAAGAAACTAAGAACTTTGAAGAAAGGTTTGATGAAATTCTAACGAGAATAAACAGCTTAGAGAAGAACATAAACGACTTGATGGAGCTGAAAAATATAGCACAAGAACTTCGTGAAGCATACACAAGTTTCAACAGCTGTATTGATCAAGCAGAAGAAAGGATATCAGAGATAGAAGATCAACTCAATGAAATAAAATGAGAAGGCAAGATTAGAGAAAAAAGTGAAAAAAAAAAAATGAACAAAGCCTTCAAGAACTATGGGGTTATGTGAAAAGACCTAATCTATGCTTGACCAGCATACCTGAATGTGACGGGGAGGATCAATCCAAGTTGGAAAACACTCTTCAAGATATTATCCAAGAGAACTTTCCCAACCTAATAATGCAGGCCAACATTCAAATCCAGGAAATACAGAGAACACCACAAAGATATTCCTGAAGAAGGGCAATCCCAAAGCACATAATTGTCAGATTCACAAGGGTTCAAATGAAGGAAAAAATCCTAAGGGCATCCAGAGAGAAAGGTCGAGTCATCCACAAAGGAAAGACCATCAGACTCACAGCAGATGTCTTGGCAGAAACCCTACAAGCTAGAAGGGAGTGGGGGCCAATAGTCAACATCCTTAAAGGAAAGAACTTACAACCCAGAATTTCATATCTGGCCAAACTAAGCTTCATGAATGAAGGAGAAATAAAATCCTTTATGGACAAGCAATTGCTGAGAGATTTTGTGCTACAAGACCTGCCTTACAAGAGCATCTGAAGGAAGTACTAAACAGGAAATGGAGCAACCAGTACCAGCCACTGCAAAAACGTACAAAATGGTAAATAACAACAATGCAATGAAGAAACCACACCAACTAACGGGCAAAACAACCAGCCAGTAACAAAATGGCAGGATCAAATTCAAACACAACAATATTAACATTGAATGTAAATGGCCTAAATGCCCCAATCAAAAGACACAGACCGGCAAACTGGATAAAAAGTCGAGACCCATCGGTGTGCTGTATTCAGGAGACCCATCTCACATCCAAAGACTCACATAGACTCAAAATAAAGGGATGGAACAAGATTTAACAAGCAAATGGAGAGCAAAAAAAAGCAGGGGTAGCAATCCTAGTCTCTGATAAATGGACTTTAAACCAACAAAGATCAAAAGAGACAAAGAAGGGCATTACATAATGGCAAAAGGATCAGTGCAACAACAAGAGCTAACTAACTATCCTAAACATATATGCACCCAATGCAGGAGCACCCAGATACATAAAGTAAGTTCTTAATGACCTACAAAGAGAGACATAGACTCCTGCACAATAATAGTGGGAGACTTTAACACTCCACTGACAATACTGGACAGGTCAATGAGACAGAAAGTCAACGAGGATATCCAGGACTTGACGCAGATTTGGACCAAGCAGACCTAATAGACATTTACAGGACACTCCACCCCAAATTCACAGAATATACATTCTCCTCAGCACCACATTGCACTTACTCCAAAATTGACCACATAATTGGAAGTAAATCACTCCTCAGCAAATGCAAAAGAACGGAAATCATAACAGTCTCTCAGACCACAGCACAATCAAATTAGAACTCAGGATTAAGAAAAACACTCAAAACTGTGTAATCACATAGAAACTGAACAACTTGCTCCTGAATGATGAATAGACAAACAATGAAATTAAGGCAGAAATAAAAATGTTCTTCGAAACCAAAGAGAAAGAAGACACAATGTACCAGATCCTATGGGACACAAAGCAGTGTCTAGAGGGAAATTTATAGCAATAAATGCCCACATGATAAACAAGGGAAGATCTAAAATTGACACCCTATTGTCAAAATTGAAAGAGCTAAAGGAGCAAGATCAAAAAAACTCAAAAGCAAGCAGAAGACAAGAAATAGATAAGAGCAGAACTGAAGGAGATAGAGATACAAAAAAAATCCTTCAAAAAATCAATAAATCCAGGCGCTGGTTTTTTGAAAAGATCAACAAAACAGACAGACTGCTAGCTAGATGAATAAAAAAGAAAAGAGAAGAATTGAATAGAAGCAATAAAAAGTGATAAAGGGGAGATCACCACTGATTCCTCGGAAATACAAACTACCATCAGAGATTACTACAACTCAATGCACATAAACCAGTAAATCTGGAAGAAATGGATAAATTCCTGGACACTTGCACACTCCCAAGACTAAGCCAAGAAGAAGTTGAAACCTGAATAGACCAATAACAAGGCCTGAAGTCAAGGAAGCAATTAATAGCCTACGAACCAAAAAAAGTACAGGTCCAGACACATTCACAGTCGAATTCTACCAGACATACAAAGAGAAGCTGGTACCATTCCTGTTGAAACTATTCCAAACAATACAAAAAGAGGTAATCCTAACCCTTTCTATGAGACCAACATCATCCTGATACCAAAAATCTAGCAGAGACACAACTAAAAAAAAAAAAAAAACAAAACAAAAAACTACAGGCCAATATCCGTGATGAACATTGATGCAAAAATCTTCCATAAAATACTGGCAAACCAAATCCAACAGCACATCAGAAAGCTTATCCACCACGAATAAGTAGGCTGCATCCTGGGGATGCATACGCAAGCCAAGAAGGATGGTTCAACATATGCAAATCTATAAATGTAATTCACCACATAAAAAGAAGTAAAGACATGATTATCTCAATAGATTCAGAGAAGGACTTCAACAAAATTCAACAACCCTTTATGCTAAAACCTCTCAATAAACTAGGTATTGATGAAATGTATCTCAAAACAATAAAAGCTATTTACAAGAAACCCACAGCCAATATCTATACTGAATGGGCAAAAACTAGAAGCATTCCCTTTAAAAACTGGCACTAGACAAGGATGCCCTCTCTCACCACTCCTATTCAATATAGTATTGGAAGTTCTAGCCAGAGCAATTAGGCAAGAAAAATATAAAAAGGGCATTCGTTTAGGAAAGGACGAAGTCAAATTGTCCCTGTTTGCAGACGACATGATCGTATATTTAGAAGACCCCATCAGCTCAGCCCAAAACCTCTGTAAGCTGATAAGCAACGTTGGAAAGTTCTCAGGATTCAAAATCAATGAGCAGAAATCACAAGCATTCCTATACACCAATAACAAAAAAACAGAGTCAAATCATGAGCCAACTCCCATTCACAATTGCTACAAAGAGAATAAAATATCTAGGTGTGGGAAACATTCCCGTGTGAGACCCCCAAAAGGCGTGGGTCTCACTATACGGTGAGTTTGATCCCAAACACAGTTTCCTGTTGGAGGCAGTCGAGCTATGGGGAAGAAAGTACTGAAAGATGACTGATCAGTTTCTAATATCAACCACGATATCGTTTGGGCCTAAACTATGCGGTGCTGCTAGACTAAGTGACTCTCTACCAGCAACCAGTTTCTGCTTTTAACTTTTATGACTCTTTCTTTAAGAATAGCTTTAACCTTTTCTTTACTTGCATGACTGCCTTGTACCCTAGATAATGGTTTAACTGTGGGGATATTTGCAAAGCAAATGCCACTATAGGGATGGCTTTGATCCCAGACTCAGAGACTCCTGAATAGGGGGAGTTGAGATAAGTTGAGTCAGGAGCAGACAAAGGAGAATCTGGTTAAAAGATATTCTGATGAGCAAAACCAGAAAACTTTTTCACATGTGAGTCCTAAAACAGGATCAAACCAAAAATACCTGCAGCCATGAGGAATAATGTCTGGATGTAAATAAGCTTTGTGATCACAGGAAATTCTATTACTTTTTACAACCACTGATTGTGTATCTGACTTCTCTATTGTATAGGCCATGTAAGGTATAGATTTGCATTTCCTCTTGCAATGACGTAAACCAGAGCAAAGAAAGTGTATTTATTCCTGGCATTTGAAAAATAAAGTTGCTGTTTTAGGCACAGCCTATACAGCCCTCCAGACCCCCGCATTCTTTCTGTCTCTCTTTATTTCTATAAGCGCACACTCTCTTCCAGGTTTTGGGACCCTCTTGCAAGTCGAGAGATCCCCGGCAGACGTGCCGTCCTGACCATTCCCGACACCTAGGAATACAACTAACAAAGGATGTAAAAGAACTCTTCAACGAGAAATACAAACCACTGATCAAGGAAATAAGAGAGGACACAAACAGATGGAAAAACATTCCATGGTTAGGAAGAATCTGTTGGGAACCCAGGCTAAGCTGATGCAATTGAAACAAGAAGTTGCATCAGCCCTCCCCGCCAAAGGCAAGTTGCATCAGCCCTCCCCGCCAAAAGTATGCCCCGGGCGTGGTGGCGGGCCACCAATAAAGGACCTGATCACGCACAGAACATGCATGGCTGCACCAATGGGGTAGCTGATCATGAGCTAAACACTCGTCTCCTAGCCTATCAGAACTACTTCCCCTTTCCCCTCTCTACCCTCTCCCCTCCCTATATAAGGAACCCATTTTGAAATAAACTTTGCAGCTTGATCAGAACTTTTGTCTTGCTGCCATTCTTCGCGCCTCTTGTCCCTTCTTTTCTCATCCACGATAGGCTCGCCCGGGTTCCTGTCTGTTGCTCTGCGGGACAGAGCAAGTGGCGCCCAGACGTGGGGCTCGATGCCGGCCTCCGTGGACCGCCGTCCCCATTAACCGGTTCCCCGCACGGAGCACCGCGGACCGCCCGACCGCGAGCCGACTCCTGGAGTTCGTCCCTCGTTTCGACGGCGGCATTACTCAGAAAGAATGCTCTGCATCCTCATCCTCCTTCTGCACCCACGCCTCTGCCCAGTCACAAAGGGAGGACTTGGAAAGCCATCCGGAGACATTTACACTGACCTCTTTGGAGCGCCATGTGACTGTAAAGGGGGGACTCAGGCCAATAATTACGCCACCCCAACTTACACTCAGGTAACAGATTGCGGGGACAAAAATGCCTATCTTACCCATGACACCAATTGGAATGGAGTATCTTCACCTAAGTGGCTTTGTGTGCGCAAGCCCCCTAGTATACCGGTCATTAATGGCCGCCCAGGCCCGTGCCCAAGCGAGTGCACAAACAACATTAAATCCCAGATGCACTCCTCCTGCTATTCTAGTTTCTCACAGTGTACTCAAGGCAATAATACTTATTTTACTGCCATCCTACAAAGAACAAAGAGCACCTCAGAAACCAATCCTGTCACCAGCGGCCTACAACCTCATGGGGTCCTCCAGGCCGGATGCGATGGCACGATTGGAAAATCTGTTTGTTGGAATCAGCAAGCCCCTATTCACGTCTCCGACGGTGGCGGACCCCAAGATGCTGTGAGAGAGCTTTATGTACAAAAACAAATAGAGCTTATTATTCAAAGCCAATTCCCTAAGTTATCCTACCACCCCCTAGCTCGCTCAAAACCAAGAGGACCTGACATTGATGCGCAAATGCTTGATATTTTGTCAGCCACCCACCAGGCCCTCAATATCTCCAACCCCAGCCTAGCCCAGAATTGCTGGTTATGCTTAAATCAAAGTACCTCCATGCCCCTAGCCTTCCCTGTCAATATATCTAGTTTTAATGCCTCACAAAATAATTGCACCCCCAGCTTACCCTTTAGAGTCCAGCCCATGCCTTCCCAAGTATACCCTTGCTTCTTTAAAGGTGCACAAAACAACAGCTTTGATATTCCGGTTGGCGTTGCCAACTTTGTAAACTGCTCCAGTAGTTCCAACCACAGTGAGGCCCTTTGCCCTGGCCCAGGCCAAGCTTTTGTTTGCGGCAACAACCTCGCCTTTACTGCTCTGCCTGCAAACTGGACAGGGTCATGTGTGTTAGCCGCCCTCCTACCAGATATAGACATTATTTCTGGTGATGACCCTGTCCCTATCCCTACCTTTGACTATATTGCAGGGCGGCAAAAACGAGCCGTTACACTGATCCCCCCGCTAGTAGGATTGGGTGTCTCTGCAGCAGTCACCACCGGTACAGCAGGACTCGGGGTAGCTGTTCAATCTTACACAAAACTTTCCCATCAACTTATTAACGACATCCAAGCCTTGTCTAGCACCATCAATGACTTACAGGACCAACTAGATTCCCTAGCCGAAGTAGTCCTACAAAACAGAAGAGGCTTAGACCTACTCACTGCAGAACAGGGAGGTATCTGTTTGGCTCTACAGGAATGTTGCTGCTTTTATGCCAACAAGTCAGGAATTGTCCGAGATAAAATAAAAAATCTACAAGAAGACCTCGAACGAAGACGCAAGGCACTTGCAGATAATCCCTTCCTCACCGGCCTCAATGGACTTCTCCCTTACCTCCTCCCCTTCCTTAGACCCTTATTCGCTATCATCCTGTTCTTCTCTTTTGCCCCCTGGATCCTAAAGCGAGTAACAGCGTTAATCAGGGATCAGCTTAATTCCCTACTGGGAAAGCCCATACAAATCCACTATCACCAACTAGCAACGCGTGATCTAGAATATGGCAGACTGTAGCCGGTTCCCCTCCTACGGGAGCAGCATACCGCTCGACACTATGCTTTACGAAGGTAATGGACACCGCTAGGTGCAAGGCAAAGCACTGCAAGGAGAGGCCTTACTAAGGCTACTGTCGAGTCTCCTGAGAGGTAAGCTGGCTTGCATAGAGGTTGGTACTCGAAAAATCCTCTCCTCCCAAAAAGGTACCTACAAGCCTGAAAATTAAGGCTCAGGAGGAGCACAGCCTCTACCTCCCCTAGCTGGTTAAGGTCCGCCTCCTTTTTTTTTTTAAAGAAAAAGGGAGGAGATGTTGGGAACCCAGGCTAAGCTGATGCAATTGAAACAAGAAGTTGCATCAGCCCTCCCCGCCAAAGGCAAGTTGCATCAGTCCTCCCCGCCAAAAGTATGCCCTGGGCGTGGTGGCGGGCCACCAATAAAGGACCTGATCACGCACAGAACATGCATGGCTGCACCAATGGGGTAGCTGATCATGAGCTAAACACTCGTCTCCTAGCCTATCAGAACTACTTCCCCTTTCCCCTCTCTACCCTCTCCCCTCCCTATATAAGGAACCCATTTTGAAATAAACTTTGCAGCTTGATCAGAACTTTTGTCTTGCTGCCATTCTTCGCGCCTCTTGTCCCTTCTTTTCTCATCCACGATAGGCTCGCCCGGGTTCCTGTCTGTTGCTCTGCGGGACAGAGCAAGAATCAATATTGTGAAAATGGCCATACTGCCCAAAGTAATGTAGTAATGTATAGATTCAACGCTATCCCCATCAAGCTACCATTGATTTTCTTCACAGAACTCGAAAAAACCACTTTAAACTTCATATGGAACCAGGAGAGAGCCCACATAGCCAAGACAATCCTAAGCAAAAAGAACAAAGCTGGAGGCATCATGCTACCTGACTTCAAACTATACTATAAGGCTACAGTAATCAAAACAGCATGGTACTGGTCCCAAAACAGAGATATAGACCAATGGAACAGAACAGAGGCGTTGGAAGCAATGCCACAAATCTATAACCATCTGACCTTTGACAAACCTGACAAAAACAAGCAATGGGGAAAGGATTCCCTGTTTAATAAATGGTGTTGAGGAAACTGGCTAGCCATATGCAGGAAGCTGAAACTGGACCCCTTCCTTACACCTTATACAAAAATTGACTCCAGATGGATTAAAGATTTAAATGTAAGAACTAACACCATAAAAACCCTAGAAGAAAACCTAGGCAACACCATTCAGGACATAGGGACAGGCAAGGACTTCATGAGTAAAACACCAAAAGCAATGGCAACAAAAGCCAAAATAGAAAAATGGGATCTAATCAAACTTAAGAGTTTCTGCACAGCAGAAGAAACAATCATCAGAGTGAGCTGGCAAACAACAGAATGGGAAAACTTTTTTGGAATCTACCCATCAGACAAAGGGCTAATATCCAGAATCTACAAAGAACTAAAACAGATTTACCAAAAAAAAAAAACCAACCTCATTCAAAAGTGGGTAAAGGATATGAATAGACTCTTTTCAAAAGACAAATATGCAGCCAACAAACATGAAAAAATGCTCATCATTATTGGTTATTAGAGAAATGCAAATCAAAACCACATTGAGATACCATTTCACGCCAGTTAGAATGGTGATCATTAAAAAAATCTGGAGACAACAGATGCTGGAGAGGATGTGGAGAAGTAGGAAGACTTCTATAGTGTTGGTGGGAGTGTAAATTAGTTCAACCATTATGGAAGACAGTGTGGCGATTTCTTAAAGACCTAGAAATAGAAATTCCATTTGACCCAGCAATCCCATTACTGAGTACATACCCAAAGGATTATAAATCGTTCTTTTATAAAGACACATGCACATGTATGTTCATTGTGGTGCTATTTACAATAGCAAAGACCTGGAACAAACCCAAATGCCCATCAATGACAGACAGGGAAAATGTGGCACATATACACCATGGAATACTATGCAGCCATAAAAAAACGATGAGTTCATGTCCTTTGCAGAGACATGGATGAATCTGGAAGCCATCATTCTCAGCAAACTGACACAAGAACAGAAAACCAAACACCGAATGTTTTCACTTAGGCAGGTGATGAAAAATGAGAACACTTGGGCAAAGGGAAGGGAACAACACTCATAGACCCAGGTGGAGGGGGAACGGGGAGGATGGGGAGGGTAACACCAGGAGAAATGCCCGATGTAGGCCACGGTTGGGGGGGGCACGGAGACAGCAAACCATGGCATGTACAGGATGTGCACATGTACCCCAGAGCCCAAATACAATTAAAATTTTAAAAAATGAAGGAAAACAGAGACAGAGAAGAAGTTTCCCGCAAACCTGGACTTGCAAGAAATGTCAAAGGAGACCGGGCGTGGTGGCTCATGCCTGTAATCCCAGCACTTTGACAGGCTGAGAAGGCAGATCACCTGGGGTTGGGAGTTTGAGACCAGCCTGACCAACACAGAGAAATCCCGTCTCTACTAAAAATACAAAAGTTAGCTGGGCGTGGTGGTGTGCACCTGTAATCCCAGTTACTCAGGAGGCTGAGGCAGGAGAATCGCTTGAACCTAGGATGGGAGGCAGAGACTGTGGTAAGCCGAGATTACACCACTGCACTCCAGCCTGGGCAACAAGAGTGATGATCCATCTCAAAAAAAAAAAAAGCAAAAAAAGAAGTGTCAAAGGAAGTACTTCAGACTGTAAGGCAATAATACCACATGGAAACTTGGATTTGGGCAAGAATAACATGGAAATTATAAATGTGGGTAAATATAAAGCTACATTGTATCTTTTTTCCTTATATAATTTCTTTTAAAAAGACACAACTAAACAATTATATAATTGTATTACAGGATTTATAATGTATACATATGTATTCTTTTAAAAAGATGCAACTAAAAATTACATCATTGTATTACAGGATTTATAATGTATACATATGTATATTTGTATATATGTATGTGTGTGTGTTTATGCATATAAAAAATAGGATATTAAGCACAAAAGTTTGCAAAGGCATAGGTAAAATGTCAATTGAAGAATCAAATACATAAAAATATCTGATCAGTCAAATAGAAGGCAAGACAAGAGGTACTGAACAAAAAGCAGATAGGACAAATAAAAAGTAACAAAATCGTGGACCTAAATTCAACCCGATAACACTTGAAAAAAAATCACAACAGAGGAAAATTGCAGACCAGTATCCTTCATAAACATAGACACAATATTCTCAATATTAGCAAAATAATCCAGCAATAAGATAATACATCATGATCAAGTGAGTTGATCTCCAGAATAAAAGTTGGCTTTTAACAATTGAAAATCAATATAACTAGAAGCATTTGACAAAATTCGACACCTAGTAAACTAGAAAGAAACTTCTCCAATTTGTTAGAAGACCTCTCTGAAAAACCTTACATCACAATAGTGAAATACTAAATGCCTTCCCCCAACGCTGAGAACAAGACAAGGATGTCGATTCTACTACTTTTATACAACATTGTAGAGGTGGTCCTAGCCAGTGCATATGAGAAGAAAAATGAAAGTTTTAAAGATTGGAAACGAAGAAGATTTTGACTATTTGTAGATGACTGTTTGTTTACACAGAAAATCTGACAACTACTAGACATAAGTGAATTTAGAAAGGTTACAGGATGTAAGGTCAATATAAAAAAATTAATTGTAATTAATTTAATGTAAACAATTAAAAATGAAAAAAATTAAATTTCATTTAGTATTAAAATCTCCCCAAATTATTTAGAAATAAATTTAACGAAAGACATGAAAGACTTTTTTATTCAAAACTGCAAAATAGGCTGGGTGCAGTGGCTCATGCCTGTAATCCCAGCACTCTGGAAGGCTGAAGAGGGGTGGACCACCTGAGGTCAGGAGTTCAAGACCAGCCTGACCAACATAGTGAAACCCCATATCTACTAAAAGCACAAAAATTAGCTAGACGTGGTGGTGGGCGCCTTTTATCCTTGTTACTCAGGAGGCTGAGGCTGGAGAATCTCTTGAACCGAGGAGGTAGGAGTTGCAGTGAGCAGAGATGGAACCATTGCACTCCAGCCTGGGCAACCAGTAAAACTCCCATCTCAAAAAAAACAAAAAACAACAAACAAATAAACAAAATAAACAAAAAAACTCACTGCAAAATAGTGATGAGGAATTGAAAAAGATCTAAATAAATGTAGAGATATACTATATTCATAGATTGGCAGACTTATTAAAGATGTCAATTACCAAAATGATCTACAGAATCCACTGTTGTGGAAGAATTCTAGGATGGTCCCTAAATTTCCCATACCCAGTGATACTTATCCGGTGTAATATTTTCCTCTTGAGTGTAGGCAGGGCTTGTGATACGATGTGATAATAACCAGATTAGGTTTAATTATATGACAAAGATGAAGGAATTTTGCAGATGTAGTTAAGGTCCCAATCAACTGACTCTGAATTAATCAAAAGAGAGTTTGTTGTGGGCTTCACCTAACCAAGTGAGCCCTTTGTAATAAGGTCCAGACTTTCCCTGGAGAGAGACTGTAAATACAAAAGATGCGCTTATGCTGGACTTGAGGCAGTTTCATGTTGTGGGAAGGGTCATGTGTTAGGAAACTGCCTCAGTCCTCTGACCATAAAGATCAGAATCTGCCCCCTGCCACACACACACACACACACACACACACACACACACAAACTCAACAAATAGACTGGAAAAAGACTTCAGATAAGATTGCAGCTCCACCCAACACCATGATTATAGCCTTGTGAGACCCTGAGGAGAAGACTCAGCTAAGCCATACCTAGACTACTGACCATACCCATAGAAACCATGAGATAATAAATGTGTGCTGTTTTAAGATGCTAAATTTCTGATAATTTTTTATATAGCAACAAAATTAATACACATCCCAATCATAATTTGAGAAGGCTTCTAAAGTAGAATTTGAGAAGCTGATTCTAAAATTGTCTACAAAGATAAGAATAATAACACTAGCTAAAATAGTCTTGGAAAAAAAAAGACAAATTGCAGGACACATAATACCTGACTTTAAGAGATTCTATAAAGCCACAGTAATCAAGATAGTATAGTATTTAAAAAAAAAAAAGGGAGACTGGTCACGGTGGTCATGTCTGTAATCCCAGCACTTTGGGAGGCTGAGGCAGGTGATGAGGTCAAGAGATTGAGACCATCCTGGCCAACATGGTGAAATCCCTTCTTTGCTAAAAAATACAAAAATTAGCTGGGCGTGGTCACATGCATCTGTAGTCCCAGCTACTTGGGAAGTGGAGGCAGGAGAATTGCTTGAACCTGTGAGGCGGAGGTTGTAGTGAGCCGAGATCGTGCCATTGCACTCCAGCCCGGCCTGATGACAGAGAGAGACTCTGTCTCAAAAAAAAAAAAAAAAAAAAAAAAAGGAAAAACACATCAATGGCAAAGAAGAGAGGGTTCAGAAATAGGCCCACATTTTATATCCATTTGAGGGGAAGAAAACCCAACCCTTCCTCACACTGGAAATAAAAATTATTTCAAGGTAAATTGCAGATCTAGAGCTTCTAGAAGAAAACAAAAAAAGATGTTCCTGGCCGGGCGCAGTGGCTCATGCCTGTAATCCCAGCACTTTGGGAGGTCAAGGTGAGTTGATCACGAGGTCAAGAGATCGAGACCATCCTGGCTAACATGGTGAAACCCTGTCTCTACTAAAAATACAAAAATTAGCCAGGCGTGGTGGCATGTGCCTGTAGTCCCAGCTACTTGGGAGGCTGAGGCAGGCGAATTGCTTGAACCTGGGAGGTGGAGGTTTCAGTGAGCTGAGATTGCACCACTGTACTCCAACCTGGGCAACAGAGTGAGACTCTGTCTCAAAAAAAAAAAAAAAAAAAAGTTCCTGACTTGTTGGTATGCCATATATATACACACATAAATATTATATATATATATATAATATATATATACACACACATATATATTACATATACACACATATATGTATATATTATATATGTATGTATATGTTATATATGTATATATCTATTTATATATAATATATACATATATACATCTATAAAATATATATGTGTATATATATCTCCTACACATATATGTATATTTATCTAGGACAGGCATCCCCCAAACTACGGCCCGAGGGCCGCATGTGGCCCCCTGAGGCCATTTATCCGCCCCCCAGCCACACTTCAAGAAGGGGCATCTCTTTCATTGGTGGTCAGTGAGAGGAGCACAGTATGTGGTGGCCCTCCAACGGTATGAGGGACAGTGAACTGGCCACCTGTGTAAAAAGTTTGGGGATGCCTGATCTAGGACAAAGAAGGCAATAACCATAAAATTTAAAAATAAGTTCTAATTTATCGAAATCAAAACCTGCTCATCAAAAGACACCATTCAGAAAAAGAAATGGGAAGTCAGAGTGTGAGAAATACTTGCAAAATATATCTGACAAAAAACTTGTATCTAGAATACATGCATAAAATCTTACAACTCAAATAGACAACAATCCAGTGTCAATGAGGAAAATTTGTCTTTTCAGCAAATTCTGCTGGGTCAGCTGGATCCCTATCTCATGCCAGACACAAAAACTAAGTGTATCAAAGACCTAAACATAAGAGTAATAACTATAAAACTTCTAGAAGGAAACAGGTATAAATCTTCATGACTTTGGAGTAGGCACTTTTTATTTAGAGATGTGGTCTCGCTATGTTGCCCAAGCTGGTCTTGAACTCCTAGACTCAAGCAATCCTCCTGCCTCAGCCTGCTGAGTAGCTGGGATAACAGGTGCATGCTGTTGTGCCCAGCTTACACAATGGTTTGCTGTTAGGTTTTTTGGTTTTTTTTTTTTTTGAGATGGAGTCTCACTCTGTCACCCAGACTGGAGTGCAGTGGTGCAGTCTTGGCTCACTACAACCTCTGCCACCTGGGTTCAAGCAATTCTCCTGCTTCAGCCTCCCACTTAGCTGGGATTATAGGCACCTGCCACTGTACTGGCTAATCTTTGCAGTTTTAGTAGAGATGGGATTTCACCATCATGGCCAGGCTGGTCTTGAACTCCTGACCTCTGATCTACCCATTTGGGCCTCCCAAAGTGCTGGGATTACAGGCATAAGCCATAGTGCCCAACCAGTTGGTTGATTTTTTGAGACAAAGGGGTTCAGTCTGCTGCCCAGGCTGGAGTACAGTGTCTTGATCATAGCTCACTTCAGTCTCAGCCTCCTGGGCCCAAGTGATCCTCCTGCCTTAGCCTCCCAAGCAGCTGGGACTACAGGTGCATGCCACCATACCTGGCTAATTATTTTTTTGTAGGGACGGGCTCTCACTATGTTGCCCAGGCTGGTCTTGAACTTCTGAGGTCAAGTGATCCTACCACTTCAGCCTCCCAAAGCACTGGGATTATAAGCATTAGCCACTGTGCCCAGCCTGGCAATGTTTGTTTTTGTTTTTGTTTTTGTTTTTGTTTTAATATAATATCAAAAGCATAAGCAACCAAAGGAAAAAAAAAGCAGATAAATTGGACTTCATCACAATAAAATACTTGTGCATTAAAAGAGGCTATCAAAGAGCATGGTGGCTCATGCCTGTAGTCCCAGCACATTGGGAAGCTGAGGAAGGAGGACTGTTTGAGCCCCGGAGCTTGAGACTAACCTAGGCAATGTAGCAAGGCCCTGCCTCTATTAAAAACAACAACAACAACAAAAAAAAAAAACACTATCAAGAAAGGGGGAAAAAACCCATAAGAAAATATTTGCAAATTATATATATGATACAAAACTTGTATCTAAAACATAAAGAACTTTTAACAACTGAACAATAAAAAGACACACACAGGCTGGGGGTGGAGGCTCACACCGGTAATCCCAGCACTTTGGGAGGCCAAGGCGGCCGAATCACTTGAGGTCAGGAGTTCAAGACTAGCCTGGCCAACATGGTGAAACCCCATCTCTACTAAAAATACAAAAGTTAGCCGAGCATGGTGGCTTGTGCCTGTAGCCTTAGCTACTCAGTGGGGCTGAGGCACAAGAGTCACTTGAATCTGGGAGGCAGAGGTTGCAGTGAGCCAAGATCATGCCACTGTACTCTAGCCTGGGTGACAGAGCAAGACTCTGTCTCAAACAGAAAAAACAAACCAAAGACAACGGCTGTTGGCAGGGATGTGGAGTGGAGAGGCTGGAATGCTTGTGTACTGCTGGTGGGAATGTAAGATGATGCAACTGCTGTGGAAAGCATGTTGGAATGGTCAGAGTAGGGCAAGAAGGCTGATGGGGCTGCAACATGGTAAGTAATCACACCCGAGGCAGGAGGCGGCGGCTGGGGGCCTGTTCATGCACAGCCTTGTAGGCTCCTTGTTTTTGCAGGTGCAATAAAAAGCCAAGAGAACCATGAAGAGAACCAGATATCCTGGAGATAGCCTGAGAGCCCTTGCTCATGGGGGCTAAGGGCGAGATGCATCTAGGTAGGTAATACGTAGGGTTGCTGTCCTGTCCAACTGGTTGGAAGGAGCTGCCGTTTCCTGAGGAAGGGAAAACTCAAGAGAGCGAGATTGTGGGGGGAATCTAGACTTCTGTTTAACCAGGCTAAGTGTAAGATGCTGTGCCAGAGATGAATTCTTCTCACTTTTCCCTTTGGTAAAAGAATATCCTGAGTTTTGGCAGGGCATTTGGCTTCTCAATTACATTTCCCTGCCTTCCTCTGCAGTATATGTGGCCATGAGTAAGTGCTTGTCAATGGAATGAAATAGAAGGGATGTGTGAGGTTCCGTGTGACAAAAATGGGACTTGGAAAGAAAAAGAAATGGAGATTATTTCCAAATCTCTGGAAGCCAACATTTTTATAATATAGTCTCCTGAATTATATCACAGAACCTAAAAAAAAAAAAAACTTTTATTAGCTGGCTCTAGTTTTAATGGAGTGATTAAAAAGACCCCTATGAGATCTGACAAAATCTGGTCCAGCTGGAATGACGCTGCTTGGCTAAATAACCTTTGTCACTACGGAGATGATAATACCTGCATTTTAGCATTAAAAAAATACATGAAAAGGTGGTTGTCAGATTGTTCAAATCTGGCAAGTTCCACAATGCTCTAAAAGGAACTGATAGTGATACACAGTCAAAAGTTGTGTGCCCACTGTGGACCTCGCGCCCAGATGGCGAAGGTGTGTGGGCGATCTGCCACTCACCTGCACATGCCACTCACAGCTCCTCCTCTATTCGCAGGTACTGGGTACAGTCCAAAATCTTTTTCAGTTGAGCAGCGTTTAATCTTTCTGAACACATAGGACATATGCTTTCAGTGTTTAGCATGCTGTTTAGGGGAGGGAAAGGCAGAGTAAATTAAATATGTAACATTCCTTTAGCTTTGGGTTATTCTAAGAGAAGGACAGCTACTTTTTCTACACCTCCTAACACATTGCAATTTGAGAATTCGAACTACTCAGTCTCATGCAAGATCCTCTTTAAGGATAATATTTTCAAAAGTCGTAAGAGATTCTTCCAAGAAGACAATTTGAGTCTTTAGAGATTCTTGGGAACACGAATAAACAGAAGGATGCTTAAGAATAAAAGATGTAGGCCTAAGAAGAAAAAAAATAAAAAGACGTAGGCCTGTGTTTGGACACATCTGTGAGACTGAGGGAAATGAGGCACACTCACATCTTCAGTTCTGAGTAGAGAGCAGGAAAGTCGCAATGTGGACACACCGTCCAGTCATCTTTCAACATGTGTCGACCCTGGAAATGGCATGTTTAAGAGTTAAATTCATCTTTATTTAAAAAAAACTCTCACCGTTATTCAATTTTTTTTTTTTTTGAGACAGAATCTTGCTCTGTCGCCCAGGGTGGAGTACAGTGGTGCAATCTTGGCTCTCTGCAAGGTGCCTCCTGGGTTCAAGCGATTCTTATCCCTCAGACTCCCGAGCAGCGTGCCACCACACCCAGCTAATTTTTGTGTTTTTAGTAGAGATGAGGTTTCACCATGTTGGCCAGGATGGTCTTGAACTCCTGACCTCAAGTGATCTGCTGGCCTTGGCCTCCCAAAGTGCTAAGATTACAGGCGTGAGCCACTGTGCCCTGTCCATTATTCAATTATAATAACTGAATTCTAGTTATAAGTCAGACCTCTAAATTATAACATCATTGTTTTTTTTTTTTTTGAGACGGAGTTTCACTCTTGTTACCCAGGCTGGAGTGCAATGGCGCAATCTCGGCTCACCGCAACCTCCGCCTCCTGGGTTCAGGCAATTCTCCTGCCTCAGCCTCCTGAAATCATTGTTATTTCATACAGGCGAGTAACTGAGAGAGCTGGCATTAAAAGGAGTAAAGCTAGGTTTTATTATATTCATGTTTAAAAGAAGAATCATCTTCAATTTTGTGATATCATTACCTGAATTTAGTTTTCTTTAAAATAAAGCTTAAATCAATCTAGTGAATTACAAATAACCTGATATATTAAAGTTCTCTGATAATAGGCCTTAATATCATAATAATAATAAAAACTACCATTTATTAAGTGCTGCAGCCTGTGAGATTGGTACTAAGGCTTCACATGTTAGCTCATCAATCTGTGGTTGATCTCAGTAGGCAGGTGTTGCTACAGAAGACCGAGCCCGGGACAGTCTGATCCCCGAGTCTGCACTATTCAGCACTGTGTGTCCTTTTGATAGTGCCTCCACTATTATTATATGCTTTGAATAACACTTTTAACTGTATTGACCATAAAATAAAATGCTAGATGTTGCAGGAAATTTGAGGGATAAGATTATTTTAAAAGTGAAGAAAATATTGGTATCAAGTATTCAAATGGGTTACAAATATATATGCAAAGAAAGGGAAATTACTATAAAGAAACTCACTGTTGCAATGCAATATGGGATACTGTTTTTACATCCAGGACAGAGGAGTTCACACTCTGGGAGAAGAAATTTGCAGAATGGACACGGAGTCGTGGCCTCTTCTATTTCAGATGTATCGGGTCTCCTGTGAGGAAAAATCATGTCATTTACAAATACCATTTTATTTCATGTACCATGGATGGCAAAGAGAAAGCATATTTGGAAAACCAGGGACATGTGACACACCTACTTCTTCATAGACTCTGGGCTTACAGAGATACTTACAAGCTCATACCAGCCCTTGATCCACTCCAGGGAGGAGGAAGAGTACTTAGGGTTGGTTAGGTTCTAGGGGGTTACATGGGCCACCTTTGGGAACTGGAGTTCACCACACATTCAGTGGCAGAAAGCATGGGTAGGTCTTGCGCTTTTCTCTCTTCCTGTGTTACTGGAATGGTGAGATTGGTATTTTTTCCTTTGTCTCTTCCTGTTGTGTAACAGAAGCGGTAAAGGCTACGCCAGCACTGTCCAACAGAACTGTCTGTGATAATGGAAATGTTCTGATTCTGTGCTGTCCAATATGGCAGCCATGAGCCACATCTGAACACTTGAAATATGGGTAGTGTGAAGAACTAAGTTGTAACTTTTATTCCATTTTAATTAAATAGCCACATGTGACTAGCAGGTACCATATTGGACCATATAGCTATAAACCATTTGTGTGTGGGGAGAGAATGACTAGCATCTCCTCCAGGCCAGAGCCTCAGCTAGCGTGGTTCTATGCTTTCGGGGTCAGTATGACCTTGCATTTTCTAGTTACCTTCTCCCCACCTCACTCTGCATGCTAGCAGGAATTTTAGGTCAGACTGATTTGATCTAAAGCTACTTAGGCTTTAAAAAAAGGAGTGTTCCTGGCTGGGCGCAATGGTTACGCCTGTAATCCCAGCACTTTGGGAGGCCAAGGCGGCAGATCACCTGCAGTTGGGAGTTTGAGACCAGCCTGACCAACATGGAGAAACCCCATCTCTATTAAAAATACATAATTAGCCGGGCATGGTGGCGCGCGCCTGTAATCCTAGCTAACTCGGGAGGCTGAGGCAGGAGAATTGCTTGAACCCAGGAGGTGGAGGTGGAGGTTGTGGTGAGCCAAGATCATGCCATTGCACTTCAGCCTGGGCAACAAGAGTTAAACTCTGTCTCAAAAAAAAAAAAAAAAAAAAAAAAAAAGAGTGTTCCATGTACTCCTATCCAGCTTACAGTTCTCTGCCATGAGGGTGGCTCTCAAGCCCAGCTACCAGTGAAGCGTCATTTGCTTCCATTTGTCATTACCAATCTAGCCATCTCCCTGGGCTAAGGTCTGGGTCAAGATTCAGGTACCTGGGTCTCCTGGTCATAATGTAATTAACAGGAACCCCAAATGTCATCACTACTCTGAATAAGTGGTTGTCTGGAAATACTACATGACTGCAATGACTTTTTTCTTTTCTAAATGCAAGGGCTACTTTACCCTAGTTTTCCTTTAGAAAAACCAGGCTACTGACTGCTTTCTGAAGCGAGGACGTGCCTATGGGCTTCTGGAGTTGCACGGGATTTGGAAATGAGCTCTCTGCTGGCAATGGGCCCTGTGAATATGAAGTTCCTCATGCTGAGAACGTCTACTATTTCCTTCATCCCTCTTTGGCAGACATAGTTTGCTGCTCTCTCCTTGCCAACAGAATTTTGTTTCCCCTTAGCAGCCTGAGGTCCTGTGAGGCAGACTACTGGGCATGGAGGTGAAGGTCCTGAGGATGGACCTTCCTGAGCAAAAAGGAGAAGACTCCTCTGACCTCTCATTTCCCTACTTCTCCCTGCCTGGAATGAGGACACGTCTGGGGGTGTGACAGATGTCTCGCAACCATGAGCGGTAACCTCTATGCTATGGATGGCAAAGCTGGAAGACGGGGATCTGGGTCTGGTGGCATCAAGGCATGGTGACACCAGCCCTGGACTGCGATGCTTTGCATATGAGTCAAATAAATACTGACTTGGTCAAGCTACTGTTAGGTTTTCTGCTACTTGGAGCTGAACACAATCCTAGTTGCTATGCCCTGCCATTTTCTTTTTTTGAGACAGAGTTTCACTCTGTCACCCAGGCTGGAGGGAAGTGGCATGATCTCAGCTCACTACAGCCTCTGCCTCCTGGGTTCAAACAATTCTTCTGCCTCAGCCTCCCAAGTAGCTGGGATACAGGCACATGCCACCTTGCCTGGCTAATTTTTTAAATTTTTAGTAGAGATGGGGTTTCACCATGTTACCCAGGCTGGTTGTGAACTCCTGACCTCAAGTGATTTGCCTGCCTCGGCCTCCCAAAGTGCTGGGATTACAGGCATGAGCCACTGCACTAGGCCCCTGCCATTCATTTTTTTTTTCTTTTGAGATGGAGTCTCACTCTGTTGCCCAGGATGGAGTGCAGTGGCACAATCTCAGCTCACGGCAACTTCTGTCTCCCGGGTTCAAGCAATTCTCCTGCCTCAGCCTTCTGAGTAGCTGGGATACAGGCGCCCGCCACCATGCCTGGCTAATTTTTTGTATTTTAGTAGAGATGGGGTTTCACTGTGTTGCCCAAGCTGGTCGTGAACTCCTGAGGTCAGGCAGTCTGCCTGCCTTGGCCTCCCAAAGTGCTAGGATTACAGGTGTGAAGCACTGCACTCAGCCTCCCCTGCCATTTTCTTATCCCTGCACATTGGCAGCTACATTTTGGGAAATACCTTTGAGAAATGTGCATCTTAGCAGAAATAGCTGTCTCTGCCTACCTGACCATTCCCTCAATCTTCTTTTTGTATTTGGCATCGATTTTGCCGCGGTATTCAGGCCTCATTAACATAGCTGCGAAGCTGAAAGCAGAGTTCTTCAGGCCTGCCCTGTGACACTCGATCACAGTCGATGTCAGGATTGGTACAATGTCTGCAAGACAAAATGGGAGCAGTAAGAATACAGTGACTCCTGTCCTCAGTGATACAGGTGTGACTCCACCAAGCAGGATCGTATGCTCTGAACTTTGCTTTTTCTGCAATGAACCAGATATGATCTGTTTAATGAGGAAAGTCCGTAGCCGTGGGGTCAGGCTAACTGCTCATCAAATGCTTTTCCTTTGATTACACCATGTTCTGCCTTGTAACACTGGGACCTGCATCCCTTGAAGCAACACTTCCCTAAGTTTCCTTTCATACCTCTTAGATACAGTTTTTGCATCTGACAGGACTGCGGATAAAAGCATTGGGGGATTAATCACTTTATGCACTCACCTCTCTGCAGGCATCAAATTCTTTCTTCAGGACAGACGCCCAGAATTACTGGCTCAAAAACAGGACCTTTTAAAAAATACTCTTACCACAAATTGCCAAACTGCTTTCTGGAAAGGCCATACCAATTTCCATTTCCACCAGCAATCATGAGAGTGCCTGTCCTTTCCCACACTTTGCCTGCATGGTAGACTTTCATGTAACAACAACGACAAAATAACATTTAGAGAATGTGGGTTGGCCAATTATGACCTGTGGACCAAATCTAGCCCTCTGACTTTCTGTACAGCCCATGAACTAAGAATGATTTTTACTTTTTTTTTTTTGAGATGGGGTTTCACTCTATTGCCCAGGCTGGAGTGCAATGGCATGATCTCGGCTCACTGCAACCTCTGCCTCCTGGGTTCAAGTGATTCTCCTGCCTCAGTCTCCCAAGTAGCTGGGATTACAGACCCCCATGTCTGGCTAATTTTTGTATTTTTAGTAGAAATGGGTTTCTCCATGTTGGTCAGGCTGATCTCGAACTCCTGACCTCAGCTGATCCGCCCACGCTGGCTTCCCAAAGTGCCGGGATTACGGGCGTGAGCCACCATGCCTGGCCAGATTTTTACATTTTTAAACGGTTGAAAAAATATCAAAAGAAAAATAATATTTTTGTAACATGTTAAAAGTGTATGTGGTTAACATTTGCATCCCAAAATAAAGTTCTATTGAAATACAGTCATGCCCATTTGTTTATGTATTATTCATGACACAATGGCAGAGTTGAGCAACTGTGACAGAGACCATATGTCTCACGAAGCCTCAAACATTTAACATCTGGCCCTTTACAGAAAAAGTTTTGCTGCTCCCTGTCGTATAATGTGACAGTATTTCACCATTTAAGAATGTCATCATGACATGTCTTTTAGAACAGTGAGGCCTTTTCAGAGGCAATGTCCTACTGTGCTTGTGAACATGGAGTCAGACTATTATTAGCTGACAATGTGATCTTGGGTAAATGTTATTTCTTTTGTGTCCCAGTTTGTGCAGAGAAGTAGTCGTGTGTGCAGGCCTGAGACTGTCATCCTTGGAAAGGTCTGCTTGAACAGCTAGCCCTTGGTTCACATCTGGAACACAGATTTGCAGATGGTTCCCACCATTTCCAGAACTGAGGAATGGCTTACTGTGCCTGAAATCTTTGTACAAACAACTTTATGCTGAACACCTGCTCTCCGGGAGCCTGGAAAACTGGGTACATGCCAGGCAGGGGGTGCCTTTGTGACCAGACCCCAGTAAAACTCTCGGGTGCTGAATCTCTAATGAGTTCCCAGGCACTCTACATTTCACTCGTGTTCTACAAGTCAGTCTTAGAGGAGTTACTGAACTTGTGTCCTGTGTGCTCCAATGGGAAGGGACTCTCGGAGTTCTGTGCCTGCACCTGCTTGCCTTTGGGCGAATCCTTCTGCTGATCTTTGCCTCGGATCCTTTTGCTGTGATAAGTCTCAGCTTTGGCACTACTTTGTGTGTTGAGTCTTGTAAATCCTCCCAGTGAAGAGTCATCAAACCTGGGAGTGGTCTTGGGGCCCTGACATACCACTTCATGGAGGTGCTGTGAGAATTTAATGAGTTAGTGTACAAGGGGAGCCTGCTCAAGGGGCGCTGTGCCAGTGTGCGGCACGGGGCGTGGGTGAGAGTGCTGGTCAGATGGTACTTACGTGATGGAAATTTGCTGATGTTGTTGGCCACCCGAATCAGCATGCGAGCCCCTTTCATGTGATCTCCATTTTTAACATGAATCTGAAGAAAATGACATATTTTGCTCTTCTCATAGGTGTTCATTAACCCCAATTCATGCTTTGTTCCCCCAAGTAAACAACTCATTGATTATGGGCCACAGTCATCGTGAGATTCTTTTAGACTTTCCTGGTTGATGCTACTGGAGATTTCTCCCTTTTTCTCTTCAACAGCTGCTACCTGGCCCCATGGACTCACCTGCCTCACCTACTCTATGCTCTGCTTTTCACTTTGCCCTCGACCACTTGGCATGGGTTAAAATCCCTGGTCTACCTCTTACTGGCCATTCTTGGGGGACCAACTTCACTGAGTTGTGGTAAGACCTAAAAGCTGAGTGAGTCAGGAATCAGGTGAATGAAAGAGAGAGAATGATCTGCTAAAGGAAAGGGCCCCTGTCTGTGCTAAAAGGGCAATGACGGGTGGAAGGCCTGAGACTAGGCAAGGACCAGCAAGGTCAGTGACAGACACATTGAGCGGTGCATTTAGGATGGGGTGAGCCTGGAGAGTCGGCAGGGGCCAGGCCATGAAGCCACTGCAGTCACCCAGGGGTGAGATGAGGAGGCCAAAAAGGTGGGGCAGTGAGGATGGGGAAAAGCAGACAGATGAGGGGTCAGGGCTGATGCCACTTGGTGAGAATGTGCAGGGTGAGTGTGGAATGATGCCAACCCTTGGGGCCAGAGAAAAAGAAAAGGACTCAAGAAGCACCCCTGTGGCTTACGGTGCTAGAAAGCTCTGTTGCAGGAGGGCCTCTTACAGGAATACCTATTTTTGCTCCACATCTTCCACCAATGTGCTTCTGTCCGCACTGCACTCCTAAAGCTCCATTTTGCTAGACTTGTCTTTCTGGGACATTGATATCACCACTTATGTCTGCAGCTGAGACAGACTTCGCTCCTCCTTCCAACCCCCTTCTTTATGGAAGAAGGATCCTCCTGCTTCTCTGAAGGGAAACGTACTCCTGGGAGTTGCAAGTTATAACTCCAGATGCCTTTTCCTTAGAATCAGCACTACAGACCTGTGCAGTCTCAGGTGGTAGTCATTAGTCACGTGCGGCTACTTAAATTTAAAAATTAAAATCATATACAATTAAAAATACAGTTTAGCAGCTATACTAGCTGCATTTTAAGTGCTCCACAGCCAGGTTAGTGGCTACTATATTGGGCAGTACAGATACAGAATACCTCTATCATTGTAGAAAGTTCTACTGGACAGCACTGATATGGACAATAATTAGGATAGAAATCATTGATAACGTGACTACTCTTGTGGATAGGCCAGAGAACCAATTTAGCATTAATACCGAAAGATGTACTGTGACATAAATGAACATTTGAAAAAATATTTAAGTTGGAGTCTGCCTGTATCTTTACAGAGACATGTATATATATAAAAGTACACATGAGTATATATGACAGTTACATAGCTTGTGTCTTTTTTTAGAGTTGCAGTCTTGCTCTATTGCCCAGGCTGGAGTGCAGTGCTGTGATTATAGCTCACTGCAGCCTCGAACTCTTGGGCTTAAGTGATCCTCTTGCCTGGTCCTTCCTATGTACTGGGATTACACATGTCAGCCAGAGTCCAGCCTCATTGATGTAAATTATACATACAAATACTTGATGTTTGCAGGACCAATTCTGTTTGTATTTATAATTACTGATTTAAAAGGCAGTATATATACAACTAAACATAATCCCAATTTGGTAAAATGCATGCATTTATAGAAGTACAAAGAACATACACAATACAGTGTTAACAATCTGGGTGATGGACTTAAAAGATAAATTTTTAAAAAATTATCTTCTACATTCTTTAAACTTTCTTAGTGAATATGTATTATTTTTAAATTTGGATGAAAACTAAACAATATTTTAAAACAGTGGAATTTTATGAAATCCACTAACAGAATAAATAAACTAAAGCTTTGGATAAACAAAGATGTTTTAAGAAATCCATTTTTCTGGGACAGGTAATACATTTCTATGTTTCAAAATCAAAACAATATAGGAAGGCTGGACATGCTGGCTCCCACCAGTAATCCCAGTGCTTTGGGAGGCCAAGGCGGGTGGATAATTTGAGGTCAGCAGTTCAAGACCTGCTTGGCCAACATGGTGAAACTGTATCTCTATTAAAAATACAAAAAAATTAGCCACGTGTGGTGGCAGGTGCCTGTAATCCCAGCTACTAGGGAGGCTGAGGCAGGAGAATTGCTTGAACCTGGGAAGCGGAGGTTGCAGTGAGATTGTGCCACCGCACCCCAGCCTGGGTGACAGAGCAAGACTCCATCTCCACAACAAAGCAAAACAACACACAATATAAGAAGATGCACATGGTGAAGCCTGGTCCCCCTCGTCTCCCTGTCCCTGCACTGTAGTTTAGTGCAGTGCCTCCTGCCTTGTGCCTCATTCCACATAAGGCAGCATATTGCGGAAGAGTTCTGTATCTTGTTTTGCCGCTTAACAATACAGAGATCTAGGCAATTACTCTAATCCAATGGAGAAGTGCCTGGAGAAAATCTCAATGGGGGACAAACACCTGGCAGGTTATGTCCCAAGTCACTCCGTGGACCTCACCTTCACTAGTATATAGCTGTGCAGAATCATGAGGTTGGTGGCCATCTCAGAGGGAATTTTGATCTTTTGGGATTTAAGTTCTGCGTACATACTGAAGAGAACATCGTGTGCATTCCGGTAGTTTCCTTGAAAAAAGGTAAAACAACATTACTGCAAAGGGTGAAAACTGAGGACATTCTATGGACCTCTATCTTACAAGTGGATTTTGCTAATCTTGTTATTAGTAATCTCTTAATAATTTCTTATTCAAAGCAACTTAGCAGATTTCCTATCTATCCATTTATCGATCTATCTGTCCATCTGTCTATCAGAGACAGGGTCTTCCTCTGTCACCCAGGCTGGAGTGCAGGGGCACAATCTCTGTTCACTGCGACCTCTGCCTATCGAGCTCATGCGATTCTCCCATGCCTGGCTAATTTTGTATTTTTTGTAGAGATGAGGTTTTCACCATGTTGCCCAGGCTGGTCTCAAACTCCTAGGCTCAAGAAATCCACCCTCCTTGGCCTCCCAAAATGTTGGGATTACAGGCGTGAGCCACAACGCCCAGCCAGATTTTCTATTTTAATTGATGTTATAAACATCTAGCCAGTCCCTCTGGCGAAAAACAGTGGTGTCCTCCTTGATGTCTTACTCTTCCTCAGGGCACCCACCTGGCCATGATGTCCACCAGGTCATGGAGTTCTGAGTCTAACTCTCAGTCTCCCAATTCCAGCCTCCCTTCCTCATGCCCACTGTGACTGCTTCTCACCATTTCCTTCTGCAGTAGTGCTCGTCAGGATTCCCTGAGCCCACATCTGATGTCAGAGTATGCTTCGAAAACCCTCAAGCCTCAATCCACACCCAAACACCTCAAGGTCACACCCCTGCATAACACCCTCCAGTGGCGCCACTCACACCCGGAAGTGCAGAGCACTTGTGCCCTTCAGGATCGGCTTCTGCACTCCTTGCTGGCTCGATTTTCCCTCCCTTCCTTCTCCAGGCATGTAAGTGCTGCAGCCTTGCCAGGACTTTTCCTCATCCCCGCACTTCCCCACATTCCCATTTCCCCACACCCCAGCACTTTGGCTCTGAGCACTCCCCACTCCCCCTCATCTCCTGCACCCCTATCCTTTCAAAACTCAGCCAAAGCTTTCATTGTCTTCTCGTCTCCATCCTCCAACTCTCCCTACCCCAACCTTCAGGATGCTGTGGGTAACCCAGCAGTAGCTCTTATTTTCACTGTTGTGCCTTTTCAGCCTATTTCTCTTTCTAGTCAGGCACTTGTCACCCTGTCTGACAACTCTGAATTTACTTTCTGTCTCTCCCATCAAATCAGGACCTTAAGGACTCAAGTATGGCTCAGTTCTCTCTTATCCTGAGCTCCTAGCACGCATTTGACAGGAAGAAGGTGTTGTTAAATCAATGTAAGTTGAATAAAATAATGACTTAGTGGACTGCATATTTTCTGAAACTGTGTCCACATCTGTAAAGATTTAAGAAGATCAGCTCATAAAAATTAATGAAGACAGTGGACCAATTCTCTCACTCATTCAATAAGTATTGATAGAGCACATATGAGCAGAACCATCCTGAAGAGTCTGTCAACAGTCTCTGCATATTACAAAGAACGAGGTCCCTAACAGTACCACAGCCCTAACAGTATCACATCAGTACCCTCCATCACCCAGTGTCTCATATTGTTAATGCCAAACGCAGGGAATGGAAGGAAAATGCTGTGAGTCTGTAGGAAGGGGGTTGTGGGCTGGAGAGGTGAGAGAAGACATCGGTCATGAGACAGAAACTCAGGCTGTGGAGGAGAGGAAATAGCACTTTTTCTTTTTTTCTTTTTCTTTTTTTTTTTTTTTTTTTGAGACGGAGTTTCTCTCTTGTTACCCAGGCTGGAGTGCAATGGCGTGATCTCGGCTCACCGCAACCTCCGCCTCCTGGGTTCAGGCAATTCTCCTGCCTCAGCCTCCTGAGTAGCTGGGATTACAGGCACGCGCCACCATGCCCAGCTAATTTTTTGTATTTTTAGTAGAGACGGGGTTTCACCATGTTGACCAGGATGGTCTCGATCTCTCGACCTCGTGATCCACCCGCCTCGGCCTCCCAAAGTGCTGGGATTACAGGCTTGAGCCACCGCGCCCGGCCGGAAATAGCACTTGACAACAGACGGCCTTGGCCTCTTAAATTTATACAGTCCCCTGGGACAGTACATTGTTTTACTCCTCTGAAACCTAGAAATGGTCATCTCATTAATCTTTTGGGTTCAAAGCAAGCCTATGTTAGAAACACAGGGGCTACATTTTCCTACACAGAAAAGGGGCAGGGGCTGGGGCTTGATTCTGTTGCCTGTGTGGGGAGGAACGCTTACATATCATGGACCTACCTGCAGACTGTTCTTCTCTGGCAATGATGATGGCAGTCTGGGCAGCTTCTCGGTATTGTTTCAGAGCCATGTACAAGCGGAACAGGTACTTGGCATCCTGACATATAAACCATTATAGAAACATTACTTTCTTCGTTAGCTAAGGGGAGATTGGAATTTTGTATTTCAGTTAGAAACACATTCATCTGCCAGTAACTGAGGATTGATATTGCTTTAAAAAACTCAATGAATAAAGAATTAGTGTACTTCCTAAGCATTTATTCAGAGCTCAGTATGGCCAGGTGGTATTCTAAGTACTTCAGAAAAACTAATGCCTTTAAATCCTCATACCAACCCTAAGAAGAAGGCACTATTGTTATCCCAATTTTACAGATGAGAAGCTGAAACAACAGCGGGGGCCGGTCAGGATTTGAACCACAGGATCTGAGTGTATATTCCTGACCCTACTCCACAGAGTATTTCTCATGTGCTTGGAAACAAAATGTCTTCTTACATGATGTATGAACTTTGCAAACTTTCAAGAATTTTTATACGCGTATCAATTTTCTCTGGCCACTGGCCATTTTCCATTTCTATTCCAACTCTAGACAGCCGCAAGCATTGGACAATGGTTTTCAGATTATTAGGATAAGCAGACAGGATGGTAGGTGGCTGGAGCAGCTGAGGGACTGGGTGAAGGGTCTCTGGTGAGTTAACTGAGCTGCTCTGGGTCTCTGTGGCTTTATCTGTAAGATGCAGAAAATGGACTCAGGGACCACTACAGTCCTCTCCAGCTGTGACATTCTATTGCCCACGCATCAAATCAGTGACTTGAGTTTCTTGCCAGCAAGTCTCCTTGAACATAAAAAAAAAAAAGTGAAGAAGGAGGTCTTGGGGCATTCTCAAAGGTGTGTGCGTCTCTCCTCACCAGGGATGGGAGAAGATGGATGTTCTGTAGGAAGGAAGCCACGTGAGTCACATAGTTTGCAAATATGCTTGCAATGATTTCTTTCCTTTCCTTTTCTTTTTTTGAGATGGAGTCTTACTCTGTTGCCCAGGCTGGAGTGCAATGACACAATCTCGGTTCACTGCAACCTCTGCCTCCTAGGTTCAAGCAATTCTCCTGCTTCGGCCTCCTGAGTAGCTGGGACTACAGGCAGGCACCACCATCCCAGGCTAATTTTTGTATTTTCTGTAGAGACAGGGTCTCGCCATGTGGGCCAGGTTGGTCTCCAACACCTGACCTCAAGTGATCTGCCCACCTTGACCTCCCAATGCGCTGGGATCACAGGTGTGAGCTACGCGCCTGGCCAATTTATTTCTATTTTATGTTACAGAGAATTACTTTTATGCTTAATGTGATTTTTGTTAATTTCCGTAATTTCTGAAATATAAACAAAGCACACTCTGAGTTTTACAGATTAGTGCTAAGTCATAGTTTCAATGTCAGTGATCTTTTTTTCATAGTTTCTAGAATAAACAAAATTATAACATTTGAGAAAAATCGTTGGCAGTGAGTATCAGTATCTAGAGGGCCATGGCTATCTTGCAGGGGGCAATACAAATTTTAAAGAGTGAATATACATTATTCTCTAAAACGCAGGGTCTGTCTAGATCAAAGTTGCCCAACCCATGGCCCGTGGGCCACATATGGCCCAGGACAGCTTTGAATGCAGTCCAACACCAATTTGTAAACTTCCTTAAAACATTATGAGGTCTTTTTTGCGATTTTTTTTTTTTAAGTTCATCAGCGATTGTTAGTGTATTTCATGTGTGGCCCAAGACAATTCTTCTTTTTCCAATGTGGCCCAAGGAAGCCAAAAGATTGGACGCTCCTGGTCTAGACGATCTACACTACTGGCAGAGAGAAAATTTTTCAAGTCTATGTTGTAAAAGCATGATGGGTAAAACAGATAGAATAAAACTGTAACTGAGATCTGAAGATGCACATGAAAGCCATGTGTTCAGTACCTTAGGCACGCCATCATTCTCCCCCATGAGGTGGTCTATCAGCTGATTGGTCAGCAGCTCATCTTTGGCCTGACCAACCTGTTTAATAAGAGAGAAAGACCCAGCAAATTCAGCATCTTAACCCAAGCAAGAGTGGAAACAAAGACAATCTTTGGCTTAGGGAGATGGAATAAAAAACATTAATAATATCTATAGTAAGTGCCTGAAATATGACATAGAATAAGGCCTTTCTCCATTCATTGCTAGAGTCTACATGAATAAAAATCCATCCTTAGAAGCTATAGCTTTTCTTAACTGCTGTATCAAAATACAGTATTTGCTTTGCTTTTCCGTTTTTTATTTGTTGAGATGGAATCTTGCTCTGTCACCAGGCTGGAGTACAGTGGCACAATCTCCGCTCACTGCAACCTCTGCCTCCTGGATTCAAGTGATTCTCCTACCTCAGCCTCTCGAGTAGCTGGGACTACAGGCGTGCACTACCATGCCCAGCTAATTTTTCTATTTTTTTTTTTTTTTTTAAGTAAAGATGGGGTTTTACCATGTTGGCCAGGATGGTCTCGACCTCTTGACCTTGTGATCTGCCCATCTCGGCCTCCCAAAGTGCTGGAATTATAGGCGTGCACCACTGAATCGGCCAAAATACCATATTTTCTTTCACACGTACAGAGAATGTACTTCTTGAATTTTTTTTTTTTTTTTTTTTTATAGAGTCTTGCTCTGTCGTCAGGCTGGAGTGCAGTGGTGCGATCTTGCTAACTACAACTTCCACCTCCCAGGTTCAACCAATTCTCCTGCCTCAGCCTTCCGAGTAGCTGGGAACATAGGTGTGTGCCACCACACCAGGCTAATTTTTGTATTTTTAGTAGAGATGGGGTTTCACCATGTTGGCCAGGATGGTCTTGATCTCTTGACCTCATGATCTGCCTGCCTCAGCCTACCAAAGTGCTGGGATAACAGGTGTGAGTCACCCTGCCCGGCCCTTGGATGTTTTAATAAAAACTTTAAGATAAATGACTATAACATGTTGAGGACAGCATCTTAAGCACAAGCGCTTACACCACGATATCATTCCAGGTGCCCTCCTCTGCAGCGGCCCCCTGAGGAAATGCACCTGTGAATGACTACATGTCCTCGAAAGTGTAAAGAAATGAGGGTCATAGCCAGAGGATCCCGGAAGAGGGCAGGCAGATGAAACGTGGGTGGTGTTCTGGAGAGAAGGCTAGCTTAGAAATCTTTATTTAAAAGTCATCTGCAGGCCAGGAACAGTGGCTTACACCTGTAATCTCAGCATTTTGGGAGGCTGAGGAAGGTGGATCACGAGATCAGGAGTTCGAGACCAGCCTAACCAACATGGTGAAACCCTGTCTCTACTAAAAATACAAAAATTAGCTGGGTGTGGTGGCAAGTGCCTGTAATCCCAGCTACTCAGGAGGCTGAGGCAGGAGAATCACTTGAACCTGGGAGGCGAAGGTTGCAGTGAGCAGAGATCGCATCACCGCACTCCAGCCTCCAGCCTAAAAAACAGAGTGAGGCTCCATTTCAAAAAAAAAAGAAGGTAAGTCAGAATTGTGGTTACCTCTGATGGGGTGTATTGACTAGGGGTTGACATGAGAGAGACTTCTCCGGGAGCTAAAAATGTTCTATATCTTGGTCTGCATGGGGGTTACACAGGTATGCATAAATGAAAAAAACTAATCGAGTTGTACACTTAGGATTTGTGAAGTTTACTGTATGCAAGTTACACCTAAAAGAAAATCCAAAGTTTCTTATCTTTTAGACACTGATATTGTATCCACAAGTAAAATGATACGATGACTGCAATTTGCTTTAAAGTAACCTCAGGAAAGAGGGTGAAGGTATGAATAAAATGAGAGTGTCTATGTATCAACAGCTGTTGAAGTTACATGATGGGTATGGAGGAGTTTGCTATACTGTTTGGTCTACTTCTGCATATATTTGAAATTTTCTCCAAAAAGTTTTTTTTTTTTTTAATTGGAATTCTTGAAAGCTTCACTCAAGGTGTACTTACAGTTTCAATTGCCATTTCTATTGCCATATTATCTTCTGAGCTTGGGCATTTCAGGAAGTGTTTAAGTGCCTGAAAAGAGAATCATAGAAATTAAAAAAATTTCAGAATGTCTTCACATTAGGAAAAACAAAGCTTTCACACAGCTTTTACACAAAGTAATTACTATCTTCATCTCAATCAGGTGCTTGGGTAGTGTTGGATCTTAAATATATCCTTAAAAGCTGAGTATAGTTTAAAACATGGAAGGACCCAGTTAATTCTCTAAAGAATCTAGTCCTGATGAAATGAAAATGCAAAATGTACCCTTTTCAGCAGGAAGATTTAATTATTTTAATTCATTTATTCTTTCAACAAATATTTACTGACAACCTGTTATTATGTATGTGGGACTTCGCTAGATTCCCGTGGAGAATACCAGGAATGGTATGGCACAGTCCCTCTTTTCTGTGTTACATACAATCTTCCTGGGAAGCTCTGTGTGGTGTGGTGATAATATAAGGGACCCATTATTTTAAGTCATAATTGTTTAATTCCTGAACACCATAACACCACACTTAGGAAGAAATTTAAGACTATAAAAAGACAAATGGACTGGATTGTCAGTAGTTTTTTTATAGCTGCTCGAAGCAAGAGAAGACGGCTCTGCATGGAGATGATTCTGAAGGTGTCACTTGAAGGACGAATAGGTTTGTGGTAAGTGATGTAGAGAGCAGAGAGGAACCCAGACGGAGAACAAGATGGATGAAGGCCTGGCTCTTAGAGGAGCGTGTGATTCTTCCATGCAAACAGCTGGATGCCCAATTAGGGAGTTCTGGCTGGTTGGTTAAACTATAATTCTCTTGAGTGCCAGCTAAGGAGTTTGGACTTTATCAAAGAGGCCAGCAACAACAAATTGGTGGTGGTCTGTAGGCTGAATTCACACACAGACATGTCTTTTTTTTTGGCCAGTTGAGGTATTATATAAATATCTGAGCACATCTTTCAAAACTGGCAGCCCCAATCTTCCGTTTCTCTTGAAAAATCATATGACCTGGCACTACAGGGCCTGGATTCCTAAATGACAACAATTTTATGGAGGTGAGCAACAGCTGGCTTCTTCAGACAAGACATGTGCCATTCAGTAGTCCCTACCCTGTCATATAAACAATGCACAGCTTTACCCCATAGCTTCACTTATGATGTCCCTTCTTGGACACTGCAATCCCTGCCTTAGGCCAAGGGGCTCCGTAACAATGAAGGCAACTCGTATTTGGGGAATAAAGCAAAGGATGACAAACTATAAAGGCGGACAAACTAAAAACAGGAAAAATAAGAAACTGCTGTAATAATCAGAAGCAAGGTCATCTGGGCCTGGATTGAGCTGATGGTAGTTAGAATGAAAGTGACAGATGTGACAGGTATTACGAAGGAAGGTTGTGACTGGGTGCGGGAGGGAGAGAACATTTTAAAGTTAGCTCTGAGATTTCAAATTGAAGTGTCTGAGAGTTACTGGCATTTACATGTATTTCCTACAATTATTCCTGCAGAGTCAGTGTATATTTTCTTGGCAAATACTAACTCGTGAATATTGGCCACACAGCAAGAAGAATTTTCCAGCCTGAAAATATTTTTTTTCTCCTTCAAAGTATAAGGCAATGCTTTGATAGTCTTCATTAGTAGTGTCTTCAGAACCTAAAACAGAAGTTTACTGAGTAAATATATCTGAGCAAAATTTGTTTACCTTTTATTGCTAACCTGAAAATAAAATCTAAAAACAAGTAATCTAAAAATAGGTGATTAAAAACTCTAAGAGCAAACATCAATGTGATTATTGTCTATTTTCATCACAAAACATACTTATCATAATTACTCCAAAAATTAACTCTGTTCCACATTCTTTTAACTCTAAATAAGGAGAGGAAATTAAAGGGTGTGTGTTAGTAATACAAATGGAATCCATCCCTCTCAGCAATGCCTGGTTTAAACAATAGTCTGTGTATTTGTCAGATAAATAGGAAAGATGACATTCAAGTAGCCAATAGAGGCTAGTAAAAGATATGACTGTTTTTCCTTTGCTTTGGGGCTTAAATATATCAAGCACAGAGGAAGAAGGGCCCCAAAAGCTGCTGGAATTCCAATTCACTGTTTACATTTACTCATGGTAGCCGAGGCCCAACAGAGTACTAAAGTATAAAAACCGCCCTGCACCTCCAGCCAGAGGAAGAGGGGGTTTATAAGAGAAAGGCATAAAACAAAGTGGAGAAAAGTATGTGTGTGTTTTAGGGGTGGGAGGAGGTGCACACACACATACACACACCCCTAAAATATACACCTTATATAAGACAAGCCATATTCTTAATGAACTTAGAAAAACTGCTTTAGTGAAATGGTGGTGGTAGTATTAGGACAGAAATGCCATCTCTCAGGTTAAACACTGGCAATTCTAAAGTTGCTTATCTGTACTTCCCTTTTTTTTTTTTTAAACTCTATTTTCACTAATTATCTTAATGGCTTCCCAAGAAGTCATTTGGGAAGTCAAAGAATCCCAGGATGCTTTTACCTAATTTGTTTCCTTGAAGCCTGAAACAAATATTTTCTCATGAATCCTATCATCAATTCTTATAATCATTTTGTGAATTTTAAAAAACAAAAGAAAAAATATTTTATGATTCCACTTATATGAAGTACCGTGAATAGTCAAATTCATAGATACAGAAAGTAAAATAGTGGTTACCAGAGTCAAGGGGAAAGAGGGCAATGGGGAATTATTATTTAATGGGTACAGAGACAGTCTGGGATGATGCAAAAGTTCTAGAGATGAATGGTGGTGATGGCCACATAACAACGTGAATGAATGTACCAAATTGTACACTTTTAAATGGAAATTTTATGTTATATATATATTTTAGCACAATAAATAAAACTAAAACGAAATTCAAATAATATTATGGTGATATAATATTCCATGAAATGAAAATCTGGAAATTATTTCAGTAGTTTCTAAAAATAATTGCAAACATGGGAAGAAAACCTCTAAGCAGGCATTCTCAAAATATAAAATTCTCCTTTGGACTATCCAAGTCTTTGAAAAACACATCTTGTGTATATCACTCTTAATCAAAGTAATCATTTTCCTTAATTTGTAACTCAGTTTTTAAATGAAAATATTTACATTTTCAAAAGTCATCCTGCATTTCCTATCAGCTTCATTTTGAAATCTTTAATTTACCACTGGCTGATAAATAGCAGGGTTTGGGAAATCTAGCTTCTTTTGGAATTCACACAAAAAACTCTTAATTTTTGAAAATAGTCCTTCTTAATAATACCATCTCACCGTGAAGTAGCAGGGATCTTGAAATCCAACACATAACATAGATAACATGTGTGTCTATGTATAAATGGTAAACATTTACACCAAGCGCATTGTTGTGAGTATGCCAATCTGATAATTAGACCATGAGACAAAGTGTTTCTATGCTAAATAATTTTTTTGAAGAGAATCAGAGAAAAAAATGATATTTACCAATAATATCTGCATAGATTTCCATTTTGTTGTGTTGCTGAGCCAGGGTGAAAGCTTCATTGTTACATCTGGACATGACTAGAAACTGGATGGCAGACCCATAGTCACCAAGCTGTAGGAAAAACCTAAAGCAAAGTACTTTAATTAGCTAGACTCTTAGATAAAATAAGTTTATGATTTACAAAACAGAATTTTTCAACCAGGAGAAACCATTTAAAAATAAAAATGTATTAGATAAACTGCAGTTCTTTTTTTTCTTTTTTGAGATGGAGTCTTGCTTTGTCACCCAGGCTGGAGTGCAGTGGTGCAAACTCGGTTCACTGCACCCTCCGCCTCCAGGGTTCAAGCGATTTTCCTGCCTCAGCCTCTCAAGTAGCTGGAGCTACAGGCATGCACCACCATGCCTAGCTAATTTTTTGTATTTTAAGTAGAGACGGAGTTTTATCATGTTGGCCAGGCTGGTCTCGAACTCCTTACCTTGGGCAATCCATCCGCCTCGGCCTCCCAAAGTGCTGGGATTACAGGCATGAGCCACCGCACCTGGCATGCAGTTCTATATTAAGTGCTTATACTTGAAAGACATACTCTCATCTGCTGACCACAACAGACTTTGATTTTAAACACCTAGACCTAATAAAAAAAGAAGGCTAAATATTCCCTTCGAATTGATGTATTTGAGATGGAAGGCAGGGGCTTACTTTTATGGTTAGTTTTTGAAAGTCCAAAAATATTAATGTATATGTTACCTGGCTACCATTTTGGCTCCATCTGGAGACTGGGTCTCTCTGACAATATTGACAGCTTTTTCAGGATTATTGAGGTGATCCAGATAGATGCGAATTACACTTTGCCATTGTTTTGCATTCTCATAAGCCACAACAGCTTCTTTGTATCTGTAAAAAATAGATCAGATAAACTTTTTTTTAACACTATCAATCTGGGGAGAAAACACCAATAAATGTTTGTGACGCTTTTCTATTTTCTTGATGGTGGCTGCTTATTTTTCTTGAACTTCTTTTTCCTTCATCAGAAAAAATACCAGGAACCATCCCACTAAACTGTTCTTTTTAAGAATTTGATAAATGAACAGTAAAATACCAATATTAAATTGTATTTTCCCATCTGAATCAAGGCTATATGATTTTTTTTACATTTAACTGTTTTTTTCTTTTAAGTGGGAAGATTATAATAGTAATATAGAAAATGTAGGTTGTTTTTGTCACAAATTATAGATACAGCTTAATGGTGATATTTAAAACCCTTATATATCCTCAGTCACAAAAGTCAAACCTTTGTGTTGACCTCTAGATGGAGCTCAGGATCCCTCTTCAGTTCCAGACCAGCTCCAGGCTCCCTCCATTTCAACAAAACATTCAATGTGTATCTCTGTTCCCCAAGGTTACTTTTCTCAAAGTGGAGGGTAAGTAGATATTTCCAAGTTACTTTCCAGAGGCTATAGAAAGTTACACTTCTTTAAAAGAATTTTTTGTGTTTAAAACTTTTCATAGAGATAGGTTCTATGTTGCCCAGCCTGTCCTCAAACTCTTGGCCTCAAGTGATCCTCCTGCCTTGGCCTCCCAAAGTGCAGGGATTCCAGGTGTGAGCCACCATGCCCAGCCCAAAAGTTACATTTCTATCAGTTGTGTACATAGAAGCACATTTTGATGACAAGGTTATTAGTTTAAAATACGTATTTCCAAATATGATAGGTTGCTTTAATTTAATTACTGTTAGTGAGGTAGAACCTTTTTATGTTTACATCAAATGTAATTTTATAATGGTATTTCCCCTCTGGCACTTGTGTTCTTGTCTTTAGCCCATTTTCCTATTAGTGTCTTTGAGTTTCTTGTATTAAGTTGTGAGAGATCTTTGTATGTTTGGGATATTAACTATCCATTGCTATATTTTAGCTGTATTAAAACAGTTACAGATTTTTAAATATGGATAAATATAGTAATGGATAGTTAAACAAGCAGCCATATGTGGCTTAAGCAAGCAGCTGTATGTGTGAAATTGATGTTTCTTCACTTTTCTTTTCCTCTGCGTCCATGATTTCTAAAATAACAATCCCCCTTAATAAAATAACAATCACTTTATTTTCATGCCATGTGACATCAAAATTTCCACTGTAAAACCCACAAATAAAAAGAGATAATAGTCTATATTTGAGTATATAAAGGAAACACTGAGGTAGATGAAGGATAGGAGGATTTTAACAGTCTGGCACTTCAGGCCAACAAAGGGTAAATAAAGATGTTTTCTGTCTTTCTCTGCTTTGCATTTCTTACAGGGTTGCAAGTATCAATGGTTAATTTGTAAAGCTTACATTACTTCAAGTTGGTATAAATCTGAGAAAGTGTACGAACCTTCCATCTGCTTCCTTAGCTTTGGCATACTGCAAGTGGATCTTAGGAGAAGAAACGTGAGGCAGAAGATCACCAACTTTTGCCCTGGAGAGGTAGGTCCAGGAGAACAATATGAGCACTATATTCCCTCCAAAAGCAGTTTGCTATAATCAAAGGTTAGGTTTTAGGATTTAAAAACAGTTATTACTATCTTTCAAAAATCTTGGCTCCTGGTGGGGTGCAGTGACTCATCTCACGCCTGTAATCCTGGCACTTTGGGAGGCTGAGGTGGGCAGATCACCTGAGGTCAGTGGTTCAAGACGAGACTGGCCAAAATGGTAAAACCCTGTCTCTACTTAAAAAAAAAAAAAATACAAAAATTAGCCAGGCACAGTGGCAGCACATCCATAATCCCAGCTACTCAGGAGGCTGAGGCAAGAGAATCGGTCAACCCAGGAGGTGGAGGTTGCAGTGAGCTGAGATTGTGCCACTGTACTCCAGCCTGGGCAACAGAGCAAGACTCTGTCAAAAAAAAAAAAAAAAAAAAAAAAAAAAAAAAAAAAAAAATTGGCTCCTATAGGTAAAAGCATATTCAATTACTTTTTCTCCTAATACCCACTCCACTCCCACCCTCAAGGGTAGGAAAATGATTAGTCCCTTAACTCTTTTAGGACAACAGGGTTTTTGTTTTGTCCTACTACTATATCTGATTAGGGGTTTCTTCACACCAAACCGGGAGAATGTGCTATTCTTTGGAAAAAGAATTATTAACATGGACTTACCTAAGGAGAGCAAAAGAGATGAAGGGCAGGTCTAGACAGGGGAACAGAATGGACAGGGAGAACGTATGGCAAGGAGGCAAGTGGGGAGACCCAGGGACACATTCATTTCCAATCCTGTTCAGAAACAAACCTCAGGCAACTCTTACCAATTCTTAGAGCGGATGTAAACAGATGCTGCTTTGTCGTAGTAGAGACCTTTTTCATACAGTTGGGCTGCTTCTGAAAATTGCTAAAATAATAAAGGACTGTTAAAATACTAAGTTATTATGTATAAAAGAACACATAAATATTGATGCAGAGAAAAGAGGACCTTCATATTCTCCAATATGGCTCCACAGTCTCTTTTTAGGACCCTGCTGGGATGCTTGAGGGCTTGGTTAACCCCTCGACGTATGTCCCCCATTCTTATGGACATCTGGGCCACTCCAGCCAGACAAGCTTCATCATGCTCCTGCAATCACAAGGCAAATACTAACAAATCAGATTCTAACTTAACATGATGTGTTTAAGACAGAACAATGAATTTAACTCTAAAATGAGTCCAAAGGTTATGGGGTTTACTTTTATCTTTTCAGAGAAGTCTCATGATTTTAAAATAATACTTGGGTCTTTTTTAAACCACCTATTACAAAATTATATTTTGTTCTGTGAAAGTCTAGATCAACTTTATGCTTAAGACCAAATTTTTACTATCCTTTGTCTTTTTGGTATAAAATTTTATGTAAGAACTAATATACTGGCTGTATAGCATGAATGCTACGAATAAAACTAAGAAAACCATTTATCAAACTGAAGATTTGTCTATGAGGCATGATTAAACATAAAAACTTTCTTTAGTAATTGCTAAATTCATTAAAGATACCAAAGACAGCTAAAGAACTTGTCAAATAACTAATCTCTACTAGTAAAATGTAATGTCAGATTGTATTTTATCTAAAGCAGCATTTCTAGTAAAACTTTCTGTGATGACAGAAAGGTTCTATATCTACTCTGTCCAATATGGTAGCTATTGGGCATTTGAAATAGGGCTAATGCAACAGAAGAATTGAATTTTAAATTTTATTTAATTTTAAATAATTTAAGTAGACACATGTGGCTAGAAGTTACTGTATTTGACAGTACAGATAAAGAATGAACTAAAATTAATATAACCAAAGAAAATGTCAAAAACCCAAGAGATAAATGAGCAAAGGATTTGATCAGACAATTCATTAAAAAAAAAACAAGTGGAGGCAGGGCTTAGTGGCTCAGCCTGTAATCCCAGCACTTTGGGAGGCTGAGGCAGGTGGATCATGAGGTCAGGAGTTCAAGACAACATGGCCAAGATGGTGAAACCTGTCTCTACTAAAAATACAAAAATTAGTAGGGCGTGGTGGTGCGTGCCTATAATCCCAGCTACTCAGGAGGCTGAGGCAGGAGAATCACTTGATTCTTTTTTTTTCTTTTTTTTGAGAATCACTTGAACCTGGGAGGTAGAGGTTGCAGTGAGCTGAGATCTCGCCACTGCACTCCTGTGTGGCAACAGAGTGAGACTCCGGCTCAAAAGAAAAAATACAAGTGGAAACAAAATACAATTGACCAATAAATAAGTAAAAACATGCTCTGCTTCACCAATAATCAAATATACATAAAGTATCTTTTTTTGCTTATAAAATTGGTAGAAATAAAATAAGTGATAACATTCAGTTTTGCTGAGAATGTGGGGGAAGTGGACACTATCATACATGGGGAGTGTGTGTGAATTACTACAATTTCTTTTGAACAGCAATTGAGCAATGTCAAAAATGAAAAGTACACTTTATGACCTAGATACCCCACTTATAAGAAAATATTCTTCAGAAATACTCCCATAGGTAGCTAAAGATACATGTACTAGGTAGAATATTCACTTCAGTGATTAAAAAAATTAATTTTTTTACTTTTTATTTTTAATTTTAAAAAGTTGTTTTTTTTTTTTAAAGAGACAGGGTCTTGCTCCATTGCCTAGGCTGGAATGCAGTGATGCGATGCTACCACACCCAGCGAATTTTTTATTTAGAAATTTGTAGAGATGAGCCAGGTGCAGTGGCTCAAGCCTATCATTGAAGCACTTTGGGAGGCCGAGGCAGGTGGATCACTTGAGGTCAGGAGTTCAAGACCAGCCTGGCTAACATGGCAAAACCACATCTCTACTAAAAATGCAAAAATTAGCCAAACATGGTAGCCCATGCCTGTAATCTCAGCTACTTGGGAGGCTGAGGTACGAGAATCACTTGAACCTGGGAGGTAAAGGCTGCAGTTAGCCAGGATTGCACCACTGCACTCCAGCGTAGGCGACACAGTGAGAGACTATTTCCAAAAGAAAAATAAAAAAATAAATCTGTAGAGATGGGGGTCTTGCTTTGTTGTCCAGGCTGGTCTTGAACTTCTGGTGTCAAGCTTTCTTCCCACCTTGGCCTCCCAAAGTGTTGGTATTACTAGCATGAGCCATTGTGTCTGGCTTGCAGTATTTCTGATGATAGAAAAAATGCCACAACTATATTTCAATAGGGTAGTGGATAAAAAAAAAAATTACAGTGTATCCAAACAATGGAATATTAGAATCTCTTAAAAGATTAAGACAGCCTAGGTATGGTGGCTCATGCCTGTAATCCCAGTGCTTAGGGAGGCTAAGGAGAAAGGATGCCTTGAGGTCAGGAGTTTGAAGCTTCAGTAAACTATGATTATGCCACTACATGTGAGCCTGGGAGACAGAGTGAGACCCTGTCTCTACAAAAATAAAAATATGGAGGCTGGGCAGGAGGATCACTTGAGCCAGGAATTTGAGGCTGCAGTGAGCTATGATCCTACCACTGCATTCAGCGTGCACAATACAATGAGACCCCGTCTCAAAAAAAAGATTGAGACAGATTCACAGGTATTGATTTGGAAAGGTCACGAAGAAAGCAAAATGTTTCATTGCACAGAGTGAATGCTCAATGATCTTTGCTGAGTGAATGGAAATGAATGATTTCATTTTTGGTAAAAAGAAAAAAAACCATATTACATGTATGCTTAGAAGAGCTTCTGGATGGAAATATATAAAATCATTAACAGTAGTTAACGGATGTGGATGGAGGAAAGAATATTGGACCTTTTTTTTTTTTTTTTTTGAGATGGAGTCTCCCTCTTGTCACCCAGGCTGGAATGCAATGGTGCAATCTTAGCTCACTTCAATCTCTGCCTCCCGGGTTCAAGTGATTCTCCTGCCTCAGCTTCCTGAGTAGCTGGGATTATAGGTGTGTACCACCACACCCGGCTAATTTTGTATTTTTAGTAGAGACGGGGTTAACAAGGTTGGCCAGACTGGTCTTTGACTCCTGACCTAAGATGATCCGCTGGCCTCAGCCTCCCAAAGTGCTGAGATTACCAGCGTGAGCCACTGTGTCTGGCCCTGGATTCACTTTTTATTTCCTTTTTTTTTTTTTTTTTTTGAAACAGAGTCTCACTCTGTCGCCCAGGCTGGAGTGCAATGGCTCAATCTCTGCTCCTGCAACCTTTGCCTCCTGGGTTCAAAGTGATTCTCCCTGCCTCAGCCTCCTGAGTAGCTGGGATTATAGGTGTCCACCACCACAGCTGGCTAATTTTTGTATTTTCAGTAGAGATGGGGTTTCACCATGTTAGCCAGGCTGGCCTGGACTCACTTTTCATGTTAACATATTTTGGTGATTTTTTCAAATTAGCTATCATGAGGTTGTATTACTTTTGTAATAAAAACGATACCTATACAACAGAAAGTAAAAAGATTTTCAACCTTTACAAGACATCGCCTAACTTCAAAACAGCAATTATTATTATGAATCTTAGCTTTTTTTTTTTTTTTTTTTTTTGAGACGGCGTCTCACTCTGTTGCCCAGGATGGAGTGCAATGGCTTGAACTCAGCTCACTGCAACCTCCGCCTCCTGGGTTCAAGTGATTCTCCTGCCTTAGCCTCCTAAGTAGCTGGTTACAGGCAAGTGCCACCATGCCCGGCTAATTTTTGTACTTTTAGTAGAGACAGGGTTTCACCATATTGGTCAGGCTGGTCTCGAACTCCTGACCTCATGATTCACCCTCCTCGGCCTCTCAAACTGCTGGGAGTACAGGTGTGAGCTACTGCTCTTAGCCTAAATCTTAGCTAGAATTCTGGGATGGGAAAACGAAGTAGCACAGTGGGTCATGCTTTCCAGGGTTATCTTAAAAGATATAGAATGAGAATGAAATGAAAGTACAAACTTTTATGGATTGGGAATTCACTTTCAAAATGATTACTGAAACTTTTAAAAAAAGCAAAAGGAGAAACTTTATGAAAATCATAGCTTGTAAGTAAGAAAGGATAAAAATCTTATTCCCAACTTTAATTAGACTTATACTAAGAATGTAAAACTTATCAGACTGATAAAAATATTGTCACTGTCAGTTTTTAAAAGCTTAAAGTGTTTCAGCTTTTCCTTGGAAGATTGTTAGTAAACTGAAAAAAAAAGGCTCACCTGCTAGATACTAAATACAATACAAATAAAACCATGATTTTTAAAAATGAAACTGAAAATAAACCCAGAGATAATTAGGCATATCTTATCTTTATCCAAGGTTACCTTATTATCACCTGTTATTCCTTTCTCATAATGAGCCAAAGCATTTACATAATCACCCCTGAAAGAAAAATAAGAGTAAATTTTAATACATATTTTAGAATTTTATTTACATATACCAGATTTTTTCCTTTTTTTTTTTTTTTTAAGTGAGACAGGGTCTCACTCTGTTGCCCAGGCTGGAGTGTAGTGGCGCAATCACAGCTCACTGTAGATCTGACCTCACTGGCTCAAGTGATCCTCCAGCCTCAGCCTCCTGAGTAGCTGAGACTACAGGCATGCGCCACCATGCCTGCCAAATTTTTTAAAAAATTTTTTGCAGAGACAAGGTCTGACTATGTTGCCAAGGTTGGTCTTCAACTCCTGGGTTTAAATGATCTACCACCTCGGCCTCCCAAAGTGCTGAGATTACAGGCTTAACCCACTAGGGAGTAAGTAGACCAATTTACAAATACAAGATGTACAAGATAATCCTTGTTACTAAGTTGCTTAAGCTCACAAAAGATGTGGAACACAACAGATGCATTCTTTCAAAGTGCAGTCCTTCATTATCTTGCTATTTTAAAAGTAATTATTAAGCTGGGTTATGCTATACTGTAAGGTACTTACTGTATAGCATAACTGTGTGGTATGCTAGGCATTTTGAGGAGCTACATTAATTTTCTTTTTAAATTCCAGGGTACATGTGCAGAATATGCAGGTTTGTTACATAGTTAAACATGTCCCATGGTGGTTTGCTGCACCTATCAACCCATCGCCTAAGTATTAAGCCTAGCATGTGTTAGCTATTTTTCCTGAGAAGGAGCTATATTAATTTTACTGGATACTTTTGGTTATTTCATTTGGGGCACTAAATGACAATCATGTGACCATAAAACGCATTTTTTTTCACAAAGGCCCAATATTTACAAGAATATATATTGAGACAATCTGGAGGGTTGTCGGATTTGTTAAGGGTAGAAGCGGAGGAATACTTTGGGAATTATAGTACTGAGAGCTCTTGTTCTTACACTGAGAAAAAGTATTAATATACATGACATAAATAATATTCCCTTCCCGTGACTGATGCTAACATGGATCGGCATATACTGAAGACTTTTAAAATTTTAATTTATATCTATCTATCTATCTATCTATCTATCTATCTATCTATCTATCTATTTTTTTGAGACAGAGTCTTACTCTGTCGCCCAGGCTGGAGTGCAGTGGTGTGATCTCACCTCACTGCAACTTCTGCTTCCTAGGTTCAAGCAATTCTCCTGTCTCAGCCTCCCAAGTAGCTGGGACTATAGGCGTGTGCCACCATGCCCAGCTAATTTTTTGTATTTTTAGTAGAGACAGGGTTTCACCATATTAGCCAGGATGGTCTCCGTCTCCTGACCTAGTGATTAGCCAGCCTCGGCCTCCCAAAGTGCTGGGATTAGAGGCGTGAGCCACTGCACCCAGCTCAATTTATTTTTATGTTTGGGACAAATAAGTCAGCGATTTGCCTAAGATACGTTTTGGGATCCATCTTCCTCCAAGAAACTATCACCTCCAGAATAAATGAATCAGCTCTGAAATGGCATGATTTAAGATCTACGTTATCACTACTTTATTGGCTTAGGCAAATTATTAAACCTCTCTAAGCCTCATTCACTTTCCTCATCTATTAATGTACAGTGACATTTTTGGAAAAGCAGCTGTTCAGCAATTGAGAACTTTCTTTTGGTCAGCCTAGGACTTTACAGTCAGCAATGTTCCTAAGTGGAAAGTTCTAATATGGACCTGATTACATAACTGAGCTGGGATGTCCCCTGAGAATAGGAATCAACTGAGTTGACCGTTCCTCCCACAGGAGGCTGAGGTTTTTCTTGGGAAAGCTAAATGAATTCTTTCGAACTCTCATTTTATTTTTAAGTTATTTTAGCTCACTGGATTATTTATTTTATTTTGAAGCTCTTATATGGAACTAGCTCATTAGTTTAATCCCAGATTTTAGTAAGTTAAATCCCACTCAGACTTGATAGACGGGCCCTAATCATGGTCTTGGATGCATAATGAAACAGACTGTTGAAACTGAACACAGGCCTAGGGTCTTAAGTGTCAAAGTCAGTAGCTGGTGGCAATCCACCATACCTAGGTTAGTTCCTATTACCACAAGGAAATTCCTTCAGACTGTCGGGGCTGGGGTGTGTGTACGTTAGGGTCCAAAGATCTGCATACAAGTATCAGTGAAAACTTTGAGAATCGGTGGCTTCATGGTCAAGTGGTGAGCAGAAAGGGTTAAAAACAACACACAGGCTTTCAACTGACCTCAGTTCATCTGACCATAATGACACAAGTTTGACAATTTGTTATAAAACTTCAGTTTTCCTGAAAGAAGTGAAAATCGGAGTGTTCTGGATGGTCCCAGGGCTCACTGGGGTGTCTGTACGCTGACAGGACATGGAGGATCATCTTTTCTTCTTAGCACAGAAGTTCTATATTCTAAGACCCAGTCATCCTCAGGATGTGGGTAGAAGACCAGGGCACTGGGGCCATGTCTCTTATGTACTAAGAGTCTAACACGTATTTTTTGGTATAGCACTCAATATCCTCCTGGGAAGAGTTTTTGGCTTGAATTGCAACACTGTCTAATTTTCATACACATGCAACTCAGAAAAAACTATAATTAAAAACATCATTTAGTCAAAAAAATTATGTATGTGTGAGGTACAAGTGCAGGTCTTTGCATGCATATATTGGGTAGTGGTAAAGTCTGGGCTTTTAGTGTAGCCATACCTGAATAGTGAACACTGTACCCCATGGGTAATTTTTCCACCCTCATCCACCCTCCCACTTTTTGGAGTCTCTGCTGTCTATTATTCCTCTCTTTATGTCCTTGTGTACCCATGGTTGAGCTCCCACTTATGAGTGACAACATGCAGTATTTGACTTTCTGAGTCAAATACTTTTGGCCTCCAGTTCCATCCATGTTGCCACAAACGACACAATTCATAGTTTTTTTAAATGGCTGAGAAGTATTCTATGGGGGGTGTGTGTGTGTGTGTGTTTGTGTGCGCCTGTGTGTGTGTATATGTGTGTGTGTCTGTATACCACATTTTCTTTCTCTAATGCTCCACTGATGGACACTTAGGTTGATTCCCTACCTTCACTATTATGAATAGTGTTGCAATAAACATACGAGTACAGGAATCTTTTTGATATAATGGTTTCTTTCCCTTTGGGTATACACTCATCAGTGGGATTGCTGGGTCGAATGGTAGTTCTAGTCTTAGTTCTTTGAGAAATCTCCATACTGTTTTCCATAAAGGTTCTACTAATTTACATTCCTATTAACAGTATATAAGCATTCCCTTTTCTCCACATCCCTACCAACATTTATTATTTTTAGACTTTTTACTAATAGCTATTCTGACTGGCATAAGACGGTATTTCATTGTGGTTTTAATTTGCATTTCTCTGATGATTAATGACACTGAACATTTTTTCATATGTTTGTTGGCTGCTTATATATTTTCTTTTGAAATATGTCTGTTTATGTCCTTTGCCCACTTTTTAATGGGGTTGTTTGCTTTTTTCTTGTTGAGTTGTTTGAGTTCCCTGCAGATTCTGGATATTTGCTCTTTGCTGGATGCACAGTTTGGTAATATTTTTTCCCATTCTAGGTTGTCTGTTTGCTCTGTTGATTGTTTCTTTTGCTGTGAAGAAGCTTTTTAGTTTAATTAAGTCCCATTTGTCTACTTTTGTTAGAAAAAACTGTAATTCTAAGCAAACAGAAAATGTAGACCAAACACTGGAGTTTTTCACTATGGTTTGAAATTACAGAGCAAATCTCAAAGTTTTAAAGGAGGTCAGGACCATGAACATAAGTTAGGAAAAGCATTGTGATGCTATGCATAGTTGCTGATGGCCACATGTGATTAAAAATAATATGTAGTGGCTCATGCTTATAATCCTAGCACTTTGGGAGGCTGAGTTGGGAGGATCACTTGAGCCCAGGAGACCAGCCTGATCAAGATGGTGAGACCCTAGCTCTCTAAAAATTAAAAAAAAAAAAAAAAATTAAAAATTAGCCAGGCATCACGGTGCCCAGCTACTCGGGAGGTTGAGATGGGAGGTTCACTTGAGCACAAGAGTGTGAGGCTGCAGTGAGCTATGATCACGCCACAGCACTCTGGCCTTGGTAACAGAGAGAGATCCTGTCTCTATTACTACTACTACTACTACTACTACTACTACTACTACTACTGCTAATACTATTTAGATTCTAAATGCAGAAAACAGCTTAGATCCAGACTTAGATTTGATGCTGAAAACTTCAAGTGGATAATGCATGGATAAGACGTCATTAGTTAGAAAAAACATTTTTCAGATATACAATTAATATAGTTTTTTTCCCTAAAAAGAAATTATGAAACCAATGGAAAGCTTATCATTAATGTAAGTTTCAAACTGAAGATATTTGCAGTTATTAGCTACCGACTGAAATGTATAAAAACAAAGACTTACGCGAATTCAAGCTGAATAGCATATTCTTTTGATATAAAAGGTATCTGGTCTGGGGCCAAACGCTTTGCCAGTTGTAGAGCACTGTCCCAGTGCTGTAAATCCCTTCTCATCTGTTAAGAAGAGAAAGGCCTTAATTTCTTTTTTCTTTTCTTTTTTTTTTTTTGAGACAGAGTGTCGCTCTTGTTACCCAGGCTAGAGTGCAATGGCGTGATCTCGGCTCACCGCAACCTCCGCCTCCTGGGTTCAGGCAATTCTCCTGCCTCAGCCTCCTGAGTAGCTGGGACTACAGGCACGCACCACCATGCCCAGCTAATTTTTTGTATTTTTAGTAGAGACGGGGTTTCACCACGTTGATCAGGATGGTCTCGATCTCTCGACCTCGTGATCCACCCGCCTCGGCCTCCCAAAGTGCTGGGATTACAGGCTTGAGCCACCGCGCCCGGCCGAAAGGCCTTAATTTCAAATGAGCAGAATTATTCTGCAAAGTTACCACAAAGAGCCAGTTTTAATAAAACGAATTATAAAACCTTTTTGTTTAAATAACAAAGCTTGAACTCATTTACAATGAGAATATATTACTATATCATACATTCTCAGTAAGCTTGATAGACTTGTGAGGGAGGCAAAAACTGATTCTTGGAGGGGCCAAAAAATTTTAGCTATTACAGTGGTTTGTGGCCCTCCAAAACTCAATCTTACCTAACAAAATCTTAGTCCTTAGTATTTAATTTTTCTCAGCAGGGAGTAATCAAATTAACTTAATCAATTAAATTAAAGTTAATTTTTATCTTTAGAAGGTGGTGATTTTAAAAAGTTGAGAACACAACACACAAAAGAATAAGCAAAACAACAACAACAACAAACAAAACAACAACAAAAAAGTTGAGAACACTTTGTTATAGGAATTGGTGTGTTTTTCTTAGAAAATCTGAAGCTATATCACAACATGAGTAATAGCAAACATAGCTAAAATGTAAATGTCTTTCTTCCTGGTTCCTGTGGTCTTTTATCTATGCCTTGTACATAATTCCAAGTATAAACTAATCATTAAAGAATTTTTCTTAAAGTCCATTCCTCAGTTTATTCACACTTCATAAACAATAATAGCTAACATTTTTCAAGTGTTATTATCAGCCAGATACTGTTCTAGGGGATTAGTTTATTTATCTTTCATGACTACCCTTTTGCAATGTATTAACACTTTCTTGTATCCATTTTAGAGATCCAAAAACTGAGGCAGAGAGAGGCTTGTCTGTACATTAGGTTGCACAACTAGTACACGACTGAACTGGGCAGTAGGGCTCTGCCTCTGAACTCTTTAACTGGTTAACTCATCAGCTTTCAAAGTGAGGTTAAAGAGTTATCACCCCTCTCCATTACCAATCCATTACCTCAAATCCTTTCCAAGTCTAGCTGAACATGACAAGTGCCCACAGCTAAATGCAGAGGACTTGAGATGACATCTTTCCCCACAGTCATTGCAGCCATATTCCTATTTCAGGGAGTACTAATCCAAGATTTGAAAACTTCTCAGGGTGTCCCAATTATCTTAAATAATACTGTAAAATTACCTAAACTTTTCTTAAAACAAAATTCATTTTAGTTCACTTCAAATATAAAAATGAAAATTTGAGGCCAGATGCGGTGGCTCACGCCTGTAATCCCAGCACTTTGGGAGGCCGAGGCGGGTGGATAACGAGGTCAAGAGATCGAAACCATCCTGGTCAACATGGTGAAACCCCGTCTCTACTAAAAATACAAAAAAAATTAGCTGGGCATGGTGGTGCGTGCCTGTAATCCCAGCTACTCAGGAGGCTGAGGCAGGAGAATTGCTTGAACCCAGGAGGTGGAGGTTGCGGTGAGCCGAGATCGCGCCATTGCATTCCAGCCTGGGTAACAAGAGCGAAACTCCACCTCAAAAAAAAAAAAAAAAATAAATAAAAATGAAAATTTGCTATAAAATGATTTGTAAAAGAAAAGTTGTAAAATTAGTAACAAATGCTTTCAAAACAACCTCTTTTACATAGTTGTAGAAATGCCAGTTTCAGGGCCGGGCGTGGTGGCTCAAGCCTGTAATCCCAGCACTTTGGGAGGCCGAGGCGGGTGGATCACAAGGTCAAGAGATCAAGACCATCCTGGTCAACATGGTGAAACCCCGTCTCTACTAAAAATACAAAAAAGTAGCTGGGCATGGTGGCGCGTGCCTGTAATCCCAGCTACTCAGGAGGCTGAGGCAGGAGAATTGCCTGAACCCAGGAGGCGGAGGTTGCGGTGAGCTGAGATCGCGCCATTGCACTCCAGCCTGGGTAACAAGAGCGAAACTCCGTCTCAAAAAAAAAAAAAAAAAAAAAAAAAAAAAAGAAATGCCAGTTTCAGGTTGGGCATGGTAGCTCACACCTGTAATCCCAGCACTTTGGGAGGCTGAGGCGGGTGGACCACCTGAGGTCAGGAGTTTGAGACCAACTGGCCAACATGGTGAAACCCTGTCTCTACCAAAAATACAAAAATTAGCTGGGCATTGTGGCAGGCACCTATAATCCCAGCTACTCAGGAGGCTGAGACAGGAGAATCACTTGAACCCGGGAGGTAGAGGTTACAGTGAGCCAAGATCACACCATGGCACTCCAGCCTGGCAACAAGAGTGAAACTGTCTCAAAAAAAAAAAAAAAAAAAGAAATGCCAGTTATTATAATAGCTCATAATGTGTCTTTACCATTGATCAGACATTGAGCTAAAAGATCTCACTCTCACTTTTAAATCTTTACTACTATCCCGTGGGCTAGGTATTGTCATTCCTACTTTAAAGAAATAGGATCTAGGGCTCAGAAAGGTTAAATAACTTGTCGAAGGTTGCACAGAGTTGGAATTTGAACTCAGACATGTCTGATTGTGAAGTCCATGCTCCCCACTGCTCGTCTATATTGCCGCATTTCCCTCCTTCCCTGCCCTTGAACTAACTAGGTCCTTCATCCTGCTCCAGGCCCTCTCCTGCCGTGCTCACCTCTGGGAAACCAGTGATGGTACACTAGTCCTTAGCTCATCTCTTAACACACAACAGAATTTCATACAATAAGGATAAATGTGCTTCAGTTTTCCCATCTGGAAAACAGAAAAAAACAATCCTATCTCACAGGACTGCTGTGAGGGTTAATGAGTTAATATAAGTCAAGTGCTTAGAAAAGCACCTGGTCCATGTGAGCACTCAATATACGGTGATGTTTTTCCTTTATATGCTTTTGTAATTTATGCAATCTGTTTTCGTTGGACATATTTAGATTTCACTTGGTAATGTTATAATGCCACGCAGTTTATACTCCACAAAATGCAGAATAAACTTATTTTTTGCATTATGATTTTAATGATTATAATGATTCATATTATAATTAATGAGTACTCAGGAGTTATTAAATGGATATGTTTGAATTTTAGGAAGGAGAAGGCTTGTAGTGTCTATGCTGAGAAATTTTAATCATACAGAAGAGGTGATCCTCCTTTGCATTTTCATATATTCTTTCCTTTTTTTGAGACAGACTCTCACTCTGTTGCCTAGGCTGGAGTGCTGTGGTATAATCTTGGCTCACTGCAACCTCGGCCTCCCAGGTTCAAGGGATTCTCCTGCCTCAGCCTCCAAGTAGCTGGGATTATAGGCTTGCTGCAACCTCTGCCTCCCAGGTTCAAGCAATTTTCCTGTCTCAGCCTCTGCGGGAGCTGGGATTACAAGCACATGCCACCACATTCAGCTAATTTCTCTATTTTTAGTTGAGATGAGGTTTCATCATGTTGGTCAGGCTGGTCTTGAACTCCTGACCTCAGGTGATCCACCCACCTCGGCCTCCCAAAGTGCTAGGATTACAGGCATGAGCCACTGTGCCTGGCACCCATTTCCCCTCCCCTTTTTCCCACTGGATACCTCTTACACCATTTCCACTCTTATTTGCTGCCATACCTCCAGGGCAGCAACAGGACAGCTAGATGCAAGGTACAGGTCCTGAGCCAGGTTAAAATCGTTGGTAAACATGGCAAGATGTCCTGCCAAAAGATTTCGGTCCTCTATTCCCTACAAATAAAAGCAATTTTGATGAGAAGAAATACAAGGGTTTAACTTTTTTTTTTTTTAAGGACTTTGGTCAGTAGAAAGTGGTGATGTTCTATCAACTCACTTGTTTAAGAATTAGGTAAGATTAACTGTAGAAATTTAGACTGCGTTTAACTTAAAATAGCATTTAAAACTTAACTTGATAATTCTGTAACATGCCGTTTACCTTTATTTGTTCCAAGGACATCACCATGCCAACATTTCCAATTCTCCGATAAACACGGATTGCAAATTCCACTTCCATGTGATGTAGACAAGCTTGGGCCAGCTCATTCCAGGCAGCTTCATCATTCAGAATCCTGCACAATTCCCAAGCATCAGAAAACCTGGGATGTAAGTACATAAGCTTAATCAGAACGCTCCACTTGCCACATACTAGGCAATTTTCAGACTATATGTCATCTAACAGTGTGCCCCAGATAAACTGTCTAAAACCTTTCTTAACCTGTAATTGTCATTTGCAAGTAATGACAAAACACTTAAGCTTTCTTCCTTTTTTATACAGATAAGTGTTTTTTCCTGAATTTTTATTAATCTAAATCTACTCTCTGTAACCTGCCTGTTCAATTAACAACTAAACCAATTCTATTCATTCATTTCTTTTTATGTCACACATAGATAAAAATTATTTTTGTTCTCACGTAAGTCTAATAAAATTAGTAATCTATTCCTATAAATTTAGAAGTTTAAAACAGGGATCAGCAAACTATGGGCCAAATCTAGTCAGCTGCTGTTTGGAAAACACAGCCTGAGAGGAACACAGCCACTCACCAGCCCCCTCTCTATGGATTGTCTGTGGCCGCTTTCATGCTCCAACAGCCGGCCTGAGTAGCTGTGACAGAGACCCCATGGCCCTTAAAGCCTGAGATATTTACTATTTGGCCCACGACAGAAAAAGGTTTTCTGACCTCTGGTTTAAAACATGAACATAAATGCCAATTAAATTTTGTGTGGAACCTCTACACAAGTGAATATGTTACATCCATCTATCTGTTTATCCATCTATTTATCTATTCACCTATCCATTTTTTTCATTCAACACACATTTGCTGAGCTTCTGTTATATGCTTGGAAACATGATACAAAAATCAACCACAGTTGCTGTCCTTAAGGCAATCACAATTGGGGAAGGTGGAAGAGACAGATAAGAAAACAAATGACTATAACATACTACGACAGAGGTCACTGAGTACTTACAATAGGTCAATCTTTGTGCTAAGTCTTTTGCATAAATTCTCTTACCCTAATAACCTGACCCACTAAGTATTATTTCTCCTTTACAGATTAGGAAAGTGAGGCTTCAAAGATTAGCCCAAGTCACACAGAGGTAAGTGGTGACAGGCTCTAAACCACCATGTATACGGCATCCTGACTCTGAGGCAACACATCAGGAAGACCCCAAGCAGGACTGACTACCTGTGGCAGTGGGGAAGTGGCAGAAGGCTTCCTGGAGCAGGAGATGGCTCCACTAATGGGTGATGGGTGAAGAACGAGGGGTTACTACATTCAGAGATAGGGAAAGGGCATTCTAGGAAGAATCACGAAATATACGCAATTTCAGCCGCTGGTGGAACAGAGAGGGAGTTGAGTGAAGGCAGTTGAGCAGGTCTTAAATCATTAAGTACCTAGTATGTCACGTGAGGTCCTCTAGGAATTTGGATTTGCTTGTAAAGGCAATAGGAAGTCACTGAAGGATCTTGAGCTTGAAATGAGAGGGTCAAATCATATTTTCAAAAGTATGTGGGGAACAGACTAGATTGTTACTAGGCTACTGGCAGACAGAGCCGTTGGGAAGTGGTTAGTTACATTATACATAATTCCAGTGAGGGCCTGGGTAAAGACAAGGGAACACCGGAGGAGAAAAGGAGCTGGTGTTTGTGTGTGTCAAGGCATGTGTATATGTGATTAGAGTGAGGGAAAATAGGGAACTGATGTGTTCAGTTTTAGAAAGGGCAAGTTTGAAGAGCTCATAGACTTGCAAGTACATATGACTGGTAGGCAGTGTATGTACAGGTTTAAGGTAAAGACACAGATTTTAGAGTCAGCTTCATATGAGTGGTATGTGAAGCCATGTTAAGTAGAGAAGATTCACTCAGGAAGAGTAATTAGAATAAGAAGAGAAGGAAACTCATGAGACCCCAATAAACAGCAACATTTAAGAAAGGCTTGGAGGAATTAGAATGTCAAAGGAATTCTCAGTGGTTCTAGGAGATAAGAGAAAAAAAAAAAACAGGAAAAGGAAATTATAAGCAAAGCAGAATCAAACTTCATTATGATAAAATCAAGAGATTGTTGAAATAATTAGGTTTATTAGGATTTGACAGTAACTGGGCTCTTTGGAAGCTTAGAAACTGTTTTGTTCTTAAGGGCTTTTCTTGTAATAAAGTACTCATAATAAAAACAGTTCACTATCCTATCTGAGCCTCACAACACCCCTGTGAAATGAACAAGGGAAGTACTGTTATCTCCATCTATAGGATTTGACATTTTATAAAAAAGACACCTACACTCGTATGTTTACTGCAGCGGTATGCACAATAGCAAAGTCATGGAATCAACCTAAGATCCATCAACATATGTCTAAATTTTAAAATGGAATACTACTCAGCCATAAAAAAGAATGAAATCATGTCTTTTGAAGCAATATAGATGGAATTCGAGGTCATTATCCTAAGTGAAATGCCCCAAAGTAAAAAACTGCATATTCTCATTGATAAGTGGGAGGTAAACAATGGGTACACATGGACATACAGGTGGAGTAATAGACACTGGAAACTCCCAAAGATGGGACGGTGAGACAGGGTTGAGGGATAAAATACTACCTATTGGGTACAATGTTCATTATTCTGTGGATGGGTACATTAAAAGCCCAGACTTCAGCATATGCACTATATACATGTTGTACAACTGTACTTGCATTTCTACATTTACCAAAAAAAAAAAAAAAAAAAAAAAAAAAAAATTCTTGCAAGTAGAAAGAATAAAGCAATAAAATAATTATAGGATTTGACCTTTAAAATCACAAAAGCAAATGAGAAGTTCCAAGAGAAGTGTTTGAAAGCCTACCTCTTTAGCATTAAAGTCTGTGCCAGCATTGGTCTCAGCTCATTAGGCCCCGCATCTTTTAAGTTGTTGAGAAAGCCATGGGTGCTAAGGTAGATGCTGTTTACTTTTCCACTCTGTGTTTGGCAAGTCAACTCTCCATTATATAGCAGCAAAGGTTTATGAGCAAAAGGAACTTTGGTGCTACCAGCCAAAATAACCTTGGCTCCTACATTATAAAACAGACATCTTAATGCTGAAAGCTAATAGTCAGCACAAACATCAGAAAGTAATGTTTTAATTTTACTGCAATGGGGAAATTCATTTATCAGTGAATATACAAAAAAGGGATTGAGTACCTTGTATAGTGTCCTTGTGAAAGACGTAAGTGTATACCTTATCGTCATCATAAGCAATAAATACACCTTTATCCGTTGACCAGTTTTCCCAGAGAACACTTTTAATGGTTGGTGAAAAATCTGGAATCTCATAGGTAGTGTCATTAACCTACAAAATAAGATTTACAGATTTGCCCCAAGTCTGTGCTTAAATGATTATCATTTGCCATGGTAGAAGCCTGTTTGTAGCCTTAGCTGGCTTAAATTAGCAAGTCATATTCAACCTAACATCACTCTAACAACAACTAGAAGGAAAGTTTCTTTTTCCATTCCTATCCTAGATCTGGCTTGAAAAAAACTATAGTTATTTGGCAAATACAAGGTTTGATCCAAAATCTGGCAAATCTGTAGGAGAACTCACCAGTCCAGACACAAAGCTTCAGGTTAAGGAAAAAAAATTAAAGATGCTCAAGATGACAGAAATTTAAACTATGAACACACTTGTCACTTGTGTTTAGAAATTTTTCAATAACAGTGAGTACTCGATAATGCTGGGTATTAAGAAACAAATTAATTCGCATGATTAAAGTAAATTACACTAGGGATGCTTTATTTCAAAAGACTTCTCTAAAACGCATGTCAACAAACATAAATGTATAATCACCCCTCAACATCCATGAGATTGGTTCCAGGATCTCGTGCAGATAACAAAACCCATAGCTGCCCAAATCCCTGACATAAAATGGTATAATATTTGTGTATAATCTATGTATACTCTCTCTTATACTTTAAATCATCTCTAGATTACTTCTAATACCTAATATAATGTAAATGCTATGTAAATAATTGTCATACTGTATTGGGAATATAGACAAGAAAACTTTTCTGCACAGGTTTAGCATAGACAAATCCATCCATTTTTTTCCCTGAATATTTTTGATTCACAGTTGGTCGAATCCATAGATGAGGAACCCACAGATAGGAAGGGCTGACTGTAATATTATACTAAATAAGCTGGTTGTAAAAATCAGTCCATATAATTCCTGTGAACTCAGGCAGATAGGCTGATACATATCCTGAATGGGGAACTGAAAAATATCTGCCTCCTCCTACTCCATCTTCCTATCAAAATAAGAATGAAATATAAAATTCCTGCAAATAATAATTAATACTATAAAGCTGTGTTATTTAATATAGTAGTTGCTATTATATCTACTTGTAGCCAGATGTACTTATTAAGCATTGAAATGTGTCAAGTCCAAATTGAGATATATTTAAGTGTAAACTACACACTGGATCTCAGAGAGTTCACATGAAAAAAAGACTGTAAACTATCTCATTAACATTTTTTATACTCAGTTACCCATTGAAATGGTGATATTGAGATACTATCTCACACCAGTCAGAATGGCGATTATTAAAAGTTAAGAAACAACAGATGCCGGCAAGGCCATGGAGAAACAGGAATGCTTTTACACTGCTGGTGGGAATGTAAATTAGTTCAACCATTGTGGAAGACAGTGTGGTGATTCCTCAAAGGTTAAATTAAATATATTAAAATTAATTTTGCCTGTTTATCATTTTAAAAATGTTGCTAATAGAAAAATTTAAATTATATATGTGGTTCACATTATATTTCCATTGGACAGTGCTGCTTACAAGATATTGTATTAATTATCTGATTTAATTCTAACTCTCTACTCTAAAAGACAGGTAGTATTATTAGTTCCATTTTACAGATGAAGAAACTTAAGTACAGAGAAATCTGCCCAAAGTTACACAGCTAGTAAGTTGATGAGCCAGTATTTGAACCCAGGCAGTCTGGTTCCTGAGTCTCTGCTTCTAACCACTATGTTATACTGATTCTCGCTTCGTATAGATGAGCACACCAGTGCCACTGGACTAGTGGCTAAACTTTTTTTATAAAAGGGTAACTGTTTGTTGAGTGCTTATTACATGGCTAACACTGTACTAAAAGCTTACATGCATCATCCTATTTACTTTTCATTTAACAATCCTACAATGTAGCTAGGTACTAGAACTGTCTCCACCTTAGATAAACAGGAAAACTGGAAATTCAATCAAAGTGAGAGCTCTTTAACATAAATTATCAAGAAAAAGAGAATTGTAAATGGAGAACGTAAAAATGAATGAAATCACCTTGTTTAAGGTTGATTTTACTCCTTACCCTTTTCCTAGCAGCCACACCCTATTTCTGACTTTAACTCCTGACAGACACCTGATTTACCCTCCTACTTTCTTGTATATCCTGTCTAAGCCACAGTTTCTAACTGTGGAAAACCCACACAGGGGAAATTTAAGGCAGCTCTAATTAGTTCCCTGTTACAGAAAGGAAACCTATTCAAGGTGGAATTTCCATATTAAGTAGAGGAAATTCAAGGTTTATTTTCATTTATGGCATCCTTCCTCATTTGCTTTGCGATTAGGAGAGGAATGCATTGAGTAAGAACTAGCAAATTATGAATCTGGCACATATAATCCAGGTACATCTGTGGAAATTTGTTATATTTGTCAAAGAAAGAAAGAAAAGAAGAGAAGGCGGCCAGGCACAGTGGCTCACGCCTGCAATCCAAGCACTTCAGGAGGCCAAGGCAGGCGGATCATGAGGTCAAGACATCAAGACCATTCTGGCCAAAATGGTGAAACTCTGTCTCTACTAAAAATACAAAAATTAGTTGGCCATGGTGGCAGCGCCTGTAGTCCCCAACACTCAGGAGGCTGAGGCAGGAAAATCGCTTGAACCCAGGAGGCAGAGGTTGCAGTGAGCCGAGATAGCGCCACTGTACTCCAGCCTGGCAACAGAGTAAGATTCTGTCTCAAAAAAAAAAAAAAGACAGAGAGAGAAGAGAAGGAAAGAAAAGGAAGGGGAAGGGAAAGGAAGGGAAAGGAAAGGAAAAGAAAGAGAAGGAAAGGAAGACAGGGCGGGCATGGGGAGGAAGTTAAGTCTTTGTATCAAGGGAAGTGCAGCAGTGAGGAGCTGGCTGTTTACATTGAGGGGACACCACAGTGAGATCTAGGCACCCGGAAATAGTGTTAAGGACGGGTCCATGAGCAGCTGTACTTTATGTGAATTTGACCAAGAATATAGTAAACCATTAACTGGATATAAAAAGTAAATGAAAAATCCAGTTATAGTAACTAATGTAAAGGCACATCTCCTTTTTTTGAAATTTATTTTCAAAAAAGTTCAGGATGTTTAAAAATATGAGTGATGGATTTTTAAAATGGGCTCATCCGTTTTTAATTATCTAATACAGAAATACTTTTTCTTTGTGCTCAGGATCTTTAAGGAAAGAGGAAAATCAACTGAGGTGGGCAGGAAGGACAGATAACTTACTGCCTATCGAGAGAGAAAAGTCATGTACAGGGAGATACACTATAATTACTGTATTATGCTGTAAGTACATGATAAGGTTGAAAGTGGTATAAATATAATAACTACTTTTTCCCATTAAAAATCTTTCTGGGATGGCACTATGAAAAATTACAGAACAATGGAAAAACTTTTCTTCACATAGTCATGAAAAATCTATCATAAACATGATATCATGAAGATGATAGCAAGGAACTACAATCTTGGCACCAATTAATAGAAAATTTTACATGAGATAGACTTTAAACACATATTTTTTTTTCCTATATTGCATTTCAAAAAATAAACATTTAAAAATGTTTTAGACTTACTGGACAGTAGACAAATCCATCACTTTTCTCATCAATGAAAACTAACCCGGTCCCATTAGGGTCAGGAAAAATCTTTTTCACACTAACAGGATGTCGATAATCATTAACAAATTGCCAGTCTTCAATAGAGAAATACTGAATGACACCAGTCTAAAAAAAAAAAAATCCAGTCATGAAAATATAAAAGTTAGTCAAGGAAATACTAACTTCCAACATTTAAATTAAATGTACTTCCCAATTTTAAGAGAAAAATGTAATGTTTTTGACAAAGCATCTATGAATAATATTTAGCATATGTCAAAGGTACAGACTGAAGAAAATAAATAAAATGGGGAAAAGCCAGGCGTGGTGGCTCATGCCTGTAATCCCAGTACTTTGGGAGACTGAGGCAGGTGGATCATGCGGTCAAGAGTTGGAGACCAACCTGGCCAAAAGACCAGCCTGATCAATATGGTGAAACCCAGTCTCTACTAAAAATACAAAAATTAATCCAGGCACGGTGGCAGGCACCTGTAATCCTAGCTACTCGAGAGGCTGAGGCAGGAGAATTGCTTGAGCCCTGGTAGCAGAGGTTGCAGTGAGTGGAGATGATGCCATCACACTCCAGCCTAGGTGACAGAGCGAGACTCCGATTCAAAATAAATAAATAAATTAATTAAATTAAATGGGAATGTACCCGTGATTGAACAGTCCATTAATTCTAACATTCTTAGTGATATTAAACCATAATTTATTTTTAAATTTCCTACTTGCTAGAACTACCCCTATTATATAGGAGTAACTTTCAAATACATTATATCAATTTTTTTTTTGCTATTAATTGATAAATTAGAAAATATATATATATATATATTTTTTAAGACGGATTTTTTGCTCGTTACCCAGGCTGGAGTGCAATGGCACGATCTCGGCTCACTGCAACCTCCACCTCCCAGGTTCAGGCAATTCTCCTGCCTCAGCCTCCTGAGTAGCTGGGATTACAGGCACGTTCCACCATGCCCAGCTAATTTTTTGTATTTTTAGTAGAGACGGGGTTTCACCATGTTGACCAGGATGGTTTCGATCTCTTGACCTCGTTATCCACCCGCCTCGGCCTCCCAAAGTGCTGGGATTACAGGCTTGAGCCACTAAGCCCGGCCGAAAATCAATTTTAAGACAACAGTCCCACCTGATAGAATCAACTGAATATATGTTAGCAATGAAAGTGTAGATACCAAAATTAAAAATGCAATACCATTTACAATTACTCAAAAAATGAGATACTTGGGTATAAATTTTTAAAAAACATGCCCGGGACTTGTATGCTGAAAATTACAAAACACTAATGAAAGGCATAAAAGATTTAACTAAACGGAGAGGTATACTGTGTTCATGGATGGGAAGTTAACATGTTAATTATTCCCACCTGATATAAAGGTTTAATATCATTCTAATAAAAGCAATCTCAACAAGACTTTTTCTGTAGATATATACACAATTATTCTAAAATTTACACAGACTGATAAAGAAACTAGAAGAGCTAAAACAATTTTGAAAATAAAGTGGGAAATCAGTCTACCCAATTTTAAGGCTTTCTTTTTATAGCTATAGTAATCAAGACTGTGTAGTACTGCTAGAAGAACAGACACACAGATCAATGGAACAGAAGCCTAAAATAGACACAGATATGCCCAACTGATTCTTTTTCCTATTTTAAAGATGCCTGTACTTTTTATTTTAAAAACAGCTTTACTGATATAATTTATATTTTATACAATTCACCCTCTAAAGTATACAACTCCATGGTTTTTTGTATTTACCAAGTTGTGCCATACTTCATCATAATCAATATTAAAACATTTCATCACCTCAAAAAGAAACTCCACTTAGCAGTCAATCCATATGCCCTTCAATGGGTGAAGGTTAAGCAGGTACATCCATACTATGGAATATGAGTCAACAACAAAAAGGAACAAACTATGGATACACACGACTTAGATGAATCTCCAGAGAAGTATGCTGGGTGAAAAAAAGGCAATCTCAAAACATTTCATACTGTACGATTCCATTTATACAACATTACTGAAATGGCAACATTATGGAAATGGAGAACATTATGGAAATGGTGAACAAGTTATTAGTTACCAGGTGTTAAGAACAGGATGGGGGAAAGAGGGAAGTGGCTATAAACCAGCAACATGAGGGATCCTTGTGGTAACAGAATTGTTCTGTATGTTGACTGTACTAATGTCAATATCCTGGTTGTGATAATGCTAGCACGCAGGAAACTAGGTAAAGGGGTACCTAGGACTTCTCTCTGCATTGTTTTTTACAACTGGATGTGAATTTTACAAGGATCTCAAAATAGAAAGTTTAATTAAAATTTTTAAAAAAGATGACATTCTGGACTTCTATTCAGGCCAAGATAGAGAAGGATAATCTTTTCAACAAATGGTGCTGCAACAACTGGATATCATTTACAAAAACTGATCTATACCTCATGGCATAAACAAAATTTAACTCAAAGTATCATGGACCTAAATGTAAAACATAAAACTATAAAATTTCTAGAAGAAAGCATAGAAAAAAATTTTGTGACTTTGGGTTAGACAAAGATTTCTTAGATATGACACCAAATGCATGATCCATGAAAACATAAATTGATAAACTGGACTTTGTAAACATTTAAAGAATATCTTCTCTTTGAAAGACACTGTTAAAAGAATAAAAATACAAACTACTCTGGAAGAAAATATTTGCAAAGCATACATCTGATAAAGGAGTTGAATCCAAATATATATAAAGAACTTTCATAAATCAATAATAAAACAACTCAATCAAAAATTGGTCAAAAAATTTGAACAGACACTTCACCAAAGATAACACTTCACCAAAGAAAGCAAATAAACATATGTTAAATGCCACATCATTAGTTCACTAGGAATGCAAATTAAAATAACAATGATAGCACTACATATCTATTAGAGTGGCTAAAATGAAAAAGACTGATCATGACACGTCTTGGTGAGGATATAGAGGAACTGGAACACTCATACACTGTTGATGGGAATGTAAAATGGAACAATCAATTTAGAGAACAGTTTGCCAGTTTCTCAAAAAGTTAAAGATACAAATGCCATATGTACAGCCATTCCACTTCTAGGCATTTATCCAGAAGGAAACAAAACATAGGTCCATACAAAGACTTAAACATGAATGTTAAGGGCTTTTTTTGTAAATATCACAAACTGGACATAACTCAAATGTTCACTTACAACTTCTTGGACAAGCAAATTGTGATATATGCATACTATAGACGATCACTACTCAGCAATAAAAAGAAATGAATTACTGACACACACAACAGCATAATGCATCTCAAAAAATGTTGAATAAAAGACAAAAAGGAGTACATACTTTTTTCCATTTATATAAAACTCTAGAATATACAAACATGTATTACATTTATAGTGACAGAAAAAGCATGGGGTGGGGAGAGATGAGAGGAAGGAATCATAAAGGAGCATGTGGAAACTTTTGGGGGTGAGGGGTATGTGCACTATTTCTTTCTTTCTTTTTTTTTTTTTTGAGAAGGAGTTTTGCTCTTGTCACCCAGACTGGAGTGCAATGGCACCATCTCAGCTCACTATGAACTCCACCTCCTGGCTTAAAGTGATTCTTCTGCCTCAGCCTACTGAGTAGCTGGGATTACAGACATGTGCCACCATGCCTAGCTAATTTTTGTATTTTTAACAGAGACAGGGTTTTACCATGTTGGTCAGGCTGGTCTTGAACTCCTAACCTCAAGTGATCCACCCACCTCGGCCTCCCAAAGTGCTGGGATTACAGGCTTGAGCCACTGCGCTAGGCCATGTTCACTATTTTAACTGAAGTGATGGTGCTTCATGGGTGTATACATATGTCAAAACCTATCAAATTGTACACTTTTAAATTTTAATTTATTTGTTTTTTTGGAGACAGAGTCTTGCTCTGTCACCCAGGCTGTATGTAGTCGCATGATCTTGGCTCACTGCAACCTCTGCCTCCCGGGTTCAAGCAATTCTCCTGCCTCAGCCTCCCAAGTAGCTGGAACTACAGGCATGTGCCACCACGCTCAGCTAATTTTTGTATTTTTAGTACAGACAGGATTTTACCATGTTGCCCAGGCTGGCCTCAAACTCAAGTAGTCTGCCTTGGCCTCCCAAAGTGCTGGTGTTACAGGCATGAGCCACTGTGCCTGTCCAAATTGTGAACTTCAATAGTGCATTTTTTGTATATCAACTATATTTCAATAAAGCTACCAAAACACATGATATTTTCTGAATCATTCAATGAAACTGGAATAGTTGCTGCTTTATGAGCAGACTACAACACTTATTTCAACAGCACTGTGGCATAGTGGAAAGAGTAGATTTTTTTTTTTTTTTTTTTTTTTGAGATGGAGTTTTGCTCTTGTTACCCAGGCTGGAGTGCAATGGCGCGATCTCGGCTCACCGCAACCTCCGCCTCCTGGGTTCAGGCAATTCTCCTGCCTCAGCCTCCTGAGTAGCTGGGATTACAGGCACGCGCCACCATGCCCAGCTAATTTTTTGTATTTTTAGTAGAGACGGGGTTTCACCATGTTGACCAGGATGGTCTCGATCTCTCAACCTCGTGATCTACCCGCCTTGGCCTCCCAAAGTGCTGGGATTACAGGCTTGAGCCACCGCGCCCGGCCCAAGAGTATATTTTTTTATCAAGAAATCTTAGTTTAAGTTCCATCTTTGGTACAGACTTGCTAACCTCTCCATCTTCAGTATCTTCCTCCTGAAAATTTCCCTGTTTATTTTATAGATAATGAGATAAAATAAGTGAGATCAGGGCTCTATAAACTGTTAGTGTAATACAAATTTCCTGTTCCATATTTTTCCATATCACCAAATTCCCTGATATATGAGATCTACCCTACTGATGTATATTATCTCAAAGACTTACTAGTTTAGGTGAAACTTAAATTTTAAAAGGTCTCTCATATGGCAACTAGCATTCTTTAAAAAGGAGGCCAAGGTAGGAGGATCATTTGAGGCTGGGAGTTCAAGGCCAGCCTGAGCAACAGAGACCAAGTCTTTACTCAAAATAAATAAATAAATAAATAGCAGGTTTCTAAAATAAATAAATAAAAAGAAAATATAAAAAATGTTTCAAGGTGGTCTGCCTCTAAAAACAAAGAAAAGAAAAAAGAAAAATAAATGTAAAAACTAAAAATTAGCAGGGCGGGATGGCATGCAACTGTAGTCCTAGCGACTCAGAAGGATGAGTAAGGAGGACTGCTTGAGCCCAGGAGGCTGAGATTGTAGTGAGCTATGACTGTGCCACTGCACTCCAGCCTGGGCGACTGAGTGAGACCCTGTCTCTAAAAAATAATAATGATAATTTCACGTGAGAAAGTGGAAACTTTTAAAATAGTAAATAACTTTTCCTGTTTTTTTTTTTTTTTTTTTTTTTTTTTTCAGATGGGGTCTTCAGCCTCCTGTGTAGCTGGGACCACAGGCACGTACCCCCACACCCAGTTTTTTTTGGTATTTTTATTAGAGATGAGGTCTTGCCATGTTGCCCAGGCTGGTCTTGAACTCCTGAGCTCAACCAATCCACCCACCCCGGCCTCCCAAAATGCTGGGATTATAGGATTGAGCCACTGTGCCCAGCCACTATTTTGTTAAAGTAGAAAATAATGCCTTTTCTACCAACTTTACTTAATTCTTTTACAGACTGAACAAGGTAACATGTATGATATGCTTTGAAAAATCTATGAAAACTGTTTACAAATATAAGATGCTATCACTGTTTTATGCGCATGTGGCTAATGTAATATTTGGAGATACAGGGTACCTAGGGTTCAAAGGACCAATAAATTGAAGTCTGATTCTCAATATTCAATTAATTTTAATATTTGCTGAATGCCTACTAAAGGCAGGCATTAGAGATCTGAAGCTGAATTGTCTATGTTCATCACCAAATTAAATCCTTAAAGCGCCCAGTTAAGGAAAATGAGGGTTGGAGGAGTTAAGTACCAGCTAGCAAGTAATAGAACTGGTGTTTGAGGCTGGATTTGCCAGGCTCCAAAGGCTGAGCTTTTCACTAGGCCATCAGAATTGCTTAAAATCACAAAAGCACTGATATTAACAAATCATGCCATCTACGTGTTCTATATACATACGTACAGTCATTCACCACATAATGTTTTGGTCGGCGGTGGACTGTGTATGTGATGGTGGTCTCATAAGATTAGTATGGAGCTGAAAAATTCCTATTGCCTAGTGACGTCGTGGATGTCATTATGTCAAAGCATAAGGCATTACTCACAAGTTTGTAGTGATGCTGGTGTAAACAAACCTCGTGTGCTGCCAGTTATATAAAAGTATAGTGCATATAATTATGTATAGTACATAATACTTGATAATGATAATAAATGACTGTTACTGGTGTATATATGTATGCATGCATGTATGTATGCATGCATGTATGTATGTATTTTTATTTTTTGAGATGGAGTTTCACTCTTGTTGCCCAGGCTGAGGTGCAATGGCACAATCTCAGTTCACTGCAACCTCTGCCCCCTGGGTTCAAGTGATTCTCCTGCCTCAGACTCCCAGGTAGCTGGGATTACAGGCACCTGCCATTACGCCTGGCTAATTTTTTGTATTTTAAGTAGAGATGGGGTTTCACCATGTTGGCAGGCTGGTCTCGAACTCCAGACCTCAGGTGATCCACCTGCCTCGGCCTCTCAAAGTGCTGGGATTATAGGAGTGAGCTACCGCACCAGGCTTGTTTATGTATTTATTATACTATACTTTTTATTATTATTTTAGAGTGCAGATCTATTTATTTAAAAAAGTTAACTGTAAAACAGCCTCAGCCAGGTCCTTCAGGAGGTATCCAGAAGGAGGCATTGTTATCATAGGAGATGACAACTCCACGCATGTTATTCCCGATGAAGACCTTTCAGTGGGACAAGAGGCGGATGTGGGAGACAGCGAAACTGATGAATCTCAATCCTATGTAGGACTGTGCTAATGTGTGCGTTTGTGTCTTAGTTTTTATAAAAAGTTTAAAAGTTAAAAAAAGTGAAAAACAGAGAAAAACGTATAGACTAGGATATAAAAAAAATTTAAGAAAATATTTTGAGTAACTGTATCATGTATTTGTGTTTTAAGGTGTTACTACAAAAAGGTCAAAAAGTTTTTAAAAATTTAAAAGCTTCTAGTATATGTGCTGCCGAAGTGAGCACAAAAATTTAAAAGCTTCTAAAGTAAAAAAGTTATAGTGAGCTAAGGTTAATTTATTGTTGAAGAAAAACTTTTTACATAAATTTAGTGTCCCTAAGTGCACAGTGTTGATAAAATCTATAGTAGTTACAGTAATGCTGTAGCCCTTCGCATTCACTCACCACTCACTCACCCAGAGCCATTTCCAGTTCTGCAAGCTCCTGTCTTGTAAGTGCCCTATAGGAGTGGCATTTTTAATTTTTTTGAGACGGAGTCTCACTCTGTCACCCACGCTGGAATTTAATGGCACGATCTTGGCTCACTGCAGCCTCTGCCACCCGGGTTCAAGGGATTCTCCTGCCTCAGGCTCCTGAGTAGCTGAGATCACAGGCATGCACCACCAAGCCCAGCTAATTTTTGTATTTTTAGTAGAAACAGGCTTTCACCATGTTGGTCAGGCTGGTATCGAACTCCCAACCTCAGATGATTCATCCGCCTTGGCCTCCCAAAGTGCTAGGATTACAGGCATGAGCCACTGCACCCAGGCCAGGCATGCCATTTTAAAGATTTTTACATCATATGTTTACTGCACCTTTTTACTGTTTAGATACCATCGTGATACAGTTGTCTATAGTATTCAGCATAGTCACATGCTGCTGTACTGGTTTATAGCTTAGGGGCAATAGGCTCTACCACACAGCCTAGGTGTATAGTAGGCTGCGCCATCTAGGTTCCTGTAAGCACACTCTATGACATCCACGCAATGACGAAATTGCCCAATGACACATTTCTCAGAATGTATCCCCATTGCTAAGAGACACATGAATGTATATCATTAATCGCAGATAACTTCATTAACTGCATTGGATTCAATATAGAAAAAACAATGGTAGGGAAAGGAAATGACTGAGATCACAAAGTAAGAATTAGAAATTCCCAATGTTCTCTAATAAAGAAGGCAATACATACGTCTGTACCATAGATGAGGAAATCACTAGTTAAAGCATGGCATAAGATACGGCACTTATCATCCACTGCTGGGAAAAGCCGAGTCTCACGTTCTTCTTGAGCATCCAAGATTTCACTTTCTATCTAAAACGTAAAGAATAATAATGGCTCACAGATTTATTTGAGTAAAACTGTTATACAACATTTAGGGGTGGCGTTATTTCAAGTTCAACTGAACATTCAGACTCCCAAGACTACCAGAGGTCAGTTTTGTCAGAGAGCTATCAGACAGGAACCATGGCTTGCCAGCAAGGTAGCACAGATGTCCCTCTCAGTGTGAATGGTCTTGACTGCAGGCTCTGCAGCTATCTAACTGCTAATCTCTTTGTCTTCCCAGATGTAAAGAGCCATGAAACAGATGTGAGAGATGCCGATTTAGAAGCCCCCTCTTCACAGGTGCCAACATCTCTTGAACAACTCAGCAGGCATGATTTCAAAGACCCCCACATGCAAAATGCTCAAATATGAGTCAGCATCTTCCAGGAAGCCCAAAGGTATGGCATTCCCATTTTTTTTTTCTTTTTTTTTAATACTGCAGAACCTATCACGTTCTTATAGTTCACTTATAGTTCCTTCTAGCTGCAATTTACCAACAGGGTAATTATTATTATTATTATTATTATTATTATTATTATTATTATTTACTAAAAGGCTATGATGTTGTGAGTAGCACTGTTGATATTTATCAGGTTTTTGGGGAACAGGGTTAGAAAGTCAACTGAACTTCTCATATAGAAGGGGAAGGGTTTTGTTAATTCCTTACTCATACCTGGCTTTCTAGTTAGTCTGTATATCCTTGCTTCCTGATCAATATTCATGATAATCAGACATGAGGCTGTTCATCATAACTTCACTCAGCAGGTCTCCAGGATGTCAAAATTATACTTACCAAATGTAACTGGACTTTGCCTTCAGAAAGTGCAGCAGCGTAGTCAGAATGAAGGCAAATACTGGCTACTGTCCCCAAATACTCCATATCTTTCAATTTTTTCACAGCTGTAGCAATTTTTTAAAAACGACACATTAAAATATTGGTAAAACTATCTCATACACACTTGCAAATGAGTGCTTTTGCAAAAATATTCTGAACTTAAAATTTCATTTTAATCTTACATGATTAACAATTAAATTGAATATTAAAGATTAAATTTCATTTTAATCTTAGTTGCCATAGAAATTTGCCTTCAGATGTTCCATGTGGTTTACATGAAACAAAGTAATAGAAAATAAAATCACATGCAAAACAATTAAACCTTAAGTGGCAAGAAACTTAATAGTGTTTCCTGTTTAACAGGTTAATTTTCAAGTTTGTTCTATTCCTGAGGGTTATATGACCTAGAATTGGGGAAGGGTGATGGGGAGGAGGCAGGGGAAGAAAAAATCAAACAAAGTTTCCCTCACATGCTAATAGCTATCATTCAAAGAATAAAAGGGGAGACAGAACATTTATTAAATACCCACTAGGTTTAGGAGTGCTTAAAAAAGTCACTGTGCCAAGTGAGATCACACATTTTATTTCATTTACTCTTCCTCATGATCCATTAAAAGTAGAAGTATCCTCATTTTCCAGATGAGTAGTGTAAAGGATGTGTCTATAGTCACTTAGCTAACAGAGGCGGAAGGGGAAATTAAATCCAGGGCCTCCCTAATTCTGACACTCATACTCTACCCACTATGCTATGCTGCCTTCACTGCAAAGGTAAAGAATAGAAGCTTTCTAAAAATAATGCAAATTTTTAGAAGACTTACAAAACCATTTATGCTAAGAATGAGATATGTGAATAAAAAAGAGTGAAAGACTTGGTCTTAAACTTCCAGTACTTCCCAAATAAGAACAGAAATTATATGCTAGATAAGAATAAACAACTAGATTTAGACTTGCCGTTCTCTCCAAGGACATAAAACCAAGCTCGATTATTCATGCCTACAGCCAGATGATAAAGACCTACTGCTACAAAGTTGGGTTCCACATCAACAGAAACTGTGATTGGTAGCTCCTAAAATATAGAAAATCGTAATAAATCAACTTATTTTAATTTCTAAACTTATTTTAATTTTATTAATAAAAGAAAAATAACACCATTTTCATACTCCTTCAACAGGGTTGGCTACGGTGACTTCAAGAAGGGAGGTGAGGTACGCAATCCTTGTGCTGCAGGCATCCCCCAGTATAGGAAGCTTGGTCAGGAAAACATGAAGTGATCCCCTTTGGGTAGAGAGTGCTAGCAACTGGCCATCATCTGTCCAGGACAAGGTACCCAATCCTGAAATAATCGACAACATAAATGGTTATTCATAAACAATATACAGTTGTAGGCAGCAAACAAGTATTTTCATTTAAACTACCATAGGCATAAAAATTTTCAAATATTTTCCCTACTAGTTTAAGTATTTTTATTTAGAGTAGGAAATTTGCCATGGATTGACATAAGAATATGAGCATTGGCTCATTCACTGTGGCTCAAAGGGAAAGTACAGTTACATGTCACTTAACAACAGGGATATGTTCTAACAAATCTGTCATTAGGTGACTGTTGTGTGAACATCACAGAGTGTAGTTACATAAACCTAGACAAAATGAAGTACTACATACCGAGGCTGTATGGTAGCCTCTTGCTCCTAGGCTATAAGCTTGTATGGCACGTACTGTACTGAATACTGTAGGCAATTGTAACATAGTGGTAAGTATTTGCACACTGAAATATATCTAAACATAGACAATGTTTAGATATAATATTGTAAGCCTGAGCAACAAAACAAGACTCTATCAAAAGAAAGAAAGGAAGGGAGGAAGGGAGAAAGGGAGGTAAATATGGACCATGCATGTGGACCACTGTTGACTGAAACATCATTATGTGGGGCATGACTGTATGTAAGAATTTATACTTTACATTAGAATTAGGATAGAATTCACTATAAATCTCTGGATCAAAGAAGACATATCTTTCTAGCCAAGCAGAATGACAACATAATTACTAAAATAATGAGACTATTTTAGGAAACTCTAGTGAAGAGTGTTAAAATTTATTCCTCCTAAAAGGAATGCAAATCACACAATAACAAACACAGCCTTACTCTCTGTAACTGGAATAAAATGTCAATCTACTTCAGAAAAAGCAATACCTTTATTTTCTTCATCCAGGCTGAGTATAGCATACATGTCTTTTAAGTCAACCAAGTCTTGGATTTTAATGCTGAAAAACAAAAATGTATGTTTAAAGAATATATATGATCTTTATATAAAACTGTTTTCGTCCACAAAAAATTGTAAACCATGGAATAGGTCACTGGTCTCCAAAATGTGATGTACAGAATGATCTACTGGTTTAAGGTAAGAAAACATTAGAATTTCTGTACTTCATTATATTTTATCTTTAAATTTTTCTGGGTTTTGTTGTTGTTTGTTTATTTGCTGTGTGAAGAGATGCAGGGGAAGGGTTGTACCTGGTTTAATCTCTGATCTATAGCTTCAGAAATAAGGAGCTTAAAATTGTCCTGAAGAAATTTGAGTATAAAAATATTCTCCTGAGTAGTATTAATTATTGTAAGATGATACAGGTTTTTCTTTACAATGTGTTCCCCTTCTCTCCTGACCAGAGTTCTTTCATACAAAAGGAAGTGAATTATAGTCTAGAGAGCATTACATTTGGATCAGAAGGATCAAGTTGAAAGCTCTGAAAAATGTGGGCCTAATAAGAATAAGTGGATGCAAATCAAAGTTGTGTGGCATAATGTTGGAACCTAATAGTTGCAACATTTCTTTGCTTCTAATCTCCTTTTCTCCCTTCTCTTCCCTTCTAGTGTTTTCCTCTTACATTTTTTTCCCCCATTATTTTCACTGAACTTTTAAGATAATTTTAGATTCACACGTGGTTGTAAGAGGCAATATAGAGATTCCATGTCCCCCTTTCTCCCAATAGTAACATCTTGAAAAACCATAGTATAATATCACAATTAGGATACTGACATTGATACAAACCACAAATCTTATTCTGATGTCCCTGGGTTTACCTGTACTTGGTGTGTGCGTTTAGTAACTTTCTCACACGAGATTCATGAGATTCACAACCACAGCCAGGATACAGATAGTTTCATGACCACAAAGATCTCTTATGTTGCTTTTTTATAAACACTCACCTCCTTCCTTCTGACTCCAGCTCCATCTCTAACCTCTGGCAATCACTAATCTGTTCTTTGTTTCTATAATTCTATCATTTCAAGAACATTATATAAATGAAATAATATAGTATGCAATCTGTTGAGATTTTTTTTTTTTTCCATTCAGTGCAATCCTTTGGAAATTCAAGTTGCTGGGTATATCAATAGATTGTTCCTTTTTATTGCTGAGTAGTGTTCTATGGCACGGATGAACCCATTCACCCACTGAAGGACATCTGGATTGTTTCCAATTTTTGGTTATTACAAATAAAGTTGCTATAAACATTCACATACAAGATTTTATCTGAATGTGGGTGCTAATTTCTCTGGACTAAATGGCCAGAAGTGTAACTGCTGGATCATATGGTAACTGCATGTTTAGTTTTTTAAGGAACTGCCAAACTGTTTTCCAGAGTAGCTGTACCATGATGCATTCCCACCAGCAATGTATGAGTAATCCAGTGTCTCCTCATTCTTACCCACATTTGGTATTATCATTATTTTTCATTTTAGCCATTCTAACAGATGGGTAGTAATAGGTAATTGTGGTTTTAATTTGCATTTCCCTAATGGTTTATCATGTTGAACATCTTTTCATGTATTTGGTATTATTTGGTGAAAACCATGTCTTTTGCCTATTTTCTAATAGGGCTGTTTGCTTTTTTTACTTTTGGGTTTTTGTTTAATGGTAACTGTATGGATAAATTTATTATTTTTGTGTTGCATAAATAGATAAATTGATATGTAAATAGATAATTGACATTTAAACAACAATAGCATCAGGTTGGGTTGATAACATACACAGATGTTAAGCATATGATATACTGTTGGGTCTTGAGAGTCTTTTACATATTCTAGATACTAGTCCTTTGTTGGATATGTGGTTTACAAATATTTTCTCATTTTGTACCTTATCTTTTGATCTTATTTATTTGCTTATTTATTTTCAGAGACAGGGTTTCACCATGTTGGCCAGGCTGGCCTCAAACTCCTGACCTCAGGTGATGTGCCTGCCTCAGCCTCCCAAAGTGCTGGGATTACAGATGTGAGACACTGTGTCTGGCCATCTTTTCATCCTCTTTAACAGAGTATTTCACAAAGAAAAAGTTTTAAATTTTGATGAAATCGACTGTATCAATTTTTCCTTCTATAGATTGTTCTTTTGGTTTCAAGTCTAAGTACTCTTTGCCTAACCCTAGATCTAAAAGATATCCTCCTATGTTTTAAATTTTATATTTAAGTTCATGAGTGAATTTTTTATTAAGGTGTGTGTGGTTTTTTTTTTTTTTTTTTTTTTTTTTTGCCTAATTGTTCTATTTTTTTTTTTCTGCTTAATTTTTAATTAAGGTGTGAAGCTTTTTTTTTTTTTTTGTCTTAATTGCTCTAGTACCATTTGTTGAAAAGGGTATCTTGCTTTTATTGAATTATTTTTCACCTTTGTCAAAAACCAACTGTGCATATTTGTGTGGGTTTACTTCTGTCTTCTCTATTTTGTTCCGTTGACTGATACGTCTTTTCCTTTGCCAATGATACACAGTCTTGATGACTGTAGCTATACAAGTTTCTATATTGGGAAAAATGATTTCTCCCATTTTATTGTTCCTTTTTAAGATTGCTGTTGGCTATTTTAGGATCTATGCTGACTATCTAGCTATCTATCTTAGAATAAAGCATGTTTATGCCTACAAAAAACCACGCTGAGATTTTGATATAAATTTCGTTAAACAACAGATCAACTTGGAGGAACTGACATCTTCACTTTGTTGAGATCCCAAGGAATATTATAGAAAATTATGGAGAAAATCCCAAGGACTCTTACATAGAAAATCTTGGGATTTTCTACATAAATGATCATGACATCTGCAAATAGAGATAGTTTTCCTTCTCCTTTCTGAGTTGTGTATTTCTTTTTCCTGCCTATTGCAGTGGCTAGAACTTCTACTGCTAAGTTGAATAAGAGTCATAAGAGCAGGTATCCTTGTCTCATTCCTAATCTTAAGGGACAAGCATTCTGTCTGTCACCATTAAGCATGATGTTAGCTGTAGGCTTTTTGTAGGTTTTTTTTTTTTTTTTTGAGACAGGATGTCACCCTGTTGCCCAGGCTGGAGTGAGTGGCACGATCACAGCTCACTGCATCCTCAACCTCTCAAGCTCAAATGATCCCCCTGACCTCGGCCTCCCAAGTTGCTGGGACTACAGGTAAAGAGATGGGGTCTTGCCATGTTGCCCAGGCTGGTCTTGAACTCTTGGGCTCAGTGGTTCTCCTGCCTTGGCCTCCCAAAATGCTGGTATTACAGGTGTGAGCCACTGTGCCTGGCCTATATTTGTTCTTTATCAAACAGTGGTAATTACCTGCTATTCCTAACTTGCTGAGAGTTTTTATCATGAAGTTGTGCTGGACTTTGTGCAATGCTTTTTCTGTGTCAATTGATGTGATTATATGGTTTGTTTTTTTAGCTTCTGATATAGTGATTACATCTTTTTTTGTTTTCTTTCTGAGACAGGGTCTTCATCTATCGCTCAGAATAGGATGCAGTGGTGCAACTGCAGCTCACTGCAACCTCAAACTCCTGGGCTGAGCAATCCTCCCACCACAGCTTCCTGAGTAGCAAGGAATACAGGCACATGCCACCATGCCTGCCTCTTTTGTTTTAGAGATGGGGTCTCGCAATATTGCCCAGGCTGGTCTCAAACTCCTAAACTCAGGTGATCCTCCTGGCTCAGCCTCCCAAAGTGTTGGGATTACAGGCATGTGCCACTGTATCTGACCTGGATTACACTGATTTTTAAATATTGAGCCATTTGAAATGCTCAATATCTGAAATAAATTACACTTGGTTATGAAGTATAATTTTTGCTAAATTTTGATGAGAATTTTTGTGCTCAAGTTTATGAGAGATATTGACCTATATTTTTCTTTTTTAATATACTGTCTTTGTTTGGTCTTGGTATAAAGGTAATACCAGCCTTATAAAATAAGTTGAAGTGTTCTCTACTCTTCTCTGGAAGAGATTTTTTAAAAAATTGGTATTTATCCTTTCTCAAGTGTTTGGTATAATTCTTCAATGAAACCATACAGACCTGGAGATTTATTTTTTGGGAGCATTTAAATAACTAATTCCATTTCATTGTAGTTATAGGACTATTCCAGATGATCTGTTTCACTTGGGTTGAGTTTTAGTAGTTTGTGGTTTTCAAAGAATTGTCCAATTTCTTCTACGTTGTCCAATTTTGAATGTAAAATTGTTCATAGTATTCCTTTATTATTCTCATAATGGCTTTCAGATCTGTAGAGATACTCCTTTTTCACTCTCGGTGATTTGCGTCTATTCTCTTTTCATTGTTGTCAGGCTCGTTCGAGGCTTATCAATTTTATTTTCTTCAAAGAACCAGCTTCTTGTTTAATTGATTTTATTTTCTTATTTTTCATTTCACAATTTTCTTTTTATTATTTTCTTCCTTTTGCTTTATGTTTATTTTGCTCCTTTTTTCAGTTTCTTGAGGTAGAAACTTACAGGATTGATTTGAGGCCCTTTTTTCTCCTAATGTAAATATTTAGTGCTATAAGTTTTCTCTAGTGCTGCTTTAGCTGCTTCCCACATATTTTGATATGTTATATTTTCATTTGCATTCAGTTCTATGTATTTTTTTTTTATTGCTTTGAGGCTCCAAGACCCATGAATTACTTAGAAATACGTTGTTTAATTTCCAAGTGTTTGGAGATTTTCCTGCTGTTACTGGCTTCGAGTTTGATTCCATTATGGTCAGAGAACATATTTTATACGATTCAACTTAAATTTGTTGAGGTTTGTTTTATAAGCTAAGGTAGTCTATAGTGGTGAATGCTCCACAGGCACTTGAAAAAAATGTGCATTTCATTGCTGCTGGGTGCAGTGTTCTATTAGGTTTAGTTGGTTTATAGTGTTGACCAAGTCTTTTATATCCTTGTTGATATTCTGACTAGTTGGTTCCATACCTTACAGATATCCCTCAGTATCTCAAGAAGATTGGGTTCCAGGATCCCTCTGTGGATACCAAAAATCCACAGGTGCTCAAGTCCATTATATAAATGACATTGTATCTGCATATAAGCTATACACATCCTCCCATATACTTTAAGCAATCTTTAGATTACTTACAATACCTAATACAAGTTAAATGCTATGCAAGTTCAAACATATCAATGTAAATGATAGCTAGATTCGCTATCTTCTGATTAGCATTTATTCTAGGTTGGTCTAGCATTTATTCTAGGATGGTCTTTCCCCATCCTTTTAAGTAGTTACATCATTATATTTGAAGTGAATTTCTTTTATTTATTTATTTTTTTGAGATGGAGTTCTCACACTGTTGCCCAGGCTGGAGTGCAATGGCCTGGTCTTGGCTTATTGCAATCTCTGCCTCCCGGGTTCAAGCAATTCTCCTGCCTCAGCCTCCTGAGTAGCTGGGATTATAGATGCCTGCCACCATGCCCAGCTAATTTTTGTATTTTTAGTTGAGATGGGGTTTCACCATGTTGGCCAGTCTGGTCTTGAACTCCTGACCTTGTGATCTGCCTGCCTCGACCTCCTAAAGTGCTGGGATTATGACAGGTGTGAGCCACCGTACCTGGCCTGAAGTGAATTTCTTACAAACAGCATATTATAGGGTCATTAAAAATCAATTCTAGGCTGGGTGCAGTGGCTCAAGCCTGTAAGCCCAGCACTTTGGGAGGCCAAGGCAGATGGATCACTTGAGGTCAGAAGTTTGAAACCAGTCTGGCCAGCATGGTAAAACCCATCTCTACTAAAAATACAAAAATTAGACAGGCATGGTGGTGCACACCTGTAATCCCAGCTACTTGGGAGGCTGAGGTAGGAGAATCACTTGAACTTGGGAGGTGGAGGTTGCAGTGAGCTGAGATCATGCCACTGCACTGCAACCTGAGCAACAGAATGAGACTTCATCTCAAAAACAAACAAACAAACAAACACTCTAATAATCTATGTCTAATAGGTTTGTTACTTACGTTTAATGTATTGACATGTTTGAATTGAAGTCTACTGCTTTATTATTTGCTTTCTATCTGTTCCCTCTTTTATTCCTGTTTCTTTTTTTTTACTTTGTTTAGATCTGAACATTTTTCAGTATTCCATTTTAATTTATTTATTGTGCTTTTGTATATATCTTTAAATAGTTTTCTTAGAGGTTGCTCTAGATAATATACATATTTAATTTTTCATAGTCTACTTAGAATCAGTATTTTACCATTTCAAGTGGAATGCAGAAGTCTTACTGCATACAAAACCTTTTAACCTCTCTCCCTTTTATAGTATGGTTGTCTAATATATTGCATTTTCATGCATTAAACACCCTACTGAACAATATAATTTTTCTTTTAAACCATCACATATGCATTAAAGATATCAAAAGAAAAAAAGTCTATTTACCTAGATATTTACCATTTCTGTTGCTCTTCCTTCATTCTTAGTGTCCCAAATTTCCTTCTGTTCTCAGATCTCTTCTATCTAAAGAACTTCCTTCAGCAATTCTTTTAGAGAGCAAGACAGTCTCTTCATTTTCCTTCCTCGAAGAATGCTTTTATTTTACTTTCATTACTGACATACATTTTAACTGGATAAAGAATTTCAGTTGGCAATGCTTTTATTTCTCCTTCTAGCCTCAGTGCTTTATGGTAAGAAAATCCACTGTCATTCAAAACGGTGCTCTCTGGCTGCTTTCAAGATTTTTTCTTTGTCTTTGTTTTTCAATAGTTTGATTATGATGTAAATAGCCCCACATTTCTTCTGGTTTATCCTTTTGATAAACTTGCTGAGCTTCTACAATGTGCAGGTTTATGTCTTTTGCCATAAAGTTTCCAGCCATTATTTTTGGGTTTCTGAAGACATAAATACTAGACCTTTTGTTATTGTCTAACAGGTTTCTGGGACAAATAAATTTTAAAAATGTTTTTCTTCCATGTTCAGACTGGATATTTTCTAATGATCTCTCTTCAAGTTCACTGACTCTTTATTATCTCCATTTGCTATTAAGTCCATTGATTTATTGCATTTTATAGTTCTAAAATTTCCATTTGGCTCTTCTTTATTGGTTCTATTTCTTTTCTGAGACTTTCTAGCTTTCCATTTGTTTCAAGAGTATTAGCCCTTACTTCTTGGAGCTTTTCTATATCTGCTATCCGCATCATCTTGGCACTGGTGTTTTTATTCTTATTTCCAAAGTGGGTTAACATTTTCCTAATTCTTCATATGTCAAGTAATTTGGGCTTATATTCTGGACATTGTGAAATTATAAAACTGTGTCTAATCTAAATCCCATGGAGAAGGTTAATATTTTTGTTTCAGCAGGCCATCAACCTGGCTGGGTTCAGGCCACAAATTTCAAGGAGCCTTCTGTGGTTTATGGTTTCAATGTCAGTACCATTTGCAATGCCTTTGCAGTAGTACTCAGATATGTCCCTCTATGGTCCACTCAGTGGCTAGTACAAGATCTTGGCTATGATCTATGTCTTAGTTCGGTTCACAGGGTCTTTGTTATACGTTTAGGATAAGTCTATATATATGAGCTTAAGGCTGAACCCAGGAGTTCATAAATATCTTTATAGGGTTGCTTTCCTGAGTTCCTTCCTCTCTGTGATCAACCTGGTACTTTCTAGTTCCCTAGGGCTCCTCATTTTCATCCTCTATTAATGCTTGATCTCTAGTTACTCTATTCTACCACATAATTCCCACAACTGTACGAGTATCTGTGACCAAGGGAGGACAGAGAGAAAAATAGGCAATAGGGGTTTGCCCTATTTTCTTGAAACCACAGCCTCTAACTGGAGAGGTTATCTTCCATTAGAGTTTTAGGTGCCTGTGGGTCCTTGGTGCCACTGTTCTTGCTGTCACTGCCATGGGGAGACCACTTGGTGGCTGGAGCATTAGATAACAAAAAATAAAAAAAGAAAAAGAAAACCAGAGGATTTCCCCAACTGCCTTTTAGCATTGTAAGTTCTCTTTCCTGGAACTTAAGCCAGAATTAGAGAGCTTCCTTAAAGCTCTCTCTGTGCTCTGGTGCCTACTTCTAGGTTGCTGACTTCCTTGAGTCCTGGCTGTGAGAGAGCAGAGGACAAATGGGAGACTCACTGCTGGTTAGTTGGCACTTCAAATGCTGTCTTCTTTTCCAATCTGCCTGCTACTATTTACTTTTCAGGGTCCTTAAATAGCTGCTCCATACTTTCTGTCCAGGTTTGATAGCTGTATTCAGTGGGAGACATGGAGCGGAGTATGCTTCCTCCATTTACCCAGAACTGCCTATTTTAAAGATTGATTTTCAACTATACTTTGTTTTGTATTTTTGCCCTGAATATTAAAAGCAGGAGTAAAGTAGTCTTAGACATTTTAAATTGTTATCATGATTGGCAGATTCATATTAGCTATCAAAGTTTGGCTGATTCATTTGAGTATTCACTATATAAACCAGGCATCCCCAAACTACGGCCCGCGGGCCACATGCGGCCCCCTGAGGCCATTTATCCGGCCCCCCCGCCACACTTCAGGAAGGGGGACCTCTTTCATTGGTGGTCAGTGAGAGGAACACAGTATGTGGCAGCCCTCCAACAGTCTGAGGGACAGTGAACTGGCCCCCTGTGTAAAAAGTTTGGGGATGCCTGATATAAACTTTCCTAGAAATATGTGAAAATAACTTACCAGTTATCTCCACACGTAGCAACTTTGTTAAGAGTCTGTGATACTGCAATGCTGGTTAGATTATCTTTATGGTTATGAGCCTGAAATAACTCTTGACCAATCTCTCCAGTATGAGTAGAAATAACCACAAAATGTCCACGTGAAAAACCAATCATGATGTGGCCATCACCATACCTAGAGCAACAAAGGCAACAACATTGTAAACAAGGAGACTGACTATCAGTGCAACACGGTAAATTAGCAAGTACCTTAAAATTAAGGAATTATAGAATATAATTTATTAAAGGCCTATTACGTGTCAGATAGTATGCTAGGTAGTTCTGCATACTAAATCACAGACCATGATTCAGAAAATGTTATGTATATAATTGAATGTTACAGACAAAAACTGAATACAATTAGTAAGGAAAAACCTATAGATGTCCTTCTGTAATGAGCTTTTTGTATATACCAGTTAGAGCAGACATACCAATTATAGCAGACAATGTTGCCAAAATCCTGCTGAAATTCAAGATCAACTGGATTATCTGGTTCATTCAGATTAAAAAGAAACAAAGCTTTCTTGCCAAGCACCACACTTATCTGCCAAAAAGATTAGGAGATCGTGAAATGAGTTACGTTTTCATGAAAAGACCAATAAGCAAATCCAACAGCTGAACCCAATTTGTGAAAACAATAATAAGCCCAACTTAGATATGCTAAATGCTATAACTAGTATGATAATATGGCTGACTAAAACAATGTACTTACTAATACATAATCTGGTAAGCATCCTTGGTTTTACACATCTTCAATATACCCTTTCAAATATACTAAAATTCCTTTGGGGAGTGACCTTTTAAACTTTCTATACCCTTCACTAGAGTACTGCACAATACAATTTTAAGTCTGACAGTTCCACTACAAATGAATTCATGTTTAGATTATAAAGACTCTTCATTCTGTTCTGCTTTTCAGCCATCTGAGATTACAGGTGCACACTCTAGTGGATAATTCAGCTCAGTTTTTTTTTTTTTTTTTTGAGATGGAGTCTTGCTCTGTTGCCCAGGCTGGAGTACAGTGGCGCAATCTCGGCTCTCTGCAACCTCTGCCTCCTGGGTTCAAGCGATTCTCCTGCCTCAGTCTCCTGAGTAGCTGGGACTGCAGGCACGCATCACCATGCCCAGCTGATTTTTTTCTATTTTTAGTACAGACAGGGTTTCACCATGCTGGCCAGACTGGTCTCGAACTCCCGACCTTTTGGCCCACCTGCTTCCCAAAGTGCAGGGATTACAGGCGTGAGCCACCGTGCCCAGCCCTCAGCTTGGTTTTTTATATCATCACTGGTTCCATCACCTGCAGGTTAGTGTTCGCTAAACTACTGTCTCTCTGCTACTCATGGAAGTAAATTCTTAAACATAATTCCCAGTGGAGGATGTAATTATGTTGGGGAGAAAAAAGAGTATATTACTTATTTGGGCTCATTAGTGATATAATTCCTTGATTAGAAGATGCTCTCAATTGTAAGTCACTATCAATTTAATAATCGGTTTTTAGGAAATAAACAGCTACTACTTCATTAAATATATTCATATTGATTGCTAAAATCATCTGGATTTCAGAATGTTAAGATGTGTCAGGAAAAATTCCTCTAAGTATTAACCAAAAGCTACAACTTCAAGAGTTCTGCTAACCAAATCTTGAGTAAAAATATAAAAAATAATATACAAATCAGTACTTCTGCAAAGTACCCCTACTGTTTTTGCTACTGCAAGAATGAAAAGAGCAATACCAACTGTAACAGAAAGCTGTCCTCATTTGCTGTAATGCCACGTAGTCAATAGCAATAACAACTTTTAGGACTAAAAGACGTAGCTCTATCATGGTTTAAAATACAGTCAATGGACATAATTTATTCATCACTATTTGAGTCATCCAAGAAAAGGAAATTATATACTCCACAAAATTACCCAAATGATTTGGGCATGGATTTGACTAGAATTCTTACCATGCTTTCAGCAGCAGAGGTTCGGTCATCTGTCTTCATCAAGGAAAACTGCATATTGCTAGGCTCTGATCTTACTTGTGTCTACAGGAGTAAAAATACCATCACTATGAATGAACCCAATATTTAAATTCATTGTGAATATTAATAGAACAGGTAATTGGTTTTCATTCCTGACTAATGTTGGACTAAGAACCTGAAAATCCTACATGCCACAAATATCTGGAAATTCCCGATGAAACAGAAAATATATCTTATTAAATAAACAAATAAGCTTGAAAGAAGAAAAGGGAAATTTACAGGGACCATCAGTGAAGATCAAACTAAAACCAGAGTCTGTGCAGAAACTGATGCTGCAGCTACCCAGAGCAGCTGGTAATGGCAGACAATAAGGAAACCCATTTGGTTGGCCCTGAGTGTTGAGTCAGACAAAAAAAGTTCATGTCAATAATTTAATTAAAGAACGGGCACGGTGGCTCATATCTGTAATCCCGCTGCTTTGGAAGATTGAGGTGGGAGGATTGCTTGAGCCCAGGAGTTTGAGGCTGCAGTGAGCTATGATCATGCCACTGCACTCCAGAGTGAGATCCTGTCGCACAAAAAAAAAAAAAAAAAAAAAGAAAGAAAGAAAAAAGATTTAATTAAAGACCTCTCCTCCTATCTGCATTATAGTCTGAGGTTCAAACATATTTGTTGGGTGGTTTGGGAGCTCCCAAGATGACAAATTAACATAAAATATGGAAGGATCCAGGCTCATATTATCCCTGCAGTTTTGGAAAAAACTAACCCAGAACCTCTACCAAGAGTTTAAAAAAATTTCCACACATAAACCCTGCTAAAGATGAGCTCATACTTCAAAATTACAAAACTCAAAAAGAAACAATACATCAAGAGGAGTTAGCAGATCTAAAAATAAATAGAATCATCAGAGAGAGATAAATTATAAAATAAATATTTTTAAAATGACTGAAGTTGTAAAAGGACTCACAAATCTGAGAAAAGAATTTTTTTAAGTTCAGGTAGTTTTTTTTTTTTTTTTTTTTTTTTGAGACGGAGTTTCACTCTTGTTACCCAGGCTGGAGTGCAATGGCGCGATCTCGGCTCACTGCAACCTCCGCCTCCTGGGTTCAGGCAATTCTCCTGCCTCAGCCTCCTGAGTAGCTGGGATTACAGGCATGCGCCACCATGCCCAGCTAATTTTTTGTATTTTTAGTAGAGACGGGGTTTCACCATGTTGACCAGGATGGTCTCGATCTCTTGACCTCGTGATCCACCCGCCTCGGCCTCCCAAAGTGCTGGGATTACAGGCTTGAGCCACCGCGCCCGGCCAGGTAGTTTTTTTAAAGTGCATATATACTTTTGTATTATAGGAGGTGTATATGAAGGGTAGAGTCCTAGAAATGGTACTGTTAAGGCAAAAGATAAGTACAGATGTAGTTTTATTAGATATTTTCAAATTTTCCTGCAGAAGGGACATACTAATTTTATCTATAGTTTCACCAACAGAGTATGTTGTCATATTTTATATAATTTTGCCACCCTGATAGGTGAAAAATGGTATTTCAGTGTGGCTTTACTTTGTAGTTATTTAATTATAAGTGAGTTTGATATTTTTTCATATGTATGAGAGCCTTTTTTCTTTTTTTTTTTTTTTGAGATGGATTCTTGCTCTGTCGCCAGGCTGGAGTGCAGTGGCCGGATCTTGGCTCACTGCAACCTCCAACTCCCTGGTTCAAGCGATTCTCCTGCCTCAGCCTTCTGAGTAGTTGGGATTACAGGCACGCACCACCACACCCAGTTAGTTTTTATATTTTTAGTAGAGATGGGGTTTCACCATGTTAGCCAGGATGGTCTCGATCTCCTGACCTTGTAATCTACCTGTGTTGGCCTCCCAAAGTGCTAGGATTACAGGCATGAGTCACTGCACCTAACCAAGAGCCACTGAAAAAATATTTTTGTGTAAACTGTCTATTCATGTATTTCAGGCAGATTTTTAAAAGAACTATAAAGTGCTTTCTCTAAACGAGGAGAGTCATTAAAACAAAAAAAATCAATGGTATAGACAGATGATTAGACAAATTTGAAGAAAGAATATGTGAACTAATACGAGGAAATTATCTAAAAGGTTACAGAGGGATAAAAGATAGAAACTATGAAAAGGAGAGATTAAAAGACATGAGAGGGTCAAAAAGATATCTAACAGATGCTCCCAAAAAACAGAATAGAAAGGGCAAGAAGTAATATTCAAAGAGATAATGACTATGAATTTTCCTGAATTGACAAGGAACAGCAATCTTCAGATTCAGGAAGCAAGACAAATCCTGAGCAGGATAAATAAAAATAAATCCAGACAAATAACAACACAGTAATCTGCAGAACACCAAAGTTAAAGCAATTAAGAAAACACATCAAATCAAGCAATGCTTATGATGTATATTTTGCTTACTACATGACAGTTTAAGTAGTATGTAGAATTTTGGAAGCAGACTTCATAAGGATTAGAAATGAAAAACAGTTATCTTGTACGTAAATAATGGTTGAATTGTAGTGACTTCCTGGAATGCTATGTGGAAAAATAGTCTTAAGACCACATTTTGATTCAGTGAAGAGGAAAAAAATCCACTATCTATTAGTGATGTCTGATATGAACACAAGAGAGGTGAGTTATAGCATTTATACTGTATCTACCATTCTGTTTCTAAAGGGTATGGAAAATAGAATTATTAAAAGAGATACAGGAATCAGCTTTCTTCTTCAGCCCTATTTTCTACAAATTCCCAATCAAAACCTATATCTTCAGTTAGTCCAAGCTTGAATAACCCACGAACAAGCTGTATTAAGTTTTTCCTTGCTGTTCTGCTTGGACTGAATGAGTATATGTTTTGCACTATCTAGTAAAACAAGGTTTAGCAAGGTACACAGTCATGCAGGCAGACTAAAATTGCCACTTTCCTGGCAGCAGGTAGATTTAGACATATGACTATGTTATAGTCATGTGATATGAAGGGAATAATAAATGCATCTTCCAGATCAAGTCCTTTACAAACTTCTTACATTCTATTTCTTCTCTTTGTCCTTTCCCTGGAGCTGAAATGCAGATGTGATCCTGGTACACTAGCTTCAATCATGCAGATGAGGGTACAATACTCTAGAAAATGGCAGAGTAATAAGATGGAAGGAACTGGAGACTCTGTACAATTTAGTGAAGCAGAGGTACGTAGGTGACTTGTCTCTCTGTTACATGAGAAAGAAAGACAGGAAAAAACCCACCAGACCCATACTATCATATTCTTACAACCCCTGAAATTTTAGGTCTCTCTGTCCAAACAGTTTATCTATACCCTGACTGATTTGGATTGCCTTCTATCTCTTAGAGACTCACAATCAAACTTTCATTCATCTCCTCTGTCTCCCCAGTGTTGTAGGACAGGTAAGCTGTACCACAAAATGTGACAATTAATCAATAAGGCCATGTGTATTTTATAATGATTAGTAATATCTTCTTAAGAGTGGGGCCCTATGACCAGCAGCCTCTAAGATGGCCCACAGTGATCTCCACTTTCTGGTTTTATGCCTGTGTGATCCCTACCCCTGCCCCACTGAGGGTGGGATATCCCTTGTAATTCACTTCTAAAGAATAAAATATGGCAAAGTGATTCTGTGATTAGGTTATAAAGAGATTCACCTTCAGTCTTGAATGGCTGCTCTTACTCTCACCAGTTGCTGTGTTGAGACACTCTATGGAGAGATCCACGTGCCAAGGAAGTTAAGGCTTCCAGTGAATAGCTAGAGAGAAACTGAAGCCCTGAGTCTAACAAACCATAAGGAACTGAACCCTGTCAACAACCATGTGGATAAGCCTGGAGGAAGATTTCCCCCACATTCGAGCCTTCACATGAAACTGCAGCCCTGTCTGACATCATGATTGGAGCCTTGTAGAGACTTTGAGGCAGAGGCACCCAGGTAAGTTGCATCTAAATTCCTCAACCCTAAAACCATGAAATAATAAGTATTGTTTTAAGCTTCTACATTTTGAGGTTGTTATGCAGCAACAGATAGCTAATATGGAACCACATTTCATGTTCTTTCTATAGTATACAGCACAGTGCCATGTGCCCAGAAGGTATTCAAACAATGTGTTAGTCAATATTACTCTAGCAATACTAAATCATAAACAGTACTTGAAAGTGAAATTTTCCCATGTGTCACATTATGTAACTACTGGTGACACAAATTCCCGTAAGGAGGGAGCCTCTGAAAGATCTAATCAATCTTGAGAAATATGAATAGAAAAATTTAATCTTAAGATAAAACTTAATTAGGATTAGTTTGGAAGGAATTTATCATTTAAAGGTATGGGCTTTCGAATCAGTCAGACTTGACTCTGAATTCAAGATCTACCAGTTATTAACATTTGCATTATAAATATACACATAAAATAACAGTCATTTCACAAATACACTGTCTAACCAGAACCACAGAGCTAATAATCCATGTTACTACCAAAGGGAAATATACAAAGGAGGATATTTGGATAACATATTCATATCAAAGAAAAATGTTTTAATACATAAATAGGTTTTTGAAGTTACATATATATATACATAAAAAGATTTTTGAAGTTTTATATATATATATATACACACACAAACATATATGTGTGTATATATATATATCTATATATATCTATATATATCTACATACACACACATACACCTCACATAGAAATTTTTAAAAATTGTATAGATTAGTTTGATAGGCAAACTATCTGGAGGGAAAGCTTAACTGTATCAGACCAAAGAGATGTTACTATATTACCTGTCTTATCGTGTCACCTTCCTGATTACTAACTGTAATCATTTTATCTTCACCACCTAAAGCAAGCAGATTTTCTGCATTCCAACATCCACAAGTGATTCTCTTAGTATGTTTTCCTGAAAAAGAGATGATTTTTGTACAGACATGTGGATTTCTCAAAGAAAAAAATCTGTGATGCCAATCTGAATATACCAAGAGATTAAAAAGTCAGGAATTTAGAATCTCATCAAAGCAGTTAATGTCTGAGCAACCTTATTTAAAAGTTTATTACCAAGGTGTCAATCAAAATAATGGCATATAAAGGCAATACTGTTTTCCAAATGTTTATGTGGATATAAGCACAGGCCCTAATGTAAAAAGATATTCTGCTCCTTGACAAGTTTTATTTATTTACCATATAACCAAACCTGCAAAGATAATGTCTTTTATTTATTTATTTATTTTTTATGAGACAGGATCTGGCTCTGTCACCCAGGCTAGAGTGCAGTGGTGTGATCTCAGCTCATTGCAACCTCTGCTTCCCAAGCTCAAGCCATACTCCCAACTCAGCCTCCCAAGTAGCTGGGACTACAGGCACATGCCACCACACCTGGCTAATTTTTTTTTTTTTTTTTTTTTTTTATAAGGAGTCTCACTCTGTTGCCCAGGCTGGAGTGCAGTGGTGCGATCTTGGCTCATTGCAACCTTCACCTCCCAGGTTCAAGCGATACTCCTGCCTCAGCCTCCCAAGTAGCTGGGATTACAAGGGCATGCCACCACACCTAGCTATTTTTTGTATTTTTAGTAAAGACAGGGTTTCACCATGTTGGCCAGGCTAGTCTTGAACTCCTGACCTTGGGTGATCTGCCACCCCCTGGCCTCCCAAAGTGCTGGGATTATAGGTGTGAGCCACCACACCTGGTGTTTTTGTATTTTTTGTAGAGACGTGGTTTCACTTTGTTGCCCAAGTTGGTCTCCAACTCCTGAGATCAAGCAATCTGCCCATCTTGGCCTCCCAGGGTGCTGGGATTACAGGTGTGAGCCACCATGCCTGGCTCCAAAGATTAAAGAAGAAAATCCCAAAACAGTGAAGTTAATTTTACATACATTCAGCTTGATGGTGTGATAGACCTTTGACCTAAGCAGATTTAACATTCACAGTTTAACTGTTTATATATAACTAAAAGAGGCAGAGGGGTACAGTGGCTCATGCCTATAATCCCAGCACTTTGGAAGGCTGAGGTGGGAGGACTGCATAAGCCCAGGAGTTCAAGACCAGCCTAGGCAACATAGTGAGACTCTGTCTCTACAAAAATTAAAAAAAAAAAAAAAAAAAAAAAATTAGCCAGGTCTGGTGGTGCATGCCTGTAGTCCCAGCTACTCAGGAAGCTGAGGTGGGAGGATCCCTTGAGCCTAGGAGATTGAGGCTGCAGTGAGCCGTAATCACACCACTGCACTCTAGCCTGGGTGACAGAGCAAGATCTTATCTCTTAGAAAAACAGAAACAGTAACAACTAAAAGATATAAAATAATTTATGATAATACTGATGTACCTGTATGAATGCACCCCAGCAAGACTTGTGTTAAGAACTGTGTAACTAAGCTAATGAGTAATGTCAGATAACCATTAACTATCAGGAAGCGTTTTCATTAGGCCTTCTCGCCAGTGCAAAAACTACATTTTTGGCTGGGCGCAGTGGCTAACACCTGTAATCCCAACACTTTGGGAGACCAAGGTGGGTGGATCACCTTAGGTCGGGAGTTCGAGACCAGCCTGACCAACATGGAGAAAGTCCATCTCTACTAAAAATACAAAAAGTTAGCCGGGTATGGTGGCATGTACCTATAATTCCAGCTACTCGGGAAGCTGAGGTAGGATAATCACTTGAACCTGGGAGGCAGAAGTTGCGGTGAGCTGAGATCATGCCACTGATTCTACTAATGAGAATAGTTAAGTGTATAGATTCTGGAGCCAGACTGCCTAGCTTTGAATCTTAGCTCCACTACCTACTGAAAAAACCTTAGATAAGTTAATTAACCTTTCTTTTTTTTTTTTTTTTTTTGAGATGGAGTCTCATTCTTTTGCCTAGGCTGGTGTGCACTGGTGTAATCTCGGCTCACTTCAGCTTCTGCCTCCTGGGTTCAAGCAATTCTCCTGCCTCAGCCCCCCAAACAGCTGGGATTATAGGAGCCCAATATCATGCCTCGTTAATTTTTTTCTATTTTTTGTAGAGATGGGGTTTCACCATGTTGGCCAGGCTGGTCTCAAAACTCCTGACCTCACGTGATCCACCTGCCTTGGCCTTCCAAAATGCTGGAATTATTGGCATGAGCCACCATGCCCAGTCAATCTCTCTATTTTTTACTCACTTCATCCATAAATTGGGGAAAATAGTAGGACTTCTTGTAGGGTTGAGGTTCGACTGTATTAAAGCACTGACCAAAGTGCTAGGCACACATGAAATGCTATCTAAGTGTCAGCTATTTTAGCTGTTACTGAAAGCAGAGACCACAATCATTTTATTCTTCATAGTATCTAATACAGTACTTATGCAGAAAGCAGTAATTAAATAAAATGGTTAAGTGAGTAGACACTGAGCCAGGAGTTTGCCTGGTATGTTAGAGGCTCAGAAAGGACAGTATGGTTGCAGCAGACAAACGTAGAGGGAAGAATATGAGGTGAAGTCAGAGAGGTTGCAAAGGCCAGATTATAGAAGATTTGTTCTGGCCATTTTAAGGCCTGTGGCTTTGATTCTGGGTGAGATGGGAACCACTGAAGAGTTCTGAGCACAGGGCTCATTCTGGCCTCTGGGTTGAAAAGATTCTACAGTGGGGCAAGAGTTGAAGTGGAGAGGCCAGTAAAGAGGAGACTGCAGAAATTAAGGTAGAAAATGTCTGAGACCACACCATGGTGGTAGCAGTATAGGTGGTAAGACAGGCTGTATTCTGGAGCTAATTTAAAGTTGAGTCTGTAATATTTTCTGATAAATTAGACATGGAGAGTATGAGAAAGAAAAGAGTCAAGGATGGTCCTAAACCTTGGTCTAAAGATTCGGAAGAATAAAGTGTCAGCAACAGTGGAAAGAGAAGCTCAACAGGGTTTTGGAAATGCTAAATTTGGAGTGTTTACTAGATACCTCATTGAAGATGTTGAGTAAGCAGTTGGATGTAGGGGTCTACACTGTGGAAGAGATATAAATTTGGGAGTTTTCAGGATACAGACAGTATTTCAAATCAGGAGACCAGAACACGAAAGTGAAGGAAATATTCAGAGAAGGTACTGGGGCTATATAGAAGAGATTTTGCTGATCACAGATTAAGGGACGTGGGTGCTATACTGGAACTGGGTGTCTAAAGAAAGAGGCATTAGAAAGGGGAAAAGACTATACAAAGACGAGTGGGAAGATGCCAAAGAGAAACTTCTTTCTATACCCAAGAAAGGGAGAAGAAAATCTCTTCCTCCTCCTCCTCTGCATAAACCTCAAGGCCCTTTTGCTTCCAGTGCTCAGAAATCAAGTTAGTCTTAACATCAATAATAACAGTTAATAAACAAATTAATTTAAGGTTGATTTTTGTAACTTAAAAAATTTTAGTTTAACTTTTCAAATAGTTCAATGACTTTAATGTTTAGTGATAGCACCAAAAATTAATGCTAAACGTTAAAGAGACACATATATGTAAAAGTAATTTGAAATGATTGTCTTCAATGGAAGGGCACTTTCTCAAGTATCTATGGGTACTCCTATCTCCAGAGCGTAATGCCTTTATTAGCAGTAAGTTATACTTTTCCTGGCCACCTGGATGCAATTAAGCCCACTAGGTTCTACCACTCATCATCATGATGTCACAGTAACTGACAAGAATAGATGTTTCTTCTTGGGTATTCAGAGGGCAGATGCCAAGTGACCAGAAGTTGGGGGAATAAAAGAGCTGAAACAAGGTCACACAAAGAACCCATAAAAACATCCTTTGGCTGCATACGCTGAGGCCAACGGAACTCATAGTGCATACCTAGATTTAACTAGGATTTGGAGAGGGTGAGGGGTCAGAATTAGGAATCTTGATATAGGCTATCTAAGCAGTAAATGCTTTAATATGTCTACTATTTGGACTAAAATTACCACATATTGTAATGTAACTAAATTAACTAAAATTAATAACAAAAATAGCACATATTATCAATATGCGTTCATATGCATATGAGCTATTCCCTGTCCAGAGGTACAATCTGGGTGAGAAAGGACAAATGGAAGCCATGCTATTAATGTCTTGATGTCAAAGGCACAGGCCAACTTTAACGCAATCTATTCTATATACCCTGGGAAGTTCTTAGTAAGCAGTGAAGAGGGATGTTCATGTTTAGCTAAATTTAAGACTTTGTGGGGACATGGAGAGGGGATTCATACTACAAAATTTCCCTTGCAAGATTAGGGAAATCTGAGGCAGCAGAATTTACATTTAGGTAAAGCATCTCAAATATTTAGCAGTGTTTCCAGCTATCACCTACCAAGGACAGGAATCTTTCGAGATGTCTGACGATTATAAATAAGCAAATTTCCTTTAACAGTTCCAACAGCCAGGAAACTTCCAACTTTTGACCAAAGAAGGAAAGACATTTGATCCCTGTAACATTAAGATATAAATTACTAAACAATTCATGATCATAACCTCTAAACAGTCCTTTAAAAAAGTATTCCATGGATAATTTTAACGTCTACTTAGAAGCCAAAGTATAAAATACAAACTTAATGCTTTAGGACAAAGACTAAATGCTACGGACATTTTGGAGATGCTATAGGATGATCTGAGGGTCAGTTAGACTCAAAATACAAATGTATAATGAATGTAGACTTCAATTCAGTTATGATAGAACCTCAAAATTTATGAGATCATCTATGAGATATTTATTAATTTGTTTATTAGTGATAGTTTTAGCTCTAAATGTGATTAAAAATATTAATGGATATTTATATATCCTCATGCTTTAAAAAAGTGGCATCCAATAACATAATACATTAAATGGGAAAAATCATTGGGAATTCATGACCCTAAAAAGGATATATCTTTTCTAGCTCTGTCACTATTAAGAGTAACTCAAAAGCAGGTAGAAAACACTTTTTTTGCAGCTAGGTGCAGTGGTTCACGCCTGTAATCCCAGCACTTTGGGAGGCCGAGGTGGGTGGATCACCTGAGGTAGGGAGTTCAAGACCAGCCTGAACAACATGAAGAAACTCTGTCTCTACTAAAAATACAAATTAGCCAGGTGTGGTGGTGCATGCCTGGAATCCCAGGTACTCAGGAAGCTGAGGTGGGAGAATCACTTGAACTTGGGAAGCAGAGGTTGTGGTGAGCAGAGATTGTGCCACTGCACTACAGCCTGGGCAACAAGAACAAAACTCCAGCTCAAAAAAAAAAAAAAAAAAAAAAGAAAGAGAGAGAGAAAAAAACCCCACTTTTGCCCACCACCTGTTCTTACACTTCTTCTATGCGTTCTAGGATTCAAAAAGTTGAAGTGTTATACAATTCCCTACCAAGGGGAAGCAGAACTTCTTGAAGAGTACCTCTTTCCATATATTGAGAAAAGAAATCTCATTGTGATTTCTTTTGAGAAAGGTGGTTCTCAAAATTTGAAATCAGAACCAGCAGCATTATCTGGGAACTTGTGAGAAATGCCAGTTCTCAGATCCCAGCCCAGACATACTGACTGAGGAACCCTGAAAGTGGCTCCCAGCCACCTGTGATTTAATAAGCCCTCCAGGAGATTCTGACGCACCTAAACTTTGAGCACCATGGACAGACCATGGTATGGTTTTCAGACAGCAATACTGCTTCCAATAATGTTGAGGACAGTGATAAAAGGACAAAAGAGTAAGTTTAAAGAGGTTTCCTCTGGCTAAATTAGGAGAATTTGAGGATTAAAATTTACATACTTGATACAAGTTGAGTTTATGAAAGGTTGTAAAATCATGATGTTACTTGCAAGAGAAAAAAAATAAAGTATGTGGAAAAATTAGTTGTATAATAGAAGCATATGTTTATTAAAAAAATTAATTTTAATAAGTAAGGGAGTATTAACATCAGGCTGCTAGGTTCTTCTATTAAGTTTCTATTTACAATAGATAAATATGCATTTTAATCTTTTTTTCCTTGTTTTAAGTAGGTACATAGCTGCAATAATGTGCCTCTCAGATTTCCCTCTGTCTGCAGAAAGTGTAACTGACCAAGAGCCCCAACTGCTAGCTTTGGAATCCACCTCAATGAGCCAGGCTGTACTTTCTCATGCGCTGCTCCCAGATAATGGCTGAGTGAGGAAGAGGTAACTGCTGAGGCCCATTCCTGAGCAGGACTCCTTTAACAGGTAACTTTTGCCGAAAGACTCCCAACAGGCCTAGCTGAACTTTCTTAATTAGAACTGTGCTATAATTTAATGGGCTGGGTGTAGCGGCTCATGCATGTAATCCTAGCACTTTGGGAGGCTGAGGTGGGAGGATCTGATCTGAGGTCAGGAGTTGAAAACCAGCCTGGCCAACATGGTAGAACCCCATCTCTACTAAAAATACAAAATTAGCTGGGCGTGGTGGCAAGCACCTGTAGTCCCAGCTACTTAGGCGGCTGAAGCAGGACAACTGCTTTGATCTGGGAGGCAGAGATTGCAGTGAGCCGAGATCATGCCACTGCACTCCAGCCTGGGCAACGGAGGGAGACTCCATCACAAACAAAACAAAACAAAAACAAAAACCTGTGCTACAATTCAAGATGCTTCTACTCAAACTTACTTCTTTCCTTCTCTGATTTATAAGAGTCAGACATGCACTGCGGTCTGACAGCTCTTCCAATCTCTTCTAACCTCTCTCTGTTCCCTCACAGGCATTTCCTGTAATAAATCTCTTACACATTTAATCCTGTCTTGGAGACTCCTTCAAAGAAAATATGAATAAAAGTAATTTTGCATGAGCTAAAAATAGTATGAGAAAAAAGAACTGTATAACAAGAACAAGATCTGATCAGCGACAGTGATCATATATAGGATAAACATTAGTCCGCTCAATAGTTTATCAGCACTGACAGTCACACAACAATCAACTAGAAAGAAAGTGTTAAATATTATGTTCTAAGATCAAGTACTCAAATGTCCTCAAAAGAAGAGCTAACTGAACAAACTCCATCCCTCTTCTCTTAGGAGACAGGGCCTGCAGAAAGCCCTGTAAATTCCAATACGATACTAAAGCATATGTATATTTCCAGTAATGCTACTGGATCAAGATAACGTATAACAATCACATGTATCTCTGGCCAAGCAAAAATTTAAAGAATATATTCTCCTAGGGAAATATACAGGTTATAAAAAATCATTATGTATAACACATGGGCTTAAAAGAATTTTATTAATACGACAACTGAAGGTCAATTTAAAAAGACATTGAGAAGGATGCCTAGTACTCAGGTCCAAATTGCCTTGGGAAAAGCAACCATGTTCTGTGATCCATCCAAGAATGAATTGGTTGGTGAAGCAGATGTTATGTAGGGGGACCCAAGTAAATGGTAGATGTTATTGTACTTGTCATTGAAATAAAATTAAGGTTGCTTTACTGTTGATGTTTATGTTTAATGTCTAAAGGACTTTTGTATATATAAAACCATACCCACTATTGTTTGTTCTTTATTCAAAGGCCAATCGGTTACACTAGTTAGTAAACCAAACAAATAAATAAGGTGTTGTACTATTTAAGGTGTTTGAATCACGTGGAGGGCTTATTAAAACACAGGTAGCTGAGGGCCACTGTCAAGGGTCCTCAGTCAGTATGTCTGGGCTGGGATCTGAAAGCTGGCATTTCTCACAAGTTCCCTATATGTACATTTGGAAAGAAAAGACTATATCCCAGTTACATAATTAAATGACTACTTCTGTTAAGTCTAGCCAGGAATAGAGTAAATACTGCTATAATCCTAAAAGAGTATAAAAGCATATATAGGAAAAATAAATGAATTCGACTCAATGAATTAAATGTAATAGTTTTAGTTAAGCGCCACCACAGTGAGTTTTGTAATAATTATATTTGGATAAGTTTTGTGTACCATTTAAGGAATCTGAAATACTCAAAAGACTAACTTCAGATAAATTCTATAAATGGAACCTAAACTGCTTACAAGCATTTATTTATTAAGGAATAACTGAACCTAGAGGAAGCAAGGTGGGTACAACAGAACCTTCTTAAATAAAAGTACTTAAGAAAAATTGATGTTCAAAATATCGTTTATTAACTAGCTAGTGTAACAGATTGGCCTTCGAATAAAGAACAAACAATAGTGGGTATGCTTTTGTATATACAAAAGTCCTTTAGTTGATATAAACATCAACAGTAAAGCAACCTGAATTTTATTTTAATGACAATTACAATAACATCTACCATTTACTTGGGTCTTAATGTCATTGCCTGGCCATGACACACATTTAAACATCACTATGATCCTGAGATGATGTGGAAAAACAGACACTGTGGGGAGATAGAGAGCTGGAGGCAGAGATATGCCAGTCAGAAACATCCAGGGGTTAATTATGCACTTTTCTTTGAGTGAGAACATGGCCTTACTGTTGCTGAATTTGGCTCAAAAACCAGTACTTCAAGTTTATTAAACATTCCCTTGAACGGAAGCACAGAGTGTATAAAATCTTTCTGAAAAGCGATGTAAACCCAAAGTGTAAGGGGACAGAGCAAGAAATGAAGGTTCTTAGATTTAGGAAGACTTTACATTGGTAGACAGTATCTTCTGTAGCTACTTGCCTCACCAGCCACTTCGGAGGGTCAAAGGCACTGCACTCACTTGGTTCTATTTGGTCCTGTTCTACATGACCACCTTGCTCTCTCTGGGTTCAGTTATTTTTTAGTAAATAAACTGAAAACTTACAGTCTAGTCGCACAGCATGTATATGATCTCTTCCTCCCCACCTGAGGGGTACATGAAGCCATGAAGCAGATGTTATACCCGTGTCATATAGATGAAGAAACTGAGGTTTGGAGAGGGGTTAAGCAACTTGTCCAAGGTCAAAATGGCAAAGTTTTAGTTGGAAATACTGACAAGTTTTTCTTTTCCGTGGTGGAAACTGGTTTCTATTTGAGCAGGTTATCTGTCATTTATTCTGTCTGCCCAAGATTTTTTTCCACTTGTGAACTCCCCTGCCCTTCACCTTTCCTTTCACTTGGTGGGAGTACCAATCCATGGCCCTGCCTACTGCACTCAGAGGCCTTTTGAGGATCTGAATGGCTCTGGTGATGTTCTTTTCTATGGCATGACTTGCTGTGAAGAATAATATACACTGATCGCTACCAGTAGTTGTGGGTGAGAATCTGATTTAGAGTGGAGTCAACATAGAGAAAAAAAGAGCTGAGCGATGGAGAAAAAGTCTTCATTGCACCATTATGACTCCTAGATCCAGCCATGCCTACAGTCAAGCCCATCTCTGGATCTTCCGGTATATATTTTGTCTCATCTCTGCACTTCTTAGTCTGTTCCACTGAAAGCAACTGTTTAAGAAGCTATTTATATTTCACAATTATAACAATTTCATTCTAATTGGGTAAAATTAAAAGAAGGATTATACATACAATAATAAAATAATCTTTTTCTAAGAAAATAACTCAGTGAGGTTTCTTTAAAATGAAAGTAGTAAAGAATTGTTAGCATCAAACCTACAAATATTCATGTCTCTAAGTGAAGCTTTAAAAAATAAAAAAGTTATCTTACCTCATGCCATTGTCTAACTGGCTAGTCTTATTTGTGTTGGCATCCCAAAGATAAATGCAGCTAGATTTCTCAGCAATCACTGCTAGGATGTCTCCGTCTTTATCCCAATCCATGGCAACACAGATGCTTTTTAAAAAGAGACCAAAATATCACTACACATTTTTAAAAAGTACAATCACTATTTGTGACTTTTGTCTATAACAAGACTATTCAATCTATTTTCAACAGATTAACTCTATAAAATGAAAACTACAGCTTACTATTCACTGCATGGGTAATACTAACTTCAATTTTTTGCAGTTGTTGAGGGGATGGAAAAATTTAAAATTTTACTTTTAATACCATTTTCATATGTTACATTAAATATAACTATGTTTAAGTTAGTTTTCTTAAATCTTATAAAGAACCTGCCTTTTGATAAAATAAACTCATCAAGCACCTTTCCCTCCTTCCCAACTTCTTTCCCTCAAGTTTTGAAAGATTATTTTAGATTGACAGAGAGGAAAAGAAGGTATTAATAAGAAATGAAATTACGCCCCAGGCATAGTGGCTCATGCTTGTAATCCCAGCACTTAGGGAGGTCAAGGCAGGAGGACTGCTTGAACCCAGGAGTTTTTTTTTTTTTTGAGACGGAGTCTTGCTCTTGTTACCCAGGCTGGAGTGCAATGGCGCGATCTCGGCTCACAGCAACCTCCGCCTCCTGGGTTCAAGCAATTCTCCTGCCTCAGCCTCCTGAGTAGCTGGGATTACAGGCATGTGCCACCATGTCCAGCTAATTTTTTGTATTTTTAGTAGAGACGGGGTTTCACCATGTTGACCAGGATGGTCTTGATCTCCTGACCTCGTGATCCACCCGCCTGGGCCTCCCAAAGTGCTGGGATTACAGGCGTGAGCCACCGCACCTGGCCTGAACCCAGGAGTTTAAGAGGAGCCTGGCCAACATGGCAAGATGGGAATCTCTATTAAAAAAAAAAAAGAAAAAAAATGAGCTGGGTGTGGTGGCATGCACATGCTACTCAGCTACTCAGGAGGCTAAAGTGGGAGGATAACTGGAGCCCTGGCAAGGCTGCAGTGAGCCATATTTGTGCCACTGCACTCCACCTTGGGAGACAGAGTGAGACCCTGTTTCAAAAAAAAAAAAAGAAGAGAAGCAAAGTTACCGCTAGATAAATTGAGTTGTTGGGTAGATTGTAAAAAAGGGAAAGACTGAATTCTAAAGTGGTAAATAAGAATCCTTCCTTCCTTCCCTCCCTCCCTCCCTCCCTCCATCCTTCCTTCCTTCCTCCCTCCCTCCCTCCCTCCCTTCCTTCCTTCCTGGCTAGAGTGCCGTGGTACAATTATAATTCACTATATCCTCAAACTCCTGGGCTCAAGTGATTATAGTTCACTATAACCTCAAATTCCTGGGCTTCAGTGAGCCTTCTGCCTCAGCCTCCCAAAGTAGTGGGATTACAGGTGTTAGTCCCTGTGCCTGGCCAATCTTTTCTTTCTTTCTTTTTTTTAATTGATGGAGTTTTGTACTTGTTGCCCAGGCTGGAGTGCAATGGCACAATCTTGGCTCACTGCAACCTCCACCTCCTGGGTTCAAGCAAATCTCCTGCCTTGGCCTCTCAAGTAGCTGGGATTACAGGCATGCACCACCATACCCGGCTAATTTTGTATTTTTAGTAGAGATGGGGTTTCATCATGTTGGTCAGGCTGGTCTTGAACTCCTGACCTAAGGTGATCCACCTGCCTCAGCCTCCCAAAGTGCTGGGATTACAGGTGTGAACCACCATGCCTGGCCCCCGCCATTATTTTCATTTATATCTTGGCAGAAAATAGGGAGAGTAATTTGATTAAGTTAACAACATAGTTATAAATAGGAAATGGTCTATTTAACATGATTCTTGCTATTATTCCAAAATGTGTATTATAAAAATGTTACAAATTTTTAAATCCTTAATAAGAATATTTACCTTTTCTTCTCTGATGCTATTTTTCATTTAGAGACACTTGCTTCTTGGGTATTAGCTAACCCATACTTTGATTTATATTAAGGACAGTTGGGAATTACTTTAATTATTTTATTATTCAAAATGTTGAAATATGTTTTAGGATCTTCATTTTCTAAAATATATTCAGAGATTTAGGGAGTATGGAAGAGGGAAGCTTTCAGATTGTTGATAAAATGATCTGCTAATTAAAGATTATGTATTTAACAGCATTGTCTTTATCTGGGGATCCTCTGTCAATCAAATTCCACTATTATGAATACAGCAAAACGATCCAGAAGAAATGAGGCCATTATGTAACAAATAGATGTCACAGAGATCATGCAATAAAGCTCACACAATTTACTCAAAGACATTTTTTACCGAGTCTTCTTTTTATTTCACATATAATTATAGCTTCTTTGACCTCTGTTTCCAGGAACATAGAAACCAGAAGCCATAATTAAGAGAGTTAATGGAAAATGCCAAAATGATGGCATTAGGTGGGTGGGGCAGGGCAGGAGGTAGGAAAGGCTGTTAGAGACTGAGAGAAGTAAAACCTGATTTTCAAAAATGGTCAATAAACTACAAAAAGCATACATGAATTTTAAAAGCACAGCAGCATAAGTCAGTTTAGGTGAGGAACTCTATTCATCTTAAAAACCACTGAGACTAACAGTAGAATAACTAAAATAGGTAGTGATTACACTGAATCATTAAAAATGCTTCAATTATGCTTAGTATAATCTAGAATGATTTCCTGAAAATAGATAAAATCTTTACCGTTTACAAAGTTACGCAAAAAGTAAGGGTTTTCCAACAATTTGTTAGAGATGAAAAACTAAAGTAGATATAGGTTTATCTTATCTGCATATACATACACTAAGATTTGTTTATAATTTAAAAGAATTCCTTCATGTGGACTCAATGCTTTCACATGGTCTGACTTAAAATCTTGCCTTAAGGCTTCCCTGTGAGTATTCATAGATAGAATAAATAAATGGGTGTTTATAGACAGAAACTTTAATTTGTCAACTATATCTCTATATATTTCACAATTACTTATGGCTAAAAAAATCCCTTTGCAAGTGGAAAAAGCAAAAGATTCTATTTGATTATAATTTTAAGGCAGTATTTTTAAAATATGTTAGGCAACAAAGCTTGACAGGTTTTTTAATCTACTTCTGTACTTACCCAGGTAAGTTAATTTCACTTCTTTTTTGACCATGGCGATCAAAGATTTTCACAATATGATCAGCTCTGAAAGCAATTGGAACATAAAGATATGATTTAAAATTTTTTTTATTTTGGGGAATGGAGTCTCCCTCTGTCACCCAGGCTGCAGTGGTGCCATCTCGGCTCACATAAACTTCTGCCTTCCAGGTTCAAGCAATTATCCTGCATCAGCCTCCCAAGTAGCTGGGATTACAGGCACCTGCTACCACACCTGGCTAATTTTTGTGTCTTTGTAGAGATATGGTTTCACCATGTTGGCCAGGCTGGTCTCAAACTCCTGGCCTCAAGTGATCCGCTTGCCTTGGCCTTCCAAAGTGCTGGAATTACAGGAGTGAGCCTAAATGTTTCTTTCATTTATCTCTGGATATAAAGGTGCCATCCAAGTGATTTCAGTGTTTTCTCCTGATAGTTTCATAATCTGTATCTAAAAAGTTACTACCAGAGAAAAGGTTCTATGAACTTTGATGTTAATGGAGATTAATATATTCCTTTTCCTAACATACAACTGTTACACCCAAACTTTTACTGAGGCCAGGTTCACTTGAACCTGGGAAGCTGAGGTTGCAGTAAGCTGAGATTGGGCAACAAAGCTAGACTCAGTCTTAAAAAAAAAAGTAACTTTTACTGAGTAGATGGTGTTGTTACATGGGCATACAACCATTGTTTACAACATTCATTGGTTCTTACCCTGTTACTGCAAGGTAGTTTCCTGATGTTTTTTGCCAGGAAAACTGTATTGGTGCACCAAGCCAAGTCTTTTCTAGCAGTGAGAAAACACGCTGAAACATAAACACAGTTTTTAGTATTTTCAAAATACACAATCAAGTGTTGATTAGAAAAGATATCAAAACGTGGTCATAAAAACAGTAGGATTCAGGATGGTGAGGATTATGTTAGACCTTAACCAGAAATTAACAACGAAACCAACAAAACAAGATCAACCAAGCAAGCAGCCAAACATACACAACTACTAGGTAAATTATAGAGCTCAAGATACAGGAGAGCCTTTATTGTAAAATTTTTTGGCTTTTTAATGTTTCTGAATGTTAATTTTATAAAAATGTGTAAGTTTTAGTGTTTTATAGATGTTAAAGATTAAAATAATTGAAGCCTGAATTTAGTTAATTATCTGTGGCATAGATTCCTGGTGATTAAACCAGACAAAAATTCCTATCTTAAACATGATAAAAATACAAAATATCTTACTCCTTTCAACATTATTTTCTTCCATTAGTTTCATTAGTTATATTTACATCATCATTAAGTGTTTAACCTGGCTACTGGGTGAACAGTGTTACCAAATCAAACTCTTTCTGTTCATTGAAACAATCTAGAAACGTGATCTCCAATATGGAGGCTACAAATATAAGTAATCCAAACTTAGCTATGCTATAAATAAAAAACATGTATCAGATTTCAAGACCGAAAAGAGAATGTAAACTATCTCATTGATAATTTTTATATTGATTACATGTTGAAATAACATTTTTGATATACTGGGTAAGATAAAATATGTTATTAAAATGAATTTTACCTGTTTTCTTAAAAAAATTTTAATGGCCACTAAAAATATGAAATTACATTGGTTCACTACATTTATAGTACACAGTGTTGATCTAGAACATTTAGGAATATGAGTTTGGGTGAAAAAATTTAGATTTTAGTATTAAATTATAGATTAAGCAACGATGCACATATCTAGGCATATAAGTTTAGATACTATTACATGAGACTTAGTCTGTTCGGCAACACAAAACTCTTCTAATGCTTAAAATTAAATACAGCCTGGCCAAGACGGCGAAACCTCGTCTCGACCAAAAATGCAAAAAAATTGGCTGGGCATGGTGGAGCGTCCCTGTAATACCAGCTACTCGTGAGGTTGAGGCATAAGCATTCCTTGAACCCAGGAGGTGGAGGCTGCAATGAGCCGAGCCACTGCACTCCAGCCTGGGCGACACAGCGAGACTCTATCTCTAAATAAATAAATAAATAAATAAATAAATAAAAGTGAGACTGTCTTAAAACAAATACAAATCAGTGTTTTGTGGGTTTTTTTGTTTGTTTGTTTTGTTTTCTGACACAGTTTTGTTCTGTTGCTCAGGCTCTGGAGTGCAGTTGCACGATCCTGGCTCACTGCAACCTCTACCTCCCCGGTTTAAGCGAGTCTCCTTCCTCAGCCTCTGAGTAGCTGGGATTACAGACGTGTGCCACCACGCCCGGCCAATTTTTAAATATTTTTAGTAGAGAAGGGTTTTCACCATGTTACCCAGGCTGGTCTCGAACTCCTGACCTCCAGTGATCTACCCACCTTGGCATCCCAAAGTGCTGGGATTACAGGCGTGAGCCACTGCACCCTCTTCCAATGAGCATTTTACACGGTAAAGAAGAAATTCACCTCTATTGAAAGTAGAGGTGGACTGTGATCATGGGATATTTAAGTTTTGTAGAGCATGAAGAAACTCATGAAGAAAGAATACTTGGCCGGGTATGGTGGCTCACGCCTGTATCAGCACTTTCGGAGGCTGTGGCGGGTGGATCATGACGTCAACATGGTGAAAGCTGGTCTCTACTAAAAAAGCATCTTGCTTTTACAATTTTCTGACTACTTCACCCTGGAACCCCTTCTTCATACAAGGGAAAAGTCCTTAAACTTGAATTTCATTACCTTCAATGGCAGACTTGCCTCTAGCTGTGATCTCATATTATTTTTCTTCAGTGGAGTTCTACAAATGCTCCACATACTGTGCAGAGAAAATAGTGCTAGTTTCATAACCAAAAAACCAAGATTTAAATTTTGTTTGTTGCTTATTAGCCGTAGGGCTTTAAGTCAGTTGCTTAAATTGCCTCCAGCAAAAAAATTTCAACTGTAAATCACAAATAATATCTCTTCACTTCTAGTATTTCATAAATTGTAAAGAGCTTTAGAAATAGGGATGGGAGTTAGGATTACTGGTCCATAAATTCCAATTTCCAAACTAACAGTCACGAAGAAGCATGAGGACGTCTAAAATAATTTATTTTTATTTTTATTTTTAAGATGGAGTATCGCTCTGTCACCCAAGCTGGAGTGCAGTGGCGCGATCTCCACTCACTGCAACCGCTGGCTCCCAGGTTCAAGTGATTCTCCTGCCTCAGCCTCCCGAGTAGCTGGGACTACAGACATGTGCCACCACGCCCAGCTAATTTTTGTATTTTTAAGAGACAGCGTTTCACCATGCTGGTTAGGATGGTCTCGATCTCGTGATCCGTGATCCTCGTGATCCGCCCACCTCAGCCTCCCAAAGTACTGGGATTACGGGCGTGAGCCACCGCGCCCGGCCTGAGGACGTCCAAAACAATTTTAAAATTGAGACTTCCATTTCTTTGCCAGAGCAGAGCAAGGGAAGGCTGCTGTGATAAATCACAAAGTGGGGTGGAGAAGAAGCCCAAGCCTAGAAACCGTGCGTGCAGAGGATGAGGCACATGAGAGTGAGACCTCCGCGTGCGGGTGCAGATTTCTCGTCAATAATGTACACTCGCTAGCAAGTGATTGGACTGGTCACAGGCAATGCAATTTGAGATTGGTCTTTGGAAGGCTTTTCATTCTTTTTAGGGCGCTGGGCAGCTGCGCGGGTTGCCAGGGGTTTAGCCCCAAGAAATGAAGTAGCTCGTGACACCGGATCCAGCCAACTTCGCCGCGACCCTCCAAACGCGTTCACTCGACCCGTTCTTTCCTCGTGCGAAGCTGCGGTATCCTTAGATCCAGTCCGCTCATTTCGGCTAGGGAGGAGTTTCCACTTTCCGCACCGCTTCCACGGCGTCTGCAGTCCCAAAAATGAGAGGCCTCTCTCTCCGCCCTTTCCTTTCCTCCTATTTTCTTCCCTTTCCCTCGTCCCTTCAACTTCGCCCCCGCCCTCTCTGGCCGCTTCGCTCTCTTCCCCGTTTCTAAAAAACTCGGGAGGAGGGAGAAGGACAGAGATCCTATTTTAAAAGCGACCAAGGGACAGTGGTCGTGCTTTCCCGCCCCCCACCCCCCCGAGGATTTGTAAGTTATTTACCTTCATCTCCAGGCTCGAGCTGCTACGCGAACTGTGAAGTACGCAGGCGCACCGGGTCTTCACCAAGCAGGTTACCGCGTTCCCGTCACCCAGGAGACCGCGCGAGCAGCGACCAATCAGCGAGCGCAACTGAAAGGCAGTGCCTCGCGGGGCCGGGCCAAGAGCACCGCCCTCTGAGAGGTGGTCGCGAGGTGGAATGTGGCATCACGTGACACCAGAGACTAAGCCCTGGGAAGTTGGGCGTTGCGAGGCCTGGCACAGCTTCCTGACTGGCTCTGATTGGATGAGATCCGGAGATTCTTCCGGGGGAGGCGGGCTTTGTAAACCCTTAGAGGCGCGTGCGTGTTTTGGACCGCGGTAACCAACATGTCAGGGGTGGCAGAAGGGTGCGCGGAGAAGCTGAAGGGAGAAAAGACCCAGAATGTTGGATTAAAGGAGGCGGGCTCAAATTGACTTATGTGCCAAATACTTCTACACAGTCTACGCGAAGAGGGATTTGACGAGCTCAGGTGTATCTTTTTTTCTTCCAGGTTTCTGGGATAGAAGGAATGAGGCATAAGACGTACAGTAGTTTATTTCAAGGTAGAGTTCAGTTTCACCAAAATCTTTTTTTTTTTCCCTTCAATTTCAACAAAATGTGCTAGCTAACCTGGGCAGGAAAAATGAGCTTCAATAGTTTTCCTTTAGAGTTTGGACCTGGCAGCTTCTCCCCAAGTATAATGAATGCCCTGTCGTATGTTATTTGTGCTGCTTTATTTATAGCATGAAAGTGCTTTCTTTTGCCCAAGCGTCTGAAAGTGTCGAAACAATCTATCTTTTGCCTTTCTTTTCAACATCAGGTGGGAATCTGATTGGCTTAGAGAAAGTTAATGATTTGAAATAACTAATGATGGATGTTTGCAATCTTTTTTTTTTTTTTTTTTTTTTTGAGACGGAGTTTTGCTCTTGTTACCCAGGCTGGAGTGCAATGGCGTGTTCTCGGCTCACCGCAACCTCCGCCTCTTGGGTTCAGGCAATTTTCCTGCCTCAGCCTCCTGAGTAGCTGGGATTACAGGCACGCGCCACCATGCCCAGCTAATTTTTTTTTTTTTTTTTTTTTTTTTTTGTATTTTTAGTAGAGACGGGGTTTCAGCATGCTGACCAGGATGGTCTCGATCTCTTGACCTCGTGATCCACCCGCCTCGGCCTCCCAAAGTGCTGGGATTACAGGCTTGAGCCACCACGCCCGGCGAATGTTTGCAATCTTAAGTAGGGTGCTGTGCGTTTGCACTGGGGTTTTCGGTTATGTTACAGGATAGGGGTCCGAATTCAGACCCCAAGAGAGAGTTCTTGGATCGCGCACAAGAAAGAATTCAGGGCAAGTTCTCAGTGCAGTGTAAAACCAAGTTTATTAAGAAAATAAAGTGGTGGTGAAAGGAAAGCTGCTCCATAGACAGAGTAAGACATTAATGAAAGTAAAGGAGGAATGCACCACCCTAGGTATGGTGGTTGTATATATGGGGAGATGTGCTTTGCTACAAGGGTTTGTGATGAAGGATTAATTTCCTTAATTATTTTGCAAGAATCATTATTTTTAAGCAAAGTTATGAATGCCTTTGTTCTCCAGATATCTGGATATTGGGCACACCCAGGTCTGGGTCTGTTTTAGTAAACATTATTAATTTGCTCCCTTAACCGTAAACATCTAGAGGCTAGGAATGTGTACCTCTCTGAGGACGCAGCCCAGCAAGTCTTAGTCTCATTTTCCTAGCCCTCACTCAAAATGGAGTTGCTCTGGTTCGAATGCCTGTGACAGTTAGGTTAATTCCTTAAATGTTTACTGAAAGATTCCTCTGCTGAAAAGGTAACCATTTAAAAATAGGCCAGAGCAATCAGTTCTTAACAAGACCTGCTCTCAGGAGAAAGTATTTTACCAAAGCCTAGTCTGCTGGGGTTTTATTAGAGCCTAAACTACCTGGGAAAAGGGAAAGGCCCAACTCCAGCCTCTATAAACTATCCTGTTCCACTTAAGTGTGGAAGATTAAGAAATGGTGGCCAGGCTCAGTGGCTCACACCTGTAATCCCAGCACTTTGGGAAGTTGAGGTGAACGGATCACTTGAAGTCAGGAGTTCGAGACCAGCCTGGCCAACATGGTGAAACCCCCATCTCTACTAAAAATACAAAAATTGGCGTGGTGTGGTCGCACATGCCTGTAATCCCAGCTACTCTGGTGGCTGAGGCATAGACTCGCTTGAACCTGGAAGGCAGAGGTTGCAGCGAGCCAAGATTGTGCCGCTGCACTTCAGTCTGGGTGACAGCTAGACTCCATCTCAAAGAAATAAAAAGGAAGTACTGGTGATGCTCACCATCCAAGAACACAGGCTCACTAAAGGCTGAGGCCTAATCATAGGACTATAGAACACTTGCTCTATCCTGCACCTTACCACACACCTCTAAAAGCCTACTTACCAGGATTCCTTTTATCTAGTACATCCCATCTGGTGTCTTAGTTATTCTCTATTGCTTATCACAGAATACATAAAACTGGGTAATTTATCAAGAAAAGGAACTCATTTCTTATAGTTATGGAGGCTGAGAAGTCCAAGGTCAAGGGAGTGCATCTAGTGAGATCCTTCTTGCTGGTGGGGACTCTCTGATGAGTCCTGAGGCAGCACAGGATATCACGTTAAGGAGGCTGAGTGTGCTAATGTTCTAGCTAAGGTCTCCTTATAAAGCCACCAATTTCAGTCCCATGACATTTTGTATTTTTAGTAGAGATGAGATTTCTCCATGTTGGTCAGGCTGGTCTTGAACTCCTGACCTCAGGTAATTCGCCCGCCTTGGTCTCTGAAAGTGCTGGGATTACAGGCGTGAGCCACCATGCCCAGCTATATGTTTTAAATTAAAGCATAAATTATCAGTATTGTTTGAATAACCCCTAAATAATTCATTAACCTATTAATCCGTGAATCCATGAATGAATCCATTCATGCAACGGGGCACGCAGGATCCATTTGCCTCTTAAAGGCCCCACCTTTCAATATTGCCACGTTAGTGATTAAGTTTCAACATGAGCTTTGGAGGGAACATTCAAACCATAGCATCCAGATTTCAACAAAAAGTTATAAGGCGTACTAAAAGGCAGAAAACAGAAGAGACCGAACAAGCAGGAGAACCAGAGTCATATATAGCAGGAATGTTGGAATTACCAGACAAGGGCTTTAAAAAAACTGAGCTGGAGGTAGTGGAAAAAGTAGACAATATGCAAGAGCAGATGGAAAATACAAGCAGAGATAGAAATTCTAAGAAAGACTCAAAAAGAAATGCTAGAGATAAAAAACACTAACAGAAATGAAGAATGCTCATGATTAATTTCCCCCAAGTTCATGTCTGACAACAAATCACACATCCTGGAAGCTCAGGGAACTCCAAACAGGATAAATGCTCAGGAAACCACACCTAGGCATATCATATTTAAACTTTGGAAAAGAAAATATTTTTTGAAAATGATGAAAGAAGCTGAAGGGAGGGTGGACATTACGTATAGAGGAGCTAAGATAAGAATTACGAGGCAGGGAAATTGCTTGAACCGTGGAGGCTGAGGTTGCAGTGAACCAAGATCATACCACTGTACTCCAGCCTGGGCAGCAGAGTGAGACTCTGTCTCAAAAAAAAAAAAAAAAATTACAAATTACATTGAATTCTCCTCAGAAATCATGAAAGAAAGAAGAGAGCAGAATAAAGTGTTTAAAGTGTTGAAAATTTTTTTAAAGTCCACAGACCTAGAATTCTGTATCCTGTAAAACTATCCTTCACAAGTGAAGGAGTCCACTCCTCACTGATTAGATGCCAGACACCAAGTGGATGTGCACACCTCATTGATTAGTTGCTAAACACAAAATGGCTAACTTTGGTGAATGGATCTTGACCTACTTTTTTCAGACTGGAACTACTTCTTGCCATGCACTTTCCTTCTGACTCAACAGTAAAGCTACTTTAGCTCTAAGTGTTTTGATATTACAAGGATGTAGTGGTCGGTTATCAGATCAAGACTTGAAAAAAAGTATTTTATGTAAACATTATTTGGGGGTTATTCAAACAATACTGCTGATTTATGCTTTAATTTAAAACACACCGCTGAGCGCAGGGACTCACGCCTGTAATCCCAACACTTTGGGAGGCTGAGGCTGGCGAATCACCTGAGGTCAGGAGTTCAAGACCAGCCTGGCCAACATGGAGAAACCTTATCTCTACTAAAAATACAAAATTAGCCAGGTGTGGGGGCAGACACTTGTAATCCCAGCTACTTGGGAGGCTGAGGCAGGAGAATCACTTGACCCTGGGAGGTGGAAGTTGCAGTGAGCCAAGATCACACCATTGCACTCCAGCCTGGGCTGGAGTTAAGATGCTGTCTCAAAATAAATAAATAAATAAACACATACATTTTTGCAGAAACAATTGAGAAATGTTTTTGTGCACGAATGATGAGGAAGTCGGTCCTGTACTATGAAGGAAGTACAATTGTTTCATGTAGACTTAAAAATTTTTTAGTGTATTTCATGGCCAGGAGTAGCAGCTCAATCCCATAATCCCAGCACTTTGGGAAGCCAAAGGTGGGAGGTCTGCTTGAGCCCAGGAATTTGCGACTGGCCTGGGCAACAAAGCAAGATGCCTTTGCTACAAAAATAAAAAATAAAATATAAAAATTAGCCAGGCATGGTGGCATGCACCTACAGTGTTAGCTACATGGGAGGCGAAGGCAGGCAAATCCATTGAGCCTGACTTCAAGGCTGCAGTGAGCTATGATCATGTCACTGCGCTCCAGTCTGGGTGACAAAGTGAAACTGTCTCCAAAAAAAAAGTGTTTTATGTCTTTTATACTGTTTTTAACTAAAGTTATAAAAATGTTTCCAACAAGTTATCTCTCCTATGTTTTAAGAATCTAAACTATATCAGTGAGTTGATATAAGGATGTTTGCAGCTTTCTAATTAGTACTATAAATCTATAGTACTATAAAGAAGAGAACATCCTAGTATACAAAATAATGTCACTGTTTCAAATCAGTCTAGACCAAAAAAAAAAAAATTAAAATTTTCAGTCAAAAATGAACATCTGAAGAGAAAGTAATTCCTCCTTAAAAATAAAAGTATCTTCAAAAATAGAAAAAAATTTAGAATCATTTCATAGTCTAATTGCAATATGTCACTAACAGATGGTAATTCTTCTCTTGGGAAAAAAGTAAAAACTTTGATACAAAAACAAGGTAAAACATGTAGATGCACACATGGTATTACATATAGACACTAAATTATATTTGTCATTAAGCTAATTTTTAAATTAAAATCAAAGATTTTAAAAAGTGAAGAAGTAAAGACTTTCTTAGATGCACACACACACACACACACACACACACACACACAAAGTTGAGAGAATTTGTTGTCAGTAGACCTGCCTTGAAGGAAATGGTAAAAGAAGTTTTTGTTTTTGTTTTCTTTTTACAGAGAAAGAAAATGATATATTTCAGAAACTCATATCTCCATAAAGAAAGCAAGCAAGCATTGGGAAAAGAATAAATGAAGGTATAATTAATTTTTAAAAAATATTTAATTTAACAGGTAACAGTTTGTTCTGAATAGTAATAGCAACAATGTATTCAATGACATGCTTATATATAAGGGAAATTAGTGAAAACAATGATTTAAGGAATGGGAGGGAAGAAATTAAAATATTTTATTATAGGTTACTTATATTACCTATGAAGTGGTAAAGTGTTATTTGACAGTGGACTTGGTAAATGTATATTGAAAAGTATAATGGATATGCTAAGAAAGGAGAGAAGATGGAGTCAAATCAGATGCTCAATTAAAAGGGCCACAAAAGGCAGGAAAAAAAATGTAGAAGACAAAAATAAGAACGAAGAACAAGTAGAAAAGAAACCATGCAATGTCTGATCTGAAGCTACATGCACTTACACTGGAAATCAATAACAGAAAAATTGCTGGAAAATCCCAAAATACATGGAGATTAAACAACACACTTCTAGATAAAACGTGGATCAAAGAAGAAATCTCAAGAGAAATTTAAAATATTTTGAACTAAATGAAAGTTAAAATACACTTATTACAATTTGTGGGATGTGGTGAAAGCAGTGCTTAGAGGGTTTTTTTTTTTTTTTTTTTTTTTTTTTTTGAGTTGTGCTCTTGCTCTGAAGCCTAGGCTGAATTATAGCTCACTGCAGCCTCAGAACTGCTGGCTTTGTGCTACATTCCCACCCTGGCCTCCCAACATGCAGGGATTGATTACAGGCAGGAGCCACCATGCCTGGCCAAGATAGAAACATAGCATCAAATGCCTATTTTAGAAAAGAAGAAAGCTCTAAAAATTAATAATCTTACCTTCCACTCTAGGAAACTAGAAAAAGAAAATTTAAATTCAAAGTAAGAAGAATAAAAGATATAATAATAATTAAAGCAGAAATCAATAAAATTGAAAATAGCAATCAATAGAGAAAATAAAGAACACCAAAAGTTGGTTATTTGAAAAGAGCAATAAAATTGACTAGCCTCTAGCTAGGCTAAGAATAAAAGAGAGAACACTTAAAAATTCCTAATGTCAGCTGTTTTATTATATTCATTACTAATGAATAGCTTGTATCTATTAAAAAATCAATAATTAATAATTTTTTAGGCTGGGCACAGTGGCTTATGCCTGTAATTCCAGCACTTTGGGAGGCTGAGGAGAGCAGATCACCTGAGGTCAGGAGTTAGAGACCAGCCTGACCAATATAGTGAAACCCCATCTCTACTAAAAAAATACAAAAATTAACCAGGTGTCTTGGTGGGTGCCTGTAATCCCAGCTATTCAGGAGGCCGAGGCAGGAGAATTGCTTGAACCTGGAAGGTGGAGGTTGTAATGAGCCAAGATCATGCTACTGCATTCCAGCTTGGGTGACAAGAGTAAGACTCTGTCTCAAAAAAAAAATAATGATAATTTTCTGAAAGAGATAGCACCAGGTTCTGAGGTGTTCACTGGTGAATTCTACCAAACATTTAAGGAAAAAATTATACCAATTCTCTGTAGTCTCTTTCAGAAAATAGAACCTGAGGTAATCACTCATTCTATAAGGTCAGCATTACACTAACACCAAAGCAAGACGAAGAAATTACCAGAAAAGAAGACTATAGACCGATATCTCTCATGGCTGTAGATATAAAGATTTTCAACAAAATGTTGGCAAATCAAGTCCAGAAACATATAGAAAGAATTATATATCATAACCAAGTGAGATTTATTCTAGGCATGCAAGGCTGATTCCACACTGGAAAAACAATGAATATAATCCATCACATCAACAGGCTAAAGAAGAAAAGCTATGTTTGTGTACCAATAGATGCAGAAAAATCATTTGACAAAATCTAACACTGATTCATGATAAAAACTCTCAACAAACTAGGAATAGAGGAAAACTTCCCAACTTCATAAAGAATGTCTACAAAAAAACCTACAGCTAACATCATACTTAATGGTGACAAAAGAAAAAACAGACAACTTGTACTTCATCAAAATTAAAGTTTTTTGCTTCGAAGGACAACATCATGAAAGTGAAAAGACAACCCGTAGTTTGAAAGAAATAATTGCAAATCATATATCTGATAAAATATGTATATCCAAAATAAAGAAATTTTACAATCCTAAAAGACAGCCCATTGAAAATGGGAAGATGATTTGAATAGACATTTCTCCAAGGAGGATGTAAGTGGCTGATAAACTTATGGAAAGTTTTCAACATTATTAGTCATTAGGGAAATGCAAATCAAAACCACAAGATACCACTTCATACCTACTGATGGTTAAAATAAAAAAGGCAGTGACGATTGTTGGGATGTTGAGATATTGAAACCTTCATACATTGCTGGCAGGAATTGGAAATGGTGCGACCATTTTTGGAAACAGTCTGGCAGTTCCTCAAAATATTAAACATAGAATGAACTTAGCAGTTTCACTTCTAAGTATCTACCCAAGAGAAATGAAAGCATACATCCAAAAATGAATGATATGCTAGCGTGCATAACAGCATTATTCATAATAGCCCCAAAGTGAGAACAACACAAATGTGTATCAATTGATGAATAGATAAACAAAATGTGGCAAATCCGTATAGCAAAGTATTATTCATCAGTAAAAAGGACTGAAGTATGTGCTGTAACATGTACCATGAGACGAGCTTTGAAAAGATGCTAAGTGAAAGAAGCCAGGCACAAGAGGCCACATACTGTAAGAATTCTACTTATACTGTGCATCCCAAACAGATAAATCTGTAGAGACAAAGTAGTTTAGTGGTGTGTGGATGTTTTTATTCTGGGGAGTGATGAAAATTTTTCTAAAATTACATGGTGGTGATAATTGCACAAATTTGTGAATATATTGAAGCCACTGAATTTCACACTTTTAAATGGTGGATTTTGTGGCTTATAAATTACATATCAAGCCGTAAAAATCTGGCAGCTACACTTCATAAAACATAGGTATTATGATTGATAAGGGAGATGGTATCTTTTAAACTCTCAGAAGCAAACTTTGGTTTTTATACACAAAAGTAAACTGGTTAAATTTTATAGCACTTTTGTATAGCAAAGTCATCATTATCATAGATATTGTAACTCATGTGACTTTAAAAAATATTAATGACAAGCAGTTTCAAAATGTCAAAACTTTTTTTGACAAATTTATCCCTACCATGTGTCAAGTGTTACTAATTTGCTAAGAGTATGCCAGCAGTGTGGCACGAGAAAGTGCATGTGATCAGGGGGTATGAAAACTGCGTATGATGAGAAAGGGTATGAGAAGCATCTGTAATCAGAGAGGGTATGAGAAGTGTGTATGATCAAGAGAGGGTATGAGAAGCGCCTGTGATGAGAGAGGGTATGAGAAGTGCCTGTGATCAGAGGGTATGAGAAGTGTGTATGATCAGAGAGGGTATGAGAAGTGCCTGTGATGAGAAAGGGTATGAGAAGCGCCTGTGATGAGAGAGGGTATGAGAAGCGCCTGTGATGAGAGAGGGTATGAGAAGCGCCTGTGATAAGAGAGGGTATGAGAAGTGCCTGTGATCAGAGAGGGTATGAGAAGTGTGTATGATCAGAGAGGGTATGAGAAGTGCCTGTGATGAGAAAGGGTATGAGAAGCACCTGTGATGAGAGAGGGTATGAGAAGCGCCTGTGATGAGAGAGGGTGTGAGAAGCATCTGTAATCAGAGAGGGTATGAGAAGTGTGTATGATCAGAGAGGTTCTAGAGTGGGGGAACTGAGTGCTTATATAACAAGTTTTTTTTTTAAGTATGAAAGAATGTGGTTTCATTTCTCAAGGTCATGCAGATATCATATCCACATCAGTTGTTATGAAGTCTGTGACAGTACAACCTGAAATGGAGTGTGTGCTATCAGAAGAATTAAAATAGCACATTTAAGAAGCAAGTTTCAAGCCTATATTTGTGGACCATAAGAACAACAAACTTCCATCTGCCAATGGTAGTGTTCAGTAGGGCCAACTGATAAGAAAGCATGTAGTAGCATTTAAAAATAAATTTGGCCTGGCGCAGTGACTCACACCTGTAATCCCAGCACTTTGGGAGGCCGAGGCGGGCACATTATGAATTCAGGAGTTTGAGAACAGCTTGGCCCACATAATGAAACCCCATCTCAACTAAAAATACAATAAGTTAGCTGGGCATGGTGGCGGGTGCCTGTAATCCCAGCTACTTGGGAGACTGAGGCAGAGGAATCACTTCAACCTGGGAGGCAGAGGTTGCAGTAAGCCAAGATCAGCCACTGCACTCCAGCCTGGGCAACAGTGTGAGACTCTGTCTCAAAAAAAAAAAAAAAAGAAAAGAAAAGAAAAGAAAAACTGTTGTTGTACAACAGCAAAATTTAATGGTCTAAAGTAATAACCACTTTATTATTTCACAGTTCTGTAGTTGACTGGGCTCTTCACAATGGCTTTTCTCCTCTATGTGATGTTGGCATGGGCTCCTGTCATTTATGGGCTTGATTAATTTGGAATGTCCAAGATGGCTCACTCAGATGGCTGACATTTGATGTTTGCTACTGGCTGCTGGTGGCTGAGAGCCCACATAGAGCTATTAACCAAAGCTTACTTACATGCGGCTGCTTCATATGTGGCCTCTCCATGTGGCTTGGGCTCCTCAGAACATGGTGGCTGGATTCTGAGAGAGAGCATCCCAAGAGTGAGCTCCAAGAGGTAATATTGGAAGCTGTCAGTTGGCATGATGCCACTTCTGCCACATTCTTTTGGTTAACCAGTTCACAGATTCAGCCCAGAAATAAGATGAAGGGAAAACTGCTCCACCTCTCAACCCAAAGAATCACAAAGAATTTATGGTCATTTAAAAACTATCACAAATACCAACAGAAATCAGAAGCAAATCACAATGCAACCAGTTCTAATTTTAAACAGATAATGACCAGTAATTTTTCTCAAGCTGCAAAGATTCAAAACTATGCAATTCACTCATTTTAAAGTTCGAGACCTAAGTTTTTCTTTAAAAGCTTCATTAAAAACAAATCATAAAATTACTGCATAGAAAGACCCGAGAATAATTAGATTTAAACATAAATAGTAGGCCGGGCGTGGTGGCTCACGCCTGTAATCCAAGCACTTTGGAGGCCAAGGCAGGTGGATCACCTGAGGTCGGGAGTTCAAGACCAACCTGACCAACATGGTGAAACCCTGTCTTTATAAAAAAATAAAAAATAAAAATTAAAAAAAAAACGTAAATAGTATAAAATACTGGTTTTCTTTCAACAAAGAATTTTTAAAAATCAACGATATTATTGTGCATAGTACATTTGTTTTCTTTTAACATGTAAAAACAGACTCCATTAACAATTACAGAACTAACATTTGCAGTTTCAGTTACTTGCAAATGGCTCTGAAAGTTATGGAGTATTTGACTTACAAGCTTTGAGGCTGATGTGTAATGGCATCAGATCACTTATCTAGTGAGTGAGTTTAGTTTTTCTATCTAGCATTTGCAACTTTTTGGAATTCATTTTATTCTACGTGTTATTTGTATCAATAACTGATTAAATTTGTTTCTTTGTGGTAAATATTTCTCAAGAGGAAAAAAAATACAGAGCCAAACTGTGACTCAGAAGAAAGCCAGAAGCCTGTACAAATGTTGACATATTCATGAATATGAGGTGTTCAACATGGTGAACCCCTGTGTTTACTAAAAATACAAAAATTAGCCAAAGTTTTAGTAAAGAGAAAAAAAATGCCTGGAAAAGCTTCCCCAGTGTCCTTCTCTACAATGACAATGTTCATACCCACTCCTCTCATCAAACAAGGGCAATTTTGCAAAAGTTTCAATTACCGATCACTAGGTTTTCACCTTACAGTCCTGATTTTTCCGTCTGACATCCTTTTGTTTTCTAATCCTGAAAAATCTTGAAAAGGCACCTATATTTCCTTCAGGTTATTATGTAAAAAAGGCTGCACTGACTTGGTTAAATTTCCAGGATTCTCAATTCTTTAGGGGTGGACCAAGTGGCTATCATTGCTTACAAAACCGTCTTGAACTTGATGGAGTTATTTTGAGAAATATGTTTACATTTTTAATTTTTATCTTTTAATTTCATTTTTCAAAAAAACCTTTGAAATCCCCTTGTATAGTACATTGGATTCTTGACATTATTGACCTCAGAGACTTTATTTTTTTGAGACAGAGTCTTGCTCTGTTGCCCAGGCTGGAGTGCAGTGGTACAATCTTGGCTCACTGCATCCTCTGCCTCCCAGGTTCAAGCAATTCTCCTGCCTCAACCTCCCAGCTACTTGGGAGTCCGTGGCATGATCTCGGCTCACTGCAACCTCCACCTCCTGGGTTCAAGCGATTTTCCTGCCTCAACCTCCTGAGTAGCTAGGACTAGAGGTGCGTACCACCACACCTGGCTAATTTTTATATTTTTAGTAGAGACAGGGTTTCACAGTGCTGGCCAGGATGGTCTCCATCTCCTGACCTCATGATCCACCCGCCTTGGCCTCCCAAAGTGCTGGGATTATAGGCGTGAGCCACTGCACACAGACAAGATTATTATTTTCTAAAAAGTTTTTGGGGAGGTCTGCTGCTATGGGTTTCACCTTCAACTTATCTCTTCCTAAAATGATTGATCCATTTGTAAACTGCTGATTTCCTTGGGGCATTGTTCCCATAAACTTCCCATAAAGCATCAGGATCAGTGTTTCACCATTCTCCCACCCATGCCTTACCATAAAGTTGATATTTGTTTTTGCTTCAATTTCAGTAGCATGTTGCTCAGATTGGGATCTTTTTAAAACTGATGTCTTACTCTTTTTACTTCCTGAAACTAAATCTTGTTCAGACATGTTGTAGCAACCTAGTACAAGTTTACTTTGGTGCAAAATAATCTTGAAATCCATGTATACATTTTTCATAATGTACTTTTTTAAAATTTTATTTTATTGAGACAGGGCCTCTGCTCTGTTGCCCAGGCTGGAGTGCACTGGTACAATCATAGCTCCCTGCCACCCTGATCTCCTGGGCTCGAGCAATCCTCCAGCTTCAGCCTCCTGAGTAACTGGGACAACAGGTATGTACCACCATGCCTGGCTAATTTCTGTGATTTTTAGCAGAGACAAGGCCTTGCTATGTTGCCCAGGCTGGTCTCAAACTCCTAGGCCCAAGCAATCCTCCTGTCTGAGCTTCCCGAGTAACTAGGACTATAGGCACATGCCACTGCATCTGGCTGACTTATTTATTTATTTATAGAGGTGGGGGTCTTTGTTGCCCTTGTGCTGAGATTGCAGGTGTAAGCCAACTGTTCAACTTGTATGTGCCAGATACTGTCTCATGCCAGTTACAGAGATCAAAGACTCAGTCAATCTTCAAGAAGCTTTATAGTTGTAAAGAAAAGGGGCAAGAAACGAAACAAAACAAAATCAGAAATCAAGCAGGACTCAGGGTTCTGGCTTCTGCACCTGAATTAGTAAATAAGTTGTACAGATAGGTGAGATTTGGGGAGTATCAGTTTGGTTTGGAGTATATTAAATCATGGGGGACTTATGGGATATCAAGTTGGAGATGTCTAACTTGGAAGTAGGCCTTACAAGGGGTCACAGCTGGAAATGTTGTCATTAGCATGTAGTCATTGGCAGTTAAAGCCATGAGGGTAAATAACATTTTTCCCCAGAGGGCAATAAAAAGAAGAAAAGTATGTTTCACTTGGTTTGATTTGGGGGTTGGGGGTTGGTGTTTTTTTTTTTTTTTCTCCTCTTCTTGAATGTTTGATGGAAGGCATGTAGTAGAACTAAATAGAGGAAGTGAGACTGAATTCACCGAAGCTTGGATAGGGTATAGGAGATCTTTGAATGAGAAAAGAGCCTTAGCCAGTGGAAGTTGGGTGGTTAAGTTTCATAAGGTAGCTTCAAGGAGCACACAGGAAAAATCCTTTCAAGGAGTGACACCGAGGGAGCTAAGGACAATTTAGCTTGACTGGAAGAATATAGACAGTGCTGTAATATGAAGGATGCTGAATACCTTTAGAACTTGCTGTAACTAATGGCAGCTCTACAGTGAGTATTTCCCATCTTGTGAAAAAGAGGATGCTACTTTTTGCATTTAGAGTTTTCTACAGTGCTTTGAGCAGGCTGGAAGATGTGAGGATGGGTCTTCCAGTCTTCCACATGTTAAAACAGAAAGGAAAGTGGGGGACCTGGATTGTTTGGTGTTTTCCACAGTGCCTTGAGTAAGTAGTGCCTTGCACACAATAAACGCTCAGTTTATGTTTTAATGTGAATTGATGGTATTTATCACCTAGGAGTTTTCCATCAGTAAGATACTTATGGATATAAGAACGTTCCTATATTAGCTAGCTAAAAAAACGAAAGACTGGATATAATTTTGCTCTTTTCATGTAAAAATGACCTATTCTTTAACTTGTATAATTTTTTTTCAGTTGCTTAGTGCTTTTGCAGCACTTATTTTGCATGTAACGTGTTTCATGTGTTTTAGAAATGTGGTGGGCCACCTTGGTCGGCAGAAGGGAAAATAGGGGTAGCAGTAAGATTTACTAGAGAGAGCGTAATGATTTTAGTGTCGCTTTTTTCCTTACCATTTCTTCCCCTCGCTTCTTCCTCCTCATAAACCCTTTCCCCCTCCCCACAAGAAGACAATACACGTTAGCAACTGAATATGAATTCTGCCACATTTTTCCTCTATGGTCATAAATCATAAAAATCATAAATGTGGCACACGTGTGTATGTGTTTGTGTATATGTATCCATATATGTAATGGTTTTTTCTGCCACTGTTGAACAAATGGCAATGTGTACACATTTTTTTTTTTTTTCTGTATCTTACCTTTCTCATTCAATGATATCTTCTGGATATTCCTCCAAATCCAATTTCATCTTTCCCATGGGAGCACCGACTTTATGCTCAGGATTTTGCTACTGGAACACTGGGGTCCTTGTACAAATCTTTAACATAATCATACTTTTATTTCTTTGGAATAAATTCCCAGGAGTAGAACTGTTGGGATGAGGAGTATACGTATCTTTAATTTTAATAGATTTATCAGAGTGATTTTCAAAAAGATTATAATGCTTAATGTTCCCACTAGCAACTTCTGAAAGTACATTTCCCTCACTTTCTTACCAGAATCAAGCAACAGTTTTCATAGGTCCTCTGAATTTTTGCTAGTCTGATAGGAATAAGGTTTCATTCTTACTTTTACTTGCATTTCCCTGAATGCTAATGAATTTGAGCACTTTTCATATGTTTATTGGCTATTTAAATTTGTTCTTCTGCTATCTAACTTTATGCAGTTTTTCTTTTTTTATTGTCAATTTATAAGAGCTCTTTTTCATATTCTTGTATAGTTAAATATGTTTATTTTACAAATAGCTACTTGATTTCTAGTCTTGGTTTGGAAGTTTTTGTCTGCTTATAGAAGACTTTATTGAGTGATTTTAATATTTTATTTTTGCGCTTAAGTCTTTAATATAGAGAGAATTAGTTTTTACATATGGTATAAAACGCAGATCGTCTTTTATACTACAGTCAGCCCAAACTTCTCTCCAGACCTTCACCCAGGGTAGAGCTTGCCAACTCCTAACTGTATTAAAATACCACATATATTTTTATTATACTCAGGAGGGGGTCCGATAGCCAGGACACCTTATATTTACTTAGTGTATTAGTCCATTTTCATGCTGCTGATACAGACATACCTGAGACTGGGAAGAAGAGGTTTAATGGACTTTCGGGAGGCCTCACAATCAGGGCAGAAGGCAAGGAGGAGCAAGTCACATCTTCAGTGGATGGTGGCAGGCAAAGAGAGAGTTTTTGCAGGGGAACTCCCCTTTATAAAACCATCAGATCTCATGAGACTTATTCACTATCATGAGAACAGCATCAGAAAGACCTGCCCCCATGATTCAATTACCTTCCACTGGGTCCCTCCCATGACTGGCGGGAATTGGGAGAGTAACAATTCAATATGAGATTTGGGTGGCGACACAGCCAAACCATAACACTTAGTTCAGTCTCAGAAGAAATCTTTCCAGAAAGTTAAACGGATGTTCTACTTTTGGCCCAGAATCCTGGTAGAGGCAATAATATACATTCCACAGTAGTTTCCTCTTTGTCTTTTTTTTTTTTTTCTGGTTTTTGTTTTTTGTTTTCTGTAAGGTCTTAGTAACCTACATAATTCTCCTACTTCCACTGACTTTATTCTATTTTTATTAACCAGCCTTACATCTTTCCCTCTTCTAAGTCATTTTTCTTATGATTAATATTGCCCACTCAACAATCCTTAGTCCTACCAAAGGACTTTTTTTGGAAGTCTTTTAGGAAGGCTAGCACTTATTAATGTATTATAAACTTTTTTTTTTTTTTTAGAGGTGGAGTCATGCTCTGTTGCTTAGGCTGGAGTGCAGTGGCATCATCTTGGCTCACTGCAGCCTCTGCCTCCCTGATTTAAGTGATTCTCCTGCCTCAGCCTCCCGAGTAGCTGGGACTACAGGCGCATGCCACCACACCTGGCTAATTTCTTTTGTATTTTTAGTAGAGACGGGGTTTCACTGTCTTGTCCAGGCTGGTCTCAAACTCCCGAGCTCAGGCAGTCCACCTGCCTTGGCCTCCCAAAGTGCTAAGATTACAGGAGTGAGCCACTGCGCCCAGCCATCTTTTTTATTATATTAAAAAATTCTACTATCTTAGCTTTTCATTTTTAATATTCACTTTTACCTCAAGTTTAATAAAAATTATATAGTAATATGGTCAGTTTAACATATTTTCAAGAAATTAGCTGAGAAAATTTTCAAGCTTGTCAACATAATTTTTCAACATTGCAAAAACCTAGTAACTAAATGAAACTGGTAGATAATGACCATTGCACATTTAATCTCTAAACATGATGGTAACCATCACATTTGGGTTTAAAAAATTTTATTTTTGTACATTGCCTATATATATATATAAAATAAGCTTTGTACAAATATATGTATATATACATAGATATATGTATATGTTATTTATTTATTTATTTATTTTTAGATGGGGTCTCATACTGTCACCGGGCTGGAGTGCAGTGGCATGATCTTGGCTCACTGCAACCTCCACCTCCTGGGTTCAAGCAATTCTCCTGCCTCAGCCTCATGAGTAGCTGGGATTAAAGGTGCCTGCCACCATGCCCAGCTAATTTTTTTTGCTTGTTTTTAGTAGAGATGGAGTTTCACCATGTTGGCCAGGCTGGTCTCGAACTCCTGACCTCGTGATTCACCTGTCTTGGCCTCCCAAAGTGCTGGGATTACAGGCGTGAGCCACCATGCCCGGTGAATATATATTTATAAGTGTTTCTGTTGTCAAGTGATATGACTTGCTTAAGGACCACGTGGTGTAATAGCGAATTGAACTTGGTCATGAACTCCTACTGTAAACCCAGTTCATGGCACTACTAATTCTTTGACCTTCGGTAAGTTATCTCCTCTGAATTTGTGCTCCAATGTATAAAATAGGTATAAAAATATTTACAGAAATTGGTTTTGGAGAGAATTTAATTAAAGAGAAAGAAAACAAAATCCCACTATCAATATATGTGATTTATTTGCATATTTCTCTGTGGGTTTTGCCCCATGTATATCTATTTTACTATGTATTTATGAGTATGGCATATGTGTCTATTTAACACATTTATTTAGGTCAAATAAAAAAATTTACCACGTTTATTAGGCTGTTCAGTATAGAATGGCAATACCAAAGCTTATATAATCTTAATAAAAAAGACTTTTAGTTTTCTCATAACAAATAAGGCAACTTATTTGCATTTCAAACATGTTCCTGGCTCATGCTGATTTTGCTGGTCCACAGAGCACACTTCAAGGTCACTGATCGCTAGATAATTGTTTCCCAAATCCCGTTTACTTTTTGTCATATGAGGTTACGTGAAAAACAGCATGTATTTTTTTTATATTGTTTACAAAGCAACAAATCCTTTCCTACTATATGCCTTCTGAAAGTCACTTTTCAGTTTATTATTTTTAAGCTTCAAGATGCATTTGATATTTTATGCAAATTAGGGACCCTGATTAATGCCTCTTTCTGATTTTTATTATGTATTATGGTTTTCCCATTAAGCTGATGGAATAGGTAAGATTTCAGTAGGTAGATAAGAGGGAAGGGATATTTAGAGGTAATGAGGTAGAGTGAAAAACACAAGCAGATTTGAATTCAGTAATAATCCTTTAATAACTTGGATAATATACTTTCTCAGCTTCACTTTTCTTATCTATAATACAGCTAAAAATATCTACCTTAGAGGGTTGCTAAAAAGATGAGATCACATATATGATGGTTGCCAGCCATGCCTGGTCTGTAGTAGGCACTCAGTAAGCAATAGATGGGGTAATGTTGTTACTGCTATTAAGCAATGAGAAGTTCAAGTTTGAAATTGTTTTTTATTTCAACATTGTAATTCATGTATATCACAATAAAGCTTGATAAGAGTAAAGGTATAATATCCATCAAACTTGAAAAGGTACCCCAAAATATGAAAGTGACAATTAAAAAAAAAAAGAAAAAAATCCATCAAACTAATAAAAAACATTTTCTAGGTTGAAAAATGACGGATGCAATTTGTTCAAAAAAGAAAACATATGGTGGAGAATATTCAGACAGCGATGACAGGAAACAAGGGAGATTACGCAAGATTGGAGTACAATGTTCATAATTGTTAAAGCTGGGGGATCATGACATGGGAATTTATTATACTCTTCTATTCTTATGGATACTTGAAAATTTTCATAATAAAAAGTTTTAGGCTCGGCGCAGTGAATGATGCCTGTAATTCCAACGCTTTGAGAGTATAAGGCAGGAGGATTGCTTGAGCCCAGGAATTTAAAACTAGCCTGGGCAGCATAGTGAGACCTTGCCTCTATAAAAAAAATTAAAAATTAGCTGAGTGGGCTGGGTGTGGTGGCTCATGCCTGTAGTCTCAGCACATTGGAAGGCTAAGGCTGGTGGATCGCCTGAGCTCATGAGTTCAAGACCAGCCTGGGCAACATGGCAAAATCCCGTTTCTACAAAAAAAAAAAAAAAAAAAAAAAAAAAGGAGAGGGAGGAAGGAAGGGAAGTAAGGAATATTCTGGATACAAGGGATATTCTGGATACAACTGGACATGGTGGCTCATTCCCATAGGGAGGGAGGAAAGGGAAGGGAAGGGGAGGGGAGGGGAGGGGAGAGAAGGGAAAACTGGATGTGGTGGCTCATTCCTCTAGGGAGGGAGGGAGGGAAGGAAGAAGGAAAGAAGGAAGGGGGGAGAGAGAGAGAGAGAGAGAGAGAGAGAGAGAGATAGAGAGAGAGAGAGAGAGAGAGCGAGAGAGAGAGAGACTGATTCCCAGCTACTCGGGAGGCTGAGGCAGGAGAATTGCTTGAACCCAAGAGGCAGAGGTTGTAGTGAGCTGAGAGCATGTGATCTCACTCCAGCCTGGGCAACAAGGGTGAGACTCTGTCTCAGAAAACAAAAAACAAAAAACAAAAAACATTATTGGGACAAGTGAAATCTGGATACGGACCATAGATTAGAAAATAGGGCCTGGCATGGTGCCTCACACCTGTAGTCCTAGCACTTTGGGAGGCCCAGTCAGGTGGATCACTTGAGACCAGGAGTTCAAGATTGGCGTGGCCAACATGGTGAAACCCCATCTCTAGTAAAAATACAAAAATTAGCTGGGCATGGTGGCACAGGCTTGTGATCCCAGCTATGTGGGAAGCTGAGGCATGAGAATCACTTGAACCTGAGAGTCGGAGGTTGCAGTGAGCTGAGATGGCACCACTGTACTCCAGCCTGAGTGACAGAGGGAGACTGTCTCAAAATTGTTTTGTGTCAGCATTAGATTTCTTTATTTCAGTGACTGTGCTGTGCTTATATAATAAAATGTCCTAATTCTTAAGAAAATCCATATTGAAATATTTAGAGCTAAAGAGATACTTGTGTAAACAGTTGGTAAATCCATGTATAAGGTAGATGTGAATTTTTTGTACTATTCTTGACATTTTCTCAGAAAGTAACCTCTACAAAAATGCCTTTGGAAAAAAAATCATTTTTGAGAGTATTTTATTATTGTCCTAAGTTTTTATTTCAGATTGCTATGTTGAATTTCACAAATTTCTCAATAAAAACTTGTGTAAACATTTTATTATTAAACATTTTCTTGGAACAATTATTTACAATTACTTTCCAAACAGTTATTTTATCATAAGTTCATTCTAAGTGCTGGCAATTAAAATCATATGTAACCTATTAGGGATATTGAGAAAGAGCAGGGCAGCCCTTGACCTGCAGGGGCCAGCCTGGCACTGACTGGTAGGCCTTGGTGCTCTCCTGTTGAACATAAACAGTTTCACAAAACATCAGTGTTTGACAAGGCCAGTCTGACACCATGCTGAAGTGATGTCATACAATACAAACACACATTTTTTTCTAAATGTACACAGAAATAAGCACTGTATCACCCACGAAATGCCAAACATCCCCCCTCCCAGCTAATATGAGTGACAGTTGCTTCTTTACCAATTATAGCTTGAGCTTTGCTCTAGTGCCCTCCTTATAGATAAGATTTATTGATGTAGCTAGTCACAGAATTGTCCTCACATTCTGCCAACAGTCAGTATACAGTGGACCCCTGCTTCCTTAAACTCTCCCCCAAATCACAACCAAAATCCAAATCCGTGGCAGATTCTAACACCCTCTTACTGAGGTGCCCCAAGCCTCATGGTGTGCGTTCTTAGTCACTGCAATGAATAATAAATACAAAATTGTCCAACTACAGGTGTGTTCCTGACTATAAGACATTGACAATGTCTAATATGATGTATAATACAAATCAGTATGTAATAGGTCACTCACAGATATATATTTCTACCAATATGTAAGTGACTTTTGATTTTTTGGGCTTAAAAATAGACGGCTTATAACTACATGGCTAATTTTTAGTAAGATCATTTTGTGGTAAGGAATTTATGGCCTGTCTGTGGTACAATAAAACTATGAACTTTCTTTTGTAAACATTAATATTTTATGTGTGGATGGCAAATGACATACAGTTGTTGGCAACCAAATGAAAGAAAGATGCTCCATGTTTTCCTGGAAAAGCACTTGGTTCTTGAAGATGATTTAATATTCAGATTGCATATCTTTCTTTTTGAGGCAGTCTTTCCCTGTTTCCCAGGCTGGAGTGCAGTAGCATGATCTGGGCTCATTGCAGTCTCTAGATCCCAGGCTTTCACCCCAGGCTCCCAAGAAGCTGGGACTACAGGTGTGTACCACCACGCCTGGCCCCTTTCCTTTAGTGTAATGTCTTCTCGGCTCATCCATGTCATAGCATGTATCAGTACTGCAGTCCTTTTAATTGCCAAATGATATCTCATTGAATTGATACACCATATTTTCTTTTTCCATTTATCAATTGATGGCTATTTGGTTTGTTTCCATTTTGGGGCTATTATGAATATTACTGCAGTAAACATTGGTGTACACATTTTTTTGTGTGGATGTATGTTTTTATTTGTTTGGGGCAGATACCTAGGAGTGAAATTGCTGGGTCATGTGTTAACTATATTTAATCTTTTAAGGAATTGCTGTACTCTTTTCCATAGCAGCTGCACTGTTTTACAGTCATATCAGCAGTGTATGAGGAGCCCAGTTCTCCACATCTTTGCTAACATTTATCTGTTCCTTTCATTATAGCCGTCTTAGTGAGTGTGAAGTGATTTTTGTTGTGGCTTTGACTTGCATTTTCTTACGACTAATGATGTTGAGCATCTTTTTATGTGATTATTGACCATTTGTATATATTCTCTGGAGAATTGACTATTCAGATCCTTTTTCCATTTTCAAAACTGGGTTATTTAACTTTTTATTGTTGAGTTGTGTTCTTCATTCTGGATACACATTCTTCCTTTATCAAATAGATGATTTGCAAACATTTTATCCCATTCTGTGAGTTATCTTTTTAACTTTTTGATGTGTTTTACAGCACAGAAGTTTTTACATTTTTGGCTGGGTATGGTGGCTCACGCCTTGTAATCCCAGCACTTTAGGAGGCTGAGGTGGGCAGATCACCTGAAGTCAGGAGTTCGAGACCAGCCAGGCCAACATGGTAAATCCCCTTTCTACTAAAAATACAAAAAATTTAGCTAATTGTGGTGGTGTGTGCCTGTAGTCCCAGCTACTCTGGAGGCTGAGGCAGGAGAATTGCTTAGACCCAGGAGGCAAAGATTGCAGTGAGCTGAGATCACGCCTTGCACTCCAGCCTGGGCAACAAGTGTGAAAGTCCGTCTCAAAAAAAAAAAAAAAAAAAAAAAAAGAAAGAAAGACAAAAAAGAAATGGTTGCCTGATCCAAGTTCATTCAGACTTACACCTGTGTTTTTTTTCTAAGAGTTTTATAGTTTTCGTTCTTACATTTAGATCTTTGATCCATTTGGAGTTAATTTTTTTTTTCTTTGAGACAGTCTTGCTCTGTCACCAGGCTGGAGTGCAGTGGTGTGATTTCGGCTCACTGCAACCTCCATCTCCTGGGTTCAAGCCATTCTCCTGCCTCAGCCTCCCAAGTAGCTGGGACTACAGGCACGTGCCACCACATCCAGCTAATTTTTGTATTTTTAGTAGAGATGGGGTTTCACCGTATTGGCTAGGATGGTCTCCATCTCTGAACCTCATGATCTGTACCCTCCTTCGCCTCCCAAAGTGCTGAGATTACAGGCGTGAGCCACTGTGCCCAGCCTGGAGTTAATTTTTGTGTATGGTGTTTAGTAGGGTCCAGGTTTATGCTTTTGCATGTATATAGCACCACTTGTTGCAAAGACTATTCTTCCCCATCAGATGATCTCAGCACTCTTGTCAAAAACGATCATGAATGTTAAGGATTATTTCTGGACTGTCAATTCCATTCCATTGATCAACATGTCTATCCTCATAATGGTACAGCTCTGTCTCAATATCTATAGCTTTCTGCTAAGTTTTGAAGTGAGAATCCTCCAATTTTTTTCTTTTTCTTCAACATTGTTTTGGCTATTCTGGGTTCCTTAAATTTTCATACTAATTTTTGGATTCAGTTTGTCAATTTCCACAACGAAGCCAACTGATATTTTGATTCGGTAGTTTGGTTTTTAAATTTAAATTAACTTATCCACTTTTATGGGGTTATTTAGAATTCATAAAAAGCTTTTATTTATGCTTCTTGAATAATTATCTCAGTTATCCTTTTCGCTAAGCATTGTTGTATATTTTGTAAATGAGGGCCTTAAAGATTCAAAAAGGCTATGTAATTATTTGTTTTGTTTTAACTCTAATACCTGTTCTCTGTATTGTAGCTTCTTTCTTAATATACCCTCAAATAGTTATTTAGAATAATAAAATCTAAATTATAAATGTGATACTACGTTGGTGGGAAAATTAGTCAATAGCTAAATTAAAAACATTCTTATTAGAAACAGTTTTTCAATTGGATGATATTTGACTGCTTAGAAAATCTGTGAACAATTTGTGTTAATCCCTTACATCTAGTTAATTGTCTCAGCCAGGGTTGAGATGACATGAAGTCACCCAGTGAGTAAGGAAGGCAGATAATGACAGATTATTATTTGTAGTACACTGAATGAAGAATATTTAAAGGGTACTCATCATTCTTTTTCCAGATTGATTTGAATATGGAACCATACACCTATTAAAAATCACATTTATGAAGAACACACTGATATAATATTTTATTTGTTTTTGAGACACGGTCTCACTCTGTTGCCCAGGCTGCAGTGTGGTGGTGCAATCCCAGGCTCAAGTGATCCTCCCATCTCAGCCCCCAAGTAGCTGGGACTACAGGATGCACCACCAAGCCTGACTAATTTTTAAATTTTTTGTGGAGATGAGGTCTTGCTACGTTGCCCAGGCTAGTCTGGAACTCCTGAGCTTAAGAGATCCTCCTGCCTTGGCCTCCCAAAGTATTGGGATTACAGGTGTATTAGTCAGTTTTCACACTGCTATAAAGAACTATCTGCGACTGGGTAATTTACGAAGAAGAGGTTTAACTGACTCACAGTACTGCAGGTTGAACAGGATGCGAGAATGGGAGGCCTCAGGAAACTTACAAGGATGGAAAGGGAAAGGGGGAAGCCAGCACCTTCTTCACATGTCGGCAGAAGAGGGAGAGAGAGGGAAGCGGAAGTGCCACACACTTTCAAACCGTCACATCTCTTGAGAGCTCACGCACTATCATAAGAAGAGCAAGAGAGAAATCGACCCCATGATCCAATCACTTCCAATCAGGTCCTCCTATAATTCCACATGAGATTTGGCTGGGGACACAAATCCAAACTATATCAACAGCTGTGAGCCACCCTGTCTGGCCTACACTGGTATAATTAATACAACATAAAACTTACATCTTTTTATCAATTTTTTTTTTTTTGCATTATGTATGGTCAAAGAAAATGTCATTAATGTAAGAGCTATTAAGTTCTACCTGAACTCATTTTTTTAAAATTAAGAAAATATTTATTGATGCCAGATACAGTGGCTCACGCCTGTAATCGCAACACTTTGGGAGGCTGAGGTGGGCAGATCACTTGAGGCCAGGAGTTCGAGACCAGCCTGGCCAACATGGTGAAACCTTATCTCTACTACAAATACAAAAATTAGCTGGCCTGTATTCCCAGCTACTTGGGAGGCTGAGGCAGAGAATCAACTGAACCTGGGAGGGAAAGGCTGCCGTGATCTGAGGTTGCACCACTGCACTCCAGCCTGAGCAACAGAGTGAGACTCCATCTCAAAAAAAAAAAAAAGAAAAAAAAATTTTTGAAGTAAAATTCATGTAACATTAAATTAACCATTTTAATGTGAGCAAATGCTGGGCTTTTTTTCATGTAAAATTTCAAGGATACAAAACAATAAAGAAAATAGATATCATAAATACTCTTATGCCCATCGCCCAGATTCGGAGTAGTCAGCATTGTGCCTTATTTGAGGACTTTAATACATTTAAAAAAATAAAACCTTATAGATAAGTTTAAGGCTCCATGCCTATTTTTCCTGATTCTTTTCTCAAAGGTAGCCACTATCCCAAATTTGGTATTTATTATTGCTATGAATATTTTTATACTTTTGCTCTGTATGTATATATCTGGAAACACTATACAGAATATATAGAAAGAATATATAGACTATATAGAATTGTTTAACAGATTTTTATATATACACAGTTTTATACTGAATCATGTTTTACTTTTAGTTAATTAATTAATTTATTAGACACAGAGTCTCATGCTGTTGCCCAAGCTGGAGTGCAGTGGCATGATCACAGCTCACTGCAGCCTGGAACTCCTGGGCTCAAGTGATCTTCCTGCCTGAGCCTCCCAATGTGCTGGATTACAGGCATGAGACACTGTGCCTGACCACATGTCTTTAAAAAATGCAACATTATGTTTCTGGGACTCAGGATGACACATACGTTTGTAACTGCTAAACCATAAGTATTCCATTGTATGGCTACATCACAATAAACTTCTACATTCTTTTTTTTGATGGACATTTAGTTCCTACCAAGTTTTTTTTAAATTAGAAGATGTAATAATGAACATTCTTTTCTTTTTTTTTTTTTTTCTTTTTGAGATAGAGCCTTGCTCTGTCGCCCAGGCTGGAGTGCAATGGTGTGATCTTGGCTCACTGTAACCTCCGCCTCTCGGGTTCAAGCGATTCCCCTGCCTCAGCCTCCCAAATAGATGGGATTACAGGTGTATGCTGCCATGCCCAGCTAATTTTTTTGTATTTACTAGAGACAGGGTTTCACCATGTTGCCCAGGTTGGTTCCGAATTCCTGAGCTCAGGCAGTCTACCAACCTCAGCCTCCCGAAGTGCTAGGATTACAGGCTTGAGCCACTGCGCCCAGCTGAACATTCTTATTTCTTTCTTTCTTTTTTTTTTTTTTTTTTGAGGCGGAGTTTCGCTCTTGTTACCCAGGCTGGAGTGCAATGGCGCGATCTCGGCTCACCGCAACCTCCGCCTCCTGGGTTCAGGCAATTCTCCTGTCTCTGCCTCCTGAGTAGCTGGGATTACAGGCACGCACCACCATGCCCAGCTAACTTTTTGTATTTTTTTTTTAGTAGAGACGAGGTTTCACCTTGCTGACCAGGATGGTCTTGATCTCTTGACCTCGTGATCCACCCGCCTCGGCCTCCCAATGTGCTGGGATTACAGGCTTGAGCCACCGCGCCCGGCCTGAACATTCTTATTTCTAATGCAGCATAGAGGAGTGGTTAGCAGCCAGCGTGCTACAGCCACATTATCTGGATTTGAGCTGTGTCTCTATGAGCAAATTACTTCTCTCTACTTCTCTTTAGAGCCGTGTTCCCTTTCAGTCATGAAAGCAATGAAGGAAGACAGAACTTCTAACATTATGGTTTCTGAATCATCCTTAATGAGCCTGTCATCAATGAAATGAGAAACTGCAACCTATTTAAACACTATTTATCAGATTATAACACACATTAGAGAATTTAAATATCTTTATGGCAGGACAATTAAAGTAAGCGTAGGCTCTGTTGTGAATATTGTTTGAAAGTAACTTACTAAGTAAGATCAATCATGGCATACTATTCAAGGAGCATTTTACAAAGATCTAATACAGAAACTATGTCTAGTACAACACTAATCATAGTTGCCAGATCCCCATTTTATTTTCCATAATTTATATTAAATGTTTCTGGATTCACCCATCTTTTTTCCCTTCTTTTGAAATGGAGTCTGGCTCTGTTGCCCCCAGGCTAGAGTGCAGTGGCGCGATCTTGGCTCACTGCAACCTCCACCTCCCGGGTTCAAGTGATTCTCCTGCCTCAGCCTCCCAAGTAGCTGGGATGACAGGCACATGCCACCATGCCCAGCTAAATTTTTCTATTTTTAGTAGAGACAGGGTTTCCCTGTGTTGGCCAAGCTGGTCTTGAACTCCTGACCTCATGATCCACCCGCCTCAGCCTCCCAAAGTGCTAGGATTACAAGCATGAGCCACTGCACCCGGCTTCATCTATCTTTTTAAGCAGCCTATCTAATGTATAAAAAGGGAGAAGTTAATAGGTATATATAATTATGATTTTGTTTACTATCCCTGGGACTTAGTGCTGTTTTAAATTCACAGTTTGATGGGGTAGAGTGCCCATTTGGCATGTTTGTATGTGCTTGGCCCACTTAAGCAGGGCTCTTCCTTGCCCTAGGCTGGCAGAAAAAATCAATTCCAGTAGTACATTTGAGAAGAGGAACAACCATCACTGGAAACTTCTTTGATGTTTAATTTGTAATTTTAAAGTCTAATTTGGTAAACGAAAGTGTTTTCCCCCTCCTTTACATTTTCCAGTGGCCAAAGTTGTCTCTCTTATTAGAAAGAGCTTTTCAAATTTTTTTTAAAAATGAGACAGAGTCTCACTTTTTCACCCTGGCTGGAGCGCAGTGGCACGATCTCGGCTCACTGCAACCTCCGCCTCCTGGGTTCAAGCAGTTCTGCCTCAGCTTCCTGAGTAGCTGGGATTGTAGGCAAGCACCACCATACCAAGCTAATTTTTGTATTTTTAGTAGAGAAAGGGTTTCACCATGTTGGCCAGGCTGGTTCAAACTCCTGACCTCAAGTGATCCACCCTCCGCAGCCTCCCAAAGTGCTGGGATTACAGGAGTGAGTCATCATGCCTGGCCTTTACCTATGGTTCTTGTATCTAAAGTGAAAATGTTTGAAAGTTGATTTCTGTCCAAGATAGCTGTACTTGAAGATTGACCATAGAGTTCCTCTGGGCAGATCTGATGTAGTAAGTGAATAGGAGGGATTGGAGATGGGGCTATTGTTCCCTTCTTCCCTCCCCATCCCCCACCCTTCTTGGACTGAACCCTAATCTTCAGAGCAAGACTCCTTAGGATTAGGATAAAAGAAAAATTCAGATCTCAGAAGTTAGAAGGGGCTTGTCACTGACTAGATAGAGTGTTTTCTTTAGTGGTTTCAGTGCTAAGAATTCGACTCTGGCTGGTGCTGCAACTATCTTTTTGTAATTATATAAATTCATTGTTGTTATATCAGTATTCAAACTTATATGGGCTTATTTTACACAGATAAAGTTAACCGTTGTCTTGTTTAAGCTATGTTACTTTCAGTTGCAAGCAGCCTATACAAATTCTAACTGACACTGATGGATTAAATGACTTATGGTTCCTTTTTAGTTCTGAAACATGAGCTTAAATATTTTCTGAGGGCCAGTTCTATGCCTGGTGCTGTGTTAACTGTCCACATTTCCTTCCTATCCTCATCCAAGATGAGGACGTGAGTGCTTGAAGCCTGAGTGGGCTGACATTCAGAGACTGAGCGATGCAGCTCTAGAATTTTCTCCCTATCTTCTAACAGTCAGTGGGTTCTGATGATCAGTATCTTGGTCCTGCCCATTTTTGTTAAAAGCATAAAATAGCTTAGTTTCTAACCTCAGTATCCTAATTCTGAAGTCCAGCCTGACATTCAGATAGTCTGTACTTCTTCTTTAAAAATAATTTTTTAAATTTTGCTTTAAGTTCTAGGATACATGTGCAGAATGCAGGTCTGTTACATAGGTATACATGTGCCATGGTGGTTTGCTGTACCTGTCAACCCGTCATCTAGGTTTTAAGCCCTACAAGCATTAGGTATTTGTCCTAATGCGCTCCCTCCCCTTTCCCCCCAACCCCCTTACAGGCCTTGGTATGTGATGTTCTTCCCCCTGTGTTTTAATTGTTCAACTCCCACTTATGAGTGAGAACATGCAGTGTTTGGTTGTCTGTTCCTGTGTCAGTTTGCAGAGAATGATGGTTTGCACCTTCATCTATGTTACCCCAGAGTACCACACCTGATGCCTCTGCAGCCTGTGACCACACTGGCAAGGTGAGCCCACTTGTAATCCCCACTTGTACCCCAACCCCTGGTCTGGGGATTCCCTGTATCTGTCATGGTCACTCCCCTCCCTTGGGGTCGTCCATCTGATCGCCAAGGCTTAGTTTGAAAAACCTGTCACCTACTACTTACCCTGACACATCACCTAGGATTCTACTTGCTTCACCTTCTCTGGGCAGTCCTAGGATGAAGCAGTTAGGTCCATTTGTTCATTAATTCATTTTCTCATTCCTTCTGCAGTTAGTACCTCACATTTAATATAGCCAAGGCATCAAGATACAGTTACCCTTGATGAGGTCATCAAGATCTATTTGCTAGAATGCTTTAGATACGTTAACTTTTTATCAGGAAGAAGAAAATGGGAGAAGGCCATTGAAGTTCAACGGACAGAATCCATATTTCAGCAAATGTGTCCAGATTTGCTAAAGATTGTATTTTTCTGGGTCTAGCATTATCTATTCCCATTTCTCTCTCACATTCTCCCTGTAGTAAGATACTCAGAGTCAATATCTTCCAGGTGATGATGATCCACTGGAGGATCATCACTCTGTCACCAAGGCTAGGGTGCAATGGTGTGATCACAGCTCATTGCAGCCTTGCACAGGCTCAGGTGATCCTCCCACCTCAGCCTCCCAAGTAGCTCAGACCACAGGTGCATACCAGACAGGGTTTTGCCACATTGCCCAGGCTGATCTCGAACTCCTGGGCTCAAGTGATTCTCCCACCTTGGCTTCCCAAAATGCTGGGATTATAGGTTTGAGCCACCAAGCTGGGCCTAGTTTCTGTTTTTAATTGCAGAAAAATATCTTCATATTTAGCCAACTTACAAAACAATTTTAAATCAGTTGACATATAATTTATTTGAAACTTAATTAGTAAAGATTTTTTATTTATGCTATTCTTTTGAAAATACTTCTGTTTGCAAATGGTGTGTCCTTTGAATAATCTGTTGTAAATATAATTTCTGGAAAAAAAGGGAAATTCAGCTTCCTATTCTAAAATGTAAGAACCAGGAACATGATGGCATCCACTTGTTTGGGAGATATTCATTGAGGAGTTAGTGAAGCCATTATACAACCTTGTGTGTGTGTGTGTGTGTATGGGGGCTGGGGCAGGGAGGGTAATTCTATAGAGCACAGAGCCTTTTTTTTTTTTGAGATGGCGTCTTGCTTTGTCACTAAGGCTAGAGTGCAGTAGCACGATCTCAACTCACTGCAACCTCTGCCTTCTAATTCAAGCAATTTTACTGCGTCAGCCTCCTCAGTAGCTGGGATTACAGGCACCTGCCACCGGGCCCAGCTAATTTTTGTGTTTTTAGTAGAGACAGGTTTTTACCACCTTGGCCAGGCTGGTCTCGAATTCCTGAGCTCATGATCCACCTGCCTCGGCTTCCCAAAGTGGTGGGATTATAGATGTGAGCCACTGCTCCCAGCCCACAGAGCCTTTTAATAGCTATGCAATTTAGAATTGATTATTTAAGTATAAATAAATACTTGTTATAGTAATTTTCAGAAACCTCTAGTTTATTTGGAAAAGGATGGTATTATAAGAAAGTAATATTTGTCAGAATCTGCTATAAAATCTGGTAAAGGGTATGTAAAGTTCAACAGAAAGATACTGAAAAAATTAGTAGCATAGTTTGCTGCAAATCAGAAAAATTTACTCACAGAGATTGGAGTGGAGGAAGAAGAGTTTCCCAGGTTAAGGGAAAGGGGGATAGCTGTGAGGTTGGGGCTGGAGAATAATAGCAGTTAGTACTAAGTATAGAACTGGGAAATTTAGATAGAATTCCCATAAAATAAATAAATATAGGGAATTTTTTATTGCATACTACAATTTGAGAAAATGTCAGGATTGTTTGATCATCTTATATTTTTGCTTCCAATTTATCATTTAGCCTTGCAGACTTTAAAATAAAGGTCATTTGAGGCTGGGCATGGTGGCTCATGCTATAATCCCAGCACCTTGGGAGCCCAAGGTGGGCAGATCACTTGAGGTCAGGAATTTGAGACCAGCCTGGCCAACATGATGAAACCCCCATCTCTACGAAAAATACAAAATTAGCCAGGCAAGGTGGCGTGCACCTGTAATCCCAGCTACTTGGGAGGCTGAGGCAGGAGATTCGCTTGAACCTGGGAGGTGGAGGCTGCAGTGAGCTAAGGTTGCGCCACTGCACTCCAGCCTGGGCAACAGAATGAGACCCCATCTCAAAAATAAATAAATAAATAAATAAATAAATAAATAAAATAAAGTTTATTTGAGGAAATAAATTATTTTCTACCAATATTACATAGAAAGTCAAAAAAACAACTAGAGAAAGTGTATACAAAAATAATATTTAACCAGAGAATGTCAGATTTCCTTCTGGTTTTCTAACTATTGGTAGCTAAAAATATTGATGTCATTTAAAATTATTAATTGCTGCTTTATATGATTCATTTAAGCTTAAAATAAAACTGGATATTCATCATTAAGCCAATATTTTTGTTCAGTTCAGTGCCAAGAATGATCCTAGGTACAGAAACACAGCTATGAATCAAACAGCCAAGGGAATTAAGAAATTGAAATGAGTTCTGTTTCCATGACAATTTTAATGATTCCTGTTCTGTAGGGAAAAAATTCTTGCACTGCCCCTGAGTTCATAGACAGTAGTAGTTCTTAATCCGGGCAGCCATTAGAATTACTTGAGGGTCACTTACAGTGGCCTGGGCTCAACCCAGATTTATTAGAAATAAATAGAATTTCTAGAGATGGAGCCTGGTTACCACCTTCTTTTTTGAGCTCTCTATGTTGTAGAGCTAGAGTTGAGAACTAGTGATTTATTCTAGAGTATGCCAAATCCAAGGAAGCAGATGGAAAGCCTACTTCATTTCTGAAGATTCATAGCTGCTGCTTTTAAAGATCGATGCACAGGCATGTAAAATGGCTCTGTTGCTTGGAAACTGGTTTGGCAGTTTCTCAAAAAATTAGACATCATAAAATTACCATATAATCTGCCAGTTCAATTCATAGGTGATAGACCTTCAAAGAAGTGAAAACAGATGCTTAAATAATTGTACATGTATGTTGATAGCAGCACGATTCACAATAGCTAAAAGGAGGGACCCATCCAAATGTTCTTGAGTAACAAATTGTGGTATATACATACAATGGAATATTATTCAGCCACGAGAAGAAATGAAGGAATGATTCATGCTTCATCATAGATGAGTCTTGAAAACATGCTAAATGAAAAAGACTGACACAAAGGGTCATGCTGTATGATTCCATTTATATGAAATATTCAGAATAGGTAGATTTCTAGAAATAGAAACCATATATGTGGTTACTAGGGAGAAGAGGAGGGAAGAATGGGGAGTAACCACTAAATAGGTATGGATTTTTTTTTTTTTTTGAAACAGAGTCTCAGCCTGTCTCCATGCTGGAATGCAGTGGCGCGATCTCAGCTCACTGAAACTTCTGCATTCTGGGTTCAAGCAATTCCCCTGCCTCAGCCTCCCAAATAGCTGGGATTACAGAGGCGCACCACCATGCCTGGCTAATTTTTTGTATTTTAGTAGAGACGCGGTTTCACTATGTTGGCCAGGATGGTCTCGATCTCCTGACCTCGTGATCCGCCTGCCTTGGCCTCCCAAAGTGCTGGGATTACAGGCGTGAGCCATGGTGCCCGGCCAGGTATGGGTATTTCTTTTGGGATGATGAAAATATTTTGGAACTAGATGTCGTGGTTGCACAACAACATTAATGTACTAGATGCTACTGAATTGTTCACTTTAAAATGGTTAATTTTATGTGATGTGAATTTTGCCTCAATTAAAAAAAAAAACCTACCTACAAACGTTGAATCTTTAAATGTGATTTTCTTTATTAAAGAAAACTAGCTTTTTTCTGATCCAGGCTTTTTGTTTGTCTCATAAATAGCCTTAGGTAGAAGCTGTGACTTGTCTGTATTGTGAACACATCTAAGAAGATACTATAACTGAAAGTTTGAATTTCTTTAAAGCTCCGTGTTGAGTCTTCACTGAGGAGCACTCAGGGACCAAAGGGCATCCTTTGTCTCAATAATTCATGCTGGTGATTTTAAAACTTCTGGCCATGTCTTCTCAGGCTAAAAAACTGAAGATACTACCTTCCCCAAAAGGACAGAGGAAAACCGTGCCAAAAGGAGGAAATGGTTATATCAAAAAGACACCTGCACATGTATGTGAACTGCAGCACAATTCACAATTGCAGATACGGAGTCAACCTAGGTGCCCAGCAGCCTGTGGATAAAGGAAAGTGTGGCATATATAGGCCAAGCATAGTGGCTTGTGCCTACAATCCAGCACTTTGGGAGACTGAGGCAGAAACTCCTTGAAGCCAGGAATTTGCGACCAGCCTGGGCAACAAAGTGAGACCCAGATATACACCATGAAATACTACTCAGCCATAAAAAAGAGCCAAATAATGTCTTTTCAGCAATTTGGATGGAACTAGAGGCCATTATCCTAAGTGAAGTAACACAGGGCCAAAAAACCAAACACCGCCCGTTTTCACAAGTGGGAACTAAGCTATGGGTGTGCAAAGGTGTACAGAGTGGTATAATGGACATTGGAGATTTGGAAGCGGGGAGGATGGGCCAGGCACGATGGCTCATGCCTGTAATCCTAACACTTTGCGAGGCTGAGACAGGAAGATCACTTGAGACCAGGAGTTCAAAACCAGCCTGGCCAACATGGTGAAACCCTGTCTCTATTAAAAATACAAAAAAAAAATTAGCTGGATGTGGTGGCGTGCACCTGTAATCTCAGCTACTGGGGAGGCTGAGTCAGGAGAACTGCTTGAACATGGGAGGTGGATGTTACAGTGAGCCAGGATCATGCCAGGGCATTCCAGCCTAGCAACAGAGCAAGATCCTGTCTCAGAAATAAATAAACAAGTAAATAAATAAATTAATTAAAAAGAAAGGGGGAAGGTGGAAGGAGATGAGGGGTAAGAACTACCTATTGAGTACAATGCACACTATTCGAGTGGCTGGTGCACTGAAAGCCCAGACTTCACCGCTCTTCATCCATGGAGCCAATAACCGTTTGTACTCCCTAAGGCTAGCGAAATAAAAAAAGTTTTTTTTTTTAAAAAGTATGGAAATAAGAGAATAGGAAAAATCATCATAAGAGATGTGAAAATGTCGCAAGTAGCTAGAGACTTCAGGTTTTGAAAACATACCAGAAATCTGAATTTTTCTTAAATAAGGATACTCTAGCAGTATTTAAAAAATGCCAAACAATGGGATATATTTGGAACCTAGAAAAAAGTTGTTATTTTTTAAGAAATAATCTGGAGGAGTGAAAATGGTGGGCAAGTAATGTAACTGATAGGCTGCAACATTCTGTGATGAGAACACTCAGGATCAGACTGATGGGGAGGAACGATCAAAGGCCCTGAAACCTGACCTTCAATTTCTTTTATGTGATACCTATACCCTTAGAAGGATGGTAGGTATAACAGAGCTGAGGCCTTAACGCACTCTGGTTACAACAGGTCTTTGAAACCCTGTGGCTATCCTTGAATATAGAACACATTTTTATCTTCCTGCTTAATATATTAAAAATGTGCTGCTCATAGAAAATGCTGCCATATTGCTGTGGCAATACATAGGGAGTGGTTGCCATGCATACCAGCTAGCAGTTCCCTCCCCTGCCTCCCTACTCGTCTTTGTATCTTCAAAAAAGTCACCTTAAATACAAAGATTTAAGGCGTGTATGTGGGCTTTTTTTCTTTTTCTTTTGAAATAAGGATAGATTTATGGGAGATTGCAAAGAAATATCCAGGAAATTCTCATGTACCTTTTTCGCAGCCTCCTAAATATTACTATCTTACACAACTGTAATATAATAGCAAAACCAAGAAATCGACACTGGTCCAGTCCATACAGTTGAGTCAGATTTCACCAGTTACATATGCCCTGTGTGTGTGTGTGTGTAACTATACAGTTTTATCACATCTATAGCCTTGTATAACCACCACCCCAATCAAGATGCTATACTACCATCACAAGACTGTCTAGTGATAACCGTTTACAGCCACATTCATCCTCTCCCCATACCTCTAACCTCTAACAATCCCTAGTCTGTTCTTCATCTCTATAATTATGTTATTTTTTTTTGGATGTTACATAAATAGAACCATGTCATATGTACCCTTTTGGGACTGGCTTTTTTTTTTTTTTTTTCCTCACTCAGCATAATTTCCTTGAGGTTTCTCCAAGTTGTTGCCTATGTCAAGGGTTTGTTCCATGTTACGGCTGGATCATATTCCATGCTATGGATGTCTCACAGGTTCTTTAACCATTCACCAGTTGCAGGACCTTTGGGTGGTTCCCAGTGTTGAGCTGCTATGAATGAAGCTATGGTGAGTCAGTCTTCATTTCTCTGGCACACCATGAGTGACACCAAGAGTGCCCTTGCCCTGGATCATAGGATGAGTCCATGCTTAGTTTCAAAAGGAACAGCCGGGTGCTTCTCTGGAGTGGTTGCAGTCTTTTAAGGGAGAAAATACTCTCTTTCAGAAATACTGACCTTACCAAAGAAGCCTCCCATATTTCTCTAAATAAATCCTTTTTTTTTTGAGATGGAGTTTCGCTCTTGTTGCCCAGCTGGAGTGCAATGGCGCAGTCTCAGCTCACTGCAACCTCTGCCTCCTGGGTTCAAGTGATTCTCCTCCCTCAGCCTCCTGAGTAGCTGGGATTACAGCCACCTGCCACCATGCCTGGCTAATTTTTGTATAAATCAATTTTTAAAAGAAAAGGGAAATGTAACTATTTTCTTAAAATGTTGAGTTTGAATATATTGTATTTTAAATTTTATTTGGAACTCAGACATTTTATTTTTCTAGTTTCTCTGTCGTGATTCAGATGTTGTCAAAAAGCAGTTGATGAATCCTGTGTAGTTTGTGATTTCCTGGCATGCTAAGCATAACAATAGTGGAGGTGGCTGTGAGTGATAATGGCTCAGAGTTAAAAATAATTGTTTATAGGGTACTTTAGTTAAAAGAATTGTGAAAACAATATTTTCAGAGAAAGACTTAGAAGACAATATAATTGTTTCTTTTTGCCCACTGAATTCTAAATGAGGTGCTCATGTTCTCTCATGATTCGGTAGCACAACATCTTCATGTAGTCGAATTGTGGCTGCTGCTAGCCTCGACACCCTCTTTCTCTTTCCTCTCTTTTTTTTTTTTGAGATGGAGTTTTGCTCTTGTTGTCCAGGCTGGAGTGCAGTGGTGCAATTTTGGCTCACTGCAACCTTTGCCTCCTGGGTTCAAGTGATTCTCCTGCCTCAGCCTCCTGAGTAGCTGGGACTACAGTCGTGCACCACCATGCCCAACTAATTTTGGTATTTTTAGTAGAGATGGGGTGTCACCATGTTGGCCAGGCTGTTCTGACACTCCTGACCTCGTGATCTGCCCACCTCGGCCTCCCAAAGTGCTGGCATTACAGGTGTGAGCCCAGCTGCCGCTTTCTTTTTTTAAAAAAATATGTACGGTGTCTTGCTGTATTGCCCAGGCTGGCCTTGAACTCCTGGGCTCAAGTGTTCCTCCTGCCTCAGCCTCTCAAATTGCTGGGATTGTAAGTGTGAGCCACCTTCAATCCCCTCGTAAGATTAAGAAATAATGAAGGTGGGAATGAAGGAGGTGGAATGTTTAATATAGTTCAGAAATATAGACATTAATGAAACGTGAGGAAGATAGGTTTGGGAAATAGAGTGTTCAGCATAAATGAACCTGTTTTTGGTTCTCTTGTTTTTTTCTTCTTTAAGTTTAAACTTTAAAAGTTCTGCTCATCTTCTCACTTCTTTTGACCCTGTCTCCTTATTACTTTTCCTCCACCCTGGAAATCAAAACTAACTAAAAAGTAAGCTTTTCCCTTCATTGGCTCATCACTGGCAAGCTATTTTAATGTAAATATCACCTTAAACTCATAAAAATGATAATTTTGAAGGTCTCTGCTTCTTTTCAAACCTTCATTTACCTTCTCTTACCTCTTCCACAGGGAAGGGTATCAATTTACTTCTAAGAATTCCCCAAAAGGATCAAATAGAACTTTATGTGCTTCATTTGCAATGTCACAAGTATGGATCATTTTCATAAAATTCATCCCATACCCCTGGCATGAAAGAGTTGATGATGAAATGTGTGGAGAACCTTCACTGGCAATCCAGTGTGCAGTTTTCAATAACCAATTATTTGTAGATGATTTTCAACTTGCTAATGTTTCTTACGCATCTGAGGAAGGCAAAATGTTTGCTGTGTGGAAGCTGGAAGACAGAAGCCTAGGACATGTATCAAGTCTGAAAATGGGCCTATTTTTATTTTCTTACCATTTAACCAAAATTTGAAACAATCAGAAAGTTACAGAAAAATTGAGAGTATAGTTTAAATAAAGCTTTTCCCCTGAACTGTTTGAGAATAAGTTGCCAGCATGATGGTCCATCACCCTGGAATAGTTTGTATTTCCTGCAAAGAAACTCTATCTATAAAATCATAATACAACCATAAAAAAAAGTTAGGCAGTAAACACTGATACATTACTATCATCTAATTCACAGAGCCATTCAAGTTGACAGTTGTCTCAATAATGTCCTTTATACCAAAAGGATTCAGTCCGGGATTCTGCACTGCTTTTAGCTGTCATGTTTCTATTTTGTTTTGTTTGAGACAGGCTCTCACTTTGTCACTGAAGCTGGAGTGCAGTGGGGCGATCACGTCTCACTGAAGCCTTGACCTCCTGGGTTCAAGCAGTCCTCCTGCTTCCGCCCCCAAGTATCTGGGAATACAGGCATGCACCACCACACCCTGCTAATTTTTGTATATTTTTTAGAGACAGGGTTTTGCCACGTTGCCCAGGCTGGTCTTGAACTCCTGAGCTCAAGTGCCTCCCAAAATGCTGGGATTACAGGCGTGAGCAACCGCGCCTGGCCTCATGTCTCTTTTGTCTTTGATCTAATACAGTTACTCAGTCTTTCCTCAGGTCTCATCCCTTAGCACATTTGAAAGTTCCAAACTAGTTATTCTGTAGGATGACCCTCCATTTTAGTTTGTCTCATGATTAGATCCAGATTATGCATCTCTGGCAGGAGCATCACAGAAGTGATACTGTGTTCTCATCGCATCCTATCATGTAGGGTAAGATTTTTTTAAAAAATAGATTTTGGGCTGGGCGTGGTGGCTCACACATGTAATTCTAGCACTTTGGGAGGCCACAGCAGGCAGATCACCTGAGGTTGGGAGTTCAAGACCAGCCTGACCAACAAACATGGAGAAACCTTGTCTCTACTAAAAGTACAAAATTAGCCAGGCATGGTGGTGCATGCCTGTAATCCCAGCTACTTGGGAGGCTGAGGCAGGAGAATCGCTTGAACCCGGGAGGTGGAGGTTGTGGTGAGCTGAGATTGCGCTATTGCACTCCAGCCTGGGCAATAAGAATGAAACTCCGTTTCAAAAAGAAAAAAAAAAGGGATTTTTCTTTCTAGGTTCACAGCAAAATTGAGCAGAAGGCACAGAGTTTATATATGTCCCCTGCCTTACACATGCATAGCCTTCCCCATTATCAACATCCCCCACCAGAGTGCTACATTTCTTGCAACTGAGGCCCACATTGACACATCATCACCTAAAGTCCACAGTTTACATTAGGGTCCAGTCTTGGTATGGTACATTCTGTGGGTTTAGACAAATGCATAAGGACATACATTCATCGTTATATTGTCATACAGGATAGTTTCACTTCCCTGAAAAAGCCCTGTGCTCTGCCTGCTCATCCTTACCTTTCCCTAGCACCCACCGATCTTTTTGCTGTCTCCATAGTTTAGGCAAGATTTTCATTTGTCCCATTATTGATGTGCATTTTTTTTTTTTTTGAGATGGATTTTCACTCTTGTTGCCCAGGCTGGAGTGCAGTGGCGAGATCTTGGCTCACTGCAGTCTCTGCCTACTGGATTCAAGCGATTCTTCTGCCTCAGCCTCATGAGTAGCTGGGATTACAGGTGCCTGCCACCACGCCCTGCTAATTTTTGTATTTTTAATAGAGACAAGGTTTCACCATGTGAGCCAGGCTGGTCTCAAACTACTGACCTCAGGTGATCCGCCCACCTCAGCCTCCCCAAATGCTGGGACTACAGGCATGAGCCACCACACCCAGCCGATGGTGTGCAGTTTGATAACTTAATTAAGGTGATGTCTGCTAGGCTTCTCAATGGAAAGTTACTCTCTGACCTTTGAAGAAAGTAAGTATTTGGGGGGAGCTACTTTAAAACTATGTAAACATCTTGTTCCTCATCAAACTTTCAATTTATGTGTTTATTTATATGTGTTATTCAAATGGTTATGGTTCATGGCTCTCATTTTTTAATTTAAATTTTTTTTAACTTATTTTAAGTTCAGGGATACATGTGCAGTTTGTGACATAGTTAAACTTGATCCTGGAGGTTTCTTGTACAGATTATTTCATCACCCACCTGGGGTGGGTACTAAGCCTAGTACCCATTCATTATTTTTCCTGATCCTCTCCCTCCTCCCGCCCTCCACCCTCCAGCAGGCCCCAGGGTCTGTTGTTCCCCTCTGTGTGTCCACGTGTTCTCATCATTTAGCTCCCACTTATAAGTGAGAACGTGCAGTATTTGGTTTTATGTTCCTGTGTTAGTTTGCCAAGAGTAATGGCCGCCAGCTCCGTGTCCCTGCAAAGGACATGGTCTCATTCTTTTTTAAAACCGTATAGTGTTCCATGGTATGCGTGTACATTTTTATTCAGTCTATCATTGATGGGCATTTAGGTTGACTACATGTCTTTGCTATTGTGAATAGTGCTGCAATGAACATACACGTGCATGTGTCTTTATAATAGGATGATTTATATTCCTTTGAGTATATACCCAGTAATAGGATTGCCGGGTTGAATTGTTTTTCTGTCTTCAGGTCTTTGAGGAATTGCCATATTGTCTTCCACAGTTGTTGAACTAATTTACACTCCCACCAACAGTGTATAAGTGTTCCTTTTTCTCCGCAACCTTGACAGCATCCATTATTTTTTGACTTTTTAATAACAGTCTGATTTTGTGGTTTTGATTTGCTTTTCTGTAATGATCGGTGATGTTGAACTTTTTTTCATGTGATTCTTGGCTGCATATATGTCTTCTTTTGAAAAGTGTCTTTTTCACATCCTTTCCCACTTTTTAATGGAGTTGTTTTTTTCTTGTAAATTTGATTAAGTTCCATATAAATGCTGGATATTAGAGCTTATTTATTTTTATGCTTAAATTGTCTCCCGTTTGGCCAGTGGAAGCTCATGCAGCCTGGCCACCATGTCTTTCTGACAGATCTCCATCAGTCTTTGAGCACAGCGTCGTTTTTTGGTTAGATGATAAGATGTTCCTGGTTCACCTTGTATTTTCCATGCCCCAGCTCTGGAATTAGCCATTTCTCCAAGATTTTTCGTTCTTTGTTTGTTTGCTTGAGACAGGGTATCATTCCATGACCCAGGCTGGAGTGCAGCAACACGATCATGGCTCACTGCAGCCTCGACCTCCTGGGCTCAAACAATCCTCCCACCTCAGCTTCCCAAGTAGCTGGGACTACAGGTATGCACCACCATGCTCAGCTAATTTTTTAATTTTTTAATTTTTAATTTTCTAGAGAGAAGATCTATGTTGCCCAGGCTGGCATCAAACTCCTGGGCTCAAGTGATCCTCCCCACTTTGGCCTCCCAGAGTGAAGATCACTTTTATTTTGGGTGGGGGGAAAGTGGTATTTAGAAGCCAAGACCTACACATAAGGTGTTTATTACTATTCCCAAGGTGGTTCAGTTCAGAGTTAGGGAATATCAGTTGGTCTATATCTGTTTACCTATTTTTCTACACACACACACACACACACACACACACACACACACACACACACACGCATATGTATTTATTATCTCTCTCTCTCTTGAAAACCATGAGTTTACACCAATATGCTCAATTCCAATTCAATGCTACAGGGATCATCGAAGATTTTTCCTCTTCTGTATTTTTAACTTCCAACAGTGAAAATCTTGTTTTTTCATTATCCTTGATAGAATTACTAGTTTGATTAATCTCCTTCTATGGAAATAATCTCCAGTTTCTGTAACCACACCCACCCCTGCCCAGATGCCCGCGTTTTCCTGGGGCTCCCACTCCCCTTTCCAGGCTGTTATCCCTCATGGATGGCCTCCTTGCACCACTTGGGGTCTGAAAGCCCACATCGTGCACAGAGTGTTGTCCTCTCTCTCCCTGGGCCTGGCTCGCTCGCCACTGCAGGCTGTCCCCTGCACAGGCACCTTCCCCATTGTGCTCAGGCTCTAACCCCCCGGTGCTGGGCTGTTCTCAGGTGTGGATATCTCCCTCATCCTACTCAGGCTCTGACAGTCCGGGCCAGGCTGCCTTGCTGTGTGGACACTGTCCTTACTCTGATGGGGGTCTGAGACCCTGTGCCAGGCCACCCCCCTTTAAGACACCCTTCTCACTCTGCTTGGTCTCCAGTACCCCATATTGGGTTACCATGAGTCCTCTCGACACCACTGTTGATGCCATCCTTCCTATACTCTACCTTATAGCTTTACAATTGAATTATTAAGGAAGGGGCCAGGCAGGGTGGCTCACACTTGTAATTCCAGCACTTTGGGAGGCCGAGTCAGGCTGATCACCTGAGGTCGGGGGTTCAAGATCAGCCTGGCCAACATGATGAAACCCTGTCTCTACTGAAAATACAAAAAGTAGCCGGATATGGTGGTGGGTGCCTGTATTCCCAGCCACTTGGGAGGCTGAGGCAGGAGAGTCGCTTGAACCTGGTAGGCAGAGGTTACAGTGAGCAGAGATCATGTCACTGCCCTCCAGCCTGGGTGACAGAGAGAGACTCAGTTTTTAAAAAAAGAATTATTATGATGAAGGAAGGGAAATGATTTTTTTTTTTTTTTTTTTTTTTTTGAGACAAAGTCTCACTCTGTCACCAGGCTGGAGTGCAGTGGCGCAGTCTCAGCTCACTGCAACTTCTGCCTCCTGGGTTGCTGGGACTACAGGTTGTGCGCCACCACACCCAGCTAATTTTTGCATTTTTTAGTAGTGGTGGGGTTTCACCATGTTGGCCAGAATGGCCTCGATCTCATGATCTCGTGATCCTTCTGCCTTGGTCTCCCAGAGTGCTGGGATTACAAATTATTTAAATACTATCTATGTTTTGAATAGACATTTTTTCCTGTCTTTTAGCCACCTTAGCTCTGAGAACATAGCGGCGATCACACACACACACACACACACACACACACACACTAGAATAAATTGAATCACTCTTCCTTTTCTGTTTTCAGACCATATCATAGTTCAGCTGTGTCTGGTACTGCTGATAAACTTGTACGCCGGTTTTTAAATTAGCGCTTCTCATCTACAAACCCAGTCTTTACTACCTGCCCAGTGAATGTGGATATAAGCCCTTTTCTCCCTCGCCAGCTGGCACAGTGCTATGTTTTGTCAGTAGAGGGTGCTGGAGACATTTCGGAAGGAAGGGGAGAGGCAATCTGCCGTGGGTTCTGGGAGTGTTCCGCCCGGTACTATTTACCTGGTCATTTCTCAGGGCTGTGTTTGCAGTGAGAAACCTTGAGGACAAAGAGCAGGATAGCCTACTACTTACTATAAAAGCAGTGGATTTCCCAAGCTCCTGGATTCCCACCTGGGATCCTCTGTCTTGTTCCTGTGGGAATTGAGGGGCACAGGGAAGTGACCCCAGTATGATATTCCTACTGTTTTCTGTGCCTTCAATAATAAAATCCTTTTTCTTCAACCTGTGGATGTCTTTTGCCAGCATCCATGGAACCGTAACCGGTCAGCTTATTAGCTCCAGTAGGGCAAAAGCAAATCTCAGATCCTGATAACCAGCCTATCCTTTCTGAGTCCAATCCTCTGTTATGGGACATGATTATTTATTTAAAATCTTCCCTGTTCAGATTACCATGTAGTTTCTGTCTCCTGATTGGACCCTGTCTGATACATCACACCAGCAGAAGCATCCTCCTTAGGTGGCTATTCATAGTCCTTAGAACTGTGAAACATTTGGTTCCATTCAATTACGTTAAACTTCTAATAATGGGTTTATGACTTCCTGCTAATGGCTCATCCTCTCATTTCCATTCATGACTGCTCGTCTCAGCATCCCTGCTGTCTGCTGTATTGACAGCAACAGTCCTCTGTGCCCAAGTCATTAACTATGCCATCCTTTCTAAAATGCCCTTCTTTTGTCCTTTCACAGGACATATTTAAAAAGAAAATAGAAAGGCACTTATGAAAGCTCTCTATGTATCCATTAATGCACACAATAGACATAATTATATAGCCTGTTTCTACTCCTTTAAAGTAAAAACTTAAAATGTACCGCAGATGTGGTGAAGACGTATCTTGGCATCAAGTATGTATAATCCTGTGTATTATAGACAGCTTAAATTCACCTCCATGTAGCAATCATGCAAAGATTTGTAAAGCAGCTCTCAGGTCATACAGATGTGGGTGGTTTTGAAATTTGGCTCTGACATTCACTAGCTAGTTTCCATATCATTAACTGGGAATAGTCATATCCACTTCATACAGCTGTTGTAAAAACTAAATGAGTTAACATACATAAGAAATGCTTAGCAGTGTTTGTCACATAATCAAGTTGACTTAACCTCCCTATATTAAAATAATCAAATGAACAAGTCTAAAGCATTTAATAAAACATGAACTTTTAAGTCAGTTTCACTGAGGTGCCTCCACAGCTAAGACAGTCCCTGTTTTCAGACCCAGAGAAGACTTTCTCAGGGTGGCCTGACATGTGGAGTTCAAGCCCCCATTCCTTAGTCTTTCACCCTGTGCTCTCTTCTTTCCATTACGTTCTTATCATTGGAAGTTTACTTTGGCTTACCATTTTCTTTGCTAGTACTTGCAACCATTTCCTGGCCTCAAGTATTCCTCTCGCCTTGGCCTCCCAAAGTGCTGGGATTATAGGTGTGAGCCACTGCATCTAGCATCCATATATATTAGTCATGTATGACAGAAGGCATGATGAGCATTTAAAAAATAGTTTTATTTATTCTGCTAGCAGTCTTTATCCCAGAACTGAATGGCTGGCATTTTAAATTTAAAACAATGAATTGCAAACTTTATTTAACAATAAAATTAATTTTAAAAACAATAAATTAGCAGACAATTCCCTCCATCCGTCTGCACATGTTCCACGCTGCAGTCAGCCTGGGCCCCTCACTACTTTCTGAAGGTATCCTGGCTTTCCCACTTCCTTGCCCCGGCTGTCCACCCCTCTCCTAGTCCACCCCCACCAACGTGTGAACAAGGAAACCACAAGGATTCTTTGTTCTGTTTCAGAATCTGTGATACTATGAACTCACACTCCAGTACCTCAGAGATGGTTTACCTCAAAGACCAAGTCTATTTCATATTTATATATTCGGTGAACAATTAGTGAAAGCGAATTATGTGAATAACAATAGATAAAATGCTAAGTGCTGCAGGGAATACAAAAATATACCCCTGCACATGGCCTACCATTCTCTCCCCTCATTAGTTTTATCATCTGTTACTGTATAGGATCTCAGTCTCCCTACTGTTTTGCTCAATGCCTTACTGATCACAAAGTTTCTGAGATAAAGGGATTCTCTATTGGATTAACTCACTCTCCCAGTCCTTCTCTGCTGCTTTGCTGCTGAGTTTCTGATACGGAATTAGAAATAAGTAGGTCAGCTTTTGCCAAACTTAATACCCAACATTTTTCTTCTCTGAAGTTCTCTCACACCGCAGCTATTCTTGTCACTGCACAGAGATGGCTCTTTGAATGACACCTTCTCCCTAACCTCATCACTCCAGCTACCACTAAGCAGAGACCTCTCTCTACTTCCACAAAATTTGCTCCAGGCCAATGTGGTAACTCAGGCCTGTAATCCCATCACTTTGTGAAGGGGAGGCAGGAGGATCGCTTGAGACCAGGAGTCCAAAACCAGCCTGGGCAACAATGACAGATCCTGTCTCTACAAAAAATAAAAATAGAAAAAAAATTAGCCAGACATGGTGGTGCATGCCTCTAGTGCCAGCTACTGACAGGCGGAGGCTGAGGCTGAGGCTGAGGTGACTGCTTAAGCCCAGATAGTTGAGGATGCAGTGAGCTATGATCAGGCCATGACACTCTAGCTTGGGCGACAGAGCAAGACCCTGTCTCAAAACAAGATCAACCAACCAACCAAACAAACCCCAAAATTTACTCTACATTTTAAAAACAATTTTTTTTCCCTTTTTCCCCAAAGGTGAACTTTTCCCTGAAAATCATTACTCATTTAAGTTGAACTATTGTTTTTTTTTTTTGACACAAGGTCTCTGGCACTGAGGCTGGAGTGTAGTGATGCAATGTCAGCTCACCGCAACCTCTGTCTCCTGGGCTGAAGTGATGCTCCCACTTCAGCCTCCCAAGTAGCTGGGATTATTCCTGGCTAAATTTTGTACTTTTAGTAGAGACAGGGGTCTCAAGATGTTGCCCAGGCTGATCTCGAACTCCTAAGCTCAAGTGATCCCCTGCCTCAGCCTTCCAAAGTGCTGGGATTGTAGGTGTGAGTTCTTCATAGCAGTGTGAAAATGGACTAATAACGGTATTTATGGACCTTAAAGCAGGAGCTTATGGGTAATTTTGATCACATTAAATACATAGGTCATGGTAAATGATTACATTTTCAACATTTTGGTGCCTTGATGTCAGCAAGGGTTGCATAGTAACTCAGTAACTTTTGACACATATTCATTCCGGTGATGTGTAGAAATTCTAGTTACTTATATTAAATACATTCTTGGTAAAGAAGGCTGGTACCATATGCCAGCTTTAGATAATAGGGCCATCTAATGGCTTCTGAATTCCACAGATAAGGAGTTTTGGCTCTGGTCCTCTTGCTGGCCACCAGGCAATCTTTGCTGTCCTCAAACCTATGTGAAAATACCTCAATTAAATACAGTTGTTTATTATCCACAAAGAAATATGGTCACATGGAACCAGCTTGAGCCTGGGCAAAGATCCAGGGCACTATATTTGCTTCCCAAGCTTCCCTGGTTTTGCTCTCTAGATTGGTACCTCTTTAGCCCAAATAATTACCCAGGGCTAGGGGAAAATGAGGGTGGCAGTGAGTCTAGCAATGATGCCAAAACCCACATCAGTCAATACGGCATTTCTTTGAGAGGCTCACGAGATGTTCAGCCCCAAGAGAAGATACAGTACTCTCCTATGCCTTAGGAATGAGGACAAAGGCTTTGATGGAAGAGTTGGTGCATTCTTGTAAGTTCTTTAAGAGTCAGAAAGATGAAAACGCCAAAAGAGGCCTATAATTTTTTATGGCATTTGATTTTTACTCCAGTTAAAAAATAAAATTATTACAGGATAATTTATTATCTAGTCACAGTAAAATTAAATATCGTTTTATTGAATATTTGTTTTTCAGTAAGAGTTATCAACAATTCCAAATATCACAGAGTTTATCAAAAGATGTCTACTTCAACTTTTAGAAAACATTTATGGAATGCCTGTGATGTACCAGGCGTTGGGGAAGCTCCCCGTGGCTTAACTTTCCCCGTGGCTGTCATTGTTTTGTTTCTCACTCCCTTCTTCTTCTTCTTTTTTTTTTTTTTCTGAGACGGAGTTTCTCTCTTGTTACCCAGGCTGAAGTGCAATGGCACGATCTCGGCTCACCGCAACCTCCGCCTCCTGGGTTCAGGCAATTCTCCTGCCTCAGCCTCCTGAGTAGCTGGGATTATAGGCACGCGCCAACATGCCCAGCTAATTTTTTGTATTTTTAGTAGAGACGGGGTTTCACCATGTTGACCAGGATGGTCTCGATCTCTCGACCTCGTGATCCACCCGCCTCAGCCTCCCAAAGTGCTGGGATTACAAGTTTGAGCCACCGCGCCCGGCCTCTCACTCCCTTCTTAGGTTAAAATGGAGATTTAAGAGCCTTTCTGTCAGATTTTTAGAAATTCATTTATTTACAAATCGCACTGAAAAAATTCTCTTCCAAATGCATATAAATCCAGAGTTTTGATCCTAGTGATGGGTACAGAATGCTATTGTTAGGACATTAAAGTATCATAACATAATGTAGCTAATAAAGCTTTTAAAAAAATTGTGGCAAAAAAAATTACAGCAAAGTGTATGTAAAATTTACCATTAGTGACATTGAGTACCTTCACCATATTGTGCAATTATCCCCAGTAAGTAGTTCCAGAACGTTTCCATCACCCTAAAAGGAAACTCCTTACTCATTAGAGTCACACCCTACTCCTTTCTCTCACCTCTTAGAACCATTTATCCGCTTTCTGTCTCCACGGATTTGCCTATTTTGGCTATTTCACATAAATGCATTCATGCAATACATTGCCTTTTGTATCTGCCTTCTTTTCGCTTGGCAAAATGTGCTCAAGGCCATCCATGTTTTAGCATGTATCAGTACCTCATTTCTCTTTATGGCTGAATATTCTATTGTACGGTGTATAGATACCACAGTTTGTTTATTCATTCATCAGCTGATGGCCATTTGGGTTGTTTCCACTTTTTTGGGTATTGTGTCTAGAGCTGTGATGAACATTTGTGTGAAAGTTTTTGTTTGAACACCTGTTTTCAGATCTTTTCAGTATCTGCCCAGTAGTGAACTTGCTGGATCATATGGTAATTCTGTTTAACTTATTGAGGAACTGTCAAACTGTTTTCCACAGTGGCTACACCATTTAACACTCCCATCAACAATGAATGAAGATTTTCAATTCTCCATATCCTCTCTAACATTTATTTTCTTTTCACTATTATTTTTTTCTACAGGTTTAGATCCTAGGTCTATTTTCTTTCTTTAAAATTATAGTCATTCTAATGGGTGTGAAGTGGTATCTTCTTGTGGCACTGATTTGCATAATGACTGATGGCATTGAGCATTTCCATGTGCTTGTTGGCCATTTGTATATCTTCATTAGAGAAATAGTTATCTAAGTTATTTGCCCATTTTAAAATTGGGTTGTGTTTTTCTTGCTGAGCATAGGAGTTCCTTATATATTCTAGATATTAGTTCCTTACCAGATATGTAAGATCTACAGATATTTTCTCTCATTCTGTGGGTTGTCTTTTCACTTTCTTTATAATATCCCTTGATATGGAGAAGCTTTTAATTTTTATTAAGTTCAATTTGTCTTTTTTTTTTTTCTTTGGCTGGTGTTGCTTATGCTTTTAGTATCTAAGAAACCATTGCCAAATCCAAGGTCTTGAAGATTTATGCCTATATTTTCTTCTAGAGCCTTACGGTTTTAGCTCTTACGTTTAAATCTTTGATCTGTTTTGAACTAATTTTTATACATGGTGTGAAGGGTCCAACCTCTTTCTTTTGCATATGAATATTCACTTGTTTTAGCACTATTAGTTGAAGACACTGTTCTTTCTTCACTGAGTGGTCTTAGAACCCTTGCCAAAAATCAGTTGACTGTAGTGTATTGACGTAATTTATTTCTGGACTTTCCATTCTACTCTATTGGCTTATGTATTTCATACCAGCACAACACTGTTTTGATTGAAGTAGCTTTGCAGTAAATTTTGAAATTGGAAAATGTGAGTCCTTCACCTTTATTCTTGTTCGAGATTGTTTTGAATAGGCTTGAGTACCTTCAGTAACTTGCAAGCTCATATAAATTTTAGGGTCAGCTTTTCGGTTTCTATAAAAGGGTCACTGGAATTTGAATGCAAATTGTATTGAATCTATAGACTAATTTGGGAGTAATGCCATCTTAATAATGTTGAGTCTCCCATTTATTTAGATCTTAATTTTTTTCAGCAACGTTTTATACTTTTCAGTGCCCAAGTCTTGCACTTTCATGGTCAAATTTATTTATTCCTAAGTATTTTATTCTTTTTCATGTTATTATAAATGAAATTGTTTAAATTTCCTCTCAGATTTTTCTTAGACTTTTGTGTGTTGATCTTGCATCCTGCAACATTGCCAAACATTCTTTTTTTTCAGCAATGCAATTTTTACTTCCTGGACTGTAGGAAAGGTACTCTCACTAGCCATCTTGCCACAAGAGTACAATGAACAAAGGAAAACAGATAAATTTATCCCTTATGCAATTGGGGTCGTCCTTACTGCTGTGTCTGATCTCCATTGGCTGGAGCCAGACCTCATATCTAAACTAAAACCCAATTTGCTAATAACTTAAAACTTCTAAACAGGTAAAAACAATGGAGAGCTGGAACAGCACAGATACCTTGGTTAAAGTACAAGGACATAGAATATACTATGCACTTGTAAGCATGAACATTGCCAAATTTTTAAAATCAGCTGAGTCATTCTGTGGATTCTTTGGGATTTTTAATATATAGGACCACATTTTCTGGAAATGTAGTTTTACTTCTTCCTGTTTGTGATTCATTTTCTTTCTTTGTCTTGCATAATTGCTGTGGCTAGGACTTAATAGTACAATGTTGAATAGCACTGGGGAAAACAGGCCTTTTCATGATATTAGGGGAAAAGCTTTCAATGTTTTGCTATTATGTTGTTAGCTCTGGGTTTTTATGAATGCCTTTATCAGGTTAAGAAAGTTTCCTTTTCTTCCTAGTTCGTGGAGTGTTTTCACCATGAAAGGGTGTTGGATTTTGTCAAATGCTTTGTCTTATCAGTTGAGATGATCCTGTTTTTTCCCCTGCATTCTACTAATACACTCTATTACATCGATTGATGTTTGTTTGTAGAACCATTCCTGTATTTCTTCGCTATATCTCACTTGGTCATGGTGTATGATCATTTTAATAAGCTGTTGGATTTGGCCTGCTAGTATTTTGAAGTTTTTGCATCTATATTCATAAGGAATTTTGGTCTATAGTTTCCTTGTGAGCTCTTTGTCTGGCTTTGGTGATAAGGTAATGCTGGCCTTATAGAATGGGTTACAAAGTGCTCCTTTCTCTTCCATTTTTTTGGGGAGAGTTCGAGAAGGATTAGTGTTAATTCTTCTCTATATGTTTGGTATAGTTTGCCAGTAAACCCATTTAGTGCCAGACTTTTCTTGCTGGGAGATTTTTGATTACTGGTTCAATCTTTTTACGTGTTATAGGTCTGTTTGGATTTTTTATTTCCTTTTGAGCCAGTTTTGGCAATTGGTGTGTTTCTAAGAACTTGTCCATTTCATCTAGGTCATCTAATTTGTTGGCAATAATGCTTGTTTTTATAATTTTGTTTATAGTTAAGTTGCCTAAAATACCATGCAATTCATCTAATATGTATAAAACTTGAAATATATTATATTGCATCTACTTTTCTAAAGCAAAATATCTAAAATTCGGTAAGAGATTTAAACAAATATTTTCCCTAAATACTAAGGAACCAAAATATTTGGATTGATTGGTACTGGTAAATTTTATTACTAAAGAGCATAGGCCCTCTTTTTTAAAATTAAAATAAATAATTCTTCACATAAAATGAAATCTTTCTTTTTCTACCAAGTGGCAGGAATAGTAAGAGTGAAAACTGCTGAGTGAGACTGCTGTGTATAAATCTGTGCTCTGCCACTTACTTGTAATATATAACCTTGGGGCTAACTTCTCTGTATCCCAATTTCCTTAGCTATAAAAAGGGAATAATAGAACTACCTCATAAGGTTGTTGTGAGGATTAAGTGCATTGATGCATACAAAAACCTTGATTCCTAGTTCACAATGAACAATGAATAATTATAAGCAAATATTATTTTCCATAAGGTCATTAATTGGGGTTAAAATAAAAAGCATCTTAGACATCTCAATGACTTGTATCTCACAGGATTTATCACAAAATGTTACTGCCCAGTGCATTTTTGCAAACAATAACAATTCACTGAGAGTAATAACATTCACATATGTAATTAGAATTTACAAATGTACAAAACTTGGTGTAACAAACACTTTAAACTTATTTATTTATTTATTTTTTTTGAGACGGAGTTTTGCTCTTGTCACCCAGGCTGGAGTGCAATGGCGCGATCTCGGCTCACCGCAACCTCCGCCTCCTGGGTTCAGGCAATTCTCCTGCCTCAGCCTCCTGAGTAGCTGGGATTACAGGCACGCGCCACCATGCCCAGCTAATTTTTTGTATTTTTAGTAGAGACGGGGTTTCACCATGTTGACCAGGTTGGTCTCGATCTCTCGACCTTGTGATCCACCCGCCTTGGCCTCCCAAAGTGCTGGGATTACAGGCTTGAGCCACCGCGCCCGGCCAAACTTATTTTTTAGACAATCAATAAGCCCATTCCCCCCCAAACTGTTTGATTACAAAGAATCACGATGGGTTAACTGTGGCAAAACATAAGAAATAAGGCAGGGGAGGCAGATACAGACTTGAAAACATAAGAATATCCAAATAATTTTTTCAATATCAAAAGACAAAATCAAGAGATCTTTTATAATATAAAACAAATTCATATAATTAAATACTAATTAGGTGAAAGAATATTATAGAGTATATAACATTTTTGCTACATAAATTTGCATATCTTAAATTTAATGCAAAACATCACGTTTCAACTTCAACTTTATATCATAACATGTAGTTCTTGGTGAGTCTAGATGTAATGGAATGAATAGTTAAATAGACTTCAAATATCCTATCAAGTTTTTATTTGGTTATTGTTGCTTTAAGTCTTTAATGCATTTATTTACTGGACTAAGCCAATTTTAGAAACAAAATCCACAACCAACATGCATATAATGCAGATTTTTCTGAAAAAACTAAATAGTGTTATCTTTAGTGTATCATTAAAATAGTGGTTGTGGTTAAACAAACAAGCAAACTACTGCCACTCATGTATGATTAACTTACAAAAAGTAACATTTTAGTAGTTTCATCTGGTGTGTGTTCTCTGTAAGAAAATAAATCTGGATGTAAGTAAGATGTACTTGACTGAATAAATGAAATCCCCAGTTAGCACTGGGTTACGTTCCAGAGCAGTGCATTTGTCCTCACATATTATATCAGGAATGTGTGTTCACAATCCACCAGCTGCAGGTTTTAACCTACTAAGAAATGAAAGGAATTAATCCTGGTCCATCCACTCCTTCCTCTCTCGTTTTACTATCTTCACTATGAGATCAGGCACTTTGTGCCCAGGATTGTGACAATGCACATTTACTAAAAATGCATCCATTGATATAATAATTGTACTAAATGAATAAAGGAAGACAGTGTCTTCATGTAGAAAACAGAGCACTAAATTATAATTTTACAGTCACAACACAAGCTCCAGCTCTTCCTAGGCACAGTGGAGCAACCTAAAAAAGAAACAGAGATATGTATTGGGTTTGTAGGTTAAAATGTCAGCACTACTAAGCCAGTTGTGAATTACTGAAATGGTCTGTACTTGTTGGCAAAGGCTTGCTGCCCTGGCCCCTGCTGTATCAGAGCTGTTTCTGGCCTGGTCCCCTTCCCAAGAACCACTCTCCATGGCAAAGTTTCATAGACTAAGTTGTTCTTGGTATATCATGATTGTGTAGCATTCACTCTTCTTTAAGGGTGATTTTTTTAAAAAGCTCAAGAATTAATCTACATGAGACACTCTATTTTAGCCAAAATGATGCATAGTATGGATATGAAGAAATGCTGAACACTTACAGTAACTCTGTGACTAATATGGAGAAAAGATCAAGTATTATCTAGAGAGGTCTTCTAATAGTCATGCTATCTCAGATAGTACACAAATACTCTGCCTGGGGATCTGCTTATTCTAGAAGAATAGTAACCTCACATTTTTTGACTACCTTTTATTTGCATGGCTAAAAAGTCTAAACCCATTCTACTACTTTTTAGCAGACTAAATAAATAATTAATGCTACCCATCTAACTCCCTAAGGAGTGGAAACAAACTCAGTGAATGAGCTCTGCTACAGTGAGATACAGGTAGGGGGAGGGTTGCTAGGGGAAGGGATATAATCTTAATTTATGGATAAAGAACAATTCTTAAATCTTTCACCTCTTTTTTAAACAACAGGAACTCTAGACACTGGGTAATTCATAGTGGAAATAAGAGTGTGGACAAAAATAGTTTTTGAAGAATTACTCTGAGCACAGTAATTCTATTCATTTGACCCAAGAGAGTTAAAATGTTACCATGGATGGGAGGTGAATAATGCAAAGTACTAAGAAAGTTTGCTTTGTACTTTTTTTTTTTGTTGTTTGAGAAGGAGTTTTGCTCTTCTTACCCAGGCTGGAGTGCAATGGCGCCATCTCGGCTCACTGCAACCTCCACCTCCTGGGTTCAGGAAATTATCCTGCCTCAGCCTCCTGAGTAGCTGGGATTATAGGCATGCACCACCATGCTCAGCTAATTTTTTTGTATTTTTAGTAGAGACAGGGTTTCACCATGTTGACCAGGATAGTCTCGATCTCTTGACCTTGTGATCCACCTGCCTCGGCCTCCTAAAGTGCTGGGATTACAGGCGTGAGCCACCACGCCCGGCTGCTTTGTACTTATAAATGTTAAGGTATGTACTAAAATATTTTTGTTAAATGCCAAAATGACTTCCTAATCAGTTTGACCCCTAGACCAATGAGTAAATTTTAAAAACAGGTCAGACTTCAGTTTTAAGAGAATTCCCAGTAGTCGTTCATCTGAGTCAGTTGTTTTGATCACTGTAAGTCTCTTGGAACAATCAAATAACCTATTTTAAAACCATATCTATTTATAGCATTATAGAACTGACCTCAAAAATCATTCAAATAAAAATGTCAGTTTGTAATTAGTAGCTTTTCTCACATCACCCAAGACATTTACTGTCTACATTGTGAATACCTGACACTGTCATGACAACCAGCTAGAAAGTGTAGCTTAGAGAATTTGTTAAATACAGTGCAATCACCTCTTGCTTTGAGGTAAGGCTGGTGATGAGGTGGGTGGTGGTTTAGAACTTTGTCATCTTGTTTTAGTGCCTATAGAAATGTACATCTGTCAGAACACTGAAAGGAAAACTTCAATTTTTTTTTTTTTTTGAGACAGATTCTTCCTCTGTCACCCAGGCTGGAGTGCAGTGGCCCCATCTCAGCTCACTGCAACCTCCGCTTTCTGGGTTCAAGAAATTCTCTTGCCTCAGCCTCCTGAGTAGCTGAGACTACTGGCCCACGCCATCATAACTGGCTAACTTTTGTATTTTAATAGAGACAGGGTTTCACCATACTGCCCAGGCTGGTCTCGAACTCCTGAGCCTGTGTGGGATTATAGGCATGTGCTGGGATTATAGGCATGAGCCACTATGCCTGGCTCAGGAAAACTTATTTTTCAGATACTTTGATAATGAGTTCACATTTTTTAGGTGCTTTAACATAGTAATACAGGTGGCTTGCAAGCAAAATAGCTATATGGACACAGATTATCAATTTTGATACAGGGTGATTTAGCGTAAAGTATTAAGTATAAATGATAACAAGTCTCAGATAACTGGCTGATAGGGCTTAAATCATATATATAACTGGACTTAGGGCTTAAATACATGTCAGGAAAAGAGATTCTTCTCTTTTTGGGCTCCTTGGATGCCATTCACAACTATTTTTGCCATAGTGGGAAGCTGATACTAGGTAATCATTGAATTTCTAATGAAATCTTGTAGCTCTCACTCTAGCTCTCAATCTTCTCTCTTCCTCCCCTCCACCAAGTGATCTCACTTAAGAAATAGCATCAAGCCCACACAATCCAAGTCCTTTTTTTCTATCCTTCTCTTCACTTAAAAATCCCCTGTACCTTTCTGCACTGAAATTCTCATCTTTTCCCAAGTCTTGGAGGGTACAATCTTCCTTTCAGTCTGAGGATGAGCAGTCTGCTTTTTTTTTTTTTTTGAGATGCTAGGCTGCAGTGCAATGGCATGATCTTGGCTTACTGCAATCTCCACCTCCCAAGTTCAAGCAATTCTCTTGCTTCAGGCTCCTGAGTAGCTGGGATTACAGATGCACACCACAACACCCAGCTAATTTTTATATTTTTAGTAGAGATGGGGTTTCACCATGTTAGCCAAACTTGTCTTGAACTCCTGACCTGAGGGTGATCTGCCTGCCTTAGCCTCCCAAAGTGCTGGGATTACAGGCATGAGCCACTGTGCCTGGCCCCCGTCTTTGCTCTTAATTCTGTTTCCTGCCCTTTTCTAAGAAAGATGCTCTTCAGTTTCACTTTCTTTCTTGTATCTGAAATCTCTCTCTATCCTCTTGTCATCTCTATTGTGGAAAAAAAAAATACTTGGCTTCAATTCTAATTCCACCATTTATTTGCTATGTGGCCTTGGGTCAGCTGTTTAACCTCTGTGACAGATTCCTTATCGTGTACACTGGGAAAATACCAGAACTCAACTTTAAATGGCTATTGAAGTTTAAATTCTTTAACATAAAGTGCTTACAACAGAGCCTGGTCTGTAAGATGAGCTCAATAAATACTAACTATCATCATCATTTAAAAACTGCATGCCTCTCCAGCTCCTACACTCTATTCTTCTGCTTTTTTTTTTTGAGATGGTGTCTCACTCTGTCACCCAGGCTGGAATGCAATGGTGTGATCCTGGCTCACTGCAACCTCTGCCTCCCAGGTTCAAGCGATTCTCGTACCTCAGCCTCCCAAGTAGCTGGGACTACAGGAGCACTAATTTTTGTATTTTTAGTAGAGACTGGGTTTTACTGTGTCGGTCAGGCCGATCTCCTAACTCCTGGCCTCAAGAGATCCTCCCACCTTGGCCTTCCAAAGTGCTGGGATTACAGGCATAAGCCACTGTGCATGGCCTCTTCTGTTTACTTTTTAAACTGTGTGCTGGCTTCTGCTTCTATCAGATTCTCTGAGGGCCCCACAACTTTACAAATGATAAATCTTCATTCTTTGTTACACTGTTGGAACTCCTACTCCTCCCTTTAGATGCTCTACTCCATTGTCTTCTGAGAACTTCTCTTACCATTCCTTTCCTGTGTTCTTCAGGGACCACACCTCCCAATTCAACCCAGTGAGTGTGTATAGAAAGAAAGATCAACAGGACTTGGCAGTAACTCTTGAATCCACCTACATTGAATGCTTCAAGCCTTGCAACTGAAGCAATCCTCTAAATATTTTTCCTTTTATCCATCTCTCACTTCCCCTGCCCCCTCCCAACCTACACGACCCCAACTGCGTCATTCTCTCCGTTGAAAGTTTCTGCTGGCTTCCTGTTACCAAACTCTTTAGCTTGGCCTTCACACATCCTCATTCTTTGAAAAAATTATTATTATATAATTAGAGATAGGGTCTTTCTCTGTCGTCCAGGCAGCCTGGAGGGCAGTGTTATGACCATGGCTTACTTCGGCCTCAACTCCTTGGCTCAAGCTATCTTCCCGCCTCAGCCTCCTGAGTAGATGGGACTACAGGTGCATGCCACCACACCTTGCTCATTTTTCAAATTTTTTTGTAGAGACAGCATCTCACTTTGTCACCAATGCTGGTCTGGATTCCTGGCCTCAAGTGATCCTCCTACCTTAGCCTCACAGATTGGGGTCATTCTGACCCCAATCTTCCCCTCCAATAAGCACTCTTTCTCCTCTCAAGCGTAGATCCTTAAAACCAGCCACACTTCAGTACGTTTTACAGAATTCTGCTTTGGTGACATTTCCTTCACATTTTCTCACAATTTCTTCTTTCCAATCTTTTTAAATTGGATCAATTCACTATGGCTTAGTTTAAATCCCACTTCTTTCTCACTAAAGCTTTCCCCATAACCACTTTCTCTCATTTCCTATGTCACTTACTGCCTGTACCATGGGACACGAAATGCCCACTGCCTTGTGTGGTGGGTTCTCCCCTTGCACATGTAGAGCTTACATACCTAAGACCAGGCGTCCCCAAACTACGGCCTGCGGGCCACATGCGGCCCCCTGAGGCCATTTATCTGGCCCCCCCGCTGCACTTCAGGAAGGGGCACCTCTTTCATTGGTGGTTAGTGAGAGGAGCACAGTATGTGGCGGCCCTCCAACAGTCTGAGGGACAGTGAACTGGCCCCCTGTGTAAAAAGTTTGGGGACACCTGCCTAAGACCTTAGGTTACATGATAGCGGGGCTTCTCAGAAGTTCTGCTTTCTTGACAATACTTACCATTGGTCCTTGTATACAAGAAAACCTTGCCTTAAACATTTATTGTCTTTCATGTACCAAGTACTGAATTGGGTGTTACAAGCACAAATTCCTGATTCTGTTCTTGGTGATGATAAAAGCAAAGATATCAAAAGATCATTCTTAGATGTGCTAGACCCTCCCAGAAATACACAAGGGTAAAATTCCTTCTGTCAGATCAATGTTGTCAGATCAGGTTTCTTACTTAATGTAATTTAGGGTTGCCATCTTTATTAGGTTATCAGGACTTTAATCTGCTCCCAAATATCAATGGCTTGAGTATTTAAAAATCACTGCTCATGCATGGACAAGTTGTTCAGAGTTTTCTGACTACTATCCCTGTTTTTATTTTCCAGTCTCCCCTCCCACTGTTACAGCCCTTCTGTAGTCCTATCGGCTTTAATCAGGTTAGAACACTTCATCATGCAAGTGGGTAGCAGATCATTAATAATTTCTCTGAGTATTAACTTACCTCTCCAAAGTAACTGTAGATTTTAATTATGTTATAAAATTAAACATTGTCTCTTTTTCTCATCTTTAATCATGAAGTGATTGTCTTATTTATGCCATATATTTTAGAATTGGACAAGATCAAGGGGATCTATTTTACCAAAAAAAAAAAAAGTTTCAATAAAAAGAGAGTCAGTGTGATAATGAACCATGAAATGGCGTACCTGGGTCCACTCATTTGTCTGGGGATCATAAGCCTCCACGGTATTAAGGTATGCCTGTCCATCATATCCCCCAACAGCATATAACTTATCGCCAAGTAAACAGACCCCCACTGCATCTCTGCTGATGCTCATTGATGCTACTGCAGTCCACATGTCTGTTTTGGGATCATATCTGAAAGAAAATTTTAGAACCAGAGCTGACATTATTCTTAAAATATTTTATGTAAAAACAGTTTTGTTCTTCATGTCTCTCTTCTGACTTATTATCTACTATGTAAATCAAATACATTTGAACATATTTTAGAGAAGAATACCAATATTTTTCTGAAAACTTTAACTTACAGTATTATATTAATAGATGCACTTAACAGATGTGTAACACTTAAAAGGAGCTAGTATCAATACTGAAAGCTGCTTTCAGACCTTCGATTACCTACTGAAATGTGGGGAAATCAATGCATTAAGCTCTCTGTAAGATGACTTACAGCTTCAATCATTGTAGCTGTCCATTTTTGGGCTTTCTTTTCCTTTCATGAGATGTCTTAACTAGATTGCCCAAAGTTGTACAGCTAAGAGCAGATACATCATGCTAAGATGACTGATATTGCTCCCAATATTTGTTGTATCAATGAACAGCTTTCCACTGAGTGTAGTAAGACACTCAGTCCATAATTAATGGGGCAAAGTATATAAACACTTCCACATTCCTTTCCTGGGCAACAAGAAACGAACATAGGTCTGAACTGTTTTCCCCTCAATATAAGTGAAATGCAGTTGTAACTTTCCTGCTTTCTTAAACAACACCAACCAAGTCTGCTTATTATTATACAGAAAGCACTTGTTATGGTTTGGATGTGGTTCATCCTACCAAAACTCATGCTGAAATTTAATTGCCAGTGTAATAGTGTAGAGAGGTGGGGCCTGTAAGAGATGATTAGGTTGATAAGATGGATTAATGTTTTTCTCCTTGGTTAGTTCTTGTGTGAATGGATTAGTTCCTGTGAGAGCAGGATGTGTAAGTGAAGCTGCTTTGCATGTTTGAATGCTAACTTTCCCTTCCACTTCTCCAGCATGTTATCACACAGCACAGGGCCCCCACCAGAAGCTGCCAGATGCAGCCACCCAATCTTGGACTTCCCAGCTTGGAGAACTGTGGGCTAAAGAAACATCTTTTCTTTATAAATTACTCAGTCCTGGGTATTCTGTTATAGCAATGGGAAATAGACTAAGATGGTGCTCATTAACAAACTTTGACTTTACTTTTTATCTTCTTATGGTCACTTGATCACATCCAACACACACGTACGCATGCACGCACACTCTCTCTCTCACTCTATCACACATGGGCACACTTTAACTTCCTATTTTTCTTTATGATCCAAAGCCCTTAACAATGCCTTAAGGGGTCTACATAGTCTGCACCCCCCCATTCCACCTCCTTTCCTGCCACTCTCTCCCCATCACTGTTTGCTCTCCAGCCATAACAGCTGTCTTTCAGTTTCCTGTATGAACAATATTTCTTTCTGCTTTTAAGTGTTCAGACAAACTCCTATTGATTGTACCTCCTAAATCCATTCAACTCTCTCTATTCCTTGCACTAGACTAAACATAGTAACTGGGAACCTGACCTAACATCCAAATCTTCCACTGCTATTTGGCTCTCTACTTGGTGCCATACTTCAGTTTCGTGAGGCTGGTTTGGAGGACTTAAGTTTGTAAGCCTTATTACTAGCTTTTTATTTTATTATATCAAAAGGCACTATCCTTTTCTCTTTTTACTTAGCCTACAGCCCTTAAGTCATTCTGCGTAAAATTCATCAAGCTTCTCCTCTTATTAGGTCCAGTATCCCATAGAAAATAAAACTGCCTTGCCTGTAGTGCATGCTCAATAAAAACTTATTTTTCTGGAAGTATTAGTTCTTGTGAGAGCAGGTTGTTATAAAGTGAAGTTGCTTTGCATTTGTGAATGCTGACTTTCCCTTCCAATTCTCCAGCATGTTCTCCATATATACATAAGTACCAGAGACTTATATATGTATTTTTTGTTCCTAGTTTTCCTTCACAGGAAATTACCTCTCCACACAGTCTGAGAGTCTGGAAGTCAAGTTGGATGCCGGAGCATCATGCCCCCCTATAGCATACAGCAGTCCATTCCAGGTCGTCACTCCTACGCCACCTCTCCTTTTTGACATCTGTGCACACAGTGTCCACTTATTAGTATGAGGATCAAAACATTCTACTGATTTCAGACAAGAACTTCCATCACGACCACCAACTGCGTAAAGTCTGTAAAAAGAATAAATGAAATGATAAATAAGATTTTGCTATTACGCTTAGAACAAAGAGGCTATTCTTACATTATTAAACACTGTTAATGTGTGTGCTATTAAAGAAGATATGCTATGTGTTTACTGACATGTTTGTATCATATATCACTGTATATATACGAAAAGGAAAACAAACTGCACGTGAAGGCAATGACAACCATTTCACCACCACCATCTCTTTGACAAGTCATCATTGATTGTAATATGCACTGCAATTCTAGAGATGTTAAAATTTGTGTCTTAGAATAGACAAAATATGGTGTTTAAATAAACCATGTTTTTTTTTGTTGTTGTTGTTTTTTGAGACGGAGCACTGTCACCCAGGCTGTAGCGTAGTGGCGCGATCTCAGCTCACTGCAATCTCCGCCTCCTAGGTTTAAGCAATTCTCCTGTCTCTCTACAGGCATGCGCCACCATGCCCAGCTAATTTTTTTCATTTTTTGTAGAGATGGGGTTTCACCATGTTGGCCAGGATGGTCTTGATCTCCTGACCTCGTGATCCACCTGCCTCGGCCTCCCAAAGTGCTGGGATTATAGGCATGCGCCACCATGCCCAGCTAATTTTTTTCATTTTTTGTAGAGATGGGGTTTCACCATGTTGGCCAGGATGGTCTTGATCTCCTGACCTCGTGATCCACCTGCCTCGGCCTCCCAAAGTGCTGGGATTATAGGCATAAGCCACCGTGCCCAACCCACTTTTCTTAAATAGTTAAGGCTGTGTTATCAACGAAAGAAATGAATCTTCTCTGAGCATGTACCATAGGCTAGAGACTTTACATGTACTAATTTAATCATCACAGTGATATTATGAGAAACTGTTTGAATCCCTGTTTCATAGGTAAAGAAGCAAGGGTTCATGGAGAGTAAGAGACTTGCACAGAGTCACCCAGTAAGAAGCAGAATCAGGACACAGAGTTTTAATAATGAACAGCTGGACAGTCAACACAGTCAGGTAGAATATACTTGTAATATTGAAATAGGAGAATAAAAGTACAGCTTGACACAATGGCATAAAAAGTAACGTTTGTTACATGTGAATAATGATCCTTCATTAATTTAAATTACTGCAGAAAAGGTATAGATTATCATGTGAATGACCTAAATGTTACCTAGCAGATCAATTTAAATTTATTATCAATCAATACGCTGCACTAATTTGAAATAGTCTATTACTCTGAACCTAAAACATTGTAAAATATTTTAAATATTTGAATACAGTATTCCTTGTAAAGCAAAATTCCTTTTGTATTTACTATTTATTTGGGAAGCTCTCTATAAATATTTTTCTACTAGTTTTTTAAAAGAGTAAATTTACTTTGTTGCTCATTGAAAAGATGATACATTTTGAATTTACAGATGCCTTAGTTAATATTTAACTATTTTGATCATTTCTCAAGAAACAATATTTTAACTATCCCAAATTTCTGCCCTTTAAAACTCCAGGTATTTATATTTGAGTAAATCCACATACTTAAACACAGATTTCATAATTAAGGTATGCCATTATGTTACTCAAACTTTTTAAAATAATAGATGACCATATCTTAAACAGCAACTTATGGTTGTAGCAATATCTCGTTCTAAACTTAAACTATATTACTAGTATGAGAATGGAAATTTATTTGAAACTTATCTATTAAAATTTATCTTAAGGCTTATCTGTTAAAAACTTTTACCTATTACTTGTTTACGTTCTAGTTCTTAGTATTATTCTTATCTCCAGCTAACACTTGGTAGAAGAGTTATCTAAATATGGATCACAAAACATGAGAAGGCTTCAACAATTAGGGAGTATCAGTAATTTAAAATAATTTTCACATGCATATGTGTGTGCACATGTGTGCACATCCACAGACACCCACACACAACAGGCTTTAAAGCATCTTACCCTCTTGAACAGTGGATTCTTGGGTCTTTACTGTGAAGAATGGTATAATACAATGATTAAGAGCATGAAGTCTGAAACCAGACTCTCTGGGTTTGAATTCTGGTTCTACCACTTACTAGTTGTGACTATGGACAAGTTATTTAACCTCCATCTGAATTTAATCATCTATAAACCCTACTTCATAGGATTATTGATAATTAAAGTACTTTGAACACTGCCTAGTACATGATAATCATGGTATAAACATTTACAGAGGAAAATTAATTCTGTCTCTGTGTTCTTCTAGAAAATAGCACTTATAGGAGATTGTAAGTGTACAAATAATTTTTATATTCAGCTAATATTAAGGGTTAAAATCAATTGGTAACACTTCCTAAAGAATCATTATCTCAAGTAATGATTTTTTTAAGCTGTGTTCTAAGAATAAGATTCGGTGAAGAAATTGAGGGAGTCTAAAAAATGGTTCATTTGAATTTCAAATTTTAAAAATTATTTTTAATTTTCAAATATCACCTGGCTCAATTAAATGCCATGTAAGACTCAGAACTCATGTCTCTTCCCCATGATAGAGTCTATTACAATAAAAAGAGAAATATTATGTCAACCTGTGAAAGTATTGTACTACCTATATATATTTAATAATAAGATTTAGGTCTTGCCTGACTTTTAAAATTAGGATCAAAAATGCAAGTAGGCTGGGCATGGTTGTTCGCACCTGTAATCCCAGCACACTGGGAGGCCAAGATGGGAGAATTACTGGGGACCAGGTGTTCAAGACCAACCTGGGCAGCATAGTGAGATCCTATCTCTCTAAAAAAATTTTTTTTTTAATTACCCAGGCATGGTGGTGCATGCCTGTAGTCCCAGCTACTCTGGTGGCTGAGGTGTGAGGATAGCTTGAGACTGGGAGGGAGGTTGAGGCTTCAGTGAGCCATGACTGTGTCACCACTGTACTCCAGCCTGGGCAACAGAGCTAGACCTTGTCTCCAAAGTAAAAGGAATCCAAGTAGTTGGCAGATATTGCTTGAGATTCAACTTAGAAAAAAAAATTACTACTACTTTCAAACTATTTGGGCAATTTAACTGAAGAATTTTCCTGAAATTCCAATTAAATCACCCTAGCAGTTAAAATAACTGTTACCATTTCAGCCTCTTCTCTGTGAATCAAGATTTTCTTCATATTGGACAATCAAGACAACACACAGAAATAAGCCGAATGTTCTTTAAAATGTATTCTGTTCTTCAGCACTTACTCTTCCTCACAGATTTTTATAATAAGTAAATATGATAATCTTGAACTTGTAATACATTTTAAATAAGTTTAAAATAAACTTGAACTTCCATTTGCCTTTTAAATATTGCGGTATTTTTAAGATTTCATTTGAAAGAGATTTAACTACTAAAAATATTTGCCAGCCAGTGGCTTAAATGTAGCCTGAGCAATTGGAAATCTAAATAAGGCTTCTTTCTGTCAAAAATGGTAGGAAGAAAAGTTTTAACACTTTAAAAATTTTAAGATTTGGGAGGCCAAGGTAGGCTGATCACTTGAGGTCAGGAGTTCGAGACCAGCCTGGCTGACATGGCAAAACTCCATCTCTACTAAGAATACAAAAATCAGCTGGGAGTAATGGTGGGCGCCTATAATCCCAGCTACTAGGGAGGCTGACACGGGAGAACTGCTTGAACCCAGGAGGTGGAGGCTGCAGTGAGCCGAGATTGCCCACTGCCCTCTAGTCTCGGAGATAGAGTGAGACTCTGTCTTAACAAAAAAAGAGAAAGAAATTTTAAATAAGTTAAAATAGGCCGGGCACAGTGGCTCACGCCTGTAATCCCAGCACTCTGGGAGATCTGAGGTGGGCAGATCACCTGAAGTCTGGAGTTCGACACCGGCCTGGCCAATGTCGTGAAACCCCATCTCTTCCAGAAATTAGTTCGGCATGGTGGCACATACCTATAGTCTCAGCTACTTGAAAGGCTGAACAGGAGAGTTGCTTGAACCTAGGAGGTGGAGGAGGCTGCAGTGAGCCGAGATTGTGCCATTGCACTCTAGCCTGGGTGACAGAGCCAGACTCTGTCTCAAAATAAATAAATGAATAAATAATAAATTAAAATAACAAAACCCACAAAGATCAAGTCTCTTATTTTACAGAATAAAAAAATTGAGGCTAAGAGAAATGATTTGTTCTAAATCACAAAGCAATCGTAAGAGAGGGTTTATTATTGGTTTTCTTTCATCCAACTGCATACTTTCTACTTACTCCAGATTCTTTAGATGTACTATACTTTCAAAATCAAATTTCTTTTTTTTTTTGAGATGGAGCCTGGGCTCCAGCCCGGGCTCTTGTTGCCCAGGCTGGAGTGCCATGGCATTAGCTTACGGCAACCTCTCCCTCCTGGGTTCAAGCGATTCTTCTGCCTCAGCCTCCTGAGTAGCTGGGATTACAGGCATGCACCACCATGCCCAGTTAATTTTGTATTACAGGGTTTCTCTATGTTGGTTGGACTGGTCTTGAACTCCATCCTTAGGTGATCCACCCGCCTAAGCCTCCCAAAGTGCTGGGATTACAGGTGTGAGCCACCGCACCCTGCTTCAAAATCAAATTTCTTAATAGTAGATTAGAGATCCTTAGCTTCTGATATGATTAATTAGGTTGTCTCTGAATTATATTCAATTATACTTCAGGTGGGTTAAGGACTGAAATATTTCTCATTACAGCGTAAGAAAAGGTAAGAAGGTAAGATATTTCTATGCTTAGAAGTCTAAGCTACTGCAGGTCTGGAAATCAGGTTTAGAGAAGGCAGGGTTTTTTTGTCTTCTATTAGAAATAAGGGCTAAGAAATATGCTGCTGAACAAAAATTAACACAATGAATCAATCCCAAAGGTTTAAGCTAAAGGGTCAAAACCAAGAAGATACTGTTTCGTTTTCTTTTTTTCTCATTTACTAGATTCTTTAATGGGGGTGACTCTTATCAAAGAGTTTAGAAAGATACGTAATGATGAATTTTGAAGTGATTTTTTAGCTAAAATAAAGGAGGGGAGATATCAAATACATCTAAAAAGTGATTTCCATCTATCTTATCACATGTAATAGTGCTAAAAAAAGTATCAAAAAGTGGAACATAACTGATAGGCCCTGAAGAAACAGGATCGATCTTAGGTCCTAAAATAGAAAAAAATTTCACTTTTTAAAAATGTTTCTTGTAATCAATAACAATTCTATAAATAATTTTAATACATAACTTTAATTCTATTTTAACCTTGATTCATTTTTTTTTTCTGGAAACAATGATAAAGCATTCTAAATGAGCAAAAGATACCCAACAAATAACTTTTCTTTAACAACCACAGACGGCTTCGTTTTAAGGAAGAAGAAAGGACTAAAAAAAAGATATCTATTTACTCTCTGAGTAACTGAGAGCTATTAGTGACATCTCTACCTATATTTGTTTATTCAGAGCAGACAAGAGGCAAGAGAGAACCTCTTTATAAATCCATTCCAGTTTTCACCAGTTTTCCAAGATAAGAAAGAAAAGAGGTAAAAGTAAAGAGAAATCAGTAGAAAAGATGGAATGAATTTTTAGAGAAACAGACTATACTACTTTTAAAATACCATATATACTTTTAAACATAATATATAATATACTTTTAAAGTATATTAAAAAATATTTTAAAGCTATACCAGATTTTTACTGTACAACTTATTAAAATTAAATAATATACAATGTAAAATGTATTCACTTAACTAGAAATGTACAGTATCTACACATTAAAATGAAAGCCTAACTTAACACTGAACTATTTATATTTACAACTATTATAGAAAGAGGCATTCATTGTCTTAAAAATTTCTTCAAATCACTAAAAGTATTCATGTATATCTTTAAATTAGCAATGATACAGCTTAATAAATGTAAGGTATTCCATTTTAAATGGAACTTTAAATACTTCCTTACTTTCCACTTAGTACTGCCACACCTACTGTACTCCTAGGGGTAGACATAGTGGCAACAAAATTCCACTGGCGAGCCTGAGGGTCCCATCTTTCCACCGTGTTCAGATAGCTCCAGCCATCATGTCCTCCTACGGCATACATGGGACCTTCCAGTACAGCCACACCTATAAGGAGACACAACGACTTCATATTGGCTGCTGTCTTAAAAATCATATTTTAATTGAAGTATAAGTACAATAAGCTTTAAACATACAAATTGAACTGAGTAAACATGTATGATGTACACATGTGTCCTCCTCACTGTTCTGAGCAGGTGGGTGGGGTTGAAATAGCACTGTAGTTCTGGTATTAAAAAGTTCTAGAGACTAGCCGGGTGAAGAGGCTCACATCACATCTGTAATCTCAGTGCTTTGGGAGTCTGAGGAGCAAGGATCACTTGAGGTCAGGAGTTCGAGACCAGCCTGGCCAACATGGTGAAACCCTGTCTCTACTAAAAAAACAAACTAGCTGGGCATCATAGCAGGTGCCTGTAATCCCAGCTATTCGGGAGGCTGAAGCAGGAGGACTGCTTGAGCCCTCGAGGTGGAGGTTGCAGTGAGCCAAGATCATGCCACTGCACTCCAAACTGGGCAACAAAGTGAGACACTGTCTCAAAAAAAAGTTCCAGTGGCTGCGCATGGTGGTTCCAGCCTATAATACCAGAGCTCTGAGAGGCCAAGATGGAAGGACCTCTTGTGAAATCAGCTGGGCAACACAGCAAGATTGGCATCTCTACAAAGTTTTTTTTTTTAGTTAACCAGACATGGTGGCATCAACTGTAGTTCTAGCTAAGGCGAGAGGATCCCCTGAACTCAGAGTTTCAGGTTGCATTGAGCTATAATCATTCCTCCAGCCTGGATGACAGAGTAAGACCCTGTCTCTTTTAAAAAATTAAGTTTTAGAGGAAATATTTTTAGGTACAATTATTTTAAAACTGCACCAGATGCATACATTGCTACTAATTAAAACCATTTTTCAATAATTTGGATTTAAGATATATTTGGAAAAGTATTTTTATACCTTCCCCCCATTAATTAAAATTCATGAGATTTTACTGTAGTTAGATTTGATACCATAATCTATTGATATAACTCATCAGCAGGGAACTGAGCTAGATTCATTTGTCAATTTATTCAACAAATAAAGTACTAGACACTGAATAGAATGTAAGAGTTAAGGGCTGTGCCCTCATAAATCTTATAAGCAGGAAACAGACATAAAATATATTTCAGGTAATAAGTGCTGATTTAAAAAGTGGTGCAGAGTAAAAAGACAGAGAGTCAGGGGAGACCTTTCTGATAAGGTAACTTTTTTTTTTCTTTTCAGATGGAGTCTCACTCTGTCGCCCAGGCTGGAGTGCAGTGGTGCGACCTCGGCTCACTGCAACCTCTGCCTCCCAGGTTCAAGTGATTCTCCTGCCTCAGCCTACCGAGTAGCTGGGAATACAGGTGCGTGCCACCATGCCCAGCTAATTTTGGTATTTTTAGTAAAGATGGGGTTTCACCATCTTGGCCCGGATGGTCTCAATCTCCTGAGCTCGTGAGCCACCCACCTTGGTCTCCCAAAGTGCTGGGATTACAGGCGTGAGCTGCCATGCCTGGCCTATTAGGTAACATTTAAGCAGGAATGTGAATGAAGTTGGGAAACCAGACTTGGAGATAACTAGGGGAAGAGAAGATGAGGTAGAGGAAATGGCACAGCATGTACAAAGGTTCTGAGGTATGCTCACTGTGTCTGAGGGACAGCAAGGTGGCCAGTCCGGCTAGGCAGGGTGAGTAAGGGGGAAAGTGTAAGAGGTAAGGGAGAGTGTGGAGCCAGATCATGAAGGGCAGTCAGAGACTGCAGAAAAGGATTCTGATCTTATCTCTTATAAGGACTTTGGATCTCATTCTGATTGAGATGGAGAATGGTCTCCATTATGGCTTTGAGGTAGAGGGATTTAAGGAGAGGTGCAACATGATCATGGCCAGGTGAGATAAAATATGTGTAACTTGGGGGCCAAAAGAACCCGTGTATTACGGATATATTTTAATTTGTGAAATCACAGCCAGATAAGAAAAATACTTATCATTCATGCATGACCCAAATCAACATACTATTTCACTCATTTGTTACATATTGTGCCCTACCAGTACTAGCTTTTGGAGATTTGTGTGTGTGTGTGTATACACATATAAACACACATATATGTGTACATAGTATGTATACATATGTTACTTATATGTATATATGTGCATATATACATTCTGTGTATATATCTATAAACCAAAATAAATACATATTAAAATATACATATATAATATATACACATACTGCATACATGTTTATGATATATATGTATCTCTAACTTTACATGTATACATATATATGTAATATGTAATATGTCAAAGAGCTGGCAGAAAACTTAAGGGGTTTACCTAATTCAACACATTAAAAAATGGCTTTGAAAAGAAATTTTAAGCTGGGTGTGGTGGCTCACAATTTTAATTTTAGCACTTTTTGACAGGCTGAGGCCGGCAGATTTCTTGAGCCCAGGAGTTCGAGACTAGTCTGGGCAGCATGGTGAAACCCTGTCTCCACTAAAAATACAAAAATTAGCCAGCTGTGATGGCCTGTGCTTGTAGTCCCAACTACTAGAGAGGCTGAGGTGGGAGGATTGCTTAAGCCCAGGAGGTAGAGGTTGCAGTGAACCAAGAACGTGCTACTGCACTCCAGACTAGGTGACAAAGCAAGAACCTGTCCCTGCCCCCACCAACAAAAAAATTTAGCAGAAATCCTTTTCTGAATTAAATTTTCATATAATTACCACATAAAAAGCGATAAAAGGAATGTTTCTTAAATAAAAATTTGTTTTAGACTGGGCACAGTAGCTCACACCTATAATCCCAGCACTTTGGGAGGCCGAGGTGGGTGGATCACGAGGTCAAGAGATCGAGACCATCCTGGCCAACATGGTGAAACTCCATCTCTACTAAAAATTAGCTGGGCATGATGGCATGTGCCTGTAGTGCCAGCTATTCGGAAGGCAGAGGTTGCAGTAAGCTGAGATTGTGCCACTGTACTCCAGCCTGGTGACAGAACAAGACTCTGTCTCAAAAAAAAAAAAAAAAAGTTTATTTTATAAGCTCAAATTTGTAACAGTTATTTAATTGTAAGGTAATTTAGTAAGAACATTGCTGTTTTGAATGACACAAAAATTTTAAATTAGGGCTTAAAGAAGACAGTTTTGAGCTATGTGATCATTTTCCTTTCAACTTGCTACAGTTCAATAGTCTTTTGTATGGCACCTGGAACTAATGACAGTATTCAATGCACAATGTCACTTGCACGAAACAGCTGGACCATGAGCAACCCTATTCTATGCACTATATTCATAAGAATTTAGCCTGTGTTAGAATTACATTTTCTTCCCCATAGTAGGGGAGGGGTAAGCACGAAGTTGAATTACTCTACTTACCCTGGATTTTATGGTCAACCCAAATTTCTTTTTTTTTTTTTTTTGAGACAGAGTTTTGCTCTCGTTACCCAGGCTGGAGTGCCATGGCGCGATCTCGGCTCACCGCAACCTCCGCCTCCTGGGTTCAGGCAATTCTCCTGCCTCAGCCTCCTGAGTAGCTAGGATTACAGGCACACACCACCATGCCCAGCTAATTTTTTTGTATTTTTAGTAGAGACGGGGTTTCACTATGTTGATCAGGATGGTCTCGATCTCTTGACCTCGTGATCCACCTGCCTCAGCCTCCCAAAGTGCTGGGATTACAGGCTTGAGCCACCGCGCCCGGCTCCAACCCAAATTTCTAAGTCTCATTCATGCTTAACTTATATTTTCCCAGTCTGTGCCTATATAATAGTTGATTTTATGGACTCAAGAGTAATGTTTTACAGTTTACTTTGTTAAATTTCATATAGTTAATTTTAAGCTCTTTCTCTCAATGTCTTTGCCTTTAACCTTCTGGTTTTATTTCCTTATCAAACTTCACACTTAAGATGATCTTTCATTGAGAACTAACTACAACTAGTGGAAACCCATGCCTCTTTGATCTTTTACTGTACCCACCATCATACCCATTTTTTTTTTTTAGTATTTAAAATATAATTTTTAATTTTTATTTAGAACATGAATTTGCTTTCGGATGCTCGCTCTGCCAGAATGTACCGAGATGAATTAGACGCACTTTGAGAGAAAGCAGTCAAGAGTTGATAAGCTTAAAAGTGCAGTCAGCAGATATAAAGAGAGACTACATGATATTGAATTTTGTAAGACAAGAGTTGAGGCACCATACCCATTTCAATCTTCATCCCTAGGGAGTTTTTATTACTGTCTATTGTTATTTGGGGGAAGCTTCTACTCTGGTGATCAGTATTTACAAATTGAGTATTGTACAAACTATATTATCTAAACTCAACTATACCTTCACTGCTATTGATCCATCTTTTGTGTGTGTGTGAGAGAAAGACAGATCTATTGCCCAGGCTGGAGTGCAGTGGCACGATCACAGCTCACTGAAGCCTTGACCTTCCAGGTTCAAATGATTCTCCCTCCTCAGCCTTCTGAATATCTGGGACTACAGGCCCAAGCCACCTACGTTTTTAATTAAAAAAATAAAAATTCCCAGTCAATTTTTAAATTTTTTGTAGAGCCTGTTTCTTTCTATGTTGCCCAGGATGAGCCTCAACTCCTAGACTCAAGCAATCCTCCTGCACTGGCCTCCCAAATTGCTGGGATTAAAGGTGTGAGCCATTGCATCCGGCCTCATCTTTTATGACAGCCTATCAAATTCTTTATTGCAACCTTTGAAACCTTTTCCAAACTGTAGTATGTTGACAACATGGCCACAAATTCTTCTTTCCCTGAGTTCACGCCTTTTTGCAATGTGACTCTGTTGTTTTGCCCATCAAGTGGAAAAGTCTATTTCTCCATTCTTTGAATTGATGCTTGCCCATGTGACTTGTTTGGGCGATGGGACATTAGCAAACATAATGTAAGTAAAAGCTTGAAAAGCATTTGGGCATTAGGGCTTCCTTCTCTTGCTGCTTTGAAATCCTGTGACTACCACCATGTGAAGCAAGCCTGAGCCAGTCTGCTGAATGATTAGGGCATGTGGCCTGGTTGCCTCTGTTATCGATTCTGACAACCTGCCTACTACTAGACATCCTAGATCAGCCAGCCAGCTTGACAGTCCAGCAGAGATTTATGAAAACTCAGCAGAGATCATCCAAGGCAGCTCAGACCAGAAGAACCACCCAGCTAACCCACAGATCAATGAGCTAAAAAAAAAAAATTGTTATTTTAAGCCTCGAAATTTAAAAATGGTTTCTTATGCAGCAAAAGCTAGGTGATACATACACATCTGAAGCCCTAACTTTATTCCTACTTCCTTCACTCTCATCAAACTATTTCACTGAGAAGAGAGACATCCCTAAATTCTCTTTCATGCATCGTAGAATGAGCTGTCAGTTCACTGAAGGTAACGATAGCATCTTCTTCATCTTTGTATATCCCAGAACAAAGAGCATGGCACATGCACGTGCTAATCAACTGTCTTCCCAGTGAATTATTGAATAAAAGAATAAAAAGTCTCTATCATTACACTGTCTGTGCCACCTAAGTTTTTCTGGGTTTTTAAATTCATTTCTGCTTAAAAACTAGGGGATACAGATGAAAAACAATAATGCTAAAGATTTTTAAATAAGAATTTCGATTAGGTTAAATAACACTAATTGTGAACACAGACCACATATGTAAAAAGATGGCCTTTCAGACCATGATGCTACATTAAAATCCTTAGATATCTATGTTTTCGCCTGCAGTAGTTGCTGCCACATGTATATAACTGCTTGTGTTTTGAAGATAATGGAGTATGTGAGGCATGCTTGTAGCCTGCTGCTGACTCGGCGGCTGCCACACTGGTCTTTTGCCTGTTACAGAATGCTGTGGGAGTCCGCTATGTGATATTTTGAGTGAACCTGCATAGCTATACTTACCAAGGCCATGTCTATGTGTGGACATCGGTGGCATCACACTCCAAGTTTTTGTTTTGGGGTTGTAGCACTCTACAGTATTCAAAGTCTTCAGTCCATCTCTTCCTCCAACCACATACAGTTTGTCATCTAGCACTGCAACACCGAACTGTAGCCTCCTCCCATTCATATTTGCTACTGGAGTCCACATATTTGTACGGAGATCATACTTTTCAATGCTTGTTGCTCCTTCATAGTCATATATAGAAGTTATATAAATAAAAATTACACTATGATTTATAATTTTATGAAATTACATATATAAAAATTTTATTAGCATTGAAAATAATTTGATTATATTTCATGAAGGTCCTGCATGATCTAGTCTCTGCCTACATCTGTGACCTCATCTCCTACTATTCTCCAGGGCATGCACCAGGCCCCAGTAAGAAAAGGTCAAATAGACAAGGATTACCTGTCAAAGGAGGGTGAGAACCAACACCCACAAGTGGGAAAAAAAGCAGAGGAGTTAAGTGTCATGGAAGCCAAAGGAAAAAAGTTCTTAGCAGTAGGTCTGCTAACAGTATCCTACTGAGAGGATCCAGTAAGATGAAGACTAAGAAGTATTATTGGATTTAGCTAATGACTTCAGGGGGAGGTTCCTTATTCAGTGGCTGAGATATGACTGGGAGGTAAGGAAACACAGACCGTGAGTGTAGAAGATTATTCTGAGAAGTCTGGCTATCAAAGGAGAGAGAGAGAAATTACTAGAACAGTTGAAGAAGGTTTTGTTTTGTTTTTAAAATTGGAAAACTCATAGTTTGACTAAATGTGAATGAAAAGGACATAGTTGAGAGGAAAGCAGGTAAAAATACAGGAGATGAAAGGGATCACAATGAACATAATGAACCACGAAGTTCCTAGGGAGGCAGGAAAGCACAGCACCTGGGGCATAGGCAGAGGGGCCAGCTTTCACAGGAGGGGAACATACTCTGTTGCAATAAGCAAGGACAGGGATAAGTACAGAAGAGGTACTTTGGGAACTATGAGGGTAGGGAGTTCAGGAAGTTGCTGTCTGAAGGCATCTATGTTTTTCTTTCTTTCTTTTTTTTTTTTTTTAAAGAATTGGAAGATTCTAGGACTCCTTTATTCTCTTATGAGTAAAACGAGTGGATTTTTTTTTTTTTTAAAAAGGCCCTCTAAAAAAACCCAACCTCCAATTGTGAAGAGTTCAACTACAACCCATTTCTCTCTTCTAAGCTTCTAATACAACATGTAAGCAGTGCTAGCTTTACAGAATTATAATCATGACTAACACTTATTCTGAAGTGTTTGTTATAATTTGGTCATCAGAGCACTAGTATTATTGATCATTTCCTAAAATTTAGAAATAGTTTTGTTATACATATAGAGTTTCTCATGTTACAGTTTTTATCATTTTTTATTTATCCTACAGAATGCTGAATTATTTGGGATAACAATTATTTGGGATATACATATATGTGTGTGTGTGTGTGTGTGTGTGTGTGTGTGTATGCATATTTATATATCTATATAAACATTTATATAGCTATAAATATATAAAACATACAGAAATATAAACATTTATATAGACAGAAATATATACATAAATATAAATGTAAATATTTTGTGTTTACATATTTATTTAATATATTTATAAATTATATATAAATATGTAGTTATATAATATATATTTATTATATATATTTATATTTTTTTGAGAAAGAGTGTTGCTCTTTCACCTAGGATGGAGTGCAGTGGTATGATCTTGGCTTACCGCAATCTCTGCCTCCCAAGTTCAAGCAATTCTTGTTTCTCAGCCTCCCAAGTAGCTGGGATTACAGGTATGCACCACCAATCACAACTAATAATTTGCATTTTTAGTAGAGACAGGGTTTTGCTATATTGGCCAGGCTGGTCTTGAACTCCTGGCCCCAAGTGATTCTCCTACCTTGGCCTCCCAAAGTGCTAGGATTACAGGCACAAGCCACTTTGCCTGGCCTTCACCTAAGTATTTTTCATAGCACCACATGGAGTCCCTTATACATACTATAGCTGTTCAAAAATATGTTTAAATAAATTTTCTTCATAGTTTTATCTATAGTGAGGTTTTTTACTTATATACTTACAATATCTGATGTAATAGTGTATTTCATTAATTATTCTAAATTTGATCTTAAAATATTCTTCCTTCCATCAAATAAATCAAATGAAATTAGAAAATTCCTTCCAAACAAATACAAAGCTAATCGTCTCTCTTTAAGAACACATTTAGGAAATACTTTTCTTTTGAATTTTAAGTTATTTCTTTTAGATCTAGTTTACTAAGCAGTATCATAGTTGTATGAATTGGTAACTAAAAGTTATTTTGCTAATTTCAAACATAAAAATATTAAAATGTAGTCTCAGGTATATATTTAAATCTGAATATCAAAAATTTTAAAAATCCTAATAATTGTAAAATCTATTTAAACACTTGGGATGTCCCTAATTTATACTGAAGAATTAACCTTTTATTAAAAAAAAGCAAAAATATATTCTAACATTTTCTTAGTGGCTGTTTGGAGCCATTATTAACTTATTTGTTCGGCCCTATACTAAACAGATATATGAAGGGACCAAAAGCCCAATGGTCAGACTACCATCTGACTAAGACAAACTGCTCTTCCTTATAAAGACATTGGAAATAAATTAGGACCAGCCAGGTAGCTTGAACAGGATAGGTCAGAAAATAAAGTTGGTCAAACAGAAGGGTCAGATTAGAGAAAGTCTTAAAAGCCAGAATGAGGCATTTGCATATTATATGATAAGAAATAAAGACTGCTGGAGTTTTTGAGCAGAATTAATCACATGTTCACTGAAGAGTTAATGGAGTAGAGTATCATCTCCAAAGCCAAAATGCCTGTTTGCATCTTGATCCTATCACTCACCAATTGTGTGATCTTTGGAAAGTTACTTCAGTTCTCCAAGTCCTAGTTTCCCTATCTATAAGAGAGAACTGTTATGAAGATGAAATGAAATAATATAGTCTAAGTGCTTAGTGTAATGCCTGCCACATATTAACAACATAATGAATGCCATTCCCTCTAAATTAACATGACCAAAATATGTAGGCTGACAGAAGGCTAACTGGAATTAGAAGGATGGCAGCAGAAATTTGTAAGAATTAGACATAAGACCCATTTGAAAAAAGACCTGACAGCTCTCAGAATTTAAGGTTTGAGAGAGAGAATGAGACTTGCTTACTTTTGGTGCCTGGTATCTAGTCCCCTTCCCATGCTTGGGGAATTTTCCATTGTATGTATGAGCCTTGAGGGGAAGCAGGAACCCATCTCCCAGAAAGCTGAAAAGATTGCCTTTCCATCTACCAAATTTGAGTTAAAAGCTGAGCATCAAATCGATATTTTATTCAAGTTGGAAAAATGAGAATAAAATCAAAGTGACGGTATTATAGATAAATATAGAGCTAACAGTTAAAGCCTTAAAAAGGAGAGAAAAAGACAGAGGGGGAAGAAGAGTGCTAGTAATGACCATAAAAGCTAGCACCAGTCCCAGGTACATAGATGATACTTAATAAGAATTTGCAGATTATCTGAACAAAAGAATGTTGAAATATCCCTAATCGATTATCTTGTTTATTTCTGTACCATGCAGTCATCAGGCCTATGTCTAAAACTTAAGCATCTACAAATAAATAGCATTATGTTATATGTTATTTGGGTTAGAAAGTGGTAGGCAGGAGGCTGCTATTGAATGGTCACGGAAGGCCTCCTTGGTAAGCTGACATTTGAGAGATTTGAGTGAATAATTTCTGCTAGGCCCTTCAATATCTGGGGCTAGAGTGTGCCAGTGAGAAGATCAGCTAAAGCAATATCCTGGATATGGATAAAATGGCCTGTTAGATTAATGAAAAGGCTGATGGGGTTGGAATAAAAGCATCAGTAAGGGAAGAAGTTTTAATAGAATGAGCTGACATCAGAGAGGTAGCCAGATGTCAGAGAGAGATTGTAGGAAATTGCAGACTGCAAGTACTAGGAATTCAAAGAAAGGGGAGATCAATGCATATTAAGGGCTAATACACAGAAAGCTTCTAGCATAATACTGGCACCCAGCAGGCACTGTGCAGTGTTTGTTGCTATTATTTTTAACTATTATTACTTTTTTGAGACAGAGCCTTGCTTTGTTGCCCAGGCTGGAGTGCAGTGGTACATACAATTTCAGTTCACTGCAACCTCTGCCTCCTGGGTTCAAGAGATTCTCCTGACTTAGCCTTCTGAGTAGCTGGCATTACAGGCACTTGCCACCATGACTGGCTAGTTTGTTTGTTTGTTTGTTTGTTTTTTTGGTATTTTTTTAGTAAAGACAGGGTTTCATCATGTTAGCCAGGTTGGTCTTGACCTCCCAACCTCAAGTGATCAGCCCGCCTTGGCCTCCCAAAGTGCTGGGATTACAGGCGTAATCACGGCCTATTTTTAATATTAATAATAACTGTTGTTAATGCGGTACAAAGAATTCTTAGATACCTTTGACCCAGATTTCCCAAATGTTTACTTTTTACTGTATTTACTATGTAGGTTTTTTTTTTTTTCTCCCTGAACTGTTTTAAGAGTAAGCTGTGGCCCGATGTGCTGGCTCACAGCTGTGATCTCAGCATTTTGGGAGGTTGAGGCAGACAGATCACTTGAGGTCAGGAGTTCGAGACCAGCCTGGCCAATATGGTGAAATCCTATCTCTACTAAAAATACAAAAATTAGTCAGGCATGTGTGGTGGCATATGCCTGTAGTCCCAGCTACAGGAGAATTGTTTGAACACAGGAGGTAGACATTGCAGTGAGCTGAGATCGCATCACTGCAGTCCAGCGTGGGTGACAGAACAAGACTTCATCTCAAAAAAAAAAAAAAAAAAACCCAGTAAGTTACAGAAATGATGCCATTATACCCCTAATACTCAGTGTATTCAAAATGACAAATTAGCTTCTTATAAGACCAAAATGTAATAATCAAAATCTGGAAATTAACTTTTTTTTTTTTTTCGAGATGGAGTCTTGCTCTCAAGACTGGAGGCTTTGCTCTCAAGACTTTGAGGCTGGAGTGCGTGCTGCAATCTCAGCTCACTGCAACCTCTGTTTTCTGGGCTCAAGTTATCCTCCCACCTCAGCCTCCTGAGTGTACTAGGACTACAGGCATCCACCACCATGCCAGGCTAATTTTTTTTTTTTGTATTTTTGGTAGAGATGGGGTTTCATCATATTGCCCAGGTTTTATCAAACTCCTGACCTTAAGTGATCTGCCCGCCCCGGCCTCCCAACATGCTAGGATTACAGGTGTGACCTACCGTACCCAGCCTGAAATTAACATTTATACAACACTATTATCTAATCTACAGACCTTACTTGAATTTTGTCATTTGTCTCAGTTATGTACTTTACAGCAAAAGAAAATCCAAGAGGATGCATTATAATAGCTGTCATGTCTCTTTAGTCTCTTATTATCTGGAACAATTTCTGACTTTTTTTTATACTTCATGACACTGACATTTTTGAATACTATAGACAGATAAGTTATTTTGTAGACTGACTGTCAACTTAGATTTGTTTCCTCAAGATTAGATTCAGGTTATACACTCTTGAACAGCATAGATGGGTGGCTAAGTTTGCCATGCATCCTCTCCTGCACAATGCTGCTGCTTAGTCTGATTTCTGTCAACATTATCTTTGATCATTTGGTTAAGTGCTGTGCACCAGGTTTTTCTACTGCAAATACACTATTTTACTCTTTGTAACTAGTAAACAAGTGGCTGAGAGACACTTTTAGACTAAGTATCCTGTTCTCAAACTTCCCACTAGTCTCAGCATCCACTGGTAATTCTTGGCTGAATTGGTTATTGGTGGTTACTAAATGGTAACTTTTGTAATCTCATCTTTCTTTCTATATTCATTCCTTGGCATTCTACTGTAAGGAAGAGCTTTCCTTTTTCCCTTGTTTATTTGTATCGATGTGGAACCATGGATACTTAATGACTTCATAGGATATAATCTTTTACTTTCATTTATTTTGATGCTCAAATTATCCCAGAGTTGGACAGTAGTAGCCCCTATAAGCTTTTTCCTGTGTCTTTTGACCTGTCTCCATAATTCTTTGAGCATTTCCTTACTTTCTGGTCTAGAGGATGTTACAGAATTATCTGGTACTTTTTCTGCCCCTGTCCTGCAACCAGCCATTTCTCCAATGAGTTCTTTGGCCATATATGTACTTATTAAAATATCTTTTTTTCTGTTCCTCCCTCCCCCAAATAAAAGATTATTTGATACCTTTTGTTGAATCCATTCCCCCAACTGCAAACAATGTACCAACAGTTGACTTCCTAGGTTTTGTCCGAGGACTTTGTAACATGGGTCTTCTCTCTGGTAATAAATGGTACTTCATTGCTTCCATAATGAGTTTCTGACATTCTATATCATCCCGGAAAAGTGCATTATTTTCCATGTCTGCCAGGAACTAGGAAAGAAGAGTGGGTATACATACTGAATGACTAAGAAATCAGTAGGGTTTACAGAAAAAAAATGACATCATTCTCAAATGGATTTTACATATTTTTTTAAAATTCAAGTATAGGCACATATTTTTAACTAAAATATGCAACATTTACAGGATTTACATTTTAAATTTCATTGAAAAACAAAACATGAGTAGCATAAATGGTATACTCTAAAATCTTAGTACTGTAGTGCTTATCTCTGGGTAGTAGGAATACTGGTGCTTCTTTTTTTTACTACTTTTCTATAATTTCCAGATTTTCCAAAATAAACAATTTTACTTTTAAAATCAGAAATAATTTTAATTGAAGAATAATTATAAGTGGGAGTTGACTAATTATACTGTGTTCACTTGACTTTTCTAAAGAATTCCACTAACAACTGCAAAAACAAGAGTTACAAATTTCTCAAGGGGCAAAGAACTAACAGTGACTGTTCTAAAAACATTAAAATCCCTTGTGTGTCATTGAATCCAATTTTATGTAAATGCACAAAAACAATTACAACTTGTCTTTTAAAATATGAAATTCTTTTAAAAAACAAAATGAAAATACGATCACATTGGCAAATAAAAAAAAAAAAACAAGTCTTTTCCTTTTGTGCTTGGTTCTCCATCGCCCCTCCCCATCCTGTAATTCTTCCCTGCCTTATAAACAACCTGGTGTGCAGCCTTTCTTATTTTCTTCATATTCATGCAATCCTCTGCTAACATAATTCTCATACATTTATATGTATAACATAAATATATGTAATAATTTTTAGTTTTCTCTTTTACTAATTGTCTTATTATATGCTTTGCTGCATCTTACCATCTTTGTTCAACGTTATCTCATGAAAATTTCTCCAGGTCTTCTGAAAAGGTACAGTTCTGATTTATTCTTTTTAATAACCGAATAATACTCCATACTATATAGATATGCTAATTTTTTAGCCATTTCCTTATCATGGACATTAATTTTGTTTCAGTATGTACAGACATATATTCACATGTATGTGTGTATGTATATATATATATATATATATGTGTGTGTGTATACACACACACACAAATATGTAAATATACTCTTTTCTGCTACTAAAAACAAGTCCAGTACAGATGTCTTTATGTATTAATTTTTACCTTTACAGGACAGATTTCTAAGAACTGAATTGACTCCAGGTGGGTCAAAGTGTATATGTCATGTATGTATGTGTGTGTGCATATATGTGTATTTATTTGTGTGTGTCTGTATGATAAATGTTGTCAGATTATTTTCCAAAGTGGCTCACATTTCATCAGCCATGTGTAAGAGCACAAGAGCAAGACATTCCTGCCGGGAATAAGTGTTTTAGCTCTTTTTGTCAATGATATCACATTTTTCCTTTAATTTGAATTTTCCTAAGTAAATATAAGCATTTTAAAATAATTTGGATATCTGCACTTTTTTCCTTCCTTTACCTGCCTCCTCTTTTCTACTATCTTTTGATTAAAAATTTGCAAGAGTTCCTTATATGACATGCACTGATCTTTTATTTTTCAACTGTATTTTTCTAGATTTTTAATCATTTGTCTATTAAGGTTGTTTCATAATACTTTTGCTATACAAATAATTTTCATTTTTAGGTCATCAAATATGTGTCTTTCTTTTCATAGTCCTGGTTAGAAAGTCTTTTTGTTTCAGTTTGTGGATGAAGTCTCCTGGATCATCTAGCAAGATTTTATTGCTTTCTCTCATTTAGGCCATTGATCCATGTGAAATGAAAATCCATTTCATTTTTTTTGAAATTAATTTTTAAATAGAGTATGAGTGGAGGAGCATTTTTATTTTCTTTAAGATCTATAGCTAGTTCTGTATTACTTATTAAATATCCCCCTCCCATTTTCAACTGAACTGAATCTTGGTCATATATTACATTCTCAAAAATTGATCTCAAACTATATGAGATTTGTTTTTTGATTCTTTATTCTGTTCTATCGATCTATTTGTCTATTTCTATTTCTAAATAGCATATTTTATTACAGCATCTTTATAGTATATTCTGATACTCGATATTGTTAAGTTTTCCCTCACTGTTAACTTTCATAGTTTTCTTGGCTATTTTTGTGCCTTTATTTTTCACATAAACTTATAAGAAATTTATCCAGATTCTCTTGGAATTCTAATAAGAACGACGTTAAATTTATTAATTAATTTTTGAAGAACTGACATTTTTATGATATTAAGACTTTCTGTTCAAGAAGCCTTTCCATTGTTGTATAGCTTTCTATATATTATACCTTTCTTTATTATATACATTTCTATATATTTTATTACCTTCACTGCTATTGGGAATGAATTTTAAAAGTTTGTCATATATGTTTTGAAGGAGGGAAAATCTACTGATTACACTTGTATTAACCTATTACTTTACCAAATTCCCTTATTAAGCTCTACATGTTATGCAAATAATCATAACTGTCAACAAATAGGGATAGTTGTATATCTTTTTCTAATGTGTATGCCAACTATTTTATTTATTTATTTATTTTGAGAGGGAGTCTTGGTCCGTCACCAGGCTGGAGTGCAGTGACACATCTCAGCTCACTGTAACCTCTCACTCCCAGGTTCAAGCAATTCTCTGGCCTCAGCCTCCCGAGTAGCTGGGACTACAAGCATGCGCCACCACCTCCGGCTAATTTTTTTGTATCATTGACTAATGATGTTGATGATATGGGGTTTCACCATGTTGGCCAGGATAGTCTCAGTCTCCTGACCTTGAGTGCCGGGATTACAGGCATGTGCCAACTATTTCATTATTGCAATTGCTTCTAAAGAAGCAAAGCCTTCTAAAGAATGTTAAATAATTAGGCTGATATAGAGTATTTTGTTTCTTGTTTGAATTGATCTGGTTTTAGTGTTTCATTATTTAGGATAATAGTTGCTGAAATGTTTAGTAATCTATCTTTATTATATTCAATAAAGATAATACAGATTTTCATAGATTTTGTTTTTTTGAGACAGGAGTCTCACTGTTGCCCAGGCTGTAGTGTAGTGGCACGATCTTGGCTCACTGCAACCTCTGCCTCCCATGTTCAAGCCATTCTCCTGCCTCAGCTTCCTGAATAGCTGGGATTCCAGGCATACACCACCTCACCCAGCTAATTTTTGTATTTTTAGTACAGATGGGGTTTCACCATGTTGGCCAGGCTGTTCTTGAGCTCCTGACCTCAAGTGATCCTCCCATTGTGGCCTCCCACAGTGCTGGGATTACAGGCATGAGTAACCATGCCCAGCCCCTTCATAGATTTCTTAATAATCATTCTAGTATTCCTGGAAAAAGACCTTTCTGGTCATAGTGTATCCTTTTGATACACTGTGGGTTGTGTTTGACAATATATTTCTTTATAATTTATTGGGGCATATTTTACATATCCTAATTTATCCATTCCAGGTAGACAATTCAATGATTTTTAGTAAATTACCAAGTTGTGGAACCATTACCATAAAACAATTTTGCAACATTTTCATCATCTCAACTAGATCCCGCATGCCCATTTACTGTTCCTCATCATTGTCATTCCCGTCTTTTGTCCCAAGCACTGATCTATCTCTATAGATTTGCCTTATCTGGACATTTTATATACAGAGAATCATATAATACATAGACTCTTGTGTCTTGCTTCTTTCCCTTAGCATACTTTTGAGACTTGTCCCTGCTGTAGCTACTGGTATCAGTGCTTCTCAGCTACTCGAGAGGCTGAGGTGGGAGAATTACTTGAGCCCAGGAGTTTGATGCTGCAGTGAGCTATGATTGTGCCACTACACTCAACCTTGGGTGGCAGAGTGAGACCCTGTCTCAAAAAAAAAGTTGTTTTAGTATCAAGACCTTGTAAACTAAAAGAATGCTAAAGTAAATATTGACTCATTTTATATTTCTGACTTTCTGTAGAAAACAATACTAAACTGAGAGCAGAATAGTGAAGACTCAGATACTTGTAAATTCAGGCTGAACATTGAAAATGTTAATAATTTAGGTGTGGGCCAGGCGCGGTGGCTCACGCCTGTAATCCCAACACTTTGGGAAGCTGAGGTGAGTAGATCGCCTGAGGTCAGGAGTTTGAGACTAGCCTGAACAACATAGTGAAACCCTGTCTCTACTAAAAATACAAAAAATTAGCTGGGTGTGGTGCTGAGCGCTTGTAATCCCAGCTACTCAGGAGGCTGAGGCAAGAGAATCACTTGAACCCCTGAGGTGGAGGTTGTGGTGAGTTGGGATCATGGCACTGCACTCCAGCCTGGCAACAAGAGCAAGACTCTGTCTCAAAAAACAATTTAGGTGTCAAAATCTTTTAGATAATGTATATATGCCCTAGTATTTCTATTCACATGGTTTAAACTTTTATCAAGTTGATAAAAGTAAAATAAAATCAATCTTACTGATTTTAATCACTTACTGATTTTAATCACTTTAATCACCTGAATCCAGGAGTTCAAGACCAGCCAGGGCAATATTGTGAGACCCTATCTCCACAAAAAATTTTTAAAAACTGGCTGGGCATGGTGGCTCATGCCTGTTAATCCTAGCACTTTGGGAGACCGAGGGGGTGGATCTCTTGAGGTCAGGAGTTTGAGACTAGCCTAGCCAACATGGTGAAACCCTGTCTCTGCTAAAAATACACAAATTAGCCAGGCATGGTGGCATGCATCTGTAATCCCAGCTACTCGGAAAGCTGAGGTGCGAGAATCACTTGAACCCAGGAGACGGAGGTTGCAGTGAGCAGAGATTGTGCCACTGTACTCCAGCCTGAGCGACAAGGACTCCATCTCAAAAATAAATAAATAAAAATTTTTAAAAAGTGGCTGGGCGTGGTGATGTGCGTCTGTAGTCCCAGCTACTCAGGAGGCTGAGGTGGGAGGATCTCTTGGGCCCAGAAAGTTGAAGCTGCAGTGAGCCATGATCGTACCACAGCACTCCTGCCTGGGTAATAAGAGTGAGACCCTGCCTCAAAATAAAAATAAAATAAAATGACCATAAATACTTGTCTCCTAGATTATTCAGTTTTTTTTTAAAAGCCATACAAAGATTGGGCCTGGTGGCTCACGCCTGTAATCTCTGAACTTTGGGAGGCCAAGATGGGTCAGGAGTTCAAGACCAGCCTGGCAAACATGATGAAACGCCATCTCTACTGAAAATACAAAATTAGCTGGTCGTGATGGCACACACCTGTAATCCCAGCTACTTGGAAGGCTGAGGCAAGAGAATCGCTTGAACCCAGGAGGCAGAGATTGCAGTAAGCTGGGCAAAAGGAGTAAAACCATTGCATTCCAGCATGGGCAAAAGGAGTAAAACCTTGTCAAAAAAAAAAAAAAAGAAGGAGAAAAAGAAGAAGAAAGAAAGAAAGGAAAGAACGAAAAGAAAATCCATACAAAAATGATCATTCGGTAGAGGATTATAATAACATGCATTATCTCCTACATTATTTTAAGAATCTACTGTTGGAGACACTATGATAAAATTACTATATGTAAGTTGAATCCCTTCTAGCTGGACTAAATGGAATGTCTCATATTACAGAGTAGGATAAAATCTCATTTAGTTGGTATCATTGGAAAAGAAACTATTTCACAAAAGTAAACTCTCTTGGTAAATAGACCTAATCTCAATTTAAAAAATATTAGTAATTTATTATTTGATTGGCATGTGGCAATTTAATAATTGTTATGTTTTCCTACCTTTTAAAGTAAAACATACAGCATATAATTCAACATTTTCTTCATTATTTTAGTATCTACTTCAAAACTTTATTGATAACTCTAATTCTACAATCTTGCCATTCACTTTTGGCAATGAAAAAAATCAACACTGCCAATATCTCTAAATGTCAGAATACTGCAGCACAGTACTTTACTGAGAGGTAAAGTAACTTCGTTTAAATTATATAGGGCAATGTAGCTCCCATTACCACTACTTATGGTAGAAAATGGTTCTCAAACTTGAGGATGCATCAAAGCCACTGGAAGACTTATTAAAACACCATTTTCTAGGCCCCAGCCCCAGAGTTTCATATTCAGTAGGTGTGGGGTGAAGCCTAGTAATCTATATTTCCAAGAAGTTCCCAAAAGGCACTGATCTTCCTGTTGGGGATCACACTTTGAGAACCACTGGATTTTCCCTCGTTGTCTTTTCTGTAGCATCTGATGATAAAAATTCCACCTTTTTGAAGTGTGAAATCAATTTTTATAACAATCCAATTATTTAGCCAGGTTTGGGAACAACCACTAAATATTTTGTTTCCTAGGGTTCCATCCCAAGCACTCTTGTGTACTCTTTGGCCATTGTCATTCTCTTTCCTTTGGATTCAACAATCTAAAGAAATAGTTTTCAAAAAAGTCTAAGCCCTTAGACTCTAAAAGGATTAAAGGTGCCAAGAAGCTTCGGGAACATGATTCTTCAACTTCCTTCTCCATCCCCTGAATTAGCTCTTCATTCTCTATTCCTTGTTTCAACTGATGGCACCTTTTAATTAACCTAATTGCACAAATCAGAATCATTCCTGATTCCTCTTTTTGTTCACCCTCACCATTCAGTCATTAAGCTTTGTCAGTTTGACCTCATAAATAGCTCTTGAGTCTGGTAATTTCTCTCTACATCCACTGCCAGAGTGTGCCTAATTCACTTGTCTGAATTCCAAAAGCCTTCCTAATGGGTTTTTGGCTTTGACCCCTCAGATGCATTCTCCACAATGCAGTTATAGTAATCTTTCTGAAATAAAATTGTAATTATGCCATTCCTATTAAAAAATCCTTTAGTGCTTCCTCGTTGCTTTCAGGATAAAATTCAAACTCCTTGGCATGACTAGAGGTTCTCCATGTTCTGGTCCATTCCCCTCTTCAGCCCCATCTCTTGACTTTACCCCCTTTTATTTCTGCACTCTAGCCATGCAAACTACCTTCAAATTCCCAAACACATTATGTTTGCTCATGACTTTATAATGAAGTACAAGCTCCTATTTCTCCTGGGTATCATGCCCTCCTCTTTGGGGTGGCAAATTCATAATGTGGATCAAATAACACTGTAAGAAGTTCTCCCTGCTTTCTCGTCAGCCCCCCTCTTTTGGGTGGGCTACTTCTATTATTTTCAGAATGCCACATTCATGTGTCTATCATAGTCTTCATCTCATTATAATCACTGATTTATTTTTTAATCTATTTCTTCCTCCATCTGATACCATCTCCCTCCTACCCCCAGCAATTTTACACACAGTACACTCAAGAGGCAGAATGGTTTATTAGGCAAGGTACAGAACTGTACTTGGGTTCAAGTCCCACCTCGGCCTCTCATTAGCCCTATGATGTCAGCCAAATAGCAAAAGCCAAATAAAACTACAATACAGAAGGAGAGGAATTTATGCAATCACACTGTGATTTTGAACATACGGATTTACTTTTTTGGTCTGTCACTTCATTTGTACAATGAGTGTTGGAACAAATGATCTCCAAAATGCCTTTCAACCCTAAGAACTTATGGCTAGGATTAGCAGCACTACCCTGGATAAAAGACATTTTAAAGGTCTATAAGAGTTGTGCAACTATAGTATCATAAATATTTGAAACTGCAGAAGTAAAGTCAATTGTCAGGTTACTTAATTGTACAGATTCTTTTCAAAGTCTAATAGGATTTTTCAGATTTGGTTTGATTTGAGCTAGAAAGAATTTTTAGGCCAGGCGCAGTGGTTCATGCCTGTAATCCCAGCCCTTTGGGAGGCTGAGGCGGGCAGATCATGAGGTCAGATAATCAAGACCATCCTGGCCAACACGGCGAAACCCCGTCTCTACTAAAAATAAATAAAAATAAAAATAAATAAATAAATAAATAAATAAATAAATAAAAGCTGGACGTGGTGGCACACACCTGTAGTCCCAGCTACTCTGGAGGCTGAGGTAAGAGAATTGCTTGAACCCGGCAGGTGGAGGTTGCAGTGTGCCAAGATCATGCCACTGCACTCCAGCCTGGTGACAGAAAAAAAAAATTTGAAAAAATCTGCTAAGTAGAAGTAAAAATGTAGCTCCCTTTAAAAAATCTGATTTAAAGAGAAACATTTTATTATGTTACTTTTCCTGAATTATCATCAACTTACAGAGTTTCAGTCCTATGTATTCATACAATATTTTATATCTGAGGAGGAAGGTCTTACAAAGCATCCACATTGATTACTGTCTTTGTTACGTAAAGAACAAACAGTAACTTTTGCTTATAGCAGCAGGAAATAATACATTATGCTCAAGATAACTGCAAATAAGAGAACATTTATGGCACTTTAAATTAAAAAAAGAAAATGAAAGTCTGACCTTGAACAGAAACAGCTCATTCTTTTTCTGCTTTCAAGGCCTCTTTTACCATTCAAGGCCTTGAGATAGGCAGCAAAGTATGCAGGGAACATTTTTATATAGTCCAGTGAAAATTGTAAAAAGGGGAAAACTATACATGTAAATATTATGACTGGTTGTCTTGAATGCATCAACTAATCTCTAATCTCTCAATTCTGAAATAATATTTTTATTCATAGCACATTTTATGTCATAGAGCACGTTTCTGATCCTTGTAATAATCCTGTGAGATAGTCAGGGAAGACTTCTACTTGACAGATGAAGAAACTGAGTGGTGTGAATATGACAAGTCACAAAGTTTTACAATGTCAGAGCTTCAACTATTAATATACCTTATTAATCTTATATATCACCAGAATTCAATATTTAGTAGATACTTACTAAACATGTGGCAAAGGAATTAATCTAAATTTTCTGGTTCCTAGAGTCCAGTGTTCCTTTTATTAACAGTTTAGTAATTCTCCTCCAACTGATATGATAGGTTTGTATCTGAGTCAACTAAATTACTAACCCAAAATCAGGAATGTTACTTAATTGAGGCCTGGCTCGGTGGCTCATGCCTGTAATCCCAGCACCTTGGGAGGCCAAGGCAGGCAAATCACCTGAGGTCAGGAGTTCGAGACCAGCCTGACCAATGTGGTGAAACCCCATCTCTACTAAAAATACAAAAATTAGCAGGGCATGATGGCTCGCACCCGTAGTCCCAGCTACTTGGCAGGCTGAGGCAGGAGAATCACCTGAACCTGGGAGGTGGAGGTTGCAGTCAGCTGAGATTGTGCAACTGCACTCTAGCCTGGGTGACAGAATGAGACTCTATCTCAAAAAAAAAAAAAAAAAAAAAAAAAAATTGTTACTTAATTGATGTAATTTAGGTAACCAGATCTTCTGGATTGAAAACATAAGTTTACTATCTTTTCACCTACACATTTCATAGGAATACATGTAAAATTACTTTCTTTGATAGAATAGGCCAAGAAAAATTCCTATAAACAAGTACCTATTAATTACCTGTGGTGCAAGAAGAGGTAGCCTAATATAAGCCAGAAGTTTACTTAGATCTTTCCGTCTCTGTTCCAAATCATGACGGACCCAAGTAAGAAGTGCATTCAATATTGTTTCCTCATTAGGAATGTTCATGTCATCACTAGCCAAGAGCTTTGCAATTTCACTGGCTGGTAATAATACAAATTCCTGGTTTCTGATTACTTCCATGAAGTGTTCCTAGAGGGAAGAAATAGCAGATAAACAATATTGCTCCTTCTGACCATCACAATTTACTTAGAATAAAGTAAAAGTTTTTTGTTAGATACCAAAACACAATTTTTATTTTAGATGTTACAATGTATTACTATCTGTTAGGAAACAAACACAGCAGAAAAAAAAAATTAAACTGCAATTATGTTGTTAAACACATATAAGTAGAATTAAAGTGCTTAAAAATTAAATGTAATAAAGTATCATTTATTACATTTAAAAAATGGACCTGAGACATTGAAGTATTGCTTCACTCAAGTTAGGAAATACTTCTGGCAATTCTTTTGAAGGAAGAGAGAAAAAATGAATTAGACACTGAGAGGTATGATACTCTGACACCAGAAGTGGTTGGATTTCTGGGTGCTGAAGCATTTGGCCAGTGGTGGAGCCAAATACCTAAAGAGCTTGGTTACTTCTCTTACTCAGAAATGGCCTCCAGGATGGCTAGATTTCCCAGAACCATTCTAGACCACAGAAGTCTTCTCAGATCCTCCCTGGAACGAGTATCTATCCTTAGGGCTATACTACAACCAAATTGGTCTTTAAGGTAGTTTTCATGTTTTTTATAAGACCATCTAGGATTTTCGGTCTGTTTTCAAATTTTTTATCTCTTCTAAGGGTTTGTTTTTAAATGTTTAATCTCTTCTAATATAGTTTATTTACAAAGTTCTTTTGATCTCATAGGAAAAAGGACCCAAGGGAAAATAAAAATAGTGACCTATAATGCCCTGGAATCAGGACATTAGACTAAAGATGACTCAGTCTTGGCCTCACATTAGAATCAAATCCTCTATAATGTGAAATGGGAAATAAAAATGCCGTTAGGTGTGAGATGACCCTGATAGGCTATTATGCTAACTAATCTGGAGAGAAGGAAAACCATCTGATTTGAAAGGTTATAAGTCTTAATAAATGGATAGTTTACATAGTTATAATATAAGTGCTAGACACATATTGTCCCTTAATGTTTGTTTCAGACTTCTGATTTATTATTGCTGTCTCAGCATGTGGAGATTTACTAAAGAAGGAAGCTAAGGCTGTTTAAATCAGAGCTAGAGATAAGGACTATCAATAACTATCTTCTATACTGAAATAAAAATTATATTTTCCATATAGCCTGTGGTAACCTGAGTGAGGTACTGATCTAAAATACATGTTAGCTTGACATTCCTATCAGTAGAAGTTCTAAAGGGGAAAACCATTCGTGAATAATTAACGAAGTTCAATTGCTTCAATTTATCATGATTTGTTCAAGGATGTCCAAATGAGTCTATTTTAAATGATAGATTATCATTTTCAGAAACATATTTTAATAAAATTTCCATGCTAGAATGGCTTGAAGCAAAAGGTTGTAATGAATTGCATACTGACATTATTTTGGTAACACATAGCAAGAGCTACAAAAATGCTGAAACTCTCAACCCAGTTATCCCACTTGTAGTTTAAACCTTAATAAATAATAATTCATCAGCAAAAAAGCTAAATACCTAACAGTGATTTTCTGTATTATTATTTATAACGGAAAAAAATGGGAAATAGCCTACATGTTCAGCATAGGGAGCTGTATATTAAATAGGCATTAAAAATTTCAAAGGCAAAGTTCATGTAGCTACATACATGGAAAGATACTTATGATAAAATGTTAAGTGAGTTTCTGAAGAAATTAAAATAATAATATACATTTCCAATTCCTTAAACATATATAGTATAATTGACAGATTTATACATTGGTATAACTATTCTGTACTTTCAAATGCCATTAATTGCATTTCATCAGTAACAGAAGGACTATCACATAAATATTCACTTAACAAATTATTTGTTGATATATCTATTTCAGAATAATGTTCATTCCATTCCAGTATAATTTATATTAAGTGAAAATTGAGTTTTTTAACAACTTATGAAATACTATTGAACTCAAAGTTACAAACACAAAGTACTTTTCAAAAGTATTAATTTGGTTTTGAAGCAGCTACTTTCGCAGATTTCAATGTTTTTTTATAAGTCTTCTAGATTGAGAAAGACAATTTTAAGTTTTAAAATTAAATGTTTATATTTGTGTCATAAATTCAAAATGACATTAAATAGTTGTAGTGATACAAGCAGTCTTAAGACTCTGTTAGAGGCTAAATGACTTGCTCCAGGTCATGTTCAATGGCAGGCAGAATGAGAAAACAGGTTTCTAGATTCATGGATCCTGGGGAGGACTCCTCATCCTTTACGACTTGTATTTGCACAGGATCAGTGAACATCCTCAGTCCACACACCATTCACTGATTGAACTCACTGGCATGGTATTATGCTTTATATTTTAAATCCATATTATAACACACACAACTATCATGCTACCAAACACTTGCTAGCATTGTGCCCTTTCCCCTTTTAGAATAGTTTTTAAGCAAATGAAATTATGGAGAGATTTATTTAAATTGAAGATTGAATTTTGCTATACATTTTCATTCGGTTCCCATAGCAACAATTCAAATCAGGCTACCTGCCTCTAAATTACTTATTGTTATTAGAATTCAATTTCATGTCTCTGTTGAAACTGAATAATGTTAAATAATGGCCTTGAGAAAAAAAATCTACCACAACTAATTGACTATGAAAATAGCTTTAAAAATATCCAGCGAATTTAAATTTAATTTCTGTGTAAGCGTTAAAGCAGCAATCATGCCTCTACTGTAAACAGGAGTGACCTAAATGCATACAAATGGTTTCACCTGAATAAAACTCCTTCCCAGAAAAAAGATAATTATTCAAATTATAAATAATTATAAAGAAAAAAATCAGCCGGGCACGGTGGCTCAAGCCTGTAATCCCAGCACTTTGGGAGGCTGAGGCGGGTGGATCATGAGGTCGAGAGATCGAGACCATCCTGGTCAACAAGGTGAAACCCCGTCTCTACTAAAAATACAAAACATTAGCTGTGTATGGTGGTGCGTGCCTGTAATCCCAGCTACTCAGGAGGCTGAGGCAGGAGAATTGCCTGAACCCAGGAGGCGGAGGTTGCGGTGAGCCGAGATCGTGCCATTGCACTCCAGCCTGGGTAACAAGAGTGAAACTCCGTCTCCAAAAAAAAAAAAAAAAAAAAAAGAAAAAATCTAACTATATTTATATTCATCTCTTTCAAAAAAGTAGTTGAAATTGCAGGTGTATGGTTAAAATGAGAATCTACAAAGAATGATAAAGATGAAGGGAAAAGAAACATTTCAATGGACTTAATTTTTTAAATGTCAACCTCATAGCATGCTAGGGCTATATATTATTGTCCTGTTGTACAATCTCTTATTTTACCAGTTGAGGCTCTGTGACTATCATAAACAAGAAACTTTCCTGAGAAATGATTACACCATACGGAGGAGTCATAAAGGCTGTGGTTTTGTGAGTGCTTTTGTTCCCTCCCAAAAATTCTTACTGTGTTGGATAGAGGAAATCTATATAATGATGATGACAACAATGGAATGAGACTCATTGACTGGATATATGACATGCCAATCAATGTTCTGAGTGTTAATCAGAACATCTAATCCTCACACCAAGCTCATGAAGTAGACAGAATTGATCTTCCCAAGATTGTAAATACCTATTCTTAGAATTTTTCCAAATATCTATTTCTCTAATGAAAGATTCCTAAAGCATTCTCAGTCTCTCAACGGAAGGATGAAGGAGAGGGCAGGCAAAATACATTTTCTAAATGTTGACAAAACTAGTGATATCTATAACTATATTCATGTATGTGAATGTTAACATTTTTCCTTCTCTTAGAAACTGTATTGCCCTAAACTGAAGCATTTAAAGCAACACTCTTCAGTCATTGCCCAGGTGTGAAGAACTAACTGCTACAGTGTGGCAACATGATCATTCCTTAAAAATCCACACACCCTCCCATGCCTGTACCCCTCTACTGCTAAGACAACAGAGGCTGGTTCTAATGCTATGCACTCAACATGCCCTTATTTTCTTACTATCCTAGGTCCATCCATTTTTTAACTTTTATTGAGGGGTACATGTGAAGGTTTGTTATACAGATACACTTGTGTCATGGGGGTTGGTGGTACAGATTATTTCATTTTATTATCCTTCAGGCTACTAAATCAGAACCTCTTCTATGATTTATTGAGCATATAATTTGCTATAATGAATAAAAACATCATTCTACATGGCTGTAAATAGTTTATACATAGTCAGATTTATCCTTAATAAAAAGCCTCTCATTTGTCCTCTACCAGTATGTTGCAACCTTTGTCACGAATTTCTGTCAATGAATATGTGAACAATCCTGAAGAATTTCATCCATGTTCAGCAAAGTAAAATGTTTGGGGAGAGTCCTGTTTTAAAAAGCAGCAAATCTGAAAATCTTAATGAAACAGTCCTAGGCCACTGTTCTGCTTCCCAGTGACTGTCATAACTTAGGGCTTGATTCATATGCCCAGGAGAAGTATTACTTGTTGCTTTCCCATTATAACTCAATGAAAATATGACACACTAGGGCAATGAAGATCAGTCTCAAGACACGTGGCAGAGCCACGGGAAAACAGCAACATGTAGATAAGCCTGCAACAATAAGAAATATGCATACGCAGGATAGGCCTTCTCACTTTCAAAAAATACATACCATAGTATAATTGTGAGCCACTTTATGCAAATCTGTACAACCTTGAGCATCAGCAAAAGAACGAATTCCAAGACAGTTGGATGGATGAAGTTGTTTCATTAAAAACTTACAGCATGCTTCTACAACCTGCGAAAGCTGAAGAAGGCAAGCTGTAGATAACAGGGACTCGATATTATCTTCTTTTAATTCAAGGCGGCCTTAATGATAAAAAGAAATCCCATTAGCTAAGGAACTACATTAACCTTATTTTATAAAATAACTGATGTTAACAGTAGTGGTTTCATATAAGAACTCATTACATATATTACAGACCTACATGATTTAAGACATTCCAAAAAGAAAAGGCCTAACTGTGGAAAAAATTATTAGCTGTTTGAGACATCTACTAAAATAAAAACTAATGGCTTATTTTGAGAATTTTTTTTTTTTTTGAGATGGAGTCTTGCTCTGTTGCCGAGGCTAGAGTACAGTGGCACAGTCTCAGCTCACTGTAATTTCCACTTCCTGGGTTCAAGCGATTCTCCTGCCTCAGCCTCCCAAGTAGCTGGGATTACAGGTACGCACTACCACGCCCGGCTAATTTTTATATTTTTTAGTAGAGCTGGGGTTTCACCATATTGGCCAGGCTGGTCTTGAACTCCCGATCCGTGATCCATCCACCTCAGCTTCCCAAAGTGTTGGGATTACAGGCATGAGCCACCACACCTGGCCTATTTTCAGAATTTTAAAATTATGCATTAGTTAGTAACTTACATCTACAATATACCTGTATAACTCTCATTTTTTTTTTTTTTTTTTTTTAGACAGGGTCTCGTTCTATTGTCCAGGCTGGAGTGCTGTGGTGTAACCAATGGCTCATCCATCCCACCTCAGCTCAAGCGATCTGAACTCAAGCGATCATCCATCCCACCTTGGCTTCCCGAAGTGCTGCGATTTACAAGGCTAAGACACTATACCTAGCCAACTCTCAAATTTTAAATGCAAAAATTTGACGCTACATAATTAATTTTTATGTTAGCATTGTAAAAGGACATTCAAAAGCTTAATTATAATAACCATTTTAAAGGTTGTAATATGGAGATTTTAATTTATCACCAGGTTAAATACAAAAGGTAGTGATGACAATAGAAGAATTAACTGTTAGCGATGGCATGCTTTCTAAAGACAGAAATCCAAAATCTAATAATACAACATCAATCTAAGAGGCTTTAATTTACATTTTCAGACTTGTTACCTGTATAAGCATACTGGATCAAGGACCACAATGAATTCGGTTCTACACCTTCCATTTTTATTTCTTCTTGTCTTGCTTCTCTAACATCATTAGTAAACATGGCAGCAAAATAGTCTGAGACAGAGGAAAGCACCAATCTGAGAACACATTAGGAAAAAAAAAAATCAATGACCACATTCAAGTTGATGTTCATTAATAAATGCTGCTGCTGCTTCTATTTTGTTTGTTACTCAGAGTGCATGGTACTAGGAAAATGCATTTTAAGCTTGACAAATTACTTTATGCCCTACTTCCTTCCTTTGAATAATAAATTATCATTACCAAACTTTCTGCTGAGGTGAATGCTTTACCAGCTTACTACTAAAATAATGCTTTATAACATCCAGAAAACAAGCTATAAGCCCATAGCATTAAATCAACTATATAAAGGAAAAAATGTAAAAGTTATTGTTTGTTGGGGGAGGGGGGAGGATCCAAGATGGTTGAATAGGAACAGCTCTGGATTGCAGTTCCCAGCAAAAATGAGAGGGTGAGTGATCGCCGCATTTCCAAACAAATTTTTACTGCCCACAGAGCAGGAGATTCCGGAGCGGAAAAGTGCCACAAGTCTCCAGCATGGCTGTTTCAGCCAGTGCAGCGGGTCTCCACACAAAAACTCACACAAATCCGGGCACCATTTCAACTGGTGACTGGTACACCTGGGAGACAGTCACATGTTCAAGTGGAAAAAAGGGGGCTGAAACAGAGAGCCAGGTGATCTGGCTTGGCTGGTCCCACCCACACAAAGACCAGCAATCTGAAATGCTTTGGATTGACAGTTTCAGCAAGCACAGCTGGACCCAGGACGGTCCAGCTCTGTGGGGGGAAGGGCATCCACCATTACCAAGGCAGTCCGCCATTACTGAGGCAGAGCTCAGCAACGCCTCTGCTGGCAGACTGTGACTGGGCGACCTCCTCGCTGGGCAGGGCATCTCTGAAAAAAGGCAGCAGAATGACAGGAACTTATAAATAAAGCCCCGCCTACCGGGACAGAGCACCTGGGAAAAAAAGGACGTTATGAGTTCCACTGCAGCAGACTTAAACCTACCTGCCCAGCATCTCTGAACAGAACAATGGAGCTCACAGCTCAGCACTTGAGCTCCTGTAAGGGACAGACTGTCTCCTCAAGCAGCTCCCTGATCCCTGTATATCCAAAGAGACATCTTATAAAGGAGAGCTCAGGCTGACATCTGGCAGGTATCCTTCTAGGACAAAGATAACAGAGGAAGAAACTGGCAGCAACCCTTTCTGTTCTGTGGCCGCTGCAGGTGATCCCCAGGCAAGCAGGGTCTGGAGTGGACCTCCAGCAGTCCTACAGCAGAGGGGCAAGACTGTTAGAAGAAAGACTAAGAAACAGAAAAAAATAACTTCATAAGCAACAAAAAGGACATCCACTCAGATACCCCATCTGAAAGTCATCAACCACAAAGACCACATGTAGATAAATCCAAAAAGATGGGAAGAAACCAGTGCAAAAGGGATGAAAATACCCAAAACCAGAATGCCTCTCCTCCTCTAAGGGATCACAACTCCTCACCAGCAAGGGAACAAAGCTGGATAGAGAATGAATCTGATGAATGGTCAGAAACAGGCTTCAGAAGGTGGGTAATAACAAACATCTCTGAGCTAAAAGAACATGTTCTAACCCAATGCAAAGAAACTAAGAACCTTGAAAAAAGGTTTGACGAAATGCTAACGAGAATAAACAGCTTAGAGAGGAATAGAAATGAATTGATGGAGCTGAAAAACACAACATGAGAACTTTGCGAAGTATACACAAGTTTCAATAGCTGAATTGACCAAGCAGAAGAAAGGATATCAGAGATTGAAGATCAACTCAATGAAATAAAACAAGGCAAGATTAGAGAAAAAAGAATAAAAAGAAATGAACAAAGCCTCCAAGAAATATGGGATTATGTGAAAAGACCTAATCTACATTTGATAGGTGTATCTCAATGTGACAGAGAGAATGAATCCAAGCTAGAAAACACTCTTCAGGACATTAACCAGGAGAACTCCCCCAGCCTAGCAAGGCAGGCCAACATTCAAGTCCAGGAAATACAGAGAACACCACAATGATATTCCTCAAGAAGAGCAACCCCAAGGCACATAATCGTCAGATTCACCAGGGCTGAAATGAAGGAAAAAATGCTAAGAGCAGCCAGAGAGAAAGGTTGGGTTACTCACAAAGGGAAGGCCATCAGACTCACAGCAGATCTCTCAGCAGAAACCCTACAGGACAGAAGAGTGGGGGCTAATATTCAACATCCTTAAGAAAAGAACTTTCAACCTAGAATTTCATATCCAGCCAAACTAAGCTTCATAAACAAAGGAGAAATAAAATCCCTTATGAACAAGCAAGTGCTCAGAGATTTCATCACCACCAGGCCTGCCTTACAAGATCTCCTGAAAGAAGCACTAGACATAGAAAGGAACAACCAGTTTCAGCCACTCCAAAAACATACCAAATGATAAAGAGCATTGACACAATGAAGAAACTACATCAACTAATGGGCGAAACAACCAGCTAGCTTCAAAATGGCAAGAGCAAATTGACACATAACAATATTAACCTTAAATGTCAATGGGTTAAATGCTCCAATCAAAAGACACAGACTGACATTTTGGATAAAAAGTCAAAACCCATTGTGCTGTATCCAGGAAACCCATCTCAAATGCTAGGATACACATAGGCTCAAAATAAAGGGACAGAGGAAGATCTACCAATAAATGGGGAGCAAAAAAAATCAAGAGTTGCAATCCTAGTCTTTGATAAAATAGACTTTCAACCAACAAAGATCAAAAGAGACAAAGAAGGGCATTACATAATGGCAAAAGGATCAATGCAACAAGAAGAGCTAACGATCCTAAATATATACACACCCAATACAGGAGCACCCAGATACATAAAGCAAGTTCTTAATAACCTACAAAGAAACTTATCTCGCACATAATAATAGTGGAAGACTTTAACACTTCACTGTCAATATTAGAAAGATCAACGAGACAGAAAATTAATAAGGATATCCAGGACCTGAACTCAGACCTGGACCAAGCAAACCTAATGGACATTTACAGAACTCTCCACCCCAAATCCACAGAACATACATACTTCTCAGCACCACACGGCACCTACTCTAAAATTGACCACATAATTGGAAGTAAATCACTCCTCAGCAAATGCAAAAGAACAGAAATCATAACAAACAGTCTCTCAGACCACAGTGCAATCAAATTAGAACTCAGAATTCAGAAACTCACTCAGAACCGCACAACTTCATGGAAACTGAACAACTGGCTCTTGAATGTTGATTGGATAAACAATGAAATGAAGGCAGACATAAAGATGTTCTTCAAAACCAACCAGAACAAAGACACAATGTATCAGAATCTCTGGGACACATTTAAAGCAGTGTCTAGAGGAAAACATACAGCAATAAATGCCCACATGAGAAGCAAGGACAGATCTAAATTCGACACCCCATCATCAGAATTGAAAGAGCTAGAAGAGTAAGATCAAAAAAACTCAAAAGCTAGCAAAAGACAAGAAGTAACAAGATCAGAGCAGAACTGAAGGAGATAGAGACACACAAAAACCTTCAAAAAAATCAATAAATCCAGGAGCTGGTTAGGAGATCAACAAAACAGACAGACCGCTAGCTAGATGAACAAAAAAGAAAAGAGAATAACTGAATAGAAGCAATAAAAAACGATAAAGGAGAGATCACCATCAATACCTCAGAAATACAAACTACCATCAGAGATTACTACAAACAACTCAATGCACATAAACCAATAAATCTGGAAGAAATGGATAAATCCCTGGACACTTACACCCTCCCAGCCTAAACCAGGAAAAAGTCGAAACCCTGAATAGGCAAATGACAAGGGCTGAAGTTGAGGCAGCAATTAATAGCTTACCAACCAAAAAAAGCCCAGGTCTAGATGGGTTCACAGCTAAATTCTGCCAGACATACAAAAAAGAGCTGGTACCTCTCCTTCTGAAACTATTCCAAACAATACAAAAAGGGGGAATCCTCCTCAAATCATTTTATGAGACCAACATCATCTTGATACCAAAACCCGGCAGAGGTGCAATAAGAAAAGAAAACTTCAGGCCAATATCCATGATGAACACAGATGCAAAAATCTTCAATAAAATACTGGCAAACCAATTGCAACAGCACATCAAAAAGCTTATACATCACGATCAAGTAGGCTTCATCCCGGGGATGCAAGGCTGGTTCAACATACACAAGTCTATAAACATAATTCACCACATAAATAGAACCAAAGACAAAAACCACATGATTATCTCAATAGATGCAGAGAAAGCCTTCAACAAAAGGTACCAATGACCTTCAACAGCCCTTTATGCTAAAAACTCTCAATAAACTAGTTATCGATGGAACATATCTCAATAAAAATAAAAGCTATTTACAACAAACCTACAGCCAGTATCATACTGAATGGGCAAAAACTGGAGGCATTCCCTTTGAAATCTGGCACTAGACAAGGATGCCCTCTCTCACTACTACTAGTCAATATAGTATTGGAAGTTCTGGCCAGAGCTTTCAGGCAAGAAAAAGAAATAAAGGGCATTCAATTAGGAAAGAAGGAAGTCAAATTGTCTCTATTTGCAGACAACATGATTGTATATTTAGAAGACCCTATCATCTCAGCCCAGAATCTCCTGAAACTGATAAGCAACTTCAGCAAAGTCTCAGGATACAAAATCGATGTGCAAAAATCACAAGCATTCTTATACACCAATAACAGACTTAAAGAGTGCCAAATCAAGAATGAACTGCCATTCACAATTGCTACAAAGAGAATAGAATACCTAGGAATACAACTAACAAAGGATGTAAAGGACCTCTTCAAGGAGAACTACAAACCACTGCTCAATGAAATAAGACAGGACACAAACAGATGGAGAAAAATTCCATGCTCACAGTTAGAAAGAATCAATATCCTGAAAATGGCCAAACTGCCCAAAGTAATTTATAGATTCAACGCTATCCCCATCAAGCTACCAATGACCTTCTTCACAGAACTGGAAAGAAACACCTTAAACTTCATAGGGAACCAAAAGAGAGCCTGCATAGCCGAGTCAATTCTAAGCAAAAAGAACAAAGCTGGAGGCGTCATGCTACCTGGCTTCAAACGATACTACAAGGCTACAGTAATCAAAACAGCATGGTACTGGTACCAAAACAGAAATACAGACCAATGGAACAGAACAGAGGCCTCAGAGGCAACACCACACATCTACAACCATCTGATCTTTGACAAACCTGATAAAAACAAGCAGTGGGGAAAGGATTCCTTGTTTAATAAATGGTATTGGGAAAACTGGCTAGCCATGTGCAGAAAGCAGAAACAGGACCCCTTCCTGATACCTTACACTAAAATAAACTCCAGATGGATTAAAGACTTAAACATAAGACCTAACACCATAAAAACCCTAGAAGAAAACCTAGGCAAAACCATTCAGGACATAGGCATAAGCAAGGACTTACTTCATGATTAAAACACCAAAAGCACTGGCAACAAAAGCCAAAACAGACAAATGGGATCTAATTAAACTCTAGACCTTCTGCACAGCAAAAGAAACAATCATTAGAGTTAACCGGCAACCAACAGAATGGGAAAAAATGTTTGCAATCTACCCATCTGACAAAGGACCTATATCCAAAATGTACAAAGAACTAAAACAGATTTACAAGAAAAATCCCAAACAAACCCATTCAAAGGTGGGCAAAGGATACAGACAGACACTTTTCAAAAGGAGACATGTATGAGGCCAAGAAACATACGAAAAAATGCTCATCGTCAATGGTCATTAGAGAAATGCAAATCAAAACTACACTGAGATACCATCTCACGCCAGTTAGAATGGTGATCATTAAAAAATCTGGAGAAAACAGATGCAGGAGAGGATATGGAGAAGTAGGAACACTTTTACATTGTTGATGGGAGTGTAAATTAGTTCAACCACTGTGAAAGACAGTGTGGCGCTTCCTCAAGGACCTAGAAATAGAAATTTCATTTGACCCAGCAATCCCATTTACTAGGTATATATCCAAAGGATTATAAATCGTTCTATTATAAGGACACATGCATATGTATGTTCACTGCAGCACTGTTTACAATAGCAAAGACTTGGAACCAACCTAAATGCCCATCAATGATAGACTGGACAGGGAAAATGTGGCACATATACACCATGGAATACTATGCAGCCATAAAAAACAATGAGTTTGTGTCCTTTGTAGGGACATGGATTAACCCAGAAACCATCATTCTCAGCAAACTGACACAACAGAAAATCAAACACCACATGTTCTCACTCACAGGCGGGTGTTGAACAACGAGAACATACGGACACAGAGAGAAAAGCATCACACACTGAGGTCTGTTGGAGGGGACTAGGGGAGGGACAGTGGGGGGCAGGGAGTTGGGGAGGGATGACATGGAGAGAAATGCCAGATATAGGTGATGAGGATGGATGCAGCAAACCACATTGCCATGTATGTACCTATGCAACAGTCCTGCATGTTCTTTACATGTACCCCAGAACTTAAAATGCAATAAAACATATATATTTTTTAAAAAGTTATTATCATTTTTAAAAATAACCTAAGCCTTTTAAAAAAATTAATTATAGAAGTAGTGAATATATGGTAGACATTTGAAAATGATTTTTGCTAGCAAGTTTTAAATTTTTATAATTCTTTTTATTTACTTATGTATTTTTTGGAGACAGTGTGAGTGCAGTGGTGCAATCTCGGCTCATTACAACCTCTGCCTCCCGAGTTCAAGTAATTCTCCTGGCATAGCCTCCGGAGTAGCTGGGATTTACAGGTATCCACCACCACGCCTGGCTAATTTTTATATGATTAGTAGAGATGGGGTTTCACCATGTGGGCCAGGCTGGTCTCAAACTCCTGACCTCAGGTGATCTGCCCACCTCTGCCGCCCAAAGTGCTGGGATTACAGGCATGAGCCACCGTGCCCAGCCAATGTTCTGTTATTATCTTAGTCTGTATTTTGTTTAAAAATTGTTGTAATAACACTATAAATCTATATTTTTATAATTATAAAATATATTAGTTATATCTCTTAAGTTTTTGACAGTCATATATAATAAATTTTAAATGAAACATATCCTTTTTTAAAAAAATCTATACAGAGTCTCACTCTGTCTCCCAGGCTGGAGTGCCATGCTGTGATCTCGGCTCACTGCAACCTCTGCTTCCCAGGTTCAAGCAATTCTCTTGCCTCAGCCTCCAGAGAAGCTGATATTACAGATGTGTCCACCACGTCCAGCTAATTTTTTTGTTTTTATTAGACATGGGGTTTTGCCATGATGGCCAGGCTGATCTCCAACTCCTGGCCTTAAGTGATCAGGCCACCTGGACCTCCTAGAATGCTGGTAATACAGGTGTGAGTTATAGAACCGGGCTGTATTTCTGAAACAGGCATTTTTTCATTGGATAATGTCTTGAAGATATTTCCGAGTCAGCACACTTGATTCGATTTTAAATATTTTCATTTTTAAAATAAAAATTATGATACAGATAATCGTTGGGTCCCTCCTAATTCCATTTTCGTCCCTCCCCATGAGTGGCACTGCTGAGTCACAAGATTGCCAGAGTAAGATACCAATGTAGACCCCACCAGCATTGGATAAGACTAACATTTTCCCCATAATATTGTCAGATGTTAAAATTTTGGGCCATCTATAAATGGTATCTCTTTGTTTCAATTTTCATTTATCTGATTGCTAGTGAGGTTTTTCAAATGTTTACTGGCCATTCAGGTTGCTCCTTCTGAAAATTGCCTATTTATTTATTGATTCATTTAATAAGCAAACACTTAGGTGTGTCCAGTAACTACTGTGTGTCCAATGGGTACTGTTCTAGATACCTGAGATGATACATCAGGGGACAAAATAAGACAAAAGATCCCTTCTCTCATGGAATCTTACATTTAGAGGGTAGGGAGACAATGATCAGTAGAAGTAAATTCTATAGTATGTTAAAAGGTGATAAGTGCTAAGGGGGAAAAAGTAGGGTAAAGGCAAATGGGGAAAGTGTGGTGAGTTTAAATAGGTCGTCTCACTGGAAGATGACATGGGCAAAGATTTGAAGGTAGTTTAGGATTTGGTTATGCAGGTATCTGGGAACAGCCTTCAAGCAGAAGAAATAGTGCAAAAGTCCAAAGGCAGGAGCAGCACGCCTGGCACACACAAGGAACGACAAGAGTTTCTGTGTGGCTGATGCTGACTGAGCAAGAAAGAGACCAATAGGACAGAATACTAGAGAGGTAACAGGAGGCTGGATCATGTACGCCATTACATGTACTTTGTCTTTCACACTCACTGACTTCATGAAGAGTCAGTGCACGATTTGATCAAAGAAATGACTGCATTTGAGTTCCACTTTAAAGGATCACTCAGGTAGCTATGTTAAAACAGAATGTAGCGGCAAAGAGTGGAGGAAAGGAGGATCAGTTAGGAGACTTTTGCAATAGTCATCTAAGTGAGATGTTCATGGCTCACACAAGCATGGCAGGTAGGGTAATCAGTTCCGTTTTGGAAATACAGAAGTTAAGGTGCCTCTATGAAATTCGGGTTGAAATAGCTTTTTAACAAACCCATGTTCATAAGCTGGACTTTCTGTCACAGTATACAGTAATATCTCAATAAATGTATGCTAATTGAGTCATTGAAAACTGTAAGACCAAGCCAATTCTTTCTAATGATCTTATTTCCACTTTGGAAGTTAATTTTTTTTTTTTAATTTTAAAAGGTTTTTGGGGAATGGGTGGTGTTTTGTTACATGAGTAAGTTCTTTAGTGGTAATTTCTGAGATTTTGGTTCACCCACCCCCCAAGCAGTGTACACTGTACCCAATGTGTAGTCTTTTATCCCTTACTCCCCTCTGAGCCCTTACCCCAAGTCCCCAGAGTCCACTGTATCATTCTTTTTGCTTGTTTGTTTTGGGAGACAGAGTCTCACTCTATCGCCCAGGCTGGAGTGCAGTGGCATGATCTTAGCTCACTGCAACGTCTGCCTCCCAGGATCAAGCAATACTCGAGACTCGGCCTCCCAGTGGCTGGGATTACAGGTTCACGCCACCATGCCTGGCTAGTTTTTTTATTTTTAGAAGAGACAGACCTTTGCCATGATGGCCAGGCTGATGTCAAATTCCTGGCCTCAAGTGATCCACCCACCTCAGCCTTCCAAAGTGCTGGGATTACAAGCCCTGAGCCACCACGCCCAGCCCATTGTATCATTCTTATGCCTTTGCATCCTCATACCTCAGCTCCCACTTATGAGTGAGAATGTGTGATGTTTGGTTTTCTATTATTGAGTTACTTCACTTAAAACAAGTCTCCAGTTCCATCCCAGTTGCTGAGAATCCCATTATTTTGTTCCTTTTTATGGCTGAGTGGTATTCCACCATATATGTATACACCACATTTTCTTTATCCACTTGATTGATGGGCATTTGGGCTGCAATTTTGAATTGTGCTGCTATAAACATGTGTGTGCAAATATCTTTTTCATATTATGACTTCTTTTCCTCTGAGTAGATGGATAGTAGTGTGGGATTACTGGATCAAATGGTTGATCTACTTTTAGTTTTATTTATTTATTTATTTTAACATTTAGTTCCTTGAGGAATCTCCACACTTTTCCATAGTGTTCGTACTAGTTTACATTCCTGCCAACAGTGTAAAAGTGTTCCCTTTTCACCAATATCTATGCCAACATTGATTATTTTTTGATTTTATGATTGTGGCCATTCTTGCAAGAGTAAGGTGGTATCGCATTGTGGTTCTGATTTGCATCTCCCTGATAATTAGTGATATTAAACACTTTTTCATATGATTGTTGGCTATTTGTATATCTTCTTTCACAAACTGTCTATTCATGTCCGTAACCCACTTTTTGATGGGACTTTTTTTTTTGCTGATTTTTTTTTTTTTTTGTAGATTCTGGAGTATTAGTTCTTTCTCAGATGTATAGATTGTGAAGATTTTCTCTCACTCTGTGGGTTGTCTGTTAACTTACATTCTTTCTTTTGCTTTGCAGAAGCTTTTTAGTTTAATTAAGTCTCATCTATTTATCTTTGTTTTTGTTACATTTGCTTTTGGGTTTTTGGTCATGAAGTCTTTGCCTAAGCCAATATCTAGAAGGCTTTTTCCAATGTTATCTCACTTTAGAAGGTTTAAAAAAAAATCTTTGGGACAGAGCATTAATTAGTTTTGAAGGGCATCAAAAAAAAAAAAAAAAGAAACAAAACCTTTGAGAATCATACTGGTAATTAACAATGAACAAATGAATACAGAATTATATGAAAATAAATTATTCTTTAACAGCTCTTTTATTTTCTTACTTCAAGAAATAATACGTAATTTGTAGTAAAGGTTTTGTTTTCCCTAGCACTGTTTTTCATACTTCTTAGAAATCAACAAACAGAAGTTGGAATAGATGTGGCTATTTTAAAAACTCTTAAGACTTTGTGTTACTCCAATTCACCAGCTTTTCTTTTTCTAAATATCCACAAGCTTTAATTTCCATTGAGTTTACTGTAAGTATTTAATAGAATATAGCATAAAAGCTTCTTCTAGCAGCTGAAGTCTATACAAAACAATACCAACCTATCTGAGGCCAGTATGTTTTGTTATTGTGCTTTTATAGCAGGAAAATGACCCTTTGAGGATCACCAAATGTGTAATAATTTCATTTGAACTATTTTCCTGGTGGAAATCCCATGAACTACACCCCTTCCCAAAAACATAATAGTCAATTGAAGTAGGTTACCTCAATATACATAACCAAATTATCGAGGAAATATTTCACACATACAGAAATATAGAAAACAATTTACCTGTGAGCTGGAATTCTGCGATCACCAGCAACTAAAATTACATCGCACAACTGTTTATGTCTCAAATAGTTTTCCATTTTTTTAAATGTTTGCTCGGCATGATTAAGGGCTTGGAAAAATTCATCTGATGAACATGGCTCCATAGTATGACAGGATGATAATGTCTGACTACTATTAGAAGTCCTGAAAAGAAAAAAAAACACACATTTTGAAATACCACTGTCACATTAAAAATATCTTTCCTATTAAGTCCTTTGAAAGCCCTTAAATGTAACAGAAGAAATCAATGTTATCAATCAACGTTAATGTATAATCATTTATCGTTTTTGTCTCTTAAAATCTATGATGCCTCAAGTCATATGTTTCTCATAAACATTGTGAGTGAATATAAACTGTTAATTAATTGCTATACACTACTTTGTAGTATCCTTTTGTGAGGTCTTTTCTCTGTTAAAGCCAATGTCTCTACTGAAAAAGAGCTAAGCTATATTCATATTGATAACCATATCTCCTAACATTATATTTAAGGATTTAAGAGATTATTCTCATGTTTGAAGGCAGAAAGGCAATTAAATTATTTTGGAGATACAAATTCAAGTCATCCTTCACTTAAAAATGGGTTATGTACCACAGTTCATTAAAAAATACACTGTCATAAAAACAGTGTCATAAATAATTCTTTTGGTTCTCTGTCCAGTCCTCAAATGCCCAGGTAATCTATAACTTGTATTACAGGCTAAAGCAATTTGATAGCCTAATACAGCTGTCTAAAAAAAAATTTGAAATTTCTAAATTATAATTTGAAGAGTCTGAATTCTATGTTTGTTTTCATATGATTTACTGATAAAAATTGTGAAAAAGTGAAAAGATGAGGACTAAGAATGAAATCCTGAGTACACTTTTCTCCCCACCCTCACCACCAGTTCTCCTCTCCAGGATCACTTAAGTAATCAAAGTCAGCTGGTTATGCAATTAACTATAAAACCACTGACTGCTATAACTTAGTTCTCATTTCTATCAGATCTTCTTTTAAGGATACTATGGTTGCGACAAATGCTTTGTTGAATCGAGCCCCACTATATTTTAAAAGAATCTTGTTCATATACCTAATAACCTTAACAAAAAAGAAAAAGTCATCAGATCTCTTACTTTTAAAGTAAATGGAACAGAAGCCAAGGAGATTAAGTTCCTGGCCAAGAGTCACAGAGTTCATTCATAGCAGAGACGGCTATGACAGAGACTGTTAGGTGTTCACCAAAATATCCTTTTTTTTTTTTTTTTTGCCCCTAAGAATATAGCTAGACTGCATTTCTCAGCCTCTCTAGCAAATAGGTGTGGTCTTATGGAAATGAACTGTTACAGCACACAGTTCACCTTAAAGTGGCTATGAAGAGGTATGTCTTTTCCATATTTTCTTTCTCTATCCACAGGTTGCATGGAGAGGACTGAAGACTTAGACAAAGAAGTAAAATATATAAAAGATCACTCAAGCAAGAACACTCACACTGAACCAAGATTTATCTGTTTTAGAAGTTAACAATGCCTTAACTGATAAATATTCCTTCCTAAATCCTCCCAGTCCCATTTATTTTCAGTACCATACAAACATGGGCACCAGATAAATGCTCTTGGAGGATAATTGTCAACAATGACAACAGAAGTCAAATGTACATTATCTAGAAAGGATGTGTGGTACACTATGAATATTACTGATGAAATGACTTGGAAAATCCAAGTCAAGTAATACATTTAAGATCATTATTATAAAAATAGGTTGAATAGTATGTAATAATACATTGTTTATATATATAAATGAGAATTATAAATCATTTTAAAATTTAGGAGACACTATAACATAAGCAAAAAAATAATGGTGGTTTTGATGAATAATTTGAAGATTTAAAATATTTTTCAATAAAGTTTTATACTGTTAAAATATTGACAAATGATTATAAGAGCATTAGTGACCTAAGGAGGAGAGAAAATTATAATTTTTATAAGCCATAAATTCAAGAACAAGTAAATAAATCAAGTACTTCTTTTTTTGTATCACATTTCTTGTGCTTCATATCAAATTATAAGTAATGATTAAACAAATAAATTAGTTGAATGTTTCTCGAGCAATGAATTGCCATCATCTAACACAGTTGCTAATCAACGTTAAATTTTGAAAGAATAAAAAAACTTTGTAATACCATCATCACTGTTATTACAGGCTACTTCTGATGTTGGCATATGCCCGGTTAATAATTTTCTTGTCAAGAACTTTCAGGGTATTTTGGTTCAGATGCTGAAACAAGTCACGATAACCCAGGGAACATTTCAGTTTCAGTGTTCAAGGCCTCTTTCCCTGAGACTGATTCACTAGGTGTGAAGCGGGATTTAAACATCATAGTTTAAAAATAATTTTTTTAATATTATTGACAAATAACAATTATATGTATTTATAGGGTACAATGTAATGTTTTAATACATGTATATGTTGTGACCTGCTCAAATCAGGCTAAGTAGCAAATTAATCACCTCTAATATTTATCATTTATTGTGGTGAGGGATATACATTATTAACCATAGTCACCTTCCTGTATGAACCATAACTTGTTCCTCCTAATTGTAACTTTGAGCTGCATGCTGACCCAAGTCTCTCTTTGGCGCTCCCCACGCTCAGGTAAGCACCTCTGGTAACACTTCCTTACTTTCTTTTTCCTATTACATCTTTTGTTTAGCATGTAATAGGCAAAGATAATTAAGGAGGTATTGGTGAACGATTAAGCACATTTAGGAAGTTTTTAGAGCTGTGCTGTCCAATACAGTAGCCACTAGCCCTATGAGCCTATTTTAACTTAAATAAAAATTTTAAATTCAGTTATTTAGTTGGACTAGTCATATTTCAAGTGTTTAATAGCCTCTTGGGGCTAGTGGCTACCAAACTGGACAGTACAGATACGGAATGGAACATTTCCATCAATGCCGAAAGTTCCATTGTGCAGTTCTGGTCTAGAGTCCTATAGACCTGGGTTCAACTCTCACTCTGTCACTTACTATGTATAATTCTGGACAAGTTATTTAACTTCTCTAAGGCTTTCTTCAACAGTAAAAAAGAAATAAGTAATACATAGCACTGTCTTTTAGGGGATCCCTCAAGAGAAGATTATTAAATGATATAATGCATGCACAGCCCTAGCACTGAGTAAGCACACACTCGAGGTAAGCTACTGTTAGTAGAATCCTGCTTTTCAGTGGCCAATGGGAAGGCCTGTAATTACAGCCTTTTGTCTTTACATAATGTTGTTTGGATGGTTATCTTTTTAAAAAAATGATACCTGACATTATCAATTTTTATAACTAAATTTCATACTTCTTATTTAAAATGGCTTTTAGCAAACCCAGTAGACATCCTAACCCACCACACAAACATCTGGGTATAGGCCATTCCTGAAGCATTTAAAATATATTTCTCTCTGATTTCCATTTGATCTTTTACACAACAACAAAGGAAATATATCTAACATCTCTGCTTAGTTTTATTTATATAACACTAAGATAATAAACCATATTTTAAAAAATTACTTAAGATCATTCAAATCTTTTATATTAGACTTTCACTGTAATGAATACATTGTTGAATATTTCTAGTCTACATGGAAACATTTAATTTGTAGCTTAAGTCTCTCTCTGCAGTAGGCAATAAAATTTAAAGTCAGAAAAATGCCTAAACATAGAAAAGAGGCAAGTATCAAACAGAAACAAGTCACCAAATATTCACAGAGCAACTACTAATGTGCAGCACTGCACCAGTTAGAAACTGCGGGGATGCTAAGAAAGATATTATTCCCTAGTGAAGGGACTTGGAATTTGAAGAGTCAAGCTTTATAAACTGGAAAAAGTGAAATAGCAATTCTAACTCTTATAATTCCCCAGATTTTACATGTGTTACATGTACATGTGCTCACATAATATACACCATGACCAATATACCTTTTTATTATAAACTATTTAGATCTCTACTTTTATTGCCAGAATTTACCCTAGAATTTCTTAATGAAGTAATTTTTTCAAAAGAAGTTTTAAAAATTAATTTATAAAAGTTATACTGTCTATGATTATAAGTAGGGAAAAAAGCTGTTTGGAAACGAAATATTTGGCTCACTCTCTAGGTAAGTGACTTACTCCTAGTCTGTGGCATTCAGAACTCATGTTTTTGCAAAACTGTGCTTACTGTATTATGAATCTTTCAGCATCTTTTACAAATATTCAAGACTACAAGTTGCTAAGTATAGGCTAGCAGTCTCTAAATTTGATACATACCCTTTGTCAGTATACTTTTAAGAACACACCCAAATATGTGTTTACTAATTTATAAAAGATAGATACCATTGTATAATTTTTATATTATATACAGATAAAAATAGAAATTTAAAAGGTAAAATATAAACAGACATTTTAATACATATTTTTAACCGTTACTGTGCATCTTTAATTGGAATGTAATTGCTCTTGGAATACAGAAAAGGGGAAGATCAGTGTGGGCTAGGGTTTAGAAAGTCAACAAGTAGTAGTCGAGAGTTGAAATATGTCTTGACATTTAGATGCGTGAGGAAGATGAGGAGTTGGAAATGCCCCTTTACGGAAGTAGTCCTCTCTAAGGAGGTGACAGGTAGTTGTATAAAGAGAAATAGTAAGAGCTAAGGAAAATGGATGTCTTCATCCTTTCCCTCCTCAAGAGAAATGTATTTTGATTTGGAAATTTATAGGGTGTTTTTCCTCTGGGATAGTGCCAGAGTATCTGTGGTGAAGAGAGTTAAATGCTGTTTATAATAATCCAATTTTCTTAAATAACCAGTATGAAATGGAAGGGCATATGGACATTTTTAATACAATGCTGGTGAGAATTAAAATAGAAATCTTTGTGAAATGACTTTGAGAATACAAATCAAAACCCTCAAATGAGAACATCCTTGGGATTTTTGTCTAAAGGAAAGAATCGTCAATATGTACAGAGATCTAGCTACAGGGAGGATTTATCATAGGCTGTTTCTAATAGAAAAATATTGGAAACAATACATTTAAAAAAAACCAGAATACTGGTTAAAAAAACAAAAGGACAATCCATACATGGAAGAATGATGGAGCCACTTGAAAAGATATAGAATATTTAATGGCCTGGAGAGCTGTTTAGTGGACTTTATTTTTGCCTATCCAGAACTCCTTCTTAAAGTCGTAAAACCCATCTCTACTTTTTGAGAAACCACATATTCCCCTGCCTCAGTCTAAATGGTCAGAGGTGTAGAAGCCAATAAGGCCTGGCTAATAAGAGTATCATATCTCCTGGCAACAACAATTGGTTCAGGTGGGCACATGACCCAAACAAGACCAATCAGAGTCAATTTCATGATGTTTGATTACACTCTTAGAAAAATGTCACTTTGTTTCCACTGAGCTTGCTAAGCTGACCAAAAGTAAAACTTGGAGCAGTTAATGGCCTTTTCACTACCACACTGAAAGGCTACCTGAGATAATGCCATCAAAAAGGAAAACAGAATTTAGAAATGGAGAAAAATAGATTATTGGTGTTATTTGATCATTTGGGTCCAGCCGTGTCTAAAACTAGACTGTATTTTTGGATTTTTTATTTATGTGAACCAAAAATCTCTAGTTTTTGCTTAAGTCAGTTTGATCTGGGCTTCTGTCATTTGTAACCAAGAGTCCTAACTTAAAAAATTATACCAGGGCAAAAAAAGCAGGCTACAAAACAGTATGACCAATAAGACTGAGATTTTTATTTTAAAAACGTATTATACATGTATAGAAAATATACCAGAAGGGCATTTCCCCAAATTAACAGTATTTCGAGGTGGCTGGGCTTTTCGGTGATTTTTACTTTTTACATTTTTACTTATCTCTATTTTCTGATGGTTCTATGGCAAGAATATATATATGTGTGTGTGTGTGTGTATGTGTGTGTGTGTGTGTGTGTGTGTGTGTGTATAATAGGGAAATTTTACATATATATATATGTAATAGGGAAATTTTCACTTAAAAATGATATCCAAAGAACTCTGAATGGTTCTATTCAGCTGAATTCACTTCCTGCACTCTGTTGATTATAACCCCAGATTCATTCTTATATCTACCACAATAATGACTTTTAGCTGGAGACATGGCTATCCAGGGTGAGACTCTATCTCTGAGCCTCCTTTGTAACTAATTGTGGCTATGTAACCAATGAATATATGCAGAACTGATACAAGCAACTTGTGTCACTTGCTTAATGTCTTCCCTTTCCTCTCTTCAGTCCTTCCTACAGGTTGGAATGCTGAGGGACAGCTGAGTAAGCTTCAATCATGCAGAAAGGATGACATCTTACAGAATGGAGAAACAATATGACAGGAATCTGGGTCTCTTAATCATGAAGCAGAGCTGTCTATCTGCCCTGGGCCACTTGCCCACCTGTGAGGTAATGGAGAAATAAACTTCAGTCTAATTTAAACCACTGTGTTTCTGAATCTCTTTGTTATATCATTTTAGCCTATGCCTTACTAATATACTTCCCAAAGTCAAATGAGCAAATTATGTAGTTATGTAGTTATCTGTGAGGGGTGTGTGTGCACATGCCATTGTTTTCATGCCTAACATATCTGATTCTAAACACTTAAGACCTCTTTTGTTCCAAGTGAAACACAGGTAAAATAAAATATGAGCAATAAATGGCATAAAAACAGGTTTTCTGCTTAAACAATTTGGAGTTTAAAAGGTCAATTGTATAACTATAGGACCTATCCTTTTCATATGCCAATTATTCAGCTTTCCCAGCAGTTCTGGGAACTATTATGATTCAATAATTTCCTATTTCTGTTTAAATCATCCAGTCAACTTTAGTTGCTTAAAACTAAGAACTTTGATGGATACAGCATACAGACAGCCTTCAGAGGGTTCATGAACTCCCTGAACCCTATATATTACACACAGACACACACACACACACACACACACACACACACACACACACGAGTTTTCTGGGGAGAGGTTGCATAGCTTATGTCACATTCCCAATGGAGTCCATAAAATGTGGGCATATATGTGAGAGGGGAGACAATGCAATATTATCCTTTCTAGATACAAGATCATTATATAAACTTTTTTGCCACCTTTGGAAAAACACATTAGAGGATTTTAATTTAAAACTGAACCAGAATTAGCAGCCCAGATCAAACAATAGATGCAGAGACAACATAAAGATCAAGAAAAAGAAGAATGCCCAAGAGCAGGTGTCCGCAAACTACGGCCCCGCGGGCCGCGTGCGGCCCCCTGAAGTCATTTATCCGGCCCCCGGCCGCACTTCAGGAAGGGGCACCTCTTTCATTAGTGGTCAGTGAGAGGAGCACAGTATGTGGTGGCCCTCCAACGGTCTGAGGGACAGTGAACTGGCCCCCTGTGTAAAAAGTTTGGGACGCCTGCCCGAGAGGAATGATGATATTATGCAGGTAACCTCTTGTTGGGAGAGGAGAGGACCTATGCCTTCAGGATGAGTTGAAGAGTAGCAAATCAACTGACCAAGAAATAGAAGAGTTTGCGATATTTGCAGTGAAAAGACAGAGAGGCAAGCAGCCAGTAAGATGAGTGAGAAGACTGTGGATAAAGTTATGGGGCTGGGTGTGGTGGCTGACACTCAGAATCCCAGCACTTTGAAAGGCTGAGGTAGGCAGATCATTTGAGCTCAGGAGTTTGAGACCAGCCTGGCCAACACAGTGAAGCCCCATCTCTTCTAAAAATACAAAAAAATTAGTTGGGCATGGTAATATGCACCTGTAATCCCAGCTACTCAAGAGGCTGAGGCAGGAGAATCGATTGAAACCAGGAGGCAGAAATTGCAGTGAGCTGAGACCTCGCCACTGCATTCCAGTCTAGCCTGGATGAGATCCATCACACCAAAAAATAAAAAATAAAAAAAGATTTTAAAGTAAAAAAAAAAGTTCTGGGAGATTATTCCTGTAACCTAGCAAAGTTTGGCATTCTCAAGAACTAAGAGAAGAGAATTAACTGAAGAAAGAAGGTGAAACTGGTTATAATGAATAATTAGCTATATGCTACAGTTGAACTGTGATTAAATGAATGTCATAGAGGAATGTAGGCAATGCGCTAATAGTACAGTGTTGTTTAAGAGCATGAAATCTACAACATTGTTTGAGTTCAAAAATGCAACTACTTCCAAGTGATCAAGGTCAATACCAACAGTGATAAGTCAGATTAATGGTGTGTATCTTTGATATAATATGATAAAAATGGCACTTTATCTCTGTGGTATTCCTCCCCAAAGCCCATAACCTCAGTCTAATTATGGGGAAACAAATCTCAATTGAGTAAGGCATTCTACAAAAACCTGATTAGTACTCCCAAAACTGCCAAGGTCATCAGAAGCAAGTAAAATCTAAGAAACTGTCATAGCCAAGAGGAGGTTAAGGAGACACAATGATTTAATGTAATGTGATACCTTAGATAGGATGCTGGAACAGAGAAAAGGCATTAGGTAAGAAACTAAAGAAATGTGAATAAAATAAGGAGTTTTGTTAACGATAATGTAACACCACTTGTTCATTACTAGTAACCCACGTACCATATTAACGTAAGATACAAATAACAGTGGAACCTGGGTAGAGGGTATATAGAAACTTACTGTACCATCTTTGTAATTTTCCTGTAAATGTAAAATGGTTCTTAAAAAATAAAGTTTCTTTTTTAAAAACGCAGCTATTTTACTTACTAACCTTGAGCAAGTTATTTAGCCTTTCTGTGCCTCACTTGACTCACCTATACAATTAGAATTAGGTTAGGCTGGTAATAGTAGCAACCTATCTCAAGAATTTGTTGTGACGACTAAATGAGTTAATACAGTAAAGTGCTTGGAACAGTGCTCACAGTTAGGAAGCACCAGTTTACTATCAGCAATGATTATTTTTTAACACAGATGCTCTTCAACTTATGATGGGGTTATATCTGGATAAATCATCAAAAATTGAAAATATGCTTGCAACTTAACAATATTTTTTCAACATATTGTGGATTTATTGGGATGTACCTCATTGGAAGTCACAGAATGTACTGAATATATGCTGCTTTATCATCATCATAAAGTTGAAACATTTTAAGTCAGGAAGCGTCTGTACTTGTAAAGTGCAGTAAAATCGTATGCAAAAGGAGTAAAAAATAGCCTGATGATATTAAGCTCTAACTTTATAAATGAAATTTGAAATAAAATTCCTCCAGTTGAAAATATGTCAAAAATTACATAATGTCAAGGTCAATAAATCGAGGGAAGTATAAACCATGTTTACACTATGGTTACACAGTGGGCCACCATATAGATTTTGCTAGCCCTGGTATGAATTCATCCTCAGTTAAGGACTTAGGATCCTAATGCTCACATAAAAGGTGACAACTCTGTTATAAGATCTAAAATTCCTTATATTATAAGAAGACTAAGTTTGTATTTTAATACCAAAGTAATGATTTGGATGACTCTCATAGAGAAAAGGTAGCTAGGCTACAGAGGCAAGATCAAAGTTAAAAGGCAAGAAACTTTTAAATCACTTAGGTGAATGGTAATAGAAATTACCAGAAGTCTAAGACTCAGGCAGACATTTTTCCTTGTTAGAATACAATTGATAAAACATGATCAGCATATGCTGCCTCTTAATTCCTGCTTTAAACTGTCCAGATCCACCGTGGCTAATGAGATTCTAAGTATGTAAAACCACTTAGCTGTCTTCCCCTTTTTCTAATAACTCAAAATTTCAGTTTAAGTTCTGAAATCTATGTAAATATTATGATGCTTAAAACAAATAATTAGTATATCATATGTATTTCCTAATTAAGTCTTTAATATTTTAAGATATCGATCTGTAGTATGCTCAAAATGTTTACTATATTTTTTATTATTTGCAAATATTATATAAGAAAAAGAATTATTCTAAAGTTACATAAAAAAAATTGATGAGGCCGGGCATGGTGGCTCACACCTGTAATCCCAGCACTTTGGGAGGCTGAGGTGGCCAGAATGAGGTCAGGAGTTCGAGACCAGCCTGGCCAACATGGTAAAACTCCGTCTCTACTAAAAATACAAAAATTAGCCGGGCGTGGTGGTATATACCTGTAGTCCCAGCTATTTGGGAGGCTAAGGCAGGAGAGTGGCTTGAACCTGGGAGGCAGAGGTTGCAGTGAGCCGAGATTGTGCCATTGCACTCCAGCCTGGGTGACAGAGTGAGACACTATCTCAAAAAAACCAAACCAAACCAAAACAAAACAAAAACTGATGAATATCAGTGTGACGGTAACAGTGATAGGCTTTGATTTGTTTATAGTAGATGGACAACTACTTAGAGAAGTCTGACTGCTCACTTAATCAAACAGCTGAGGGCAAATAAATGTATCTTTACGATAAAGGTCAAAGACTCAGAGCCAGGGGGCTGAAGGAAGATTTAAGAATTAAATCCATTTAATCTAGGAAAAAAATGGAGAAAATGAATATACACACAAAGGACATTTCTAAAATCTTGAATTTTTTTCCTTATTTGTAATAACATTGAAATTTCAAACCATCTGAAATATTAAATTGCTTTGACATATTTCCTCTCATATCTTAAAATCAAAAACATTTTTTTGCAGTACATTTTATTTTTGAAATTTTATTTTTGGAACAGTTTGGTTACTGAAGGTGTAAACTGTCTACATCCGTCTTACTTTGATGAGTCTTCCTGAGTTGCATTTTTTAAAAAAATTTCATTTATTTTAGATTTTTTAAATGTAATTTTATTTTTATATCTCCTATAAATTAAAAATATCAATTTAAAATTCTTGAAGAATGCACATAGCAATCTCAGTCAAAAAAGGACAATATTTTTCTTTCATAAAGAATATCCTACCAAAATATTTCTGTATGCATACTCAAGAATAGCTTAGTTTTATTTAAATAATCATTAGCCATGCAAACTACCTTTGCTGTAAGGAATTATAACAACCAATGTGTGTGTAATTCTTCCAAGATTATACACATATAAAAATTTTATATTCACATTATAATTTCTCCTGTAGTAGATACATGTTGAGTTCTATATGTGAATTTACTTATGTTGGTAAATGAATGTTTTATTTTTTTCTAATTTTGTTAAAATATTATTGATATATTTACTTTCAAATGAAACATTTACTCTTTGGTTCTCCACAAAAATAATGAATCTTTTACTATATAAGTTGTTCTCTTTATGGCAACAAGCCTTCAAAGAAAATATAAAACGATGAAACCGTATTAGCTCAATTGATCTCCAAATTAAATTATTAGTGGTTTCTATTTCCTTAAGATAATGCCAAGTTGTGAACTAATTTTAAAAAATTTAAATTGAATACACTATTTACCTACATACAGATATTCCCCTCTCTCCATTAAGCAAATGATGGCAGACGACCAGACTATATATTTTTTATCATTCCAATTCCAAGTTCTTAAGGTTAGAAGAGAAAAAGGTGGTAAATATCCTCAAGTAAGAGATACTTAAATATATAAATTCATTTTGTCTCAATCCATATGTGCCTACATCTTTAATAACCAACTTACAAATCAGAAGTGTTATCAAAAGCTGCACAGAAATTTTAAAAGAAAAACATAGTAATCAAATTAGACAAATGATAAGCTCTTTGTGCCTTTAAATACTTAAAACAATTTTTGAATGAAGATGATTTAGAAAGATGACTTTCATGCTCTAACTTGTTACATAATATCTTATTGTAGTTTAAACTGATTAATAAGAAAATACATTTCAAAGATAGAGCCAGATTCCAAGATAAAGGTAGATAAAATCATTATAAAATAACCATCTTTTTCTTTATTTTCTTTCTTCTGATTTCCCCCTCTTCCTATCCCCTTTTCACCAGATAATCGCATCTAGCCTTTCTACATTCCCTTAAACTCTCCTGAAGGAAACGTCCTTCGTTTCCCCAAATAGCACACATTTCAGTGAAAGTGAAGGTAACAGGAATTAGTAGCTGTCATCTTAGAGACATGTTACTTAGTATTCTCTATATTAGTCTGGAGAGCTGTAACACACACAGGACAAAGAGAATAACCACAAGAAAAATATTACTGACAACTACAATTGTGTCCAAAAATTGGTAACTACAATGTGCATCTCTTTGTAAAACCTTTCCATTTCATTTAATTTAAAAATGACTATAATCTGTTATAAACTAAAATGTCACATAAAATTTCATACTATAGAAATGTCTTCTGTAGTTTTGATATGAATACAGAACATTAATGAATGAAGCAAACCACAGGCAATGATACATGAAATTACTACTATATATTTTTTCAAAGCTGAGGCAGATCTATATATAGAACACAAGATATTTCAAAATGAATGCTATTTGTTGTCTTTGTAATTTTACAGAATATTAGAACATTAAAAAAAATCCTAGCAGAAGTACCACATGTTCATACCAAGATATGTATGTGTATGCAGATGTAGACATATAATCAGATTTTGAATAATAAATACTAAATTATTTTAAAACATTGTAGAGATATACCCCCCACACCCCTTTTCTAACAGTAAGAAAATAATCAACCTGCATGAACTGGAATCAGATTCATTTTCTTCTTCACTAGTGCCATCATCCACTTCTTGTCTATCCAGCCAATGTGCACCGCCACAATCTTCTGCTGTAAACTCAAATGCAGGGACTTCAGAGGTGGATGCCATTGGCCAAGAAGGTGAATTCTGAAAATCCAGTTGGCTGGACCTTCGGTAACCAATTGAAGCCAAAGGCAATTGTAGGCTACATGGATCTAAAAACTTTCTCCCACCGTTTGCTCCAGTCTGTCCTTGGTTCCAAAATTCTCCCTGCTGGCTGTCAACTGTAGAATTAGATGATGCTTGATGGCCAAACCACCTCCATCTGATTTTCAAAATCTGTTTCACATCAAACTCTTTACGAGAACCAGACATCCTCAGAGAAACCAAGTGATCGTCTAGGCAACGGGCAAAAAGCACTGCACACAGATTTGTGCATCCAACCAAGACAAGAGAAGTGTATGCCCTGCTGTACACAACAAAAAGATGTAAAGGAAAATAAATCACATTCATATATATATCTACAATTACTTTTATGTCAATATATCAGATTTTAAAGAACAAAGGATAATGAATAAAGATGAAACACGGTGGAACATTCCGTTCAATCAGAGCAAACTCTCATCCACCTATCCTGAAGCAGCTAGACCACTTTCCAGGCTCTCCTTTCTCACACTGACCATTAGGTCTCAAAAACACTGACAGCATTCATTAAAGTCCTTTCAAATGCAGAACACCACCCCCTTTTTCTTAAACCACAAATGACAGAGACAGAAAACACTATCCCATTGCAGTATCTCAGTCTCTGCTGCTTAGTATATTAACTCTTTTATTGCTGAAACAATACATGTATTCCATAGCATTTCCCTTTGTACTTAAATCACTTTAAAACTAAAATGTTTCTATTTCTCAACTAAGTCCTTAAGTGAAATACCACAAAACAAGTATTTTAAAAAGCATTTGTAAAATTAGATGAGTTATAGTGATTTTCAAGCTGCGCTCTTTGAGTGAGCAATGAGAAGGAAAAGGGAGTACAAAGGTGGGGCTCCAGATTGTTGCCTTCACCCCATCTCTCCTTTCAGAAAACAAATTGATCTAATTAATATAGTAAGATTGTGGGTAAGATTTCACTCAGACAAATAATAATGAGGAGAATAAAAAGTTTGAAAACTACAAAGGATCAAAATGTGACAAATACTCTTTTTTCAAATAAACTGAAGCCAGGATTTCTCTATAAGCAGAAATGGGCCACTGCCAGTTAGTATAATATCCAAATTTCTATGACATTACTTAGGAAAAGGAAAGTGTGGCTCAAAAAGCTACCAAGGACTGGGATAGGACTATTGGGTGTACAAGTGCCCTAATGATGCCCTCTGTTGTTAGCAAAACAAAACAATGGTTTTAACGTGGTTACAGTGAAGGTTACAGTGAAGGCAAATTGATAAAGCAAATAAAAATAAATCAAACTCAAAAATACTGAGTAGTTATTGTCAACAATGCAATCTACTAGGCACTGCCAGGGACACAGAGATATATCCATCTTGGTTCCTAAGCCCCAAAATAATTAAGTCTAGCTACTGAACCAAATACAAAATATTTGATAAGTTATAATAAGAAACATTAAAATACTGCAATATTAAAGTATGACCTATCGATGCACAATTTGAGTTTTCAGGGTGTTCAGTATTTACTGCTTTGTCAACTAATTTCATACAAAAATGCAATACCTATCTAGGCTGATCAAAAAACAAAAATAAAAACTACTTTGGAGGTTTATAAAAATATTGTGAGGCATGTATCTAACATCACACAACTCTTTAGGAGAATACAAATTATTCAGTGAAACACAAATGAGAAGAATAAAAAGCCAAGTATAGTTTCATGCTAAATATTATGGGAAAAAACATAAAAACTGTAAGAAAGAAAGGTGACATCAGGATGGTATGCAGTGGTATGGGCCAGTTTCATTAGGAAGAAGGCTGCTAAGAATATCAAAATTTTGTTTAGGCAAAATGATAGATTTCTATAGAAAAAGACATTAATAAAAGCATGAAGTGAGCATATTGGCAAGGAAGAAGTAGGAAATAATCAGTTTGATCAGCTAGCCAGCCTTACCTAATTAATTTTAAGGTATAGTAGGAGATAAAGTTAGATGAATACGATGAGGTAAATGCCTTGAGCATGCTGCAAAGGCATTATTAAGTGGACCGTTGAACAGGGCAATGTTTGAGAAAATTAACTTGGCGGTACTATGTGGGACACATTAGAGAGAGAAATGACACTTTCCCCTCTCCTCTCACCTTTGACTGACTCCTTCTGTTCAACACCCTTCTAACTTCACTCTACCTAGCCAACTTTATTTCTAACTATTTTCCAACATAGAAACACCACTTCATCAGTCAAGGCAGTCTACATTATGTTGTTCCCTCTTTTATAACACTCTGCCTCCCAGAGAAACTTTGGTTTAAAAATCCCACTCATCTTCAAGATTTAGCTCAGTCACTATCATCTTTGTAAACACTTCAGTTACTCTTACTAGGTGGTTCTCAACAAGAGAAGCACCAACTTGCTTCTCAAGGCTTCTGGAAAATGGAGTGGGGGGTGATGGTGGTAGATTTTTAGTTGTTGAAATGACGGGAGAGTGCTACAGGCATTTGAGTGGGCAGGGGCCAGAGACAGCAAACATCTTGCAATGCAAGATGATACCTTTATTTTGTCAATCCTCATCCACTCATTCCCCTGGTTAATCATTGTTGACATCGAGCTTAGTGTATGTAGCCTTTCACACCTCTCTCAATGTTTATAAATCATGTACAAACTTACATACACACACACACACACACACACACACATAGGAGTTTTTACTATTGCTGTAAGAGAGATCATACTGTATTCATCTTTTGGCATTTTGCTCTTCTCACCTAATTTTACATATACATGAAAATATAAGTTAATATAAACTAATAATCTTTTTGAGTTATATGATATTTCATTACTGTAAAACACAATGTATTAAACTGTTTTCTTATTAACGGCCATTAGTTGATTTCAGGTTTTTGCCATTAAAATAATGTTGAAGTAAACATCCTTGTGAGGCTTTTATATCTATAGAATTTATTCCTAGGAGTGGACTTGCTGGGTTGAAGATATATGTATTTTATTTCTTTTTTTGAGACAGAACCTAACGTGCCACCCAGGCGGGGAGTACAGTGGTACGATCTGGGCTCACTACAGGCTCTGTCTCCCAGGTTCAAGTGATTCTTATGCCTCAGCCTCCTGAGTAGCTGGGACTACAGGCACGCACCACCACACCCAGCTATTTTGAGTTTTTAGTAGAGATGAGGTTTCATCATGTTGGCCAAGCTAGTCTTCAACTCTGCAACTCAGGTGATCCGCCTGCCTCAGCCAAAGTGCTGGGATTACAGGCATGAGCCACCATGGCTGGCCTAATCTGAGATACGTGTATTTTAAATCTGAATAGTTTACTTTCCTAAAATTCAGAATTTGAAAAGTAAAGTGTACCCTTCTCATCTATTTTCATAGGCCTAACAGTTAGTGATGAGTATTATAATTCTTTTAACTCCAGAGAACTACTGAGCGTATCTCATATACTGGCCATTTTGACATCTCATTTTCAGAACTATCTACTTACATCCTTTGCCTATTTTTCTCTTGAGCTATTTGTCTTTTCCTCCTCCTCAAATGGAAATTCTTTATTTTCTACAGATATTAAATCATTATTTGTCTTGTTTTAGAAATATATTTTTTCTGTTTTCCAGATGAATTGCAACTAAAGCCTGTACCTTTAAGAAAATTTAAAAAATAGGCCAGTCGCTAGCTGGGCGTGGTGACTCATGCCTGTAATTCCAGCACTTTGGGAGGCCGAGGTGGACGGATTACCTGAGGTCAGGAGTTAGAGATCAGATTGGCCAACATGGAGAAAACCATCTCTACCAAAAATACAAAAAATTAGCCAGGCATGGTGGCACATGCCTGTAATCCCAGCTACTCAGGAGGCTGAGATAGACTCACTTGAACCCGGGAGGCGAAGGTTGCAGTGAGCTGAGATTCGACCACTGCACTCCAGCCTGGGCAATAAGAGTGAAACTGTCTCAAAAAACTAGGCTAGGTACAGTGGCTCACGCCTGTACTTTGGGAGGCCAAGGTGGGAGGACTGCCCGAGCTCAGGAGTTCCAAACCAGCCTGGGCAACACAGCGAAACAGCATCTCTACTAAAATACAAAAAATTAGCTGGGCGTGCTGGCCTGTGCCTTTAATCCCAATTACTCGGGAGGCTGACGCAGAAGAATCACTTGAACCAGGGAGGCAGAGGTTGCAGTGAGCTGAGATCACCTACTGCCCTCCAGCCTGGGCAACATAGCAAGACTCTGTCTAAAAAAAAAATGTTAATAATGAAGTTTCACATAGAACAGAGAAGTGTCCAAATCACAAGTACGGCTCAATAAATTATCACACTATGAACCCAAATGTATCACCACCCACGTTCAAAAACAGAAAGATTACCACAGCTTCTTCCCAAAGGTAACCACCATCCTTAGCATAAACTAGTATTCTCTGCTTTTCAACTTCATAGAAATAGTTTCTTTTGTTCAGCATTGTTTTGAAATTAATGTTATTGTCTGTAGCAGCTGATGGTTGGTTTTAATGGTTATATTATACTATGCATATGTTATTATGTGTTATAATACTCCATTATATAACATACAACCATCAAAATCCATTCTATTACTGACAGACGTTTGAGTTGTTTATCTAGTTTTCAACTTTTGCAAATAGTGCTGCTATAAATGTATTTGTACATAATGTCTGGTGCATACATATGTGTACTGTGTGTGCGTTTATATATAAGTATTAATGCTTTTATATATTATATAAACACACACGCAATACAAACACATGCACACTATATATCCAGAAATAAAACTGCTAGGTTATAAGGTATATATGTGTTCATCTATGATTGTTACCAGTTTACACTCCTATAGGCAGCACATGAGAATCCCAGTTACTCCACATCTAGCTAACACTCATATTGTCTTTAATTGATTGATTGAGATGGAGTCTTGCTCTGTCGCCCAGGCTGGAGTGCAATGGCATGATCTCTGTTCACAGCAATCTCCGTATCCCAGATTCAAGCAATTCTTCTGCCTCAGCCTCCCCAATAGCTTGGATTACAGGTGTGCACCACAATGTCTGGCTAACTTTTGTATTTTTAGTAGAGACGGAGTTTCACCATGTTGGCCACACCAGTCTCAAACTCCTGACCTCAAGTGATCCACCCCCCTCAGCCTCCCAAAGCGCTAGGATTACAGGCGTGACTCACGCCTAGAATTACAGGCGTGAGTCACTCACTGCGTGAGCCATTGCACCTAGCCCATATTGTCTTTTTAATTTTAGTCATTCTGACAGGTGTGTAATGGTATCCCATTTGGTTTCCTTTACATTTTCTTCATTACTAACGTGGCTAAGTAACTCTTCATGATTACCGGTCATTTGGATATCCTCCGTGAAATGGCTATTTAGGCCTCTTGCTCTTTTTTTCTATTTAATCTTTACCTTCTTGATTTGTAGTTCTTATATTTCTGATATTTTCTTTATGAAAAGTATGAAGTAAGCTTAAACATTAATGCCTTTATGGCATGAAATTCAGAATTTACTTAACACTTTTTCTTGTGTTCCAACAACTTTCACCAACAATATAAAATTGTTTTGCTCCAAAAGTTATCCAGCTCTGATAACAAGTATTTCCCAGGAAAATTACTTATAAAAGATCAGTACTTATTAAAAATCATTACATTGTTAAATTATCAAGATGGTCTTCACTATGCTCTGTAAATTAGATCCCTCATTATTCACAAGCCCACTGATCCTCCTAATTTTTTTCATAGCACTTACTACCACCTGGCATATTTGATGCTTACTTGCTTATGGTCTTCATCCTCACTTAAGTGGGGCTTTGTTTTGGTCATCAATCTCAGCATTTATAATAGAATAGTACCTAGGAGACAGTAGGTGCTCAATAAATATTTCTCAGCCAGGCGCGGTGGCTCAAGCCTGTAATCCCAGCACTTTGGGAGGCTGAGGCAGGTGGATCGAGACCATCCTGGTCAACACGGTGAAACCCCATCTCTACTAAAAATACAAAAAAGTAGCTGGACATGGTGGCTCGTGCCTGTAATCCCAGCTACTCAGGAGGCTGAGGCAGGAGAATTGCCTGAACCCAGGAGGCGGAGGTTGCGGTGAGCCGAGATCGCGCCATTGCACTCCAGCCTGGGTAATAAGAGCGAAACTCCGTCTCAAAAAATAAATAAATAAATAAATAAATACATATTTCTCTAATGAAAACATAAACTATTCAACAATTATAAGAGCAATAATATATAAGAGCAATAATAAAAGTATATACTTACACTGTCTATTTTTTAAATTATAAAATAAATTAAGAATCTGGTTTTTAAATTATAGACACATTTTATCTTAGGTAACAAATTTTTTTTTTTTTTCTGAGACAGGGTCTCACTGTCACACAGGCTGCAGTGCAGTGGTGCAACCTCAGCTCACTGCAGTCCTAACCTGGGACTACAGGCATGTGCCACCACACCTGGCTAATTTTTGTACAGCCAGAGTTTTGCCATGTTGCCCACACTGGTCTTGAATTCCTGGGCTCAAGTAATCTGCCAGCCATGGTCCCCCAAGGTTCAGGATTACAGGCGTGAGCCATGGCACCTGGCTGACAAAATCTTGCCAGTATTTTTGTAACTTACGAGAAAAATCACAATGTGATTCTAGGAATTTCTTTCTTCTATTCATTCTTATGACATAAAATTCTATCACTTGAAATCCAATGGCTAAACAGCAGATGTCTTTTCAAATGAACACACTTTATTCAAACTCATTACAAAATTATATTCTGGACCTCTCATTTTAATAACCTTGCTTTACTTTAGGTTAAACCTGAAATACAAAATCACTCCTGTATTCTTTAAAATAGATAGTATGTGTCCATTATGAATACATTTTTCAAAATGTAATTAAAGGACCTATGTGCAATTTGTTTCAAATCTGCTTAAATCTTAGTCTGTGAATTTAAAAGATGACACTATTCGGTGTTACAATAGAAACACTGAAATATCATTAAAATAGAATGAAGGTGAGCTCACTTCAACAGTGTGGTTTTTAAAGTTATGGCTTCACTCAATTTAAATCATGGCTATTTGGTAACTACTTTATATTAATAATCATCACCACGTTAACCTCTCTTCACATAGTTTTTTTAGATAACAGTATTTATGACTCATCAATTTTAATAAATCTATTTCTAAAGTTTTAAGTGTGTGATATACACTGCATTAAAAAACATCAAGAATTTTATAATACTAACCCAGCAGCTCTCATCTCTCTGTTTTTCCTCAGTTATAAAAAGAGTAAGTTGCACTGAATGATTTTGAAGAGCTCTCCAAAGTTTATTAATTCTGGGATACCTTTTAAACTTTGTCAAATTAGGTCTATCAGATTTTGGTTTATTTAAAATATTTGAATACTAGTATAATTCTATCAACATGTTAATTCCATAACACTTAAAAATGTATGACGGTGGAAAATTTCAGTTATTTATCCTGAAAGATTTGATATTTATTTTTATTAACTTGACTTTAATTCTAGAAATATACCAGACATTCTGTACCTCTTCTCCATTCTCATAAGAAGCAAATATGATAAATGTAAAAAAATCCTGTATTTCTGTAAATTCAACAAATGTTTTGTTCTGTAAGCAGAACAGAACACAAAGATGAGGAAACAGACTACAAAAATCAATCAGGACAGGGACCACTATATCCCTAACAACCTGTATGGTGCATGGTATTTAAATACTTTCTCAACATAAATTTTTAAAAAATGAATAAATTCACGGCACGGATCTTGATGAAAGATTTTAATATCCAGCAACAGAGGGTCTTGAATGCAACTCTTACTGAATTATGAAGAGGTAAGTGTGTCCTTTATTTTGGTGAAGTTGAGGTTTTTGAGGTAAGAATATAGAGATACACCTCAAGGTTAATTTGGCAATGGGGAAAAATGGATTTTACAAGGGAGGGTACCTCGTAAGGAAACCAGTTAGAAAACTCTGCAATGTAAGAGGCACAGTTCAAACTTGACTGGAGGCAACAAGATCTGAAAGGATGGTGGAAGTTTAAGATATTACAGAGACCTTCTAGGATGTCTGTGGCAAATGGAGAGGAAAAAGTCAAAGATGACAGCATTTTCAAATTTGGGTGATTGGAAGAAGAATGCTAATATTAACATAAGTAAGGAAGTAAGGATATTGTTTCAGGAGGATTGAGTGAGGCTTTAGACATGTTTGGTTTTAATTATATATCTAGTAACCAAACAGCTAGGATAGGAGTCTAGAGCCAAAAATTAATCTATTTAAGAAATCAGAAATTTAAAGTGTGAACAGATGAGCCCTGGGATAACACTGGTTATCTTTGGATTCTATTCACTCAATACCACAAACACATGGCACCAAAATTTCTTTTGTAATAAAAAGAAAAACTTACAGTTTGAAATCCAAAATTAAGATTTCTAGCACAATGTTAAATCTTTCACTTTGTTAAAAACAACTGGGAAATAACTCTAATTCAATCAGTAAATGAAAAATTTTAAATGTCAAATTTAAATTCTGGCCAGGTACAGTGGCTCATGCCTGTAATCCCAGCACTTTGGGAGGCCAAGGCAGGTGAATCACTTGAGGTCAGGAGTTCAAGACCAGACTGGCCAAGATGGTGAAACCCTGTCTCTACAAAAATTAGCCAGGTAGAGTGGCACATGCCTGTAGCTCTAGCTACTCAGGAGGCTGAGGCAGGAGAATTGCTTGAACCTGGGAGGCAGAGGTTGCAGTGAACCGAGACGGTGCCATTGCACTCCAGCCTGGGCAACAGGGTGAGACTGTCTCTCTGTCTCTCTCTGTCTCTCTATCTGTCTCTCTCTCTCTCTCTCTCTCACACACACACACAAACACACACACACACACATTTAAATTCAGTTGCAATAAACCATGAAAATTCAGCAGTCAAGAACTTTATGCTGAAAAACTGAAGATGATTTCATGGTAAAAGCAATACAATATAGGGATTTTATTTGTGTATCCTAAATAAAAGCACTGTAACAATATGCCTATAAGTATACATTTATGAGAGAAGATCAAGAGGAAAAAGATCAAGGCAAAAAAAGTAAGTGGAGTAAGCTTTAACCTTTAAATTGTGTTCCTCTGCCTTATCACTTACAATGTAGGAACTGACATTAAATTTAAAAATTATAATACAGCATGATAAAGATACATACAGAATATATAGGGTAAGCCAAGATAGCAAAGCAAGCTCAGACAGATGCAGAGGTCAAAGATTTATTTCCAGTCAACCTGGAACTCTGAGTACAGTGAAAGCCCCCTTATCAGATAAAACCTATAGTTGTCCACTAACGAAAAAAGTCAATAATCATAAAAATATATACATTCCCCTAAAGATGTTATTTTAACTTGAACACACACATGCACATTCATTTGTAACGCTTTTCATATAGGGTTAATGCCATGTATTTGACAGGGGTCTCCTACTGAGTTTGGGTCCTTTTTCTTGCATAAGCCATACCCATAATGATCCATCATCTACAATTACCATTTATGGTTTCTATAAATGGAAAGAGAACTTGAAAGCACGTTTGAAAGAATATAAATACAGAATCCATTAGACCAGTGGTCTGTCCACCATAGGAAAAATTTGTGCCAGATTGTAAATTAATGTGTTGCTTTCTTCAAGGAGAAAGTCTCACCATGAAAACAAAACCTCTGCTGAACCAAACAGTGTGCATTAGTTTGCCTAATGCAGTTAATTAGTATTCTAATGTGAGCTCCTTATATCCTTGAGGACCCCTAATAGTCTGAAGACAAGGTAAACTGGCTGATGGCCTTTGACAGGCACTGCTGTAGACTTGGATGACTTTTTCCCTAGTCTCTTACAATTATCCAGCCTTTGTCTAACTTGATAGAAGATTTTTTAATAACTCATTTATATAGAGGCATCCTAAAGCATTTATCTTAATTTTTTTTTTTTTTTGAGACAGAGTCTTGCTCTGTCATCAGGCTGGAATGCAGTGGCATAATCTTGGCTCACTGCAACCTCCACCACCCGGGTTCAAGCAATTCTTCTGCCTCAGCGCCTGAGTATCTTGGACTACAAGTGTGTGCCACTATGCCCAGCTAATTTTTTTGAATTTTTAGTAGAGATGGGGTTTCACCATGTTAGCCAGGATGGTCTTGATCTCTTGACCTTCTGATCTGCCTGCCTCAGCCTCTCAAAGTGCTGGGATTACAGGCATGAGCCACCTTGCCCAGTCTCAACTTAATTTTCATAGGAAGAATTCTCTTTTCTTTACACTTTCATCAATTTATATGTTAACTAGCATTTTATAATTACTGTAACAAGTATAACTGTTAACAACAGGTTTGTGAATAAACAGAACCAACTTCTGGTAAGTACTCAATTCAATGGGTACGCAGAGATGTACAGGTCAGCAATGGAGCTGCCTACGTAGCCATGAGTGTTGAGTTGGCCCTTGGTTTGGTAAGTACGTTTTACATTAGAAGAGTGTGCCTCAGGTAGAGCTATAAATCAGTGCAGAAGGAGCTGGTGGAGAGTGCTCCTGCTGTTATTTTCCCACATTATCACTTATTAATGGTAGCCTAAGTGACACAGCAGAAAGAGCCTGAGTCAATAGCTAAGCCACTCACCAGCTAGCTGTATAACTTGGGCAAATCACTTCGCCTCCCTTGTCTTCAGTTTTCTCTTCATTAATAGGATTAAGTAAGTGGCACATCTAAGTCCTGAGTAATGGTCAGGATTTGTAGCAGCAGTTACTATTTCTTAAGTGCCCACATGAGCACAATAATATATAAAATACTTTACATTGACTGGGGCATTTTATTTTCAGAAAAACTCTGTCAAACAGGAGTCATTCCTGCCCCCTTCTCCCCACTCCTTACAGACGAAGATATTGGAGAGAGATTAATACCCATATCTAGTGAGTGGCAGGGTCTGGGATAGAATCTAAAAATCATGTACTTTCGAATATATCACACCGCTTCCTGCTTTCAAAGCAAGAAGTATTCTCATTTGCTACTCACAAAATACCTTGTGAGGCAGGTAGAGTAGTTATTACCCACAATGTGTGAATAAGGAAGTAGAATGAGAGTATAGTTGACTTGCATGAGGTTAGATGTCTAGTAGAGAGTAGCAGAGCAGACAAATTCTTTGCCAATATCTGACCAAATTAAAAGCAAGCACGGCACCAAAAAGAGAAAAAACAAAAAAACCAGAGTACTTAAGGAACACGATTTCTCTCATAACAAAATATTAAGTTCATGACTGCAGTTAAATGCCAAAATAACCTTTATTCACCAAGTACAAGTGCCTCATAGATTTCTCCCTACTTAACTCCCTCGCAATTTCTGCTGCTGTTTCTTACAAAGTACTGACCCACAGTAACATCGAAAGAATCGTTTTATCCCACAACTACCTATCAGTACTGATACCTGGTAGTAAAGCAAGGGACATTTAAAAAAATCAGCTCAATTAATATTATATAGCATTTATTTTAAGCTCACCTGCAAAAGTTATTACAGTTAATACTACTATGGTATAACAAAATCGTTATTTCTGAAAATAGTCCTTTGGCTTGATGACTGGTAAAAAAAAAAAAAAAAGGTTCCCTCGCTATCCACTCCTTAGATTTTGTCAATGTAAGTATATATTTGCTGTGCAGAAGAATGATAACTGTAGTATCATTAAAAAATGATGGAAAACCACTGCTAAATTCTTGCCTGATCCATGATGGTTGGCATGTGCTGAGACACCCAATTATCTTATGTGCCATAAAAAATAACAATCTGGATAACCGCAAATTTGTCTTCTACTGACCTGAACCAAATCCAGAAGTGTTTCTGTCTCCACGTAGCTTTATGGTGATGGAGGTTTTAAAAACGTAATCAATCCGTACTCTCTAGACACAAGAATAATCAATTAAAGTTGCCTGGGCTCTGAACAGATGAGCCAATCACAGATCAATTTGATTCTGCTGTAGGACCAATCCAGATTTTATAAATTATGTATTTTTGTTAGAACAGCCTAAGTTGGGTAGGGAAAGGGTAGTAATGGGCAATGTAAGCAATAAAGGGGAAAAAAATGTGAAGCACTGTTTCTCAACTGCTCATAATTAGAAATGGTTAACCACTACAAATGTTGATTAAACCAGTTAACCATTAAAGAAACTGCCTAGCTTGCCCTAAAACTAGGCCTAAAGAAAAGCCACCAATAAACTGTTCAATAATTTAACTCCAGCAAAAAGCAAAATGAGGATGCTAGCGGCCAAATGGGGATTGGCAGAGATCAATGGAGGCTAGAATTTCCTAGTGTTAATTATGCAGTAGATTAAATCCAGTGTTCTTAGGAGGCACTTCAGAGTAGTCCTCCCAAACTCCAAAGGGGGGAAGGAGATGACAAATACATTTAGGACAAACTAGTTTAGGCCTCTACAAAGAACCATGCAGAAACCAGGCCAGCAATTCTAAACTCCTGTGGAGCATGAACTTGAGTATTCCTTCTTTCTGCTTATCAGAGAAATAGCTCTCCAAAGAAAGGCAAATATTAAGTAGAAATGAACCAACCAGCCTCAAGTCTAAGTCCTCTCTTATTCATTCTCCACGCTATTGCCAAAGTAGCCTTCTAAAGTGCAATTCTTGACTACATCATTCTACTTAAAACGTTTGTTTTCCATCAGCGACAAGATAAATAAAAGCTAAGATCTTTAGCATGGAATTCAGGATTTTTAATGATCTAATAGTCTTTGCCTTCCTTTCCAGACTCACCTTCCTCTCAACTTACTTCGCTTTATCCATTATAAAAAAAAAAAAAAAAGAGTAAATGGGGTGGGCGCAGTGGCTCACGCATGTAATCTCAGCACTTTGGGAGGCCAAGGCGGGCAGATCACGACGTCAGGAGTTTGAGACCAGCCTGGCTAACACAGTGAAACCCCGTCACTACTAAAAATACAAAAAATTAGCCAGGTGTGGTAGTGGGTGCCTGTAAGCCCAGCTACTTGGGAGGCTGAGGCAGAAGAATTGGTTGAACCTGGGAAGTGGAGGTTGTAGTGAGCTGAGATGGCACCACCACACTTCAGCCCTAGCAACAAAGTGAGACTGTCTCAAAAAAAAAAAAAAAAAACATTAAAAAAGAGTAAAAACACACTACATCAAAATAAGCAAAAGAAATATTATGGAATACTTCTTAAACGAAAGGCATTGCAGATAATACACGTATGAGTAAAGCTTCAGTTAATAACACTTCTGGCTCTGTTCCCTGGCCACCTGTAAAACTTGGTACCTCAACTATGTTACTAGGTAACACTACTTATAATAAAAATGATCCACATGATTAGTAAATTTGCATCAAGACTCAGGAACTATAAATGAACCATAACCTCATAAAAGAGCTATACCTTTGACTTCCCTGTGATGGCTCTTAATTAGCATAGCTTTTACAGAAACTCTGGAAACCAAGCCTATGGAGTTGTGTAAGAGACATTGGCTCCTGTGGGACATGGGTTTTCGTTTTTTTTTTTTTTTGCCAAGGTAGCTCCTGCACCACCTAGTGTGAGCTTCCTCTGAGGTCCTACACCCAGATGGCTATGAGTTGCCTGCATTGACTGCTGTGAAAATCACTCCCACTGCCGAGGAACATTTGATGCTGCCCTGCTGGCAAGCTATGATTCCTGTCTGATAGCTTTCTGAGTAAACAAGCTTTCTGAATTTGAAGTTTAGTTAACCCAAGAAAACCTCTTCATTTGCACAGCAACAAGAGTACAAGCATCTTAATGACATTCCAGATACTCTACAATCGGAACCTAATTTAATACACAGGTTTTACTCATGTTTTTGTTTTGTTTTTCTTTGGAGAATCCACTTCCAGGTAACATATACCACCTCCCCATAGTTTATCTCTTCAGCTGTTGCTGAGGTGAAGCTATGGATATTTTTCAACCATGAAGGGGTTACTGCATAGTTTGAAAATACATGGGAACATTGCTAGCAAAGCTAAGTACACAAGTCTAACAGAAAAAGGATGGCAATTTATTGAGAATAAAATTATATTAAGTTGGTGAAGAGATATGGTAATACCATATTAAAATGTAAAATGTCAAAATTAAGAGTGTCTAGGAGACCAGTTTGGATGGAAGAAAAGAGCAGAGCTAGGTAGTATATTACATGTGCCCTTCTTCCTGCATTATTACCCATGAAGAGAAGCCAGGGAGCCCTGTATCAGGATCAAAGAAGATGATTTCTAAGAGTTAGACAATTCAGTCAATCCTTACCGCGGAAGAGGAGGAAGGGATGGATGAAGGGATTACAATGGAGATAGCGTCTGCCAGTGTTCGGGAAGGGAATATGTAGTTACTTAAGTCAGATCCAGTTGTACCTTCTCATCCTGATTATCATAATCAGCCTGTCTCACTAGAATTTGTAAGCTGATGTTAATTGTGTAGAACCTCAGTTTCTTTACTCTCAGGTTTCTTTGATTGAAAGCTATTATAACTGCCTCTTTCTCTACTATAAAGTTGTCAATTATGCTAATTTGCTAGCATCGACTGTATTATTTCCTAAGTCTGGTGTTTAAGGGCTTACAAAGACAATGCGCTTAAAAATTTTTAGATCTTCTGAAATTGCTAAATCCTCCAGTTAGTTTCAAGTTTGTAAACTCTTAGATTAAAACACCCATGTAACAGCAAAACAGAGAAAAATTAGTCAACAGAGAAAAAGAAGAAAGAAATACATGTGCAAAGAGAGAGGCTAGTTAAGAAATCATATAGACCTGGAGAGAGAGAAAGTAAACCTAGCTCCCAGCTTTCTTTATTGGTGCCAGTTGCTTTTGAGGCCCAGCTCTGCTTCTTGCTCTTGGACTCTGATATAAACTATATTCCTTTTCTAACATAACATTCCTTTTGCTTATGCTAATTTAAGTAATATTGTTTAATTTGATTTTTTGAATTTTTATTTTTGAGACAGACTCTCACTGTCGCCAGGCTGGAGTGCAATGGCCTGATCTTGGCTCACTGCAACCTCCGCCTCCCAGGTACAAGTGATTCTCCTGCCTCAGCCTCCCAAGTAGCTGGGACTACAGGCACCTGTACTACGCCTGGCTAATTCTTGTATTTTTAGTAGAGACAAGGTTTCACCATGTTGGTCAGGATGGTCTCGATCTCCTGACCTGGTGATCCGCCCACCTCGGCCTCCCAAAGTGTTGGGATTACAGACATGAGCCACAGCACCCTGCCATATCGTTTAATTTGTCATAAAATACTCCTTAAGTCCAAAAAGTGTAACAATTTATATACATTTAGTATTTTTTTACTATTATATATGTGTGTATACAAATCATTTACATGCTGTAAATGATGCCTTAAAGAGAAAGGGAGAGAGAACTCAAGTACAGCTATTTTCCATTGTGATTGTAAACTCCCCATTTATCTTTTTTTTTTTTTTTTTTTGAGATAGAGTCTCACTCTGTTGCCCAGGCTTAGAGTGCTCAGCTTACCAAAACCTCCGCTTCCCAGATTCACACAATTCTCCTGCCTCATCTTCCGAGTAGCTGGGATTATAGGCGTGCATCACACCTAGTTAATTTTTTTTTTTTTTTTGTATTTTCATTAGAGACATGGTTTCAGTTTCACCATGTTGGCCAGGCTGGTCTTGGAACTCCTGACCTCAGGTGATCCACTCACCTCAGCCTATCAAAGTGCTGGGATTATAAGCATGAGTTACCACACCCGATCCTCATTTATCTTTTTATCTTCACAGCCCTAACACAGTGCCTTATACACCTTATTATTTATCTGAGACAAGGTCTTTCTCTCCTATAGGCTGGAGTGCAGTGGCCTGACCATGGCTCACTGCATCCTCGACCTCCCAGGCTCAAATCATCCCACCTCAGCCTACCTCCCTACCCCTGCCTCCATGGAAGCTGGGACTGGAGGCACATGCCACTATGCCCAGATAATTTTATTTATTTTTTTTGTAGACACAGGGTCTCACTATGTTGTCCAGACTGATCTCAAAACCCCTCGTCTGAAAAATCCTTCTGCCTTGGCCTCCCAAAGTACTGGGATTGCATGGTCTTGAGCCACTACACCTGGCCCCTCATACACATTTTACAAATGTTTATTGAATGGACATGCAATTTAAAAAGAATGAAATTCATTTGGTCAAAATAAAAAACGTAGTTGTGGAGTTTTCAAAAGCATTTCATTTCAAACTAATAAAAGATGTTCTTTGTATTTCTCATCAGCATAATTCTGTTTAAACACAGTCACATACACAAAGAAATGCTGTTTTCTATTTTCTTTTTTTCTTTTTTTTGAGACGGAGTTTCACTCTTAAGACCCAGGCTGGAGTGCAGTGGCACGATCTCGGCTCACCACAACCTCTGCCTCCTGGGTTCAGGCAATTCTCCTGTCTCGGCCTCCTGAGTAGCTGGGATTACAGGCACGTGCCATCATGCCCAGCTATATTTTTTGTATTTTTTAGTAGAGACGGGGTTTCACCATGTTGACCAGGATGGTCTCGATCTCTTGACCTCGTGATCCACCCGCCTTGGCCTCCCAAAGTGCTGGGATTACAGGCGTGAGCCACCGCACCCAGCTGAGTTTTGATTTATTAAGATTTTGTGTTAGCTCATGGGACTATGAGGCCTCTTTAGTAGTCATTCAGACTGTTCACAGACTATTCCAGTTCTCCTCTTTCTGGGCACATGGTAGAAATGCATTTCCCCTTCTCCTTGAATTTGGGTGTAGTTAAGTGACTTTTGGCCAATGAAATAGCAGTGGAAGTTACATGTGTCACTTCCAAACAGACGCCCTTAAGAGCCAGTGCATGCCAGGTATGATGGCTCACGCCTATAATCCGAGCACTTTGGGAAGCTGAGGCAGGTGGATCACAAGGTCAGGAATTCGAGACCAGCCTGGCCAACATGGTGAAACCCTGTCCCGACTAAAAATACAAAAATTAGCTGGGTGTGGTGGTGGGCACCTGTAATCCCATCTACTCGGGAGGTTGGGGCAGGAGAATCGCTTGAAGCCGGAAGTAAGCCGAGATCACACCATTGTACTCCAGCCTGGGCAGCAAGAGCAAAACTCAATCTCAAAAAAAAAAAAAAAAAAAAAAAAAAAAAAAAAAAAAAAAGCCAAGGTACAATCACCACACCCTTTTCCCTGTCTTAACAACTGTGGAAGCACATGTTGAGATACAGCCTCCGACAGACTGAGATTGACCATTTGTAATGGAGTTCTCTTGCTGACCTGCTTGGGCATGTAGTATGACAGAAAAAAATTCTTTGCTGTTTAAAATCAATAGGATGTGAGAGTTCTTTTGTTACTCCAGCAAAATCTATCCTGCCTGGTATACTGAATAAACCTCTTTCTCATGAATGGAGTGAAACAATGAATAGCTCTGGCCCTCTATTTTCAGAATGGTATCATTTTGTACAGCATTATCATTTAGAGAATACTTTTGAATGGAAGTGTCCCTCATTATCCAAACTCTCATCATCCAAACACAGGAACTGAATGGATTCTGATAAATTTTTAGATCAACACCTCATTCTCTCAACTCTCTGTAATTGCCATCTTGAATTCTGGAACCACATACATTTGGATAGGTGCAATTCCTTGCCTTCCAAACTCTTGCCATCTGCACTCAGAAATGGAATAAATTTAGACATTGAAGGTTCTTGATATATTATTTCATTTGCACTCTTAAAGTTGTTTTTCTACTACCCAGTACCCAGTAGATTCTCAACATTTATTCCATAAATGAATTCATGTGCTGTCATCATTCTAATTTTACAAATAAGGAAATAGAGAGGTTCATCAACTTGCTGGAAACAACCCTGCACACACATTAGTGGTACAATCCCAGATTTTCTGGCTGCAAATCTTCACTCCTTCCTCTATGTACCATGCTTTCTTAGGTCTCTTATAGTTATAGAATGCTTATGATAGTAAATTAACAGTACAAATAGTATTTGTGATAAAAAATGTCAATCACATATTTACATCCAAGAATAATTAAAGTCATTTCTCAAAAACTTCTAATTGGCTACACCAGTCTACTTCATAGACACTAAGTACCCTGAAGCACAGAACAAGGAGGTGCCCTAGAGGTCCTTCAACAGGCAACTTGCAGAACAATGAAGAAATGTGAAAGAATTGGGGGAAAGCAGTGTTCTTCTTTGCTACACAGTATGTTAAGATCCTGACTTTTAGATTATCTTCACTTTGGTCCTTACCAAATTGGCTAACCTCAACTCTTCCCAATTCTCATCAAACCTCAGTTGTACAAAATACTAATAAAAAACTGCCCGAAGAATAGACAATTCATCTATTTTTATTTTTTGAAATGGAGTCTCACTCTGTCACCCAGGCTGGAGTGCAGTGGTACCATCTCGGCTCACTGCAACCTCTGTCTCTCAGGTTCAAGGGATTCTCCTCCTTCAGCCTCCCAAGCTGGGACTACAGGTATGTGCCACCACCTCTGGCTACTATTGGTATTTTCAGTAGAGACAGGGTTTAATTGTATTGGCCAGCCTGGTCTTGAACTCCTGACCTCAAGTGACCCACTCGCCTTGGCCTCCCAAAGTGCTGGGATTAGAGGTGTGAGCCACCACACCCAGCTAATCCATACATTTTTATGGGTTCCGTGGTCCTCAATTTGTGTTACATAGTCAAATAAATTTGGAAAAGATCACAAACTATATCCCTCTTTAAAACAGCAACTTGAACATTAGCATAGTAAATCTTCAAGATATTCCGTAGTAAAACTAGTTAAATTTTCTAATCTAGTTATCTCAAACTTACTTGAGCTCAGAATCTTATTACAAGCAAGAAAATATTTTCTCATTCCTTAGAACACAGTTTGGGAAATACTGTTCTAGATCATTCTAAACAAGTGACTCCTTTAGAGAACTTATTGTTACAGTTTTATTACTCTCCTGTATTGAAAAACACTGTTGTGCAAAATTCACTATTTTTGGTAGGGGTGTTTTAAAGATAATGTCTACTGCATCCCATATCTCCTTTTTATTAGGGCCCATGAGGAAATCTGCCTCTAAGGACTCATTACTGGAAAACACCTTGCTTAGGGCAGAACTGTTTTTTTTGTGTGTGTGTTTTTAAAAATCTTGGAATTAGAAACACAATGAAACTTTGTTTTATTTTTATTGATTTTTTTTGAAACAGGGGTCTCGCTATGTTCGCCAGGCTGGTCTTGAACTCCCTGAGCTCAAGTGATCCGCCCACCATGGCCTGCTGGGATTACAGGTGTGAATTACCACGCCCGGCCAAAACAGGCTGAAACTTATGTTGTTCCTTCTTCTTTTTTTCCTAGTTCCCAGGAAGCCCAAAGCCCAAACTGTGACTCATCTCTAGTACAGGATCTTATAAAAAGGAACTTGATATTATCTTTTTTCTTGACATCTTATTCTCTTTCTGCTCTACTTCAATTTTCCGAGTTTGTTTTATCCTATGGTACTACATGGTCACTAATTTGCTTCAAATATATCGTTTCTGAAACTATATATTGTATATATTGCATCTTCTTACAATTTCATGTTGATTCCTCCCTTCCTGCCCCATGATCCAACAATGTCAGCGTAATCATCTTTGCGTAAAAGTATTCCCTTAAGTCATAACAAGCCAATAGGACACACACATTCACAATGCAGTCAAATCTGTAAATGCTGAAAACGACGGGGGGTGGGTCATGAATGTTTTTTTTTTTTTTTTTTTTTTTTGCCGCCAGAGGTCTAATAACCAAAAAGAGTTATTAAACTGTTTCCTAACAGGAAGGAGAATCAAAATTTATTTAGAACCAGCAGCTGCCAGGCACTTAACAGCAGCTCCATTTTTCAAAGCAAGCAGAAGGGGCATTTGCACATCTAACTTCTGGAAGAAGGCACCAGAAGCAGTATTGGGAGGGTGCAGGGGTGAGTGGGGAGAGCCTGTTTGTTCCTTTTGAATGCTATCAACTTGCCGACTATTAAAGAATATTTTAAAAAATGAAATGAAGCGATAAATAACGACAGTAACGCTTTACTCTTTGACCCAGAAAACTTTTTCCGCCAGCTTCTGATCCCAGAGTATGCACTGAAATAAATGCCTAAATGCAAAAGTTGCACCAGGCACGCCGAGTCTCGGCAAAATGAAGTCCCGGTCTTATTTTCCACCACTCCGGGGGCGAGGCTTCTATTTAAAAGAAAAACTTAAAACACTTAGGTCAGAATTGCCTGCAAGTAATAGGAAGAGGGAAAAAACCTCTCAAATGGTTTCCCGTTTGTTTTATTGGCAGGGACAGTCCATGAAAGCAGCAACTTGTGCACCGCAGTCCGCTCCTCACCGCCGGCCACCAGCGCCGCGTCCACAACTTTCCACAACTCGAGGGCGCCCCGGGCCGCGGCTCCAGCGCTCGGGAGTGCACAGCAGGGAGGCAAGGCCGGGGTTCGAGCCTCGGGCGCGGTATGTGGAGGCGCTCGCTCGGCCCAGCCCCTGCGGACTTGGGGGCCTCGCAGTCGCCTCCATGAGGGGCCGCGTCTTCCCATCCGGCGCGTTCGGGGCGGCCGCGGCGGGGCGCGAGAGTCGCGTGGGGGCGGGGAGCGGGCCCCGCCGCGCGGGCCAGCCCGAGGCGGCCCCCTCCCCGACACCGAGGAGGAAGTCGCACTTACCGCGTCGCGCTCTGGAGGCGGCCGGAGGTCCCGGCGGGCGGGGCGGCCAGGAGGGAGGAGCGGGGGAGGCGGGGGCCGGGGCCGGCGAGCTGAAGAGAAGGATGCTCGGCCCCTCGCGCGCCCCCAGCCCCGTCCCGGCAGCCTCACCCCCGGCGCCGGCCGGCCCGGAGCGAGACACTCCCGCTCCGTCAGGCGGCGCCAGGCTGTGGGGGTCAGAGTCCCCGGACGGCCCCGGAGGGGGCGGGCGAGTCTGCGGGGGTCGGGGACAGTCTCGCCCGTCAGTCCCGGCGCGGCGCGAGAGGCTGCCCGCCCCGCCTCCTCCCGTCAGGCCCCGCCCCGCCCCCTCCCGCCAGGCCCCGCCCCCTCGGCGAGCCGCGCTTCCCGGGAGACCGCGGCCGCCACTGCTCCGCCGGCGGTTTCTTTGCTCCCCTGCGCGGCGTGGGGACGGCCGAGCAGCGGGGCGGGAGAATAGGGGAAGGGGAGCGGCTGTGGCGAGGGGATTTAGTGGGGGAAGGGGACGTCAGCCTGGGCGGGGCTCTGGAGAGGAGCGGGCGTGGCGTAGCGGACCTGACAAAGATTCTGGTTGTTCCCCGCCCCTTGAAACTGGGGTTAGGGGAATTCCTGGGGGTGGAAGTTAGGAAGAGGTCCCTCTGCAGGGCTGGAAGGCCGTGAGAGAGGCGGCCTCTGTTGTCTCAGAGCTTAGACGGAACTCACCCAGACTCACCTCTGTTCTCCAGCCTAAGTAACCATTCCCCTTGCAATAATCTGAAAATTATTACGCTTTAGGTGATGGGTATGTGCCATCGCAATTATGATCCTCAGCACTGTGACCATAATCATTGTTTTCCAGTGTTGGGATAATAAGAATCTGAAAAAATAGGTTCTTTATTCATTCCTCTACCCAACATTGGACTCTTCCTATATGCTAGGTTATGAGAATAACAACTAATTTATTTGGCGCCTTACGAAAACACTAAGTACTTTACATGTTAATTCACCATCAGGTTTAAGCAAAACAGCTATGGTCCCTGCCCCCAGGAGCTTATGATGCATTAGGAAGTGAGGGATTTCCGTACTTTGTCTCAGAGAGATGTGTAAACCAAATGCTCATCAGCTTTTGGTTCTTAAAGTAATGCGTATGTTTGTTATTCGTATATTGAGTGTTTGCTACTCTGAGCTAGCTGTATGGTGTCCATCCGTGATGGTTGAATATGGTCATTCTCCCCCAAATAACATTTGTTCAGGAGATCTTCAGTATGTCTCCCCAATAAACACTAAATGCAAGCAAAGCAAGTGGTCCAGAAGACTGATAATCAAATAACATAACCAAATTGTGGTAGCAGCCTGGGGTGGCTGGGAGATCTATTTAGGGATGTTTTGTGCATTTCCACTTGGGGAAGTGGTTAGGAAAAAACAACAATGTAAAAGAATGAAGCTTTGACGTGGACTGCTAGTTCAAAGGGAAGCGGATGGGACGATTTAAGATTGGTACAGTTAGGAAGAAGATATATCACAAACTCTCCCAAGGAGGGCTCCAACTGCAAAGTACAGGATGTACAGGATACATTTTTTTATCCGAGCTATGTGGAGGAGACACCCTCCACCTCCTATGCAATGGACACCTACACCAGGAGATAAAAAATACCTCAGTAACTTTGTCTTTAAGTATAAAAGACAGTTATGTAAACAAACCCACTGCTTGAATTTTTGGAATTTGGTACTATGTTTCAGCCCTTATTGGATTTTTCAGTGTTAACCTTTGTGTACATTAACAGCAAATGACATTCTTCTCATAGTTTTTTTTCCCCTCCCTGCTCATAGTTACTTGTTCAGTTTTGGATTTTTAGTTCAGTATTTTTCTTTCAGGTTTATAATGAGAAAGACTAGAAAAGCATTGTAATCCAATTAGATTACGATTTCGGTAATTCCTAATTTGGCTGATGGCTCATGCCTGTAATCCCAGCACTTTAGGAGGCGGATCACGAGGTCAGGAGTTTGAGATCAGCCTGACCAACATGGTGAAACCCCCTCTCTACTACAAATACAAAAATTAGCTGGGTTTGGTGGTGCTCGCCTGTAATCCCAGATACTCAGGACGCTGAAGCGGGAGAATTGCTCGAACCCGGGAGGCGGAGGTTGCAGTGAGCTGAGATTGCACTCCAGCATGGGCCACAGGGCGACACTCCGTCTCAAAAAAAAAAAAAAAAAAAAAAACTTTAAGTAATAGGCATTCCCGGCAGGGCGCAGTGGCTCACGCCTGTAATCCCAGCATTTTGGGAGGCCGAGACAGGCAGATCAAGTGGTCAGGAGATCAAGATCATCCTGGCCAACATGGTGAAACCCTGTGTTTAGTAAAAATGCAAAAATTAGTCGAGTGTGGGGTAGCGTGCGCCTGTAGTCCCAGCTACTAGGAAGGCTGAGGAAGGAGAATCATTTGAATCCGGGAGGTAGAGATTGCAGTGAGCTGAGATCACACCACTGCACTCCAGCCTGGCGACAGAGCAAGATTCCATCTTAAAAAGAGAAAAAGACAATGAAATAGGCATTCCCATACACGATTTTTTTTTCCAGCTGAAATATATTGCTCGTTCTATCCTGAAACCTATTTTATTTACTGATCTGTATTTTCAGCCCGTGTGCTCCATCAGTCCAGTCAGAAGGATTAAATAGAACGTCCCTTGTGATCTGGCTTCCTCCACCAGCTCTCACGCTGGTGGACACTAGACTCCTTCCTCTTCTGCTAGCAGGCCAAGTACTTGCCCATGCAGCCTTCACATGTTCCTCTGTCTAGCACGCTCTTAGCTGTTCTCACAACAAACTCCCTCCTCCATCATGTCCCTTTTCCTGACTTTCCATATGTAAACCTGTGACCCACCCCCAAACTCCCCACTTCAGCACTGAGCACTACCTGACATATACATCTGTTTGTCTGTCTACTCCGACTGGAATGTAAGCATCATGAGAGCAGAACTTTGTTTTGTTCACTTTTAAAACTCCAGTGCCTATTATTTACCATGTCTGTCACATAGTAGATACTTAACAAATATTTTTGAATGAATGAACGAATCCAAATAGGAGAAATAGCTTGTATTCCTTTTGTAATGGACAAATGGTTTTCATGCAAGTTATCTTGTAACTGAGTAATGTGACTCAGATATATTAATAAGATCTAAAACACAGCCCACATTTATCTTATTCAAAAGTAGAATCTGGCTGGCCACGGTGGCTCACGCCTGTAATCCCAACACTTTGGGAGGATGAAGCAGGTGGATCACTTGAGATCAGGAGCTTGAGACTAGCCTAGATAACACAGTGAAACCCCACCTCTACTAAAAACACAAAAATTAGCTGGGCGTGGTGTTGGGCGCTTTAATCTCAGCTACTTGGAAAACTGAGACAGGAGGATTGCTTGAACCCAGGAGGTGGAGGTTGCAGTGAACTGAGATCGAGCCACTGCACTCCAGCCTGGGCTACAGAGCAAGACTGCATCTCAAAAGAAAAAAAAATGTAGAATTTGAAAAGACTTTTTATCTCTCATTCTGGCAATACTAAGGAACAGGATTTGAAGAAGAACTCACAGATAAGAATTTATGCTGAGATCTTACAACTTCGCCCATAAATGGATCCACAGAATCAGAGGGAATGTTGGATCAATGCATGCTGTGCAAGTCTTAATATTTTCCATGAAAGGAAACACAGCCATGATCAGAAAATTTGACAACTCTACTGATAATTTGATACATGATGTCAGTGGGATGTCTTTTGTGAATGCTTAAATTATTTTAATTGGTAATTATGATGATGAGGTTAACAATGTTTTAGTCTGGTTAAAGTGTATTACCAATAGATAGTAAAGAGAACGTAACCCTAATATTTAAATACCCTTAATAAAGAAATGGAAGGCCAGGCGCGGTGGCTCACGCCTATAATCCCAGCACTTTGGGAGGCCGAGGCGGGTGGATCACGAGGTCAAGAGATCGAGACAATCCTGGTCAACAAGGTGAAACCCCGTCTCTACTAAAAATACAAAAACTAGCTGGGTATTGATGGTACATGCCTGTAGTCCCAGCTACTTGGGAGGCTGAGGCAGGAGAATTGCTTGAACCCAGGAGGTGGAGGTTGTGGTGAGCCGAGATTGTGCCATTGCACTCCAGCTTGGATAACAAGAGCGAAACTCTGTCTCAAAAAAAAAAAAAGAAAAGAAAAAAGAAAAAAAAAAAAAGAAATGGTCTGATTTTTCATTTTCTGCTCTGCCTCCTGGGTGTGTGGGTGGGGCAGATTAAAAGATTAAACTATGATTATACACATTATATCTGTTCAAAATCTGGATCCCAGGAATGTGATCTCTTTTAGAGGACTTAGGATTTCTTTTAGCAGTATTTCTGCTCTCCAGATTTTGACATGAACAGCCTCCTGTGGAAACAGTCTCATTAAAATAGAGAGCTATATAAAAATGACCAGGTCATACCCCTGGAAGGTGAATCTCCAAATCAGGAGAGACAGGTTGCCAAGTAAACACAACTAAAAGGGTGTCCCCTTGAAGTTTACCTCATATTATCCCTCTGGTTTCCCTTGGTTCACCTGGAAATTTGGCCCAAATGCAAAAAAAGAAAAAAAGAAAAGACAAGAAAGAGAATTTCCTTAGCTTCCTTAACCACAGCTAAACCAATCTAGAATTTTCTGAGTGAACTTTGCTAAAATCTAAAGGAGAATAAAAATGGAAATTATTACTATTATGGAAAATGTAAGCAACACCGGTAACTTTATTCATTTGTTCAGCTTCTCTTCTACAATTTCCATTCTTATAGAAACAAATTTCCATCCCCAAGGGGAGATAGAAATTTGCAGGCAACCTGCCTGGTTTCCTTCTCTCTAGGCTCTCTTTCTCTGCACAGTAAGGTCATTTTTCTGTCTTTTTTTTTTCTTTTTAGGGTCTTGCTGTGTCGCCCAGGCTGGAGTGCGGTGGCATGATCCTTCCACCTCAGCCTCCCGATTAGCTGGGACTACGAGCCACCATGCTGGCTAACTTCATTTTGTAGAGACAGAGTCTTACTATGTTGCCTAGGCTGGTTGCAAACTCCCAGGCTCAAGTGATCCTCCTCCCCCTCTGCCTCCCAAAGCGTTGCGATTGGTGTGGGCCATCACACCTGGCCCCGTTTTCTGTCTTTCACATGGGTGCCGCAAGCCTGTCCCAATCACAGCCAAGGTTAAAAGCTCCACTTGTTCTCCCTCATCATTCTTTTGATTAGAGGGATGTGGCATAGTCTGAGTCAAACTACGGGACTATGGTGACTGTCCTAATAGATAAGCTACTTCTTTGGGTGAGACTCACTCTTTACACCCGTTGGGAAGGTCATTACCAACCCACTGTCAGGCCACTCCTTGTGGTCCCCACAGCATTCCCGAAAGAACTGCCCCACACGACATAGGGGACGTGGGGAAGGAATGTGCATTCTCTCATGCACGTATTTCCATTCACCCATGCATAAGTAGGTCTCCTATAACCAGGCCATGGTTACTGACTGAATAAAAAGGTCTTTGCAAAAGGACTTTCCATACTTCCTGCCAGTCTCCTTAACCTTTCTAAAACACAAACTTAATTCTGTTCCTCCCCCAGGACCATGCTTAACATACTTTAGTGATTCTATTGCTTTCAAGGTGTAATGTTCAAAAACCTTAGCATTGCTGTAAAGTCCTTGTAATCGAACCCGTTTTCCTCTGCAGCCCTGTGCCTATTCAGCATCCAGGACGTATCATTTCTCCCACACCTGTGCTTTTAAATAAGTTTCCTCCATCCGAAATACCCTTCTTTCCAATATCTGCTAGCCCTCAAGACTCAGATCCAGGTTTACCTCCTCTGGCAATCTTTATCCTGAAGTTTCCAAGCTGAGCGAGTTCCTTCTTTGTGCCCCCACAGTACCCTGGATGCCCCTTCAGTTGTAGCGGTTACTCAGTGGGCTGTGAACACTGGCTTACTTATCTGTCTCCTTGATTAGCTGAGAGGTCTTTGAGGGCAGGCACTCAGAAATATTTTCTGAATGAATGAATGAATGAATGAGAACCACCCTCCCTGCTGCCCATGAAACCTTTATAAACAACAGCTTATTTGAGTATGGCCATTTCCCCCCAAGTGTTATAACATATACAGACAGGACGAACCTTTCCTCTAATTTATAGTGTTTTACTACAAGTTTCATGAAACTTTAGAAGGTCATTAACTTAGGATTTCAGAAACTCACAAGGACAAGGTATGAACACAAAGTACTTGTAGTTATTTCCGTGCATTAAAAAAAATATTTCATACTTCCATGTATTAAAAAAATTATTTCAGCGTGTCTGTATATATATATTTTTTTTACATTTTGAAAATAACAGTTGCAAGACTAGTAATTGATGTTGATGTCTCATGAGTTAAAGATGTTCCAGGATGTGTCTTTGTATTTGATACATTACTTCCTGATTTCCTAACAGACTGGAACTACCCAATCTGGCTTCTATTTTCATGTTCTGAGAGAACAAGTTCATAACCACTATACAAGTTTAAGCATTTAGGTTTGTTACTGTGCTGACAGTTTGTGTATAGAATACATAAACTATTATGAAGAAGGCTATAGCATAGAAAACACTGCTACTTGTAATGAGAGAATGAATAAAGATGAATCAGACAGATATAGAAACTGAAAAGTTCTTATCAATTATTATTAAGCTGCTGCTTCTACCTGCATTTTGTTCATCTTTGTAAAAGCACATATCCTCTGTATTCACACTTGCATTCTATATTCAGTGACTATACTTAGCACAGAATTCTTGGGGAAAGATTCTGGCTAAGTAACAAGCAGCTGACCTGAAATACAAAAACAGTGAATGAATAGAAGGTGGCACGCTCTGTACGCAGAAGCCATTCAGAGTCAATGGGCTAAGCAATAAAAAGAAGGAAAAAAACAAAACCAAACCAAGCATTTCATTCTCCTCTGCTCTATCCCCAAGAATATCAAGAAATGCTACTACTTTGAATCAGATGGGCTCTCTTGTTGCAGCCAGTTCTATTGTACTTTAGGTTCTGGGGTACATGTGCAAATCATGCAGGATTGTTGCATAGGTACATACATGGCAATGTGGTTTGCTGCCTCCATTCCCCTGTCACCTATGTCTGGCATTTCTCCCCATGTTATCCCTCCCCAACCTCCCTAGCCACTGCTGTCCCTCCCCTAGTCACCCCCAACAGACCCCAGTGTGTGATGTTCCCTTCCCTGTGTCCATGTGTTCTTACTGTTCAACACCCACCTATGAGTGAGAACATGCAGTGTTTGATTTTCTGTTCTCGTGTCAGTTTGCTGAGACTGATGGTTTCCAGATTCATCCAAGTCCCTACAAAGGACATGAACTCATCGTTTTTTATGGCTGCATAGTATTCCATGTGGTGTATATGTGCCACATTTTCCAGTCTATCATTCCTGTCCAGTCTATCATTGATGGGCATTTGGGTTGGTTCCAGGTCTTTGATATTGTAAACAGTGCCACAATGAACATATGTGTGCATGTGTCTTTATAATAGAACTATTTATAATCCTTTGAATATGTATATCCAGTAGTGGGATTGCTGGGTCAAATGGAATTTCTATTTCTAGGTCCTTGAGGAATCGCCACACTGTCTTGCACAATGGTTGAACTAATTTACACTCCCACTAAAGTGTAAAAGTGTTCCTGTTTCTCCACATCCCCTCCTGCATCTGTTGTCTCCAGATTTTTTTAATGATCGCCATTCTAACTGGCGTGAGATGGTATCTCAATGTGGTTTTGATTTGCACTTCTCTAATGATCAGTGATCAAGAGCATTTTTTCATATGTTTCTTAACCTCATATATGTCTTCTTTTGAAAAGTCTCTGGTCATGTCCTTTGCCCATTTTTGAATGGGTTTGTTTTTTTCTTGTAAATCTGTTTTAGTTCTTTGCAGATTCTGGGTAGAATCCCTTTGTCTGATGGGGTAGATAGCAAAAATTTTTTCCCATTCTGTTGGTTGCCGGTTAACGCTAATGATTATTTCTTTTGATGTATAGAAGCTCTGGAGTTTAATTAGATCCCATTTGTCTATTTTGGCTTTTGTTGCCAATGCTTTTGGTGTTTTAATCATAAAGTCCTTGCCTATGCCTATGTCCTGAATGGTTTTGCCTAGGTTTTCTTCTAGGGTTTTTATGGTGTTAGGTCTTATGTTTAAGTCTTTAATCCATCTGGAGTTAATTTTAGTGTAAGGTGTCAGGAAGGGGTCCAGTTTCTGCTTTCTGCACATGGCTAGCCAGTTTTCCCAACACCATTTATTAAACAGGAAATCCTTTTCCCATTGCTTGTTTTTGTCAGGTTTGTCAAAGATCAGATGGTTGTAGATGTGTAGCATTGCCTCTGAGGCCTCTGTTCTGTTCCATTGGTCTATATCTCTGTTTTGGTACCACTACCATGCTGTTTTGATTACTGTAGCATTGTAGCATAGTTTGAAGTCAGGTAGTGTGATGCCTCCAGCTTTGTTCTTTTTGCTTAGGATTGTCTTGGTTATGTGGGCTCTCTTTTGGTTCCATATGAAGTTTAAGGTGGGTTTTTCCAGGTCTGTGAAGAGGGTCATTGGTAGCTTGATGGGGATAGCATTGAATCTGTAAATTACTTTGGGCAGTATGGCCATTTTCACAATATTGGTTCTTCCTAACCATGAGCATGGAATGTTTTTTCAACTGTTTGTGTCCTCTCTTATTTCATTGAGCAGTGGATTGTAGTTCTCCTTGAAGAGGTCCTTTACATCCTTTGTTAGTTGTATTCCTAGGTATTTTATTCTCTTTGTAGCAATTATAAATGGGAGTTTGCTCATGATTTGGTTCTCTGTTTTTCTGTTATCAGTCAATATTAGAGTAGGTGTGATGTGGTACTGAGAAGAATGTATATTCTGTAGATTTGGGTTGGAGAGTTCTGTAAATGTCTATTAGGTTGGCTTGGTCCAGATCTGAGTTCAAGTCCTGGATATTCTTGTTAATTTTCTGTCTCATTGACCTGTCTAATATTGACAGTGGAGTGTTAAAGTCTCCGATTATTATTGTGTGGGAGTCTAAGTCTCTTTGTAGGTTATTAAGAACTTGCTTTATGTATCTGGGCACTCCTGTATTGTGTGTGTATATATTTAGGATCATTAGCTCCTCTTGTTGCATTGATCCTTTCACCATTATGTAATGCCCTTCTTTGTCTCTTTTGATCTTTGTTGGTTTAAAGTCTATTTTATCAGCGACTAGGCCTGCAACTTCTCCTTTGTTTTGCTCTCCATTTGCTTGGTAAATCTTCCTCAATCCTTTTATTTTGAGCCTATGTGTGTCCTTGCATGTGAAATGAGTTTCCTGGATACAGCACACTGTATTTTGATTTTCTATCCAATTTGCCAGTCTGTGTTTTTTGATTGGGGTATTTAACCCATTTAAATTTAAGGTTAATATTGTCATATGTGAATTTGATCCTGCTATTTTGATGCTAGCTGGTTGTTTCACCCATTAGTTGATGCAGTTTCTTCATTGTGTCAATGGTCTTTACCATTTGGTACATTTTTGGAGTGGCTGGTACTGGTTGTTCCTTTCCTTGTTTAGTGCTTCTTTCAGGAGCTCTTGTAAGGCAGGCCTGGTGGTGACGAAACCTCTCAGCAATTGCTTGTTTGTAAAGGATTTTATTTCTCCTTTGTTTATGAAGCTTAGTTTGGCTGGATATGAAATTCTAGGTTGAAAGTTCCTTTCTTTAAGAATGTTGAATATTGGCCCCCACTCTCTTCTGGCTTGTAGAGTTTCTGCTGAGAGATCTGCTGTGAGTCTTATGGGCTTCACTTTGTGGGTAACCCAACCTTTCTCTCTGGCTGCTCTTGGCATTTTTTCCTTCATTTCAGCCCTGGTGAATCTGACGATTATGTGCCTTGGAGTTGCTCTTCTTGAGGAATAGCTTTGTGGTGTTCTCTGTATTTCCTGGACTTGAATATTGGCCTGCCTTGCTAGGTTGAGGAAGTTCTCCTGGTTAATATCCTGAAGAGAGTTTTCCAGCTTGGATTCATTCTCTCTGTCACATTTAGGTAAACCTATCAAACGTAGATTAGGCCTTTTCACATAATCCCATATTTCTTGGAGGCTTTGTTCATTTCTTTTTATTCTTTTTTCTCTAGTCTTGCCTTCTTGTTTTATTTCATTGAGTTGATCTTCAATCTCTGATGTCCTTTCTTCTGCTTGGTTGATTTGGCTATTGAAACTCGTGTATGCTTCACAAAGTTCTTGTGTTTTTCAGTTCCATCAAGTCGTTTATATTCTTCTCTAAGCTGTTTATTTTTGTTAGCATTTTGTCAAAACTTTTTTCAAGGTTCTTAGTTTCTTTGCATTGGGTTAGAACATGTTCTTTTAGCTCAGAGAAGTTTGTTATTACCCACCTTCTGAAACGTGCTTCTGTCAATTCATCAGACTCATTCTCCATCCAGCTTTGTTCCCTTGCTGGTGAGGAGTTGTGATCCCTTGGAGGAGGAGAGGCACTCTGGTTTTTGGTGTTTTCATCCCTTTTGCACCGGTTTCTTCCCATCTTTGTGGATTTATCTACCTGTGGTCTTTGTACTTGGTGAGTTTCTAAGGGGGTTTCTGAGTGCACGTCCTTTTGTTGATGATGAAGTTATTTATTTCTGTTTTTTAGTTTTCCTTCTAACCACCAGGCCCCTCTGCTGTAGGACTGCTGGATGTCCACTCCAGACCCTGCTTGCCTGGGGATCACCTAAGGCAGCTGCAGAACAGTAAGTGTTGCTGCCAGTTTCTTCTTCAGTTATCCTTGTCCCAGAAGGATACCTGCCAGATGTCAGCCTGAGCTCTCCTTTATGAGGTGTCTCTTATAGGAGCTCAAGTGCTGAGCTGTGAGCTCTGTTGTTCCGTTCAGAGCTGCTGGGCAGGTACATTTACATCTGCTGTTGTGGAACTTAGAACTGCCTTTTTTCCCAGGTGCTCTTCCTGGGAAGGTGGGGCTTTATTTATAAGTTTCTGAAATGCTGCTGCCTTTTTTCAGAGATGCCCTGCCCAGCAAGGAGGTAGCCTAGTCACAGTCTGCCAGCAGAGGTGTTGCTGAGCTGCCATAGGCTCTGCCCAGTTGCTGTATGGACTTCCTTGCAGTTTTGTTTATAGAGGTATAGTTAGAACTTCCTTGGTAATGGCGGTCTGCCTCAGTAATGGCGGCTGCCTCTGTAATGGCAGACTCCTTCAGCAATGGTGGATTGCCTTGGTAATGGTGGACGGCCTCGATAATGGTGGACTGCCTCGGTAATGATGGATGCCCTTCCCCCCACAGAGCTGGACCATCCCAGGTCCACCTGCAATTGCTGTGAAACTCTCAATCCAGAGCATTTCAGATTACTGGTCTTTGTGGGGTTGGGACCCACTGAGCCAGATCACCTGGCTCCCTGTTTCAGCCCCTTTTTTCAGTTGAATGGGTGGCTCTGTCTCCCAGGCATTCCACGTGCCAGTTGATATGGCTGCCCAGATTTTTGTGAGTTTTTGTGCATGGACCCAATGCGCTGACTGAAACAGTCATGCTGGACAGTCATGACTCTTGTCAGTCCAGGAATAATCTCCTGGTCCATGGGCAGTAATAACTGGTTTGGAAATGCAGTGATCACTCACCCTCTGCATTGTTCTCACTGGGAACTGCACTCCAGAGTTGTTCCTATTTGGCCATCTTGGATCTGCCCCCTCGTGTTTTAGTTTTTAACAAAAAAGTCTTAAAACAATTATGGCACAATAGTGGTGAAAAGTCATCTCAAATGATCTTTACAAAGATGTGACTGGCACAGCACTCCATTATGAAGAAACAAAGATCAGTTAGAAATGGAGCAACACTTTTCCTAAAAGAGAATCCTCCCTGAGGTAGTCGGAGAGCATGGTCCTGGTTAGCAGTTCCATGCACCGGGGATGGAAACAGCCAGTTATTTTTATCTGAGACTGGATCTATTATGCCTCATACTTTCAGACTCTGAGCAATTTATTTTACTTTATTTCCTAAATATTCAATGGTTGTTATATTTACCATCATGAAGAATGATTTGGTTATGCTTTTCTGTCTCTTTATGTATGTAATTAACAAGATAATGAATTCCGTTGTTCGGTTGCCAGAAACTTTGTTCCCAGAGGCTGAAATATATCACAGTGGTCCCAGAATTCATTTCAGGGTGGTTTTCCCTCCTTTCCTCCACCTCTGTGAGTATAGCTGGGCAGACAAGCCTGACTCATAGTCCTTTTGAGGAAAGAGGCTCCAACAGGTTTTTTCCTATCTAGGCTGCAGTCTCAGTGCAGGGGGTTTTGTTAGTGAAAACAAACTGCCTTTCCAGCTACTGGTGATTGGGGTCAGGACACTATGGGCCAAGCAGCCCTGTGTGGACTGGGCATGAGAAGGCTAGCCATGTCCTGAGTGTGAGGGCCTGGGGCAAACTCTGTTTATAATTGAGGATTCTAAACCCAGTGGTGGCTGGTCAAACCAGACTTTCCCAACTAGAGGAGAAATTCACTGAATGGGCTGGGCACAGTGGCTCATGCCTGTAATCCCAGCACTTTGGGAGGCCAAGGTGGGCAGCTCACAAGGTCAGGAGTTCGAGACCAGCCTAGCCAACATGGTGAAACACTTTCTCTACTAAAAATGCAAAAATTAGCCAGGTGGTGGCACGTGCCTGTAATCCCAGCTACTTCGGAGGCTGAAGCAAGAGATTCCCTTGAACCCAGGAGGCGGGGGTTGCAGTGAGCTGAGATCATGCCATTGAACTTCAGTCTGGTCAATAAGAGCAAAATTCTGTCTCAAAAAAAAAAAAAAAAAGAAAAGAAAAGAAAACGAAAAAGAAATGCACTGAGCGAACAAAGAGAAGGCAGCTCAGCACCCTTTCTGGTTCTCGGAGGAGCTGACTATACTTCCGGGTTGGCCTGGCTGACTCAACCTGGCTGTGACTTCCTGTGTGCATTCATGTCGTGCAGTTCTTTGCAGCAACCTCATTACAGCCACTGACGGTACCACTGCTGTCTCCTGCTTGCCTGCTCAGAGGTTCTCTCTTGATTTCTGCTCTATTAAGTTCAAGCCCCAGCCCAGGGGATAGCTTCCAGCCTCAGAGACACCACAGCCCCTTTCTTAATCATCTGTTTCTAAAATAGCAAAGAGGCTATGTGAGTGGAGAGACACAGAATTATGCTTATTAAGTTACAATTTGTATACAGTAAATGATATACACCCTTTCTTAGAGTACAGTTCTAGAATTTTTACTAACACACAGTTATATAATCACCACCATAATCAAGATGTAGAACATTTCCAGCATCCTAAAAATTTCCTTGTGTCCCTTTGTCATTAACCCCTCCCTCTGTCTCAGCCTCTGGCAACCACTGATCTATTTTTTGTCTCTGTGGTTTTGCCTTTTCCCAAGTGTTGTATTAGTGACAAGGCCTTCATTAACATCCTTATTTAAACCAACATGTGCCCTACCCAACTTTCTGCGGGCACATCTCACCCTCATACTTTGCCTGATCTTTTTTCCAAAACACTCACATTAACTGAAAATAAATTATTATTTACTTAATTATTCTCTCTCATTGGAATGAACACCCGCACTAGACTGTGAGCGTGAGAACTTTGCCTGCTTACTGCTACATCTTCAGGGTTCAGGACACTCCCTGATGTCTTGTGTTTGGTAAATATTTGTTGAATGAATCACAAAATGAATGAGGAGACTGGAACTTCCAGGGACCCTCTCCATACTCAGGCAGACCTTGTTAAAAAGAGATTATTTTTCCCCACAAAAATGTGTTAATCTAACAATTGCTGTGTTGCCAAAGTACATAATTATCTGCTAGTAACACAATTAGAGTAATCAGGGGCCTGGTGCGGTGGCTCATGCCTGTAATTCCAGCACTTTGGGAGGCTGAGGCAAGTAGATTGCTGGAGCCTAGGAGTTTGAGACCAGCCTGGCCAACACGGCAAAACCCCATCTTTACAAAAAATACAGAAATTAGCTGGGCCTGGTGTTGTGTGCCTGTAGTCTCAGCTGCTCAGGAAGCTGAGTTGGGAGGATTGTTTGAGCCCAGGAAGTTGAGGCTGCAGTGAGCCTTGACTGTGCCCCTGCACTCCAGCCTGGGCAAAAGAGCAAGACCCTGGCTCAAAAAGCAAAGAAAAGATAAAAGAAAAGAAATGAAAGGAAAAGAAAAGAAAAAAAAAAGAAGTAATTAGGCTAATCCAAATTTAAAAATTTACTTTTGGGCTGATTAGATTACCTAGAATAGAACGAGCCTGAAGTGACTAAAATGGAAAGGACAGTAACTATTTTATAAGGTAGTTACAAAAATTTAATGGTACAAATTGGGTTTGATGTATACTGCTCAGGTAATGGGTGCACCAAAATTTCACGAATCACCACTAAAGAACTTACTCATATAACCTGTTCCCCCAAAATCTATAGAAATAAAAACATTTTAAAAAGCGACCCATATATAAGTGAAGTGTTTCATGCTGTGGTTCTCAGCTGGGAGCTATTTCATTCCCCCAGGGACATATGGCAACATCTAGAAACATTTTTTTATCTTTTTGGTTTTCAAAACTGGTATGGGGAGGCCAGGTGTGGTGGTCATGTCTATAATCCCAGCGCTTTGGGTGGCTGAGGTGGGATGATTCTTTGAGGCCAGGGGTTTGAGACCAGCCTCGGTAACATAGTGAGTTCCCATTCCTACAAAAATATTTAAAATTAGCTGAGCTTGGTGGCACATGCTTATAGTCCCAGCTACTCAGGAGGCTGAGGTGGGAGGATCGCTTGGGCCTGGAAATTCGAGGCTGCAGTGAGCCATGATCATGCCAGTACACTCCAGCATGAGTGATAGACACCCTGTCTCTTAAATTTTTTTTTTACTGAAAAAAAAAAACTGGGGTGGAGACAGCTGCTACTGGCACCTGCTGTTGAATATCCTATGATGAAGAGGATAGCCCCCACAATACAGAATGGCCTGTCCCAAAATACCGATAGTGCCACCAGTGAGAAACCCTGGGTTAGTATAGCATCAGACACATAGTAAAAACTATATTGGTGTTTGCTATGATTATTATTTTATAAGTGACCCTTCTTGACAGATGTTCTCACACAGCCTGATAGTGGAGGTATAATACAATGTTGGGTTGAGAGTATTACATCTGCAGTCAGACTCTCTGGGTTTGACACCTAGCTTTACCCTTTATTAACTATGTGATTTTTGAGCCCTTACTTGACTTCCCTATACTCCATATTCTTTGTCTATACAACTGGATAAAATAATTCATACAAAACATTCAACACTGTGCAGTAGCACATAGCAAATATTCAATAAATGCCATTGATCGTTGCTGCTGTTCTTGATCCAATAAAGGTGTTTCCATTCTACAAAGAATATAGTGAAGATATAGAGGACAGTTTCAACTAGAAAAAAAAATACTCATATAAAGTATATACAAGTGTATATTTCACATATTAATAAATAACTTCGTAGAAGTTAAATTTAAACTATCCTTTTTAAGGCTGCTATTTATAATTTTCTAAAAAGTATGTTGTTTTTGCTTTCCTAGGGTAGAGCACCTCCTTGATATAAAAGATCCTTTCAATTTTAAACATTTGTATCTAGCACACAATACATAATTACTTAATTAAGACGTTCAGTCTTGATTAGAAATATAAACACATTAAAGTATATTTGTGAACCTGAAAATCAAATATGAAATACACTACTTAGGAAAGTTAAACACTAGTGCTGTAGCAACAACCTCTTGTGTTTTAGATTTGTTAATCTCTTATTCCTTCATTGAAATAGAAAGGAGAAGCTCGAAGTGGGTAAGTATTGCAGATTTGTAGCCATTTGTAGCAGTTCCTAGATTACCCTTTATAATCTAATATTTGTGGTGTTTAAAAAATAATCTAATATTTGTGACAGTGCTTTGGAAACTGTAAAACAAAACTATGGAAATGTGGGCCATTAGCATTATCATCAGCCCTAACAAGGTGTTAGAGGGTCAGATATTGCTACTTCAAGGGAGAGGACTAAGTTTTGATGCATCCCAGGGAGCCAAAATCAGGCTGCAAATAAAGTTTGTATTTAAGAATAAATGGAACGGGCGCGGTGGCTCACGCCTGTAATCCCAGCACTTTGGGAGGCTGAGGAGGGTGGATCACAAGGTCAAGAGATCGAGACCATCCTGGTGTTAGTAGAGAAACCCCGTCTCTACTAAAAATGCAAAAAATTAGCTGGGCCTGGTGGCGCGTGCCTGTAATCCCAGCTACTCAGGAGGCTGACGCAGGAGAATTGCCTGAACCCAGGAGAGGGAAGTTGCGGTGAGCTGAGATCGCACCATTGCACTCCAGCCTGGGTAACAAGAGCGAAACTCCATCTCAAAAAAAAAAAAAAAAAAAAAAAAAAAAAAAAAGAATAAATGATTAGTTGTTTAACTATCCATTATTTCATGTAATATAAATACAATGAGGAACTATGTTTCTCAGCATAAAACCTTTAGGTACTTTTTTTTTTTTTTGAGACAGAGTCTTGCTCTGTCGCCAAGCTGAAGTGCAGTGGTGCGATCTTGGCTCACTGCAACCTCCGCCTCCTGGGTTCAAGTGATTTTCCTGCCTCAGCCTCCTGAGTACCTGGGACAACAGGTGCGTGCCACCACATCCAGCTAATTTTTGTATTTTTAGTAGAGACAGGGTTTCACCATGTTGGGCAGGATGGTCTTGATCTCCTTTGACCTTGTGATCTGCCTGCCTCAGCCTCCCAAAGTGCTGGGATTACAGGCATGAACCACCAAGCCCAGCTGAGGTTTCTGTTTTATAATCTGTTACAAAACAGTTGGGTGGAAAAACTCCCACCATATACAAAATGAAAAGGCAAATGACAACCTGGGAAAAATGTCTGCAAAACATATGCAAAGATTCCACATTCCCAATGGAGAAAGAAATCCTATAGATCAACAGGAAGGATATAAATCCTTCAGTAAAAGACATGAACATGCAATTAACAAGAGAAATTCAAATTGCCAGCAAATACTAAAAATGTTCAGAATTAATATCAAAGAAATGCAAATTAAACTATATATATTACATTGGCAATGGTTAGAAGACTATAATGGCTCTTGTTGAAGTTTTGTGATATATGGGATGGGCACTCCCATACCTAGTTGACAGAATGTATGTAGATACAACTTGCATGGAAGACAGTTGGCTATATGAATTAAGAGCTTCAAAAACCTTTATACTCTTTGCCTCAGTAATTCTACTTTGTAATCAGCCTCCCACAAAAATTTATATATGTGAATGCTCACATTGTAGTGTTATATTAAACATTTTTTAAATGACATAATTAGAATATGGAATTATGACCTGTATGTGGACCATTAAAAATTGAATGCAGCCTTTAAAAATAACTTCTGCAGGATTTTTAAGTTTGGATGATGGAAGCAGAGGTTCTAAGAGAAGACAGCACAGACACAATGGGTACATTAAAAGGGGAGTGCTGAACAGAAAGGAAAACCCTTATTCACCTCAAATTCTGGGAACCCCCTGGCTTCTCACAACTCTTCAAGGTAAATACATACATTAAATTCTAATATCCCAGAGTCATACACTTAAACATTTAGCATTTGCTACAACTCTGTGGTATATAAATCAAAGCCACACATAACATTGTTAAAGAAAGTTTCTTACACAGCACCCAATGCTTGTCTACTTCCTTTTTATTTCTGACTTTTCTGTTGCTGCAATTCTATCTTCAAAATCAAATAAAAAGTTAAATGAAATGAAGGGAAAATGCCATCTTGGTTTACTTATTTCTGAGGCTCTATCATTTTAAGTTAGATTACCTATAAAAATCTTTATAAAATTTAATTCTTAAATTTTACTGATTGCTGGTGTTTAAAATGTAAAGATTTGGCTGGGCGCAGTGGCTCACAACTGTAATCCCAGCACTTTGGGAGGCAGAGGCGGGTGGATCACGAGGTCAGGAGATGGAGACCATCCTGGCTAACACGGTGCAAAACCCATCTCTACTAAAAATACAAAAAATTAGCCAGGCATATGCACCTGTAGTCCCAGCTCCTTGGGAGGCTGAGGCAGGAGAATCGCTTAAATTCAGGAGGCTGAGGTTGCAGTGAGCCAAGATCACAACACTACACTCCAGTCTGAGTGACAGAGCAAGAGTATGCCTCAAAAAACAAAACAAAACAAAACAAAAAGTAAAGATTTAATGATGTATTTTATATACTTAGCAATTTCAGTTATAAAACATTTTTAGTGGGTGAATTATGACAGTGGAAAAAAAGCAAAATATTTTGAACCTTCAATTTGAACCTATGCTATTGAATCTTGGAAGATTTGACCCATGAGATATTTGGAAGTTGTCATTGGCTATTGCTCTGCTATCAATTTAAGCAGTTTGTAGCTGTTGATAGAATGATGAAAACTTTTCTTAAAATTGGGTTATTGATATATAGAAAAATGGACAAAAGAGATTTCTGAAATATCTGGGTGCATATCTTAATTTTCTCATTATTTGCTAAGTCAGAGATGAAACACTGATGTGCAGCAAGTGAACTACAGACTGACTTTGAGACTCTGATTCTTATATCCTCAGAGCAGCCAGGCTATGGTTTGGGACTTTGGGTCTCTGGACTGCTCTCCCAACACTCAGCATCTGAACATCTCCAGAGAAACCAGTTGCAGAGCACGAGTCAGCCCTTGAAAACAAAGGACCCATGGTACTGCTGGATAATTTTGCTTTTTAGGTGTCCAAGAATAGGATAACGAGTCTGAAGTCAGACTGGCAGGGGCTGTGTGTGGGCAGTGCAGGTCTGGAAGAAACAGTGTTACCGTAGGTAGCTAGTCAGGTATGCACTCCATTCCAACACGGTCCAAGAGTGCTGGGCGACCATCAGATGATGGTCAGGTGGTTGTTTCTCTAAAGTAATAATTGGTCACAGCTGGTACAAGGGAAAGGCAGTCTCCTAACAGATAGAAAACACCTGAAAGTGATCAGCAGCTTCCCGATAAGATCTCAGGAGTGGGGAGACATAACCCAAGATCCCAGAAGTATGCCAACATATAAAATTCCAAGTGAAGAGGTCAAGCTGGGCACTTGGTTTCTCAAGTCGTCCGCTTGGCCCTCTTCCAAGTTGTACTTTCCTTCTTTTCTTTCCTTATTGTCATAAAGCTTCTTAATAAACTTTCACTCCTGCTGTGAAACTTACCTCTGTCTCTCCTGCTTTATGTCCCTCAGTTGAATTCTTTCTTCTGAGGAGACAAGAATTGAGATTGTTGCAGACATGTACGGTTTCATTGCCGGTAACTCGGGGTAACTGATTCCGATCTCTGCCACCACTAACAATAGCACCACCAAAAAACCCCTCCCAAATCAGTTAACTTTGAAATAGACAAAATAATCAATAAATGAACCAAAATGTTGTTGGAAACTTTACATAGAAAAGAATACATACTAACAAAATGAATTTCCCCAAAATTAATAGTTAATGAAAATTAGTTGAAAACTAAAACCTAATTAATCAAAATTAAGGTGCAAAAAATTCGAGTGGCTTAACTACCCTTTTTAGAAAATTTATCAAGAATAAAAGTGAGTTAGCAGTGTCATAGCAAGTCAGTACTTCCGTGATAAATTTCATTTCCATTGGTTAAAATTATGGCTAGAATGCTTGTGTTGAAAAATAAGAGTCAGAACATCTGGGGAGTCGTAACAGGGTCAAAATGGGAAGTGTTACACCTGTAGTCCCAGTACTGTGGGAGGCCAAGGTGGGCGGATCACCTGAACTCAGGAGTTTGAGAGCAGCCTGGGCAACCTGGTGAAACCTTCTCTCTACGAAAAATACAAAAATTAGCCGGGCGTGGTGGCGGGAGCATGTAATCCCAGCTACTCTGGAGGCTGAGGCAGGAGAATTGCTTGAACCCAGGAGGTGGAGGTTGCAGTGAGCTGAGATGGCACCATTGCACTCCAGCCTGGGTGACAGAGTGAGACTGTCTCAAAAAAAAAAAAAAAAAAAGGAAGTGGATTATTCACTGACTACTTCTTGAAACCTGTAAGATGGAGAAGACTTAAAGAATTAAGGAAGAGGGCCTCCTTTCTCTTTTCCTTCTTTTTTTTTTTTTTTAGATAGAGTCTCGATTTGTCACCAGGTGCCAGGCTGGAGTTCAGTGGTGCGATCTCGGCTCACTGCAGCCTCCGCCTCCTGGGTTCAAGCAATTCTCCTGCCTCAGCCTCCCGAGTAGCTGGGATTACAGGTGCATGCCACCTTGCCCAGCTAACTTTTGTATTTTTAGTGGAGTCAGGGTTGCACCATCTTGGCCAGGCTGGTTTTGGACTCCTGACCTTGTGATCCACCTGCCTTGGCTTCCCAATATGCTGGGATTACTGGTGTGAGCCAATGCATCTGGCCTTGACTGTTCTTAGACTCACGTCCCAATGTGTCTCAACCCATGATTCCCATCTGCTCATCAAATTGTCCAATCAGAAGAAAAGAGTTAATTCATGCTCACAGAGTATTCACAGCACAGCCTTTACCTTCTTACTCTCTACCCACCCATTGTTCCATAGAGCTCAGGTTTGGGTGAGTGATAAGAAATCAGATAAATGGAAATGGGTGGGTGGCAGGGGCATAGGAGGGAGTGAGCAGAAAGAAAAGGACTGGATATATGTGGTTCCATTTTTTAAAATTGCATTTGAGGTTTTGGGGTACATGTGAAGAACATGCAAGATCGTTGCATAGGTACACACATGGCAGTGTGATTTGCTGCCTTCCTCCCCTTCACCTATATCTGGCATTTCTCCCCATGCTATCTCTCCCCAACTCCCCACCCCCCACTGTCCCTCCCCTATTTCCCCCCAACAGACCCCAGTGTGTGATGCTCCCCTCCCTATGTCCATGTGTTCTCATTGTTCAACACTCGCCTATGAGTGAGAACATGTGGTGTTCGATTTTCTGTTCTTGTGTCAGTTTGCTGAGAATGATGGTTTCCAGGCTCATCCATGTCCCTGCAAAGGACATGAACTCATCATTTTTGATGGCTGCATAATATTCCATGATGTATATGTGCCACATTTTCCCTGTCCAGTCTATCATCGATGTGGTTCCAGGTCTTTGCTATTGTAAACTGTGCTGCAATGAACATTTGTGTGCATGTGTCCTTATAGTAGAAGGATTTATAATCCTTTGGATATATACCCAGTAATGGGATTGCTGAGTTAAATGGAATTTCTATTTCTAGGTCCTTGAGGAATCGCCACACTGTCTTCCACAATGGTTGAACGAATTTATACTCCCACCAACAGTGTAAAAGTGTTCCTATTTCTCCACATCCTCTCCAGCATCTGTTGTCTCCAGATTTTTTAATGATCGCCATTCTAACTGGCGTGAGATGGTATCTCAATGTAGTTTTGATTTTTTTTAAACCAGAAAACAACAACAATGGGAGCAGCGGATATCTGGATTTTCTAAACAATAATATTTGTTTGCATGTATGCTTTATACACCATAAATTCTCCTTACCCTTCGTTTATATTCTAAGACAAAGTATTTTATTTCACTGGGATTATTATAATGAAGATCTCTCTTTTTCTTGACGTGGGAACTGGGAATGTGGATTCTGTAACAATAATTACTGTATTTATAGTCATAATGTTAATGCGTTCCATTAGACTGCTAGAATACAGTAAAGTAGAACCAAAATTTTACATGGGTCCTCAGTTTATCCTTTTTGTACTGTATTATCTTCCAGATATACTATTTTCTGAACACCAGAATTCAGCACAGCACCTGGCACTAAACAGGGATTGATAGTCATTTATTAAGTAAATGACCAGCCTGGCCAACATGGTGAAAACCTGTCTCTACTAAAAATACAACAATTAGCCGGGTATGGTGGCACATGTCTGTAATTCCAGCTACTCAGGAGGCTGAGGCTGGAGAATTGCTTGAATCCGAGAGGTAGAGGTTGCAGTGAGCCGAGATCGTGCCACTGCACTCCAGCCTGGGCAACAGAGCCAGACTCCATCTCAAAAAAAAAAAAAAAAAGTAAATGAATGAGTGAATGAGTGATGTCCATACAACCTAGACATCACCGATATTCGCCCTTTTATTTCTTTCTTTCTTGAGGAGGGGTCTCACTCTGTCACCCAGGCTAGAGTGCAGTGGCCTGTCATGGCTCATTGCAGTCTCAAATTCCTGGGTTCAAGTGATCCTCAGCTTCCTGTGTAGTTGGGACTACAGAGGTGCACCACCACACCTAGCTATATTTAAATTATAGTAGAGAGGAGATCTTGCTCTGTTGACCAGTCTGGACTCAAAATCTGGCCTCAAATGATCCTTCTGCCTTGGCGGAAAGTGCTGGGATTATAGGTGTGTGCCACTTCGCTCAGCCCACCATTTTATTTTTGTGAATAAATTGTGGGTTTATATTCATACATTGTTAAACAAGGGAAAGTAGCTTCAGTTTCTCTGGGGAGAAGATCCCCTTGCTTCTTGAGATCATTTATTTACCTTTCTTGCTTAGAAAGATAAGTAAATGGTTTGAAAGTATTTATTGGAGGGTGTTTTCTTTTTTTTTTTTTTTTAAATGTAAAGTGACTCAAAAGTGAAGTCTCTCAGTTTAAGACGTCTTTTTTTTTTTTTTTTTTTTTTTTTTAAGTCTTACTCAAAAGGAAGTGAGTATGAGGGTGAATTGCATTAACCTAAAGTACTGTCGAGATGAAACTTAAAGCAGGAAGCAACATACCATGAATGTACTGGAAGGAACACATTTGTGTCATGTGAAGAAACATGACAAAAACAGCCCTTCTTAAATTATTTGTGGCAGTAGTGATCACATTCATTTTAATTTTGCCGGAATATTTCAAGACACTGAAAGGTGAGTATGTAATTGTAATCTAGCTTTTCTTTCTTAATTTAAAAAAGTTAGTGTCAGCTAGCGGATACAGAAAAGATCCTCTTTTTGGATACATGCTGCATTGGCTGAAGTTCTAGATCTGAAAAACTGATAAAATAAAACAAGATTGCAATTTTAGTTGGCTGTTATACAGGACAGTAACCTAATTCATAGTACATAATTATAGTAGCTTACCTAAAAATGAAAATATTTAAAATCTGTTGTCTGGATTTCAGACATTGAGATTACAATAATCTCATCACATAACTGCTCTTTGAAATAGTTTCTTCAAAGCAGCTTTAAGTATGCTTTTACATTCTCAAATTCTTTAATAAAGAAAGTGATATTTATTGTGTATAAAATGCTAGAATTCCCTCTACTACAACTATTTCTCACAAATAACTTACTGTCATCTTTTGACAAGAAAAAGCATTTATACATTTTGAAAATGTAATTAAAATAAAGTGAGTGAAAATTTAAACAGATTTGTGTGTATGTATTTGAAATTGGAGAAAAATGGAACAAAATTTACTTTGTGAATAACTACTAAAACTTAGATTAGGAAAATAAATAGGTATAAATTTAAACTATTTTTACATGTTAGCAAAATATTTGCAAATTTATTAATATGATTGTTCGGATGGTAATTGTGCTCCCTAACATTTAATAAGAACAAAAGGTGAAAAGGCTGTATTCTATCATTAACTAGTCTTTACATGAATTTGATTAGATTAAGATAAAAATTCATATTTGATGACTTGCTGCAATGAATATTTATTGTTGTATATATGTAATGCTAAATAGCCAGATACAAATATTTTTGCTAATTGTATTTGATGACATTTCAGTGATTATTTGATGTTGCATATACATGATGCCAAGTAGCCAGTTAAAAATATTTTTGCTAAATAAACGCTATGATTACAAGTTGCCTTTCTGGCATTATGTTACTTGGATGAAGCAATCATAGCACATATTTTTAATGCTGATTTCACTGGGTGAAAAATGTGTTATAAAGAGAAGAGTTAGAATAAAGATAACCTATTTTTAAGATATTGTGAGCTTAGAGTAAGCTCATGCAATAGTTATCCAGGGTAGGTTCTGTCTGTCTGTCTCTCTCTATCTATCTACATACACATAGTACCTCTAAACAGTAAGATTGGATCTAATGAAAACCAGATAATCATCCCCAAAATGACTTAATTAACTATTGGTTAGTATTTTATGAGAACTGGTGACTACAGGAACATGTTAAAGGTTTTTATTTGGAGGCAGACACATAGTTCTTTTAGGTTTTGTTTCTCAAAGTGAGAAGCATGGCCTTGTGGGGCAGTTGTAAGCAGAAAGAAGATAGATGAAGTACAAAGAAATTCTTTTACTTTTTTTTGAGACAGAGTCTTGCTCTGTCGCCCAGGTAGGAGTGCAGTGGCGCGATTCTAGCTCACTGCAACCTCTGCCTCCCTGGTTCAGCAATTCTCCCAAGTAGCTGGGATTGCAGACGCATACCATCCTGCCCAGCACCCGCTTTTTTCATATTTTTTTTTTTAGTAGAGATGAGGTTTCACCATGTTAGCGAGGCTGTTCTCAAACTCCTGACCTTGTTGTCTGCCCACCTTGGTCTCTAAAAGTGCTGGAATTACAGGTGTGAGCCACCACGCCCAGCTGAAGCACAGATAAATTCTTAGTGGAGGATAGATGGGAGCCCCTTCTATTGGTGGGTAGAAGAAAGAGCTCTTATAAAATCCATCTTAGCCAAACTTCCTTGGCCTAATGGTAATGTGTCGGTTCTTCATCTTGTCAATAATCAACCATCATTTATAATGTTTGTTCTCTTGCTTTCAAAACTGGTTACATTAGCTCCCAATACTACCTTTACTGCCTTCCTAAACTTAAAATAGCTGTTTCTGTTCTCCTGGTCCAATAACAGCATAGATATTACTCCAAACTCTTTCTGGGTTGATGTATTTTTTTTTTTTTTTAAAGATACAGGGTGTCACTCTGTTGCCCAGGCTGACCTCAAACTCCTGGGATCAAGCAATCCTCCTGCCTCAGTCCCCAAGTAGCTGGGACTACAGGCATATACCGCCACACTCAGATGGATTTATTGGGAGATTTTGTTTCAAAGGAACCGTGCTTGGGGCCAACAAACAAAAATGTTCAAAAACCACTGTCTTCTTTTACATTATTTAGCAGTAGAAGGAATTTTGCACAGAGCTGCCATAAACAAAAAGCTGATTACTAGGCAAAATCATACACATACAATTGTGTAATAATAATGCTTTATATTTTTGTAATGGTTTATGGATCACCAGGAGCATCTTTTTATAGCCTCATTTACTATAGTCCCATATTGATTAAATGAAGGAAACTTGAACATAATTGTCTTGCTTTTTAAAAATTAGTTCTTAACCACAATATTAGTTGGCCTATGAAGTGAGTTAAATTGACAACTAATACTAAATAAAATAGCTAGTAAAATTATTTATGATAAGCTAAGAATGTTCTAGAAGTACTACAATTAACCTGGTGAGATTCCTGTCTAGTTTTACCTCATTAGTTACTTGTCTTTTTTTTTCCTTCATTTTTCTTATGTTCTATTCACTTTAATTTCTAAGATAAATATTATAAAATAATTTTTACTTATAAATTATTTACTGATACCCTGTCTTTAACATGTCAAATGAATTCAAAAGGAATCTTAATAAGGAATAATATACTCATGAGGTATAATAGATTTGATTTCAAAATAATAAACCCTCTGAAGTCCTAAGTTAAAAATAAAGCACCTTGTTTGATCATTTTTCATCAAGAATGTATCTGAGTCTCTGAATAATCATTAGTAGGAATATTCAGTGATCACAATTACACAGTGTAAGCTATTTTGTCTAACTTTACCCAAAAAGGGGGGCTACTTTACACTGTTTGAGACTTTTAATGAGTTTGCATTGGGTATGTACTACTAGCAAGATAACCCATTTTATAGCAGTGTTTTTTTAACTTTTCCATTTATTTGAAAGGCAGCTAGGATATAGTAGTTAATATAATGGTTTGATGCACTTATATTGCATGTAGATGATGGAAATGCAAAAGGGAATGGTGGATATATTTTGATTCAGAGCTACTTGCAATTAAGGGAGCTAGTTCACTACCAAATAAGAGACTTTCGAACCTGCTTTTGTTGAACTTAAAGTGTTTAAGAGAGAGACTTGGCTAACCCTCATGTAAATCCCAGTGATCTTTTATTTCTTTATTTATTCTTTCACCTGTGCTATGAAGCTGGGGCTACAAAAATGAAAGACAACTCTTTCTTCAAGGAGTTTTCAGTTGTGGGGGATGAGTGACTGGCAAACAACTAAATAAAATACAGGAATTAACTAAAATAGGGAGGTAAACAAGATGCAATGGGAGCATAAACATTGCTTCCAAGTCTATCTTTGGGAGGACATTCCTTGTATTTCCATTTGCAAAGAGAAATAATTGTCGAAGTTTGAATGATCACCTAGTATTCCTTCTTATCTGCTTGCAAAAGTACTTTTCAAGAGAAGAAATGGTGATGATAACTATTGATTTTTAAACAAAATATTCTCATATCAGTATATCAATAGTTCCTGAAACTAGAAATTGCAGTGACTCACACTAATGTACTCCCAATAATTTGTGGCTATGTAGGATAGAAATAGCACAGATGAGCCTCGTAATTACAGGCAGATGGCTCATGCCTGTAATCCCAGCGCTTTGGGAAGCTGAGACAGGCGGATCACTTGAGGCCAGGAGTCTGAGACCATCCTGGCCAACATGGTGAAACCCTGTCTCTACTGAAAAAACAAAAATTAGCAAAAATTAGCCAGGCATGGCAGCACGCACCTGTCATCCCAGCTACTGTGGAGGCTGAGACAGGAGAATCGCCTGAACTCTGGAGGTGGAGGTTGCAGTGAGCTGAGATTATGCCACTGCACTCCAGCCTGGGGGACAGAGGGAGACTCCCTCTCAAAACAAAAGGAAGAAAAAAGAAATTAGCCAGGCATGGTGGTGGCATGTGCCTGCAATCCCAGCTACTCTGGAGGCTGAAGCAGGAGACTCGCTTGAGCCCAGGAGATGGAAGGTGCAGTGAGCTGAGATTGCCCCACTGCACTCCAGCCTGGGCAACAGAGCAAAACTCTATCTCAAAAAAAAAGGAAAACCACAGATGAAAACACCTCAAACCTAATTTTATCTAGCTGTTTTGACTTCCTCACTTTCTTTTAAGAGCTGAACTGACATAAACTCTGTTTATCAGCTTTCATTTCCCCTTCAATTTCACACTTTTTGATGGAAATGGTGGTATAATGAAGAATGAAATTAAAGAAAGCAAAGGATAAAGAACTATAGGATAAACTGACATAAAATGAGCATATATTCACAGATTTAAGCCTATATTATAAAGACCAGCACACCAAGGGTAATTGCAATTAATTTCCTGAAAGTGCTAATCTGGTTCTCAAAAATGAATGCTTTTTTTCCTTATTCATAAGTATTTAATCAGTAATCCCCAATAAGGTTTAAAATACAGCCTTAAGACTATTTAAACAATTTTTTAAACATTTTAACAAACAACATTTACATGTGCCAGTACTATACCAAGTACTTTTAAATATATTTTACAAAATAATATTTTACACAATAACTCATTTTAATGTATTAAATATCTCTACTCATGGTGCAGCATCATTCTCAAGAGAGAATGTTCTGAAAATCTTCAGAAAGAAGTAATCAAACTAAGTGGATAAATTTACTTTGTGGTAAGATTTTGCTTCTTTTTTAAAACGTGTATTTATTTGTTTATTTTTGAGACATCTTACTTTGTGACCCAGGCTGGAGTACAGTGGCATGATCTTGGCTCACTGCAACCTCCAACCCCTGAGTTCAAGCCATTTTCCTGCCTTAGCCTCCCGAGCAGCTAGGACTACAGGCACACACCATGCCCAGCTAATGCTTGCATTTTTAGTAGAGATGGTGCTTCGCCATGTTGGCCAGGCTGGTCTTGAACTCCTGAACTCAAGTGATTCGCCCGCCACAAGCCTCCCAGAGTGTTGGGATTTCATGTGTGAGCCACTGCACCCAGCCAGATTTTGTTTCTTACTAAATTTTCTGAATCGTTACAGTTTTTAAATGGCCTCTAATGGACACGGTATTTTTGTGTATACATTTTAGACAGTATATGTTGACAGAAAAAATGTGTTGAATATAATGCTTTTCATCACGTTGACAGAACTGGCTTTCTTCTCTAATCTTTTAAGTTGCAATACCAACAACCCTTGCTTAGGGTGCTTTCTAACTGCTTGTCTTGTTGTTTTGGTGCCTAAATGTTCTCTTAAATACATGGATACAAGGAAGGGGACATCACACACTGGGACCTGTCAGGGTTGTGGGGCTAGGGGTGTATAGCAGGGACTGGGGAGGGATAGCATTAGGATAAATATCTAATGTAGATGACAGGGTGATGGATGCAACAAACCACCATGGCACTTGTATACCTATGTAACAAACCTGCACGTTCTGCACATGAACCCTAGAACTTAAAGTATAATAAATAAATTTTAAAAAATATTCTCTTAATATATCTCTTTTGATTTTTAGTTTAAAAAATTTTTTAAAAGACAGACAGAATCTTGCTTTATGGCCCAGGCTGGACTCTAATTCCTGGGTTCAAGCGATCCTCCCACCTCAGCCTCCTGAGTAGCATATCTTTTTGCTTTAATTTTAAAAAAATGACTTTCCCTAAGACATTCATAGGGTGATATATCTTTCCCTTACACTGTTCTGTTTCTTTTCTCTTATCATGTATATTTCAGTACCTATCTAATTTACTTATTTATTACGCATTTTAAAAAATAATCTGATTTCTCCAGATAGAATGTAAGCTCCATGAAACTGAGGTTTTTGTCTGCTTTGTTCACTGATGTGTTTCAAGTAGTTAAGATAGTGTCTGTCATATTAAGGGCACTCAGTGAGTATCTGTTGAGGGAGCAAACTTGCTGAATAATACTGTTAAGGAAATAATAAAATCTTGAAGGAAGCATTTCTGATCTGATGTTCACAAACATCTTGTGTTTTAGGCAGGCCAAGTGCTGTCCACCTTTTTTTACAATATTAAATTTCATCAGAAACCTAGAAATTTTAGGTCGTGCAGCCTGTGAAATTTATTTTGCAGAATATTTTACTTGAAAGAGATGTGTCTTTTTACCCTGAATCACTTTCCTGCCGTTTTCTCTATCTACAGGGAATTTCATAATATTCATTTACTTCTCTTATTTTGACAAGTAAAATAAGTGAGCAGTCTCTTATGTCTCAAACCTGCCTTTCAAATCTTGCTATGGTATGTTAAAAGTTATCCCAAACTTTGCCCCCTGCCTCCAGCAAACATTTTCAATGGTCTTTACCAAATACCCTATGAATAAATTCATAGTCCTTTGCTCCTGATCTGGTTAACACTACAGATATATCACCCATACACAATGTGATTTTTTTTTTTTTTTTTTTTTTGCTGCTTTCCTGCTTAGTATTACCAGACAGGTTTCAATGATTGACACCAAAATTGATAAATAACAGAGATTTTGCTATGGAAGTGGATACTCTTTTAGAGTTTGTTCTAATTGTTAAAGAGGCAGACCTGTGACCAAAGAAAACATCATATGTTAATGAATGTCTTTGTAAATTAGGTAGTTAAGCCATAAAGTCTCTCCTATGCTGGCAGCTAATATTTTTAAATTGCTGAATTATGCTATAGAATAATGAATAATGTGAAAGACTTTTTGAAACAATCTATGTTTTTAACAGGCATAATTTACATGCAATAAAATGGAAAGATCTTTTTAAAAAACTTTTGTTTTAAGCTCAGGGCTACATGTGAAGGTTTATTATACAGGTAAATGCATGTCACAGGGACTACAAAGATTATTTTTCATCATCTAGGTATCGAACCTAGTACCCATTCATTATTTTTCCTGATCCTCTCCCTCCTCCCGCCCTCCACCCTCCAGCAGGCCCCAGGGTCTGTTGTTCCCCTCTGTGTGTCCACGTGTTCTCATCATTTAGCTCCCACTTATAAGTGAGAACATGTGATACTTGGTTTTCTGTTCCTGTGTTAGTTTGCTAAGGATAATGGCCTCCAGCTTCATCCATGTTTCTGCAAAGGACACGATTTTTCTTTTTTATGGCTGCATAATATTCCATGGTATGTATATACCACATCTTCTTTATGGAAAGATCTTAAGTGTTCAGTTTCATGAATTTTGACATTCATGTGCACCTGTGTAACTACTATCACATACCAGATACAGATTTACATCACCCCAATAAAGATGCCTCTGGCTCAGGCATGGGCAGTGGCTCACGCCTGTAACAGTAGCACTTTGGGAGGCTGAGGTGGGCAAATCACCTGAGGTCAGGGGTTAGAAACCAGCGTGGCAACATGGTGAAACCCCATCTCTACTAAAAGTACAAAAATTAGGCCGGCCACGGTGGCTCGTACCTGTAATCCCACCGCTTTGGGAGGCCAAGGTAGGCGGATCACAAAGTCAGGAGATGGAGACCAGCCTGGCTAACATGGTGAAACTCTGTCTCTCCTAAAAATACAAAAATTAGCCAGGCATGGTGGTGCATGCCTATAATCCCAGCTACACGGGAGGCTGAGGAAGGAGAATTGCTTGAATCCGGGAGGCGGAGGTTGCATGCAGTGAGCGGACATTGCACCACTGCACTCCAGCCTGGTGACAGAGTGAGACTCTGTCTCAAAAAAAAAAAAAAAATAAATAAATAAAAAAATAAAATAAAATAAAATAAATTAGTTGGGTGTGGTGGCGCACACCTGTAATCCCAGCTACTCTGGAGGCTTAGGTAGGAGAATCACTTTAACTCAGGGGGCGGAGGTTGCAGTGAGCTGAGATGGCACCACTTCACTCCAGCCTGGGTAAAAGGACGAGACTCCATCTCAAAAACAAACAAACAAACAACAACAAAAAGATTCCTCTGGCTCTTTCCTTTCAAATCTCCTCACACATCCCCAAGGCAACATCTGACCTGTGTCACCATAAACTGGTTTTGTCTCTTCTATTTCATGTAAATAGACTCATCATACAGTAAATATTTTTGGTCTGGCTTTTTTTGGTTTGAGATGGAGTCTTGCTCTGTCACCCAGGCTGGAGTGCAATGGGGCGATCTCGGCACACTGAAACCTCTGCCTCCCGGGTACAAGTGATTCTTCTGCCTCAGCCTCTAGAGTAGCTGGGACTACAGGTGCCTACCACCATGCCTGGATTTTCTTTCTTTCTTTTTTTTTTTGTATTTTTAGTAGAGATGGGGCTTCACCAAGTTGGCCAGGCTAGCCTTGAACTCCTGACCTCAAGTGATTTCCCAGACTTGGCCTCCTACAGTGCTGGGATTATAGGCGTGAGCCACCATGCCCTCCCTGGTCTGGCTTCTTTACTTAGCATGTTTTTGAGAATCATTTATGCTATTGAGTGATTCAGTAGCTCCTATCTTTTGGTTGCAACGTACTCCATGATATCAATATACAATATTTGTCCCTTTATCCATTGGATTATTTCCAGTTTGGGCTATTATAAATATGCTGCTATGAACATAATTGTACAAATGTTTGTGTCAGTATATGTTTTCGTTTCTATCCAGTAACACTCTAGTTGTGGAATACCTGGGTGTCTTACTCAGTTTGGGCTGCTATAACAAAGTGCTGTAGACTGAGTGGCTTGTAAACAAGAGCCTTCACAGTTCTGGAGGTTGGAAGTCCAAGATCGGTGTGCCAACATGGTTGATTCCGATGAGGATCCTCTTCTGGGTTGCAGAATGCTGACTTTTCCTCGTACTCTTACGGGATGGAAACAGAACTAGTCACCTCTCTGGCCTCTTCTTGTAAGGGCACTAGTCCCATCCATTAGCTCTTCACTCTCATGGCCTAATTATTTCCCACACACTCCACCTTCAAGTACCATCATACTGGGATTTTAGGGGGAAGCAAACATTCAGTCCATTTCACTGGGTGTATTTAATTTTACAAGAAGCTGCCAAACATTTCTCAAAAGTGGTCTTACTAGCAACATTTCTAGTAGCAGAAAATTCTCATTTTCTCTAGTTTATATTTAATATGCTGAAGCAATAACACTTAGAATATATATAGTCAAAGAAATAATCTACATTTCTCCCAGAGTTCCCTGACAACTAGTTAATGAGGTCTTGGGAAAATGTGAGTTGAACTAGAGCAGCCCCTGGTATGCCTATTATCTATCAACTAATGAAGCCTCTATTATAAGGTTTCACTTATTTGTAGAGGTCAACCGATAATTGAGATTTCTTTTCTTGCAGTCATACCCTGAAAAATACTCCTGGCACACAATATCTAGAAATGTGAAAAAAAATGTATTTAAAACTTTAGAAATGTAGAGTTGAACTCATAAGAAAATAAGACTGCTGACCAGGTGCGCTCATGCCTGTAATCTCAGCACTTTGGGAGGCCAAGGTGGGCGGATCACCAGAGATCGGGAGTTTGAGACCAGTCTGACCAATACAGAGAAACCCCATCTCTACTAAAAATACAAAATTAGCTGGGTGTGGTGGTGCATGCCTGTAATCCCAGCTACTCAGGAGGCTGAGGCAGGAGAATCACTTGAACCCGGGAGGTGAAGGTTGCAGTGAGCCGACATCATACCATTGCACTCCAGCCTGGGCAGCAAAACTCTGTCTCAAAAAAAAAAAAAAAAAAGATAATAGGACTCCTCCTTAGAGGCAGAAAATGAGTAGGAATTACAAATACAAATAAGAGTGAACAAATTAGTGCCTCAGGAGCATCTACAAATCTCTGGTGGCCTGAAATTTCAGTTTCACTGGGTCATATTTCAGGAGACAGAAGGCAAAGTCTAAGACTGAGACATTACTAAGATACTAAAAAGTGATATGCTCTGTAAAACAGCAACCTAGGACAAATTCTGTCTGGGTGTGAGGAAATGTGTCTGTCTTCACTTTGGCTATGGGTGGAGAAAGGAAAAAGAGTCCTTTGAAAGTTTGTAAACACAGCTGGCCATTACTTAGATGTTGAGGATCATTACCTGTGAGGTGTGAAAAGTCCAATCCAAGACAGTAGTTAAAGTCACTTTGGGTTAATGGTGCCATTAGATACCCATCAGAGGAAAACACCAATCCTCTCTGGAGGAAAACATCTTTACACCATTCTTCAAATAATTTCCCAAAGTAAAGTTCCAAGGAACAATAGCTATTATAAAAATCATAAAACACATCAATACTCAATGGACAAAAATCAACAGAAACAACAAACAGTAGAATCAGATTTTCAAAGAATTTAGATATTGGAATTATGAGCTGTGAAATAGAAAATAAAGAGTTTGTTTCAATACATAAAATATTGCATGAAAAAGTATGAGTAAGTACAGAAGAACGTAATTAGACTCATTTCACACCATACACAAAAACCAACTCAAAATGGATTAAAGACGTGAAGATCTAAACCGTAAAACTACTAAAAGGAAATATAAGAAAAAAATATCTATGACATTGGTCTGGGCATTTTTTTTTTTGTGACCCATAAAACAGGCAACAAAAGCAGAAATATACAAATAAGATTGTATCAAACTAAAAATCTTCTGCATAGCAAAAGAAACAACTGAGTGAAAAGAAGCTTATGGAATGAGAGAAAATGTTTGCAAACCATATATATGATAAAGGTGTAATATCCAAAATATATAAGAAACTCAGACAACTCAACAGCAAGAAAATAACCTGATTAAAAAATGGGCAAAGGACACTGAAGAGACATTTCCTTATTTTGTTTTCTTTTTTCTTTCTTCTTCTTCTCCTTCTCCTTTCTTTCTCCTCCTCCTTCTCCTCCTCCTCCTCCTCCTTCTCCTCCTCCTCCTTCTCCTCCTCCTCCTCCTCCCCCTACTCCTCCTCCTCCTCCTTCTCCTCCTCCTCCTCCTCCTCCCCCTTCTCCTCCTCCTCCTTCTCCTCCTCCTTCTCCTCCTCCTCCTCCTCCCCCTACTCCTCCTCCTCCTCCTCTTCCTCCTCCTCCTTCTCCTCCTCCTCTTCCTTCTACTTCTTCTTCTTCTTCCTCTTCTTGTTCTTCCCCTTCTTCTTCTTCTTCTTGTTTTTGAGACATGATCTCACGATGTTGCCCAGGCTGCAGTACAGTATGGCTCACTGAATAATTGACCTTCAGCGCTCAAGTGATCCTCCCACCTCAGCCCCCTGAGTAGCTAAGACTACAAGTGTGGGTCACCACACTGACTAATTTTTAAATTTTTTCATACAGATGGGGTCTCACTATGTTGCCCAGGCTTGTCCTGAACTTGTCCCAGGGCTACAGTGATCATCCTGTCTTGGCTTCTCAAAGTGCTGGCATTATAGACATCAACCACTGCATCAGGCTGACATTTCTTGAAAGAAGACATACAAAGGTCCAATAGGTATATGAAAAAATTCTCAAATCATCAGGGAATACAAATTGAAATCACAGTGAAATATTATCTCACATGTAAGATGGCCATTATCAAAAAGACAAGTGTTGGTGAAAATGTGGAGAAAAGGGAACCCTTGTACACTGTTGTGGGAATGTAAATTACTCCAGCCATTATGACAGACAGCATAAAGGTTTCTCAAAAAATTCAAAATTAGAACTACTAACCAGGTGCACTGACATGCACCTGTAGTCCCAGCTACTTGGGAGGCTGAGATGGGAGGATCGCTGGAAGTCAGGAGTTTGAGAGCAGGCTGGGCAACTTAGTAAGATCCTGTCTCTTTAAAAAAAAAAAAAAGTAGAACTACCATATGACCCAGCAATCCCACTTCTGGGTATATATTTGAAGGAAATGAAATCAGTGTGTCAAAGAGATCTCTGAATTCCCATATCCATTGCAGCATTATTCAAAATAGTCCAGATATGGAATCAACCTAAGTGTCCATCAATGGGTAAATAAAATGTGGTACATATACACAAGGTAATACTATTTCACCTTAAAAAAGGAGAAAATTCTGTCATTTGCAACAATATGAATGAATCTGGGAGATACTATGCTAAGTGAAATAAACCAGACACGGAAAGAAAAACGCCACATGGTCTCACTTATATACAGAATAGCAAAAAGTTGAACTCATAGTGGCAGAGAATAGAGTAAAATGATGGTTACCATGGATGACAGGGTGGGGTGAGGGGAATGGAGAGATGTTGGTCAAAGGGTACAAAATTTCATTTAGACAGATGAATAAGTTCTGAAGATCCATTGTGTGGCATGCTGACTATAGCCAATAATAATGGATTATATACTTGAAAATTGCTAAGAGAGTAAATGTTCTCACCACACACACACACACAAATGGTATGTGAGTGTTGGATATGTTCTTAGGTTTGATTTAATCCTTAACAATGTGTGTGTGTGTGTGTGTGTGTGTGTGTATACACACACACACATCAAAACATCACATTATATACCATAAGTATATGTATAATTTTTATTAGTCAATTATACCTTAATAAAACTTGGAGAAAAGTATCCAAAAATGTATAAAGTTTAAAATAAAATGTAAGGTACTATGATTGGGAAAATAGCAACAATTTTTACACACAAAGTTAATAAAGAGAACAGACAGAGTCATTTATTCTCCCGGCCTAAAAATAATATGAAACAAATTTGTGAGGAGGTCTAATACTCTACCACATTTTTTGATTCTAAAAAACAGTATGAGCAAGAAACAAAGACTATTAAAAATTACCAGGCAAATTTGAAAAAGAACTAACTAGTAGTTCTAATGAGCATACAATAAACAGTGAACATACAATAAATTAGAAATGCAAGGAATGAAATGAACAGATTAGATGTAACTAAATAATGAATTAGTAAACTGGAGTAGAGAGCTGAAGAAATTACCTAGAACACAGCACAGAGGTTAAGAGATATGGAAAGCAAATGGAGCTATTTCTAATCAAAGCTGCAAAGGAGAGAAGAAATAGAATAGGGTAAAGGCAATATTTGAAGAGACAATGGCTAAGAACTGTACAGAATTATTGAAAGACGTAAAACCTCAAATTCAGGAAATGTAACAAATCCCAAGCAAAATAAATGGTGAGAAATTCTACAAAACATGAACTCTAAAGATATATATATCTTTTCGGGATGGAGTCTCACTCTGTCACCCAGGCTGGAGTGCAGTGGCACAATCTCGGCCCACTGCAAACTTTGCTTCCCGGATTCAAGCGATTCTTGTGCCTCAGCCTCCCAAGTAGCTGGGATTATAGGCACCTGCCACCACACTGGCTAATTTTTGTATTTTTAGTAGAGACGGGCTTTCACCACGTTGGCCAGTCTGATCTCGAACTCCTGCCATCAGGTGATCCGCCCGCCTCAGCCTCCCAAAGTGCTGGGATTACAGGGTGAGCTACTGTGCCTGGCCAACAAATCTTAAAATAACCAGGGATAAATGCAGATTGTCTTTGAAAAGTTTAAAGGATAATAGTGTGACAGCTCAGTTTTCTCTTGAAAACAACTGTGAAAATCAAAAGGCAGTGAAAAATGCCTGCAAAGTGCTCAGGCAAAATTGTTGTTGACCTAGAACTGGTGGGATGTATATTTTCAGATAAACAACACAGAGAGTTTACAATCATTGGACCTTCAGTGAGAGAACTTCTAAAGAATTAGCTTTAGGAGATGGAATGCAATCACAGAAGGAAGGGCAGAGATACAAGGAGAAATGGCAGGGGAAAAAACCCTCAGCAACAATTATAACTGTGTGAGTAAATATAAACAAAATCCTGAAAATATTAATTGCAGAAAATTTAAAAACTCAACTAATTTGTATGTCAATGAAAAAACAAGATAGAATGAAAATGCTGTATAAAAGTAGCATTTAAGTCAGGAAGGAGATGATCCGAGTTAAAGTATTCTAAGATCCTTGTTTCAGAGAGGGTAACTGTTGATTGACTTTGGCTTTAAGGATGCGTGTTAAAAATTACTATGATAAACACAAAAATAATAGAAATAGAGTATCTAACCTCAGATAACTAAAGAAAAAACAAGGGAATGAGAAAAAAAATTCACCAAATCAATTTAATAGCTGGAAAGGCAAGAAACAGTAGGAAGTGTGGTTACAAATAGAAAGCATTAATAATATGGTATAATTTGATCCCAGTAATGTAAGTGGGCAAATCTATTGAAGTAAAAAGACAAAAAATTGCCGGGCACGGTGGCTCAAGCCTGTAATCCCAGCACTTTGGGAGGCCGAGGCGGGTGGATCATGAGGTCAAGAGATTGAGACCATCCTGGTCAACATGGTGAAACCCGTCTCTACTAAAAATACAAAAAATTAGCTGGGCATGGTGGCTCGTGCCTGTAATCCCAGCTACTCAGGAGGTTGAGGCAGGAGAATTGCCTGAACCCAGGCCGAGATCACGCCATTGCACTCCAGCCTGGGTAACAAGAGCGAAACTCCGTCTCAAAAAAAAAAAAAGAAAGACAAAAAATTGTCAGACTAGATTAAAAAAGCAATTTCCAGAAATACTCCATTTAGAAGAGACCTATCTAAAGCATTAAGATAAAAGTGAAAAGATGAGAAAAATATGTAGAACAAAGAGTAACTGAAGAAATCACATGCCATTGTGTTAATATAATATTTTAAAATTAACATAGTTACTAGCAATAAAGAAGGTCAGGATATATGGATAAAAGTTTCAAGTCACAAGAATATGCATCAATTCTAAATTTGTATGCCCCAAACAAGATAGCTTTAAAAAGACAATTATAAATCCATTATTTAGTGGGAGATTTTAAACATACTTCTAAGCTGTAAAATACAACAAGGTGAAGAATAGGAATATAGCCGATTCAGACAATTCAAATAGCTAATTTTATCTGATGGATGTACTTAGAATATTGAACTCAACATCTAGAACATATATTCTTTTCAGGGAATAAAAATACATACTTGATATGGTTTGGCTGTGTCCCCACCCAAATATCACCTGGAATTGTAATAATCCCCACTTGTCAAGGGTGGGACCAGGGGGATGTAATTGAATCATAGGGCTGGTTTCCCCCATACTGTGTCTCGTGGTAGTGAATAAGTCTTATGAGATCTGATGGTTTATAAATGGGAGTTCCCCTGCACAAGCTCTCTTGCCTGCCACCATGTAAGACATCTCTTTGCCCCTCCTTCATCTTCTGCCATGATTGTGAGACCTTCCCAGCCAAGGGGAGCTGTAAGTCCATTAAACCTTTTTCCTTTATAATTTACCCAGTCTCGGGTGTCTTATTAGCAGTGTGAGAACAGACTGATACAATACTAGACTATAAAAAAAAAGCATCAATACATTTCAAACAATCTTTAAAATACATGTCTGACTAAATGAAATTAGATTCTAGTAACAAACAGAAAGCTAAAAATAGGTAATATATTTGGAAATTTAAAAAATTCATTTCTAAATAATCTATGGTTGAGAAGAAATTATAATGAAAATTAGAAAATATTAATAATTGAATGACAAAAAATACTATCTGTTTAAACTTACACAATATTACCAAAATATATAACTTTAAATGCTTATACGTCAGAAAAAGAACAATAAGATAAACCCAGAAAGTAAAGGCAGGAACTAATAAACACAGGAGCCAAAGTCAGTGAACTTAAAAGAGTAGACACAGAAAGGATTAATAAAACCACAAGTTGGTTCTGTTTTTTTTTTTTTAGACGGAGTCTCGCTCTGTGCCCAGGCTGGAGTGCAGTGGCAGGATCTCGGCGGCTCACTGCAACCTCTGCCTCTGGGTTCAAGTAGTTCTCTTGCCTCAGCCTCCCAGGTAGCTGGGGGACTACAGGCGCATGCCGCCATGCCAGGCTAATTTTTTGTATTTTAGCAGAGGTGGAGTTTCACCGTGTTGCCCAGGCTGATGCGAACTCCTGAGCTCAGGCAATCCACCCACTTCCGCCTCCCAAAGTGCGGAGATTACAGGCATGAGCAACCGCGCCTGGGCAAGTTGGTTCTTGTAAAGGTCTAATGGACAAACCACTGGAAAAACTGATCTGTTAATGTATTAGTCCATTTCCAGCTGCTGATGAAGACAGCTGAGACTGGGTAATTTATAAAGAAAAAAGAGGTTTAATGGACTCAGTTTCATGTGGCTGGGGAGGCCTCACAATCATGGTGGAAGGCAAAAGAATATCCTACATGGTGGCAGGCAAAGAGAGAACGAGTGCCAAGTGAAAGGGCTTTCCACTTACCAAACCATCGCATTGCAGAGACTTATTCACTACCATGAGACTAGCGTGGGAGAAACTGCCCCCATGATTCAATTATCTGGGTCCCTCCCACAACACGAGGGAATTATGGGAGGTACAATTCAGGATGAGATTTGAGTAGGGCACAGCCAAACCATACCAGTTAGGGCTGCTATAACAAATGATCATAAACTTAGTGGCTTAAAACAACACTAATTTATTGTCTCACAGTGTAGGTTAGAAGCTCAGCAGAAGTCTCCTTGGACTAAAATCAAGGTATCAGTAAGACTGTGTTCCTTTTGGAGGCTCTAGAAGAGAATCCATTTTCTGGCTATTTCTAGCTTCTGGAAGCTGTCTGAATGCCTTGGCTTGTGGCTGCCTTCCATCTTCAAAGCCAGCAATGACCTGTTGAGTCTTTCTCATATTGTATCACTCTGACATTGAGTCTTCTGCTACTCAATTCCACATTCATGATTACATTGGGCCCAACCAGATAATCTGGGATAATTTCCTTATTTTAAAATCAGCTTATTAACAACCTTAATTCCATTTTCCACCTTAATTCCCCTTTGCCATGTTCTGGAACATATTTACAGGTTCCAGGAATTAAGATAGGGACATCTTTGGGAGCCATTATTCTGTCTGCCAAAACTGAATTTAAAAAAATGAGAGAAGGCACAAGTAACTAATGTTAGAAATGAAAAAAAAAAAAAAAGTACAGACATAGCCAAATTAAAGATATAATAAGAGGATATTATGAATAATTTATGTCAGTATATTTAAGGACACATATCTAGGAAAAAAGAACTTACCAAAACTTAGGAAGAAATGGAAAGCCCAAGGGTTTTACAATAATTAAAGAAACTGAGTCAATGGTTTAATATCTGTTTCAGATGATTTTCACACTAGTTTCAGATGATTTTCCAGGCAAGTTCTGCCAAACTTTCAAGAAACAGACCAAACAGATAAATGCAATTTTATGTAAATTTTTTCAAAACATAAAAAAGAGGAGACACTTATTTGTTTTTAAACAAAAAGATGAAAATTTTATTTACTGGGAAATTTCTGCTGATTTTTTTTTTTTTTTTTTTTTTTTTTTTTTTTGAGATGGAGTCTCGCCTTGTCACTCAGGCTATATAGTACTACAGCGTGATCTTGGCTCACTGCGACCTCTGCCTCCCAGGTTCAAGCGATTCTCCTGCCTCAGCCTTCTGAGTAGCCAGATTACTGGCAGGCACCACCATGCCTGGCTAAATTTTGTATTTTTAGTAGAGACAGGGTTTCACCACGTTGGCCAGGCTGGTCTTGAACCCTTGACCTCAAGTGATTCGCTTGCCTGGGCCTCCCAAAGTGCTGGGATTACATATGTGAGCCACCACATCTGGCTCTTGCTGATTTTTGCATAGGTGTGTGACAAAAGCAACATCAGAATTTATTATGATTCTATCTACAAATTGGAGAAGACGATTTCATTGGTTTATTAAACCTCTCAGTGTCTTCTAACTGCCCTTCCTAACCTTTATATTCAAAATTATCTTCCTGCCTATATATCTGTTAGTCAATAATCTTTCTTCCATTAAGTTTATGAAATTCTTCATGACATGACATGGACTTCGACAGTGCTGTTTTTGATGTCATAATACATGGCATATTGACTTGTGGTAATATGACTTATAGTTTATTCAGAATTCAGTAAACTATGGTCTTTTACAGCCTCTTTTATTTAAAATGGTTGGGAAATAATGAATATTTCATGATGTAAAAATTTCTATTAAACTTGAAGTTTAGTCTTCATAAATAAAGTTGGAGCACAGCCATGGTCATTTTTATATAAATTTTCTGTGGCTGTTTTCATCTTATAAGGTGTGTAGTTGCAATAGAGACAATACGACCACAAAGCCTAAAACATGTACTAAACGATCCCTTACAGAAACTAAGTTGCAGACCATGGCCAATGTATTTACATTACACTACAGTGATAAAATATAGGTATTTGACAGTAATTAAACTTTTGAATGAATAATCTTACATAGTGAAATGTATAGGTATATCTACATTATAGATATATCTTGTTAATTTTTACCATTTTTCAGTTGATTGTTTCAGCGTTTCTAAATACATAATTTTGTCTGTAAATAATTATAACAATTATGTCATACCACTCTTTTTTTGGAGACAGATTCTGGCTCTGTCACCTAGGCTGGAGTGCAGTGGTGTGATCTCCGCTCACTGCAACCTCTGCCTTGCAGGCTCAAGCCATCCTCCCACCTTAGCTTCCCTAGTAGCTGGGACTACAGGTGTGTGCCTCCGTGCCCGGCTGATTTTTCTCTTTTTTTGTAGAGAGGAGGTCTCACTTTGTTGCCCAGGCTGGTCTCGAACTCCTGAGCTCAAGAGACCCACTTACCTCGGCCTCCCAGAGTGCTAGGATTACAAGCGTGAGCCACCACGTCTGGCATCATACTTCTCTTTTCCAACACGTCCAAGCAATGTTTCCTCCATTTACTTACTTATTGTTTTTGAGACAGAGTCTCAATCTGTAGTTCAGGCTGGAGTGCAGTGGCGTGATCTCAGGTCACTGCAACGTCTGCCTCCTGGGTTCAAGCAATTTTCCTGACTCAGCCTCCCAAGTAGCTGGGATTACAGGAGTGTGCCACCATGCCTGGATAATTTTTTTTTGAGACAGAGTATTGGTCTGCCACCTAGGCTGGTTTGATTTTTGGCTCACTGCAACCTCTGCCTCCTGGGTTCAAGCCATTCTCCTGCCTCAGCCTCCTGAGTAGCTGAGATTACAGGCATGCACCACCATGGCCAGCTAATTTTTTTTTTTTTTTTGTATTTTTAGTTAGAGATGGGGTTTCTCCATGTTTATCAGGCTGGTCTCAAATTCCTGACCTCAGGTGATCTGCCTGCCTTAGCCTCCCAAAGTGCTGGGTTTACAGGCATAAGCCACCATGCCCAGCCTCCTCCACCTATTTCTAATCAATGTTTTCTCCTTATTACATTGGCAGATTTTCCTGGCAAATAATAGGGAAAATTTTGCCATAAATATTTATAGTGTTTGATCACTGAAATATATTTACATGAGTATCCTTAGTGCTATAATGCATTGGTAATTTGATCCAAGACAGATAGATTTTATACTGTAAGGATATTTCTCTTTTACACATAGGATTGATAATAATTTGCAAATAAATGTGATATTTTAAAAATGCTTTTAAGCATCTAGATGTAGTTCATATTCTTTTAGACTCATTGATGTATTTCATTAATATATTGTTAAGTATTATATCATTTTAAAATTTTTGATTCAGAGGGTACATGTGCAGGCTTGTTACATGGCTATATTGCGTGATGCTGAGGTTTGAGCTTCAGTGATCCCATTTCCCAAACGGCGAACATATTTCCCAATAGGTAATTTTTAAGCCCTTGCCTCCTTCCCTCCCTCCCCACTTTGGGAATATTCAGTGTCTGTTGAGCCCGTCTTCGTATCTGTGTGTACTCAGTTTTAGCCCCCACTTATAAGTGAGAACACGTAGTATTTTTTTTTTTCTGTTTCTGCATTAATTTTCTTAGGATAATGGCCTTCAGCTGCAACCATGTTGCTGCAGAGGACATGATGTCAAACATTTTTATGGCTGAATAGTATTCCATGGTGTATATGTACCATATTTTCTTTATCCAATCTACCACTCATGGATTGATTCCATGTCTTTGTTACTGTGAATAGTGCTATGATAAACATGAGTGCAGGCATCCTTTTTGGTAAAACAATTTATCTTCTTTTACGCATATTCCCGGTAATGAGATTACTGGGTTTGATGATAATTCTATTTTCAGTTCTTTCAGAAATCTCCAAACTGCTTTCCAGAGGGGCTGAATTAATTTGTATTTCCACTAATAGCGTATAAGCTTCCCCCTTCTTTGCAACCTTGCCAATATCTGTGATTTTTAAAGTAATAGTCACTCTGACTAGTGTCAAATGGCATCTCATTGTGGTTTTGATTTACATCTCTGGAATAATTAGTGATGTGAGCATTTTAAAATATATTTGTTGACTGCTTGAATGTCTTTTGAGAAGTGTCTGTACTTGAATGTCTTTTGGGAAGTATTCATGTACTTTGCCCACTTTTTAATGGGGTTGGTTTTTTCGTGTTGGTTTGTTTCAGTTCCTTATAGATTTTGTATATTAGTCCTTTATAAGATGCTAGTTCACAAATACTTTCTCCCATTCTGTAGGTTGTTTATCCTTCTGATAGTTTATTTTGCAGTGAAGAAACCGTTTAGTTTAATAATGTTCCAATTGTCCATTTTTGTTTTTGTGGCATGTGGTTTTGAAGACTTAGTCATAATTTCTTTGCTTAAGCTCATCTCTAGAAGAGTATTTCCTAGGATTTTTATAGTTTGAGGTCTTACTTTTAGGTCTTTAATATATCTTTAGTTAAGTTTTGTATATGGTGAAGGGGATCCAGTTTTATTCTTTGCATATGGTTAGCCAGTTTTCCCAGCACTGTTTATTGAATAGAGTATCCTTTCCCCAATGTTTATTTCTGTCAGCTCCATCAAAGATCAGTTAGTTTTAGGTGTGTAGCTTTATTTCAGGTGTCTCCATTCTGTTCCATTGGTCTATGTGTCTATTAATATTTTTGTACCAATACCATGCCGTTTTTGTTACTCTAGCCCTGTGGTATAGCTTGAAGGTGGAAGATGTGATGCCTCTGGCTTTGTTCTTTTAGCTCACGTTTGCTTTGGCTATTTGGGCTATTTTGGTGGGGGGAGGTAGTTAATATGAATTTTAGAATAGTTTTCTCTTCCAAAAAATGACATTCGTAATATGATAAGAACAGTGTTGAATCTGTAGATTGTTTTGGGCAGTATGGACGTTTTGATGATACTGATTATTCCAATCCATGAGCATGAAATGCTTTTATATTTGTTTGTGTTATCTATGATTTCTTTCAGCAGTGTTTTGTAATTCTCCTTGTAGAGATCTTTCATTTCCTTCATTAGATATTCCTAGGTGTTTTATTTCATGTTTTTTTGTGGTTATTTTAAATGGAATTTCATTCTTTATTTGATTCTCAGCTTGAATGTTATTGGTCTATAGAAATGCTGCTGATTTTTGTATGTTGATTTTGTATCCTGAGACTTTGCTTAAGTCATTTATTAGGTCTAGGGGTCTTTTCACATAACTTTAGGGTTTTCTAGGTATACAATCATATCAACAATGAAGAGAGATAACTTGACTTCTGCTTTTCCTATTTGGATTCCTTTTATTTTTCTCATGCTTGATTGCTCTGGCTAAGACTTTCACTGCTATGTTGAATAGGAGTGGTGAGAGTTGACATCTTTGTATTGTTCCAGTTCATAGGGGGAATGCTTCCAACTTTTGCCCAGTTAGTACAATGTTGGCTGTGGGTTTGTTGTAGATGGCTCTTATTATTTTGAGTTGTGTTCCTTCAATATCTAGTTTGTTGAGGGTTTTTATCATGAAAAAAGTTGGATTTTATTGAATAGTTTTTCTGTATCTATTGAGATGATCATATGGTTTTTGTTTTTATTTCTGTTTGTGTGGTGAATCACAATTATTAAGTTGTATGTGTTGAAATATCCCTGCATCTTAGGAATAAAGCCCACTTGATTGTGGTGAATTAATTTTTTGATGTGCTGTTGGATCTCGTTTGCTAATAGTTTGTTGAGGATTTTTGCATCTATATTCATCAAAAATGTTGCCCTATAGTTTTCTTTTTTTGTTGTCTTTTTGTTTGGTAGATTTTGGAATCAGGATGATACTGGTTTCATAGAATAAATTAGGGAAGAATCTTTTCTCCTCAGTTTTTTGGAAGAATTTCAGTAGGATTGGTGGCAGCTCTTTCTCGCATGTCTGGTAGAAATTGGCTGTGAATTCATCTGGTCCAGGGCTATTTTGGGCTGGTAGGTTTATTTATTACTGACTCAATTTTCGTGTTCATTATTGGTCTGTTTGGAATTTCTGTTCCTTCCTAGTTCAATCTTGGGAGGTTGTGTGTGTTTCCAGGAATTTGTTCATTTCCTCCAGATTTTCTGGTTTGCGTGCATAGAGATTGTAGTCTCTAAGGGTCTTTTGCATTTCTGTGTGATCAGTTGTAATGTTAGCTTTGTCATTTCTGATTGTGCTTGTTTTGATCTTCTCTTTTTCTCTGTTAACCTAGCTATCAGTCTATCAATCTTATTTGCCCCTTCAAAAACCAACTTTTGTTTCATTGAACCTCTTTTTAGTTTTTTGGGGTCTAAATTTCATTTACTCTGCACTGATTTTAGTTATTTCTTCATTTCTGATAGCTTTGGGTCTAGTTTGTTCTTATGTTTTAGCTCCTTTAGGTGTATGTTTAGGTTGCTAATTTAAGATGTCTTCCTGATGTAGGAATTAGCACTATAGACTTTTCTCTTAACACTGCTTTTGTTGTAACCTAGAGGTTTTAGATTGTTTCTCTATTTTCATTTGTTTCAAAGAATTTTTTTCTTTCATTCAGGAGCATGTTGTTGAGTTTCCATGTATTTGTGTGGTTTTGAGAGTGCCTCTTAGTATCCAACTTGTTTTTTAAGGCTAGTATACCTCATTACTCAAACTCAACAAAAATGGGACAAAACCAAAAATTTACAAGCTAATCTCACTTGTAAATATAGATGTAGAACTTTGAAATAAAATACTGAGAATACACAAGCAGCCGGGCGCGGTGGCTCATGCCTGTAATCCCAGCACTTTTGGAGGGCGAGGAGGGCGGATCACAAGGTCAAGAGATCAAGACCATCCTGGCCAACATGGTGAAACCCTGTCTTTACTTAAAAAAAAAAAAAAATAGCTGGGAGTGGTGACACACACCTGTAGTCCCAGCTACTTGGGCGGCTGAGGCAAGAGCATTACTTGAACCCGGGAGGTGGAGGTTGCAGTGAGCCGAGCTCGCACCACTGCACTCCAGCCTGGCACCTGGCAACAGAGCAAGACTCTGTCTCAAAAAAAAAAAAAAAAGTACAATATAGAAAAATAATCAAATTAGGTTTATTACTGGAGTGCAAGATTAAGTTAGCATTAAAAAATCTAATAATGTAATTCACTACATTAACAGATCAAGGAAGAAATAATATATAATCATCTTAATAATTGTTAAAAGCGCATTCAATTATATTTAATAGTCCTTATAATTAAAAATTCTTAGCAAACTAGGACTAAAGGAGAATTTGCTTAAATTGATAAAGAGTATCCAAAATGATTGCAAGGAATATTCTCAATGATGACACATTGTAAGTATTCTTAAAATCAGATGTAAGCAAGGATGCCCACTCTCATAATTTCTATTTGACCTGGTACTGGACATTCTTGACATTGCAGTAAGACAAGTATAAGAAATAAAAAGTGTGAAGACTGGAAAGTAAGAAATAAAGTTATTGGCTGGGTGTGGTGCTTCACACCTGTAATCCCAGCACTTCAGGAGGCCTAGGTGGGTGGATCACGAGGTCAGGAGTTCAAGAATGGCCTGGTCAACATGGTGAAACCCCATCTCTACTAAAAATACAAAAAATTAACTAGGCATGGTGGAAGGTGCCTGTTATCCAAGCTACTCGGGAGGCTGAGGCAGGAGAATCACTTACACCTGGGAGGCAGAGGTTGCAATGAGCCGAGATTGTACCACTGCGCTCCAGCCTGGGCAACAGTGTGAGACTCTGTCTCAAAAAAATAAATAAATAAAAGGAAGAAAATTATTATTATTTTCAGTCAATATGTGTATTTGCACAGAAAGCCCAAAAGCTATAAAAAATTAAAGTTAATAAAGAAGTTTAACAAAATGACAAAAAAGAAGATTGGTATTTAAAAGTCAGCTGTATTTCCATATACCAACAGCTGGGTTCTTCACTGAACTTAAAAGAGCTGATTTTAAAATTTATTGGAATGAGCAAAGGGCCAAGAATTGCTAAGATACTTCTGAAGCAAAATAACAAGATGGCCAAGTGTGGTGGCTCACACCTGTAATCCCATTGCTTTGGGAGGCCGAGGGGGGTGAATCACGAGGTCAGGAGTTCAAGACCAGCCTGGCCAACATGCTGAAACCCCATCTCTAGTAAAGATACAAATAAGTAGCTAGGCGTGGTGGCACGCACCTGTAATCCCAGCTACTCAGGAGGATGAGGCAGGAGAATTGCCTGAACCTGGATCACGCCATTGCACTCCAGCCTGGGTGACAGGGTGAGACTCCTTCTCAAAACAAAAACAAAACAAAACAAAAAAAAAACAAGGCAAGGGGACTTTTTCCTCTCAGATATAAGAGCTTTTATAGGGAAAAGTAGTTTGTCAGCATGTTATCTTTGCAAAGATGAAAAAATGGACTAATGGAACAAAATTGAGAGCCCAGAAACATGCTTATATGTACATGGAAACTTCATATGACAGAGATGTCATTACAGATAAGAAAAGATAGACTACTCAGTAAATGCTAGTGTAATTGGTTATACATAAAGAAAAAAAAAACAAATTTGTTTCCACACATCATACTGTATACAATTCCGTATCTGTCACCTAGTCTGGAGTGCAGTGGTATGATCATGACTCACTGCAGCCTCAACCTCTTGGGCTCAAGCATCCTCCTACCTCAGCCTCTGTAGTAGCTGGGACTACAGGCATGCACCACCACCCCTGGCTATTTTTGTGTGTGTGTGTTTTTGTAGAAATGAGGTTTTGCCATGTTGGCCAGGCTGTTTGCAAGCTCCTGGACTCAAGCGATCCACCCACCTCGGCCTCCCAAAGGGCTGGGATTACAGGCATAAGCCACTGTGCCCAGCCATTCCGTTTATTAAGAAATGAAATTTGAAAGGCAAAACTTTATAAACAACTTTTAGAAGAAAATATAGGTAAAGATCTTTTAAGGAAGAAGGACTTCAGACACAAAGCTCAAATTATAAAGAAAGTAGTTGATAAATTTACTACATTAAGAGCTTCCTTTAATTAAAATATCCTAAAGAAAATAAACAGATAAGGTACAAACTGTGAGAAGATATCTTGATAAAAAGTTTAGAGAATTTATTGAAATTTTAAGCAGAAAACTTAAAGAACTTCTAAACATTAATTAGATAAAAAGACAACCTAAGATCAAAAGTTAGAAAAAAAATAGAGAAAATTAGGAAAATATACACTAAAACCATGAAGATACTCTATTTGACATTCATCAAATTGGCAAACCTGAAAAGCACTGGTCAGAATATGTGTCAAAAAGAAAGAACTGCCAGGCGGTGGCTCAGGCCTGTAATCTCAGCACTTTGGTAGGCCAAGGTAGGGGATCACTTGGGGTCTGGAGTTTGAGACAAGCCTGGCCAATTTGATGAAACCATGTCTCTACTAAAAATACAAAAATTAGCCAGGTGTGGTGGTGCATGCCTGTAATTCCACTTACTTGGGAGGCTGAGGCGGGAGAATCACTTGAACCCAGGAGGCGGAGGCTGCAGTGAGCTGAGATTGTGCTACTGCACTCCAGACTGGGCAACAGAGTGAGACTCTGATTTAAAAAAAAAAAAAGAATTTTTATGCACTGCAGGTGGGAATATAAATTGATACAAACCATTTTTGTATAAAGATATGGCATTTTCTACTAAAATTGAAGAAACACCAAACACCCAGTAATTGAACCCTTAGTGTACACTAAGGAGATGTTCATGAATATTCATAGTATCATTATTTTAATATCAACTTCATTGACATACAATTTACATATAGTAAAATGCTCCCATTTTAAGTGCATACTTTGATGAGTTTTGACAAATGTACACATCAGTGTACCTACTGCCACAATTAAGATATAAAACCTTCTATCACTTCTAAATGTTTCTTCTTGCTTGTATTAGTCTGTTTTCACACTGCTATAAAGATACCATCCAAGACTGGAAAATTTATAAAGGAAAGAGGTTTAATTGACTCCCAGTTCTGCATGGCTGGGGAGGCCTCAGGAAACTTACAATCATAGCAAAAGGCAAAGGGGAAGAAAGCATTTTGTCACAAGGCAGCAGGAGACAGAAGGGAGAGCGAAGGGGGAAGAGACTCTTATAAAACCATCAGATCTTGTGAGAACTCACTCACTATCACAAGAATAGCCTGGGGGAAACTACCCTGTGATCCAGTCATCTCCCGCCAGGTCCCTCCCTCAAACACCTGGAGATTACAATTCAAGATGAGATTTAAGTGGGGACACAAAGCCAAATCACACATTACAAAGCTCCATTACAGAAGAGCCCTTCTCCTGCTGCCAACGCAGTTTTCCACTTTCTTGAATTTAATGTAAGTGGAATTATACAATATATAGCTACTTGAGTCTGGCTTCTTTATAATGCCTCTGAGATTCATCCGTGTTGTTACTTGTAGTTTTTTCCTTTTTGTTACTCAGTGGTATTATCCCATTACATGCATACAGCAAGAGTTATTTATATATTCACTAGATTTTAGACATTTAAATTGTTTCCAGTTCTTGGCTATTATAAGTAAAAAAGCTGCCATAAAAATTCACCTACAGGTCTTTGCGTGGACATATGTTTTTATTTTTCTTGTGGAATTTTTGGGTCATATGGTAAGTATATGTTTAACGCATAAGAAAATCTGTTTTCCAGAGTGATTATACTATTTTATATTCCCACCAGCAATGTATGAGAGTTTCAGTTCACAGCAACATTATTCATAACAGCAAAAATGGAACAACACAAATGTTCTCTGTCAGGAGAATGAATAAATAAATTATAGTATATTCATTCATAAGAATATCATATATAATTAACTACAGCTCTGTGCACCAACATGACTAAAACACATTAAGCAGAGTAAAAGCAAATCACAGAATACACATGGTATATTCCATATATGTGTATATATTTCTGAACTATGCTATAGTGTAGGGGTGAGAAGAGATAGAGGTGCTTCAAATATATTGGTAATATTTTGTTTCTTAATCTGGGTGATAGGCACATGGGCATTAGTTATTATTTAACTGCCATGATACATTTTATTCATATGTGTGTGTAATATATTTTTATAATAAAAGTTTAAGAAGAAAGATAGTTGATGTTTCTTTAATCTTGCTGTGGCTTTTCTCTGAAAAGAGGAGACAATTGACTTGAGCATTTGCCCTATAGTGCCATGTATTTTTCCAATTCTGTTTAGTATTCTATGTACTTCTTCTGAGAGGTTGCAGTCTTAGTACTGGAGTAATTCTGGAATGCATATCCATCTCTGAGAGTGAGCATTTACATGTCAACTCTCAGCAGTATTAATGGCAGCAGTTAAATTCATAAATCCTTGTTTATGGAGATGGGAATATAGCCCACCTGATAGCAAAAATGATTGAGTAGAATTTATTTCTTAAAATTATACTGGGGAAGGGTGTGTCTTCTATTTATTTCTTTTCCAATTGAATTATTTAAAGCTGAGGTTTAAAAATCATCATGAAATTACCCCATAGCTGAATATAAAGGATCTGTCATGAATTCTAGAAAGCTCAGTTGGTCACTTATTAAATAAGAATACTGCAATATTGACAGTAAAAATTTATCTATCTCTCTTCTAAGTCATATCATAGCAATATAAATGGAAGAAGTTGAAGGTTTCATAAAATGAAAGGTGCCAGTGAGGAAAATGGAAAGATGGCAAGAAATCAGTTTTTAATGTATTTTAGTGATATTAAAAAAGGTATAGATTATGGAGTTCCATCAGGTGGTGCATTTCCATATCCTTCCTCGGCATTATTACTGAAGGCAATTTTTTTTATTATAGTTACAATCTGATTACAACTTTGATTATAAATATATTAAGACATAATCAAATTGTATATTTGAATAAATTTTTTATAGCTGGAAATTAACTGTGAGTTATTACAGAAGCAATTTCAAATATAGAAGGCTAGTAAATGAGCATTTAATGTATTGAATAATAAAAAAAATCACCAGTAATTAAACACTTACAGAATTACTATAAAAATACAAATTATACAAATTTTAAAAATGCTTTAATATAAATCATGAGCTTGATTTTTTTCAAGTTTGAATCAGGATATATGAGTAGGAGTAATCATTCAAAAAAAGACATAATTCTTTCATTGCACTTCACATGATTTAGAAATCTTCAAAATATATTTTGCCCCATAGGATTATAGGAGAAATGATGAAGATGCTACATAAAGGTGAAATTAACCATGTCAGCTGTTTTCTTATGCTAACAAAGAACTATTGGACTGGGAATTTCTGAAAGATAGGTTGCCTATTCCTTAGTCGATCATAACTAATAAATAGGAATCCCCAATTTTTACACAGTAAGAGTACGCTTTGATTATTTTGATGAATAAAATCATAAATAATTCTGTCCTGAAGATGAATTTAAAATTTTTACTTTGGAATATAGGTTTGCATTTTACTGTATTTATTTATTTATTTGAGATAGAGTCTCACTCCATTGCTCAGGCTGGAGTGCAGTGGCATGATCTTGGCTCACTGCAACCTCCACCTCTCAGGTTCAAGCAATTCTCCTGCCTTGGTCTCCCGAGTAGCTGGGACTACGGACGCCCACTACCATACCCAGCTAAGTTTTGTATTTTGCGTAGAGATGGGGTTTCATCATGTTGGCCAGGTTGGTCTCAAACTCCCGTCCTCAAGTGATCCACCCACCTCGGCCTCCCAAAGTGCTGGGATTACAGACATGAGCCACCATGCCTGGCCTGGGTTTGCATTTTAAATGACATATATTTGTACAAATTTCAAAAGTGTTTCCATATGTACTATATAATTTGATGTTACTATAACTCCATAAGATTAACAGGGTTATCTCTATTTTGCTAGTAAGAAAACTAGACTCATGGAGATTAAGTAAATTGTCTAAGTATCTTGACTAATGACAGATAGAGCACTGGAATATTTTTTCTTCTTTCGTTGCCCAAGCTAAAGTGCAGTGTGTGATCATGGCTCACTGCAGCTTCAAGCTTCCAGGCTCAAGTGATCCTTCTACCTCAGCCTCCTGAGTAGTGAGGACTATAGCAGTGTGCCACCACACCTGGCTAATTTTTGTATTTTTTGTAGAGATGGAGTCACCATATTGCCCAGGCTGAGCTCGAGCAATTTGAGCACCTCCTCTTGCAAAAGGACTGGCATTACAGGTGTGAGCCACTGCACCCAGCCTAGAGTGTCTGTCTTTTGCTTCTGAACTTAGTATTATTTCTATTATACCATCATTTCCATATCTGATGTTTGTCTTCAGACAAAAGTAAAAATTATGGTGTCACCTTGTTTTTTTGTTTTTGTTTTTGTTTTTTTTTTTTTGTAGAGACAGGTTTTCCCTATGTTGCCCAGGTTGGTATCAAACTCCTGGACTCAAGTGATTCTCCCACCTCAGCCTCCCAAATGGCTGAGACTACAGGTGATAATTTTATCTTGTATCCAGCTCTTTATCAAAACTGTCTACCTATTCTGGTAGCTTCTTAGTATAGTTTTTTTTGTAGGTTTTCTAATTGTACAGTCATATCAGCTATAGATAATATTCTCTATCTGACATTTGATATGATTATTTTTTCTCCTTTTTTCACTGTTTCAGCTGTCTAATAAGGTAACCACTAAGCTCATTGACTGTTTATCTTTTTATTATTATTTTTTTGAGACACGTTCTCACTCTGTTACCTAGGCTGGAGTGGAGTGTCACGATCTCTACTCACTGCAGCCTCTCCCTCCCAGGCTCAGGCGATGCCCTTACCTCAGCCTCCCAAGTAGCTGGGACTACAGGTGTGCACCACCACGCCCAGCTAATTTTTGTATTTGTAAAGATGGGGCTTTGCCATGTTGCCCAGACTGATCTCAGACTTTTTTTTTTATTTATTTTTAAAAATAAAAAAGAGAGAGAGAAAGAAAGAAAGAAGAAGAAGAAAAAAGAATAATAAAAAATTAAAAAAAAAAAAAGAATAAAGAAGAGGAAGAAAGAGGAAGAGGGAGAGAGGACGGGAGTGTTGCTATATTGCCCAGGCTAGAATGCAGTCTAAAAATGGGTAAGCTTATACTTGCGCTTAATAATGGAGACATGAAAAAAATAAGGGAAGAAAATAACAAACAGGCAGCCAACCAATATTGCATTTAAGCCTGTAAGTAGGTATGATGTGGTACTGATAAGAGTGTATATTTTGTGTATTTAAAGTGGAGAGTTCTATAAGTGTTAATTAAGTTTACTTGCTCCGGATCTGAGTTCAAGTCTCGGATATCATTGTTAATTTTCTGTCTCATTGATCTGTCTAATATTAATGTTGAAGTCTCCCACTATTATTGCGTGGGAGTCCAGGTCTCTTTATAAGTTTTATATATCTGGGTATTCAGGTATTGGGTGCGTATATATTTAGGATCTTTAGCTCTTCTTGTTGCATTGACCCTTTTATCATTATATAATGTCCTTCTTTGCTTCTTTTGATCTTTGTTACTTTAAAGACCACTTTATCAGAGGCAAAAATGGCAACTCCTGCTTTTTGTTTATTTATTTATTTTTGCTCTCGGTTTGGTTGGTAAATCCCTCTCCATCCCTCTGTTTTGAGTCTTTGTGTATCCTTGCATATGAGATGGGTCTGGATGCAGCATACCGATGGGTTTTTCCTTTTTATCCAATTTGCCTGTCTGTGTCTTTGGATTGGGGGATTTAGTTGATTTAAATTTGGAGTTAATAATAATATATATGAGTTTAATACTGCCATTTAATGTTAGCTGGCTGTTTTGCCCATCAGTTGATGCAAATTCTTCACTATGTTGATGGTCTTTACTTTTTGGTATTTTCTTTAGAAAGGCTGATACTGTTTGTTCCTTTCTATGTGTAGTGGTTCTTTCAGAAGCTCTTGTAAAGCAGGCCTGGTGGTGATGAAATCTCTGAGTGCTTGCTTGTTCACAAAAGATTTTATTTTTCCTTCACTTATAAAGCTTAGTTTGGCTGGATGTGAAATTCTGGGTTGAAAGTTCTTTTCTTTAAGGATGTTGAATATTGGCCCCCACTCTCTTCTGGTTTCTAGGGTTTCTGCTGAGAGATCTGCTGTGAGTCTGATAGGTTTCCCTTTGTGGGTAACCTGACCTTTCTCTCTGGCTGCCCTTAGTATTTTCTCCTTCATTTTGACCCTGGTGAATCTGGCGATTATGTGCCTTGAGGTTGGTCTTCTTGAGGAATATCTTTGTGGTGTTCTCTGTATTACCTGGAGTTGAATATTGTCCTGTCTTGCTAGGTTGGGAAAATTTTCCTGAATAATATCCTGAAGCGTATTTTCCAGCTTGGATTCATTCTCTTCATCACATTCAGGTACATCTACCAAGCATAGATTAGGTCTTTTCACACAGTCCCACATTTCTTTTTTTCTTTTTTTTTTTTTTTTTTGAGATGGAGTTTTGCTCTTGTTACCCAGGCTGGAGTGCAATGGCGCGATCTCGGCTCACCACAACCTCCGCCTCCTGGGTTCAGGCAATTCTCCTGCCTCAGCCTCCTGAATAGTTGGGATTACAGGCATGTGCCACCATGCCCAGCTAATTTTTTGTATTTTTAGTAGAGATGGGGTTTCACTATGTTGACCAGGATGGTCTCGATCTCTCGACCTCATGATCCACCCGCCTTGGCCTCCCAAAGTGCTGGGATTACAGGCTTGAGCCACTGCGTCCGGCCGTCACAGTCCCATATTTCTTGGAGACTTTGCTTGTTCCTTTTTATCCTTTTTTCTCTAATCTTGTCTTCTTGTTTTATTTCATTAAGTTGGTCTTCAGCCTCTGATATTCTTTCCTCTGCTTGATCAATTCGGCTATTAAAACTTGTGCATACTTTGTGAAGTTCTTGTCTTGTGTTTTTGGCTCCATCAATTCACTTACATTCGTCTCTAAATTGTGTATTTTTGTTAACATTTCGTCAAACCTTTTTTCAAAGTTCTTAGTTTCTTTGCATTGGGTTAGAACAAGTTCTTTTAATTCACAGAAGTTTCTTATCTTCCACCTTTTAAAGCCTGCTTCTGATAATGGAGCCCACTCGTTCTCCATCAGGCCTTGTTCCATTGCTGATGAGGAACTGTGATCCCCTGTAGAGGGAGAGGCGTTCTGGTTTTGGTTATTCTCAGCCTTTTTAGGCTGGTTTCTTCCCTTCATTTTAGATTTATCCATCTGTGGTCTTTATAATTACCGTCTACAAAGATTGGATTTCTGAGTGGACGTCCAACTTGTTGATTCGCAACGCCGGAATCTGAGCAACCCACTGCGCCGGCTAAAACAGCGGCATTAAATTTGATGGTGCTTTTCTGACTCTGCACCAAGAACCGCCGCACCAAGGTGCCCGCAAAACCGCCTCACCGGCCACAAGAGTCATGTTGGTGATCCATGGGGCTCCTCTGCTGGGAATCTCCTGATGTGTGAGCAAGAAGAATTCATCTGAAAGTGTGACGTTCTCTCATTCTCTACGCTTTCACTGGGAGCTACAATCCTGAGCTGCTAGTGATCAGCCATCTTGGATCTCTCCCTCGGTGTCACCTTGTTAAATTTCATCTTTGGGTGTTGTGATAGGCTGTATAATGGCCATCCAAAGATATCGGGTGCTAATTCTGAAAACCTGTAAATGTTACCTTATATGGAAACAGGGTCTTTATAGGTGTAATTTAGTTAAAGATCTTGAGATGTGAAGATTATCTTGAATTAACCTTGTGGGGCTTAAATCCAATCACAAATATCTTTATACAAGAGAAGCAGAGGGTGATTCCCCACAGAGTTTTGTAGAAAACAGAGACACAGAGGAGAAAGCAATGTGACTATGGAGACAGAGATTAGAGTGATGTGGACACAAGCCAAGGAATGCCAGCAGCCACCAGAGGGGCAAGAAACAGATTCTTCCCCAGAGCCACCAGTGGTAGTACAATCATGTAGCCCTCTCAATTTCTGACTATTGAAACTGATGTTGGACTTGTGGCCTCCAGAACTGTGAGAAAATGAATTTCTCTTGTCTTAAATTACCAAGGTGTGGTAATTTGTTGCAGCAGCCCTAGGAAACCGTTACAAAGAGACTGTTCAAAGTTTTCATACCCTGTTCAACTCCATGCAATTGACTTGAGTCTCTATTTTGGAACAGATAGATTCAGAAGAACCTAAGGTTTATCCATAAAAATTCTCCAGAATGGAAAATGGTTAAAATGCTGAGATTCCAAGCAACACTTCTTTTCTTCCTCCTTCTCCTCCTCCTTCTCCTCCTCCTTCTCCTTTCTTCTTCTCCTTCTCCTTCTCCTTCTCCTTCTCCTTCTCCTTCTCCTTCTTCTTCTTCTTCTTCTTCTTCTTCTTCTTCTTCTTCTTCTTCTTCTTCTTCTTTCTTCTTTCTTCTTTCTTCCTTCTTTCTTCTTTTTCTTTCTTTCTTTCTTTCTTTCTTTCTTTCTTTCTTTCTTTCTTTGTTTCTTTCTTCTTCTTCTTCTCCTCCTTCTTCTTCTTCTTCTTCTTCTTCTTCTTCTTCTTCTTCTTCTTCTTCTTCTTCTTCTTCTTCTTCTTCTTCTTCTCCACTTTAAGCTCTGGGGTACATGTGCAGAACGTGCAGGTTTGTTACATAGGTATACACATGCCATAGTGGTTTGCTGCATCCAACACTCTGTTATCCAAGCACTTCTTTATCAAGACATCTGTTCTCTGAAAATTAATAGGGAACATTCTCAAGTTTAAAAGAGAAATGGTGCTGGGTACGGCAGCTCCCTGTATTTGGAGCTGCCATAATTGTCTCTACAAATACTTTTTAAAAAATTAGCTGGGCATGGTGGCATGACCCTGTAGTCACAGCTGCTCTGGAGACTGAGATGGGAGAATTGCTTGAGCCTGGGAGGTCAAGTGAGCTATGATCATACCACTGCACTCTAGCCTAGGTGACAGAGCAAGATCCTGTCTCAAAATAATAATGATAATAAGATAGAAATATTTAAATGGAATAGATATTGCTAATTCATGTTAAAAAATAAAAAAGTCTTAGCTGGGCGTGATGGCTCATGCCTGTAATCCCAGCACTTTGGGAGGCTGAGGTGGGCAGATCAGCTGAGGTTGGAAGTCTAAGACCAGCCTGATCAACACGGAGAAACACTATCTCTACTAAAAATACAAAATTAGCCGGGCAGGGTGGTACATGCCTGTAATCCCAGCTACTCGGGAGTCCGAGGCAGGAGAATCGCTTGAACCCGTGAGGCGGAGGTTGCGGTGAGCCAAGATTGTGCAATTGCACTCCAGCCTGGGCAACAAGAGTGAAACTCTGTCTCAAAAAAAAAAAAAAAATATTGTCTCTGAATAAGCTAAAATGTACTGAATCTACCTAAGAAAAACTGGGAGCATACTGTGTATTTATTTGAATGCCTAAAACTCAAAACCTTATAGTAAAGAAGTGTTTTTCTTTTTTCTTTGCAGAAAGAACATTGGAGCTATCCTGTCTGGAAGTGTGTTTACAATCTAATTTCACCTATTCACTCTCCTCCTTAAACTTTTCCTTTGCAACTGTTCTGCAACCAGTGAGGGAAACTCAGATTATCATGAGAATCTTTTTAAATTCCTCCAATTTTCATAACGTCACCAGGACTTGCCAAGATATCACAGGTGAATTTAAAATGTGCTCCTTGTGTTTCATTTGTGAATCTAAAGGAAACATGGATTTTATTTCTCAGGAACAAACATCAAAAGGTAAACACAAAGTGAAGGTGAGAATAAAATGGTGTCAAGTATAAGTTAATTTATTCTGTTAAAAACATTACTAATACGTTCTTTTTATTTATTTATTTTTTGAGACAGAGTCTCTCACTGTCACCCAGGCTATAGTGCAGTGGTGCGATCTCGGCTCACTGCAACCTCCACCTCCCAGGTTCAAGAGATTCTCCTGCCTCAGCCTCCTGAGTAGCTGGGATTAAGAGGCGTATGCCACTATGCCTGGCTAATTTTTGTAGTTTTAGTAGAGACGAAGTTTCACCATTTTGGCCAGGCTGGTCTCGAACTCTTTTTTTTTTTGAGATGGAGTTTCGCTCTTGTTACCCAGGCTGGAGTGCAATGGCATGATCTCGGCTCACCGCAGCCCCTGCCTCCTGGGTTCAGGCAATTCTCTTGCCTCAGCCTCCTGAGTAGCTGGGATTACAGGCACACGCCACCATGCCCAGCTAATTTTTTTGTATGTTTAGTAGAGACGGGGTTTCATGATGTTGACCAGAATGGTCTCGATCTCTTGACCTCGTGATCCACCCACCTCGGCCTCCCAAAGTGTTGGGATTACAGGCGTGAGCCACTGCGCCTGGCCTTGGTCTCAAACTTTGACCTCATGATCCACCCGCTTCGGCCTCCCAGAGTGCTGGGCTTACAGGCATGAGCCACCACTCCCGGCTAATATATTCCATTTTTTTTTTTTTTTTTTTTTTTTTTGAGACAGAGTTTTTTGCTCTTGTTACCCAGGCTAGAGTGCAATGGCGCGATCTCAGCTCACCGCAACCTCCGCCTCCTGGGTTCAGGCAATTCTCCTGCCTCAGCCTCCTGAGTAGCTGGGATTACAGGCACGCGCCACCATGCCCAGCTAATTTTTTGTATTTTTAGTAGAGACGGGGTTTCACCATGTTAACCAGGATGGTCTCGATCTCCTGACCTCGTGATCCACCCGCCTCGGCCTCCCAAAGTGCTGGGATTACAGGCTTGAGCCACCGCCCCCGGCCAATATATTCCATTTTTAAATCCAGTGACATCAGAACATTCAGTGGTGTGGCTCTTGATGAGCAACTCTCTGGGCTTTGAGATGTTACTTGTTTTTAGTTTACTTTGACTTACTGAAAACAAAGTATTCTTAAAATACATCAAAATGCCCTGTAATTCACATACATGTGATGGCCAGAGGATTATTTAGAATGTACTCTCTTCAAAAGTAGTAAGTCTTTAAAAAACAATTTTAAGTAAATCTGTGGTTTCTCATAGTAAAATCAAACTTCGATTCTCCAAGAAATCATTGAACCCTTGCATTTATACCTACTCCTGCTTAACACGTAGTCATTGTCTGTGAAGTCTTTTTACTTCTCTGACTCTCCAGTGACCCTCTTGAGGGCAGGGCCTTTGTCTTTGTTTACTACTACATCTCAAGCTTTGTGCACAGTGCCTGACATAATACATAGTAGACACTCAGTAAATTTTTGTTGAATAAATGAATGAACAAATAAAGAATAACTACATATTTTCTGCAGTGCCTAACTGAAACTTGCAGTCATTATGAGATCAATTTATACTATTTAAACCAAATAAAAATGGATCATTGAGAAATTAAATAATTCCTTTATAATCATAAAATATGCTGATGGACTCAAGGCCAAGCATCACATTTATTACCTGTATTTATTCAGTGAGAGAGATTGCCTCCTATATTACTAGATATTAGCTTTTTTTTTTTTTTTTTTTTTTGAGATGGAGTCTTGCTCTGTCTCCAGGTTGGAGTGCAGTGGCGCGATCTCGGCTCACTGTAACTTCTGCCTCCCCGGTTCAAGAGAGTCTCCTGCCTCAGACTCCCAAGTAGCTGGGACTACAGGTGTGCCACCACGCTCAGCTAATTTTTGTATTTTTAGTAGAGACCAGGTTTCACCATGTTGGCCAGGATTGTCTCAATCTCCTCACTTTGTGATCTGCCCGCCTCAGCCTCCCAAAGTGCTGGGATTACCGGCATGAGCCACGGCGCCCAGCCCTTTTTTGGCATTATTTGAGAATGATAACACAATTTCTTGGCATTTACCTTATTTTTCTGTTGCTGTTTTCAAGTACTTATTAGGCATTTCTGTAGCTCCTCTTTTAAAAAATATTTTATCATTATCGATTCAAGGGGTACATGTGCAAGTTTGTTACATGGATATGTTGTATAATTGTGAGGCTTGGGCTTCCAGTGCCCCCATCACCCAAATAGTGAACATTGTATCCAATAAGTAATGTTTCAACCCTCATCCCTCTGCCCCTCTGCACTAACTTTGGATGAAGCTCTTGTTCAAGTAGTGCCGTAACTCTTCCAAGTTCTGGGCTGAATTCAAAGGAAGGCAAATTGTGAAAATGCCTCTATGGTGACAGAGAACTAGGAAGTGTTTTAAGGGTTGATAGCTCACAGATCTTCCTTCTCTGCCTCCTTGAAAGGTGAAAACAGGCCTAGTGCGGTGGCTCACACCTGTAATCCCAGCACTTTGGGAGGCCGAGGTGGGTGGATCATGAGGTCAGGAAACCAAGACCATCTTGGCCAACATGGTGAAACCCTGTCTCTACCAAAAGACAAAAAGTTAGCCGGGCGTGGTGGTGCGTGCCTATAGTCCCATCTGCTCAGGAGGCTGAGACAGGAGAATTGCTCAAATCCGGGAGGTGGAGATTGCAGTGAGCTGAGCTCGTGCCACTGTACTCCAGCTTGACAACATAGCGAGATTCCGTCTCAAAAAAACAGAGATTACAGGCATGAGCCGCTGCGCCCAGCATATGTTGTCTTTCTACTTGGGCTAATTTGGGTGTCTTCACATCATAGTGGCCTTAAGGTGTTGGACTTACATATCATGGTTCAAGGCTCCAGGACTGTTTGAAGCCTAGAGATGTGAGACAAACTTTTTTTTTTTTTTTTTGCGACAGAGTCTTACTCTGCTGCCCAGGCTGGAGTGCAGTGGTGCAATCTTGGCTCTACCTCCCAGGTTCAAGCAATTCTCCTGCCTCAGCCTCCCAAGTAGATGGGACCTACAGGCACATGCCACTATGCCCGGCTAATTTTCGTATTTTTAGTAGAGACAGGATTTCACCATGTTGGCCAGGTTGGTCTTGAACTGACCTCAGGTGTTCCACCCGCCTTGGCCTCCCAAAGTACTGGGGTTGCAGGCGTGAGCCACTGCATGAGAAAGCCACTTCTGTTCTTTAAGGCCCCCAGTTTATGGTACTTTGTTACAGTAGCCCTAGAAAACTACTACACTGTGGGATGGGAAATGTTGTGACCACATTGGTCACACAATACAGTCTGTCTCACAAGTCACTGGGGAAATGTGTGTATTTTCTTTAAGATGCTCCAATCCTATTCCAACACTACCACTAACTGGTTTTCATGATCTTAAAAAATATAAACACTTTAATAATTATTTTTAGGTTGGCTGCAGTGGCTCATGCCTGTAATCCCAGCACTTTGGGAGGCCAAGGAGGGAGGATCCCTTAAGTCCAAAAGTTGGAGACCAGCCTGGACAGTATAGCAAGACCCAATCTCTATAAAAAATTTAAAAAATAGCCAAGCATAGTGGCACACACCTGCAGTCCCAGCTACTCAGGAGGCTAAGGGGGGAGGATTGCTCGAGCATGGAGAGTGAGACTGCAGTGAGCCATGATTACACCACTGCACTCTAGCCTGGGCAACGGAGTGAGATCCTGTCTCAAAAATATGTATATATTTTTAATGTAAATAACTTCTTGTTTCTACTTTCTTGTACAGAAAGGAAGAGATTTAGTTTTGAATTGTATGTGTTTTCTTGCTATGTGTTAATATTTTGCAAATAACATTTTTTCACTTTCTAGTTCTTATCAGGAGAGGATCAATGGAAGTGAAAGCAAATGATTTTCGTTCACCTTGTCAGCACTTTAACTTCACTGTAGCTCCCCTAGTTGACCACTTGGAGGAATATAACACTACCTGTCATCTAAAAAACCACACTAGAAGATCAACAATCATGGAGGAAGAGCCCAGCAAAGAGAACTCTATAACCCATCCTTGTAGAATCATGGAATACTCGAATGAGTGTATACACATTTCTTTGCACCTAGAGATGGATATAAAAAGTAAGTTTTTAAGGAAACTAGAGGGAAAAGAAGTTATCAGATAGAGACACATAAAATTCAGAAAGGGCTATCACATTAACTGGAAGCTGAAGAGCTGGAGAATTTTACTGATGAAAACGTATAGCCTGTAAGAACGTTAGTCCATTTATCCGTTTATTTTTCCCTCAAAGTATGCTTTTTATGGGGCCTACCTATAATTCGAGAAAGGGGAGGCATTTATGGGTCATGATCTGGAAAGACCTTCTGCCCCAGAATACATTTTTTGTTGTTGTGATGGCGGTTGTGGTGGTTGTTTGAGACAGGGTCTGTCGCCCAGGCTGGAGTGCTGTGGCATGATCACAGCTCACTGTAGCCTTGACTTCCCAGTTTTGGGTGATCCTCCCACCTCAGCCTCCTGAGTAGCGGGGACTACAGGTGTGCACCTCCACACCCGGTTAATTTTTTGTATTTTTATTTTGCTGTATGAGGAGTGCAAGCCTGGCAGCCGAATAGCATGGAATAATCTTGGGAAGGCTGAGTGCTGCCATCCCAACCCACCTCTGCCCTTTCTCTACTTAGCCGTCTCTCTAAATGAATGTTGAATGCCTATTTAGTGTACAACTGGGTTCCTGCGAAGGGAACACCTAGGTTATGAACCTCACAAAGGCAGTCATCCAAGAGAATAAACACGGTGTACATCCTGTTAAGGTGAACAAGTACTAGCTGTGTTTTGTATACAAAGAAGAGCATACACAGGGTGGCTTAGAAAGTCAGTAGATAGTTGTGTGTTGGCTATGATGAGACTACCCTTGTGTAAGTCACTGATTCCTGGTTCTGCTTGCCAGTGTGTCTTTGTGAGACCCCAGGAGACCATGCTAAGCTATTGCTGCATGGTGACCGCCCTTCCCATGTTGCCTCATTGTGATCTGAATGAATGAGTTTATACCTGTATCCTTATTAAATTTAGGCCAGGGCAGCTACGTTTAATTAACACATGCACTTGATCTGACCATTGGCCTGTAAACCACTGTACTTACCGTCTATTACCCTGTGGAAAGAGGATCTGATTATTCATCGTCCTGGCCACTTATGTCTCAGACCAGTCTTTTGACTTTGCCTGCCATTCTCTTTCTTCCCCATCCTCCTTGTACTCCCTGCATCTTTCAACAAAGAATTCGAAGTTGCGAATTCTAAATGGCTCTGATGCTGGGACTGCTATGTTGCAGTCTTACCCTAGTTACAGTGATGACAGTGAAACTAATATCAGCATAACCTGTAAGTGAAATGAATCCTAGAATTTTGGAACCAAACGGATACCTGGAAGCTACCTGCTCAAGTTTTCCTATTTAATACCTTGATTTAATATATCAAGAAAGAATTCAGGAGAGCTAGTGACCCCGTAACAGTGATGGTCATAATTTCAGCTTTTCAGTTCAGGGCGGAATGTTTTGTAGAACTCAGCTAAGCTGCCACATTGTCTTTTATCTGTTGAATAATTTTATTGGGTTTTTAGAGTATTTGTTTTCTTTGCAGGTATCACTTGTTCCATGAAGATCATTTGGTATGTTTTAGTTCTATTAGTTGTTATATTTTTGATTGTCCTCATTATCTGCAAAATACTTGAAGGCCACAGAAGAGTGCAGAAGTGGCAGAGTGAGTAAAATCCATGTAGTGCCAAGGAACTCCTAATCTCTTCTATTTTTGGTTCAATTTAGCATTTATTTTGCGCCTACTGTGTATAAGTGGCAATTCTAGGTAATCCAAGGAATAGAAGCATAGATAAGACACAGTTCCAGCATGAAAGGAGCTTTGTTCATCTTTCTTCTACTCTGACAAGTGAGTAGGAAAGGAATAAAGACTGGGTGAATAGGGAGAAGCTCATGGGCTGGACATTGAGCAGGGCTTAGTGGAAGTGAGGGCAGAAGAGAGAAGAACAGAAGTAGGGATAAAGAATTTTAGGTCAGGTGGGGTGGCTCATGCCTGTAATCCCAGCACTTTGGAAGGCCAAGGCAGGCAGATCACCTGAGGTCAGGAGTTCGAGACCTGCCTGGCTAACATGGTGAAACCCCGTCTCTACTAAAAATACAAAATTAGTGGGGTATGGTGGTGTGTGCCTATACGCTCAGCTACTTGGGAGGCTGAGGCATGAGGATCGCTTGAACCTAGGAAGTGGAGGCTGCAGTGAGCCAAGATTGTGCCACTGCACTCCAGCCTAGGCAAAAGAGTGAGACTCCATCTCAGAAACGAGAATTTCAGAGTTGGCGATCTTGACCAGAGTGGCTTTAGGTGACGAGTGTGAAGCAGAGTCGATCTTTAATGAGCATGGGGGTTATCAGATTTTTGGTAGGGCAGAGCTAAAAGAAATTAGAAATTAGGACAAAAAGCTTAACTTGGACTTTCAAGATGGCTGCCTAAGAACAGCTCAGGACTTCAGCTCCCAGTGAAAGTGCAGAGGGTGAGTGGACGCCGCATTTCCAGACGAACTCTTATTGCCCACAGACCAGGAGATACCCAGGCAGAGGGGTCGCCAGCGTCGCAGTCCCAGCCGGTGCGGCTGTTTTGGCCCCCGCGGGGCTGATTCCGCCCGTGCGGCTGCTGTGACCACTCCCTGTTGCTGCGGTTCTCCGTACAAAAGCCACTGGTCTGGGAGCCCTCTTAGCTGGCGAGCAGAGCCCTGAGACAGCAGAGTTGCCCATTCATCTGAAATAGCGAGTCAGGCCAGGAGATTCCTAGGCAAAAAATCCGCCAGGAGCCGGCGCCGCGGTTCGAGCCGACTCCGTGAGTCGCAGCACGGGAGATCCCGGCGCCTTTTAACAAGCGACCGGAACGCGGGGTCGTTCAACTTAAAAGAAAAGACTCTGAGTCAGGGAGCCAGGTGATCAGGCTCGGTTGGTCCCACCCCTCCACCCCCAACAACAACGAAAACAAAAACAGTAATTGGAAACCCTCTGGGTTGAGCCCTTCAAACCAAGCACAGCTGAACCGGGACGGTCCGGCTCCGTGGGGGAGGGGCTTCCGCCATTACTGAGACTCTCCACCGCTACGGAGGCAGGCTGCCGTTGCCGAGGCAACCCGCCGTTGCCGAGGCAACCTGCCACAACAGAGAGAGTCCGCCATAACAGAGGCGGGGCCACCATTGCCCAGACAGTTCTAACTACGCCCATATAAAAAGGACTACAGGGAAGAGCTCAGGGCAGCTGGGCGGAGCCCACAGCAGCTCAGCAAAGCCCCTGCGGGCAGGCAGAGGCTAGGCGTGCTGCTAGCTGGGCGGGTCCGACCTGAAAAAAAAAAATCAAAAAAGGCAGTAGTGCAACGGAAACTCATAAAGCTCCAACTCCCTGGGACAGAGACAGACAACAGGTGGATAAACCCACAAAAATGGGTAGAAACCAGCGTAAAAAGGATGAAAACTCCCGAAACCAGAACACCTCTCCTCCTAAAAGGGATCACAACTCCTCACCAGCAAGGGAACCAGACCGGATGGAGAAGGAGGGTGATGAAATGACAGAATCAGACTTCAGAAGATGGGTAGTAAGAAACTACAATGAGCTAAAAGAACATGTTCTAACCCATCGCAAAGAAAATAGGAACCTTGAAAAAAGATTGGACGAACTGCTGACGAGAATGGACAGCATAGAGAGGAGAATAAGTGAATTGATGGAGCTGAAAAACGCAACACGAGAACTTCGTGAAGCATGCACAAGCTTCAACAGCCGAATTGACCAAGCAGAAGAAAGGATATCAGAGGTCGAAGACCAACTCAATGAAATAAAAAGAGAAGGCAAGAACAGAGAAAAAAGCGCAAAAAGGAATGAACAAAATCTTCAAGAAATGTGGGACTATGTGAAAAGACCTAATCTACATCTGATAGGTGTACCTGAATGTGATGAAGAGAATGAATCCAAGCTGGAAAATACTCTTCAGGATATTATCCAGGAAAACTTCCCCAACCTAGCAAGGCAGACCAATATTCAAATCCAGGAAATACAGAGAACACCACAGAGATATTCCTCAAGAAGAGCAACCCCAAGGCACATAATCGTCAGATTCACCAGGGTTGAGATGAAAGAGAAAATGCTAAGGGCAGCCAGAGAAAGGTCGGGTTACCCACAAAGGGAAGCCCATTAGACTCACAGCAGATCTCTCAGCAGAAACCCTACAAGCCAGAAGAGACTGGGGGCCAATATTCAACATCCTTAAAGAAAAGAACTTTCAACCCAGAATCTCCTATCCAGCCAAACTCAGCTTCATAAGTGAAGGAAAAATAAAATCCTTTGTGAACAAGCAAGCACTCAGAGATTTCATCACCACCAAACCTGCTCTACAAAAACTCCTGAAAGAGGCTCTACACATATAAAGGAACAACCAGTACCAGGCACTCCAAAAACACACCAAATGGTAAAAAAGCAGCAACACAATCAAGAATCTGCATCAACTAACCAACAAAACAGCCAGGTAGCATCAAAATGACAGCATCAAATTCACACATAACAATACTATCCCTAAATGTCAATGGACTAAATGCCCCAATCAAAAGACACAGACTGGCAAATTGGATAAAAAGCCAAAACCCATCAGTGTGCTGTATCCAGGAAACCCATCTTACATGCAAGGATACACAAAGGCTCAAAATAAAGGGATGGAGGAAGATCTACCAAGCAAATGGAGAGCAAAAAAAGGCAGGAGTTGCAATTCTCATCTCTGATAAAATAGACTTTAAAGCAACAAAGATCAAAAGAGACAAAGAAGGACATTACATAATGGTAAAAGGATCACTGCAACAAGAAGAGCTAACGATCCTAAATCTATATGCACCCAATACAGGAGCACCCAGATACATAAGGCAAGTTCTTAATGACTTACAAAGAGACTTAGACTCCCACACAATAATAGTGGGAGACTTTAACACCCCATTGTCAATATTAGACAGATCAACCAGACAGAAAATCAACAAGGATATCCAGGACCTGAACACAGAGAACGAGCAAACCTAATAGACATTTACAGAACTCTCCACCCCAAATCCACAGAATATACATTCTTCTCAGCACCACATCACACCTACTCTAAAATTGACCACATAATTGGCAATAAATCACTCCTCAGCAAATGCAAAAGAACAGAAATCATAACAAACAGTCTCTCAGACCACAGTGCAATCGAGTTAGAACTCAGAATGCAGAAACTAACTCAGAACCGCACAGCTTCATGGAAACTGAACAACTTGCTCTTGAATGTTGACTGGATAAACAATGAAATGAAGGCAGAAATAAAGATGTTCTTCGAAACCAATGAGAACGAAGACACAACATACCAGAATCTCTGGGACACATTTAAAGCAGTCTCTAGAGGAAAATATATAGCAATGAGTGCCCACATGAGAAGAAAGGAGAGATCTAAAATTGACACCCTATCATCAAAATTGAAAGAGCTAGAGGAGCAAGATCAAAAAAACTCAAAACCTAGCAGAAGACAGGAAATAACTAAGATCAGAGCAGAACTGAAGGAAATAGAGACACAAAAAACTCTTCAAAAAATCAATAAATCCAGGAGCTGGTTTTTTGAAAAGATCAACAAAATAGACAGACCACTAGCCAGATTAATAAAAAAGAAAAGAGAGAATAACCAAATTGATGCAATAAAAAACGATAAAGGGGATATCACCACAGATTCCACAGAAATCCAAACCATCATCAGAGATTATTACAAACAACTCTATGCACATAAACTAGTAAACCTGGAAGAAATGGATAAATTCCTGGACACCTGCAACCTCCCAAGCCTAAACCTGGAAGAAGCCGAAACCCTGAATAGACCAATAACATGGTCTGAAGTCGAGGCAGCAATAAAGAGCCTACCACCCAAAAAAAGCCCAGGTCCAGATGGGTTCACAGCTGAATTCTACCAGACATACAAGGAGGAGCTGATACCATTCCTTCTGAAACTATTCCAGACAATCCAAAAAGAGGGAATCCTTCCCAAATCATTTTACGAGACAAACATCATCCTGATACCAAAACCCGGCAGAGACTCAACAAGAAAAGAAAATTTCAGGCCAATATCCATGATGAACATAGATGCAAAAATCTTCAATAAAATACTGGCAAACCGATTGCAACAGCATATCAAAAAGCTCATCCACCATGATCAAGTAGGATTCATCCCGGGGATGCAAGGCTGGTTCAACATACACAAGTCCATAAACGTAATTCACCACATAAACAGAACCAAAGACAAAAACCACATGATTATCTCGATTGATGCAGAGAAGGCTTTTGACAAAATTCAACAACCCTTTATGCTAAAAACCCTCAATAAACTAGGTATTGACGGAACGTATCTCAAAACAATAAAAGCTATTTACGACAAACCAACAGCCAATATCATACTGAATGGGCAAAAACTGGAAGCATTCCCTTTGAAATCTGGCACTAGACAAGGATGCCCTCTCTCACCACTCCTATTCAATATAGTACTGGAAGTTCTAGCCAGAGCAATCAGGCAAGAAAAAGAAATAAAAGGTATCCAAATTGGAAAGGAGGAAATCAAATTGTCTCTATTTGCAGATGACATGATTGTATATCTGGAAGACCCCATCATCTCAGCCCAAAATCTCCTGAAACTGATAAACAACTTCAGCAAAGTCTCAGGATACAAAATCAACGTGCAAAAATCACAAGCATTCCTATACACCAGTAATAGACTTCAAGAGAGCCAAATCAAGAACGAACTGCCATTCACAATTGCTACAAAGAGAATAAAGTACCTAGGAATACAACTAACAAGGAACGTAAAGGACCTCTTCAAGGAGAACTACAAGCCATTGCTCAATGAAATAAGAGAGGATATAAACAGATGGAGAAACATTCCATGTTCATGGTTAGGAAGAATCAACATCGTGAAAATGGCCATACTGCCCAAAGTAATTTACAGATTCAACGCTATTCCCATCAAGCTACCAATGACCTTCTTCACAGAACTGGAAAAAAACACCTTAAACTTCATATGGAACCAAAAGAGAGCCCGCATAGCCAAGTCAATTCTAAGCAAAAAGAACAAAGCGGGAGGCATCACACTACCGGACTTCAAACTATACTACAAGGCTACAGTAATCAAAACAGCATGGTACTGGTACCAAAACAGAGATATAGACCAATGGAAAAGAACAGAGGCCTCACAGGAAATACAACATACCCACAACCATCTGATCTTCGACAAACCTGACAAAAACAAGCAATGGGGAAAGGACTCCCTGTTTAATAAATGGTGTTGGGAAAACTGGCTAGCCATGTGCAGAAAGCAGAAACAGGACCCCTTCCTGACACCTTACACCAAAATTAACTCCAGATGGATTAAAGACTTAAACATCAGACCTAATACCATAAAAACCTTAGAAGAAAATCTAGGCAAAACCATTCAGGACATAGGTGTAGGCAAGGACTTCATGACCAAAACGCCAAAAGCAATGGCAACAAAAGCCAAAATAGACAAATGGGACCTAATCAAACTCCACAGCTTCTGCACGGCAAAAGAAACAGTCAGTAGAGTGAATCGGCAACCAACAGAATGGGAAAAAATTTTTGCAGTCTACCCATCTGACAAGGGGCTGATATCCAGAATTTACAAAGAACTAAAGCAGATCTACAAGAAAAAAACAAACAAGCCCATTCAAAAATGGGCAAAGGATATGAACAGATACTTTACAAAAGAAGACATACAGGAGGCCAACAAACATATGAAAAAATGCTCATCATCACTGGTCATCAGAGAAATGCAAATCAAAACCACATTGAGATACCATCTCACACCAGTTAGAATGGCGATCATTAAAAAATCGGGAAACAACAGATGCTGGAGAGGATGTGGAGAAATAGGAACACTTTTACACTGTTGGTGGGAATGTAAATTAATTCAACCATTGTGGAAGACAGTGTGGCGATTCCTCAAGGACCTAAAAATAGAAATCCCATTTGACCCAGCAATCCCATTACTGGGTATATATCCAAAGGATTATAAATCATTCTACTACAAGGACACGTGCACACGAATGTTCATTGCAGCACTGTTTACAATAGCAAAGACCTGGAACCAACCCAAATGCCCAACGATGATAGACTGGATAGGGAAAATGTGGTACATATACACCATGGAATATTATGCAGCCATCAAAAACGATGAGTTCACATCCTTTATAGGGACATGGATGAACCTGGAAACCATCATTCTCAGCAAACTGACACAAGAGCAGAAAATCAAACACCGTATATTCTCGCTCATAGGCGGGTGTTGAACAATGAGAACACATGGACACAGGGAGGGGAGCACTACACACTGGGGTCTGTTGGGGGGAAATGGGGGAGGGGCGGGGGGTGGGGAGGTGGGAAGAGATAGCATGGGGAGAAATGACAGATACAGGTGAGGGGACGGAAGGCAGCAAAGCACACTGCCATGTGTGTACCTATGCAACAATCTTGCATGTTCATCACATGTACCCCAAAACCTAAAATGCAATAAAAAAAAAAAAAGAAATTAGAAATTAGGAATCAGGACAGTAGGAATGATGTTAGAAATATTTAATAACTCATATGACCTAGGCACCCACCTATCAGGGTGGATATTGACTGTAAATTACTGATATGGTGCTACTGGTGTGTACTCAGGCAAATACTGGTTCTACTGGCATGTACCCATGCATAAAATGTATGACTATCAGGCTCAATGGACAGTTCCTGGTATGAGTAGCTAGCCTCTTAAAGACAGTGCAAAATGTATCACTATTAGAATAGGCACTGAAAACAAATGGATTTATGTTAGAGTCCTAGTACTACCACTTACTATGATGTGACATTAAGCAAGTTATTTAAATTATGTATCCTTACCTCCTCTGTAAAACAAGGATAATCACCACTACCACACAGGGTTGAGGTAAGGAAACAAAGAGATTACTCACAAAGTTGACCACAGTGTCTACTGCATAGTTTTCATTCAAGGACAGTAGTATTGCGAGGTTGTATCATTTCCCAAGGCTCCCACCTTTTTTACCAGGCAAGGCAGTGTTAGCCATTTCAGTAGGCAGAACAGGTGGCTGCCTCTAGGTTTCAGTAAAGTTGCAATTAATTCCTTTGACTAAGCATTTGTTGCAGATGTTTTTGAGAGCAGTTTCCTTGAGCAGTGGTTAATAACATAATCAATACTGTTTATTTGTAGAATAACCATTTTCAGAGCATGTTCACTAGATTCTTAAAGTATGTAAACAGAATACATGCTATTTTTATTTTATAGATTAAAAAAACCCTGAGACTTAGAGAGGTTAAGTGTTTTATCCAAAGCTGCATAGCTAGCAAAATGTCAGAACTAAGATGTAGGGGTATTTAGCTTTGAAAATTCTGTTACTTAAAGTAAAAGTGTGTTATTTATAAATAGTGCATAGTTCTGAGTCTCTTGACCCATTTTTCATTATGAAAAGCTATGAGCAAAGAGAGACAGAAGTGAGCTAGGAAAAATGTCTAGATGGAGACCAGTAGTGGGGAGTCAAATTAAATTCTTACAAATATCTGCCCAAATGACAGACTTAGTAATTTTGAAAAGCTTGCAAATCCAAGTATACAAAGTAAGAAAAAATGCCACACCACTTAGGACATTAAATGTTATTGAATATTAAATATATATTAAATATTCTTCACATCATGTCTAGGTATATAATAAGATAAACAATATAATTTCTGTGTATAAGAGCTGGTGCTTTTCATGAGAAGAGATGGCATAATGGCATTTATAGTAGTAGAGAAGCCACTGGTTTTGGAAAGAGCCTGTATTTGTTAATTGAAAATAACTTTATAAGGAAAACTCCCAGAATCCTGTTATAGAAATATCTGCAACAAATACTTAGTCAAAAGAATTAATTGCAACTTTACTGAAACCTAGAGGCAAACACTTGTTCTGCCTACTGAAATGGCAACATAGCCTTGCCTGGTAAAGAAGGTGAGAGCCTTGGCAAACAATACAAGCACCACAATACTAGATGTAACACCAGGGGTTTGGTCTAGGTCTTGATGCTCGCTGCACAGAAAGCCAATCACGGAGAGGATCAGTGTTGCCAAGGAAGAAGGCTTTAATTGGGTGCTACAGGTGAGGAGCTGGGAGCTCAGTCTCATATCCATCTCCCTGACCAACTAAAACTAGGGGTTTATATAGCAGAGAAGAAATGTAACAATGTGTAAGAAAACAGGAACTAGGGAGGGGTAAGAAAACAATCATGGAGAATGAAGGGTCTGGCATCTCTTTGTCTGGATATGGAGATCTGGAGAGTTTCAATTCTTTGATACTGTTTTTTGAGAGGAACTCAGATAAAACAAATGTAAGGTTCAATTAAGACCAGAAGGGCCAATTCCTGTGTTTATCCAAGAAACTCTTTATGGGACTGTTAGGTCAGTTTCATTATTCCAGGCCATGTTGTGAATGGCTCCATTCTTTTTGGTAATCCTTTGAACCAACATGGGGAATATATGTTAACAGTGTGCTTGTTTATTACTAAATACTTAATATCTTTTCTGGAAATAGGTCATCAAGACAAACCTACATCTGTTCTCTTAAGAGGAAGTGATTCTGAGAAACTGAGAGCATTGAATGTGCAGGTTATTTCAGGTAAGTTCTGTGGCCTGTAAACAGAACAGCACACAGGAAATTCCAAAGCTGCATGGTTTCACTACAGGATAAACTCAAAATCTGAGATCCGAGCTTATGTAAATTAGCCTCGTATCTGGAATAATGAAGCTGTGGGCAAATGAAATCCAGTTCAATATGTCTTATTATCAGGGAACAGTAGCAATCTAAACTACCTCCTTAAATAACAGAAAGTTTACGTAATTGGCAAGAAGAAATTCATGTGAGTAGGCAGAGGAGAGAAAGCCATAGGGATAAGCCTTAGATTTATTTTTAAATGAGACAAGACACCATTATTCCCCAGAATTGCAAGAAGTAATTGCAGAATGGGCATGGGTTTCACTGGAGCCTTCAGTTAGCACAGGGTGTTGTTGTGTAAAGAGAACTTCTAATAGCCTCAATTAGAAAGCCCCCTGTCCTCTCCTGAGAAACAGAAATGGAATAAGGGAATTCTAATTAGAGCAGTGAAGGGGGCTATTAGTACAGTTATTGTGGTTCAGTCTTTTTCTTCTAATTGTGAAGCCTCCTTTTGGATTCAAGCTGTCAAAGAGGGAGAATGTGACATGGAGAAAGACCTCTTCTTCAGCAGAGAGAAATAATATCCTTGATCATGAAAACCGCAGAGTTATGAGTGCTGTTACCAAAGCTCCTTGTACACAGCCAGCGAGCAGGCGCCTTGGTACTTTGTGAGAAGTTAGAAAAAAAAGGAAGCGCAGTTGGTGGGGGGGCTAGGGGAGGGACAGTGGAGGGTGGGTAGTGATAACATGGAGAGAAATGCTAGCTATAGTCAAAGGGGGAATAGAAGCAGCAAACTACCTGGTTATGCACCTATGCAACAACTCGGCATGACCTGCACATGTACCTAAAGTAAAATTAAAATAAAAGACAGAAATCTAAAAAAAAGTGGGAGGACACGGGCCAAACCTTCAGTCCCCCAGGCTACAGCTGCATAGAGATTTGCACTGCATTTCACTGGGGACCTTGCAACCCTGCGTTCACTGGGAGCTTTTGTTAGCTATTTAAATTAGCAGATAAGCAGAACCCTAGCTTGAGTGCATCTAAGGAGCTTAAATATTTTAAAAATTTAAACTTTCTACCCAGCAACAGCAGTAACATTATTAAGCTATAACTGATAATAAGCATTAGCGAAATAATCATTTGACCCCAGTTAAATGTGGGGTAAGTTGACGGAAATTTTGTCTAGTGAATGAAAGTTTTGTTTTTTTTTTAATCAGTTAAAAGCCGCAGTGTTGTTTTCAATGGCAAAGTTAATTTTTAAAAGGAGAAAATGGCGCTTTTCCCTGCTTTCTCCCCTTAGTACATGTGCCCAACGATGAGGAGTGTTTTAACACAGTTCTGTGGGGCTTTCGGTCACCTTAGGAATTCTGGTCGTTTCTGTTTTCAAGTCGTAATTTACAGCACTGCATTCTTGTCTGAGGAAAAGTCCATAGTTCCCCTGTGAAGCCCTATATTCGAGGGAATCGCAAATTTTGAGTACTAGCTAACCACAAGACTAACCTCACAAAGTTGTATTTATGAGCCTGTGACCAAAGAAACCTGACTTAGCCATCCTTTCCCTTTAAGAGCTCCCACTAAAAATCCTCTGGCTTTATGACCAGGTCTATAATATTAATGTCTAGTGCAGGCCAAGGGGTGATGGCCGTTTTTAAAACCAAGAACCCTTTTGAGGCTTAGCATCTTGAAGAAGGAAAGAGGCAGAGTCTTTCTTATTTATATTCCTTTAACCTAAATGCAATCTTTTCCTTCCCTATTATAAGCTGCTTTTCTGAGAGAGAAATGGAAAGGAAATCATGTCTCCCTTGAGCGCCGTTTTTAAGGCCTCTCTTTGTAGTGATGGATTATAGGCAGCAGTGAGAATGTACGAGAGAAATGTTCTCAGCATGGTTCTCTGGGGATGCAGTAACATGGGTAGAAAAAAAAAAAACGTGGTTCAAAGCAGCGGTGACTGTGTCACCTCCAGCAGAAGCAGTTTGTTGTCGACTCTAGCCACACATTCCAGGATGTCTCTCCACTTGTTCATGCATTAAAAAGTGAGTTATTGTTATACACACACACAGAGACAGAGGGGCTTGTACCTCCAAAAGCAGTTTATTCATCCTACAAGAGAGAAATAAGGAGATATTACCAGGAAGCAGGCACCACATTGTGCCTGGCACATTCTAGGGCACAGTGAACACTGATGGAATAAATGCATCCTGCTGCTGTAGAAGGAGATGTCACCGAATCAAATCCCCATCTTTTATATGTCTGTAATATTTTCCTCCTTGCTTCGAGAAGCATGAGAGCTTATGTTTCCTGGCTAGGCATTAATCTACTTTCCATCTTACTCGTTTAACTATTATCTTCACGCAGGTGATCTCTGTCTTATTTATCTGTGGAGGGTTGTTGCTAGCATAACATCTGGCAATATAAAAGCTTATTAAGTCTCACAAACCCTAAAAGGAAATGAGTATAGAGTAAAAAGAGCAGATGAGCAAGAAATGAATCTTAGGGATTAAGAAATATGACAACAAATAAAGTGACAGAGTAATTAGAGTGCATAGAATTCTATTTTACTGGCTGGGCCTAGTGGCTCAAGCCTGTAATCTCAGCACTTTGGGAGTGCTGAGGTGGGCAGGTCACCTGAGGTCAGGAGTTTGAGACCAGCCTGACCAACATGGTGAAACCCCACCCCGTCTCTACTAACAATACAAAAATTAGCCTGGTGTGGCGGCCTGCACCTGTAATCCCAGCTGCTTGGGAGGCTGAGACAGGAGAATCACTTGAACCCGGGAGGTGGAGGTTGCAGTGAGCCAAGATCACGCCACTGCATTCCAGTCTGAGGGACAAAATGAAACTCTGTCTCAAAAAAAAAAAAAAATTCACTTTATTAAGGAAGGCATAGAACACTTTGTAGAAGCACTAAGGATATCAAAGAATCATAAAAAACGTTGACTGTTGGCCAGGTGTGGTGGCTCACGCCTGTAGTCCTAGCACTTTGGGAAGCCGAGGCGGGCAGATCATTAGGTCAGGAGTTTGAGACTAGCATGACCAAAGTGGTAAAACCGCATCTCTACTAAAAAATACAAAAAATAACCGGGCGTGGTGGTGGGCATCTGTAATCCCAGCTACTCGGGAGGCTGAGGCAGGAGAGAATGGCTTGAACCTGGGAGATGGAGGTTACAGTCAGTGAGCCGAGATCCAGCCACTGTACTCCAGCCTGGGTGACAGAGTGAGACTCTGTCTCAAACAAAAAACAAAAAACAAAAAATGAAACAAAAAAAAACGTTGACTGTCTTGAAGAAGAGATTTTGAAAACTATGCAAAAGTAACTCTAGGCCGAGTGTGGTGGCCCACACCTGTAATCCCAGCACTTTGGGAGGCCAAGGCAGGAGGATCACTTGAGTCCAGGAGTTCAAGACTAGCCTAGGAAACATATTAACTACATCTCTGCAAAAAAATAAACAAAATTAGCCGAGCATGGTGGCATGTGCTCATAGTCCCTACTATTCAGGAGGTTGAGGTGGGAGAATGGCTTAAGCCTGGGAAGTTGAGGCTGCAGTGAACTGAGGTCATTCCACTGCACTCTAGACTGGGTAACAGAGCAAGATCCTGTCTCCAAAAAAAAGTAACTTTAAAATGTACCCCTAGAAACAGTGCTTAATGAGTTTAATGTGCTGGGAAACCAAAGCCAGGGGTAGGAGAAGTGGACTTGAATCTGAATGGTTGGTTGCAAATGTTAGAAACCCACTTGACTGACGGCAGAGAATTTATTGGAAAACCAGTAGGTGTCCCATAGAAACAACAGGCAGGCTCGGGAATCTGAGCTTGGAAAATAAACAGGGATTAAGGGAGGCAGGGGTGGGCAGGAAACCAAAAATACAGCCCAAGTTGCATGTCAGGAATGGTCTGGTGAGAACGCCCCCGCTGGTGTCACCACCCTCTGGACTGCTGGGCTACCCCGTGGCTACCATGCCGCTTTGTATCTCTCCTGAGGATTGCAAGCTCCAAGGAGGAGTGGGAGGGGAAGCCATATGGTGGTACTCTGGATGCCAGGAAGCAGGGAGGGGGGATATCTGCCCTTCTGGCTTTCTGCATACTTAGTCATCACCCCTGACATGTCCACATGCTGGACTGTCAAATAAATATTGATACGTCAGGTTTCTAGGATCAGAGCCAGTCTGAGTCCCAAAGCTGAAGACTGTTGGAGTCCGATATTCAAGGGCAGGAAGCAGCCAGCACAGAAAAAGATGGAGGCCACGTTCTTCGGCCGCTTTTATTCTGGCCTTGTTGGCAGCTGATTAGATTGTGCCCACCCAGATTGAGAGTGGACTTGCCTTTCCCAATCCACTGACTCAAATGTTAATCTCCTTTGGCTACACCTTCACAGACACACCCAGGAACAATACTCTGCATCCTTCGATCCCGTCAAGTTGACACTCAATATTAACCATTATAAGCATTAAATATTCAATAAATATGTATTGAACACTAACTATGGGCCAGCCATTATACTAAGCATTGCTGATATAATGGCACATACCATAGGCACAGTCCATGCTTTTATAGAGCTTCCGACATAGTTAAGGATATTCTACCTGTGGCTGACATAAGAGAATGGAAACGAATCTCTCATTAAGCACCTTCCATATGTTCTGTACTTTCGTGCACATCATTTCATTTGATTTCAAAAGAACTCCACAATAGCGAACTGGGGGACTCGGGGTTCAAATCACAGGTCAAAAGTTTTCCTGCTCTTTTACATTTGACACTGGAAATCGAGATGAAACATTTTCTCTGTATAAGGTCGTAAAAGCTTGTATATGACAATGTGAGTCATCCTCATTGCAGCATTGGCTGAAATTTTCTTGCAATTAGTGTGGGTGGGTTCTAAGGGAACACGAAGCACAAGAAAATGGAGTTTTACTGTGAAAGAGAATTGCTAAATGTGAAAAAGTGGATGACCCAGTAATTTATATCACACCAAAATAAAACTAATGGCAGTGTAAAATTATAATTTGCAACATGTTTATGGCCAGTATAATAAAGACTAAGCAGGTTTCAACTTCCTGCAGATGAGAAGATAAATTACTGGTGCCAGATGTCCTGCAACCAAGCAAGATAACATGAAAATTTAATTTTTACTTGCTTAACTATGTTGTTTATGACTCTTAAAATACAGATTTGGGTTCATAAAACAGGGAAAGGTTACAGCCATCTGCTTGGTTACAGAATAAATCCCAGTGAAGAGGATGAGTCTCTTTGCAGGAAGAAATTCACAAATGTGACAAATGTGAAGAATCTATAGGTAGAGTAGGATGATTTATTCTAGTCATTCATTGAATGCCTTTATGTGACAGCCATTTATGTCAGGTCTGAAAGAATTGATGGTAAAACATGTGCACATAAACATCTCCTCCATCTTCATATAGATTGTCCCTGCCTGAACCATCCGCCTCTCCTGCCACACGCTACAAACCTCCTTCCCTCCCACTCTACATTGTCTTGTTCGCTCCAATCCTTCCCTTCTGATCTTGGCTTACCAACAAAGTTGTTTCAGACCTCTTAGACTATGTTGATTCTCCTTATTACGCACCCTCAGAACAGCATACATCTTTCTTTGCAGCAACAATCACTGTTGCTATTTTACATTTTAGTGCTATTGTGTTTTGTGCCATTATTTGATAAGTGTTTCTCCCACGAGCCAGGTGGCTCCTTGAGGTCAAGGACACTATCTGATGATACGCATCATTGCATCCCCAGCTCATAGCATGATGCATATATATGGGCACATCGTAGGAAAGTACCCAGTAAATATTTGCCAAATAAATACAATTCTGCATTGACTGTGTTTAAAGAATGGCTACTGCTGTCTTACAAAAGCCTTTCAAATACTTTCCCTCCCTAACTTATAACTTTTGTATGCCTATCCAAAATAATAAAAAGAAAATGGTTAAACGCTTCATCAGTTTTATCTTTTGGAGTATTACAGATACCTGCAGTGTGAATTAACCAGAAACTGAATCAGTGGCTCAGAATATTGGCAGCTGTCAGTTCAAGATTTTTTTTTTCTTTTTAGTTAATTCTGGAAAATTTCGCCGTCATTTATTTTCCATCTTCATTTGATTTTCACATTGACTAGACTTGGAGCAGATGACTAGTTTTAGGATCATTGTTAATAACAGATGGAGCTTTGAACATGGGAGGAAGTTGGCGCCTTGAATAATGGAAATCTCTTTTAAGCGGCCACAATTGGTTCTGTTAGCCCTAAAAGGCTACTAGCTATCTTGGGCTTACAGAAAACTGCCAATGTTTTTACGTGATGAGAAGGTCAGAACGATGTATAGCAATATTGAAGTTCTGCATTTCTATGGTAATAAGGAGGCATAATTAAGACTGTAGGGTTTTTTGAAGCCAGATCACGGAACTGAATAAGAATCACTAAACCATCAGAAACATTTCACAGCTGTCTTGATCTAAGTAATCTCTAAAAATTAACCTGAATTCCTTCATTTCTGGAGAAGCTCTTGTGAGGAAACCCAAGTACTTCGTGGATAACAGTGTAGACGTTTATTACCGTAGTTTCCATGAAGAGTCATGATGGCTGCATCTCTCAAAGTGTGATGGAGAAAAAAGGAGCTAAGGGCATCATTTCCAAGGTCAGCAACCCATAGGCCTCCCCTGCTGAACGTATATATGGCTCCTACTAAATTCTGTCCATCATCTCATTTTATCCCTGTCTTTTTCCCCTCCTTTTTCAGCCTCAAGGCAGCCACACTAGCTTTGTCAAAGCCACAGGGAAGTGATCTTGGTTGTGCAGGTGTCAGGCCCCACTGCCAAAACTGAATGGAATGTGTGAGGCCAGGCCAGGGCCCTGCCAGGATTGGCCGCTTGGCTGCTGCTGCCCGCAAGGCTGCACAGGTGCCTCATGTCAGTGAAGCTCTCTGGTCCAGGGCTTCCCTTGAGGCCTGGGGACTTAGCCTCCTGCAATGGCAGCACACCAAGAAGGATCCATTGTATAATGCAGTTCACCCCCACATGTTTATAAAACCTCATGGCCAGTGCCATTAACCTACAAACAGTGATACAATTGAGAGGAATACAGACCAAACGCTTCTGACAGCAAACGTGTACTTTCTCCTCCAAGACAGATCCATGTGGGAAGTCAAATCACAGGAAAGAGTTGTTGGTTAGGTCTTAAAATGCATTCCTTTGCCAGAACAGGTGCAGTAGCTCACACCTGTAATCCCACGCTTCGGAAGCCTGAGGTGGGAGGATCCCTTGAGCCTGCAATGAGATTTGATTGTGCCAGTGCACTTCACCCTAGATGACAGAGCAAGAGCCTATCTCAAAAGAAAACAAAATGCATTTCTTTGGTAGATAGCTTGAGAGCTTTCCTCCCATTTTAGGGGTAGCCTGACAAGCTCATTTTACATAATGGTTTTTACATTTAACAAGCTTTGGATTGGGAATAATTTTTTGAAGATGAATTTGTGTGTTTGTGTGCTGATCGTGTGCTGATTTTATAGATTAAAATCAGAGGACCATTTTATTTTTCTTACCCGCAAATTCCTGGGTGGCCCTCTGGAATTGCTCCTTAAGCTGACTGAGCCCATGCCCTGTTACCTAGACCAATGAGGCAAGAGGTGTTAAATGATATTCTTTTGATCATTCAGCACATATTTGTTGAGGACCTATTATGTGTCATTCTCTAAAGTAGGTTCTGGGGAATAAATCAGTGCTGAAAATACAATCTTTGTGTTCAAGGAGGCAGAGAGATGAGTAATTGCAACAGAGTTGGTTAAGTTCTCTATTTAGGAAGTGGAGGGCACAGAGGGACATATACTGTGTTGTCATCTAACCCTATTTACTCCTTCTTGGTATTTTTTAAAAGTTACTTTTTGCTTTCCAATTTAATACTCATGTAAAATGTAGCTGAGCAAGTAGTTTTGGAGATCAGAGTATAAAAAAATGGATGAGACAAATTCCCTTAGCAGCCAAGAGAGGCTGGCTAGAATTAGGACGTTTTAGATATGCCTTCGTGGTGGGAGATGGACCTTGTCTATGACATGAAAATCATTCAGGACTGGAGTAAGAAAAACACCTTGCAGGTTTCTGTTACTCAGTGGGAATCAAAAGCTACTTGGGAAAGATGAGCTGAGGTTAGATACCAGACGTCATGGTTATAAAGCACCTTTGAAAAGCAATAGAAATCTTTTTTTAAAAGAAGGAAAAGAAGAAGCCTCCAAGGGCCGACTGGGCATGGTCATGGATAGTGTGATTGTGGCTTTATTCGAGAGCATGAGGCATGGAGTTTTATTTTTAATCAAAGTTTCTACTGCTGAAAATCCATTTTGTTCACTAGAGTCAGCCAGGTCAAAATTCAGAGTGGGATTTAAAAAAAAAAAAAATTTTAAGGCTCTTTGAAGTTTCTGAAAAGAAGTCATAGAAATGTTTGTTTCAGAGATTTGACGAATTCATGAAAAGACTGCTGTGAAGCTCTAAAATATTTCTGACTATTCCTCTGCCTTAACTAGTGTTGGTGAATTAATAATATTTGAAAGAAATTGTATTTCCTATGTAGAACTAGAAAAAATTTCCACCCATTTTAGCGATTTTGAACAAGTCATTAAAATGACATATATCCTTTTTGCCTTTTAATCAATTTGTAAAAGTTTTGCTATTGCCATATAAGTTATGTGACTTTGGATACTGAAAGAAACTGAAGATAATGCCCCACTAGAGAATTACTTTAGACTAGCCATCATTTTGACAGGCAATCTCATTCTGTTGTAAATTACAGTTATATTTTGTGCTATAAACATCAGCAAACCAAATGAATAAGCAAATGATCAGTAGTTTGGCTTTTCAACCAAAAGAACTGTGTTAATTTCCTTGGATAATTATTTAGTTTTATGAATAGCCTCTTATGACATATAAATATATATATATAAAAATATATGTATACACATATATATACATGTATATATATATATATATTTTTATTTTATTTTATTTTATTTTATTTTTTTTGAGATGGAGTCTCACTGTTGTTGCCCAGGCTGTGCCTCCTAGTTAGGGCAGTTCTCCTGCCTCAGCCTCCAAGTAGCTGAGATTACAGGTGCCTGCCATCACACCTAACTTTTGTATTTTTAGTAGAGATGGGGTTTCACCCTGTTGGCCAGATTGGTCTTGAACTCCTGACCTCAGATGATCCACCCATCTTGGCTTCCCAAAGTGCTGGGATTACAGGTATGGAGCAATATCTTAACCTTTATAAAGAATGATCTCAGCTGGGTGCAGTGCCCCACGTCTGTAATCCTAGCATTTTGGGAGGCTGAGGTGGGCAGATCACTTGAGGCCAGGAGTTCAAGACCAGTCTGGACAACATGGTGAAACCCCATCTCTACTAAAAATACAAAAATTAGCTGGATGTGGTAGTGCACGCCTGTTGTCCCAGCTGCTCAGGAGGCTGAGGTGGGAGAATTGCTTGAACCTGGAAGGTGGAGGCTGCAGTGAGCTGAGATGGTGCCACTGCACTCCAGCCTGGGCAACACAGCGAGACTCTGTCTCAAAAACAAAACAAAACAAACAACAACAACAAAAGAACAATCTCAAATCTCAAACTGTGGATTATAAGATGCTTTATCTAAGATTGTCTGAGCAATTATTTGCATGTTAAGTTCATTCTGAAGTTTTAATATGCATCAGAATCAACTTGGATGTCTATAAAAATTCAGGCTTCTAGGCCTCTATGAAGAGAGATTCTTAATTCAATAGATCTGCAACATGCATTTTAAATAACCACCTCTGTTGATTTTCAGGCCAAGGGTCTGTCAATCACTATCAGAGACAGAATGCTTGTTCATAGGTACTGCAAGGAAAAATTAGCATTCCACAAAAAGTTTCTTACAAGGCAATTTTACTTGCTGCAGAAAGGGTACTGCTTGTCAGCCATTTGCTACAAGAGTACAATGAACAAAGGAAACGCAGGCATATTTATTATTTATGTGTTGGGTCTTTACTGCTGTGTCTGATCTCCGTTGGTGGGAGCTGGACTTTACAATCTAAACTAAACTTGAATGGCTAACAACTTAAAACTTTTCTGAATAGGTAAAGGCAATGGAGAGTAAAAGGAAAAGAGGAAGTCTATATAAGGAAGGGGAATGAAGTTGCTTGTGAAAGGACTTAGAAAAACAATAACATAAATATCTTGGTTAAAGTACAAGGACATAGAATGTACTACGTGCCTGTGAGCACGGCTAGCACAAATATCTTGATTAAAGTACAAGGACATAGAATGCACTTATTCTTTTATTTCTAGCAGTTACATAGGATAGGGCTTAACAAAGAGTTACTAGCAAAAAGCAAGAAGTGTTGAAGAACACCTTTAAAAGATACTATTATTTCTAACGTTTATTATTATTCTTTAACAGGAAGGGAAACTTTGAAGAGCAACTTTTTACTTTCTACAATTTCCTCCTTTTGACTTCATAGTTTTCTTCTTCAAACTTTTAAAACACGTCTTGGCATAGTTGTTCTGCCTGAGTCTTTAAAAGAAAAAGCTTCTCTGGGCCAGGTGCAGTGGCTCCCACCGGTAATCCCAGCACTTTGGAAGGCTGAGGTGGGTGGATCATGAGGTCGGGAGTTCAAGACCAGTCTGGCCAAGATGGTGAAACCCCATCTCTACTAAAAATACAAAAATTAGCCGGGCATGGTGGCAGGCACTTGTAATCCCAGCTACTGGGGAGGCTGAGGTAGAGAATTGCTTGTACCTGGGAGGTGGAGGTTATAGTAAGCTGAGATCGTGCCACTGCACTCTAGCCTGGGCAACAGAGCGAGACTCCCTCTCAAAGAAAAGAAAAGAAAAGAAAAAGCTTCTCTGGATAAGATGGAGGAAAGTTAAGGGAGGCTTTAGTAAGAGCTTTTTTTTTTTTTTTTTTCTGGTTGATGAAATGCTAGGCTAAAAAGGATGGCTAAATGAACTAGAGCACAAGTACTGCTCTAATTATTTGGCAGAGTGTCTAGTGAAGGTTCTCTACAATACTACTGCACATCTGCTCGGGGATGAATAAGGGCGGACTGTTGGATCAGCTCTTGGAAGTGCTTGACTTCCCTGCATCTTGTTAAGTCTTTAAGGAACGCTAATTTTCTTCTTGTTTTTGGAGACACGAGGTAAAATTGGTCTTAGAAGATGGAGGCTGGATGGGCTTTGGGGGCTGACTTACAGGAAATAGAGAGTTTGGCACAGTTGATTGTCTTAGGCTGTAGGATTTTGAAAAGAGCTACTCTGCAGTCTTTGTTTTGTTAATTAGAGGAATATCTGAGTGGAAAGGGGACAATTTGGGTTTCTGGCTTACTGTGTGCACAAGTGTAACATCGCTTTATTTACGGTACAGATGGAATATTTATTCTAGTCAGGCATTTACATCTTGATACTTTGTCTTAATTGCTATGGTTTGCCTTAGGTAAATACAACTTAATAAAGGGGAAGAGTTTTTAGGCGTTGCAATAACAATAGTAAGCTGTATAGGATTATATTGTTATATTGACAGCTAGAAGGAGTAATTTTTTTGGTGAAATGGGTATATGGTTATAAAGACTGACAAAGATTCCTGGAAGCAGTCTGTCTTAAACTTTTAGTGTTCCATAGGACATTAGATTAAGCAGAACACAGAGATACTGTTTTAGAGGGACAAGAGTCTGATTCTTATTAATTAATACAGCTACTATTCTTTGTATTACTAGTATCTTTATATGAACTTAATATGTCTTCTTAGTCTGAGGAAGTCTAAGAGGGACAGAGATATTTTTCTGAAGTAGTAAGCTGTCTTTGGTTATGTAAATCTCTACAAGGCATAACTAAACAGGCATCAAAAGTAGTAACTTGAGGTGAGTTAGATCTAATTACACTAATAATAAGATGGGGAGTAGTTAGGGGAAGAAAAGAAAAAGAAAAGATAGATAGACTAAATTTTCTTAGCTTTAATTTGGTAGGGCTTGATCCTGGAACAATGGCTTATGAGTCTGACGTTGATGGTGCTATCTTGACTTGGATGTGATGTGTCTTATTTCTTTTCTGCTGTGCTTTTCTGCTTAAGATGTCCTTCATGGCCAGGCATGGTGACTCATGCCTGTAAACCCAACACTTTGGGAGGCCAAGGCAGGCAGATCACCTGAGGTCAGGAGTTTGAGACCAGCCTGGACAACATGGTAAAACCCATCTCTACTAAAAATACAAAAAAAATTAGCTGGGTGCAATGGCGCATTGCCTAATGTCCCACCTACTCAGGAGGCCGAGGCAGGAGAACCACTTGAACCCGGGAGGTAGAGGTTGTAGTGAGCCAAGATTGTGCCATTATACTCCAACCTGGGCGACAGAGCGAGACTCTGTCTTAAAAAATAAAAAAATAAATAAATCCCCAGAGAAGGTTCTACAGTATTTCTGTACCAGTGTTTGATCATCTTCATGGACAAGAAGCATCATTTTCTTGAGTACACTTAATCCCCCTTTCTGGTTTCTCTTCTTAAGAAGCACCCATCCAAACTTCTCCTTCAATTGTAGGTCATCTCATTGTCACCTGTGCTCAGGGCTTCATATCAAAAGTAGAGATGTCTATGAAACACAAACGTAATTCTCAATATAAAAGCTAGAAAAACAAGACCATGGATCTCAGGAGAATGAGAGAGATGCCACAATGTAGGAAATAAAGTTTCGTCTTCCACCTCGACCTCAGCTGAGGATAATAGTAGAAGAATTTTATAAAGTCACACAGTCATGAACAGGAAGACAGATTAGAATTCATCTAATTTGTAACTTTGCTTCACGGTAAAATTGTCCCTGAGATCAAAGACATCATTAATATTCTCCTTAGGGACATATTTCAACAAAATGTGATAGAATAAAATGTTTGCAGTCAGTTTCCAAACGAAGATTCTTTGCTTGCTACCTGACACAGGACTTTTTGTTGTTATTGTTGTTTTTTCTCAAAGAAGATGATTATGAGAGACTGGACTTAAAATTTGTTCTCTGCATTGTCTTCCTTAAGTACGCTTCAGGTCTTTGTGCCTAGGACGTGGGGTGAGAAGTTGAGAGAAATGGGTGAAGGCGTTAGAGAGGTAGGCAGGACATTTAATGAGCGTGGAAAGTGCCAAAATCCTTTCTAGACGGAGAGCCTGGTTCTCTTACCACATTTACTGCATTTGAATAAGCTTGTCTCTTTTTGCTATTTACTAAATATAGACTAAAACAGTTCTCCTTCTTAAGTAGCAGAGACCACGCAGAGGCTACCCTTGAATCAGATCCAGGAAGTGCTTCCCCCAATACCGGAACTAGAAGTTACTTTCACAGTGCATCACAAAGATCAATATACACGGTGAGTGATGATTTGGCTTTGTCGACTTTATTCATTATAAAAACAGATAGATTCGAGGAGGCACAGTCTATCCCCAACTCCATTTCTGTCTGGCAGGAGGTAGAAAGTGATGAATTTGCAAAGTCAGTTCATGTGAATTAGATGACATAAAATAAAATCCAGCATCTAGGAAGGATCAGTAGATGGATGTCTTAGTCTGTTAAACTAATCTCTTAGTCTTTTAAACCGCTCCTGAGATGTTAGCTTATCCCTTGGCCCTGTTTTTCCTAGAGTTGAGTCATAATTTAGTCAGACTATGAGAAAATAGGGAATGAGATGTGTAAAGCAAACTGCCTGCTCCCCAATTATTGAAATAAAAACTTCTCTAAATGTAACATCTGATAATCTAAATTAACGCACATTGATTTCGATGTATTTAAGTCTAAAAGTATGGTCAAAAGTGTTGAAATGTTTTTAATTCATTCATCAAATCTTTTTTTAAGTAGCAATGATGTTAAAGGCACTAGGAATAGCCATTGTAGGGGGTGTAAAAATTGTAACAGGGAAGGGGAGGGAAACTAGCACCCCCCTTGTTGTGCTTTGTGGTAATTGGTCATATCATTTACTCTTCAGAACACGTGGGTGGTTATCAGTCAAGGTCCTATCAGGAAATTGATATTGTACTCAAATTGAATAATTTGAGAAGCGTTTAATGAAGGGCATTTTTTTTTGTTTTTGTTTTGAGATGGAGTTTTGCTCTTGTCTAGGCTGGAGTGCAGTGGCACGATCTTGGCCCACTGCAACCTCCACCTCCTGGGTTCAAATGATTCTCCTGCCTCAGCCTCCCGAGTAGATGAGATTGCAGGCATGTGCCACCACACCTTGCTAATTTTTGTATTTTTAGTAGAGATGGGGTTTTTCCATACTGGTCAGGCTGGTCTTCAACTCCCGACCTCAGGTGATCCGCCTGCCCTCAGCCTCCCAAAGTACTGGGATTATAGGCATGAGCCACCGTGCCCAGCCATGAAGGGCATATTAAGTCAGGGTGTGGGAAAATCAAAAAGAAAGAATGCAGAAGCCTTAGACTAGGATTAGGGGGCCCTGCTACTGTCTTTAAGACTAAAGGAGACAGAAACCCAGAGAGACAAAAACAGAGAGAGAGGCAGACATGCACACGTTTGTGTGTGCACAGACACACACACACACGCAGACACACACACACACACACACACACACACACACACACACAATGTGTTAGGAAAGCTATCTGATAGGAGCTGCGACATTTGGTCAAGGGACACTATAGCCTGGGGTCACCCTGAAAAGAGAAAATAGCAATCCCAACTTTGGGAACTCTTATACAGTGTTGGTAGGAATGTAAACCAGCATACCCACTACAGAAGACAGTCTGGAGATTTCTCAAAAAACGAATAGAACTACTGTTCCATTTAGCAATCCCACTACTGGGTATCTACCCAAAGGAAAATAAACTACGGCAGGGTGCGGGGGCTCACAACTGTAATCCCAGCACTTTGGGAGGCTGAGGCAGGCAGATTGCTTGAGCTCAGGGGTTCAAGACCAGCCTGGGCAACATGGTGAAACCCTGTCTCTACAAAAAATACAAAAATTAGCCAGGAGTGGTGACATGTGTCTGAAATCCCAGCTACTCAGGAGGCTGAGGCAGGAGGATTGTTTGAGCCTTGGTAGTTGAGGCTGCAGTGAGCTGTACTCATGCCACTTTACATTAGCTTGGGAGGTGAAGTGAGACCCTGTCTTAAAAAAAAAAAGAAAAAGAAAATGAATCAATATAGCAAAGCGATGCCTCTACTCACATGTTTATTGCAGCACTATTCACAATAGCAAAGATACGGAATCGACCTAAGTGCCCATCAACAGGTGACTGGATAAACAACGTGGTACATATACACAATGAAATATTTGCTGTAAAAAATGAAATCATGCCATATGCAGCAACATGATTGGGACTGGAGGCCACTATTTCAGGTGAAGTAAGCCACGGACAAAAAGACAAATATCACATATTCTCCACTTGTAGGTGAGAGCTAAAACAAATGATCGCAGGGAGGCAGAGTGGAAAGGCAGAGAACAGAGCCTGGGAAGGGTAAGTTGTGAGGAGAGGATGAAGGGAAATGGATTAAAGGCTACAAACGTACAGTTAGGCAGAAGGAATAAACGGAATGTCTGAAAGGAGAGTAGGGTGACTATAATTCATTTTATTATAGTTCATTTTATTTTGGTTTCTTCGAATTTTTTGTACTTGGATATTGTACTTGGGTGACAGAGACCTTAAATATTCTGCCTTGATCACTAACCACTGTGCATTATATATATGTAACAAAATTTCCCAGGTAAACCATACATTTACACAAACAAACCCCAAGTTTGCTCTTCTCCCTTCCTCTAATGTGCTAGAGAGTACATTAGTACTCTCCATTGACCAAATCCAACCAGAGCCAGGGGGCACTGGAGCCCAGTGGAGGCACTTACGTAAGTTGGTTTTCCACAGCACCAAGCAGGGTGGAAACGGGTGGAGGGCAGATTGGGAGAGGGAGCCAAAGGAACCCAGAGTAGATGGCTCAATATGCCAAACTGAAACTAAGTGCCGAGGATCTGTCTGTGTTCAGGACTAAAGAGAGGCACATCTTAGTGCTTGGGTCTTAGTGCAACCGGGGTCTGCTGTGGCTCAGAAATTCCTATGTAGCAAATAGTGTAGTCATATGATTGTGCCAGTGAAATATCACTGAACATTACTATACCTGAGAAATACTACTGAACGTTATTATACGTGAGACCTCTCATTCTGGTCCTTCATTCTGGGATGCTTATCTTTGCATCTGAAGCGTTCCTATTCACCAGATGATTTTTGAGCACCTACTGTATGTCGAGAATTCTACTCATTGGCAAAAACAACAATGTAGTCAGTGGAGGAATCAGATTAGAGAGTCCCTCATTTCGATAAAGACTGACAGGTAACATGATAGAGGAATTCACATGGGAATTCACATGGGAGGGACTAGGGGAGCACAATAGAGGCACTCCAACTCCAGAGGACAGGATGCCTCGCATTTAGATGTTCAGTCAGGGTTTGTTGAGTGAATGAATAAATCCCAATTTCTATGTCTCTGTGCTAGAATCATGGAATGTTATAATTGAAAGAATGCATGAACACTTACACTTTCATTTGATAGATATAGAAAATACACCAAACATACTGTAGCAGCAGAGGTTAGAGGAGATCCAAGGTTTCCTTGGTCCTGGGCTGAGAAGTTTATCACTGAGCACATTGTCTTCTTAGTGGTATAATGAGGGGCTCCATAGCATAACACAGAATCAGAAAGAGCCCTGACTCAGAGACTTGAGGATGTTTGCTGGTTGTCTTATGAGGCATAGTTTTAATAAATGGTTTTAAAACTGTTTTCTACCAATTCTGATTCAAGTAACACTTACCAAATTTTTGGTGTGAATAATATTTTCTTGTTTTTATGAAATCTTCAGAATATCCCTGGGCAATTTGGACTGAGCCCTTTGGAAGAATACTCACAATTTTATTCTGTGAATGAGTAGACTGGAAAATGTTTGGGTCCAGCTGAGGATGCACAGTTGGAAAGGAGGCGGAATGCTGACTGGTTGATGAAAACTAGCTCAAGAGCATTCATTTGACCCATGAGATCAAGGGAACAAGAGCTTTTGCAAGACGCCATTGTGAGTCATGGAAAACAAGCTGATGAAACCCATGGAAACAGCAAGAGAATTCCTCCTCTCTGTCTTTTTAAAAAAATCTGTCATTATACAGCACAGAACAGAGCCAAGATTTTAATTTTGAGGAACCAAAACCAGGTTCAAGTATGAAATTGGCCCACATTGTAGATGCTGATTTGATAATTTTTTCCTATACAGATGGATTATTTCTATTTTATAGATTATTTAAGAGTGCCTGAGTTGTTTGTTTATATGTTTGTTTGCATTTATAAATCTTGCCACCTTTTGGCACCAGGATGTTTTAAAAAAATTCAAAGATACCAAAATAAAATGAATTTAAATAAAATACTTTAGTACTTTAATAGCAAAACGTTTCCTTTGATTCTTTTGGCATTTATATTTGTTATAGCCATTATTAATGTCAACAATAATTATAGTTATTAATGCCAATTAAAAGCACATATAGACAAGAGGGCAGCTTTTAACATTAAAATATAAAAATGCTTTCCCGGAGTTAAAGTGGAACTTACTCTCCTGGCCAGTTTTCTATGGTTGAAATTGCTTATCTGAGTTGATTTACAGGGTTAACTGCAGGGTCAGATTTGATAACCAGGGATGGGGTTCAGGGCATGCTATCCCAAAATATGGCACCTTGCCAAACTGAATTTTTTAAGCTGAAGGAATTTGAGAAAATTGCAGATTTTAAGTGGAAACGTTACTCTGACCTTCCTCTGCCTCCTCTCTCCAGAAGCAGGTAATAAAACCTTTGCTGACCTTCCTCTAAAACACATCATAGGACCTTCACGTGAGAGGTGCTCTTCCTATATCCACAGAGGAAAGGCAGTTCCCTGTCTCCCAAGACACAGGGACGCAGAGGAGAATCTGAACAAATGGGCCTTGCTGAGTTTTCCTCGGTTTATTCCTCTTAGATCTATCAGGTCTCCATACGCAAGCCTGGAGCCTGAAAGTGTAAAGTCCTGCTTGCTTCAGCTAACGTCTCCTATCCCTGCCTGCGTTCGCCCACCAGACCTTCCCTGACAAGCCCCTCACCCAGCCCTGCCATTTTAACTGTTCTTATGATAATGTAAATACCTCTCACCCAACCCTGCCATTGTAACTGAACTTGTGGTCATGTATATTCCTCGCTCCTAACGCCCACCTCTATAACTGAACTTACTCTGCAACACCCCCGCCCCCTCAAAAAACTACGCAAACCTATAAAACCAACTCCTATCCCATTGCCCTCTGCTAATGCCCTTTTTGGCCTTAACCCACCTGCACCCAGGTGAATAAACAGCCACGTTGCTCACACAAAGCTGTTTAGAAGGTCTCTTCGTTCAAAGCGCACATTTTTCAACAAGATCTCATACTCTCTTTGCCTGATCATATTTCTCCAAGTCTCTCTCCATTCTTCCTCAAATCTACTATTAAAAACACTCAAGTTTAACTGTTTCCTCTGATCTTCATTTCCTAATTATGGCCCTTGTGTGACGTAGAACTTATTTAAATAAATCAGTATGTTTTTCTCTGGTTAATCTTTTTTTTATAGAGGCTTCAACTCTGAATTTCAAAGGGTGGAAAGAAAAGATATTTTTTCCTTCCTGTATCAGCAGCCTAACAGGCATGAATATTCCAGCACACAGAGGTTTTTTTTTTTTTTTTTCTTCTGGTACTGGATTTTTTTTTTTTTCTCTAGATCACAAATTGAGATTCTAATTGTAAAATTTAGAGATTGATGATTTGGCAGACAGAATTCTACTAGTCTCATTTTTTCTTGTCTGTGTATCCCTAAATAATAGGTGGGTCAAACTCAGGTCTGGCATTTTTCAGCAGGAGTGTAGGGGTATTCTACCCTATGAGGTATGGATATTATGCAATTTCTCAGGAGCCAAATTATTGTTTCCCTACATACCACCTCTTATGTTCTGACAAATGACTTAGAAATCAATGAGAACTTGGTTTGCAAAAAGCATAAATTAAGCTTCGAGTCCTGTTAAATTGTGGCAGCTTTCAGGAAGCTAATTTCACCTATTCATTAAAATAATCGACTTTTAACAGATACTGTGAAGCACACAAAGATGTAGATGGCCTACTCTGCCTACAGAGAATTTACAATCTGGCCGAGGAGACAGGTTGTGTACACCACTGGTGAAAATACTAGACATAATACAGTAAGCTAAGTGTCGATTGCAGGATGCATGCATCCTGCTGAGAATTTATAAGCCAATAGGCTCACTTCCAGTTGGGAGGAATTAGGGCAGGCTTTTGAGCAGGGTTTTGAAGATGGCATTCCTGATTTCTCAGAATCACCAAACCTTTCAAGTATATACATTCTCAGCCCCCATGGCCCTTTTTGTACCTATTACTTTGCCATTACTTTAGTGGTTACAAATTAATGTCAGTCTTCCTCTCTAGACTGGAAGCTGCATGAGGACAGGGAACATGTCTGGTTCTGCCCACCATAGTATCCCCAGCAGCTGATAGAGTGTTTGGCTCACACTAGGTTCTTTGTAAATATTTGTTGAGTAAAGAACTAGGCCCAGTGCAAGTGGCTCACACCTATAATCCCAGCACTTTGAGAGGCAAAGGCAGGAGGATTGCTTGAGGCCAGGAGGTTGAGGCTTCAGTGAGCTATGGTGGTACCACTGCATTCCAATCTGGGCAACAGAGTGAGACCCTGTCTCTAAAAAATAAAAAAGGCCTATTTATTGAGCCTTCATTCTACATCTGGCATGTGCCCTGTGTACTCTCATTCTCTCTGAGGAAGCTGAGGCCAAGGGAAGTTCACCAATCCTATTGATTGATACGCTTTAGTCTTAGATTGGTCAGGCTGCAAAGCCTGTGCAGCATCTACAGTCTGCCCTGTGGAGTAGACACAGGGCAAAGGGAGTAAAATGGATAGAGGGTGCCTGAGAGAAGCGGGTGCAGCTAAGAGCACTGTTAAAGATCGCTTCAGGGACCACAAGGAGGCTGAGTGAACTGGGCCCTGGAAGAAGACATCTCACTGGATTTGCTGTGCAGTCACTGGCCCTGTGGGTCTCCCCTAGCCTGGCAGTTCTGTCCCCGTCTACATACAACTGGCCCCAACAAAAACCAAGCTGTGGTCCTTGGTACCTGGCATGATTGACGGCTTCCAGTTGACACCACTAACCCTAGCTTTTCATGTACCCTGCTTTCCAATTCGTTCCAAACTTGACCTTGATCCGCCCTCTGCCCCCTCCCTATGACTTATGGCTTAGTCCTGTGTTTGCGGCTCTCACTGCAGGCTTTCCTCCCCAGCTGTGAGCCATCCTCACCTCCTTGACCTCTGCATCCTGCAGAGAAGCCAGGTCCCTAGCCTTCCACTCAAAGAATTCAGGTGTAGGTTGAAGAGGGGAGAGAGGAAACACAGCAACCAATGAGGTTGCTGCCATCATTCGGTCATTAAGCACATAGTGGAATTAGAGTGACAGAAAGAAGAAGAGCGAGAAGAGAGGATATGGATGGTGAATTGGTGGTGCTTGGTAAGTGATTCGATGTAGGGGTGATAGGGTGGGCAGAGAAAGGAGGAGAGAAGAAACACACATGACACCCTTCCAGGCTCCTGTGTGCAGGAAATAAATATTGCCCAATCTTACAGCTGCTAGTTTTTAGTTTCTAGAAGAATTTTTGTTTTCCAGAGGATTTCTACCAAACCCTGTAGTTTCATCCTAGCCTCAAGTTGGACTCTTCCCTCTCCTATACTTAGTCATCCCTGGGTAGAACAGTCATTCAGACCACCTTCTCTTCCCTGCCTTTTTAATGATGATGACATTAGCCCTTTTCTTTCATCTTTATAAATCCTTTTCACCAAGGTCAGTTAGGCCACCTTGTCCATGAACTGTCCCCTGATCACCCCAGTTGGAATAATGTCTACTTTTCTTGTGTATTTCTAGGATTTAGACCTCACATCCTGTCTTATACCACAGCTAGTTGTATTCTTTTCTCTTTCCCTACCAGACTATTGAGTGGGAACCATACCATCTCCAGCTTCTGAGTCTCTGATGATACGTACTCACTTCTCTCCAACCTGTTTCTCCCTTGCAATACTCATCTGGGTTAATGGAGTTAGCCAGATGTTGGCTGTAGATTCTGGTTATCTGCAAGGGATGGAATTGGAGGCCTACACATCAGGGCCTTTTAGCACAATAATAATGTTCTTTTATAAACTTGGTGGCATATATATGGGAGTTCATTGGGTCATGATTCTATAGAGCTTACATAGATTTTAAAATAAACTTTAGTACCTACTTAATATTTAATAAAATAAAATTCAAAAATAGACAAATATTTTACCGAATTGCAGCCATCCTTACCTCTCCCTCTGTCAGTAAATAACTTCTGTCTGTCTCTCTCCCAACTATCTTCCTTTCCCTTTCTGTCAGACATTGTGGAATAAAGACTTGGACTCAATTTTCTGACACAGTTTATTCTCATAGTTTAACTCTGTTTACTTCCTTCTCTGTCTCCTTGTCTATTTCACTTCTTTTTCCGTCTACATATTTCTTCACCGTCTCCAACTATTTGTACTATTCTGATGGATGGCAATCTTAGGATAACGGCTGGAAGGGAGTGCTTAAATTTTGAAAATTTAAATAAGATGTGTTATCAGATCAACCTAGAGCCATGAAAACGAAAATACACTTAAAAAAAAATCCTCCGTGAACTGGTAATTATGTACTTTGGAAAGGTTCTGAATAGACATTTTTTTCAAAAGAAGACGTAAAAAGACAAATGCATAAAAAAAAGTTCAACATTACTCATCAGGGAAATACAAATCAAAACCATACTGGGGTATCATCTTCCTCTAAGTCAAGCAGTCATCCTCAAAAAGACAAAAATAACGTAAATGCTGGAGAGGATGCAGAGGAGGCAACTCCTGTGCACTGTTGGTGAGCATGTAAATTAGTACAGCCATTATTAAAACCAATATGAAGGTTTCTTAAAAAACGAAAAACAGAACTACCACATGATCCAGCAACATTACTACTGGGTATTTACCCAAAGGAAAGGAAATTAATATATCAAAGAACCATCTGTATCCCAGTGTTTATTACAGCACTATGCAAAGTGGCCAAATATGAAATCAACCTACAGGTCCATCAATGGATGAATGAATAAAGAGAACGTGGTACATATATGTATTAGTCCATTTCCACATTGCTAATAAATACATACCTGAGACTGGGTAATTTATAAAGAAAAAGAGGGTTAATGGACTCATTGTTCCACATGGCTGGGGAGACCTCACAATCGTGCAGAAGGCAAAAAGCATGTATTATGTGATAGCAGGCAAGAGAGAATGAGAGCCAAGTGAAAGGGGTTTCCCCTTATAAAACCATCAGATCTCATGAGACTTACTCACTACCATGACAACAGTATCAGGAAATCACCCTCATGATTCAATTATCTTCCACTGGGTCCCTCTGACAACATGTGGGAATTATGGGAGCTACAATTCAAGATGAGATTTGGGTGGGGATATAACCAAACCATATCAATTTACACAGTGGAATGCCAATCAGCCACAAAAAGAATAACATTCTGTCATTCGCAGCAGCATGAATGAGCCTGTAGGACATCATGTTAAGTGAAATAAGCCAGATGTGGAAAGATAAATACCAAATGTTCTCACTCATGGAAAAGCTAAAAAATAGAGCTTATAGAAGTAGAGAGTAGAGTTGTGGTTATTAGAGTCTGGGAGGGGTAGAGGGAGGGAAGAATAGGGAGAGATTTGTTAATTGTTTAAAACTTGTATTAGGAAGTCACTGTATAGTCACTGCATAGTGGCCATAGTTAACAAAATGGTATTGTATATTTCAAAATAGGTAGAAAAGAGGATTTTGGCAGGATGCAGTGGTTCATGCTTGTAAGCCCCGCACTTTGGGAAGCTGAGGTGAGTGGATCACCTAAGGTCAAGAGTTCAAGACCAGCCTGGGCAACATGGTGAAACCCTGTCTCTACGAAAAATACAAAAATTAGCTGGGTGCAGTGGTATGTGCCTGTAATCCCAGCTACTCGGGAGGCTGAGGCAGGAGAATCGCTTGAGCCTGAGAGGTGGTGCTTGCAGTGAGCCAAGATTGTGCCACTGCACTCCAGCCTGGTGACAGAGTGAGACTCCATCTCAAAAAAAAAAAAAAAAAAAAAAAAAAAAAAAAAAGGAAAAAAGAGGATTTTGAGGGTTCCCAACATAAATAAATGATAAATGCTTGAGGTGATGGACATGCTACCTACCCTGATTTGATAATTATACATGTATCAAAATATTACTCTATATCTCACAGATATGTGCAATTATTACATGACAACTAAAAAAATATACTTATCTGCAAATAGTAGACGGTCCAAGTGAAAGTGATTTAACTGATGAGAAGATTTATTAGGTTATCTAACAGGAAATTCTAAATAGGGTGCTTCCAGGGTTGGCTAATTCAAGACTCATATCATCAAGCACTCAAATTTCTTTCTTCTTTTTCCTCTCTGCCATCTTCAGATTGTTGGTGTTTGTGTTCAGGCTCTCCCTCTCATGGTTTCAAAGAAAGTTTATATTAAATGGTGGGGCCATAGCGCCAACAATCATAACATCCTTACATTATGATTTTTTTTTTAGTTGCCTAGGCTGGTCTTGAGCTCATGGGCTCAAACCACACTCCAGCCTCACCCTCCTGAGTAACTGGGATTACAGGCAGGAGCCACCACACTTAGCCACAATGTCTGTATGAGTGAAGAAACCTTTACAAGAAGGTTTCTCCTTCACCCCCAGCAGATTTCTTCTCATGTCAGAGCATCTAGAACAAGGTCACAGAGCCTCCCGTAAACCACCCAATGGCAAGGGGCATGGAACCATCATGATTAATTCCAACCAATTGGGATTAACTTAATTCTCAAGTTTGTGGAGGAGAATTGACCATCAGAATAAAACGAGGGCTTGTAAACATGGAAGAAGAGGAAAAGGACTCTTTGGTGCCTCTGTGAACGTTCCTTTTCATAACCAAGAAGATGTGTAAAGAAAGAAACACTAAAACAAAACACAGACTGTGTATTTTTCCCCCTAGAACAATTTCTTGCGGCATGCGAAGGCTGTTCTGCAAGCATGTGTTACTGTCTGACATTTTGTGATGGGGGTTCACATCTGTGCATGGATACAGGGTTGTCCTGGGGCCATTATCTCGAACCAAAGTTACATCTATTTTCAGATGGGCTGTGAAAATAGTCCATCGTTTTTGACTTAGAAAAGTTCTATTTGTGTGTGGTATCACAAAGACAGACACAACACTTGTAGTAAAGAGCTGCCCAGCAGTCATTGCACTTCTCATAATCACGCCCCAATGTCCTCTTAGGGAATTAGCTCTCACACATTGAACCATGTCTTGGTGGGACTATTAATCAAGATTACTCACCCACCAGCCAATGAGTGGCATGTGACTTGAGCTAGACTAATTTGATCCTCTGCCTTAGGACTTTGAATTTTGGATTCAGTGAGATAAGGGTGGAAAAAATGAAGCTCATTCGTTTCAGTCGCATAGATCAGTTATTCCTGCCTCTAAATCCCAAAATTGCCTTGGTTCTAGTACTGGTCTGTTCTCATACTGCCAATGAAGACATATCTGAGACTGAGTAATTCATAAAGGAAAGAGGTTTAATGAACTCACAGTTCCACATGGCTGGAGAGGCCTCACAATCGTCGTAGAAGGTGAAGGAGGAGCAAAGTCACTTCTTACATGGTGGCAGGCAAGAAAGTGTGCAGGGAAATTCCCCTTAATAAAACCATCGGATTTCATGAGACTTATTCACTATCACAACAACAGCACAGGAAAGACCCACCCCCATGATTCAATTACCTCCCACTGCGTCCCTCCCATGACACATGGGAATGATGGGAGCTATACTTCAAGATCAGTTAGGTGGGGACACAGTCAAACCACGTGAGTTCTGAATCTGGCTCTCCAGCCTTCCCTTTGATTCTGAGAACTACCAGTGATATCCTTGCAAAAAGATCCTTTTCCTGCTTACATTTCCAGAGTTAGTTTCTGTTGCCTGCTGGATATATTTAGCAACTTTTTTTTTTTTTTCTAAAGTCATAGGATGTCAGAGCTATAAGAAATCTTACAGATCTAGTTTAACTCCCTCATTTTACAACTGAGGAAGCTAGTGCCCCCAGAGGTTGAGGGTTTCACCCGATCATATCACAGAGCTCCTCAATGATGCAACTTGGAAAGAAGACAAGGTCTCCTTTCCCCAGCACAGTGCAGGCTGCTTTTTTTTTTTTTTTTTTTTCCTAAGTCCCTTTTTAGTGTAAAGCACAACCTCTCTTCTCTTTCTCTCTCTCTCTGTGTCTCTGCAATATTTAATGTAAGATAGTGACTTTAAAATCCTCATTTTTCCCCCCAAACTGACAGTTTGCTTCATGTAGTTTAAAGGTTTATTTCAGAGATAGACCTCTCAGGGACTTGGTATCCGGCAAAGACAGGCATTAGTTTATGTCCCTATGTGGAGCCTTGCTTCTTTCCAGCTATCTGTAAATGTTTATTCTCTTACATGACATTCATGTTTGGAAAGGAAGTGGCTTGTTCTAGGGAAACATATGGGCTAGAGTTCTGAAAGTGATTATTTACCATTTCTAAGTCTGTCCCTTCTAGCTGTGTGTACTGGGAAAGGATCTTCCTTCACTCACACCAAAGGATATATAGCTGCTCTATTTTTTCAGTTGCTGTAGGGCAGCCATAGCTCATGCGACTGCAGTAAAAAATAGCCCAAGGCTTGGGTAGGGATTGGGAAGGGAATTTTGAACAGTATTGGCTATGTGCCAGGTACCATATGAAGCACCTAGCTTACACTAATTAATGAATTCATATTCTCCTTACAAAGCTAGGAGGTAAGTACTATTATTATTACCCCTTTTTATAAGTGAAGAAATTAAGTCAAAGAGAGGTTAAGGAACTTGTTCAAGGTCACACACCTTTTAAGTGGCAGGGTTGAGATTTGAACCCAGGCAGTCTGGTTTTAAAGTCTGTGCTCTTAACCCACTGCTCTGTTGCATCTTAATCACTGAATCATGAAGATAAAAGTGAATCCTTTTTGTTGGACTCCTGACCTCAAGCAATCCTCCTGCCTCAGCCTCCCAAAGTGCTGAGATGATAGGTGTGAGCCACCATGCCTGGCTACGATATTAGGAAAAAGAGATTGTTCGATACAGACAAATGCCTTTCCATAAACATTTCTAGTAGGGAGTTCTGTCTTGTGAATCTCTTGATGCCAACAATTCTTGGAAAGTCTACTTATAAACCATAGTCTAACTCAAGTTCCCTACACAACAAGCATTCTCTCGTCTCTACTCATGTAACAAAGTACCTCAAAGGACTCAATTAATTAATAGTTGTGAGAAGAATTGCACAGAATGAAGCTCTCTGCTCTGGATGCTCATAAAACAGGATCAATAAGCAATGTGTTAATTGATTTTTTAAGAGAAATTCTTTTACACCATGTTGAGATCCTTTGTGGTAAAAAAAAAAAAAAAAAATTACAATACAGAAACACCCAAGCAATGATAAGGAAAAGTCATGGACAGAGTATCTGAAAAGTCCCCTTTCCCCTTACTGGGTTCAAAACACATTTTTTACTTGTAATTTCCTGTCTACAGAGAAACAGGAAATCATCGCTCTTCCATTTTTATTTTGGCAAACAATGTAGGGTTTCTTTTTAAGCAATTTAGCATTACAAAGTTCCACTATGTCAAACAAAACCACAGTGCTTAGTGATTACATCACAGTGAGATATTTTTCTTGTGTTAGTCTTTATTCAGGGTGGAAAATTCTGTAGGGAAAAAAAAGGATATTTAAAAAATTGGCTTGGTGCGGAGGCTCATGCCTGTAATCCCAGCACTTTGGGAGGCCGAGGTGGGTGATCACCTGAGGTCAGGAGTTTGAGACCAGCCTGGCCAATGTGGTGAAACCCTATCTCTACTAAAAATACAAAAATCAGCCAGGTGTAGTGGCAGGTGCCTGTAATCCCAGCTATTCAGGAGGCTGAGACAGAAGAATTTTTTGAATCCAGGAGGCGGAGGTTGCAGTGAGCCAAGATTGTGCCACTGCACTCCAGCCTGGGTGACAGAGTGAGACCCCATCTCAACAAACAAACAAACAAACAAACAAACAAAAAATCTTAAACAAAACAAAATAAAACTTTATTGTTTAGTTTATTTCTATCAAGTTTATTCTAACAGTTAGACTCATATTAGAAGAAAAGTTCTTCAGGATTTAGTAATCGTTGTTTCTTTACAGAAGAATTAGATCAATATAAGCAAAAAAAGCCCTCTTTTTTAATTAATTTTTTTAAATTGCATTTTAGATTTTGGGGTACATGTGAAGAACGTGGTGGCTCATGCTTGTAATCCAAGCACTTTGGAGGCCAAGGCGGGCGGATCACCTGAGGTTGGGAGTTCAAGAAAAGCCCTCTTTAGATGGCATGTTCTAGTGTCAGCGATTTCATCAGAGACAGAAATCACATGGGGTGTGTTCTAGAGACTCTCTGCTGGTTGGGATGAGATGGATGGGTATAGGAGCAGTAGGGAGGTATGTTAGTCCATTCTCATATTACTATAACAATATATCTCAGACTGTGTAATTTATAAAGAAAAGAGGTTTAATTAGCTCACGGTTCTGCAGACTGTACAGGAAGTACAGTGGCTTCTGCTTCTGGGGAGGCCTCAGAAAACTTACAATCACGGCAGAAGGTGAAGGGGAAGTGGGCGTCTTACATGGCTAAAGCAGGAGCAAGAAAGAGCAGGAGGTGCCACACACTTTTAAACAACCAGATTTTGGGAGAACTCACTCGCTATCATGAGAACAACATGAAGGGGATGGTGCTAAACCATTCATGAGAACTCTGCCCCATGATCCAATCACCTCCCATCAGGCCTCACCTCCAACACTGGGGATTACAATTCAACATAAGATTTAGGTGGAGACACAGGTCCAAACCATATCAGGAGGTGAGAGAAGAAGAGAAGAGCAGATTATACGACTTCTCTTGGGACCCAGTTGTATGAGCCCTGAATAGTTAGGCCTCCCTTCCCTGGGGACCTTTGGCTCACCTGTATGCCAAACGAGCCAGTTTCTTTCCTATTTAGCCCCAACACAATAGTTGAGCTGCGTGGAGACTGCTACATCATCTCAACACTCAGACCTCGTTTATTAGCAGTTTTTCCAGTGAAATTTAATGGAAATTTATTACATATAAAACCCCTGGATGGTCTTCCTTTTGATATTAATATGAGGCTGAGGCAAAGGTCTTTAATTTATTCACCCGTTTGTTAATATGACACCTAGCATATACCAGGTACACTCAAGACAGGTGACCCAAACAATTCCAATGTAGTTTGGACAGGGGTAGGCTGGGTCTTCACTCCTTGAGGGATTAGCTTTATCCATCTCTGAATTACTAATACCAAGCCAGGTATTTGACATGATAATTACCCAGTAAGTGTTGACTCAATGAATGGAGCACTGTGGCAGCCCAGACAAGGGGCACCTGAATCTAGGTAGAAGCTAGACATAAGGAAAGACTTCCTGGAGGAGGAGACACATCTGATAAGGATAAGTTAATGATCCTTAAAGGATTAGTTAAAAGATAAGTTGACTGGGGGGAAGGGAACATATATAAAGCTACTTCATCAGTGATGTACAGAAAATGAAGCTCTAATTCAAGGTCTACAGGTCCTCCAACACACACACACACACACACACACACACACACACACACTTACGTGCATGTGATGTGTGGGCTCCTGACATTCAGGAGACAGAAGTATACTTTCCTTGCAAATAATAACTATGCCATTCTGTATTCCAAGGACATTCCAGTAATTAATGAGAGAGAGGCAGGCTTTGTTACATTTGAGAATGTCAGCGTTCTGTAGGAGAAAATTGACAATACTGTGATCTATTGCAATATTTTTATACTATATAATTTGAGCTTGTAACTGCTTAACCAATTAAAGATTAAGCAGGTAGTCCTTAAGTGTTGCTGCATAGCTGAAAGAATGATTTATTATACTGGAATACAGAGAAGCCAGACCGCATTCAAAGAAAATCACTATGGGTAGCTATTCATCAGTGCTCTGGAACCAGGCTTACCTGTTCAACCCGGAGAAAAGCTGCTCCTTAAACCCCGCTTTGGAGAGATCCAATGCATAATAACAAACTAAGTCCTGAAGGTTAAGGAAAAACAAGTTTATTAAGGGCTAAGCAAACACATTTTCTAGAAAAATCCTTTGTGTTTTCTTTCCGGTTTTTCCTAAAAACCAGTTCTTGAATCACCACAGTAAGAATCCTGAGACACAAGGAGGACATGCGGAATTGCATTTACTCATTTGGGGTGATACTACAACCAGATTTTAAAAAAATAATCCAGTCAAAAATAAATTTCATTAAAGCACAGTTTCATTTGTGCTAATGATGCTATGCTGATTTTAGAAATGCATCGGTCTATGACATCAATATTATTGAATCTTTTGATGCCTATGAGTCTCTCGTGGTCTGTAATCAATGCATGGTAGTAGCTGCATGAGTTAAGTTGCCATTATATAGAGGTGAGAGGGCTCATAGTGCAAGGGATAACTCATAAGGATTTCTGAGGATTTTCCACTTGAGTCTTGTGGGAGAAATTGATGAAGGTGCCTGAAAAGATAGGCAGGGACCGGGATGTAAAGGGCCTTGTTTGGGCATTTTCCTGAATGTTGTGGTGAGCCAGTGAAGGTTTTAAACAGACGAATAACCAGATTTTCACCTTCTGAGAGACTATGATGACGCTACTGTCATGGATGGTTCAGAAGGGAACTGAGACCTGTGCTGAGACCAGGCTGGTATTTATCACACTAGTTTGCAGTAAGGATGAGAAGGAAATGAAGCAAAACCGAGGCAGTGGGATGGAGGAAGACATACAAAGGAGTAATTAATAGCACTTGGAAACTGATTGTGTGTTGAGAGTGAGGAAAAGCGACAATCTAGGGCCATAGCAGGGCTTCTGGCAGAGGTCACACTATACATTTAGCTCAGACAGAGAATAAGAGGAGGGGGAAAGAGAATGGATTCAATTAAATCTTAAATACTGGTGTACAGGGATCTGGTAGAAAGTTGATGATAAAGATGGAATTCAAGAGTGATGTCTGGGCTCCATGTAGAAATTTGAATGTCATCAGCACATAGTGGGTGGTTGCAGAAACCACAGATATATCCAGTGGATTGCTTTGCTCAAGCTAATATATAATTTTGGATGAAATAAGTGCAGAGTGAATTGCAAATTGAAACTTATTTTACTTGGGAAATTGTACAACAGTTGCAATAAATGTTTGTGGACTGACTGGATGAACATATGGATAGAGAGGTGATTAAATAAATGAAGAGTATAAGTTCATGAAAATCAATAGACGTTCTCTTTTATTTTCATGATTTATTTCCATTTTAGCTATGGTATGAATAAAAAAGGCAACATTTGGATGCAATACATAGAGATATTTAAACATAAATAGCCTTTTTTTTTTTTTTTAAATGTTAGAAACAGAGTTTCCCTCTGTTCCCCTGGCTGGAGTTCAGTGGCACAATCATAGTTACTGCAGCCTCGAAATGCTGGGTTCAAGCAATCCGCTCACCTTAGTCTCCCACAGTGTTGGGATTATAGGCATGAGCCACTGTGCCTAGCTGCCTTTCATTTTTAAAGCCTACTATTTCAGACCATTTCGTATGTATTATTCCTATTTGGTATTGATGACCTTGTAGTGACTGATCAATGACTTCCTTTGCTGCAAACCCAGATGGAGATGACCAGCAAGTGACAGACTGGGACCTGTTCAGCAAACATGTTATTTTGCACATGACTTCCCTTGAATAAATGTGAGTCTTCACTCTGTAATCCTTGCCAGAGACCAAGTGGTTTTAAAATAAAGAGAGATGTGTGATACTACACATTGGCTTGTAACACCCATATCTTATATAAATGGCCACACTGTAGTCCCAGGGTCTGCAGAACAGAATGAGACTCCTTAGTCATCAGTCACATCATTATGAAGGCAAGAAACAGGGAAGGGTGGAAACGTGTCTTCCACTGCCATTGATGGAAAGTTTTACCTTGACAGGGAAAGTTCTGGGCCTTCTTGAATCATCGAGGAAAGGCTTAAAATGCACATTTGTGGTCTAAACTGTCCAAAATGCTTTAACGCCTCACTACAGGCATCAAACGGTTTGGGCAATGCCACGTAAATTACAAATCCATTTTGTAGTTTGGGAAGGTCATTAGGATGCAGATTCATTATCTGCTGAGACTTTTTTGTTGCTTTCCATTTATTACTCCCCTTTGAGTGAAATGGAGCTGTGAGAGCAGAGCAGAGACCTCAGTTCACTCAACCCTGACACATTACTGGTGTCTACAATTTCACCATAAATTTGGAAAGGGAGAGACAGAAATGGCAAATGCAGGGATTTAAATCCCCTCGTGCTGCATTTGTCAAGATGAGCAGATTGTAAACTGCCTCTTGCAAATATGATATGCATCTGGGCATCAAGCTAATAATTCTGAACCACAGAATCATTCGTTTGTGTGATGCTTCACTCCAGAAGTGTCTGAAATTGCTTCTATAGTCATTATGTATCCCAGAGCTGTTCAGGTTTAGTCTGAGGATTAGAGAGACTATCTGACTAAGGAAGTTGGAGTGCTTTTCCAATGAGATGGAAATGACAAATTTTTCTGTGTACATCATCAAAATCTTTACAAATTATGCATTTGGAATACTTGGTTTGGGCTTTTCTGAGAGATTTGTATAGTCATCAACTTTGTCTTAGAAACTTAGAGGCACATTGATGACAAATTCAAATCATTTAGACACTCTCACAGACACTTCTGGCTCTTCTAGTGAAAAACAATCTGTATATTTTTACACTTTCTGTCTCTGGCAAGGCCCCATCTTCTTACCTCCCTGATCAGAAGCAACTTCTTATGCTTCCTGTTTTGCTTTCTATACATTTAGTTACATAAGTCATCCAGTGATACATTTCATTATGTGAACATAATTATTGCAAATAACATTGCAGTCCTTTTTGATGATTGTGAAATTCTGATGTTTTCCCTCACCAATGGTACCCCCTTTCACTTCTGGTTATTAACTGTTAGCAGCAGTGATAACGGCTTCATGTGTATCCTTCCCGATCTTCTAGAAGGGTGTGTGTGTGTGGTGTATAGTATTTGTGCGTGCATGTACAAACATGTTATTGTAGATAGACATCATACTACAGCTTCCTTTTTTCACTCAGTTACACATCTTGGAGCTGTCACTACAGGGATCTATTCCATTCTTTTTATTGGTGTTTACTTTTGCATAATATTCCAGAGTATTGGTGCACCACAGTTAACTTCTTTAGGGCTTCTAAATTTTCATTGCAGTCTACCTTATCTTGAAGAATCTTGAAAGACCCCTCAAACAGTGAACTCTTCAAAGCAAAAAAGAGGACATTTTATTAATTTTATCAGGAAAAAGCTTTCACATTTCTAAGCTCCCCAATCATACTTATTCTATACCACCAAATACCATTAAAATGAGCACAATGACTTCATAGTTAACCTTTCCTAACGTAACTCAACTAGGTCTTTTCCCATGAATTACCCTACACTACAGCTGCTTCCATTCTCTCATCCAGCATTTACAGATTATACACAGAAGACTTTGACCTATTTGTCAATTCAACAAATAATTATTGAGCGCCGACTATTTGCCAAGCACTGCTGTCAGTGCTAGGAATGTGGTAACAAACAAAACACAGAGAAATCCCTCCTCTTCTGGAATCTACATTCTCGTGCAAGGCGGAGAATAGACAAATCAGCAAGATATGAAGGATGTTAGGCAGTGGTACGTCCTAAAGGGAAAAAAATGAAGATGGGAAAAGTGCTTTATTCAAAAGGTGGTTTTTGAATAAACACTGTTAAGAAACAAGGGAGGAAGCCGTGCAGATGTCTGGGGGAAAGGCCTCCCTGAGCAAGATACCCTTTGGGAACAAATGATTCTTTTCTGACAGAGAAAGGGCCAGAGATGTTCTGTCCTGTAGTTCATCATTTGGGTTCTTGTCCTTTATCACTTCTTACCAGTGGAATTATTTTCCCCAGGAGAGTTGACTAGAACTTTCCTGCAGAAATGTCAAAAGGCAATCATATTTTTCAGTGAGAAATGAATCACTCAACATACAAGGTTTATAACATGAGGGAGACCAGGGCATATAGGGTACTCATTTTCTTCTGGGATTAGGGGTGCTGGCAGGAGAACAGTGGCTGGCTCTCTGACAGAGAGATTTGTGGAGCAATTTGTCTCTGCTTCAGGCCAAAGGATAGAGAGAAGGAGGGAGCCTAGATATTAGCTGAAAGAGGGGAACTCAGCCCCAGGAAAAAGGAGCAAATTTTCTTCTTTATGATAAGGTAGCTGCTTCTCCATGGCTATGTCTAGAATTCTATATACTGCTTGGATATAAATCCCATTCTATATACTGCTTGGATATAATTCGTAGTCGGATAATTACAGGCAGATCACTCAATCTCTCTGAGCTTCATTTTTCATCTGCGAAATGGAAATGATAATAATAGTAGGTATCTCCTAAGGTGGATATGGAGGACTCAATGAGACTGTAGAGGTAATGACCTTGTACTTTGTGTCTGAAACATAGCAAATAATCAGTAGGTATGATGTCATCATCACATCACTATCACCACCACCATGAGCATCAGTTCCTGGGCTTAATAGGGAAGTTCCTGGGTAGAAAGGCATTATTCAGTACTCTTTAAAAAAAAAAATTTTTTTTTTTTTTTTTTCTTTTAGTAGAGATGGGGTTTCACCATATTGGCCAGGCTGGTCTCAAACTCCTGACTGCGTGATCCACCTGCCTCAGCCTCCCAAAGTGCTGTGATTACAGGCATGAGCCACTGCACTTGGCTATTCAGTATTTCTTTAAACATCAGTCAGTATCTCACAGAGCTTGGTACTGAAGATTCAGCTTCAAGTCTGTCTAGATAAGTTAAAAAAAAAAAAAAAAAACTCAGTCTTTGGGAAGTTAGTAGAGGGTTAAGGATTTTCAGGAAGTGGGTGATGTACAAACGGGCTTCCTTGGCACCAGAGAAGGGGAAGGGAGAAGGAAATGGAGACGTTTTTGTGATATCAAAGGCGCCTGTGAGACAGGATGCTGTGTTGATGATGACCAGGAAACTGCTTGATGTAAATGTCTGTGAAATGATGAGGAGGCCTGTGGCGAGAACCACCCAGAGGCCAAATAACCTCACGTGGCTTCATTCTGTGTCTCTTTAGTCCCAGTTGTTCTCACATGCATGGAAACGACCAAAGCTGACAACCCAATCTTTCAGCTACAAATCTACCTCACAGCTCAAAGAGAGCCAATCTAAGCATTCAGGTGTCTCGAAAAATAACCATGTTACATTTCCGTTTTGTTGGGAGGCTCTGTCTAATAGTTAAAAACACTAGTCAGACCGAACTGACCTGGGTTTGAATCCTTTTTTTTTTTTTTTTTTTGCTAGTGTGTAATTCTGGACAAGGTAGATAATGTCTCTGGGTCTCAATGTTCTCATTTGTGCAGGGAGAGGGCAATAATACCTATCTAATAGGGTGATTATGGAGATGAAGCGGGATAATGCAAATAAAATACTCAGCACAGTGCCCAGCATGCAGTAAATGCATGTTAGTGATTATGACCAAATCTTTTGTACAAATTGTTTTTGGGTTAATGAGGACAGAGGACAAAAACAAAAAAGAGAAGGGAAATAAGAGTTATGGAAAAGAGGGGGCAGGATGTTAAAAGCTGATCCTGGAAGACAGGTACTTGGTGACTGTAAAAAAGAAAACGCTGGAGAGAGAAAAAGGATGAAGATGGCAGGGACTCAGAGGCAGAAGCTCAGCCTTGTTTTTTGCCAAGGTTTCATCCATCTGGCCTTGGCTTCTGTGCTTGCTTTTCCTTCCAAATGGCAGCTTCCAAGCCTGGTGGTGAAACCCAGGGCAGGGAGATAGAACATCTCTGGATCACTCTAAACTTCGGCACTCAGTGAAGGCATTTAAGAAATATACATATTCTTCTTTTGCAATATAGAATTCCTTTGAGACTAATACAAGAGACAAGCCTGTCAAGTGAGTCTGCAGTGACCACAGGCTGACATAATCCTATTGCTTTTTGGCTGACACCTCAGGCAGAGAAAAATTCACTCTGATCCAAAGGTAAATGTAGTTTAAATCCCAATACAAAATTCTGACCCTCCATAATTAGCTTCTATTCCCAGTCTGTGATGACCCTAGAACCCAGAAATAGCAGAAACACCATTACATTTCTTACTGTTTGGAATGTAATAATTTAATCATTGCTAAAGGTGAAATGTTCAAAGGGTAGAATAATTCAGATTATTTTCAGGGTCTAAGAAGAAAAAAAATAGGCCGGGTGCGGTGGCTCGCACTTGTAATCCCAGCACTTTGGGAGGCTGAAGCAGGCAGATCACATGAGGTCAAGAGTTCGAGACTAGCCTGGCCAACATGGCAAAACCCCGTCTCTACTAAAAAATATACAAAAATTAGCCAGGTATGATGGCGTGCACCTGTAATCCCAGCTACTTGGGAGGCTGAGGCAGGAGAATTCCTAGAACCCAGGAAACGGAGGTTGCAGTGAGCAGAGATCACACCACTGCACTCCAGCCTGGGGTCAGAGTGACACTCTGTCTCAATAAATAAATAAATAAATAGAATGGTGTCTTTCCTTAGAATTGCGTAACAGTAGATATTCTAGTGTAGCATCCAGTATGGATGGACTTACAGAAAATGGACATAAACTTGCATAAGTAATGAGATAATCTAGAAAAATAAAACTCATCGGTAACTATATCATTTTTTTCTTTTACGGGAAGAACGGCTGGTCTGAATACACTTCTATGGTGTTAGGAATTCTAATTACCTACAAAACCAGAGCGAAATTGAAGTTCTAAGATGGATTTTCAGTATGATCTCTTCTGATGCGCCTTTACAAACACAGTAATTTAAGATACTAAATTGAAGCCTGGATCTGCATATCAAAATGTAGGGCACGCTTACTTAGGAAGAAGATCAAAGGGCAGTTTTCACATTATTTTTCAGCTTGACCCTGAAAAATCATTGCTCCTAAATAAAATGAAATATCATTTGAAGTCATGTATTATGATCAATCCCATCTGTTCAACACACACACACACACACACACACACACACACACACACACACACATTTTTAGGAAAGACTATAAATTAAATGTTCATGTCAAATTTTTGCTAAGTTGCTTCCCTGAGATGTTACATCTAGAACCTCCGGGATGGCTATGATTGGAATGTGTCTGCCTTTCTTTCTTTCTTTCTTTTGTATTTTATTGTGTTTTAGGTTTGGGGGTACATGTGAAGAATGTGCAGGATTATTGCATAGGTACATACATGGCAATGTGGTTTGCTGCCTTCTCTCCATCAACTATATCTGGCATTTCTCCCCATGTTATCCCTCCCCAACTCCCCACCCCCCACTGTCCCTCCCCTAGATCCCCCCAACAGACCTCAGTGTGTGATGCTCCCCGTCTGCCTTTATTTCTAACATGAACACAGCATGGCCTTCCTGTGTGGAAGGTGACTTTCCAGGTATCTGAGCATCTTGGGGAAGCTGATTTCTACAAACCACAAAGAAACTCGCTTCCGTATTCAGGTCCCTACCTTGTATTCAGCACGATCCTTCAGCCTGCCCAGGGCTGAAACTTCCTTTGTCCTCTTTGGGCCCTCAGATGAGGTCCAAAGTTCCTTAGCTGGTGTTGCTGAGGCTGTAACACATTCTCGTTCACCCCATCAGGGCCTCAGCTCATCACAATGCTTATTCAGCTACAAGCTTGATGTGCACCCCAGGGTGACACCCAGAGAAAACAGAGCCTTCTCTTCTCGGTGGGTTACAATATTTCAGCTAAGGCCTATGCTTTAAGATTTGGGACTCAATTTTGCCCTTCCAATCTGTCTGTATCAGTACTTGAAAGCAGTTTTTCTTGAACGCATTTTACTTTGAATTTGAGATCTACTTTTGATGCTTCTTATTTAATAAGGTACAGGCACAGGACTACATTCATTATTTAGACTAGAACTTATTTTGCACTTGATGTTAAGAAAAATCTGGCATGCTTGTTCAGAGTAATTGCACAGAATGAAATGAACCCAATTTATGTAAAGGATTATTGAAGGAATAAAAAACTTCCAAGGTAAGCCTGTTAAATCATTCATTTAGTAACTGACTGACATTTGCACAGATCTGTATCCTGCTCTTTGCCAGGTTTTAAAGCAAAGCAAAGAAGCAATTATTTTAAAGTGATGGTGAAAAACAATATTGAAAGAAATCCTGGAAGGTGGATCTATTTTAAGTGATTATTCTCTCTTAAATAATGTAATTCGCAGACTATGGAACTAGGCCCAGGGAATCATTTCTAGCCTGTCTTCACCTGGCAACCTTAGACATTCCAGCATTAGAAGATAAGTGCAATGCCAATGATGTCAACCACTTCTTTTGGAATAATTATGTCTTATTCTTTTAAACATTTATATTTTATTTTATCATTTAAGTTTTTGCTATGCATGCATTACACAGGTGCAGTTAGGCTTAAAGTCTAAGTCTAGGATTCTAGCTCCTTGGAAAATACTTGTTTCTTTCTCTCTCTTTTTCTCTCTCTTTTTTTAAATTGAGACGGAATCTCCCTATGTCTCCCAGACTGGAGTGCAGGGGTGTGATCTTGGCTCATTGCTACCTCTACTGCCAGGTTCAAGCAATTCTCATGCCTCAGCCTCCCGAGTAGCTGGAACTACAGGTGCACACCACCACTTCCAGCTAATTTTCTTGTATTTTTAGTAGAGATGGGGTTTCACTATGTTGGCCAGGCTGGTCTTCAACTCCTGACCTCAGGTGATCCACCCACCTCAGCCACCCAAATGTTGAGATTATAGGCACGAGCCACCGTGCTCTGACACTTGTTTCTCTTTATTTCCAGTTAATGTCTAAACTCATCTGATAAAAAAGAAAATAAGAAAGAAAAACCGATGTGAAGAAATTGTAAATCTAAATGATTTCTTCTGCTCTACAAATAAAAAGTCTAAAATTAGATGAATGGGTAAATGCAACATTTTTATCAATTAATCAATCTGTAGACTTAATAACAGAAACATTTCTGGCCATCAAAGTAGGGGAAAAATTTTTAATTGATTTCTCAGATGATTTTTTTTTCCAGATTGTAAATAAAGTGGTCTAATGTTTTCTATTTGGATGTTTCAGGAGACATACAAATGGAATACAGTACATAGACAAATTAAATGCTAACATGAAGTAGGAAGATATTAAAATAGCCTGACTTTGCCTGTATGGAACAAAGGCAGTCTACTGCATTGCGGGAATCAAAGCAAATGTGAACAAGAGGTTTTCACCTTGCAAAACTATGAGCTTCATTTGCCCTGGAGAGAGCTACTAGGCAAGGCTTCTCGTGACAGTGCCTGTAGGGACGTCCATGGGGCTGTGAAGCAGGAGTATTCTACAGAACACGCACCTGCAATGAAGGTGTGGAGCTCAGGAGAAGAATCCGCTGATAATGCCCCTCCTGGCTGCACGGTCTTCTGTGCAGCCTCTCGCAGATCAATATACCAGTTAGTTAAAATGCACATCAGTATTTTCTGTCCTTTAGCAACAATGATGGTATTTGCCACCAGCGAGTGTGATCTGTGAAGCAGATTTTAAAATGCAGTCCTGGGATTCTATTATACTGAAACGCCTTTGATTTTCTATTTGAATACCTCCAGCTTTGTAAGTATGTCATCATGCACTCATAATCATAAGAAATTAATTTTAAACTACTCTTCAATATCCATTTTCATATATATTTTCACTTCATATATAAAGTTTGGGGTAAAACAGTATAAGGAGTATAGGAAAATATAACAGATTAAAGGGTAAGACATTTTAAAAACCACCAATTTACTTTGTTCTTCAGAGTTTTTAAGCTTTAAAAATTTATTGTTTTTTTTTGTTGTTGTTGTTGTTGTCATTTGTTTTGAGATGGAGTCTCAGAATTTCGCTCTGTCACCCAGGCGAGATTGCGGTGGTGCAATCTCAGCTTACCACAACCTCTGCCTCCCAGGTTCAAGTGATTCTCCTGCCTCAGCCTCCTGAGTAGCTGGGATTACAGGCGTGTGCCACCACACCCGGCTAATTTTTTTTGTATTTTTAGTAGAGATAAGGTTTCATCTCGTTGGTCAGGCTGGTCTCAAACTCCTTACCTCATGATCCGCCCACCTCAGGCTCCTAAAATGCTGGGATTACAGGTGTGAGCTACCTCACCTGGCCAAATTTACTGGCATTTTAAACCAGTGATCCCCAACCTTTTGGTACCAGGGACCAGTTTGGTGGCAGACAATTTTTTCACGGATTGGGGGTAGGGGGATGAAGAGTAGGGGACGGTTTCAGGATGAAACTGATCTCAGATCATCAGGCATTAGATTCATCAGGCATTAGATTCTCACAAAGAGCGCACAACCTAGATCCCTTGCATGTGCAGTTCACAATAGGATTTACACTCCTGTGAGACTCTTATGCGGCTGCTGCTGATCTGATAGAAGGTGGAGCTCAAGCTGTAATGCAAGTTATGAGAGTGACTGTAAATACAGATGAAGCTGTGCTCGCTCTCCCACACTGCTCACCCCCTGCTGTGTGGCCTGGTTCTTAACAGGCCATGGACTGGTACTGGTCTGTGGCCTGGGGATGGGGGACCTTGTGTTAAGCAGCTTAAGAATTATTCTCTTTCAGAAGATCTACCTGTACTGGGATGACACCATGTTTCTTTACTTTGAGCACATAGTAGGTGCTCAATAAATGCTTGTTGCAAGAATGAATGACTGGCCAGGTGCAGTGGCTCATGACTGTAATCCCAGCACTTTGGGAGGTCGAGATGGTCAGATTATGAGGTCAGGAGATCAAGACCATCCTGGCCAATATGGTGAAACTCTGTCTCTACTAAAAATACACACACACACACACACACACACACACACACACACACACACATACACACACACAAATAGCTGGGCATGGTGGTGCGTGCCTGTAGTCCCAGCTACTTAGGAGACTGTGCAATGAGTACAGATTGTGCCACTGCACTCCAGCCTGGCAACAGAGCAAGACTCAAAGAGAAAAAAAGAATGAATAACCATATGTCCCTCTTTTTTTTTTTTACCATAATAGGTAAAATCTATAAGTAGTGTTATTTTTGCCTGCGACATTTATGTAACAAAACAAAGTTCAGTTTTAGAATTGATTTAAAGTAATACTACAAGAATGGAACATTTAGAAGTTGAAATTTAAAGGATTATAAAAGAAGTCTAAGGTCTGCCATGAATTTCTAAATATATTTGTAAATAAATTTTAGATAAAAGAAAATTTTCAATATAAGCCGTGTAAGTTTAAATTAACATAAAGAAAACACAATTGTTTATAAAAACAATCATATACATTGAGAGAAATGATAACTCTCTATAAACTTGCATTCTCAATATTGTCTGTGCAAAATTGCTTGTAGTGTCCTCAAATGGGTGTCTGTGGCCAGATGCACCGAGAATATCCCCTTAAATGGCATATATTGAGGCAACGTGGCCAGCTGTCTCCTTAAACTAGACGGAGGCTGGCCAGGTCACAGCTGTGCTTTCAAACAACTGGTCTGGATATGTGAGACCTGCAGAACAGGCAGCAGCAGCTGGAAGGCATCCTGTATGTACGTCGTGCTGTTGCAGCCCTGAGACAGGAGAAGAATGAGGTTGAAGGGCTATTTTCATAGTTCAGCTTAACAATTCTTCCTATTGGATAATGTCCCCAGTCTTCAACACCCCCATCAATACTGGATTACATTCATCTTGCAATGCTGATGCTTAAAAGCAAGTGTAAACACATGCTTTTGGATGGAGCATGACCAGCTCTTAATTATCTATACTAACAAACAGAAGAATTTATTCAAAATGAGGCAAATCATTACCATGGACTTTTAAGATCCATCAGTGTGTGTACATTCTTGACCCAGGGTATGTCCTATCTTATTTATCCCTTTCCCAGATCAACCCTACTCCCCTGAAATAACACAAAAACACAGTATGAAGGAGGTCATTTTGTCCTACGCTACAGATAGATAATCAAGAATGGTCAACATAAAGCTAACTGGAGATATTATTGGCGAGTCACTCATGGCAAACTTGAACCCCGTTATCCTCCTATGCGTGGTACTTTCTGCTTGGTTGAGATAGCTGACATTAGTATTCCTGTTTTGTGATGCACTAATACATAGTATTGGATGGAGAGGCTATTTAAAGGTTAGAGTAACTAAAACACGGGAAAACATCTATTGGGGAAATGGAAAAAACGTTTGACCTCATATTGCTCATACTTGACATGGTAAGTTAATTTTATGCCTTCTGGGTGGCCAGGGGAGAGATTTTTCTTGTACCAAATTCTGCCTCTGACTGCCTGGGTTTCCTCTTAGCTGTGTCTGTCCCTCCAAGACCTTTCCCTATAGCTCCTATTCCTTCTCGCTGATGGCATCCCACTGTGGGGCTACATCCGAAACAATCATATTCAGTGACATCACTTTGTTATTTCTGTACCTTAGTCATTTTCCTTAACAGTAAGGGACAAGTCCCCAAAACAATGCTATAAATATATAGGTAGCTACTGTGGTTCGGTTGTGTCACCACCCAAATCTCATCTTGAATTGTAACTCCCACAATTCCCACAAGTCGTTGGAGAACCTGGTGGGAGGTCATTGAATCATGGGGGCAGGTCTTTCCCATGCTATTCTCATAAGTCTCATGAGATCTGATGGTTTTAGAAAGGTGAGTTTCTCTGCACAACCTCTCTTCTCTTGTCTGCTGCCATGTGAGACGTGCCTTTCACCTTCCACCATGACTGTGAGGCTTCCCCAGTTATGCGAAACTGTGAGTCCATTAAACCTCTTTCTTTTGTAAATTGCCCAGTCTTGGGTAGATCTTTATCAGGAGGGTGAAAATGGACTAATAGAGCAGCCCTCCTGAACTTTTGTAATTTCCAAATTTTGCAATGGACAGCCACTTCAGAAAGCAAAACCCTATGATACATGCATTGCCCATAATCAAATTGAGCTTGTTAACACCTTGTGTCTTCAGCTGGGTACCCTGGGGCTGTTACTTATAGTTTATCCACTAACAGAAGATGTTCCTCTACCAATCTTCTACCTTTCCTCTAAGGGTAGAATGCAGTGCCTACGATCCAAGAATGAGAATCCTTCCTGGACCTCTTTTCTTCTCTCTTAGGTTACTGTTACTGGCAAAGACACAGCAATGTTGGTTGGGGCAGCTTTATATCAACACAACTGATGCTGCGAAGTCCTACTGAGCGGGCAGGCCACAGAGTGTGAAGTCACAGAGGATGGTGCCCTTGTCGTTGACTGGGCATAGATTCTCCTTGCCACTGTTGCTGGCTTGGAGCTTAGACACAGTTAAACCAAAGGTTATTCTAAATCGAAGGAAGTGCCCATTTTTATGAAAATCACCGTTGAGCAATAACCCGTCATTGCAGCCAATAATCATAGTGTTAAATCTAGTGTCAAATTTGGCAGCAGAAAGCTGCTTCTGCTGGAGGAAACAGCGACAGAAATAATGTGCAAGCTTAGCGTTTCTTTTTATAATCAGGAATTCTTGAAAATTAGGTATTGTTGCTTCATCAGAGGGTTTACAGCTGGTTGAGTTACACAAATATACTCAAAAAAGACTTGATGATGAGATTTAGAATTGCAGTAACATTTGCTGTGGGGGAGAAAGACAAAAAACAACAACAAGGAAAAGAAGTTCTAACATTTGCTTTGATTCAGAAGCACTTTCTCTCCAGGGGCCACTTACCTCTAACAATACACTACTGATCATGGGGTTAAGGACCTCGGCCTTCTTGTTGCTCTGTGGAATCAGAAGTACGAAATTGACAGTTTAGGTGCTCATACTACAAGGCTTGCCATGTAAAATGTGATGCACTGGATTTGTTGAGGGATTTCTTACAGAGGAAGAGGAGGAGAAGCAGAATGCTTCCTACAGACCAGGCTTCAGACCTGCTGCGGCACCTTTTTAGTCTCATTTAATTGCAACAGAAATCCTAGGAGGTAGGCAGGTATCATGATAACCCCAATTTAAAGAGGAGAAAACAGGGATCAGAGAGGTTGAGTAACTTGTTTAAGATCACATGGCTAGAAATTTAAGCTGAAACCTTTTTCATTATGTAAATTTTGTAGCAGATCTGGGATAAGAGTGAAGTGAGGGAGGCTGAGTTGTGTAGGCAGAGGATTCGATGCTGTCTTTCCTTAAAGTTTTGATAGTTTGATGACCATAATATTTTGGCATTTTATTTTAAGAAATATTTCATTAAAATCGCGATCTAGATTCCTGAGTTTTGTTTTCTGTTCCTTTTTTGGGCCCCTTTCACTTTGCAGGTGAGTTAAGTCCCTCACTCACCTAATCTAGTCTAAGCGTTGGTCTAGTCTTCTTTTCTTTCTCTTTTAAATGCAAACATAGGAACATGATTGTAGGGCATCTTCCAGAAGAGCAGCAAAATTAAGACATTCTTGAATATAACTTGAACACAGGTCAACAGATCCATATTTGAAAAACACAAATCTATGGAAAGCATAGAGTACAGTGCCTGGTATAAAGTAGGGACTCGAAAAGTGAAAGGCAGGCCAGGCATGGTGGCTCAAGCCTATAATCCCTTCACTTTGAGAGGCCAAAGTGGGTGGATCACCTGAGGTCAGGAGTTTGGGACCAGCCTGGCCAACATGGCGAAATCCTGTCTCTACTAAAAATACAAAAACAATTAGCTGGGTGTGGTGGTGGGCACCTGTAATCCCAGCTACTTGGGAAGCTGAAGCAGGAGAATTGCTTGAACCTGGGAGGCAGAGGTTGCAGTGAGCCAAGATCATGCCACTGCACTCCAGCCTGGGTGACAGAGTGAGACTCTGTCTAAAAAAAAGAGAAAGTGAAAGGCAGAGTTGGAGTCATTATCTTTGCTTATGCTGTCGGTCTATCAATCAATAGTCTTCTCTGTCTAAGAGTTCAATCTACTCTTAGACCATAAACCATTAAAAGGATTGGTGAGAAAAAGGGCAATCTTAATAAGTTAGCTTCTTTTAAAGTACCTGGAAGAGTTCATTATAAAGAAAAATATATAAATTAAATGTATCTTCTCAGAGCAGCCCACTTTCATTGACATTACTTTACTGAGGGTGAAGTAATGTCTTACTGGGGAAACCATAATGGAGTCTTGGGAGAAACCTCTTTAAAAACCCAGTCATTTTAGTAAGTAACCAGAAAATCCATTATGGTATTTGCTTTCATGTTTATTTGATTATCAATAAACCTCTAAAATATAATCAAATGAGGGCAATAAGATGACATTGGTTTTCAGAATCAATGAGGTATGCAAGCAATTTAAATAGAGTCTAGAGAGCAATAAACACTCATTAACTTCAAGTTATGAATAATGGCTGTTTCAGAGAACAGAAACACTGAATTGATATAAATGATTCATCACAGCACAAGATCAGAGGTATTGTTGTGGTGAGAGGGCATTTCTAAATTCTGTTTTAGATTCAGATTTTTCTTCCCCAAAATAACCTGTGTGCTCCTAATTTTGTTCTTGCAAACACTTGTACGTGTGCGTGTATACATAAATATATATAAGGTCAAGTGCATGGCCACCTGCTAGCACCTTACTACATAAAATATGGACCATGGATCAAGACCACTGTCATCACCTGACTGCTTACTAGAAATACAGAATCTCAGCCTCTACTGAATAAAGATCTTCATTTTAACAACATCTCCAGGTGATCCATGTGCACCTTGAGGTTTGAGATGCTGTGCTGGGATAAACCATGCGAAAAGGAATGGAAAACAATACCATGAATACTACCCACTCATGTAGATACATTAATATTTAACAATATTATGCAAAATATAATACACACAAACATGCACACAGTTACGTTCTCAAGCCTAAACAAACCCAGAGAACCAAAGCGTTGGTCTCTGTCTGATGAATCTGTTGAATAACCAACTGGGAATTAAGAGCTCTTCTAAGAGGCTTGGGGGACTCAATTCACCCTTCTGGGCCTCAGTTTCCTCACCTGGTAAACTGTGAGAAGGGTGACAAGAGGGTGCACTAGAGCCTTAGGAACTGGAGTCACCAAGGCTATTCCATCTTAAGACCTCGCACCTCTCTGCAAGCCTAGTGTTTATATCAAAGTCCATGGACATCAGGTAACTTGGACCACGCTGAGGGCGCAAATGCATTTTATCCAGTCTATGTTATCAATGAGCTTCTACCTCTCTTGTCATGCTGCTTGTACACAGTGAAGCTCTATTGCTGAGGACCTGAAATTAGACAAACCTAAAAGGTGCTGTTCTACAAAATAGGAGAAGCAGACCGGCTTTCTTGACAGCAGAATGAATAGGTGGTGTGTAGCTCACCCCTTATTCACAGAGTCACTTACAGAAGGGTGGGGGACAGGCATCTTTTTGGGTGACAGCCAGGTCTATAGTCATTTCTCACTTCTTTTGAGAAATGCTTTTGGCCTGGGGAGGAGGAGGGGGAGTGCCCCAGGAGCCAGGTAGGTCTGCACAATGAGACGCTGTCCCCAATTGCTGCTGAGTGAAGCCAAGGTGGACGTATGACCCACACCAATGAGCTATTCAAACCTTCTTACCCAGGAACCAGGAATTTGAATGGAAAGACACAGGGTTAGGAACTGCTGTCACTGAGTCACATCAACAGCAGCACTTTAGAGAGAGTATATGTAGGCCAGGCACAGTGGCTCATGCCTGTAAGTCCAAGGCAGCTGGATCACCTGAGGTCAGGAGTTTGAGACCAGCCTGGCCAACATCATGAAACCCTGTCTCTACTAAAAATACAAAATTAGCTGGGAGTGGTGGCCCACACCTGTAATCCCAGCTACTCAGGAGGTTGAGGTATGAGCATCACTTGAACTCAGGAGGCGGAGGCTGCAGTGAGCCGAGATCACACCATTGCACTCCAGCCTGGACAACAGAGCGAGACTCAGTTTCAAAAACAAAAGAGAGAGAGTGTGCATGAGCTCTGGGGTTGGATCCCCACAGCCGTTCACTTCCCCCACGGCCTATTGTAAAGCCTCCTTTTTGTCTGAATTTTTTCGAACGTGTTTCTGTTGCTTCTTGGTATGGGTTGAATTGTGTCCCCTGCAAAAAGACATACTGAAGTCCTAACCTCCAGCACCTCAGACTGTGACCTTATTTGGAGATAGAGTTGTTGCTGGTGTGATAAGTTAGGATGAAGTCATATTGGTCATGCTCTAACCCAATAGGCCCGGTGTCCTTATAAGGAGGGAAATCTGGGCACAGACACGCGTGGAAGGAAGATGATGTGAAGACACACAGGGAGAAAGCAGCCATGTCAAGACGCACAGAAAGAGACTGGAGTTCTGCAGCCACAAGCCAGGGAATACCTGGGGCTACCAGAAGCTGGAAGAAGTAAGGAAGGATCCTAGAGGCGCTGGAGAGAGCAAGGCCCCAATACCACCTTGTATTCAGATGTCTAGCCTCCAGAACCACAAGAAAATAACCCGGTTTATGGTACTTTGTTAGAGCAGCCCTAGGAAACTAATGCATTCAAAACCCAAAACCAATCTAATTAGAATAGGAAGTAACCTGCTGTTTCTCACGGAGAACATCATCAGGCTTTGCATCCAGGGTTTTAAAAGAAAAAACAGGAACGTTAAAGGGAATATTTTCCAGGAGTTCAAGACAAGCCTGGCCAAGATGGTGAAATGCTGTGTGTACTAAAAATACAAAAATTAGTCAGGTGTGCGGGTGGGCACCTGTAATCCCAGCTACTCGGGAGGTTGAGGCAGAGAATTGCTTGAACCTGGGAGGCGGAGGTTGCAGTGAGCCGAAATTGAGCCACTGTATTCCAGCCTGGCGAGACTCTGGCTCAAAACAAAAAAGAAGTATTTTCCAATTTTCTGTGAGCCCACTAAGGTGAAGCTATATAATATGACTTATGGCCAAAGAAAATAATGAGAGGTCACACCTCCAAGTGAATGCTGAGTCTTTCAAACTTGTTACCTTGAGAACAGAAACAGTTGAGCCAATCAGTAACATTTTTCTTTTGGTTAAAGTCAAATGTGACAATGAAACAAAGAGAACTTTATCTTGCATGGCTTGTAAAGTAGGCTCTGAGGGCAACAGTCAATGAAAATATTCAAAATTAATCATTTTAACAGAGATTCTGAATTACATATATCACAGATATTAAGTAATTAATGGAATCTTCATCTGACACCTAAAAAAACAAACAAACAAAAAACAGAGGTTCGACAACTCACTCACCCAACATCTTGTATGTCTGAGATGGCAGATTCAAGGCTAGAACCCAGTCAGGAGAGTCCTATGCTGCCTGTCCTTAGAGAAGTTGCTCTTGGCCTGACTTTAGCTTACATCACGACACAGCTTTAGTTTTATGGAGCGATTAAAGAAAGTGCTGCATCTCCGTATTTCCTCACAGCCCCTCACAGAACTACTTCCCTTAAAAAAGGTGGAAAAAAAAAAATCCAGACTGTAATCTTACCCCAACAGTGGTTAAAGAACTCGTAAACTTCTTTGATAAGGAGGCCACTTCATTGCACATTGCAGTAGTTAATCTGAAATAAGAAAACAAGAGAGCTTTGGATGTTTTCAATAAGGTAAAATAATTGAAGTGTCATGACAGTTTCTGATACTAATTCAGTATGACATTTAAAAGAATACCGCACACGCTTGAAGATGCTCTACAGAAATGTGCAATCTGACGGTTCCCTCAATAATCTTCCATGATTTGCAATCGTGGTTTAATCTAATCCTGGTTTTCTTTCCAGGCTTAAAGAATAATCATCCAACTCACCTGACCTCCTTTAAAATCAAAACTTTGTGTAGGAAAATATCAGGCTTCAGCTTCACATGTGTCAAGGTATAAACTCTTGCCACATGGCTGGTTTGCAGTTTTTTGGTCATTTCAAAATAATCATGAACATTCACTGAGGCACTATGTTAAGCACTTTCATATGCCTAATCATATTTAATTCTCAGAGTGACCTTATGGGTTACATAATTATTTCCATTTTATATAGATGGAAAATCAGACATTTAAGAAAGTTAGGTGGCCAAGCATGGTGTCTCATGCCTATAATTCCAGCACTTTGGGAGGCCAAGGCAGGTGGATCACAGGTCAGGAGTTCAAGACCAGCCTGACCAACATGGTGAAAACCTGTCTCTACTAAAAATACAAAAAATTAGCCAGGTGTGGTGGCACGCGCCTATAGTCCCAGCTTCTCGGGAGGCTGAGGCAGGAGAATCACTTAAACCCAGGAGTGCAGTGAGCTGAGATTGAACCATTGCACTCTAGCCTGGGTGACAAGTGCAAAACTCCGTCTCAAAAGAAAGAAAGAAAGAAAGTTAGGTAAACTGTTTAGGTGCTTAGAACATGCAGGAAAGGTGGATTCAAATTCAGGTGTCTCTGGATATTTTGATTTTTTAAAACTATTTGCTTCAAAAATAAAGATCCTATAGAATATGTTTTTAATACTTATATTAAAATTCCAAGTTTATTCTAGGCATTCCACTTCTGGGACTTTATTCTAAGAAAATAACACAAGATACACACAAATATTTAATGAAAGTAACATTTATCCTAACAGTATAGATGATGACAAAAACTGAAAACAATTTAATTACCTAACAATGTAGTTATGGTCTGCTATTTTTCTATCAATTAGTGCACACAGCTCTCATGAATAGTGATTGAAATGCTATGGGAAAAACAATAACCCCAAGTCAAGAATCTTATATGTTAAAAGATCTAGTAAAGTCAGCAGAGGTAAGTTTTGCTTTAATAAAAGAGGCCTTATCTAACATATATTTAGGTTTTATGAGCTATATCCATCCACCCATCCATCCACCCATCCACCTACCCATCCATCCATCCATACATCCACACACCCACCCACCTACCCACCCATCCATCCATCCACCCACCCACCCATCCATCCATCCATCCACCCACCCACCCATCCATCCACCCACCCACCCACCCATCCATCCATCCACCCACCCACGCACCCACCCATCCATCCATCCATGCACCCACCCATCCATCCATCCATCCACCCACCCATCCATCCAAAACTTGTCTGCAGAAAGCATCAAGAGTAAAGCCAGGAGCTGTCCCAGAGCCATTCGGTCTGTGTTCTTGGGCAGGTGGGTGGGGAGGCACTTATTTAACAGACAAGTCAGGGACTAAGCGCAGCTTGGTAAGGCTAGGACAATCAGGGCTGGGAATCAGAAGGGAGCAAAGAGTAAGGTCCTGTTACCCACACCTAGGGCTTCTGAACTTTAGTTCTCCACTTTCCAATTAGTACTGCAAAGATAAACTAGTACCTACGGATTGCCCTCAGCATTTTCAACCTCTCTTACTTTGTGCATTCCTCTTCTTTCTAAATATTGAGACAAGTGTGTATTCTTTCTGGGAATATTAAGGTGGGGATTATGTGGTTCTCAAAATAACTTTGATTTTTACATTCTTAGATATGGAAATCTAGGCTAGATGAAAGATCTCTACAAGTGAGGAAAAATGCCACCAGTAGAAAGACACTAATGCTGAATTTTTGGAAGATCTTTCCACGAAAAGCTTACTCCCCAACCTACAACACCAAAGCAGTAATAAGCAAAGACTAGTTAGCTAGCGAAGTGGCTGTGTTGAGACCTGTGTGTGTCTGTTCCTGAATATTTTCAGGGGCTCTATTTTGACCCCTGTGTCTGTATAATAACACGAGGGTACTTAGGCCTATGTTAATTTTCTATATCACAGTAATGGCTTATTTTTCAGCTTCATACCAATTATTTTCATGAACACTATATCAACTGTTTTCATGTATATTCACTAGATTGCATATTCATATCTGTTACATACCTAAATATTTTCATTTTACTTAATAAAGTAATGATAATAGCAATTATTTGTTGAAGAACATAATAGAGGACACCACATATGTACACACATACAACCCAGGTGAACTGTTTAATATTAGCTACCATCATCACCCGAGTTTAGAATATGCAGAGATGGTATAAGTCCCCAGGAACAGTGGAGTGTATTTGCCTATTTTTGTGAATCTAGCTAGAAGTTATTAAAGTGTCCTTTCTCTATTCGTGTGTATGCTGAAAATGTAATTACCCTCAAAAGTTTTTACTCCTAAGACTATGATCTATTAAATAAACACTTTCATGCCTCTGAATGATTTAATGTGTCTTCCCTTAAATCTCTTCATGAATAATTCCTAGAATGGCTAGTGAAGTCGTCTTCTCTTTGCTAACATAATGCATTTGTTAAGGAAATCCTTATTTCTGGCCAGAAATAAGGTAGCTCACACCTGTAATCCCAGCACTTTAATGGCTTATTTTTAAGGGGGCCAAGGAAGGCAGATCACGAGATCAAGAGATTGAGGCCATCCTGACCAACATGGTGAAACCTCATCTCTACTAAAAATACAAAACTTAGCTGGGCATGGTGGTGTGGGCCTATAGTCCCAGCTACTTGGGAGGCTAAGGCAGGGGAATCGTTTAAACCCAGAAGGGAGAGGTTGCAGTGAGACGAGATCGCACCGCTGCACTCCAGCCTGGCTACAGAGCAAGACTCTGCCTCAAAAACCACAACGACAACAAACAAACAAACAAACAAACTAACTAACTAACTAACTAACAGAGAAATCCTTATTTCTTAAGGTGACCATAGAACAATAGAATTGGTTGACTTGAAATCTGAATCTCTGGCCAGGTATGGTGGCTCATGCCTGTAATCACAGTACTTCAGGAAGCTGAGGCAGGAGGATCGCTTGAGCCCAGGAGTTTGACACCAGCCTGGGCAACATAGCCAGGCCTTGTCTCTGCAATTAATTAAAAAATAAGCTGGATGTGGTGATGTGCACCTGTGGTCCCAACTACTGGGGAGGCTGAGGCGGGAGGGTCGCTTGAGCCTTGAGGGAGTTTGAGGCTGCGGTGAGTCATGACCATGCCACAGCACTCCAGTCTGGGTGACAGAGCAAGATCCCACTTCAACAAACCAAAAAACAAAAACAAACAAACAAAAAGAAACCTTAATATTTCAGTGGCTTTGAGAGTACTGGTGTATATGTATGTATCTGAATGGTACCTATATATAAAATTGGAAAATAAGAATTTAAAGTGACATTTATTTACTTTATTAGAACTTTTGCTTGGTCCAGAGCTGGTTTTTCCTCTTCTTGTCCATGAAGAATTAATTCTGCTACTTTATGAAGCTGCTCGATACAGCGCGCTGTTACCTCTGCCAGACTTTCGATGGACAACATGTATACTTCCTGAAATGAATAAATATGAGGAAGAAATTTATCGAGCAGATGCTTTTATTAAAAAATGCTGTGACAATAGAAGTGATATAATTCTTTTAAAAATACACTAAATATAACACGAAATAGTTAACCTGAAGATTATGAGCATATTGAAGACTTTTTAAAGTGCAATGCTGCCAGAAAAATGAAGTATTGTCAGGCACCCAGGGATGTGGAGAGGCTGTTCACAGCTGCGTCCCCAGTGCTTACAGCAATGCTGGGCACAAAACAGGCAGGCACTAAAGAAGGCGTGTGGAAGGCTGGCTGAATGCGCAGAGGTCAATGGATATTTTTCCTTACAGTGATCTAATCACTGCAACCCGCCTCCTGGATTTAAGTGATTCTTGTATCTCAGCCTCCCAAGTAGCTGGGGATACAGGCTTGTGCCACCATGGCCAGCTAATTTTTTTTTGTTGTATTTTTAGTTAACACGGGGTTTCACCATGTTGGCCAGGCTGGTCTTGAACTCCTGAGCTCAGGTGATCCACCTGCCTTGGCCTCCTAAAGTGCTGGGATTACAGGTGTGAGTCATTGTGCTTGGCCAAAAAGTTACTTTCTTTAAAATTAAAACTCAGATGAAGTTACTACAAACTCCTCTATTAAACATAGGCAGGCTATAAACTATGCACACATAAATTTATTAAATTACAGAATAAAAGCTGTGGCAATGCATTTTTTTTAAGGCTTCAATTACCTCATTAGTTATGGGACATAAGGACATTTTATAGTAACATATTTGCATATAAGATGAAATTCTACCCTAAAGATAAATCAACTACGTTCCTAAAGATCTTTTTTCCCTTTAAATTATAATTGTAAAGCTATGGAGAAAAGTGACAAACTTTGTGCTAAACCATGCATTATCTTGGCAGACAGAAATTTCAGTGTTTATTGCATTTCTACTTATATTTCTATAATATGGAACAAATGAAAAAGAAATGCCCTCTCCTCACTTAAAACTAAGTTGCTAATAAAATGAACATTCTATTATTACCTTGTAGGTGGACACTCTAGGATAAATTTACCTCTATGGTCTTAGTTCTCTTTTCTTCCTTTTTGTCTTCTTGAGGGTCGTGAGGTTTCTCTTCCTTTTCTTCCTTCTTTGTTTCCTCCTCTGACTCTTTTGCCACATCTACCGACACCACAGTCTGATCCTTTTCCACCCAGTCATGAGCCTTCCTCATGGCCTGCAAAGGTCCCCAACCAAACAATTCTTTTATGCTGCAAATATGGAAACCAAGTCATTCCAACCCCAAGACTAGAATCAAGTGGCTCTAAATCTTCAAGAATGGCCTGGCTTGCTGCATTGGCTCGTGCCTGTAATCCCAGCACTTCGGGAGGCTGAGGCAGGTAGATCACGAGGTCAGGAGATCGAGACAATCCTGGCCAACATGGTGAAACTCTGTCTCTACTAAAAATACGAAAGAAAAAAAAAAAATAGCCGGGCGTGGTGGTGCACGCCTGTAGTCCCAGCTACTTGGGAGGCTGAGGCAGGAGAATTGCTTGAACCCAGGAGGCAGAGAGACTGCTGTGAGCCAAGACTGTGCCACTGCACTCCAGCCTGGGTGACAGTGCGAGACTCCGTCTCAAATGGATCTCTGTATGTTTAGAGGGTGACAGGGCAATTTCTCAACCCCCTAAAAAGATAGCCTTGTTGTTGCTTTCTGGTAAATATAAAGTAGAAAAAAGGGACAGAATAGAAAGTATGGAAAGAACATTGCAAGCCTGAGGACTCTTTAAAAAGCATTTAAAAGTGATATCCCGATAAGAATAAAAATGACAGTCACATTGAAAAATCTATAGCATATTTTTCACTTTTCATGATCATCTATAAAAGAATAACAGTAGTTTTAAAAATACGGGTTAGAAATTGAGCCAGGGCCGTGGCTACAGCAAATGTCCTCATCTGACATATCTCAGGAAGCTCTTAATGTTTCGTGAACCTAATGTGCTGGGAAGGTGAAGGAGGGCTCTGCGTTTCTTGATTCATGACAGGTCTGCCAACCTCTAGTGGGAGAAGAGAAGGGCTGTGGGAAAGGCCTGGTGCTGCTCTGTGTCTAATTTCACACGAGTGTGGTTTATGCACCATGTGCCCTAAAAAATCACGGCTAAGTTAAACAGTCAGAAACCTCCTCCCCTGTCTGCTATTCCCTGAATTTAGAAAGAAAGCGCAGACTCATTCCAATTGTGTTATCATCGTTTAAGCTGTTTGCTTAAGTAAAAGTTGTTTTGGGGCACAGGCTAAACTTCCCACCTTAAATCTTATACATCAAAGTTAAAAATATGAGTGTTGAATGGTAAGTTAGCAGTAAGAAGATCTGGGCAGAGAAAACCCAACAAAACTGTGCTCCGTGTGTCCTCTTTCAGAGACAAAGATTTAAACCTATGCAAATGAGCCGGTGGAATCTCAGAGCCACCACGTGCCCGCTCTGAGCAGTGGCAGTGCCACAGGGAGATGAATGAGGCAATTTCCCACTGTGTTCAAGTCACTGACCTGCCAGAACCAGTGACCCCATCAGAGATAAAGAAATTATTCATCTCACTACCTCATTCTGCCCTTTTCCTCACCTACCTGGATAAGGGAGTGCCTGTGTAAACCACTGCTTGCTAAAAAGAAGAGAGAGAGAGAGAGAGAGAGAGAGAGAGAGAGAGAGAGAGAGAGAGAGAGAGAATGGAAAAACACGAGGTTTTAAGTAATTAGTGATCATGTCCCCTAAAGAAACTTCACAGCAAGACCTTGTACTAATTTGCAAAACATACTGTGGTATTTCTAGAGGAACCCAGACTGTTAAAGCTGGAATGGTCTTAGACATGATAAAGCCCCTGCGCTCCAGATAGGAGGGACTGTGGGGTTTACCTGGCTGACATGCCTCTCTCTGCTTAGTTCTGGCACGTTTCCTTAGAATGGGGGTGGGGGATGAAATTTGAAAAAGCCTTTTAATGGTTCTGCACCCTTTTCCCCTCCTCTAACCTGATGATAACTACTGCTCTGACATAACATTCTATTTTGCCATGAAAAGGTAAGTGACTTGTTCAAGGTCGCAAGATAATTACCAGTAAAATTACAACTAAAATGCAGATTTCATGACACAGTCTACATGTTCTCCACCACCACATTCCTTGTGTTGCCTCCTCAAATCTGATTTTCTCTTTTAAAATTTGAGATGGAGTCTCAGCTCACTGAAACCTCCGCCTCCTGGATTCAAGCGATTCTCCTGCTTCAGTCCCCAAGTAGTTGGGATTACAGGCATGTGCCACCACACCCAGCTAATTTTTGTATTTTAGTAGAGACGGGGCCGGGCTGGTCTCAAACTCCTGACCTCAAGTGATCTGCCCACCTCGGCCTCCTGAAGTGCTGGTATTACAGGTGTGAGCCACCAAACCCAGCCCCCCGCCCACCCCCACCTCAAATCTTAATTACTGACCTCGAACTTCTCTCCTGGCACTACGCCATATAAGATTTGGGGGTTTTCTGTTTCAGGTACATCTCTGGAACTTTACAACAGAAAGTCTCCCATGCACTCTCTCTTTTTTTTTTTTTTAACCAAAAACTATAAATCAGAAGGTGCTGACCTTATTGAGTTTGTCAGGTGTGGCCGCCACATGTAATTCAAAGAGAAGCTCTGTAAGCATGCGAGCAAATTCTTCTCCCTTTTCTTCTAAGCCTAGAAATAGAACATGACAGAAGAAGCGTGATTTATTTTTCCTCCTTCAGGATGTGGCAGCTCCCCCAGCGTTCCAGCCTGCAGTTGGGGTAGACTAAGCAGAGGTTGTAGCAGCCTGCCCGCCAGCCGCCGGGCAAAGATGAATGTTTTCCATTCATGAGCCTGGCAGTGAGGCAGCAGAGGCATCCGGGTGTGGCCCCTGAATTTTTTTTTTTTTTTTCATTCATCCAACAAACGTTTATTGGGCTTTCCAACCTAGGTACTAAAGATACAAAGCAAATAAGAGATTGTCCACAACTTATTGGATTTATGCCACATCCTTTCACCTGGGTGGTACAAAGGTCATGAGTACACTAAGGATTTTTAGGGTCTTGACAAGTTTGTAGATAAAGCATGTCAGTGACTCCAGTGTAGGGGGGGCTGGGAAAGGGTTTGCATCCATCACTGTCCTTTAGATCATTCACATCTTGTCCTGCTGCTTCCTGGACAATCTAGAATAATCTCCTCATCTCAGAATTTTTAGCTTCATCACCGGGCCCCTGCTACTGGCAGCTTCTGCGGGGACACCCCCAGGCCAATCCAAAGGCAACAGAGGGCAAGGAGGGACCTCGCAGGTCTTGCTCACAGCTATAGGTGGTCAGCAGCTATTTGCTGAAAGGAGGACTGGATGGAGAAATGTATGACCTTTCTCAGGCCTAAGGGACCCGGGACAACATCATATTTGTGACTTTGATATTGTGATGCTTAGCATTGCAACCCTAATGATACCCAGGTGCCCTCTTATGTCCGCAGAGCCAAAGTGCTGAACGAGCCTAATTAGTCTCAACCATCTCTCTGGAGAAATTTCCCAACGTTCCCTAGGATACCTGGCTGGTCCTACAATATTGCTAAATGATCCGTCTTCCTTTCACCCTGGAAGCTACTGAGGGACAGACACAGTATTTATTCTGCTCACTCTTGAATCCAGAACATCTAACACAATACCTCATATATAATAGGTGCTAAAATAAATATTTACAGCATAATTTATGAATACATTGTATAACATTTAATAATATGACCTATTAATATATATAACATAGTTTACATATTAAAATATCATATAGATCATAAAATAAAAAAATTAGGATCCTTGTGGGCAATAAAGAGATTGTTAAAGGTTACAATCTTATTTTTCTCTTTTAAGATATCTGCAAGGCCGTGCCATTTTTGACATTTCTGAAAGGTGCTGAAGCATTGATTCCACATGGGTTTATTACCCGTTTGGGGGATAATAAAAGCATTCTCTGAGCATCCAGTTCTCAGAGGGGTATGAAGTAGGCTTCCTGGAGGAGGTAATGCCTGAACAGAACCTTCAAGAATGAGAATGCATTAGGGCTAGACAGTCTCAGAGATAGAGAACAGAGGTAGAGACAGAGATAGAGATGGAGATGGAGATGGAGACAGAGATAGAGATAGAGATAGAGAAAGAGCTGGGCACCGTGGCTCACACCTGTAATTCCAGCACTTTGGGAGGCCGACGTGGTTGGATCACTTGAGGTCAGGAGATGGAGACCAGCCTGGCCTACATGGTGAAAACCATTTCAGTAAAAGAACAAAAATTAGTCAGGCATGGCGGCATGTGCCTGTTATCCCAGCTACTCAGGAGGCTTGGGCAGGAGAATTGCTTGAACCCGGGAGGTGGAGGTTGCAGTGAGCTGAGATTGTACCACTCTACTCCAGCCTGGGCGACAGAGTGAGACTGGCTAAAAAAAAAAAAAAAAAAGAAAAAAGAAAAAAAAGACAGAGAGAAAGACAGAGATAGAGATTGATTCCATCCGAAGCTGAGATTCTCTCTGCTGGGCAGAGGTCTTGGTCTAATCTTCCTCAGGGAGGGAAAGTGAGAGGGGCCGGGCACTCCTGGGCAGCATCGACAAGGTCTCCTTCCCAAACTGCCTGCTCCTCATTCTGCATGAGGTCGTGTTGCAGAGCAAGGAGAGTTCTGGGCCAGGAACTGGAAGGCATGGGTTCTATCCAGCTCCTGCCTCTGGTAGTTTTGTGGCCTGGAGCCAGGCACAGAGCTTTTTCAGCTTCCACTGCCTCCTCTGAAAATTGAGGACAATAAAACCCACCCATCTCCTCTTTATAGTTGTTATAAGGAGCAAATACTACAACAAACGTGAAAGTGCTTTGTAAACATGAAAGTTTTATGTAAACAAATTGTGTGCTACACTGATACAAACATAGGGAGAGTAAAAGTATTTGGGAGGAATCAACACTAAATTCAGATTCAACACTAAATTCAGATACAAGCACTTTGTAGAGCTCCAGCTTTTAAAGGTGTATTAATTCTGCAAAACATAAACCAACAACTTTTGGGAAATATTTTAGAAAAAAAATCATAGAGAAAAATGGAGGTTGATAAAAACAGATAATAATGAATGTTGCAACAAACAATACCTATTACTGCAACTCTTGGTCTGTACACGTGGCCAAGAGGATCTTCACTGGAGCAATAGAAATAGAAAATGGCCTTTTAAAATCTCTTCTCAGCCATGGTAAATCAAATTAAGAGATCCATGGCAGTGTGATAAAATTACACTCTGCTGGAAAAACAAACATGCAAATCATTAGCTAACATTATTAAATGCAGAGGAGACCAATATTAAATTCATCTAAAAGATGATAGCTTATTACATTTTCTGAGAGGACCAAATGCATTATTTAGTTAGGAGGCTTTTAGGAATGCAATGCTCATAAGGGGAAAAAAACAAATGGATGAAAATGCTGTTTTCTTCCAGAATTTTGCTCCTGGATTTCCTACTCACCCCCACCGCAAAGATTCCTCCCTATAGCTTTTGCGTAATCCCTGAAACTTTCTGGAGGTGTGACACTTTTGATTTCATGACAACGTCTCTCTTCTTTTCTCCCAGTTTTTCATTAAGTTTCTGAATGCCATTTACTTATTAAATTAAGTTAATTAAAATTAATAGTGTTTTGATAATCTGGAGATGCCCTCTTGGGAAAACTGATACATTATGGGAGATAACAGGGTTTTGCAAATTAAGGAGAGGCGAACCCACCATTGCTGAAGCGTGCTGTTCAGCACTTCAGGTTTTTGCATGTGTATATGTGCATGTGTGGTATTTAAAGAAGCTGAATTTACTGAAGGTCAACATTAAGACTAGAATACATCACGTACAGTGACATTTTCTATTTAACAGTATGGAATTAAGTTTCCCCTCCAAGGAATAGCACCAGTTGGGGATGCAATACTTTTTTAACTGCATTGGCAAGAATGTCTCCTTGATGTTAGGGAAATGTGGGATTCTCTTTTTGTCCCTTTCTAAATGACACCCTTAATAGAACCAACGTCTACCTCAGACATCATGATTCTTGAAGAGAAAGAACTTGATTTCTTTTTGGTGATTGCTAGTCTGGGAAACGGCCATCTATTAGTTCATCCTGGGTCCACAAGGTGAGCCACATGACCTTTGACAGCTAGTGTTTTAGTTTCTTCATTAGAAAGACAAAGACGAGGCTGTCATCCTTTGTGACTCTGGGAGGAAGATACCAATGCTCAAAAGCACGATTCCCAACTGTCTCTGATACTGGCCTCTTTCTATGCTTCAGTATAATTGATTCTTTTATTTTGATGCAATGAGCATAAATCTCATTAAGCTGAAGGCATATAAGGTCAGTGTGTGGGATTAAAGAGGGAAGTGGTGTCTAAATGATAGTTTCTGAATGCTTAGAATAATTTTGCCCTGAACATCAAGGCTCAAGCATTTGAGCTTTTGTGTTTGAGCTTTGATTAAAGGAATGTAACATGTCTGGGCACAAAACACTGCCAGCGATTTAAGAATGTGCATTATCATTACTGTGCATGCCAGGTAATAAAAACAAGCATAATAATACATGAAAGCCATACTTTATTGCACCTTTACTTTTTCCTGGCACTGTGTTAGCACTTTAAGTAATAAGCACAGCTAACATTTTTGAGCAGTTCTGTGTGCCAGGCACTGTAATATATGTTTTTACATATGCTACCTAATATGACCCTTACAACAGCAAATATATATATATTTCTTGGGATATATTGGGATTTCTTTGAAATACACACACACACACACACACACACACACACACACACACATATCACTCTCTCCATTTTACAAGTGAAGATACAGCATTGCATTTCAGAAAGGTTATATAATTTGTTTAAGGCCATATAACAAGAAAGTGGTAAAAAGGTTTCAAATGGGACCCTTCCAATGGTCCTAGGAGAAGCCAGCCCTGTCTCTGAGGTTGTCTGGCCTTTTAGCATAACTAACACGAAACAGCTGTGGGGCGGTGGTTGGTTATGACATCAATAAGAAATCACTCTTCATGTACATAGCAAGTGTTTTACTCTCTTCTGCTCCCAAATGGACAAACCTAAAGGAATCATTAATCATGCCCAACCTTGAGAATAAGTTTTCCCCTCCTAAGGAAGCCTTGCTCCTCATAAAATAAGTTCTAGTCTCCTTGGGTCAAGTTATTATCTGGCTGGAAGATTACCGGGCAGTGTGACTGCCAAACTGATGTATCACGCCCTGGTGCCTGGGCAGAAAATGGTACAGCCTTTGTCAGAACTGAACTTTTTAGGTAAAGCATAGGACCTTTGCCAATATACCCTAACTCTTACACCTATAAACTAAAAAGAATAAGAAAAATATGAGAAAAAATTCAGGGAAAGATTTGCCCACCATCAACATTAATCACACTAACTTTCCATGTGGATAAAAATGATAAGCAGCAGCATAAACTCCGGTCATCAGGGCCATTTAGCACGTTGCAGTCTTTGTTCATCTGACCATAGGCATATGCATTTATTGTACGCCTGTGGTATGCCAGGGATTGTACTGAACACCAGAGGCACAAGAGTTCCCCCCAGTGACAGAGTCATCTAAATCAGTGTGAGCAGCTCCTGTAACAAGAGCAGATGCGCAGTGTATTTTGGAAGCATGGAGGAGGAGCACCGGAGTTATGTAATTCAAAGGGCTGTGCTCATTAACAGCAGTTTCATAAGGATTATGCCAGCAGTCTGTCTTGCTATTTAACTTGTTTTCCTTTACCTTGTTCTTCTTGATTTTCTTCATTCTCTAATTCTTTGGCTGCAAAGACGTCTTTAATGGAAATTAGGTCATTTTTTAAGAGTTCCAGCATCTCTCCATCAAGTGATGCTAAAAATGACTGAATCTGAAAAAAAGAAATAGGTCAGCACAACTGTCATCTTTCCTTCTCATTAATAACGTTTACATTCAGTGGTCCCCGGTTTTCCCAGGACCGAAGTGATTCATGGTGTAGGAGGCATCACTGGGTTGAATGTTGGCTTGATGCCTATTAACTGTGCAACTTGGGGCACGTTAGATAAGCTCTCTGGGTCTCAGTTTTCTCATGTTTAAGGTGAGATTCTTTGTGGAGTAAATGAGATAGAAAATGTGAAGTACACTGTGCAACTGCACACAGTAGGTGCTATGTAAATGGTGGTGGTAGCTCTTCTACCACAGTGGTTGAAAATGCAGTTCGACATCAACCTTGAAGTCAAATATCAGTTCCTCACTTACTATGACCTTCGTTAACTTATGTTAAGATGTTACGGAAGATCAGCTTCCTTATCTGTAAAGTGGAAACTAATTGCATTTAACTTAGAAGGTTGTTTCGAGGGTGAAATGAAGTAATCTACTTAAAATACTTACAGTGATGCTCAATACTTATAAATATACATGGATACCCATGTGAACATAAATAAGCATTCTATAGATGCACATGTTTACTTGCTAGATGCCAGTTATCATACTGGGGTTACAAAAATGCATAAGACACATTTTTCTTCTCCACCATCTTGCAGTCTAAAGGGTGAGGCTGTGTCAACCAAGAACAACCCTGACAGTCATGAGAGGAGGGTGCAGTGGAGGGAGGAAAGGCGCTGTCCTTCCCCCTTGGGGAACTGAGAGGACACACACTGGGAGGACTTCACAGAGGAGGTGACGCTGGGACTGATGTTATCCCTGCTCACTGTTCTCAGAGCCTCTCTTTTGAAACTATCCTCTGTGCATGGTTAAAAATTATTTGTACAGGCCAGGTGTGGTGGCTCACCCTTGTAATCCCCAGCACTTTGGGAGGCTGAGGTGGGAGGATCACTTGAGCCCAGGAGTTTGAGGCCAGCTTAGGCAACATAGTGAGACCCCCATCCCTATAAAAAATATTAAGAAAGTTAGCCAGGCATGGTGGTGCATGCCTGTGGTCCCAGTTGTTCAAGAGGCTGAGGTGAGAGGACTGCCTGAGCCCAGGAATTTGAGGCTTCAGTGCATGATTGTGCCACTGCATTCCAGCAAGGTCCTGCCTCCAATATGTACATATATTTATACAGATGGCCATTCATTCTCGGAAGATTTATTTGCACTTCCAAAATGGTAAGCATGGGAAAGGCACCATATAAAAGATTAATTATAAGTATAAAGTAGTAATAAAGTTTTATTTTTTCATTCTGCAGGTCAAACTCTTGCTCTGGAGAGAAAGCCAGCAGTGGAGCCACAGTCCTCTTTGGAATACGTTTTAATATTCATTATGGTACTAGATGAGCACATCAGCATAAGTGAGAGAGGTAGAGAGAGCATCTGAAATAGCAGGGCACCATTTTCCTAAAGGTTGCTAAAGCCCATTGCCAGGGCCTAAAGCAGCCAGCGCTGAGGCCCTGGGAGGAAGCTCTGCAGGAAGTCATCAACACAAAACCCATTAGTGTGGAGTTCAGCAGGTGGAAGTCAACATGCCCAGCCTGATGGCTGCATGCCACTGCTTTCTGCCCTGACCTTCTCAGACTCTTCATTTCAGCTCGCACACTCATGTTTGGGTGTCAGGGTCCCAGATGTGCATCAGTGTATTCTTAGGCTTCAGATCTATTGTCTAAACAGCCGTTTTCTAGCATTCATTATTGAGGAAATGTGTTTGAATACCATGCTTAGTGAAGAGGTATGCAGACTCGTGGGACATTTTGGTTTGCCCATGTCTTCTGGTAGATGGCAATCATCCAGAAGGGAAAGCACTGGGGTTTTCCATTTGGGGCACCCTGGGAAGGGTTCTCTTTAGCAAAGCACTCTTTTGTCGCGTCTTTGTGCTACAGCATCTCTTCTGCTTTCTCCTGGTTCACTGCATTATGCCAAGGCCATGTGCATTGGATCTTTAGTTCAATCCAATAATAAATAAGACATAATCACACGCTCCTCCATAAAACTTGTGGAATGCTGACTATATGCTTGGTACCATGCTAAGTGTTGTCCAGGACACAGAGTAGACAGATTCTTATAAATCTTTTCCTTGAAAGGAGGTGTGTGCTGGCATTGTAAAGATTTTTGTTTACTATGTCTAAATATGCAGCATAATGGAGATGAAAATGATTAGTTTTTCTTTTCTTTTCTTTTCTTTTTTTTTTTTTTTGAGACAGGGTCTCACTCTGTCCCCCAGGCTGGAGTGCAGTGGTGCAATCTTGGCTTACTGGAACCTCCATGTCCCGGGTTCAAGTGATTCTCCTGCCTAGCCATCTGAGTAGCTGGGACTACAGGTACACACCATCACACTTGGCTAATTTTTGTGTTTTTTTAAATAGAGACAGGATTTCTCTGTGTTGCAGGCTGGTCTCAAATTCCTGATCTCAAGTGATCCGCCCACATTGGCCTCCCAAAGTGTTAGGAATACAGGTGTGAGCCATCGCGCCTGGCCTAAAATGCTTAGTTTATCTTTAACCTTTACCAAATACCACATCACCGCGCCTGTTGTCACCCTAGAATCAAGCTAGTAAAACAGTAATGGTAATAATTCCTTATATTTCCATGAAGGGGTGTGAGTTTCAGCCAAGGAACTGTCAGCAGAGATGATGTGCATCCCTTCTGGGCCGAGGTGTTTAAAACCTGGCAGTGCCCTCTCTGCCCTCTCGCTACTTAGGCTGATGCGGTTCAGAAGACAGAAAGGCCTCAGAGGATGGGGAATTCCAACACTGCCTTTAGGCTTCGACACAGGGGGGTCCCCAGGCCCAAGAAATGGCCCCACCAGAGCCCATATCTCCCTTCTAGAACACTCTCCAGGTCACCAAAGGTTCCCTCTCCCAGCCTGCAAAGAACTCTTCCCTAGGCTGTGCTCTTGAAGGTGAGATGGTGCCATTGGCTGTGTATCCCTCGGCCCAAGGGATGGATGGCTGAGAGGAGGCTGCTTACAGGGGGTGTGGGTGGAGCTTGAACTAAGGCATCCTCCCACAGGCACATAACGTTCCCTGAGGTGAGAGATGGAGCTGCAGATAGGAGGTGGGCAGGCTGAAGGGGAGTGTTGAAATTTGAGGAGTCTGGGAATTTGAATGGGAACTTGGCCTTCCAGGTCGTTACGCAAGTATATTTGTCAAGGTAAGAATACAGAATACATTTGCTTTAAGTCTGTTTCTAAAGTTCCTTAGCTTTTTAATTTTTATTGTTTTTGAGACAGTCTCATTCTGTTGCCCCCACTGGAGTGCAGTGGTGCGATCTCAGCTCATTACAACCCCTGCCTCCCAGGTTCAAGTGATTCTTGTGCCTCAGCCTCCCAAGTAGCTGGGATTACAAGCATGTGCCATCACACCTGGCTAATTTTTGTATTTTCAGTAGAGATGGGGTTTCGCCATGATGGCCAGGCTGGTCTTGAACTTCTGGCCTTAGGTGATCTACCTGCCTTGGCTTCCCAAAGTGCTGGGATTACAGGTATGAGCCACTGAGCCCAGCCAGCTCACCCAGTTTTGTATCTACCTTAGACCCAGGCAGGTACCACCATGCCTGGCTAGTTTTTGTATTGTCAGTTGAGATAGGGTTTTGCCATGTTGATCAGGCTGGTCTTGAAACCCTGGTCTCAAGTGATCCGCCCACCTCAGCCTCCCAAAGTGCTGGGATTACAGGTGTAAGCCACTATGCCTGGCCCAAAAGTTCTTTAACTTTTAAATATTTGGGATGTGTAGGGTTGCCAGATAAAATACAGGACGCCTAGCTAAGCTTGAATTTCAGATAAACAGTGAATATTTTCGTCATATAATTGTGTGTCCCAAATATTGCATGAGACATATTTACACTGAAAAAGTATTCATTGTTCATCTAAAGTTAAAATTTAACAGTCATCTTGTATTTTTATTCACTACATCTGACAACCCCAGTCTAAGCCTCCATTTGTTTTCTTGCTGGAGACCTGTGTACATTGGAATGGGTCTGGCGGAGTCACAAGATGGACACAGCCTGGTTCCTGAATCCCTAATCGCAGGAATGCTGCCCCCTGACCAGACACTCCTATCTTGGACTATTACAGTAGTGAAGAATTAACTCTTACTGTTTTTGACCCATACATTTGTAGGACTATTTATTACAGTACCCCATAACTATCATTACTAAGTCAAGGCAAACATTTATGTTCCTTACTGTGAATATCACAAAAACCTCCAGCTAGGGAAAGAACCCAGAGCTTATGGAGGCAATAAGGGCCAAACCTTTGTCCCAGAAACTAAGTCCTCTGGGGCTCTTTTCCATGGGCCTGGGGCTGTTTCACGGCTGAGAGCTGTGATGGAAGCCACCACAATGGAATCATTCTCCGCCATGATATCCTGTAAGTTTTTTTTTTTTCTTTTTTCTTTTTTTTTTACAGCAGGGCCATGCTCCCCTGTGATATTTTTAATAATAACAGCAAATATATATGACATAAGAAGGCATATAAAAATCAAATGTCATAACATGTGTACATCGAGGGCTTACTTACATGCGTGTTAGTCATGCTGCTACTACTAGCTTTCCGTGGATCATCTCACTTAATTCTGTTAATAATTCTGTGAGGTAGGTTTTATTATTCCCATTTCATAGATAAGGAGATTGAGGTAAGAGGTCTCCAAAATCATACAGCTTTTGCGTGGTGTTTAATTAAATAATGTCTTACTCCAGACTTTGCTTTTGTAAGAAAAAATGTGTTCTTTCATGGAGAACTGCATTTTCTTTTCTTTTCTTTCTTTCTTTCTTTTTTTTTTTTTTTTTTTTTTTGAGATGGAGTCTTTCTCTGTTGCCCAGGCTGGAGTGCAGTGGCATGACCTTGGCTCACTGCAACCTCTGCCTTCTGGGTTCAAATGATTCTCCTGCCTCAGCTTCCTGAGTAGTAGCTGGGATTACAGGCTTTTGCCACCATGTCCAGCTTTTTTTTTTTTTTTTTTTTTTTTTTTTTGTATTTTTAGTAGAGACAGATTTTCATCATGTTGGCCAGGCTCGTCTTGAACTCTTGACCTCAGGTGATCTGCCCACCTTGGCCTCCCTAAGTGTTGGGATTAAGGCATGAGCCACCATGCCCGACTGTGAACTGCATTTTTTAGGGCACATCTTACTGGACTATAGGATTCTGAATTTATGGGAGCAATTTTACGTCTGTAAACTTTAAAGGGCTACTAACAATGCAAAGTCATCCTTGTCAATAGTCATGTGAATGAATTCTGTGCAGTGGGAGGATAACCTCCCCGATGCAGAAAAGCAGGTTTATGTCTGCTAGCACATTCATATTTCTTTCTTTTTTTTTTTAATTTTACTTAAGTTCTGGGGTACATGTGCAGGACATGCAGGTTTGTTACACAGGTATACATGTGCCATGGTGGTGCGCTGCACCCATCAACCTGTCATCCACATTAGGTATTTCTCCTAATGCTGTCCCTCCCCTTGCCCCCCACCCACTGACAGGGCCTAGAGTGTGATGTTCCCTCCTGTGCTCATGTGTTCTAATTGTTTGACTTCACTTATGAGTGAGAACATGCAGTGTTTGGTTTTCTGTTCCTGTGTTACTTTGCTGAAGAATGATAGTTTCCGGCTTCATTCATGTCCCTGCAAAGGACATGAGCTCATTCTTTTTCATGGCTGCATAGTATTCTATGGTGTATAGCCACATTCCTATTTCTACATCCTTTACTCCATACACATTTGCGCTTCTTTGGCTTTTCCTTTGACTCATTTATAACATCTGCCTGGTTCCCTGAATTAATTAATGAGCTAAATAAATTATTTAACATGGGTCATTTTGTATTTGTACGAGAGTCCCAATTTTGCCTTTTTTTTGAAAATTATTCTTAAACAGTTTTAACCACAAGATGCAGGGGACAATATCTCCATCCTATTTGGTTCTTGGTTGCCTGTTATGTAGCAGATGGTGCCTTTTTCTGATTAGACAGGCATCAAGAATGGCTCCAAGTCTAAACATAAGAAGATAAGGTCTATAGAGATTTAAAAAACGACTTCTCCATTCTAAGGCTCACTGCCAAAGTGAGCTTCCTGTCTGGGGATCTGCCCCTCCTCAGCGAACATCACTATGGCCCCTCCCTCTCCAGAGGTCCGGAGGGTACTTGGCCTCCACTAGAAAACCACCCCAGAGTCACTGGTTGTGGTGGCTCATGCCTGTAATCCCAGCACTTTGGGAGGCCAAGGCGGGTGGATCACCTGAGGTCAGGATTTCGAGACCAGCCTGGCCGACATGGAGAAACCCCATCTCTACTAAAAATACAAAAAAAAAAAAAAAAAAAAAAAAAAAAAAAAATTAGCTGGGCATTGTGGCAGTCGTCTGTAATCCCAGCTGCTCCAGAGGCTGAGGCAAGAGAATTGCTTAAACTCGGGAGTCGGAGGTTGCAGAGATTGCACCACTGCACTCCAGCCTGGGTAACAGAGCAGGACTCCATCTCAAAAAAAAAGAAGAAAAGAAGAAAACCACCCCAGAGCACAGTCAGCCTGACATCCACAAAAAAACAGCTACATAAATAGTTAAATAAGTTAACTGTTTTATGGTATTTAGAATAGTGGCTATATAAGTGTCATGTAAGTGCTTGCTAAACAAACACACACACACACACACACACACACACACACACACACTCCATTGTAGATACTTTAAGGGAAAAAAATCACAGCCCTTGCTGACTTTTGCTAGTCATCTTTTGTTTTCCTGGGATCAAGTGGGGAAATGTGAATGTGCAGGGCCATTGGGTAGGGTGGGTTTCCCAGGTGTCTGCACAGAGCAGTCCCTAATAGAACTTACCCTTCAGTAGGATAAGTCTGCCCTTTGTGGCCTGGGTGTCCTAACAAGATGGCTGAATAAATAACTATATAACCCATAGGACAAAATATATTAAAACCCTGCAGTCTAAAAGGAACATCAAGTGCTTTGTTTTCATTGGGTAGGAATGAAGATGTGGGCTGGCAGGGCATCTCAGACCTGGGTACTTCGTCACCAAAGGGAGGCAGAGGGCCAGAAGCCTGACAGCCACACTTCTGAGCAGTCTTTTGCATCATGAGGTGGGAGGCTAGTGGTGGCTCTTACTGTGCTGGCCTTCTTGGGGCTGGGGTGGGGTAATAGCTTGGCATAGGACAGAGAAGAGATTAAACGGAGCTTGAGTATCATCACATTGTACACTATTTGTGACCTTAGCATAACAATGAGGCTCTAAAAATGAGATTTTTCTTTTCTTTTCTTTTCTTTTTCTTTCTTTCTTTTTTTTTTTTTTTTTTTTTTTTTTTGATACAGAGCCTCCCTCTGTCGCCCAGGCTGGAGTGCAGTGTCCTGATTTCGGCTCACTGCAACTCTCGGCTCACTGCAACTCTCCGCTCACTGCAACCCTTGCCTCCCAGGTTCAAGCGATTCTCCTGCTTCAGCCTCCCGAGTAGCTGGGACTACAGGTGCCTGCCACCACGCCTGGCTAATTTTTGTATTTTTAGTAAAGATGGAATTGCGCAATATTGGCCAGGCTGGTTTTGAACTCCTGACCTTGTGATCTGCCTGCCTCAGCCTCCCAAAGTGCTGGGATTACAAGCATGAGCCACTGTGCCTGGCCAAAATGAGATCTTTTAATGGCTGATTTTCCAGTTTCTTTCATGCTTAAGCAAACACACTACTAAACATGCTATTTCAAATGAGTAGTGCAGAGGTACCTTGCTTTCACTTTCATTGGACAGAATTTCCAGGGCTTCCAGGTGTGATAAACCTTGGTATTCATCAAACAGCATTCCATAGTGCGCAGTTCTCTCCACTGTGAGCTGCTGTGCCAGTCTCTGCTTCTCTTTCTCCTTAGCTTCCCTTAACATCTGCAGAAATACACAATGTTTGTACTCTGGATATATATTTAAAAGCATCATTTCCTGTGTAAGACATCGGGGAGGTGGGGGGGACTGACTCTGTATTAGAGAAGGGGAGATTCTGGTCACTTTGGAATTCCTACAAAATGATATTTTTGATTGATGCTACTGATAACTTTTACATCATATCCTACTTTGCATTTTACATGTTGATTATGTGGAAAGGAAAACAAAGCAAAAATTCTATGACTGGAAATAAACTGGAAAGGAACGCATCGAAAGCTTTAACAGTGGCTTCCACTAAAGTGTTTCCCACGTGCGTCATTCACTTTCTTATTTTATTTATTTTTTAAATTTTATTTTATTTTTTTGAGGTGGAGCCTCGCTCTGTTGCTCAGGCTGGAGTACAGTGGTACGACCTCGGCTCCCTGCAACCTCTGCCTCCGGATTCAAGTGATTCTTGTGCCTCAGCCTCCCGAGGAGCTGGGACTACAGACCCTTGCCACCATGCCCAGCAAATTTTTGTATTTTTTTTGGTAGAGACAGGGTTTCACCAGTTGGCCAGACTGGTCCTAAACTCCTGACCTCAAGTGATCTGCCTGCCTCGGCCTCTCAATATGCTAAGATTATAGGTGTGAGCCACTGTACCTGGCTAATTTTCTTATTTTCTAAAGTCCCCAAATTTTCTATTATGAGCAAGTTTATGTGTTCTTGGAAAGTTGAATCTCTTATGACAGCGTTAACTCCTGTACCTATACAGGCTTCAAAGCAGAAATAAGCTGGTCTGATTTGTTCTAAGTTATTATATATTTTTTGAGACGGAATTTCGCTCTTGTTGTCCAGGCTGGAGTGCAATGGTGCAATCTTGGCTCACTGCCATCTCTGCCTCCTGGGTTCAAGTGATTCTCCTGCCTCAGCATCTTGAGTAGCTGAGATTACAGGTGCCCGCCACCATGCCCAGCTAATTTTTTGTGTTTTTAGTAGAGACAGGTTTCACCATGTTGGCCAGGCTGGCCTGGAACTCCTGACCTCAGGTGATCTGCCTGCCTTGGCCTCCCAAAGCGCTAAGATTACAGGCATGAGCCACTGTGCCCAGCCAAATTATTATATTTAAAAAAATTTTTGTGTGTGTGGTTATTACATTTCCTCAATTTAAAAATTAATAAATACAAACTCATAATGTATTTGTCATGAGATACTTACTGCGATTAAGAATATTAGCTTATTAGCTTAGGGCTAGGTGTGGTGGCTCACACCTGTAATTCCAGTACTTTGGGAGGCCAAGGTGGGCAGATCACTTGAGGTCAGGAGTTTAAGACCAGCCTGGCTAATGGTGAAACCTCATCTCTACTAAAAATATAAAAATTAGCTGGGCCTGTTGGTACACGTCTGTAATCCCAGCTACTTAGGAGGCTGAGGCAGGAGAATCGCTTGAATCTGGGAGACGGAGGTTGCAGTGAGCTGAGATGGTGCCACTGGGTAACTGAGCAAGACTCCATCTCAAAACAATAAAACAAAAAAGTATATTAGCTGATAGATTCTTAGGCTGGTTTCCAGAAATATAACTGTGAACAACATTTCCTCTCCCCATTATTTTTTGTTGGTTCAATAAAATGACAACACATAAGCACAAGTTCCATCAGTTACTCCCAATTTTCTGCACTTGCGTTCTTTGATTCTAAGTATCTTTTATGTGATTCCTCATTAAGTTTACTGAGGCATTACATTTATGGGGTTTTTTAATTTCTGTGGAGAGCACTGTAAAGACACTGGCCACCACCACAAGGTCACAGAGGAAGAGACCTGAAGAAAAGATTGTGGTTTTTATCGTGTGCCAGTAAAACAATCAGCCTCATCTCCTTTTGGGTTCTCAAGGTTGTCTGCCAAGAACCCACTGTGCTGCAGAGAGAATTCTCTCTCCTGTCTGTCTTTAAGATGAAATTAGTACAGACTCTGAATTTTAAAGTTTTTCAAACAACCCAATGAAACCATCACTGGAAAATTTTAACACTGGCAATAAAAACTAACTACCCCCACTAATCTCAGGGCTTGGTGGTGGTAAAATAAAATAACACAGTAACACTAAAATAACTTCCTTTCTCTCTCTTTTTTTTTTTTTTTTTTTTTGAGACAGAGTCTTACTCTGTCACCCAGACTGCAGTGCAGTGGTGCCATCTTGGCTCACTGCAACCCACACCCCCCCACTGGGTTCCAGCAATTCTCTTGCCTCAGCCTCCCGAGTAGCTGGGATGACAGGTGCCTGTCACTGTGCCAGGAATTTTTTTTTTTTTTTTTTTTTTTTTTAGTAGAGACATGGTTTCAACATCTTAGCCAGGCTGGTCTTGAACTCTTGACGTAGTGATCCACCCGCCTCGGCCTCCCAAAGTGCTGGGATTATAGGTGTGAGCCACTGTGCCTGGTCATCACTTCCTTTCTCTACACCAGCTTCCACCTCTGAATCTGGGCTTTGGGAGAGAGGAAAGAAGGGATAAAGTTGAAGAGAAAGGGAAAGGGTCACTCTGGAATGATGCGGATTCACTCCAAACTGGGGAGTAGGCCAGGTGAGGTGGCTCACACCTGCAGTTCTGCACTTCGGGAGGCAAAGGTGGGCAGATCACTAGGTCAGGCGTTTGAGACCAGCCTGGCCAATATGGTGAAACCCTGACTCTACTAAAAATACAAAAAATTAGCCAGGCATGGTGGCAGGCGGCCATAATCCCAGCTACTCAGGAGGCTGAGGCAGGAGAATTGCTTGAACCTGGGAAGTGGAGGTTGCAGGGAGCAGAGATCGTGCCACTGCACTTCCGCCTGGGCAACAGAGTAAGTAAGACTCTGTCTCAAAAACAAAAACAACAAAACTGGGGAGTAAAATTAAAGATGCCTAAGGGATAAGCAGCTTGACAAGGGATACTGGTTCTATTTTCCCTCTGGAAAAGAAAAGAAAGTGGATTTCAATAGCAGGGAGTGATCCTGGCCAGGAAAAATTCCTGACTCAGGGGAGCTATGGAACTCCCTGTCACCGTGTTATTTAAACAGTATTCCCTGTGCTTGGCTGGGCGTGGTGGCTCACGCCTGTAATCCCAGCACTTGGGGTGGCCGAGGTGGGCAGTTCACCTGAGGCCAGGAGTCCAGGACCAGCCTGGCCAACATGGTGAAACCCCATCTCTACTAAAAATACAAAAATTAGCCAGGCATGGTGCTGCACACCTGTAAAAAAGCTACTCAGGAGGCTGAGGCAGGAGAATCACTTGAACCCAGGAGGCGGAGGTTGCAGTGAGCTGAGATTGTGCTACCGAACCGAACTGGGTGACAGAATGAGGCTCTGTCTCAAAAAAAAAAAAAAAAAAAAAAAAAAAAAAAAAAAGAAAAGAAAAGAAAGAAAGAAAAAGAGTATTCCCTGGGCTGGGCTACTGGGATAAAAACACGAGTAATTTAGGTAGTGCATGCATGCAAGCTCCTCGTTTCTAGAGTTCTGTATTTCTTTAGTGTGTAAAGGAAAAAATATAACAGACTTCCCTGTTTCCGCTGTGTGTCCTTCCAGTTGTCGGAAAGACCTTGGAGCCATCCCTGACAACTCCTTTTATCTCGTAGCTCACATTCACTCCAACAGGGTATCGGGAACTATCTTCCAATTATACCCGGAATCAGCCATTCCTCACTGTCTACAAGGCCTCCATGGTGCCTGGGGCCACCGTCATAGCTTGTTTAGATAACAGCAATTGACAGAGCAATTCTCCAGTGAGAGTGCAACCTCCCGCCTCGCCTACCCCCAGGGCATAAATGCTGGATTTCAAAATCCAGCCTTCAGCCCCCGACAGCTCCTCTCTGCCAATCACAGGTGCAGTAGGGTCACTAAGGCAGACCTTTACTGAAAGATGAGGTCTCCTTTGTCAGCAGTGTTTGGCGGATGGGCTTTCCCCTGGTTTCGTCCAGCCTTTCCTTTAGGACACTTCCACCCATTCTTCTCTCCCTCTTTCCTTCGCTGGGGTGGGACCGGCATCTTGGTCTAATGGTTCTCTCAGCCTTCCTGGGCTCCCTCCCCATTTTCTCTCACACAAGCACTTCCCCTAATGAAATCCTTGCATGTTTAAGCCCATCTTGGTGTCTGTTTCTGGGAGTCCCTAGACAGATACACATTCTAACCATGGTCCTCCCAATTTTATACACAGGAACTAGAGTGATCTTGCTAAAAAAGCACAGAGCAGATTTTGTCACTTCTTTTCTCAAAATGCTGCAATGGTTTCCCCATTTCACAAACACTAAAACCCAAGGTCCTTACAAATGTCTGCCGTGATCTGCCATCGCCACTCCCTGTCACCACTCTGGTGTCCTCTTCAACAACTCTCACCCAGAGCTCACGCCTCCCCATCACTGGCATCCTGCTGTTCTGTGTTCATACCAGACGCTCCTGCCTCAGGGCCTTTGCATGAGTTCCCACTCACCCGGAACGAGCTTTACTCAGATTCCTGCACGGCCAACCCTTTCATCAGCTTCAAGTATTCGCTCACATGTCATCATCTGCCCAAGGCCCCCTCACTATCCTACTTAGCACTCGGCCTGCCCCTCACACCCACATTCCTGATCACCTCTTCCTTTTCTACTCTGGCTTTTGCCCATGGCACTCGTCTCTTTCTCAAAAACTGGATAATGTCTGTTTGTCTCTTCTCATTAAAACAAAAGCTCTTTAAGGGTAAGAGTTCTTATCCATTTTGGCTACTAATGTATCCCAAGTGCTTGAAACAGTACCTGGAACAGAGTTGACATGCAAAATGCATTTGTGGATGAATGGATGGATGAAAAATCCCTGTTTCGAGGGAGGTTAATGTCAGTAGTGTTGTGATGATCCAGTTTACACAGGCCATGTGAATTATAGGTGCAAGTTCAGGTGTGCCCCAGAATGTTCCGTATCATACTCCCTGCCATATAGTTCAGATGTGTGATTAAAAAAAACACGCTGCAGATGGCTAGTGTGGTTCTTGGGTGACACATTTCTAAGAGCATTGCTACTGACAATTTATGGGCAGTGCTACTTTTTAACAGATTGCATGCAGATGTGATAAAAATTGTGACAGTGGCACAAAAGTCTGGGAAACTACCCTAATCCAATTCTTCATTTTATAGCCAAAGAAGCCATAGAATTAGCCAGTTTTTGGACCCAGTCTCGTTTTTTCCACCTTATCACTATCTTAGCTTGAATTAAATATGTATGTGTATACACTCACATACACATATGTTTGCGTGTATGTATGTGTGTATAAAAATACATATACAGATTAGGTTGGGCATGGTGACTCACACCTATAATCAGAGCACTTTGGGAGAATGAGGTCAGCATGGTGAAACTCCGTCTCTACTAAAAATACAAAAATTAGCTGGGCATGGTGGCATGTGCCTGTAGTCCCAGCTACTTGAGAGGCTGAGGCAGGAGAATTGCTTGAACCCGGGAGGCAGAGGTTGCAGTGAGCTGAAATATATATATATATATATATATATATATATATATATATATATATATATATATATAAATCTTACAGCAAACATATTCCTATACACTCATCAAATATCCTTTTCCTTTTAGACACACAGCTAACCTACCTCTATGTCTCAGCCCCCTTCAGTTGAGTTGGGTGGTCTATGTGATAAGTCTTGGCCAATGATATGAGGGTGAAAGTGATGTGTGCCATTTCCCGGCCTAGTCCTCAATTGGCCCATATTGCCTTCCACATCCGCTCTCTGTGAAGCTGGAAGTAAGGATTTCAAGATGATGGAGCTAGAAGATGTGGGGTCAGAAGTGAGCTCCCCATGAGAGCCCCCTGGGACACAGCCTCCTGTGTGAGCAGGAATGTTCATGCTGCACTTTGTGGGAGTGAAAGGTAAACCTTTTTGTTCTAAGTCACACTGATACTTGGGAGTGACTGTTCTTTTATGGCATCTAGCGTTAACGATCTAATATTAACCTATTTTCTTTATTAAGGAACAGGAGGGTGACGTCTAGATGATCTTGCAAAGTCCCTACCTGGACTATAACATCAGAGTGGTCCTACTTGGGTTATTCCAAAAGAGACAAGAAAAAATAGCCTAAAGCAAAAGCTTCTGAGGGTTGCCATGAACATATTCTCAGTGATAGTTATTCAGAAGGCAACCTTCATGGGCTCCTAGTACCCAGTACGGCCTGTGCCATTTACAAAATCCATCGCTGCATCAGCTGCCTCTGATTTCAGGAAAGCACAGAGACCTTGTGTATCAGTCTCAGGGAGGAGGCAGACTGAGGCATGCCTGCACTGTGGGGTAACCTGGGCATGTTCACTGGAAGAGCAAGTTTAATATTAGAGTCCAATGTGGAAAATAAGACAAATACTATTTGTATAAGTAACTCACTTAGGGTCACGAAGCTAGTAACTGGTAGAGATGAGATGCATACAATAGCATAAGTGGATCATCTTCAAGAAATTCTAATATTAAGTGAATTAAAAGGTAAAAGAATGTATTTAGCATGCTACCACTGGGTTGAAAAAGCATGTGTGTATTTATGTATACGTCTATCCACATGCATACATATACACTTACATATCTGTATATTTATGTATAGCTGCATCTATATATCTATATCTGTATCTTTATGCTGTCTCTGATAGAATCCTTAAGAAACTGTTAACAGGGGTTGTCTCATCTGAGGAATTAATTGGCTGGGAAAACGGGGATATTAGAAGCTCCATTTTCACTCTCTGCTTTTTGATTCCATTTGCTTTGAATCATGTGCTTTAAATTAGCTATTCAAAAAGATAAAGAAAAATTTGTTTACTTTATTGACTGAAAGAAAAAATTGCAAAAGTATATAATCCAACCTGAGACAAGGAAACGGTTCTCAAAAAGATAAAGAAAAATTTGTTTACTTTATTGACTGAAAGAAAAAATTGCAAAAGTATATAATCCAACCTGAGACAAGGAAACGGTTCTCTCCATGAGCGTCTTGGTCCGCTTAAAGCCTGGGTCACTTTCTGCAAGGACATTCATGGTTTTCTTGCCGATGAATTCCAACGCATCAAGACCTCCAGTTAAGACGCTTTTACCCTGCAGATGAGATAATTGCATGAGATTAGATTTTTAGGTTTTGCTGTTTCGCAGCAGTCAGCAACTCCTAGGTAACTGGTGCTATCTTCAAATATTAAAATCAATATAAAGTCACAATTTTTTCTCATCAGGAGATTTATCATCCATTTAATCCTATTTTCTTTTCCCTGGAAAAGCATATATTATATAATTTGTAGGACATACAATGTTATTAAAAAATGATGCTTTGAAAAAAACCAAAGCACATAAAATAAAATTAATCCCACAAAGGGATTAATTTTACTGGTTCTCTGTGTATGAGTAGATGTGCATCTAAGACATACAATTAACAGGTGACCCAATTGCTGTTTCTGTTTAAAATTTTTTTAACCCAAGTCACAGAGTTGCTTGGAGCAGTCTATTAAAATGTCAAATAGTCCTGCTAATTTAGGGAATTCTTTAATTTAGGGCCCTGGAGGGTAAGACCCTCAGGCTGTTTCAGATAGTTCTTGCATACTTTCAGAAACTAACAATAACCACCTATTTTTAATCTGGGAAACTAACCTAGTCCAATTCTTGAAATTCATATCTTCATGAAATAAGACAGGTTGATTTCCTTGTACTTCTGAATTTAGAAACTGGTCTATTATATAGTTATCCTCCCACAAATATCTTTAACAGTCATTGTTGCCTTTTTTTTTTTTGAGACAGTCTCTGTTGCCAGGCTGGAGTGCAGTGGCATACTCTTGGCTCACTGCAACCTCCGCCTCCTGGGTTCAAGCGATTCTCCTGCCTCAGTCTCCCGAGTAGCTGGGACTACAGGTGCGCGCCACCATGCCCAGCTAATTCTTTTGTATTTTTAGTAGAGATGGGGTTTCACTATGTTGGCCAGCATGGTCTCGATCTCTTGACCTCGTGATTCACCTGCCTTGGCCTCCCAAAGTGCTGGGATTAAAGGCGTGAGCCACTGTGCCTGGCCCATTGTTTCCTTTTTTAAAAAATTAAAATAACCCAGACTTATTCACATAAACTATTCAAGTGAACAGAACTGTATACATTTCTTTGCAACTCTTCATACATATACTCCAACTGTATAACTGCAATTATAATATGCATACATCTGTGTTTTTTTCCCACCATACATACAAATGATATAAATTGTATTTTATTATGATATTATTATCAATTTGCATTTTCCAAGCTTCATGATTATCATTTAAATAAAAACAGTTTGTTTCATAGAATTAATATATGTTACTTCATCTTGGGCATGTAGACTTTGTTTTTAGATTTGGGATCCAATCAGTAATCACACTATAAATCAGATTTTTCAGTGCGCATACTTCTGGGGGATAATGCGATCGCAGCAATTCACACTCCTGCATAATTTGATTTAGTGCCTGCTAACGTCCTACAAGAGATTATTTTATTGAGAATAAAATGGTGGAAGTTAGGACACAGGGATTTCTGTAAAGATAGGCCTGGAGAGGCAGTGTCTGGAACTTGGGAAAAAGGGGTCAAGAAGGTTGGAGAGAACATGGAAGGGAATGTGAGGCTGCTGAAGACAAACGCAGAGTGCCTTCTTGGTCGCTCAGACAGGTGGTGGATTCATTCCTTATGCTGGAGACACTGAAAGAGCTCCATTCATCTCCCATCCTACAACCCGCCCCCCACAGGGATGATTGACTTGTATTGCTGCTTGACTCCTAAGACAGATTTGCTGCTCCTCCTTCACCCCATCCCAGTCTAGAGGTCTTCAAACAGCAAGGAGAAGAGCAGTTATTTTCTATATTTCTGTTATGTCCTGACCCCAAAGTCTGCGTGAGATACCCTCATGTTTGTCCACAGCCTTCTTCTCTTTCCGAATTACATTGTGTTTATCTGCTCAGTCACCTCAGTCCTCTGGGATAATGTGCCCTCTTAAGGCTAATCCTATTTGTCTTGTAGTTTTTCTTTTAATGAATGAATGAAGGAACAAATGGGACACAAGCCGTATTTTTAGAAAAACTAGTTCGTTCTATGTAGTAAGAAATAAACCTTCACGTCTATAATCCCAGCACTTTCGGAGGCCAAGGCAGGCCGATATCCTGAGGGCAGGAGTTCAAGACCAGCCTGACCAACATGGGGAATCCCCATCTCTACTAAAAATACAAAAATTAGCTGGCTGTGGTGGTGAGCACCTGTAAGCCCAGCTACTCAGGAGGCTGAGGTGGGAGAAGTGCTTGAACCAGGAAGGGAAAGGTTGCAGGAAGCTGAGATCGTGCCACTGCACACCAGCCTGGCTGACAGAGTGAGACTCCATCTCAAAAACAAAACAAAACAAAACAAAAACAAACAAACAAACAAAAACAAACCTTTGCTCCCTGACCCTGAGGACCAGCTAGCTGCCTTATCTCAGTTGAGGGGGATCCCTTTTTTCATTACTCACCAGTGTTTTGCTGCTAATATTGAGCTTCTTTTAAGAGGCAGGCAGGGATGTGGGGGGAAGTGTGGGGGATACCCTTAGGGTGATATGAGGCAGAGGAAGGGTGGGAATGGAGAGGTAGGGACGAGGGAAGAACGCTGGTCTCTGGAAACACTTCAGAAACATATTTGGCCTGTTTTTCTTGTCTTGTAACTAGTACTTTTTATTGAAACGGTTTAATGATTTTTCAAATGTAGGGATAAAATAAATAGAGCATTTAGGAAAAACGGCTGTTCCAGCTCTGACAAAGAGTTCTCTCTCCCTGCAACCAGAGGCTGTCCTTGCCGCAGCTGGAAAGGACACTGTTAAATCAGACTGAAAAATGTTCCTTCCAAACAGCTCTTTTAAACATAAAATATATTTCATTTTGCCCTTATTATTTTGGATCCAAGGTTACATCTACTTTGTAGCAGAAAACATAAAAAAACATAATCCAAAGTTCTGAGCAAGGCATCTTTTCTCTGATGTATCTAGGTCACTGGTAAATGGAAATATCAAAAGAAGGCCCTGGGAAACACAGGGGGGAAAGGGAGGCAGCAGCCAGCGACTCACTGTGTTTTGAACCACGTTGGTGATGGCGGACAGCATCCCCCGAGAGGCTGATGAAGGGGAAGTGGGTGGGCTTTCTGCAGAGCCCTGATCTGTGGCCGCACCTGTTACTAAAGGGAGGAAAGAAATCCTTTGAGAGTTCATGTTGCTGATCTGAACTTGGAAACCCTCTGATTATGCACACGGTGTAATAAAGCCCAAGTCCAAGAACCACCCTGAGGAGACACATCACTCACTTTCAGGGACCCCGTTTTCAGTATCTGGTTGGGCCCCTTCGGAAGACCCAGAATTTACACTGTGAATCCGTAGAGTGGCCCCTGCTTTTTCCTTGACTGCTGTCAGTCCATGACCTATTGGGAAATAAAAATATGGTTTATGGATACATTAGAAATCCACAGTCTGCAAATCCTCCAGCTAATCTCACAAAGCTGTTTTAAGTTGTAGACGTATATCCTTTTTTTTCTCTTGAGATGGAGCCTGGCTCTATCACCCAGGATGGAGGTCAGTGGCACAGTCTCGGCTCACTGCAACCTTTGCCTCCCAGGTTCAAGTGATTCTCTTGCCTCAGCCTCTCAAGCAGCCGGGATTACAGATTAGCGCCAGCATGCCCGGCCAATTTTTGTACTTTTAGTAGAGACGGGGTTTCTCTAAATGTTGGCCAGGCTGGTCTTGAACTCCTGACCTCAGGTGATCAGCCTGCCTCGGCTTCCCAAAGTGCTGGGATTACAGGCGTGAGCCACCATGCTTGGCCTATAGTAGTACATCCTGGGCTGGGCAAGGATGCCTGTAATCCCAGCACTTTGGAAGGTGGAGGTGGGTGGATCATGAGGTCAGAAGTTGAAGACCAGTCTAGCCAAAATGGTGAAACCTCGTCTCTATTTAAAATACAAAAATTAGCTGGGCGTGGTGGCATGTGCCTGTAATCCCAGCTACTCGAGAGGCTGAGGCAGGAGAATTGCCTGAAGCCAGGCGGCAGAGGTTGCAGTGAGCAGAGATCTCACCACTGCACTCCAGCTTTGGCGATAGAGTGACACTCCGTCTCAAAAAAAAAGAAGTACATCCTGATTGAAAGAAAGAGGAATCCTTGCTCCCTGAGATGTGGGTACCAATATGAGCTCAGTTTCACCCCTACCTTGTTGAATGACCTTGGAGAAGTTACCTAGCTGCTCTGTGACTCAGTTTTCCCATTGAGTTATTGTGAAGCTCAAATGAGATACACGCAGGTAGAGTGCTCCCAGATGCTTCACTGTTTGCTGTTGCTTCTCACACAACCTGGCCGTCAACCTTAGATTTTAAGCTCAACACACCGTCTTCATATAGTGTACCTGTCTCATCCTCTTTAGTCTTTTGTTAGCTGCTTATGAAAGATATTCTTCATTCATGTGTTTTGATTCCTTGCAGGCTTAGCACATTGCAGATGATCAATTAACATTGGTTGGATTGAAATCAGCTGAGCTTCAGAATTTTTTTTTTATTTAAAGATTATTTTATTTACATAAACCAATAAAAAGAGAAAGTCAAAATGAAGAACCATTTTTAACCCCAAGAAAAATGTCACAGGTTTCATGTGGCCTTGTTTATTATTACAAGACCCATGAGGTCATATTTTGTGATTAAGTGTATCCAGGTTGATGGGCTGTTAAATCTCTTATGCAAACACAGTTTTCAAGAGAACAAAAGCAATCCTTTAAAACAGGCATATGTGCAGTTTCCAATAACAAACATACATGGTCTCAAAATTATAGGTCAACAGTCACATCAGATAACTGTGAAAACAAACCTTTACTTATTAGGAAAGCTTTTGACTCTTTTTAGTAAACTGATTTTGACAGAAAATTAGCTTCATTTGCATGGGGGCTAGGGGAGGGACGGCAAGGGGTGGGGAAGTTGGGAGGGAGAACACTGGGAGAAATGCCTGATGTAGGTGAGGCGGGTGGGGAGAGACAGAGACAAGTAAACCACCATGGCATGTGTATACCTATGCAGCAATCCTGCAAGATCTGCACCTGTACCCCAGAACTTAAAGTACAATAAAAAATAATAATAAAAGGAAATAGGCCAAAAAAAAGTTGATGGTTTGAAACTATGGACCACAAGTTTCTTGTGTGTGTGTGTGTGTGTGTGTGTGTGTGTGTGTGTGTGTGTGTGTATTAAGCATTATTTTTTTTTTTGAGAAAGAAAAAAAGAATAATAAGAAAAAGAATAAAGAAGAGGAAGAAAGAGAAAGAGGAAGAGGGAGAGAGAATGGGGGTATTGCTTTATTGCCCGGGCTAGAATGCAGTGTAAATATGGGTATGCCTATAATTGTCCTTAATAATGGAGACATGAAATAAAATGAGGGAAGAGAATAACAAACAAGGAGCCAACCAACATTTCGTTTACACTTCTAAGTTGATATGATGTGGTACTGATAAGAGTGTATATTTTGTATATTTAAAGTGGAGAGTTCTATAAATGTTAATTACGTTTACTTGTTCCAAATCTGAGTTCAAGTCCTGGATGTCGTTGTTAATTTTCTGTCTCATTGATCTGTCTAATATTAATGTTGAAGTCTCTGACTATTATTGTGTGGGAGTCTAAGTCTCTTTATTAGTCTTGTATGTCTGGGTATTCCTGTATTGGGTGCGTATATATTTAGGATCTTTAGGTCTTCTTGTTGCTGCATTGATCCTTTTATCATTATATAATGTCCTTCTTTGCTTCTTTTGATCTTTGTTGCTCTAACGACTATTTTATCAGAGGCAAAAATTGTAACTTCTGCTTTTTATTTATTTATTTTAGCTCTCTGTTTGGTTGGTAAATCTTTCTCCATCCCTTGTTTTGAGTCTTTGTGTATCCTTGAATGTGAGATGGGTCTGGATGCAGCATACTGATGGGGTTTTAGTTTTTTATACAAATTGTCTGTCTGTCTTTGGATTGGGGGATTTAGTCAATTTAAATTTAGAATTAACAATGATATATGTGAGTTTAATACTGCCATTTAATATTAGCTGGCTATTTTGTCCATTAGTTGATGTAAATTCTTCATTATATTGATGCTCTTTACTCTTTGGTATTTTTTAGAAAGGCTGATACTGTTTATTCCTTTCTATGTGTAGTGGTTCTTTCAGAAGCACTTGTAAAGCAGGCCTGGTGGTGATGAAATCTCTGAGTGCTTGCTTGTTCACAAAAAACTTTACTTTTCCTTCACTTATGAAGCTTAGTTTGGCTGGATGTGAAATTCTGGGTTGAAAGTTCTTTTCTTTAAGGATGTTGAATATTGGTCCCCACTCTCTTCTGGCTTGTAGGGTTTCTGCTGAGAGATCTGCTGTAAGTCTGATAGGCTTCCCTTTGTGGGTAAGCTGACCTTTCTCTTTGGCTGCCCTTAGTATTTTCTCCTTCATTTCAACCCTGGTAAATCTGATGAATTATGTGCCTTGGAGTTGCTCTTCTTGAGGAATATCTTTGTGGTGTTCTCTGTATTACCTGGAGTTGAATATTATCCTGCCTTACTAGGTTGGGAAAATTTTCCTGAATAATATCCTGAAGCGTATTTTCCAGCTTGGATTCATTCTCTTCGTCACATTCAGGTACACCTATCAAGCATAGATTAGGTCTTTTCACATAGTCCCATATTTCTTGGAGACTTTGCTCGTTCCTTTTTATCCTTTTTTCTCTAATCTTGTCTTCTTGTTTTATTTCATTGAGTTGGTCTTCGACCTCTGATATCCTTTCTTCTGCTTGATCAATTCGGCTGTTAAAACTTGTGCATACTTCACGTAGTTCTCGTATTGTATTTTTCAGCTCCATCAATTCACTTATATTCCTCTCTAAATTGTGTATTCTTGTTAACATTTTGTCAAATCTTTTTTCAAAGTTCTTAGTTTCTTTGGATTGGGTTAAAACACGTTCTTTTAATTCACAGAAATTTCTTATTATCCACATTTTGAAGCCTGCTTCTGTAATTGGAACACACTCGTTCTCCATCAAGCCTTGTTCCTTTGCTGATGAGTAACTGTGATCCCCCGCTGAGGGAGAGGCATTCTGATCTTGGGTATTCTCAGCCTTTTTTGGCTGTTTTCTTCCCTTCGTTGTAGATTTATCCATCTGTGGTCTTTATAATTACCATCTTTGTAATTGGGTTTCTGAGTGGACGTCCAACTTATTGATTCTCAGTGCCGAAATCTGAGCAATCCACTGCGCCGACTAAATCAGCGGCGTTAAGATTGATGGTGCTTTTCTGATTCTGCACCAAGAACCGACGCTCCGAGGCGCTGGCAAAACCGCCTCGCCGGTCACAAGAGTCGCGCTGGCGACCCGTGGGGCTCCTCCGCTGGGAATCTCCTGGTGCGTGAGCAACAAGAATTCATGTGAAGGTGTGGCGTCCTCTCGTTCTTTGCACTTTCACTGGGAGCTACAATCCCGAGCTGCTAGTGATCAGCCATCTTGGATCTCTCTGGTATTAGATGTTTAAGGGTGATTAAGGGTCTCCTCTGGACCACAAGTTTCAATGGTCTTATGAAAGCTTTGAATGAAAAAGTTGTGGATACAAGTGCTTTTGATAAGTAGAGCTTCTGGTTAGCCATGATCCATTGTTTAAAAAGATTAAATGGAAAAGTAAGAGAATATTTACCAACCAATTACTGCACATTAAAATAAGTCTATGCTTTTTCCTACATCTTGTGCAGAATGTTTCTTAAAAGCATTAGGCATTCCTTTAGGCATGGAGAGTGAAGGTTCTGGAGCCGACATCCCCAAATCAAAGGCAAGTCAGTGGAGAAACCAGGGAGGCCACCCAATAGCCCTGATAGTTGTCTTAAACGATAGTGATATAAACCAGCTTTAACAGTAGTCAGGCAGGTGAAAGGCACAGGTTTTACTCCATCTGAGCAGGGACAATACCCATGTGCCCCAGAGCCTGCCACAGTGGTTACACAATAACTATTTGGTAAATACAGAGCTGATCTTCCTACCCACATGGAAAAACCCCAAGCTTTGACCTGATAGAGACATAGTCTGGTCTACATTTTATTCTGAAGAGCTTTTCCTCTCTTTGAGGCCTCCATGATGAGCTATACCTTTTCTGAGTTGTCAAACCCACTGAAGAAATGAATAGCCTACTGATGGTCCTAAGTGGCTGTTTGACTTCTTGAAGGAGAAACAGCATAGGCTGCCATCATCACAGTACTCCCCACCTGCTGAGCACTCACAGAGAAAATGAAAAATTTCTCTAGGTACCTGGGCAACCTCAGGTTGCTAAAACACACGGCAGTAATATGAGGAAAAACATCCCAAGTCCCAACAGAATTTGAGAGCTAACCAGAACCACCTAGTCTTAGAAGGCACTGTTAAACAACCAGTTGTCCATTTCCTGAATAAGAAAGGGGAACACATGGATGACTCCCAGACCTAAAGAGTAGTATTTTAGCAACTGTAACCTTATTCATCTGAGTGACCTTAATGTAAACAAGGCTGGTATTTTTTTTTTTTTTTTTTTTTTTTTACGAAAGAAAGAGAAAGGGGGAGAGAGAACAGGAGTCTTGCTCTATTATTGCCCAGGCTGGAATGCAATCTAAAAATAGGTATTAAAAACCTCTTTTATGCCAATAGTTGTGCTTAACAGCAGAGACAGGAAGGAATAAGGGAAGAAAACAAAAAACAGCCAACCAATATTTCATTTAAGTCTGTAAAATGCTATGCAAATGCTGAAGAGTGATTTACTTCCAATTATGTGGTCACTTTCAAAATAGGTGTAATGTGATACTGAGCAAAATGTATGTTCTGTGGACCTGGGGTGAAGAATTCTATAAATATTCACTGCGTTTACTTGTTCCAGGTCTGAGTTCAAATCATAGATGTCCCTGTTAATTTTCTATCTCTTTGATCCGTCAAATATTAACAATGTGGTGTCAAAGTCTCCTGCTATTATTGTGCGGGAGTCCAAGTCTCTTTATAAGTCATTAAGAACTTGTCTTATGTATCTGGGTGTTCCTATATTGGGTGCATATATATTGATGATCATTGACTCCTGTTGTTGCATTGATCCTTTTACCATTATGTGATGTCCTTCTTTGTTTCTTTTAGTCTTTGTTACTATTAAAGTCTATTTTGTCAGAGATGAAAGTTACAAGTCCTGTTTTTTTTTTCTATCTCTTTCCATTTGATTGGTAAGTCTTCCACCAACCCTTTGTTTTGAGTCTTTGTGTGTCCTTGCTTATGAGATGGATCTGGATACAGCATTCAGATTGGTTTTGACTTTTTATTCAATTTGCCTGTCCGTGTCTTTGATTGGGGCATTTAATCCATTTAAATTTAGGATTAATATTGATATTTGTGAGTTTAATATTGTCGTTTAATGCTAGCTGGCTATTTTGCCCATTAGTTGATATAGATTCTTCATTATCGAGATACTCTTTAACTTTTGGTAAGTTTTTGGGATGACTGATACTGGTCGTTCCTTTCTGTGTATAGTGCTTCTTTCAGAAGCTCTTGTAAAGCAGGCCTGGTGGTGATGAAATCTCTGAGTGCTTGCTTGTTTGTGAAAAATTTTATTTTTCCTTCATTTATGAAGCTTAATTTGGCTGGACATGAGATTCTGGGTTGAAAAATCTTTTCTTTGAGGATATTGAATATTGACCCCCACTCTCTTCTAGTTTGTAGGGTTTCAGCTTAGATATCTGCTATGAGTCTGATAGGCTTCCCTTCACGGGTACCTGACCTTTCTCTCTAGCTGCCCTTAGAATTTTCTCCTTCATTTCAACCCTGGTCAACCTAGCGATTATGTGTCTTGGGGTTGCTCAACTTGAGGAATATCTTTGTGGTGTTCTCTGTATTACCTGGAGTTGAGTATTGTCCTGCCTTAGTAGGTTAGGAAAGTTTTCCTGAATAATATCCTGAAGAATATTTTCCAACTTGGATTCATTCTCTTCATGACATTCAGGTACACCTATCAAACGTCAATTAGATCTTTTCACATAGTCTCATATTTCTTGGAGACTTTGCTCATTCCTTTTTACTCTTTCTTCTCTAATCTTGTCTTCTCGTTTCATTTCATTAAGTTGGTCTTCAACCTCTGACATCCTTTCGTCTGCTTGATCAATTTGACTGTTAAAACCTGTGCATACTTCGCGGAGTTCTTGTATTGTATTCTTCAGTTCCATTAATTCACTTATATTCCTCTCTAGATTGTCTATTCTCATTAGGATTTCATCAAACCTTTTTTCAAGGTTCTTAATTTCTTTACATTGGGCTAGAACATGTTCTTTTAACTCACAGAAGTTTCTTATTATCCACTTTCTGAAGCCTAATTCTGTTAATGGAACACACTCGTTCTCCATCAGGCCTTGTTCCCTTGTTGATGAGGAACTGTGATCCCCTGTAGAGGGAGAGGCATTCTGATTTTGGGTCTTCTCAGCCTTTTTCGCTGGTTTCTTCCCATCATTGTAAATTTATCCACCTGTCGTCTTTGTAATTACCGACTTTCTAATTAAGTTTCTGAGTGGACGTCCAACTTGTTAATTCCCAGTGCCGGAATCTGAGCAACCCACTGTGCCGGCCAAAACTGTGGCCTTAAGATTCGTGGTGCTTTTCTGCCCAGGAATCTCCTGTCTGGCTTCCTTCTTGAGTGCCTTTTTCAATCGGCTGAATAGGTGACTCTGCCTTCCTGGAGCTCCAAACATCGACCAAAAGGGGACCCAGTCCCCTTTACTCTGCACCAAGAACTGCTGCACTGGGGCGCCGGCAAAATCATCACGCCGGCCACAAGTGTTGCGCTGGTGACCTGTGGGGCTCCTCTGCTGGGAATCTCCTGGTCCGTGAGCAACAAAAATTCATCTGAAAGTGTGACGTCCTCTTGTTCTCTGTGCTTTCACTGGGAGCTACAATCCCGAGCTGCTAGTAATCAGCCATCTTGGATCTCTCTCTGATATTTAACATATTTAACATTCTATCTTGTTAAGATATAATATCTTAACAAGGCACTGATATTTAACAAATACAGAAGGAATTATGTCCAATAGAAATCACCTATCTTTATACACTACCTAGAAAACCCTGAAACTTAAACATTACTGACAACTGTAATTACATATAGAAGTATGTGTTTATATTCATGGGCAGATCATTAGACACAGTTCAAATTAATTACTTGAAAAAATAAAGGTGTACTGTGACTGCTAAGGCTTGAATTAATTATCTCTAGCTTCCAATGAATTTCAAGTATTTCAAAGGAAACTGAAGTTTCAGTAACACATTTAAGTTAGAAGATAGAATATCTAACTCTTTTACATACTGAGTCCATCTTCCTTGCCATTAATATATCCATCCATATATATATATATATATATATACATACACACACACACACATTTTTCAAAGGCTAGGTGCGGTGGCTCACACCTGTAATCCTAGCACTTTGGGAGGCCGAGGCGGGGGGATCACGAGGTCAAGAGATCAAGACCATCCTGATCAACATGGTGAAACCCCGTCACTACTAAAAATACAAAAATCAGCTGGGCATGGTGGCGCATACCTGTAGTCCCAGCTACTACGGAGGCTGAGACAGGAGAATTGCCTGAACCTGGGAGGCAGAGGTTGCGGTGAGCCAAGATGGGGCCACTGCATTCCAGCCTGGAGACAGAGTTATTGTGGGCAGAGCAGAGTTATTTGCACCTCCCAATAACTCAGTGGGGAAATACATATATATATTCCAAAAGGAAATAACGTGCCTCCAAATCTCAACCTATGATTCTCATGTAGATTTCTGAAAGCCAAAATCAAGGGAAAAAAATGACGCCAAGAAGGCTGGGAGGCACCATCGTCTCCGTCTCCGTCTTCTTTGCTTAAGCCACGCAAGAAAGATGATCACACATCCTTCCCTGAGACTGTCTCAGGAAATAATGAACCTTATATTCATTATCTCTTCTTTTGCCTTCTCTGTCCCTTGCAGGTTAGGACAATGTCTGGTTCTTTCTGCAGGAAGAACGGCTTCTCACCATCTCAGAACATAAACCATCACAGGTATGCATGCATAAGCTGCCTCTAGAAAAATCACTTTGTTTCTGGAAGGAAATATGATTTTATGTGAATATAAATGGGATCTATCAGTTTAACAGACATGAAAATGGGCTGCTATTCCATCTACATTTTCTTATTAACAATTCTTTTTCTGAATTTTTTATTAGGGAAAGTACTCTTTTACTGCCTTCTACTAGAAATGTAAAATTCGGCTTAAGACAAAAAAGAAACAAAAAAAAGTAATATAAAGTTTAGCTTTATATTTATGTATGAGCTACAATTTTTCATAGCTAGGGTTTAGACACGGTGCCACACCTTACTCCAAAGAGTAACCTCTAAAACTTTACTTAGTGTGACATCTAGTGCCCAGAACAAGAAAACAATAATATAAAGTCACTGTTGCCTTTTGAGTGATTCATCTCCAGACACACTGACTAGGACCTACCAATAAGAGAAAAACAACAAATATGGGTAATACTATAGGGTAGAGTTCACAGATTAATTTCTTCGCATGTCATCCCAAACCCCAAATCTCCTCAAAATCTGAAGCCCCTCTAAATTCCATGGTTCTAAAGATGGAATATCCTCTACTGTTTGGCTCATTGCAATAAAAGAAGGTGACTGCTACAAAGATGAGAATGTCTTACAAATGCTGTGATAATGTATCATTTCAAAATAAATGCCAAATGATGGGCTGCTGTTTAATTTACTACCTGTGCTCGAATGGAAAAGACCTTAAACTTAGAAGTTAGGAGACTTGTGGGGGATTTCTGCTCCTATCTTATTAGCTGTGTGATGCTGGTGAGCTACTTAACCTCTCTGAGTCTCCGCTGCTGTGCTTTCTCTGAAAGAATTACCTACCTCTCAGAGTTTTGTGAGATTATTGAGAAGAAAGATGTGAAAGCTCTGCTACAGCCAACATGTATTGAGCACTTCCTATGTCCTACCACTGTACTAAATATTTTTAGTATGTACATTATCTCATTTAATCTTCTCAACGACCTTATGAGGTAAGGGGATATCAGTATACTCATTTCACAACTGAGAAAATGGACACCTGGTGAGGTGAAATCATTTTCCCAAGGTCCTAAAGCCAATAAATGACAAAGGCAGGATTCCAACTCAGTCCTTCTGATTCTAGAACCCACATGTATAATCACTATAATGTTAAGAAAGTTTGATGTGCCATTTATCATTGATTAAATGTCATTTTAATCCCATTCCTATAATTCCTTGGAATTCAGATCCTTGGTTTGGAGCTTCCTACTTTTTAAAACACTGTTGTTTTCTAATGACTTACCTCACCTTGACCAAAGAACAAGGTGAAGGTCACCTGACTCTAACCCTGACTCTAACCCTCTCCCTGCCAACTGTGTCTAGTGATGACATAGCTTAGTGATTTTAGGGTCATCCCTGTGCTGCAAAGGCTGCGTTCTCAAGACACCATGTAGGGCTATCTTACACATCCACTTTGATTTTTTTCTTCCTCCAAAGCACTGTGATTTTTTTATGAAGCCATCTTCTTTTGAATCTCACCAAGATCAAAAAGCCATTCAAGGGAAGTATCTCCTCTTTCAGGAAAGATGAAATAATTAGCTAGTTATTTGAAATAATTCAAGATGAAATAATTTGAAAAAAGAATATGCTCGGCCAGGCATGGTGGCTCACGCCTGTAATCCAGTTCTTTGGGAGGCCAAAGTAGGCAGCTCACCTGATGTCAGGAAGTTCAAGGCCAGCCTGGCAACATGGTGAAACCTCATCTCTACTAAAAATACAAAAATTAGCCAGGCATGGTGGCAGGTGCCTGTAATCCCAGCTACTTGGAAGACTGAGGCAGGAGAATCCCTTGAACCCAGGAGGCAGAAGTTGCAGTGAGCTGAGACTGCACCACTGCACTCCAGCCTAGGCGACAGAGCCAGACTCTAACTCCATCTCAAAAAAAAAGAAAAAAGAATATGCTGGGAAGTTCTTTCTGACCAAGTGGTAACTCAGGGAAGCAACAGCAGTTCCAAGCAGCAACCTGGATGACTGGGTACCTCAATGGGTACTTTCTCTCAGTCCCATATGTTAAAGGATCTCAAGAGGGGCACACGTTGACTCATTAGGAAGGGTTGTCTCCTTCAGCTTGTTTTATTTTTAAAATACAATAATCCTCCTTTTTCTAACTTTCTCTTTTTTCTTCTTTTTAAATAATGAATATATTAAGAAGAAACTTTTAAAAATCCCATTGTATCATGTCCCTGATATATCTGGTTGAATGTTTACTCCAGATTTTTTGTGTGTGTGTGTGGTAAAATGCACATGACATACATTTTACCATCTTTTTTTTTTTTTTTTTTTTTTTTTTAATTGCGACACAGTTTTGCTCTTGTTGCCCAGGCTGGAGTGCAATGTCACGATCTTGGCTCACTGCAACCTCTTCCTCCTGGTTTCAAGAGATTCTCCCATCTCAGCCTCCCAAGTAGCTGGCATGAGCCAACACACCTGGCTAATTTTGTATTTTTAGTAGAGATGGGGTTTCCCCATGTTGGTCAGGCTGGTCTCAAACTCCCGACCTCAGGTGATCTGCCCACCTCAGCCTCCCAAAGTGCTGGGATTACAGGTGTGAGCCACTGCGCCTGGCCACATTTTACCATCTGAATCTTTGCTGTCTGAGTAGTTCAGAGGTACCAAATACATTTACAATACTGTGCGGCCATCACCACCATCCATCTCCAGAACTCTTCTTTGTGTAAACTGAAACTCAATACTCATTAAACAATAATTCTCCACTCCCTTCTTTTACCAGCCCCTGGCAATCATCATTCTATGTTCTGATAGTCAGAACGTTCTCAGCTCCCTGTGATTTTGACTATTTCCAAGTGCTCACAGAAGTGGAATCACACAGTATTTGTCTTTTTGTGACTGGCTCATTTCCCATGGCATAATGTCCTCAATGTTCATCCATGTTGAAACATATGTCAGAATTTCCTTCCTTTAAAAATCTGAATAATATTCCCTGGTATGCAGAGACCACATTTGGCTTTTCCATTCATCTGTTAGCAGATACTTGGGTTGCTTCTGTTTTAGATATTTGTGAGTAATGCTGCTATGATCATAGGTGTACAAATATCTCCCTGGGACCCTGTCTTCAATTCTTTTGGAAATATAGTCAGAAGTGGAATTGCTGGATCATATGGTAATTTAGTTTTCTGAGAAACTGTCATACTGTCTTTCACAGCAGCTGTACCATTTTATAACAACACCAAGAGCACACAAGGATTCCAACTTCTCCACATCCTCAACAACACTTTTTTTTTTTTTAATAATAGTCATTCTTACACTGAAATATTTAGTGGTAAAAAATTTTTTTAAGTCATTCTAATTGATGTGAGATAGTATCTCATTGTGGTTTTGATTAGCATTTCTCTAATGATTAGTGGTGTTGAGAATGTTTTCAAGTGAAGATTTAAAAAACAAAAACATTTATAATACTAGCAAGTCCAAAGAGTATAGAAACATAGATAAGGGAAGGTGGACCTGCCTCTTTCTGTTTAGACAGTTTCCAGTGACATAATAAGCAATAGAGTGTATGAGCTTATAAAGGCCTATAGAAATAATTGAGGCCTGCAGAAACTGTTAGCTTTAAAAGAAAAAAAATAAAATTGCAAATTAGATCATTAATATTAACTTAAATGTATTCAAAATGTAATATTGGACCAGCTGGTCAATTATTATTCAAATAAATTCAATTCCTACATAGTTATATATATGCATGTGCGTGTATAGTAAATTTAATGAGAAATGTGGGTACATCCTAATGCATTTGCTCTGATATGGGAGTGACTTCTAAAAGTCTAAAAGCGCTTGAAGCTTTTAAAAGACTTAAGGTACCCCTTTCTCTCCCCTCAACCCCTTCCTTCTAAAAATAACAGTTCTAATTGTTTTTTGTAATTCCTTTCAGGAATGCAAAAGCATATTTACCTCCATTTAAGTCTTCTGGACCTGGCTTTTCCCATTTGGCAGTATACAGTGGAAGTCTCAGCACATAGAGATAGTGGTGGGTGCTGTGTGCTGTTGGAATCACAGCTCCTTCTCCCTGATGCTGGGAGTGTTGTCTATGGACAGATCTCAACTAAATAAATGCCTGCTTTTGAACTGCCCTTGACCAAAGGGAGTTGGTTCCATCAAGACTAGATTACAGTGACTGGTCAATGGGGGAGCTGTTGATACAAAGGCTCTGCCCTGGGGATGAATGGAAGACATCTCTGAAGAGTCATCCCAAACCCCAAGCTTCCTATGGGATAGGCTGAGACCTCTCCTGTAACGACATTGCAGTGCAACTTCTCCCTTTGCTCAGTTTGGCTTCCCAATCCTTTGCTCTCCTGAAAAGCTTGTTCCTAAAAGCACTTCACAGAAAAACTCCAGTACACAATTTCTGCCTCATCCTTCTGCTAGACATCCAACCTAGAACACTGATGTACCTTGGTCCTTTTAATGGTTTCATAGTGTCTTGCTGAATGGAGATAGATATATTTACATCTGTCTACGTATGTGTGTGTGTGTGTGTGTGTAAATATATATATATATATATATATACACATATCTAAATCTATATCATATATATTTATAAATGATTTATAAATGATATATATTTATGAATATATAAATATATATATATCTAAAAAAAGTGTTGACTGTGTTGCAGACTCTTCTATCAATCAATTCAAGATATTACAAAAAGTTGTGAAGAGCAATTGTTCAGAAAAACACAAGCTGATATTGCCATGCTCAACCGAAGTGAATTATAGCGCAGCAAAAAGGGAGCCAATGAGCCTTCTTTGGAATAGCCTTTCCTCTCCATATGACGGTTGAAGTCCACTCTGTAATCAGATGCTTACTTTCCTTTTGGCTCAAAATAGATAAGAAGTGTTATTGAACTGATGATATTTCCCCAGAAGTTCAACAGAAACTCATTAACCCCTGTGTCTTACTCATAGAATCTAAAGGACGGTGGGCAAACTCTAAGCATTTATCCTATTCTCTTTGTCTCAATGATCCTTGAGAATTTTCACAACATCAGCAATGTCACCTTCAGAAATGAATCCATGTGTTATCAACAGTGATTTATACAGCGATGATTTCTCATTGTAGTACCATTTTGACAAGTTTGTCATTCTCTGTAATAAACACTGTCATTTCTGACAGGACTGGTAGAAGAGTTTCATTAAAATGTGCAGAGAGAAAAAACTATGTACCTTGGGAGAGGATGAGGTAGGGGAACAATGGTAATTTTGAAAAAATAAATATACAGATCAGGTACATTCCATACGCACCAACCCCCAACCTCAGGTACTCTTGCATAAGACATTTAAACTCATAAAACTGTCAAAATTAGAATTCCAAATAAACATTTAGGCCTTTGGGAGTATGTAGAAATAAATTACTCTATTTTACTATAGAGCTCTTCCTTTTGTATACTTACATATGTTTTAGCATTGTTGACTTTCATTTTGATGACTGGCCTATCACTCTTAGCCTAGTAATATATTTTAGAAACAAGCCATGTCTATAAGATGCTGTGGGATTTGGAACTACAATCAAAACCCTCTTTTCTTTTTTCTGAGATGGAATCTTGCTCTGTCGCCCAGCCTGCAGTGTGGTGGTGCGATCTTGGCTCGCTGCACCCTCTGCCTCCTGGGTTCAAGCAAGTGTTCTGCTGCAGCCTCCGAGTAGCTGGGACTAAAGAGGCATGTCACCACACCCAGCTAATTTTTGTATTTTTCTTAGTAGAGATGGAGTTTTGCCATGTTGGCCAGGCTGGTCTTGAACTCCTGACCTCAAGTGATTCGCCCACCTTGGCCTCCCAAAAAATCCTTTCTAAAATGTTTTCTACTCTGCTTTCTGCCTGGAAATAATAACCATGCTTATTTCATTTCACAAACTTGTCCAAAGGCATGGGTGACAGGTGATCAAATCTTTTTTTTTTTTTTTTTTGAGACGGAGTTTCACTCTTGTTACCCAGGCTGGAGTGCAATGGCACGATCTCGGCTCACCGCAACCTCCGCCTCCTGGATTCAGGCAATTCTCCTGCCTCAGCCTCCTGAGTAGCTGGGATTACAGGCACGCGCCACCATGCCCAGCTAATTTTTTGTACTTTTAGTAGAGACGGGGTTTCACCATGTTGACCAGGATGGTCTCGATCTCTTGACCTTGTGATCCACCCGCCTCAGCCTCCCAAAGTGCTGGGATTACAGGCTTGAGCCACCGCGCCCGGCCAAATCTTCTTAGAATGTGATGACAGTGAAGCTGTAGATGAGCCTAATGCAAGAGTTAAGGCCTCTCCAAAAATAATTGTTGGCCAAAAAATGTTTGATTTTGGATATGCATTGGGAAGGTCACTTTTTCTCACTTTCCCTTAACCTTACAGTCATAGTATTGAGGCAAAAGATGAAATATAAAAATAACGAGTAAAAAAAGTTGGAAAAGATCTTAGAATTTCTCAAGTTTTTCCACCCACACTTTTCCATACAAAGAACCTGAGTCTTAGAGAGGTTAAGGGCATGGGTGTAGCCAGTTAGTCACAGTCCCTTGTGATCACAGGTTAGTAGCATTCAGGACCAGGTCTCAGGTCTTATGACTCATGGTACAGTGCTCATTCCAAGAGAGTAGCATTTTTCAGTTGTTTCTATTCTCCTATTACTCTCCTGCCAACTCTAAACAGTTCTAACTATTCTAACTGCAGTTTTTCAACAACTGTAAGAAGTAAAGGTTTCCATTTCTAGTGCTCAATTGACAGCTGTGTTTTAGTAAGGACTATGTGTTTTGTACCCCTGTCTGCAACTGGAATTACCCTGGGGGTATACATGAGATTTCTCAGTGGAAATCAATTGCAATTGAACATGTGGTTATTTTCTTTCTTTACTTTCCACAGGCAATTTATAAATCTTCAAGAGCTTGTCTACTACTGTGAGTGATCTGTTTTCTAATAAGTTTCTTTGCCTGGTGATAAGAAACTGCTAATGCTGTAAGGCCATATTGGCTTAATGTAGACCACAGATCAGGAAGGCACCCATAACTTTAAAGTCTCTGTCACAGATCTTTTTCTTTTTTTTTTTTTTTGAGACGGAGTTTCACTCTTGTTATCCAGGCTGGAGTGCAATGGCGCGATCTCGGCTCACCACAACCTCCGCCTCCTGGGTTCAGGCAATTCTCCTGCCTCAGCCTCCGGAGTAGCTGGGATTACAGGCATGCGCCACCATGCCCAGCTAATTTTTTGTATTTTTAGTAGAGACAGGGTTTCACTATGTTGACCAGGATGGTCTCGATCTCTTGACCTTGTGATCCACCTGCCTCGGCCTCCCAAAGTGCTGGGATTACAGGCTTGAGCCACCGCGCCCCGCCTGTTGCAGATCCTTGAGCCCCATTCCAACCTGTTTTAGGCTGTGAACCTGGTTCCATGTGTGGGCTATGTATGACCCCTGTTACCTTTCAGGCATCAAACTCCCAACCACCACTGCTGGTTTTCATCATGGTGATGAACAATTTCAGTACTGGCTTTTCTAAAGATAGCTCTAAAATTTCTCCAAAGAGATTTTTAGAATGAGCATCAGTATTTCAAAATTTTAATGACCTTCCTCATGTACCCTTTGCCATTTTGTAGGTAAACAATAGAAAAATGCCAAGATTCACTTGCTTTTCAAAATTCCAGCATGTAGCCAGAGCCATAAAAATACTAAGTCTGGAATTGATAGTGTAACTGACGAAGATCTCAAACAGAGAAAAGAAGAGAATTAAGGTAGGTGGAAAGCACCACATGACAAACTATTGGTCAACGACGGGGTCACATCTATGACAGTGGTCCCATAAGATTATATAATGCTGTATTTTTACTGCACCTTTTCTATGTTTAGATATATTAAATACACAAATACTTATCATGGTGTTACAATTGCCTACAGTATTCATACAGTAATAGGCTGTCCTATGTTTGCAGCCTAGGAGCAATAGGCTCTACTGCATAGCCTAGCTGTGTGGGCTTGTGTATACCCTGTGAGGTTTGCACAATGACTAAATGACCTAATAACCCATTTCTCAGAAGGTATTTCCACTGTTAAGTAAAGCATGACTGTATTGAGAGACGGCCCTCAAGATTCTTGTCCCAGATGTATATACCCTATGTGATGTATACACACTCCCTTTGGAGTGTGAGCAGGAGTATAAACAGGATGGGATTTCACTCCTGTGATTAGGTTACTCTATCCAGCAAAGATGAGGGAATTTTCAGATGTAATTAAAGTCCTTGATTAGTTGAATTTCAGTGACTCCAAAGAGAGATCATCTTAGGGAGCCTGAACTAATCAGGATTATCTTTAACATGAAGGGGCCCTTCCTGAAGGTAGTGATTTAAAGTGTGAGAGAGATTTTCCTGCTAGCTTTGAAGGAGGACCTGAGGGCAGCATCTAGGAGCTGAAAGTGACCCCTGGTCAATAACCAGTAGGAAAACAGGGACCTCAGTCCTACAACTTCAAAAACTGAATCTGCCAACAATGTGAATGACCCCAAAAGATGATGTCTTCAAAGCAGAGGTGCCAGCTGAGCAGCCGGCAGAGCTTTGGCCTCAGCCTCGTCTCTGGGCTCCCTCCTAGCTGCACCAACATGTCCTCCAGATACATTAAAGTTATGAGTGCCTTCCTGATCTGTGGTCTATGTTGAGCCACTATCTTAGGATTGAGAGAGGCAAGAGAGGCACAACTTCCATTATGTACAAACATGGTGTCAATCCCAGGGCTAGACTGCCTCAGGCAAATGTGAGCCTCAGGTGAGAATACAGCTGGCTGCCATGCTGATTTCAGCCTGGTAAGACACTGAGCAGCTGTCCCATACCTGAACTCTTGACTCATGGAAATTGTAAAATGATGAATGCATGTTGTTTTAAGCCTCTAACTTCATGGTAATTCCTTATACAGCAATAGAAACTGATACAAGAGGGTATACTAAACTTCATTCTGATATTGCATGAGGAATGTGCAAATGTCATACACTCCCAGAGAAACCACGAGTTCACTCACCTTAGAGGAAAACTGGCAAGTTTTTCTGTCCATGAACTGACAGCTTGCCCTTTGAATTTACTATCCAGCAGCCTAGGAGCAATTGAGTTTACTATCCAGTCTTCTTAGATGTCCTGTTGTAATCTGACTTTTGCACATATGCAGCCTTGGTTCCAGTGGACTGTGCTCCAAGGACTACAGGTTTTCCTACTTGGCTCAAATATAACCAGTAGATGGTGCTGACTCTACTGCTTAAAAAGCAGGATGTGATTTTTCTTGGCACAATGATCATGTGCCAAGAAAAATATGATCACGATGGCCGACAGGAAGTTATCCCTCTAGGCTCTTCTGGATCAATGACTACTCAGAGCCGGATGAGAACCACTAGAATTTATAAACTGTTGTGAGGGTAACAAGATGCAGTATTTATCATCTGCATGGTGGCTTAGACACAGAGAAACTTAGAGAGCAACCCCAAACATAAGCTCAGGCCGCAGATTAAGACAATGAGATGAGATCAAGTCAAAAGGAACCTGCCATGAAAAAATCACATCCTGCTTTTTTGTTGTTGTTTGTTTGAGAGAGAGTCTTGTTCTGTTGCCCAGGCTGGAGTGCAGTGGCACAATCTTGGCTCGCTGCAACCTCCACCTCCTGGGTTGAAGTGACGTGATTCTCCTGCCTAAGCCTCCTGTGTAGCTGGGACTACAGGCTCCCACCACCATGCCCAGTAACTTTTGTATTTTTAGTAGAGACAGGGTTTCATCATGTTGGCCAGGCTGGTCTTGAACTCCTGACCTCAAATGATCCACCCACCTCAGCCTCCCAAAGTGCCAGGATTACAGGTGTGAGCCACCAAGCCTGGCCACATTCTGCTTGTTAAAGAGTAACGTCAGCATCACCTACTGGTTACATGTGAGCCAGGTAACAAAACCCACAGTCCACTGGAACCAAAGCTGCATGTGTGCAAAGGTCACATTACAACAGGACACCAAAGAAGATGCTGGACAGTAAATTCAAGGGCTGAGCTGTCAGTCCCTGGACAGAAAACCTTGGGAGCATCCAACAGAGCCCCAAAACAAATGAGGTACAGCCACAGAATGAGAAACAATAGCAAACTGTCTGACCAACCAGGGATAGAGCAGTTACAGGCAGATGCACGTGTGTGCAAAGAGCACCTGCAACTGCTACCGACAGGGCAGATGAGTTCTGTATTTACTGTGGCAGAAGCTTATATTTAAAAGTTTAGTGAAAGAGTAAGTCCTCCATCTATAGTAGAACCCTCGAAGCACCAAATTCATTATAAGCCAGAGTGTTTTTGGATACCGTTAAAACGGGAAACACCCTGGACACTTAACTGTTTTATGATATAAGCCACGAGAAGAGCTGTATAGTTTTAGTGACCATATTATTTACTTTTCCATGACTTATTCCCATGAAAACAATCTTTTAGAACCCCCTTTTTAGATTTTGGCTCAGAAAGCATGCCACTTCTAAGTGCCACTGGTGGCAAGACCCTTTCAATAGCCACTAAAAGTTCAAACATTTTTCCAAGGACAGAGCATGCCTGCAGATGCTTATCCTCACCCCTGTGAAGAGATACTGCCTTGTTCAGAAAAACAAAACAGGCACTTCTGCTTGAATTTGGTTAATTTTGTCATCTGCATATGTAGTACTCAAGGCATACCCATCCCCTTCAATAGGCAATAGAGAAAATATGCTCGCCAGGCTCTTACCAGAGAGGTCAACATTTATTTGGCCTCTGCTACTTCTTCCCAGAGGCTTCCTAAGAAAACTGATCATTGACAGAGATGGAATTAGAGGAAGGCAATCTATCCATTCTTCTAGGCAGCCTAAGCTCTATCAAGTTAGCTATCTGGCCCTTAACACTGTGGTCATGGTCCACTGAGAAGGCCTTAAGCGACCAATTCATGGCCCATGGCAAGATCCTCATGGCCATGGGCTGTACCTTGGAATACCTGAAGTGGATGATGTGAAAACTCTGTTCACTGCGGCTTCCCCTGCCTTCTCCTTACCTTCTACCTTCAAGATGAAATGTCTTTGCTAAATTATCTTAGACGTATTGATGTTATACCTTCAGTTTTCATGAAGAGAGAATATAAGAAATGGTAACATGAAAAATATCCTGACAAATTTGCACTCAGTAAGACACTACACTGTCCATCATAGTTTCTCTTTATATAAGAAGAAATACGGGAAATGCCTTTAAAAATTTTAAACCAGAAAAATATATTTATTTAAATTAAAATTTTGTTTTCAAAGAGAAATAAATAATGTACTGGCAGCCAAGAAGCTCAGAGTTGAGGTCAATATTCAACTGCAAAAACTTTATCAGCCTTGGGATATATAAAATATATACATCCTCCCACCAGCACGTTGTTTTCTACTTATATTTCAATATCCTGCTAATGAAATGCCTTTTTCAAGATACTTCAAATCCTTTTTGGGAGTAGATGAGTTGTACATTAAAAAAACTTCAAGTGGGATGATAAACACAAAGCTTTAAGAATATATTGCATTTTAAAAGACAGTAAAATACAGTGGCTAAAAGCCATACTACTTGGTTTTTGAATTGCAACCCAGACATCCCTGACTTTGGTCAAGGTCTTAGTCTCTCTAAGTCAGCTTCCTTATCTGTAAAGTGCAGCGAACAACAGTTCCTTCATATAGGGTTATTTTGAGGAACAAATGTATTGGAGGAATAAATGAAGCACTTAGAATAGTAAGCAGTAAACATGGTTTGCTCACGGGCTAATGTTAAACTCTATTAGTATATGGTAGGATCAAAACGTCCTATCCTATTAGGCTTCGGGACTTTGTCTATTCCAGTGCAACATACAATGCTTACCTACTGTGGCAGATGCTGATGACAGCAGGGATTTGCCCCAGGATCCCCAGCTTGCCCATCCTCCTCCACTTGGAGGGGAATCCACAGCCTGGAGAAAAACAGATTAGCCACAGGTCAGCAATTCAGTATATCTCTGAATGAAAAAACATCTATTGGTTTGAAACAAAGAGGAGGTTTGGAAAAGAATCATGAACAACCGTATCTCATTGGCTATTAGTTTATAAGGGTCATAAAAGAATATCCTGACCTACACTGCAATGTGTACTTTGGAACCAAATTTATTAGTGCTGGTGTTGGCTTCTGAAGGCTTGGCTTGAAGGGAGAAGGGAGCTCAATGTTAACTGAGCCTTGATTCTCTCCCATTATCTAGAAGACAAGGAAAAGGGTTGTATGGGAAATAGATACTCATGAGGGTACAAGAGTGCTTTGAAAAACTTCAAAATGACCTGAACCCAGGCAATTTTTACAGGGCTTTAAAAAATGTGCTCTTCAAGGTGGAGGTAACTTTTAAGGCTCTGGGGCAGTGGGCAGGTGCTTTGGCATGGATGAGAGGCAATGTGTCTAAAAAGCATCAATAAGCCTAAGATGGATGGGCAGCAGTGACAGGAAGGCTTGCAAGGTAGAAACCTTTGAATCGAGGTGCCTGCTTCACTCACAATGGCCCCCATAACACAGGGATAAGAGTGTCCCTGACTTCAGTGAATTCCAATTCTTTTGCCTGGGTTTTTGGAATTAGAACTGAGACTGTGGTTCAGTGTGAACTGTGTGCATAAGTAGCAGAAGAAAACTCAGGCTGTGTGGGTGAACATGTTCTACCCACCATGCAGACTAAGAATTAAGAGAAGGCAGAGTGAGCAGAATGGAGATTGGCTTAGAGCTGCTGTTTGGATTCCTGACAGCCTCTTAGTCCCCGGTTTCTGTCCCTCCCCACAGCCCTGCTGCTTGCCGATCTTTGGATTCTATGAGATTCGCTCATCTTCTTGTTCATTCTTTTTTTAAACAATGTTTTGTTCACTGATATACCCGTAGAGCCTAGAAGAATTCTTGGAATATAGTAAGTGCTTAATAAATATTTATTGCATAAATGGCTGAAATGCATCCGTTTTCTCAGTTAGGTGTGCATGAGTTTCTGTTACTTGCAACCAGTAAGTCCTGACCCAAGTAGTGGAACCCAGTTTTCTCTTTCTATCTGGGAACACATCCTAGAAAACAAGGCAAGAATAGATATACTATTAGTTACATATATGGAGAATTATAGCTCTTTTTTACTCAAAAGCAAGGAAGGAACAAAGGAAGGAAAGAAGGAAGGAAGGAAGGAAAGAAAGAAGGAAGGAAGGAAGGAAGGGTAGAGAATGTAGGAGTCAGTGAAAAATTCCTACAGCATAAGGCCAGACGCAGTGGCTCACGCCTGTAATCCCAGCACTTTGGAAGGTCAAGGTAGGCGGATCACTGAGGTCAGGAGTTGAAGACCAGCCTGATCAACATGCAGAAACCCCCTCTCTACTAAAAATACAGAATTAATCCCACCTACTCAAGAGGCTGCCATGCCTATGTCCTGAATGGTATTGCCTAGGTTTTCTTCTAAAAAAAAAAAAAAAAAAAAAAAAGAGGCTGAAGCAGGAGAATCACTTGAGCCCGGGAGGCAGAGGTTGCAGTGAGCTGAGATCACACCATTGCACTCCACCCTGGGCAACATGAGTGAAACTCTGTCTCAAAAAAAAAAAAAAAAAAAAAAAATTCCTACAGTGCCTGTAGATTCCGTAACTTCTGACCCGCAGCTGGTCCGTCAGTCATCTCCAACTCCCTACTCCTTGCTGTTTTCTACCCTTGCAGATAAGGATGATCATGTGAAACATGAGATATATAAATGGAAAAGTTTTTGCTTTCATAATAGTTACAGCGAGGCCCCACTCTTTCCCCTTCTCTTTTTCAAATATGAAGTTTAAAATTGAAGCAGTCATTTTTGCTGCCACAAGGGAACGGTCAAGAAATCACAGTCACTGGTCCTGGCTCTGCTGACCTCCTAAACCAACAGTAGCTGCCTGTTTCCATTCTTTCTATGAAGTGAGAGAAAAGAAAATCACTATTTTGTAAACTACTGTAAGTTGGATTTTAGTTACTTCGACTCAAAAGCATTCCTACCTGATTCAAATACTACCCATCAGTGTAGAGTACTAGTTGAGATTAAGTTATGGAAGTTAAATTGCTTGGATTTGACTCCAGGCTCTGCCGTATTGGACAACAAATTACTCAAGTTATTTTACACCTTCATTTCTTTATTATAAAATGCAAAGTATAGTAGTGTAAGTGCCATGAGTGTAAGAACCAAGAACCTCACTGGGTGGTTGTGAAGATTAAAAGAGGTAATTTACATAAAGTTGTGAGCATAGTGCCTGGCATATAAGAAGCACTCCGTAAGTGAGAGCTAGAAATAATGATAAGAAAAAACTATACTTTTAGGACTAAGAAGCAGAAAGCTTTGAAAGTTAGCTGTCATTTTTTTTCTTTCTGTCTGGAAACAATGAGAATCTTGTTAACATGAATGGAAATATTCATGAGTCATCACTGCCTGCTTTCATTTTTGGTGTCTACATTGATTTTCTTCACTTCAGCAATGGAATCCAGTGGCAATTTTACACTGTTATGAAGACAGATGGAAGTCAGTGATTAATATCATTCTTTCACAGGACAAATCACTACCTATGATTAGGAAGAGTTAATACAATTAGAGATGACAGCTTCTGACTCAAATTTATAATATTTATTATGCTCTGACAGCTTGTAATTGACTAGCAAATGGAAATAAATGTTAAACGAGTCTAGAGCTTTTTGCTGTATAAGTGACTACTTCAATTGCTTTATTAATAAAGTCCTTTGACATTGAACTGTGACTTCTTGATCAGCTATAAAGAATATTTGTTGGCTGGGTGCAGTGGCTCATGTTTGTAATCCCAGCACTTTGAGAGGCTGAGGCCGGTGGATTGCCTGAGCTCAGGAGTTCGAGACCAGCCTGAGAAACATGGTGAAACCCCGTCTCTACTAAAATATAAAAAGTTAGCTGGGCATGGTGGCTTGTGCCTGTAGTCCCAGCTACTTGGGAGGCTGATGCAGGAGAATTGAAAGAACTCGGGAGGTGGAGGTTGCAGTGAGCCAAGATCACGCCATTGCACTCCAGCCTAGGTGACAGAGCGAGACTCTGTCTAAAAAAAAAAAAAAAAAAAAAAAAGTTGTTATCAAATGGAAAATAAATGAGTAAGTACACATATTTAATGTAAAACATATAGACTAAATGTTAAAGATGAATTATTATATCTCAGCATGAATACTTATTCCATTTTAAATGGACCTAATGTCACACAATCAGGAGACTCTACAACAGGCAGCATAGAGCTACTCAGATTGCCTATTACCAATAGAGGAATTTTAAAACTTTTTTCTCACTCTCCCTGCCCTGTAAGTCCCACCTCCTTCAACAGACAACTTCACATCCTAATTCATAGAGAAAAAATAAAGCCATCAGATGAGAACTATCTCAACTGCCTTCCCACTCCCCAAAACTCGCAGAAAAATGACCTTATATTATAACAGCAACTCAGACTTAGCTTGATCAAGAAGGATATTCAAAACTCAACTGGAGATCATTTAAACATCTAAACCTTTGTGTGGTCCTGAGAAGAATGTAGGATTCTATCAAGTTCACAGTTCTTTTATTTTTTTGGAAAAGGGTCTCGCTCTGTTGCCCAAGCTGGAGTGTGTGGTGTGATGATACCTCACTGCATCCTCCAACTCCTGGGCTCAAGTAATCTTCCTGCCTCAGCCTCCTCAGTAGCTGAGATTACAGGCCTGCACCACCATAACTAGTTAATGTTGAAAAATTGTTTTTTATAGAGACAGGCTCTCACTATGTTGCCCAGGCTGGTCTTGAACTCATGGTCTCAAGTGATCCTTCCATCTTGGCCTCCTGAAATGCTAGGATTACAGGTGACTGCACCTAGCCTAAGTTAATGTTGTTTAGAAATAGGAAAGAGATGTTCATATCTAGTATCCCATTTAAAGATCTTTATCATTAAACAGAAAATGCATTTATTTTAGGCTATCAAGTTTAAAGGTATTAGATAGAAAAACAGTATCTCAGAACTCCATCAAATTCAAAGGTCTTTAACATTTAGATGGAAAACCTATCTTAACGGTGAAGAAGAGAAGCAACTTGGTTGATCTATTTCCTTGAGCAGATCAAGAATCAGGTACTGTGTATAACTTGCATCCAGGGATACAGGCAATGAAACCTATGAGTTTTGTAACTCATAGGGTGATCTACCCTTTTTAATTTTTGTAACTCATAACATAGCTACTCGAAAAAGGGGGTCAGTATGACATCTGGGAGGATGAAAATTGCTCTGGAGCCCGAAACTGTCAAAATATCTGATTGAAAATGGCCTCAGTTATTTCCAGCTAATTTTCTTTCTTTTTCTTTTTTTTCTTGAGACAGAGTCTTGCTCTATTGCCAGGCCCCAGGCTGGAGTGCAATGGTGCGATCTCGGCTCACTGCAACCTCCACCTCCTGGGTTCAAGCAATTCTCCTGCCTCAGCCTCCCGAGTAGCTGGGACTACCGGCATGCGCCACGACGCCTAGCTAATTTTTGTATTTTTTAGTAGAGATGCGGTTTGACCACGTTGGCCAGGATGGTTTAGATCTCTTGATCTCACGATCTGCCCACCTCAGCCTCCCAAAGTGCTGGGATTACAGGCCTGAGCCACCGCGCCTGGCCCTTTCCAGCTAATTTTCTTCCTTGGTAAATATGTGTCATTCAACTCTGGGAGGATTTAAAAATTAAATATAGAAAGGTTTAAAGTATTGAAGACACGTTCTTCATATTTTTGTGCATATTTGGTCTTTTCTGTACTATTAATATTGAAGGAATCTAACCCATTAGAGTAACAGTTTTTGAAAATCAATTAAAAATGAATAATTGAATTATTAGACTTCTGATTTTAAGCTGAAATCGTCCCAAGTTTCTGCATATTAAGAGGACTTTAAGTCAACTCTATAAATTTATTTTAATAGCTTTATAACCATAATAATAATTATTATTATTTGAGACGGAGTCTCTCTCTGTTGCCCAGACTGGAGTGCAGTGGCGTGCTCACTGCACTGCAACCTCTGCCTCTGCTCACTGCAACCTCTGCCTCCCAGGTTTGAGCAATTCTCCTGCCTCAGCCTCCTAAGTAGCTAGGACTACAGGTGCACCCCACCACGCCCAGCTAATGTTTTGTATTCTAGTGGAGACAGGGTTTCACTGTATTTCCCAGGCTGTTTGGAAACTCCTGAGCTCAGGCAATCCACCTGCCTTGGCCTGGCCTCCCAAAGTGCTGGGATTACAGGCATGAGCACCTGGCCACTTTATAAAAATTATTAAGTATGCAGCAAGGTTTTGTCTAAGTGAATAAATAAGGTACTTAAAAAGGAAGTAGAATATATTATATATGCAGTTTAAAATATTTAAGGTGTGTAAGTTGGTAAAAGGGACCAAACCAAGTATTAATCAAAAGTACCTTGAAAGTGGCTGTTCAATTTTGCTAGACTTCTAAACAGAGATTTGTGAGAGTCATGTAAAGCCTAAGGATTGGGTTTTTGAGTTTGTCATCCTCACAGATGGAACACAAATTCTTTAAACCCAATAAAACATTTGAGTAATTCTTTTTATGCACAAAATACACAGTGGCCTACACCAGAAACCCATCTAAAAACAAAGCTAAGTAACTACTCTGCGACTCACAATTATTTCCTCCCTTCCTCTTAGGTACCACAGTACTTCCCCCTGGCACGTCTGCTGGTTTGGGTAGGTTGGTTATCCTCTCTCCTGGCTTTTCAGCCTTTTTCTCTACAGACTGCTTCCCTGTACAGGATACTTTTCTTTTCTTTCTTTTGAAATGGAATCTCGCTCTGTCACCCACGCTGGAGTATGATGGCATCATCTCTGCTGACTGCAGCCTCTGCCTCTCAGGTTCACATGATTGTCTTGCCTTCACCTCCCGAGTAGCAGGGATTGCTGGTGCCCAACCCAGGCTGCATTTCTATCCATGCTTTCTAGATAGATTACATTTAACCATGCACATGATTTCTCTATCTTAAAGCCAACAAATGAAAATCACAACATGGACAAAATGTTTCTTTCAAACTTATCTGGTGTCTGCTCTACATCTTTCTTCTTTGTCTCTTAAAAAAGGTGCTTATTCAGCTGGGCATGGTGGCGCGTGCCTGTAATCCCAGCTACTCAGGAGGCTGAGGCAGGAGAATTGCCTGAACCCAGGAGGCAGAGGTTGCGGTGAGCCGAGATCGCGCCATTGCACACTCCAGCCTGGGTAACAAGAGCTAAACTCCGTCTCAAAAAAAAAAAAAAAAAAAAAAAAGGTGCTTATCCTGGCCAGGCACAGTGGCTCACACCTGTAATCCCAGCATTTTGGGAGGCCGAGGCGGTGAAACCTCGTCTCGACTAAAAATACAAAACTTAGCCGGGTGTGGTGGTACATACCTGTAGTTCCAGCTACTCCGGAGGCGGAGGCAGGAGAATCGCTTGAACCCAGGAGGCAGAGCTGAGATTGTGCCGCTGCTCTCCAGCCTGGTGCCTGGTGTGCTTATCTTCTGTATTTACCTCCCTTGTCCCTCCTCCCTCCGCAGTAAGTCTCCTGTGTCCACTAGCTCACGAAATCGTTCTTCTCAAGGTCAAGTGGCTTTCTGTAGTCAAAGCCATGGACTCATTGCAGTCTTTTTATTCCTTACCTGACCTCTCCATAGCATCCAAAACTCACCTACTTTTACATCTGCCTTAGAGTGTCCTATTCTGATGGTGTCCAGACCTATCTTCTGACTCTCACTTTTTTTTTTAATCATCTTTTAGTATGACGATTTCAGTTATTTACATCAGAATGCTTCTACAAGCATATTGTGACATTATGGGTGCTTCTTAGATTAACCTACAATCCAAGTGCTGTCAGCATGCCAATAAAATATGCACAGTTCAGGTGGTCAGCCAGCATTGCAATCACGAAAGCCATACTCTGGAGGCAGCTATTTATAGAGATCCTATTATCTGTATCTCTAGTAACATCTGATGCTTTGCCAATTACCGTACTGAATTGCAAAAATGGATTTTAATTGGTAAACATGGTGGACCATTTACTAGCATTCTGAATATCTGAAAGGGGTTCTAGATGGCAAAAACAAAGGTATTCAAGGAGCTGGCCGTGGTGGCTCACTCAGGTAATCCCAGCACTTTGGGAGGCCAAGGCAGGGGGATCACTTGAGGCCAGGAGTTCAAGACCAGTCTGGGCAACATGGCAAGACCTGATATCTACAGAAAAATTTAAAAAATTAGCAAGGTATGGTGGTGTGCACATGTAGTCCTATCTACTTGGTAGGGTGAGGCAAGAGGATCACCTGGATCCAGTAGTTCAAGACTGCAGTGAGCTATGATCTTGCTACTTCACTCCAGCCTAGGCAACAGAGAGAGACTCTATTTTAAAAAAGAAGGGTGGGCAGGGATGTGGGGCTGTGGTTCATATCTGTAATCCCAGCACTTTGGGAGGCTGTGGCAGGTGTATCGCCTGAGGTCAGGAGTTCGAGACCAGCCTGGCTAACATGGTAAAACCCTATCTCTACTTAAAATACAAAAATTAGCATGGCATGGTGGTAGATGCCTATAGTTCCAGCTACTCTGGTGGCTGAAGCAGGAGAATCGCTTGAATCTGGGAGGCAGAGGTTGCAGTGAGCCGAGATCACACCACTGCATTCCAGCCTGGGCGATAGAGGGAGACCCTATCTCAAATAAATACATAAAAAATAAAAAATTTAAAAAGTATTCAAGATTTGTAGATGGCTAAGTATATTTTAGACTCCCCCTAGTTTTACATGAAGAGGGTGTTACAAAGGATTTTGCACTGTGTAAATGGTCTTCCATCCAACTTTCAACTTTGGGGAATTCTGGTAACTCAATGCCAGCTATGAGTGAAGAAATCTTAGCTCTGAAATCCAGGCGGTTGCCTTGAGTAAATCTTTCACTCACAGTGGACGTCAAAGCACCTAAACAATGGGATGTTCTCAAGCCTACATGAGAAAGAGTTCTCATAAACCATTTTCAGCTCTCCTAAGTACCATTTCATTAAAAAAATGTCAGTGTGGCGCAATGTGATCTGAGACTTGATTTCACTTATGGAATGTGGTAGTGGTGAGATTGTACTTCAACTTCTTTGCTAGCTATTTATTTAAAAAACAAAACAGGCCGGGAGCAGTGGCTCACACCTGTAATCCCAGCACTTTGGGAGGCCAAGGCAGGCAGATCTCAAGGTCAGGAGTTCAAGACCAGCCTGGCCAATATGGTGAAACCCCATCTCTACTAAAAATACAAAAATTAGCCTTTTTAAAAGGGGTGATGAAGATTTATCAGACATAGATGTACACGGAATTAAATAGGCTTTTGTACTTGGCTGTTTTCCTGCAGAACCTGCCATTCCTTAGAGGTGGCCTGTGTTCAAGATCCAAACAACAACCTTGTAATGAACTTTAGATTCAAGAATTTGTTTTGTAGAATTCACTCTGCTCTGGAGAAACAGGGAAAGAGTCGTTTTCATTAATACAAAATGACTTCTTATGAGTATGCAACTGGAGGTAAATAAAATAGAAAAAAGTGAACAATAATAAAAAACTGGCATAAAGTTGACTTCTAATAAAAAGATACATTACTAAGAGAAATAGTAGAATCCCTTTTTCTGGTAATCTTTAAAAAGAGACTAAATTTGCACCTACACAGAAGGGTTTAACTATGACCTGGGTGAGAGTGATAGCCTCTCCCCCAGGCCCTTTCAGCCAGCCTATTGGCTTTCTTGCCCTTCTTGGAACAAATTCACAGGTACTGTTCCCAAGCCTTGGTGCGCTCTGAGCTTCTGATCCAACACAACACATCCAGAGCCACAGGCCCAACCCAACTCTGTGGCCAGTGTTTGCACTTGCATTCAGAAAATCTGTAGTGCTCCGTTATTAGGAAAGTCTCCCTTTTTCAAGGTGCTTGAAATGCTGCCACTGTTGTAGGGGGTGGGGAAAGTGGAGTTCCGATCCTCTTGGTTCCGCTTTGCTCGGTTCCGCTTTGCCCGGTTCCGCCCCATTCCATATTCAGTTCCATCCCATATTCCATTCCATTCCATTGCATTTTTCATTCCATTCCATTCCATATTCCTTTCCGTTCCATCTTCCATTCCATTCTACATTCCATTCATTGTACATTCCATTCCATTCCACATTCCATTCCATTCCACATTCCATTCCATTCAATATTCTATTTCATTCTATTCCATTCCATATTGCACTGCATTCTATATTCCATTCCATATTCCATACCATTCCATATTCCATTTCATTTCATATACCATTCTGTCTCATTCCATACTGCATTTCATTCCATATTCCATTCCATTCCATTGCATATTCCTTTCCATTATGCTCCATTCCATTCCATTCCGTATTCCATTCCACATTCCATTCCATTCCGCGTTCTATTCCATTGCACATTCCATTCCATATTTGATTCCAATTCCATTCCATTCCATTCCATTCCATATTCGATTCCATTCCATATTCCATTCCATTCTGAATTTCATTGATTCCATATTCCATTCCATTGCATATTCCTTTCCATTACACTCCATTCCATATTCCATTCTTTCCATATTCCAATCCATCCCAATCCATTCCATATTCGATTCCATATTCCATTTCATTCCATTCCATTTGTGATTCCATTTCATTCCATGCCATATTCCATTCTATATGCCATTCCATTCCAGCCATTTCATATTCCATTCCATTCAATTCCATTTTATATTCCATTTAATTCAGTATTCCATTCCATTCCATACTTGATTCCATTCCAATTCCATTCCATTCCATATTCCATTCCACATTCCATTGTATTCCATATTCCATTCCATATTTAATTACACATTCCATTCCATTTCATATTCCATTCCATTCCATATTCCATTGAATTTCATATTCCATTTCATTCTATATTCCATTCCATGCCATGCCATGTTCCATTCTCTTTCATATTTTATTCTATTCCAATCCATTCCATATTCCATTCCTTTCAATATTCCATTCCATTCCATGTTCTATTCTATATTCCATTCCATATTCCATTCTATATTCCATTCCATTCCATATTCCATTCCATTCCATATTCTACATCATTCCATATTCCATTCCATTCCATATTCCATTCCCTTCCCTATTTCATTCCATTACACTCCATTCCATATTCCATTCAATATTCCATTCCTTTCCATATTCCATTCCATTCCAGATTCCATTCCATTCCTTTTCATATTCCATTCAATTCCATATTCCATTCCATTGAATATTCCATTCCATATTCTATTTCATTTCATTTCATATTCCATTGCATTCCATATTCCATTCAATATTCTATTCCTTTCCATATTACCTTCCATTTCATCTTCCATTCTATATTCCATTTCCTCCCATATTCCATTCCATTTCATATTCCATATTTCATTCCATTCCACAGTCCATTCCATCCCATTCCACATTCCATTCTATTCCATATTCCATTCCATTCTGTTTCAGAATATATTCCATTCCATGTTCCATTCAATTCTATATTCCATTCTATAATCCATCCCATTCTCTTCTATTCCACATTCCGTTCTATTCCATATTCGATTCCACAGTTCATCCCATTCCATATTCCATTCCATTCCATATTTAATCCCATTCCATAATCTATTCCATTTCATATTCCATTCTATATTCCATTCCATATTCCATTTCATTCCATTCCATATTTCATTCAATTCCATATTCCAATCTATAATCTATTCCATCTTCCATTCCATTCTATTCCATTTTACATTCCATTCCATTCCATATTCCATTCTATAATCCATTCCATTCTATATTCCATTCTATTCCATATCCTTTCATTCTATATTCCTTTCTATTTTCCATTTCATATTCCATTGTGTATTCCATTCCATTGCATATTCCATCCCAGTCTATATATTCTATTCCATTCCATATCCACTCCATTTCATATTCCATTCTATTGCATATTCCATTCCATTTTCCATTCGATTCCATTCCATATTCCATTTCATATTTTATTACATTCTATATTCCTTTGTATATTCCATTTCCTCCTATATACCATTCCATTCCATATTCCATATTCCATTCCATTCCACATATCATTCCATTCCACATTCCACTCTATTCCATATTGTATTCTATTCTACTACATATGTCTTTCCATAATCCATTCCATATTCCATTCCATATTTTATTACATTGCATATTCCATTCCACATTCCACTCAATATTCTATTCTATATTCCATTTTCTATTTTATTACATTCCATATTCCATTCCACATTCCATTCCATTTCACCTTCCATTTCATTCCATACTCCACTGTATATTCCATTCCATTCCATGTTCTATTCCATTCCATATTCCATTGTATATTCAATTTTATTCCATATTCCATTCCTCCCATATTCCACATTCTATTCCATTTAGTATTCCATTCCATTCCATTCCTTTTCATATTCCATTCTACATTCCATTCCATATTTCATTCCATTCCATATTCAATTCTACATTCCATTCAATTCCCTTCCACATTCCATTCCATTTCATATTCCATTTTATACTCTATTCCACTACATATTCCATTCCATTCCATTGCATGTTCCATTCCATTCTCTTCCATATTCCATTCAATATACTTTTCCTTTCCATATTCCATTCTATTCCATATCCATTCCATATTCCATTCCATTTCATTCCACATTCCATGCCATTCCATTTTCTTTCATATTCCATTCTATTCCATATTCCATTCCATTCTGTTCCATATTGCATTCCATATTCCATTCCATTCTATAATCCATTCCATTAAGTTCTATATTCCATACCATTCTATATTCCATTCCATTCCATTCCATATCTATTCCTTTCCATATTCCATTCAATTCCATATTCCCTTCCGTATTCCATTCCATTAAATTCAGTATTCAATTTCATTCCACATTCCATTTCATATTCTATTCTATTCCATATTCCATTCAATTCCATTCCACATTCCACTTCATTCCATATTCCACTCCATTCCATTCCATATTCCATTATCTTCCATATTTCATTCCACATTCCATTCCATTTTCCATTCAATTCCATTCCATATTCCATTACACATTCCATTTTCCATTCCATTCCATATTCCATTCCATATTCCATTCCATTCCATATCCATTCAATATTTGATTCCTTTCCTTATTGCATTGCATTCCATATTCCATTCCACATTCCATTCCATTTCATATTCTATTTCATTCCATATTCCATTTCCTTCCATATTCCATTCTATATTCCATTCCATATTCCATTCCATTTCATAACCTATTCAATTCCATTCCATATTTCTTTCCATATCTTATTCCACTCCACGTTCCATTTCATTCCATTCCATATTCTATTCTTTATTCCATTCTGTTCCATTCCATATTCCGTCCCATTCCATATTCCATTCAATTCTATATTCCATCCCATATTTCTTTCCATTTCATTCCATTCCCTACTCCATTCAATATTCTATTCCTTTCTATATTCCATTCCATATTCCATTCCCTCCCATATTCCAGTCCATTCCATATTCCATATTCTATTCAGTGTTTTATATTCCATTTCATTCTACATTCCATTCAATTTCATATTCCATACTATTCCATATTCCATTCCCTATTCCATTCCATTCCAAATTTCATTCCATATTCCATTCCATCCCATATTCAATTCTATATTCCATTCCATTCCACATACTATTCCATTTCATAATCCATTCAATTCCATTTCATATTCCTTTCCATATTTTATTCCATTCCATATTCCATTCCACATTCCATTCCATTTCATATTCCATTCCATTCCATATTCCGTTCTATATTCCATTCCATATTCCATCCTATTCCATTTCATTCCATATTCCATTCAATTCCACATTCCATTCCATTTTGTTTCATATTCCTTTCCATATTCCATTCCATTCCATATTCCATTCATTCCATTCCATTCCATTCCTTATTTCATTCCATTCAATTCCATATTCCATATTCCATATTCCATTCCACTCCATTCTATTCTATTATTATTTATTTTTTTGAGACGGATTTTTGCTCTTGTCGCCCAGGCTCGAGTGCAATGATGTGATCTTGGCTCACTGCAGCCTTGACCACCTGTGTTTAGGTGATCCTTCTGCCTCTTCCTGAGTAGCAGGGACTACAGGTGCATGCCTGGCTAATTTTTTTGTATTTTTCATGGAGACAGGGTTTCGCCACGTTGCCCAGGATTCAATATATTTTAAATCTCCTCCAGTGGTTGTAACATTCAGCTAAAGTTGAGAACTGGTCTAGGTAGGGGCTCTTAATTATTTAGGGCATCTGTAGATGGCTTCAAAGGACCAGTGACTTCTTGAAACTCATAAACAAAATTTGGTGTATGTTTACCCTATCTGATCCAAACTCCCAGCTGGTCCTCAAATCTCTTCCATAACATCCCAGTAAAATGACTGTTGGGCTTTTGTTAAAACATTTCCAGTGAAGGGAAGCACCTTTCCCCTGAGGAAGCCTATCTCAGACAGTTCTGAGGGTCAAACCCCTTGAGGGAAGTGGGTGGAAGGGAAGCCCAATCTTGAATACAAGTGTCATAAAACATTAGTCACTTCATAGAGGAAAAAGCTGAAGCACAGAGACATTAGGGTGTCTGGCCCAAACTAATGGAGCTTATGATAGATTGGAGGGTGAAAGCCCAGGCTCCTGGTTTCCTGTTTAGTTCCTGTCCCTCACGTCATGCTGCAGAGTTACTTCAACGGTGCGATCTGTGATGGCACACTTCAGGATAAACAGGGGTGGGCATGGCTGAGTAAGATCCCAATTTCTCCCTCCTGCACCATCCTTCTCGAAGGCAGGCCATCCCGGACAGAAAGGGGAGAGCAGCCCGTCTCCTCCTTTCATGTGGGGTGGCTCCCACCCCTGCCCGGCCCCACATGACTGGAGGTGAAGGCTCCAGGAAAACCCTGCTGGGAGTCTTCTTGGTGGCCTAGGTGCCAACAGGGAGATCTGGCTTATCTCATACCCTGAGAGATAGGTGCAGGCACTGAAGGGAAGGGGTGATGAGTGCGTTCCACCTCTGTTCCCCTGGAAGGTGGTGTGTGATGATAATAAAACAGTGATCTGAAGGCTGAAGGTCTCCACCACGGATTTGTAAATATATACCAGATTTAAAGTGATCTTAAAGAAACATTAACTTGTTTAGGGTGGAATCAGGCTTGTTAATTATCTGGAGTCATGATGTCTGATATTACAATATCTTCCATTTACAACCAAGTAGCCCAGAACAAGCTACCATCTTGGAGCCTGGCTGCCACAGCTATAAGCTAGAGTTAGTAACACTCAGCTTTATACTGTTAATGAAGTGAATTACATAATATATAAAGAGGCTAGCAGAGTGTCTGGCACACAGCTTGTGTCCAGTAATTGGTGGCTGTTATTGTTAATAATGCATTTATCAGAATGAAAATATTATGACAAATTATTTTCATGTACGTCTAATCTCACTATACAACACATTTCTGAGGACAGAGGTGTGTCACGGTACATTTTGAACTCCCAATTCCCACCCACAGAGCTTGGTGCTAGCTCTGCACTCAGTATAAGCATGAACTTAGGTCGAAGTGACCCATTCTTACCGGGTGATTCTGTTCTTGCAGGGGTATTTCGGATCCGGCTTCTGCCTCAAGGCTGACGGAATCAATACACTCAGCAAGTGTATCCTTACTCACTTCTCCATTGAGAGGGGGCTCCATGGCGCTGGCATCTTGAGGCTGCACAGAAGGTCCAGCAGCATCAGCCCCTGCCGCCTGCATAGCTGCATTTTCATGACCGTCCCCTCTGGGGTCAGCTGGTGTTGGCTCATGTGAAACTGCAGCTGAATCACAGTGCACTTCTGCATCTTCAGGTAAAGAATCACTGTTGGGCATCTCAGTAACTTCCGCTTTGTCTCCAGCGGCTAAGGTGTCACCAGCATCATCAGACATTTTAATATCTGTCAACACAATTACAAACATCTCACGCTTTCATCGAATTGTAAAGCTTCATTTCAAAGCCCTGGATAGAGAAATCTGGTAGGAGTAAACTTTTTTTAACCAGTACTCTACGTAACTCTGAGGGAGACTGAATAATGCAGGGGCCCCCAACCCTGTATTATTCCCTGTATCAGTCCCTGGCTGTTAGGAACTGAGCTGCACAGCAGTGGGTGAGTGGCGGGTGAGCGAGCACAGCTTCATCTGTATTTACAGTTGCTCCCCATCACGCGCGTGACCACCTGAGCTCTGCCTCCTGCCAGATCAGTGATGGCACTAGATTCTCATAGGAGAGTGAACCCTATTGTGAACTGCGCATGTGAGGGATCTAGCTTGCCCGCTCCTTATGACAATCTAATGCCTGATGATCTGTCACTGTGTCCCATCACCCCCAGATGGGAGCATCTAGTTGCAGGGAAACAAGCTCAGGGCTTCCACTGATTCCACATTATGGTGAGTTGTATAATTATTTCATTATATATTACAATGTAATAATAGAAATAAAGTGCACAGTAAATGTAATGTGATTGAATCATCCCCAAACCATTTCCCTCACACCCCTTTTCACTGATCTGTGGAAAAACTGTCTTCCATAAAACCAGTTCCTGATGCCAAAAAGGTCGCAGACTGCTGGAATAACGAATGGTTCCCAATATAACCATAATCCAATTCCTGGAACCTGTGAGTGTTATCTTACATAACAAAAGGGATTTTACAGATTTAAGTTAAGGATCTTGAGATGAGGGGATTATTTTAGATCATCTGAGTTGTCCTTAAATGTAATCACAAGTGTCCTTATCAGGCAGAGGCAGAGGGAGATACGACTACAAAGAGGAAAAGGTGATGTGATGACAGAAGCAGAGGCTGGAGTGATGCACTTCAAAGGTGAAGGAAGGGGCCCACAGCCAAGGAGTATGGGTGGCCACCAGAAGCTGAAAAGGGAAAGGAAACCATCCTCCGCTCAGAGACTCTAGAAGGAGCCAGCCTGCCAGCAACTTAACTTTAGCCCATGGACGCTGATTTCAGACGTCTGACCTCCAGAACTGCAAGAGAATAGGTCTGTGTTGGCAAAAGCCACAAAGTTAGTTGTAATTTCCACAGCAGCAATAGGAAGCTAACAAACCTACAGGGCTATCTTTAAACTTTCCTGGAGCTCTTACTTGGCATGAAGGACTGTGCCTATGGGAACTAAGAGCATTAGCTGTATCTTTAAAATTATTGAATCTGGCTTTATTAATTATATTTGTAGCAATAATGAGAATAAGCACAGGAAGGGAGGGTGCAGTGGCTCACATCTAGAATTCCAGCACTTTGGGATGCTGAAGTGGGCGGATCACATGAGGCCAGGATCAGCCAAGGCCAACATGGCGAAACCCCATCTCTAATAAAAATACAAAAATTAGCTTGGCATGATGGCATGCACCTGTAGTCCCAGCTACTTGGGAGGCTGAGGCACAAGAATCACTTGAACCTGGAGGGTGGGGGTTGCAGTGAGCTGAGACTGTCTCACTGTACTCCAGCCTAGGTGACACAGCGAGACTCTGTCTCCAAAAAATAAATAAAGAAATAAAGAATAAGTCTAGAAAATACCTGAGCGCCTATCAAAAAAAAATACTTGGTATTTAGCTTTGCAATGTCTTTGTCAGAAATTCACAGTGAGAAAGAGACTTATATACACACAGTATGCTTTGTTGGGGACCAGTTGATGAAGTCCCAGACACTAGTTTAGTCAAGGATTAACTTGAAGGGTAAGAAGTGAGGTAGAAACCAAGTTAGAGCACAAAACTCTTTAAAGCTTATAAATTATTGATATCATGTAGAGCAGCACTATTCAATGGAACTTCTGGTGGTGATAAAAATGTCCTGTCTCAACAAACTAAGCATTGACGGAACATATCTCAAAGTAGTAAGAGTCTTTTATGACAAATCCACAGCTAACAACATACTGAAGGGGCAAAAGCTGGAAGCATTCCCCTTAGGAACCAGAGCAAGATGAGGATACCCACTCTCACCACTTCTATTCAACACAGTAGTTGGAAGTCCTAGCCAGAGCAATCAGGCAAGAGAAAGAAATAAAATAGGAAGAGAGGAAGTCAAATTATCTTTGAAGATGATATGATTCTACAGTTAGACAATCCCATAGTCTCTGCTCAAAGGCTCCTAGATCTGATCAACAACTTCAACAAAGTTTCAAGATACAAAATCAATGAACACAAAGCAGTGGTATTTCTATACACCAACAATGTCCAAGCTGAGAACCAAATCAAGAATGCAATTCCATTCACAATAGCCACAAAAAGAATAAAAGGAATACAGCTAACCAGGGAGATAAAAGAGCTCCACAACGAGAATTATGAAACACTGCTCAAAGAAATCAGAGATGACACAAGTGGAAAAACTTTCCATGCTCATGGATAGGAAGAATCGATATTGTTAAAATAGCCATACTACCCAAAGCAATGTACAGATTCAATGTTATTCCTATCAAACTAGCAATGATGTTTTTCACAGAATTAGAAAAAAAAATTCTAAAATTCATGTGGAATCAAAAAAGAGCCCAAACAGCCAAAGCAATCCTAAGCAAAAAGAACAAAGCTAGCTGCATCATACTACTCAACTTCAAACTATACTACAAGGTTATAGTAACCAAAACATCATGGTATTGGCATGAAAATAAAACACATATGCCAACAGAACAGAATAGAGAACTCTGAAATAAAGCCACACACTTAAACCCTCTGATCTTTGACAAAGCCAACAATAACAAACAATGGGGAAGGGACCTCCTATTCATTAGGTAGTACTGGGATAACTGGCCAGCCATATGCAGAAGATTGACACTGGACCCCTTCCTTACACCATATACAAAAATCAACTCAAGATGGACTAAAGACTTAAATGTAAAACCAAAAACTATGAAAAAGCTAGAAGAAAACCTAGGAACCTAGGAAATACTATCCTGGATGCCGGCACTGGCAAAGATTTCATGACGAAGACTCCAAAAGCAATTACAACAAAAACAAAAATTGACAAGTGGGACCTAATTTAAAAAAAGAGCTTCTACACAGCAAAAGCAACTATCAACAGAGTAAATGGACAGCATACATAATGACAGAAAATATTTGCAACTATGCATGTGACAAAGGTCAAATATCCAGAATCTGTCAGGAACTTAAATCAAAAAACAAAAAACAAAACAAAACAAAAACCATTAAAAAATGGGCAAAGGACATGAACAGACACTTCTCAAAAGAAAACACATATGTGGCCAAGAAGCATATGAAAAAATGCATAACACCACTAATCATTAGAGAAATGCAAATAAAAACCGTGAGATACCATGTCACACATAGATTTTCCCAATAACTCAGAGCTGTCATTGACCACACTTTTACCTTCTCAACAATATATAATATCAAGTTATCATTTATTGAGTGCTTACTGTATCCATGCTTTTTAAATGTACTATCTCCTGTGAGTTCAATGTTATCAGCTCCATTTTACAGATGAGGAAACTGAAGCTCAGAATTCACATTTTTGGTAAACGGTACATTTGAAAATTGAATCCATGTCTGACTTTGAGACTGAACCACATCAGAGCCCTGTCAGCAATGCCATCTGCTTCTTTTCTTACATTCAGCCAGTGGCCAAATCCTAGAGGCTCTTTATTGAGAATCCATATGCTTTCTTTTACCCCTGTTCTCACTGCAAGGTTCTCACTATGGTTCATGTTGACTATTTCAGTATTGGGTTCTCCTGCTCACTGGAGCTCTTCCCCTTACTTCCCATCCTTCACCTCATGGCTCTAATCACATGGCTCTCCTGCTCACACATCCTCAGGAGCTCCCTCTTCCTCTCCCTCCTGAGATGTGGCCACATATTTCACCTGGTATCCAGGGACCTCTGTGCTCTGATCCCACCAGGCTTACCTCCCACGGTTTCCTACAAAACCTTAAATGAGACGTCAGGATCTGTGTACTGCCTGGCACATCCGCAAGAGACCCTCAGGGGGCTGTTGGTTTCCATATGTTGTTCTTTTGCACACTGAAGGCCCAATTAAAATAACCACCTCCTCCATTCTTTGTTCCTCTGGATTGAACATTTTCCTTCTGAACCCCTGAGGGCACTTTGTGTTTATCTCACCTTAAATAGTTAAATTCCTCTTTGATTAGAGTTGCTTCAATTTTTCTATGATTTGTAAATTCTATAAAGACAAAGGCCTTGTTTTGTATTCATAATATAGTACTTAACATGGTTTCTTGCACATAGCAGGAAGCTCAACAAATACGCCTGTTGAGTTATATTAATAGTTGTATAGAGACACTCAGGAGCTCTCTTACACAGGTGGTTCCAAATGACTTGACATTTCCTTATTGTCTTTCTTTTTTGCCTTCACCTCCCAGTTAATTGAGTTAAAATATATTTGTATAAACGAAAGTATCTGCCAGACCTTGAATTCAGTGATAACACTCCTGTAAACAAGTCTACATGTAATAATGGCAACAAATGCAAACGTGTAATAATGGCAACAAATGCAAACTTCCCTCAAGCTGATAATACAAAGTTTAGGCTATTCAAGGTTGCCTGTGGCTGTCGAGGAGCTGGGTCCGAGCCTAGCTGAAAGCGTAAAGAATGATAGAAACCCACTGTACAGAGAAGGGGTAGTACAATAACTACCCCTTATGGGTAGTTTGTGGGAGGTGGTTTATGGGAGGTGAGTAAATTGATGGGGGCTGCTAAAAAGGCTGTTGTCATTTGGAAGTCTACAAAATCTTTGTGAAAACCTCTCTCTGAATCAGGGCTGGCCTAGGGCAGGGGGCTGGCAAACCAGTCTGGCCAAATCTTGTCCTCTGCCTGTTTTGGTAAATACAATTTTATTGGACGAGAGACACACCCTTTGTTTACATACAGAACTGTCAAGGCTCTCTGGCACTACAATAGTAGAGTTCGTAGAGCTGCGTCGAGGCAATACAGACCATGTGACCTGCAAAGTCACAAAGCCTAAAATATTTACTATCTGGCCTGTTTTTGAAAATGTTTGCTTACCCATGGTCTAGGACTCTGCTTGATTGCCACGGCCTAAAGATTTCCCTGTCTTAATTTATTATCCTTGCATGAGCCCTAGGGGCACAACAGTGAGGAGAATGAGTTCATGAATAAATGACACTTCACCATCACTTTTATTCTCTTTTTCTTTTTCCTTTTTTTTTTTTTTTTTGAGACAAAGTCTCACTCTTGTCCTCCAGGCTGGAGTGCAATGGCCTGATAATGGCTCACTGCAGCCTCTACCTCCCGGGTTCAAGCGATTCTCCTGCCTCAGCCTCCTGAGTGGCTGGGATTACAGGCGCCTGCCACCATGCCTGGCTAATTTTTGCATTTTTAGTAGACATGGGATTTCACCATGTTGGCCAGGCTGGTCTCGAACTCCTGACCTCAGGTGATCCGCCTGCCTCGGCCTCTCAAAGTGCTGGGATTACAGGCATGAGCTACCGTGCCTGGCCTATTCTCATTTTTTAAATCAGTAGCTCGTAGACGTTGTCTGATCTTTTTATTTCTTTGTAAGATAATTTGAAAATCCTTATTAATCTGGAGATTAAGAAGCCCCAAACTATTTCACGTTTCTATAAGCAGGAACATCAGAATAAACCTGTCTGTGGTAAACACTCAAGGACAAATAAAAACCTTTATGGATAATCGAATGTACAAGCCTTGTCCTCAATGTGTTATCTTGTTCATAAAGTATCCTAAAATAGTTCAGCATATACTATTTGCCAGGGGCATGTCCCTTAGTTTTAATTTACACCCTAAGGGTGGTTGGATAACATCTGAAGTGCCTTATTCAGGAATATATTATCCAGGAGTATTTAGAAAGCATTTAAAAATCTGTAATGAGGTGTCCAGTTCTTTTTAGAGGGTTCAACTACTGTCTTCTCTGATGGGCACTCCAGGGTATGCTAATTAGCATAAGGGATATGAGAAATAATTTTTCACTGGTGACTTGAAAGGTGCCTCAGATATATGTATCAGCAAGAAATAAGGTACAGGTGCCTTCTCTGCTTCTATACCCAAGACATGAGATTGCATTGAATCCAGCAGCTGACTACCCTTGGGAATAGAGTTTTTCTAGGGCCTTTAGCTGAGTGCAGGACTTCAAAGCCTGAAGGGGACTAGAAGCCTAGCTGTGTCCTGCCTATAGAACACAGGCCTAAAAGGACAGTGAGCTAGGACTTCCCTGAGCGTATAAAAACAGGCTGGTTAACTAAGCCTGGTTGCTAATGCATGTGTGGGTTTATGGCAGAATTCCGTCAGTGAACTTGGATTCATGGTAATTTAGCTCTTGGTAGGGAAGTTGCAGAGGAGGAAACCTATAGCCCTTACCTATCTCTGATGGCCAAATTGCCTTAGGTCAGTTTATCCCAAATGTACAAAAAGTGCTGCAATAAAACTTCCCTGTGGCTGCTCTGCATTCAACCAACATGAACTATCCCTTCAGAACTACCCCAGAAATTCAGCTGTAAGATGTTAAATGAGCATTGTTAAAAAATATTTATGGATTATTGTTTAAAACATTTATGTATAATTTATAAATTTTAGAAATAGTAGATCTTTGCATCTGCTAAATTTAAAAAATGGTCACTGGTCAGGCACAGTGGCTCACATCCCAGCACTTTGGGGGGCCAAGGCAGGCGGATCACAAGGTCAGGAGTTCAAGATCAGCCTGGCCTGTGTAGTGAAACCCTGTCTCTATTAAAAATACAAAACTTAGCTGGGCATGGTGGTGGGTGCCTGTAATCCCAGCTACTCTGAAGGCTGATGCATGAGAATTGCTTGAACCTGAAGGCAGAGGTTGCAGTGAGCCAAGATCATGCCACTGCACTCAGCCTGAATGACACAGTGAGACCCTGTCTCAAAAAAAAAAAAAAAAAAAAAAAAAAAAAGTAATGCAAGATCAGCCCTAATTCAGTTTCTAATTGTGTGTGTATCTCGTGTATCTCTAATCTAAATTTATCTCTATCTCTTACCTCTTACAGGTCTAATTTTCCCCAAATCAAAACAAACAAACAAAAAAAAAATCTTTTTTTTTAGGTGGGGGATTTGGTTGGTTGTTCTGGTAGACCTTATCGACTGTGGTTGCTATTATGATGGGGGAAACGTAACTAATTTTTAGACTGTACCCTTTTGTATGAAATCACTAGAAACTGTGTTTGAAATGCACAGCTGTTTCTGAGCAAGGACTGCTGGAGTCCACCAGGATTACAGTCATGACAAGCACTGTTTCCTGGGACGGTTTCCATCTCTGTCTGGGTGTCCCATAAGCCAGACTTAGAAACCTTTCCTGATTTATGGTTAGGAACACTGATCACTGTAGCCATGCCTCGTGGCCTGGAGGCTAGGGAGACCCGACCTACAGAAACAAGGAGGCTGCTTCAGGGAACTCTGAAGGGTGGCGTATAAAGAAGCCTTTGTGGGCTGGGAATAACTTAGTATTTCATGAGTAAATTCATTCATCACCTAAAATGCTCCCAGAACTATGCAAGGTATTGAAGCAGCACTATCCTTCAGAAATGAATCATGTGTTTGAGGAGCCAACCCAAAAGAGTTAAAAAGTGATGCAAAGCGGCACAGTAAATCAAGGACAGATGTGCCTGAACTAGACTGACCCTGTGTAAGGGAGAACCTTGAAAGTGGCTTTGATGTGGTGGTTCAGGCCTGGTGGGACGAGAGCATGTGCAAATGTCCAAGCATCAGGGATGGATTCTAGTGATTCAGAACAGGCGTCTGAGAGGCCAAGACAAGAGGCTGCGTGGAGGATTAATGAGAGGTGGGAGGGATGGTATTCTGAGGTGGAAAGAGTCGTGCCTCACAGGGGTCAAGAAGTGTGGCCTCTGGTCCCCGTATCTCTTTGTGGGCACACAACTCACTCATTCTTGCTGCACCTCCTCGCCTGCTCCTCTATAAAGCAGGGATGGACAAACTGACCTAGATGCTTTTTTTCCAAACCCCACCTGCAGGACCAGGGGCAAGTTGTGATGACAGAGAAAAATGAGGACAAGATCGCAAGTTTTTCATAAATCTAAATTTATTAAATGTAAAGGCCTGCCTTCATCTCGCAAGTGTAGTCTTTGTGCTTCTCCTTGGTATTAAAATGCCTTTCATTTTATGAAATAGTGGTGACAGTGGATGGTTTTTTATAAAAACTGGCCTCACTTGGCAGAATAAATATTTGATGACATCCTGTGTGAGATCTTATCTCCCGTTTTTGTTTTGTTTTTAAAAGTGCCAGTCAGCGAAGGACCAGGCATAAAAACTCTGGATGAGAGACTCTTAATCAGGTTGTAACACTTTGTATGAGGCTTGGCAAGTCTACGTGCCCAGGATCCAGTCTAGTGTTTGTGGGCTGCCAGGCATTTTGGACCTATTTGCTCCCCTCTTTAAAAACCGCTAGGTGTGAATACCTTCATACAGCCCTTGGTAAGCCAGCTGCAATCTCTGTCCACCCTTCGTAACTCTCAGTACCCTGCACTCCTGCCTCACCAGTCTTTTCTCCCTTTCCCATAACTCTTCCCACCACCCTGCCTTTGCTTACGCTGGTTCCTGTTTGGGCTGTCTTTCCTCCAGCTGCCTGGCAAGATCCTATTCCTCTAGACACCCAATGTCTAATGTTACCTTTCATTAGGATGTTTTCCTTAATCTGCTCCACTCCTTCCAATAAATGAACTGCTCCCTCTTCTCCGTTTTTGACATTTTGCACAGATTTCTATTGCCTGTATTTATGGAATATTTACTTCTGCCATTCTGTCCTCCAGGGCTGTGACCAACAGCACCTAGCTTGGTTTCTGTCCCTCAGATATTTAGTGAATTGAAAGGTATCATGTTTGAGATTAATAAAAGAGAAACAGTGTTCGGTATAAGCCCAGTCAAATAAAGAACGAAAAGGTTATTTATACGGTCTGAATCGCTCAGATTCAAGAAGGCCCCCTCCCACCCTCAAATTCCTTCTGCACTGCCTCACTTGTGCCTCAGAGCCACCCCTAACGTCTCCTTCCTTCACTTAAAGGTTACAAAGTAAGAAGTTGATCAGATTCTCTCCCAAGCTCAGGCTAGATGGAAGAAAGCGGGGAGGAGCCGCAGGCACACGGGTGGGGTCGGAAAGGAGCCCCTAGGCTGCAGAGACGGCAAAAAGAGGGTCTGAGGATACAGCCCGTCTCATTCTCAGTTATCACAGGTTGGCGGAGGTCACAGGAGACATTGATTTAAAAAACCACCTGCCTGTGTCCTTCAACATGTCTAGGGTGGAAACTGATGGGATCAGCAGGGCACAGCTAATGATCTCACAGCCCATAGAGAGATGTCTTCCTACTTAGGAAAAGGCAGTGACTTTCAGGCGCCTGGTCCGAGGTGCCTGGAAATACTCACCGGCTGGCAGGGGCGAGGGCTAGCCGACTGGGTGGAGGGCGTCTGGGGAGCTGGGATAGGGAGTGGGACCCAACCCAGGGGCTGCGAATGGAGGCGGTGCCTGCTTAGAGTGTTGGCGGGACTGGAAGAGCAGGCCGGGCACCGGTCGGTTGCTGGGGGAGGAGTGAGGCCACGGGAGCGGGGAGGTCAAGGCCTGAGCTTCCCTGAGCCCAGGCCGAGGGCAGGCGCACCCTGGGACGAGGCTTCTGTCTTACAGGGACCTGCTCCCTCCGTGCTCGGGCTGGGGGACCCTGCAGCCCGCCTCTAACTTGGCTCCGGGCCCCTGGGGGCACTTTTCCAGACTTGCTTGGTGCCCGGACTGGATACTTGGGGAGATCGAGGCAGGCTCCGCGGAGGTTTGCGCCGGCCGAGGGGGCAGACCCTGAGTGCGGGCGTGTGGGTGTGTGCATGAGCGTGGACCCAGAGCGACACACACTCACACACACACACTCACACGCCCGCACCCACGCAGGGCCCTCGGCCGCGCCGCCCCGGACCCTCACCCCGGAGCCCGGTCCTCCCTGACCACGGTTTCTCACTAACGCAGAGGGCATGATTCGTGGGTCCCGGACTAGGCACCACAGTAAGGTGTTCCCAACCCCCGGGGTGGCGGTCCCGGCGCTCGCCCGCCCGCCGAGAAGGGGATGGGGATCGGGTGCCCAGGGCTCTTACCGCTCAGGCCGCAGAGTGCGCGCGGGAGTGCCCGGCGGGTCCCGCCCCGCCACGTCGGCAGGGCCGGTGGGGACGCGGCCGGAGGGCGGGCGGGGATCAGGCAGGGGGCGGGCGGTTGGAGAGGGGGCCCCGCCCCGCCCCGCCCCGCCCCGCGGGGACCGCGTTGGGCACGCCCGGTCGCCCCCACTCTGAGGGGACCCGGGACGCGCTGGGCGAGCCTCCTGGGAACTTGGCTTGTCCCACCCCTGTGCCAGCGCGGAGAGCCAGAGCTCGCCCCCTGCCCACCCCAGGGCGGGTCTCGGGGTTCGCCAGATCCCTTTCCTTTTCTTAAAAGCGCTCAGAAAACCCCCGCCGCTTCATTGCAAAGAGGTCTCTCAAGTTCAGCCAGAATTTGAGCTCCTGATTCTGCGTTAAGCAGCAGTCCCTGGCCCGGTGAGTGGGAGTGTGATAGATTTAAGACAAACAACGAAAACCCACTTTCCAGAAGGCCAGTTTGGAACTGTGGGTCAAAACTCCGATGCATTAGCTTTGGCCTAGGAAGTCCACATTTGCTCATTTGTCCTAAGTAGGCAGTCAAATGTGCAAATATGGATGTACAGGATGTTTGCTGCAGTTGTTTCTGCGGGGCGGGGCGGGGAGGGGAGCCAGAGACAATCTAAATGTCCCCCCAGTAAGACTGGTGAAGTAAGCTACAGTACTTTCAGACATGGAATATGTTGTAGCCCTTAAAAATGAGAATTCGTTGGCATGGAAGGAAGGCCACATATGAAAGCCTTCCTCAAATACGGCTTAATATGAACTCAGGAGAGGAGGAAGCACAGCCGTGTATAATATGAACTAGTGTTGTAAACATACATGTGTACATGTATTTCATATAAAGGTCGGAGAAATACAATTTAAAAAGTGATTCTTTCTGAGCGATGTATTTAAGGCACATTTGCTCCTCTTTCTCCCACTCTACTTCCTCTTCTTTATAAAAAATTGTAAACTCAAAGTTAACTAAAAAATAGCCTCATCCTCTCCCCTTCAATATCACTACCATTTTTTATAGTATGTGGATCTACTGTAGTTTTCCTAAGCTTATATAAATACATGTACGCATAAACAGCTTTTTGTTTGCTTTTTTATAAAAATGGCAAGATGTTGGCATACTTTGTAAATGTACCCCTATTTATTATATATTATAATCATCTTTCTTAGTCAATACATATCAACCACAACCATTCTTCTAAGACTTGTCTTAGATATTGTAATACGTAATTATATATCATTCAATCATTCTCCTATTGACAGGTGATTAGGTCGTTCCTTATATTTCTCCTCCTTCTCCTTCTCCTCCTTCTCCTCCCTCCCCTCCCTCCTCCCCTTCCTCCTCCTCCTCCTCCTCCTCCTCCTCTTCCTCCTCTTCCTCCTCCTCCTCCTTCTTCTTTCTTCTTCTGAAGTCTCACTTGGTCGCACAGGCTGGAGTGCAGTGGCCTGATCTCAGCTCACTGAAACCTCCCCCTCCTGGGTTCAAGCAATTCGCCTGCCTTAGCCTTCCGAGTAGCTGGGATTACAGGTACGCACAGCCACGCTTGGCTAATGTTTGTATTTTTTAGTAGAGACAGGATTTCTCCATGTTAGCCAAGCTGGTCTCGAACTCCCGACCTCAGGTGATACACCCACCTTGGCCTCCCAAAGTGCGGGGATTACAGGCATGAGCCACCACACCTGGCCATATTTTTTATTTAATATTTTTGTTAAGTATTTTTATAAATATTCAATATAAATTTTTATAATAAATTTTAAGCTACCAAATATTTGTTATTTATTTTTTTAGGGGGACAGAGTCTTGCTCTGTGGCACAGGCTGCAGTGCAGTGATGCCATCTCCATCTCCCGGGTTCAAGCGATTCTCCTGCCTCAGCCTCCCAAGTAGCTGGGATTACAGGCACCTGCCACCACGCCTGGCTAATTTTTGTGTTCTTAGCAGAGATGGGGTTTAGCCATGTTGGCCAGGCTGTTCTCGAACTCCTGACCTCAAGTGATCTGCCCACCTCGGCCTCCCAAAGTGTTGGGATTACATTACATGTCGGATTACATCACACCCAGCCTGTTATTTTTAAAGTCATAGAAAAACTGGAAAGTTATCTTAATGTGAGAGTGGATAGAAACTGCTTTAAATTGAGATCAACAGCCTTTTTGAATTGAGCAAGACTTTGAACCTCAACTAACACTTGGCTTCTGTACCTCAGTTTTTCCACCTGTAAAATAGAGAGCATTGCTCCGCGCCATCCCTTCCAGTTCTCGCTTTGTGAGTGTTATCAAATTACGTTCCAGATGCAGCAGGTGTGTTCTGGTGTAGCGTATACACAAACGTCTGTGTCTCGGACTTCTGCCCGCCCAGAGATAGCAAGCACCTTTGCTAACCTGCCTTCCCTGCCCTGCTGAGCAGTAACAGCCCAATCAGACATTCCCTTTTTAAAGGGCTGAGTCCCTTTTGTCCTTTGACCCAAACCATACCCAATAAAGAAAATAAACCAAGCTATCCTGGCAACAAGTTTGTTTTTAGTTTTGCCAGCTGCAAATTTTGCCCTTTATTCGTGTACCTGCTTCCAGGCCTACCAGATTTTATTTCAGACATTTTACTTTTCTGCATTGTAAAAATTTTCAGTTCATTTAAAAAACTCTGGAGTATTTAAAACATATAGAAAAGTAAAGAATAATATGACAAGTACTTATTTGTGTAAAAAATACAGCAAATATTGTGATGATACCTAGATTTAACAAAACTTTTTTGCAGTATTTATTTTAGAGCTTCCTTTTCAAAGAAAACACTGTTACAGATATGTCTGAAACCCTGTCCCTTCCATTCTCCACCATCTCTGCAGGCAGCCATTGTCTTGAGGCTGTTGTATATCCCTCCCACCCATATTTCTTTCTTTCTTTTTTTAGGGATAAGATCTTATTCTGCCACCCAGGCTGGAGTGCAGTGGTGTGGTCATGGCTCAGTGCAGCCCCAAACGCCTGGACTCAAGCAATCCTCATGCCTTAGTCTCACATGGAGCTATAACCACAGGGTGCCACTGCACCCAGCTGATTTTTTAATTTTTTGTAGAGTCATGGTCTTGCTGTGTTGACCAGGCTGGTCTCAAACTCCTGGCTTCAAGCAGTCCTCACAAAGTGCTGGGATTCCAGGTGTAAGCCAGCATGCACAGCCCCGTTCCACTCATATTTCTGCACATTTACTGCATGTGTCCTCACCTATAATTGCATATATAGTTGTTTTTCAACATTTTAGAATATTAAGAACATCCTGTTCACTTGTTAACTTGCATTATATTTTTGAGAGTCATTCATATTCATACATGTAGTTCTAGCATATGATGTCAAAGTCTTCATAGGATTGTATAAATGTGCCACAATTTATTTTCCTTATTGAGATACTTTTTTTTTTTTTTTTTTTTGAGACAGAGTCTGGCTCTGTTGCCCAGGTTGGAGTGCAATGGTGTGATCTTGGCTCACTGCAACCACTACCTCCCAGGTTCAAGCAATTCTCCTGCTGTAGCCTCCCAAGTTGTTGGGATTACAGGCGCCTGTTACCATGCCTGGCTAATTTTTGTATTTTTAATAGAGGAGGGGTTTCACCATGTTGGCCAGGCTGGTCTGAAACTCCTGACCTCAGGTGATCTGCCTACCTCGGCCTCCCAAAGTGCTGGGATTACAGGCGTGAGCCACTATACCTGGGACCCTCATTGATATACTTTAATGCATTTCATGTTTCACTCAATTACATGTAATGCTACAATTACCATTTTCAATATATTTTCTAGTATCCCAGGCTAGAAATGGAATAGCTGATTTCCCTTTACTAGACATTGCTGAATTGGCCTTCATTATGGGTCTACCATTTATTCAACACAACTTTTCTGAAAGCATACACTATGTACCAAATACTGCTGTAGTGTTCAGAATACAAAAAGAGCAAAGCAAACTCCTGGTCTTCAAAAACTTACACTCCATAGAAAGGGAGATAGACCCTAACTAGATCACATATGAGGTGGTAGAGTAAAGCAGGCTGTAGAATCTAGGGTCTAGTCTAGGGAATGATGGGTGGGACCAACTGTGGTCAGGGAAGTCCTTACTGATAAAGCGACATTGCAATGCAGACTTGAAGGAAGAGATGAACAGTGACCATATCTGTAGACAGTCTCAGGCAGAGGGCACTACATGAGCAGTTTGGGAACAAGGATGATGCATTCACAGAGAGGCAAGGCAGCCGCTGTGGCTGGAGCAGAGCGAGAATAGGGGAGAGCAGGGCATGAGGTCACAGACGTCGTGGAGCCTGAGAGCTGGGCAGACCAAGCAGTGCCTTGCAAACCACAGTAGGCATTTTGGTTTATTTTTTGAGTGACATGGGCATTCTCACGGCTTTTGAGTATGATTCTAGTATCTGACTCTAGTCATACTGGGATCACATGAAGGTGGGAGGGGAAAAGATGGAGCCTGGGATACCAGTTAGGAGGCTGTTGCAGTTATCCATGTGATAGACAAAGATGCCTTTGACCACCTTGGGAGTGGTGGAGGACATGAGAAGTGTTCGCTTATGGACATATTTCAAAAAAAAAAAAAAAATCTAATGAATTTGGCCCATGGGTTGGATGTAGAGTTTGAGCAAAAGAGAAAGTAGTCATTAATTACTCCAAGGATTTTAATCGGAGTCACAGGAAGAGAAGAAATATTATATATTGATATGAGGAAGGAAGCAAAAAGGGCAGGTTTGGAGTTAGAGACAGTAAAGATTCAAGCATTTGGTTTGCAACAATAATGGTTTAGCAAGTATTTAGCAGGCTATTGAATGTGAGAGTCTGAAGTTCAAGGAAGTCTGGGCTGGAGATCATAAGTGAGGAGATATCAGCAAACAGATGGTTTTGAAGGACCAGGATGAGAGTGCATGGAGCTAGGAAAGTGGTCCAAGACTGTTGTGGGCATTCCATGCCAGAGATGTAAAGATGACCCAGCAGGAGACTGGGAAGGAATGCCAGTGAGTTAGCAAGAAATTCAGGGAAGGGAGAATGGGAAGTGGGAGTATGGGGTCTAAGAAGCCAGGTCAGAAAACTTTTCGAGATCTTTCAACTACGTTAAATGCTGCTAGTAGTTTGAATAAGCTAAACACTGAGAATTGATCATGGATTTAGCAATGAGGTGGTCATCAGTGACCTTGAATAGAGCTATTTCTTCTGACTAGTGAGGGAGGAAACCTGATTGGAGTGGATTTGAGAGAGTGAGAGGAGAACGATTAGAGATGGGCAGGAAACAGCTCTTGCCAGTTCTAGTATATAGAGGGGCAAGGAGGGGAATGTTGTGGATTCAAAGGGAGGGATTTCTTTTTTTTTAAGATGGGATAATTTATTGCTTTAAAAGGTGATTGGGGCCCAGGTGTGGTCGCTCATGCCTGTAATCCCAGCACTTTGGGAGACAGAGGCAGGCAGATCACTTGAGGCCAGGAGTTCAAGATCAGCCTGGCCAACATGGTGAAACCTCATCTCTACTAAAAATACAGAAATTAGCTGGCAGTGGGGGTGCACACCTGTAATCCCAGCTACTAAGGAGGCTGAGGCATGAGAACCCCTTGAACCTGGGAGGCAGAAGTTACAGTGAGTCAAGATCGTGCCACTGCACTCCAGCCTGGGTTATAGGAGTGAAACCCTGTCCAAAAGGTGTGGGTGGGAGTGGGGTGGGGAAGAAAGGTGATTGGAATAATACATCGGAGCAGAAAAATATTGATGCAGTAGAGGGAGGATAATTGCAAGAGTGCCTTCCTTGAGTAGGTGAGCAGAAAGGGGATCCAGTACTCAGTGGGAAGGGGCTGGCTCTTGGCACAGAGAGTTCATTCCAAAGCACAAGGAAAGTGCAGGTAGAACGTGTGCAGGGGAGGCTCGTAGAATTTTAGGGGAAGATGTGGAAATGTTCTTCTGGTAGCATCTATTTTCCTTGTTCAACTGAAGCATTATCACCAGAGAATGTTGGTTTTCAGCAAGAATGCTTCAGCAAATATTTAATAGGCTGTTGACTATGACAGTCTGGAGTTCAGGGAAGTCTGGGGTGGAGCTAGTAATTGAGGAGACATCAGCAAGCAGATAGTTTTGAAGCTATAGACCCAGATGAGAATGCATGGATGTAGAAGAGAAGTGGTCTAAGACTGAGTCTTGGGTATTCTGTCAGAGAGATAAAGAGGACCCAGACAGGAGAAGGACATTTTGGAAGGGTAAGCAACAAGAGGAGGCATGAGAGAGGAAAGCAGGAGAGCGAAGGGGTTAGGGGAGCGTGGTGAGGAGGGTAGCAGGACTGCTGTTCTCTCTTGAGGCTGGGACCCAGTCATAAATTTCAAGCAAGCCAGTCAGCATGGGTGTGTATTTTCTCCAACTATGTTCAGCCGCTCAGGCTCAGTGTAGTCCAGTGGAGAGTTGGATTTAAACTGGGTCAAGGAAAGAGGAGTCGGTGGCTGCAGAAGAATGTTTAAGAGGATGGAGCATGATCTTTCAGTCCAGTGCAGTGAAGCTGGGGAATCACTGACATCAGAGAAAGAGTTGGAGGTAAGAGACGGAAAGTGGGATCCAGGCCACTGAGATTATGAAGGGGGTACAGCCATTGCTAATAACGATAACTAGGATATAATAAGGGAATGCATGACTGAGGTGGGGTGCAGGACAAGATCATTAGAAGAGAGAACTGAAGAGTCTCTATGTAGCTATTGAAATCACTAGAATTATGAAAGGGGTGGTATCGGGCTTCGATAGTGAGTAGTGCTAAAATACTTGATGAAGCAATGGGGCTCAGAAGATGACTTCAACCAGAAGGAGCAGGTTTGCCAGAAGGAACAGTGATATCTGGAAGTAGCAATGAGAGTCAAGAACACCTGCACCAACTCCCAGGCCCTGGGGTGTGAAGGGTGCAGCCAAGAACATGTAGACCACTAGAGGGTGCTGTGCTCAGGCCAGAGTGTAGGTCTCAGTCCCCTGATCTTCATGAGATGAGAACGGAAGGGACTCACCTGAAGAGCTTTCGAAGTAAAACGTATGCCCAGCCCCTCCCAGATCACTTAGATCCGAATCTCCAGACATGTATGTGCGCTCCTATTTCTTCATGTTCTAGCCACCATTTGATATGATGAGATGTTTTAAATTTTGTCCACTTTAGGGGTGTATAGTAGTGCCTCCTGGCTGTCTTAATTTGCATTTTCCTATGTTCTAATGAGGATGCATACCTTTCCATGTGTTAGAGTTAGTTTTGTTGCCTTTTCTGTTATCCGTCTGTTGATATCCTTTGCTCACTTTCCCCCATGGGGGTTGTTAGTCATTTTAAAATTGATTGGTAGGAAACCTTTATGTATTTTGTACATTAACCCTTTTATGATTATACATGTTGCAGATACCTTCTCCCAGTCTATGGTTTGTCTTTTTTTAATTCAGCAGAGAAGTTTAGGTTTACTGTCAATACTTAATATATAAATTATCAGAATTGTTTTGAGATGAGTCTCACTCCGTTGCCCAGGCTAGATGTAGTGCAGTGGGATCTCAGCTCACTGCAACCTCTGTCTCCTGGGTTCAAGCGACTCTTGTGCCTCAGCCTCCTGAGTAGCTGGGACTACAGGCACCCACCACCAGGCCCAGCTAATTTTTGTGTTTTTAGTAGAGACATGGTTTCACCGTGTGGGCCAGGCTGGTTTTGAACTCTTGACCTCAGGTGATCTGCCTGCCTCAGCCTCCCAAAGTGCTGAGATTACAGGTGTGTAATCTCAGTCTTATCTCTGTCGAATGTGTAGCTTATGATATTGATAATTATCACAGAACTTATTTTAAAGCTGTTGGTGGGCACAAATATTTATTTATTAATTGTCTGGGGAAAGACAAATAACATTTTTTAAAAAGTAAAAATCATCAAAATAATGTGTTGTCTGTGTCTGTATTGGGACAGTATATTTGCTGGCCTTTGATTATGTTTATGATACTTATCCCACTGTGACACTATTTTTAAAAAATTAATATGTATAGTAAAAAAAGTAATATATGTGTTATACATATAAAAATAATATATATAGTAAAAAAAAATTTAAACAGGAAAAAAAAGCATAAAATGGCGAAGAGGCTGGGCAGGGTGGCTCAAGCCTGTAATTCCAGCTCTTTGGGAGGCTGAGGTGGGAGGATTGCTTGAGCCCAGGAATTCCAGACCAGCCTGGGCAACATGGCAAAATCTTGTCTCTGTAAAAAAAACATATATAAAAATTATCTGTACATGGTGGTGCGTGCCTGTGGTCTCAGATACTTGGGAAGCTGAGGTGGAGGGATCACCTGAGCCGGGGAAGTCAAGGCTGCAGTGAGTTGTGACTGTGCCACTGTACTCCAGCCTGGGCAACAGAGCAAGACCATGTCTCACACACACACACACACACACACACACACACACACACACACAAAGGCGAATAATTTCTTTCTCTTAGTTCTCCTGCTCCAAGGTAAACATTTCTTATGTATCCTTTGAGAAAAAAGATTCATATGCCTGTATCAACATAACTTTGTAGACCCTTGTATTAAGTTTCCTGTAGCTACCATGACAAGTCATCACAGTCTTTGTAGCTTATAACAACAGAAATTTGTTCTCTCAAAGTTCTGAAGGCCAGAAGTTCAAAATCAGGGTGTTCATACGGTGATGCTCTCTCCAGCCTCTGGTGGCTCCAGGCATCCCTGGCCTTGCCTTGTGGCTGCAGCACCCCAATCTCTGCCTGTGTTTGCAAATGCTCCGCTTCTCTCTGTGTCTCTCTGTGTATGTTAGGAGGACACGGAGTGTCTTATAAGGCAGCATGGTGTGATGATTAAGTGCATGGGCACTGGGGCCAAACTGCCTCGGTTCGAACCCCAGCCCCACCACTGACCAGCAGTGCAAGCTTGAACCATTACCCAGCTGCTCCTGCCTCGGTGCTAAGTGGAGACGGTGTGACAGTACTTATCTCATAGCACTTTAATGAGGGAATGCTTGGAAAGTAGTCATGGCAATGCCTGGCAAGAAGATAACCTATGTCAATGTGTGAGAGACTAGAGTTTATACAATTGATGTCATACTCTCCTTATGGTTCAGCACCTTGATTTTCTTCCTTCCTTCCTTCTTTCTTTCTTTCTTTTTTTTTTTTTTTGAGATGGAGTTTCGCTCTTGTTACCCAGGCTGGAGTGCAATGGCGCCATCTCAGCTCACCACAACCTCCGCCTCCCGGGTTCAGGCAATTCTCCTGCCTCAGGCTCCTGAGTAGCTGGGATTACAGGCACGCGCCACCATGCCCAGCTAACTTTTTTGTATTTTTAGTAGAGACGGGGTTTCACCATGTTGGCCAGGATGGTCTCGATCTCTTGACCTCGTGATCCACCCGCCTCGGCCTCCCAAAGTGCTGGGATTACAGGCTTGAGCCACTGCGCCCGGCCCTATTTCTTTCTTTCTTTCTCTTTTCTTTCTCTTTCTTTCTTTCCTTCCTTCCTTCCTTTCTGCAAGAAGATAATTTATGTAAATCTGTAGTAGACTAGATTTTATACGATTGATGTCATATTCTCCTTAAGGTTCTGCACCTTGATTTTCTTTCTTTCCTTCTCTTTTTTCTTTTTTGCCAGAGTCTTGCTCTGTTGCCCAGGCTGCAGTGCAGTGGCACACTGTCGACTCACTGCAAACTTTGCCTCCCGATTGTCCTGCCTCAGCCTCTCGAGTAGCTGGGATTACAGGTGCCCACCATGATGCTCAGCTAATTTTTCTACTTTTAGTAGAGACGGGGTTTCGCCATGTTGGCCAGGATGGTCTCGATCTCTTGACCTCGTGATCCACCCGCCTCAGCCTCCCAAAGTGCTTGGATTACAGGCGTAAGCCACTGCACCCGGCCCTCTTTCTTTCTTTCTCTTTCTTTCCTTCCTTACTTCCTTCCTTTCTGCAAGAAGATAATTTATGTAAATCTGTAGTAGACTAGATTTTATACAGTAGATGTCATAGTCGCCTTAAGGTTCTGCACCTTGATTTTCTTTCTTTCCTTCTCTTTTCTTCTCTTTTTCCTTTTTTGCCAGAGTCTTGCTCTGTTGCCCAGGCTGCAGTGCAGTGGCACACTGTCGACTCACTGCAAACTTTGCCTCCCGATTGTCCTGCCTCAGCCTCTCGAGTAGCTGGGATTACAGGTGCCCACCATGATGCTCAGCTAATTTTTCTACTTTTAGTAGAGACAGGGTTTCATCATGTTGGCCAGGCTGGTCTGAAACTCCTGACCTTTGGTGATCCTCCTGCCTCAGCCTCCCAAGTGCTAAGATTGCAGGCATGAGCTACCATGCCTGGTCTGCACCTTGATTTTCTTCACTTCATAGTGTGTCCTGAAATCTTTATGCCTCAGTATACAAAAAAGCATATGATTTACATAGAATTCCAAACTCCTTACTATTAGGACTTCTCTTCTGTATCAGTCACTACTCCAGCCCCTTTACATTCATCATCTTTCCTAAAAGTACTCCCATTTTGTGGATGAACAATGGAGGTTAAGGAACTTGTCCCAAGCCTCACAGTAAGTGGCCGAGTAGAGAGTTCGGCCCAGTACTGTCTGTTTCTTTGATTGCTTAACTGTCATTGCTGTCCTCCCTATTACTTGATTTTTGTGTTTTTGTCATCCCCTTGCAGACATTTCTGAGTTATGACAGCCTCGACAAGAATAGTCTCCTGGTTCACGAACGTCGGTGTTGTGATGCAGTCTCCTAGAGAGACACGTCAGTGTGCCCAGATCTGCAGTGAAGGTTGTGTGTTTTCTTAAGATTTTAGTCTACGGTTACTTGAAATTCCCTCAAAGCCACACCCAGCCCCTTTCCTTGGCTTGTTTCGCAAATCTGGTTTCCCAGGGTCACAGATACCTGCTGTTTTCTAGCTGTCTGTCTCCTTTTGCCAGTGGAGCAGAGACCTATCCACTCGTCACTGAGCCTCTCCAGGCCTGAGGAGACTTCCTGTTATGTTTGATGAGTAAGGATGAATCATAAGAAGCTGGCCTTTCTCTTCCTCCTGAAAGCAGAAGTGATTCTTACTGAGATGTCCAACTTTGTCATTAGCCAAATTGTAAGATTTTAACTTGTTTTTTATTTTTAATTTTTAATAATGACGAGATCGTGCCAGACAGTGAGATTAATTATAGAATGATTGTTTCGCTGATGCCGTCTGTTCTTTGCAGAACTTCAGTTCGGTGAGAAGTCTGGGGAAAAGGTTTTACTAGCCACCAGAAGTCTCTGCTTAACCAGACACTTCTGGTAATCACTCTTTGTTGATGTCATTCTGAAATTCTTCTAAATGGTCTTTAGAAAATTGATTTTTAAATTGGTCCTGCAGTATATCAGTGTTATTTATTATTCGTAAATTAAAATCTAAAGCATTTAACAACACCAAATGTTGATCAGAATATGGGTGTTATTCCTCCTAGATATGGCTAAATATGTAGCCATAAATATGTATCAATCAGTAAACTTTCCTTAGAAGTTGATTAAAAAAAAAAAAACCCAAATTGTGGAGCTATACTTGTTTTATTTTAAAGTACCCCATCCAGCTAAAATAATGCTCAAAATCACTTGATAATGGTAATAGCAATTGTTCTTGAAATGTTAAATATGGTGATATTAGAAAACAGGCTGTTTAAAACAACTTTCCACTCGGGTAACAAATGTAATATCCAGGCTGCAAACTCTTACAGAGAAATATTACCTTAGAAAAATATTTGTCTTCACATTGAAATGTTTGTAAGTTGTTTACTCACATGAATTAGAAAAGTCGATTGCTGGTTTAGTCTGTAGCCCAGAAAAACCTGCTAAGTCACAAACCTCCTGACCTGTGAAAGGGAAATATATAGGTAGGAGTAATTCCAGTATGGGCCAACAGATGGCACCAATCTGCTTCTAAGGTATCGCTTTACTTAATTTCAAACTAAGGACTTGTATTTGTCAAGCATTTACCATTGTGTTTCCGTGCATTTACAAGTTATTTCTCTTCTTCTGAAAAAGAGATCTTGGTAAGTAAAAAGACTTCTGTGGTTTTTTCACATTATGGCACAGGTGCTTCCAAATAGTTAGCAAACTTGCTAATAGTTAGCAAGTTTGCTAACTATTGTGTAGGAGATAGGTAATGTTTCCTTTTTGCCGGTCCTTTTGCAAAATGGTTTGAAGTGGTTTCTTTTCGCAGATGTTGCAAATGTCCTTTGAATTTCACAAGCAGATAAAGCGTGTCTTTACAGCTGTCTTGAAAAGGTAGAAAACAACTAGCACTCGTGATAATTAAGAAAAAAAACTAACTCATGTTATTTATTTCTTCTGCTTTGGTGTAGTCAATGTGCTCTTTTCTTCTTTCTCTAGTTTATTGTTTTCAGAAACATTTAATAGTATTTTATATATACCACTGAAATGGTACCTATATATGATATGTTTTTATAGCAGTCATGTGTTTGATCCGCCTTGTCGCTTGGTACTGCGATAGTTTGCTGGTCTGTCTGTCACTAATTCATAAGCTTTTCGAAAGTAGGAATTATGTCAGTCCTATTCATATTTATATCCCCAGTGCCTAATGCCTAGCATGACTCTGGCAGAAAAATAGGCTCTGAATAGACATTTATTAAATGGAGGAAGTGGCCGCAACCAAGCCCTTCCCGACCTTGAATCTGGCACAGTCTAGCAATTGCCTTCCTCCAGGTCCCTCACCTTAAGTTTGACAAATGCAACAATGTTTCTCTTGTCTATTTGTTGATTATGTGATCTTTCCTTTACTTATCTCACTTAATTCTGTTTTCTGATGGCTTCTTCTTTTGTAGTTTTAATTTTCCTAGGTCTTGTCTACCTTTTTTTTTTTCTGAAATACAGTTTTTTTCATCTTTTACCTCACCCTTTTCATTTGATGCAATTAAAAAATAAACGGCTTTTACCTGTTTATATCTTTTTTACTTTCTTAAAAAAAAACTATGAACTCTCTAATCTTCCACTCTCATCTTCCCATGTTTCCTCTGTTTATCACCCATAAATATAAAAGTTACTGTTTTGTTCATTTCGTGTATACACTAGGAAGTGCCTCAGAATATGAACGCCCCTGGAGGAATATTGTGTCTTTGGAGCAGGGTGCTGTAAGGACAGCTGATCAGCTTTTCCACCTGGTGGCTGAATTTCAGTCCCATGAACCCAGACACCGTGGGTCTGGGTGCCACGGACCTGCAGGGTCGGTCCTCATCTGTGAATGTCAGTTATCTACTATTATCTGAAAGTTCTCTGTCTTTATATTTTAATATTCCGAATAAAACAACCATGTTTCTTTTACTTTCTTTTTCTTTCTTTTTTTTCTTTCTTTTTTTTTTTTTTGAGTCTCTCTGTTGAGACTGGAGTGCAGTGGTGCGATCTCCGCTCACTGCAACCTTCGCCTCCTGTGAAGTTCAAGTGATTCTCCTGCCTCAGGCTCCCGAGTAGCTGGGATTTACAGACATGTGCTGCCATGCCCTATTAATTTTTGTATTTTTATTAGAGACCGGATTTCACCACGTTGGCCAGGATGGTCTCAATGTCTTGACTTTGTGAGCCTGCCTTGGCCTCCCAAAGTGCTGGAATTACAGGCGTGAGTCATTGTGGCCAGCCCGCATGTTTCTGTAAAGATAAAATATAAAATACTTTTACACAGCTATAAAGACAACGCTTAGATTGTCTTAAGATAACTTTTATGGATTATAAAATATGTTCATAATGAGACATTTTAAGGATTTGAAAGTATAAAAAAATTAAATTCATCTGTAATTCAGAGATTCAGAAAACTACTACATTTGATATATTTCATCACATTTTTTGTCCTCTAGACTTTAGGTATGTAATGTTTTAATCATATTTTGCAAAATTAGAGTCCTACTACATATATAATTATGTATTACTGTATTCATTTAACATTATCATTTTTTCAAAGTATAATATTTGAGGCTGCATATTATTTAATTATGTATAACTGATTTAACCATTTTCTACAGTAGAGATTCTGATTGTTTCAATATTTTATTATGTCATGAGTATTCTTATAGTCATATCTTTTGTGTGCATTTTTGACTATTTCTTTGGAAAATTCCTTGTAGTGGAATTGCTAAAATAAAGGGAGGTATATATTTAAGATTTTATAGAAATTACCAAATTGTCCTTTAGAAAGGTTGTACTAATTTTTCATTTCTGCCTAAGTAGTAAGTGAGGGTTCTTATTTTAGTTTCCACCTACCAACCTGGATATTATATTTTTTAATTTTTCTGTTTGATAGGTGAAAATAAAATCTTGCCTTTTATAAAATCTTTGAAGAAACGAGAATCCTCCTTTGACTCCCTTTATCTTTTTATACTTAAATATCTTACAGTAAAAATTACAGGCATTCTGGAAACCTATTTCTAAATGCTTTATTCTCTATCTCTAAAAAAATTACATTTTCCTAAAATAGCCAAATAACATTATCAAACATTAAAATGTATTTCTTAATAGCATCTAATGGCTGGGCTGTCATGGAACCTGCCCCTCCTCCCGTTAATAAATATGTTTTTTAGCAAGTCTGTCTAACTGAGATCTAGTCCAAGATCATGAGTTTCATCTAGATGTTATGTGCTTTTTTGTTTTCATATGCAGTTTTATTTTTTGTGAGATTGGACACTATTCATTTTATTGGCAATTTATTTTTTGGTAAATTATTCAGTAAATAATATAGTCAACTTAATTTTGAATGTTGAAAGTTTGAAAAATCTAGATAAAAACTAAGAGGAAAACAAAATTCCATTGTGATCTTACTGTGCAAGGATAATCACTGTTTGTATCTTGGCATGTATCTTATTAATTTTTCTACACCCATAGGTACATATTTACTTTGGTACTTTTTAAATAAACTGCTTTATGTCACTTACGTGAAGTGAAAATTTTTTCATGCAATTCGATTTTTGTTATTTTTAAAGGCTACATAGTACTATTTAATTATACAGTAAATCTAAAATTTATTAGATAATCTGCTACTTTTGGATAATTGAGGGATTTTTTTCAAAATAGAATTTATTTTTACCAGGAGCAGTGGCTTGTACCTGTAATCCCAGCTCCGTAAGAGGCTGAGGTGAGAGGATGGCACGAGCCCAGGACCTTAAGCTATGATTGTGCCACTGCACTCCAGCCTGGCCAGTGGAACAAAACCCCATCTCTTTAAAAAAAAGTGTTTAAGAAAATAATAATGATAATAGTTTGTTTTGTGCCAGCCACTTTATTATATTCTTTTACTTGTGCTAACACTTTTTCAGTGACTTCTGTTTGGTTTTCCACATTGACAGTCTTATCTTCTGAAAATAATGATGATTCTCTTTCTTCATTTAAACGTTTCTTCCTGTTATTTTTTATTCTTTATTGCAGTGGCTAGAACTTCTAGAAATAGCCATGTGTGCACGCTTGATGTTGACTTTAGCAAGAATGCCTTGGGTGGGATATTGATCAAAGTTAGGTATTTGAGGTATTCTTTATTTTGGAAACAGAGGCTCACCCTGTCACCAGGCTGGAGTGTAGTGGTAGAATCTTGGCTTACTGCAACTTTGGCCTCCTGGGTTCAAGCCATTCTCCTGCCTCAGCCTCCTGAGTAGCTGGGACTGCAGGTGTGTGCCACCATGCCCAGGTAATTTTTGTATTCTTAGTAGAGATGGGGTTTCACTGTGTTAGCCAGGATGGTCTTGGCCTCTTGTTCACCTGCCTTGGCCTCCCAAAGTGTTGGGATCACAGGCGTAAACCACCACTCCTGGCCTGAGGTATTCTTTATCAAGTTTTCAAAGTATCTTTTAAATATCTAGTTTAAAGTTGTATTTTTATTCAAAGATGAGGACTGAATTTTATCAAGTGAATTTCTCACCTTTTTGAGATGCTTATCTATTTTTCTTGTTTTACCTACTCATGTGAATTATTGTTACAGACTTGTTAATTACAGACAATTTCTACAATTCCAGAAACATCCTAATTACTCATTGTGTTATTTCTTCAGGACACAGCTAGATTGATTGGAGTTTCTTTATCCTGAGCTCTATCCCTTCCCTACAAATGACTGAAATTTATTCCTTTCATTTGTATTTTCTCATAATTACTCTTAATTGTATAATATATATACTTATGAATATTTTTCTAACAATATCAGGAGTTAATTGGCAGCTATAGCTTCCTTTCAATCAGGCAAGTGTCTTACATGGTTTTAGCACACTCTCTCCCTCCTTAGTCCACGTTCAGCCAATTCACTTGTTATCATTGGCAGTTTTTAGCTCAAGATTTTTATTAAGATTTTTGTCATCAATACTTTTTTGGTACTTAGCACTAAATTTTACTACTTTCTTTTGCTAAATAATCCTCCTTGTATCTTATGATTTTTGGAGTCAATTTCTTTTTTAACTCTCCATCCTCTGGGAATTCAGATATGGATCTGTCTTCCATGTCTTTTAGTATGTTTTCTATCTCTTTGGCCTCTTGTGCTGAGTTTTGGAAAATTCTTCTTGGTCACCTCTATCATTAATTTTCTCATTAGTGGTGCTATTTGCAACTCAACTCATCCAGTGAGTTTACCGTTTCGATCATTGTCTTTAATTTCCATGATTCTTACTCTATTTTTAGAAGAATCTTGCCTCTTTCTAAATCTATGATAAATGCCTATTCTGCTCTTTCATTTCTGTTTGTTGGGTGTTAGCTTCTTTCATATCTTGAGTTTGGTTCCTTTCTGTTATGGCATTTGCTTTCTGCAGTGTCATGCTTCTTGCTTGTGCAACCCAAACTCTGTTTAAGGCTTCCTGTGAACGTGCTGTTGATCTATTTTCATAGTCTGCTTGTTGCGATTGTGGATCAAACCAGTCTCTACTAATTTCCTTTTTTCTTTCTTCTTCTTCTTCTTCTTTTTTTTTTTTTTTTTGCAACAGACTCTTGCTCTGTGGCCCAGGCTGAAGTGCAGCGGCACAATCTCAGTGCACTGCAACCTCCACCTTCTGGGTTCAAGTGATTCTCCTCCTGAGTAGCTGGGACTACAGGTGCCCAGCACCACGCCTGGCTAATTTTTAAATTTTTAGTGGAGAGAGGGTTTCACCATGTGGGCCAGGCTGGTCTTGAACTCCTGACCTCAGCTGATCCACTCACCTTGGCCTCCCAAAGTGCTGGGATTACAGAGGTGAATCACTGCACCCGGCCCCAGTCTCTACTAATTTTCTATTGATGCTGTAACAAATTACCACAAACTTCGTGGCTTAAAGCAATATACATTTATTATCTTACAGTTCTGTAGGGTAGGAGTCTGACACAGATCTTGTTGGGCTAAAATCCAAGGATTGGCAAGCCTGCATTCTTTCTGGAGACTCTAAGAGAAATCCAGGTACTTGCTTTTTCAGACTTCTAGAGGCTGCTCCCATTTCTTGACTCATGTTCCGCCTCCTTTATCTTCAGAGCCAGCAAGGGTGGGCCAAGCTCTTCTCATATCACATCACCCTGGCATCCTCTTCTGCCTTCCTCTTCCACTTTAAAGGATGCTTGTGATTACACTGGGGCCATCCAAATAATTCAGGATAATCTTCCTATTTTAAGATCAGCTGATTAGCAACTATAATTTCATCTGCAACATTAACTTTCCTTTGCCATGTAACATACCATATTCACTAAGTCTGGGGATTAGAAAGTAGACATCTTTGGGAGGCCAGTATTCTATCATAGGTGAATCTGATTCTGGATTTCAGAGACTTCTCAGTTTCAGTCCCCTAAGGGTCCCCTTTCCTTATATTGTGTTATGGATCTATCTGTCTGTTGATCGATCCATTGATATAGATACAACTGTAATAGATATAGATATAACAATTAATATTTTTAACAATATTTGGTCATTTCAGGAATTTAAGGCAAGAAGAGAAAGCTGGAACATACACAAACCACCCTTTTGTCTATCATAATTTTTAACTTTTTTATTTGAAAATGTGGTTTTGTCACCCAGGCTGGAGTGCAATAGCACAATCTTGGCTCACTGCAACCTCCGCCTCCCGGGTTCAAGTGATTCTCCTGCCTTAGCTTCCCAAGTAGCTGGGACTATTGGTGTGTACCACCATGCCTCGCTAAATTTTTTTGTATGTTTAGTAGAGATGGGGTTTCACCATGTTTGCCAGGCTGGCCAACTCCTTACCTCAGGAGATCCACCTACCTCAGCCTCCCAAAGTGCTGGGATTACAGGTGTGAGTCACCAATCCCAGCCTCTTAGAACACTTTTAAGTGTGATTTTAAAGTTTCTTTTATAGTCAGAAATATGACTTTTACAATTTCTGTTCTGGGATATTTAATTTAAGATGTATGTATTTGACCTAAAAAACTATCGATTTTAGTAAATGCTCCATGAACTCTAGAGAATTAGATACATGATATTCTCTTTTTGTAGGGTACCGTTTATGTCTCCATTAAATCCTTTAATAATTAACTCATTCAAATTTCCACATGTTTATTTTTTGCTACTTGATCTAACAATGACCCAGAGAAATATGCTAAATACTTATATTCACAATGTCTCCATGTGTTTTGTAATGTTTTTTACTTTGTAAATTTTGATGCAATATTATTTGCTGCCTAAGTGTTCTTATCTGTTATATCTTCATTGTAAGCTATTTGTTTTGACCATATAACCAGTATAAATTAGTAGCTTCTTCTGTCATTGCCCAATTCTCTAGTACTTTGACCTAGTGGAGTATTGTGTATACAAATTGCAATTCCCAATGAACACAGCTACCAGTATTCCACTTGCTGCCCATATCTGTAAGTATCATTATCTGAGTTACACATCTCAGAAGGCAGTGTGCTCCCTAAAGTGGTTCCCTGCCCCATGTCCAGCTCTTACCTGGTAGTGTCCATCACTAAATGTAAAGTCTGGGGAGAATGGAGCATGGCAGTCCACAAAAGGAAAACTCAGTATGTTGATCCACTCATATCAGTACCATTGGGGTAAAAGGGTACTGCCTACTTACTCATTAAGTACCAGTTGAAGCTCATACTTAGTGTTTGAATCAGAGACAAACAGAGAGAGGGTAAAAATTTCTTCCAGTGTTTCATCAGGGAGTCTGTTTTCCTGAGACAAAGCTTGAGTATGGCAGGTTTGCCCTAACACAGCTCCGGTTACTTTTTCGTAAGTGAAGCTGCTCCTGGATCCTGCCGTTATGTTTCTGTGTTTCTTCGTTTTCAGTGGCAAAGTGGATTTTCAAATGTATGTGGGTCTCAGTGGGTGTTCTGAAGGGCAGTTGGGAAAAGTTATATGGGTCAGTAAAGAGCTTTTAAGCATATGCTGTTCTGTAATAAAAGTTCCCCAACTCAGAGTTTTCCCTCTTCCAAAGAATGGTTGATTGAAACTCTACTCATCTCTTGCCTGTTTTACAATTTCCAATATATCCTCTGATGATGAAAAGTGGATCCTTTGTAAATAAAGGACTCATCTCTTGACTGTTTTACTATTTCCAATATATCTCCTGATGGTGAAAAGTGGGTCCTTTGTAAATAGAACTGAGCGATGTGCAGTGCTTATTTTGGTAATCTACTCTCAATTATTCCTGCAGCTCGGAGGCCTACTTTAAAAATGTTGGTGCCTGCTTTTGTCCCCCAGGAACTCATAGATGCTCTCCTGTGCAGAATAGAGCCTGAAAAGGTTCTGAGCCCACCTAGCAGTTCCAATCCTTTGTCTCAGTCATGATCATGGGGTCTGTGGGCTTGCGCACCTGCCTCTATGCCTTAGCCAGGTAATCTTTTCTTGTTTGCTCAGCATCATGGTCATGAACATCAATGTTTATAATCTGTTGTAATGCAGTGATGCCTTCTGGGCCCTGAGGAAGTAGTTGTCTCTTCCATACAGCAGCTTTAGCCTGACAAACTTTATTTCATTTTGTCAGTGTGTTAGCTGTTGGAACTTGATGTTTTCAGATGATCATGTGCTGAATCCTGTCTCTCTAAATTTGTTGCTTGTGGTCTAATGTGGGTTGGAAAAATACTCACCCATTGTAAGAGGAATTGTGTCAACAATGAGATCCTATGACTGAAAACATTCCTGGGATTAAAAAGAGCACAGTGTATGAGTCATTGCTATGGCCTGAATGTTTGTGTCTCTCTGAAATTCATATGCTGAAACCTAATTACCAACATGATGGTATTAGGAGATGGGGGCCTTTGGAAGGCAATTGAGTCCTGAGGATGGGTGGTCAGGATTCATTCCACTGTGGGAACTGGGTGGCCATGGAGATTTGTGTGGCCTCGTATGCTGGTACACAGAGGCATGCTGGCTTTTGCCCCCTGTGGGGGCTCACAGATGCTTTTCTGTGCAGATCAGAGACTGGAGGGAGTAAACTCCTGAGCATATGTCTGAGTTTCTTAGACTGTCTCCTTGCTTTCCCTTTAGAATAATTTTAGTCCCACCCCTTTTCCCAGTCACCAACATGGGATCTGTGGGCTTGTGTGCCTGCTATCAGACCCCAGCAAGACACAAATGCCTAGTTTGGCCTGTGTTAATTATATTTTCTCAGTGCCTCCATGAATGGTGATATCATTTCTGCCAGGCCACTTATAGCTAGTTTTGGTCAGGTCCAATCCATGAAGGTGGAGTGAGTAGGTAGTTCCTCCTTAAGATATAAATGTAGCCTCATTCCAATCCTAATTTGCCCTCCCAAAAGGATTGATCCCCTCAACTTCCACAAGGCTTTGGCCATCACGCTGTAGGCAGATCCACCTTCTGGCCAGGCCTCAATGTCCTGCCAACCACCTTCCTCCCCTTCCTTTTCTTTTGATGTCACCTTGGCCAAATTGGGTTGGGGACAGAATCCTGAAAGTTGGGTTTGGGTCAGAATCCTGAAAGACATAATCCCAAGTGCCATAATCCTGAATGTTGAAATCCTGGAAGATTGAAATCCTAAAAATACGATTCTGAAAAAAATAAATTTAAAGACATTCATTTACATTTTTGAAATGAAACATACGAAAACATGACAATAGTTTATAAGTCACTTTATGCAATAAAATAGACAATAATGACATAAGTATTTTTGCAAGTATGAACACTTAGATATGCTAAGGACAGTGGCATGGTAAACACTCATGAACAGATGAACCATACTCACAAATAAATGACTTATGTAACTGCTGCCACCCACACCATCAAACCATGATGGACAACCTAAGTCTTTTGATACAATTGATCAAAAACTGTGATGGGTCATCACCACATATATAGTAGCCCAGAGGGCTGAGAGCTCGAGAAATTTTATCTGTCACAAATGCAGATGGACAAAAAGAACTTCTCTTTATTTATCGAAAAAGTTTCAATGGTTTCTCTCTTTCTCTTTCTTTTTAATTCCTGCTCACTGCAACCACCTCTGCCTCCTGGGCTCAAGCCATCCTCCACTTCAGCCTCCCGAGTAGCTGGGACTACAGGCAGGCATCATCATGCCTGGCTAATTTTTGTATTTTTTTTGCAGAGACAGGATCTCACTATGTTGCCCAGGCTGTTCTCAAACTCCAGAGCTCAAGCAATCTAATCACAGGCCATCTGCCCGCCTTGGCCTCCCAAAGTGCTGGGATTACAGAGCATGAGTTCTTTTTATTGCATTGATCCTTTTACCATTATGTAATATCCTTTTTGTCTCTTTTGATCTTTGCTGGTTTAAAGTCCATTTTGTCAGAGACTGGGATTGCAACCCCTGCTTTTTTTTTTCTCTCCATTTGCTTGGTAAATCTTCTTCCATCCCTTTATTTTGAGTCTATGTGTGTCTTTGCTTGTGAGATGGGTCTCCTGAATACAGCACACTGCCGGGTATTGACTTTTTAATCCAGTTTGCCAGTCTGTGTCTTTTGATTGGGGTATTTAGGCCATTTATATTTAATGTTAATGTTGTTATGTGTGGATTTGATCCTGCCATTTTGTTGACACAGTTTCTTGATTGCATCATTGGTCTTTACCATTTGGTACGTTTTTGAAGTGGATGGTACTGGTTGTTCCTTTCCTTGATTAGTGCGTCCTTCAGTAGCTCTTATAAGGCAGGTCTAGTGGTGATGAAATCTCTCAGCAATTGCTTGTCCATAAATGATTTTATTTCTCCTTCACTTATGAAGCTTAGTTTGGCTGGATATGAAATTCTGGGCTGAAAGTTCTTTTCTTTATGGATGTTGAATACTGGCTCCCACTCTCTTCTGGCTTAGAGGGGTTCTGCTGAGAGATCCACTGTGAGTCTGATGGGCTTCAATTTGTGGGTGACCTGTCCTTTCGCTCTGCCTGCCCTTAGCATTTTTCCTTCATTTCAGCCCTGGTGAATCTGATGATTGTGTGCCTTGGGGTTGCTCTTTTTGAGGAATATCTTTGTGGCGTCCTCTGCATTTCCTGGATTTGAATGTTGGCCTGCTTTGCTAAGTTGTGGAAGTTCTCCTGTATAATATCCTGAAGAGTGTTTTCCCACTTGGATTCATTCTCCCCATCACATATAGGTATACCAATCAAGCGTAGATTAGGTCTTTTCACATAATCTCATATTTCTTGGAGGCTTTGTTTGTTTCTTTTCATGCTTTTTCTCTAATCTTGCCTTCTCATTTTATTTGATTGAGTTGATCTTCAATCTTTGTTATCCTTTCTTCTGCTTGATTGATTTGGCTATTGAGATTTGTGTATGCTTTGTGAAGTTCTCCTGCTCTGTTTTTCAGCTCATCAAGTCATTTATGTTCTTCTCTAAGCTGGTTATTCTAGTTAGCATTTCGCCTAACTTTTTTTCAAGGTTTTTAGTTTCTTTGCATTGGGTTAGAACATGTTCCTTTAGTTCAGAGAAGTTTGTTATTACCCACCTTCTGAAGCCTGCTTCTGTCAATTAGTGAAACTCATTCTCCATTCTATTTTGTTCCCTTGCTGGTGAGGTGTTGTGATCCCTTGGAGGAGGAGAGACGTTCTGGTCTTTGATGGTTTCATTCTTTTTGCGCTGGTTTCTTCCCATCTTCGTGGATTTATCTACCTTTGATCTTTGAAGTTGGTGATTTCAGGTGGGATCTGAGTGGACATCCTTTCTGTTGATGTTGAAACTATTTTTTTGTTTTTTAGTTTTACTTCTAACAGTCAGGTCCCTCTGCTGTAGGACTGCTGGTGGTGCACTTCAGATCTTGCTTGCCTGGGAATCACCCGTGGGGGTTGCAGAACAGCAATGATGGCTGTCTGAACTTTCCTCTGGTAGCTTTGTCCCAGAAGGGTACCTTCCAGGTGTCAGCCAGAGCTCTCCTGTATGAGGCATCTTTTTAGTTATACAGGGGTCAGGGAGCCACTTAAGGAGGCAGTCTGTCCCTTGTCTACCTGCAGAGGCACTGCTGGGCTGTCAGGGACTCAGTCCAGCTGCTGTGTGGGCTTCCTCTAGCTTTTGTTTACACAGGTAGGTTTAGACCCACCTCAGCAATGGTGGACACCCTTCCCTCCACTGAGCTCCATTGTCCAGGGTGAAGCTTGAACTGATGTGCTGGCTGGGAAACTCAAGAGAGAGGGTTTCAGTTTGCTGGTCTTTGTGGGAGTGGGACCTGCCCAGCCATATCACCTGCCTCCCTGCTTTCAGCTCCCCCTCTTTCTGGGGAGCGGGTGTCTCTGTCCTGCAGGTGCTCTTGGTGCTAGTCAAAACGTCCACCCAGATCTGTGCTGAAAACCCGAGGTGCTCTCCAGAGCTGCTGCTCAGGTCCGTGCAGGTAACTCGTGGCACTTTTCAGCCCAGCAGGGATCTCCTGCTCTGTGAGTTGCAGAGGCCATGGGAGAAGTGCAATATCTAAACCCGAGTGCCAGGATAGGGGTAAGTCCCGGATCCTCTGATCAGTTGCATTTCCCGGGTGAGGCAGTGCCCCTCCCTGCCTCGGTTTGCCCTCCTTGTGCTACACCCATGGTCCAACCAGTCCCATTGAAGTGAACCTGGTACCTCGGTTGGAAATACAGAGATCATGCACCTTCTGTGTCTCTCTCACTGGGAACTATGCTCTGGAGCTGTTCCTATTTGGCTATTTTGGCAGAATACCCATTTCTATTAATTTTTTTTTAATTAATAAACTTTATGTTTTAGAGCAGTTTTTAAAATTGTCTATTTAGTTTTGCCTTTCCCAAAATAGCATATGGTAGAAATAAAATACTGTTTAGCTTTTTCAGACTGACTTCTTTCACCTAGCAAAATGGATTTAAGGATCTTCCATGTCTCCTTCCTTTCCTTTCCTTCCCTTCCTTCTTTCCTTTCTCTCTCTTTCTTTTTTCTTTCTTCTCTCTTTCCTCTCTTTCTTTCTCTCCTTCATTCCTTCCCTCCCTTCCTTCCTTTCTTCCCCTCCCTCCCTCTCTCCCTCCTTCCCTCCCTTCCTGCGTCTTTCCTTCTTTCTTTCTCTCTCTGTTTCCCTCCTTCCCTCCCTCCCTCCTTTCTTTCCTCTGTTCTTTCCTTCCTACCCTTCCTCCCTCCCTCCCCCCTCTCTTCCTTCCTTCTTTGTTTCTTTGTTTCTTTCTTTCTTTCTTCCTTTGTTTCTTTCTTTCTTTTCTGCTTTCTTTCTTTCTCTCTCTCTCTCTTATCTTTCCTTCCCCATAAACTAATTGTACATATTTATGGGGGTAACTATAATATTTTGATACATGCATACAGTGTGTCAAAGCAGGGTATTTAGGATATCCACCATCTCAAACATTTATCTTTTTTCGTGCATGGAGGGGGGAACATTTCAGATCTTCTCTTCTAGCTGTTTTGAAATATACAATAAATTATTGTTAGCTATAGTCACCCTACTGTGTTATGGAACACCAGAACTTATTCTTTTTATCTAACTGTATGTTTTTATCCATTGATCAACCTTTCTTCATTCCCTCACTCACCTCTTAGTCTCTGGTAACTATTGTTCTACTCTCTAACTTTCTGAGATGAATATTTTAGCTCCCACAGATGAGTGAGAACATGCAATATTTGTCTTTCTGTCCCTGGCTTGTTTTGTGAATGTAATGACCTCCACGTTTGTCCATATTGCTGCAAACGACAGGATTTAATTATTTTTAATGGCTGAATGGTAGTCCATTGTGCATATATATCACATTTTCTTTATTCATTCATCTGTTGATGGACACTTAGGTGGATTCCATATTTTGGCTATTGTGGATAGTGCTGCAATCAACATGGAGGTGCAGGTATCCCTTTGATATACTGATTTCCATTTTTTATGATAAACATCCAAAAGTGGGGTTGCTGGATTGTATGTTTGTTCTATTTTTAGTTTTTTGAAACACCTCCATGCTGTTCTCCATAAGGGCTGTACTAATTTACATTCCCACCAACAGCATATATGAGTTCCTTTTTCTCTTCATTCTCACCAGGATTTGTTATTTATTGTCTTTTTGATGATAGCCATTTAAACTGGAATGAGATGATATCTCATTGGGATTTTGATTTGCTCTTCCCTGATGATTTGTGGTGACCAATTTTTTTCATATACCTGTTGGCCATTTGTATATCTTCCTTTGAGTAGTGTCTATTCAAATCCTTTGTCTACTTTTTCATAGGGTTATTTTTTTTCCTGTTGACTTGTTTTGAGTTCCTTGTATATTGTAGTTATCAGTCTCTATTGAATGATTAGTTTGCAAACATTTTCACCCATTTAACCCTGTTATCTCTTCACTCTGTTGATTGTTTCTTTTGCTGTGTGGAAGTTCTTCAGTTTAATATAGTCCCATTTGTCTATTTATGTTTTCATTGCCTGTAGTTTTGAAATCTAGCCATAAAATCTTTACCTAGACCAATATCCTAAAGCATTTCTTTTGTTTTCTCCTAGTAGTTTTATACTTTTAAGTCTTACATTTAAGTCTTTAATCCATTTTGAGTTGATTTTTGTATATGGTGAGAAATAGGGGTCTAGTTTCATTCTTATACATATGAACAAATGTGAAGCCAGCACCATTTATTGAAGAGAGTAGCCTTTCCGCAATTATATGTTGTTGGCACCTTTGTTGAAAATCGATTGACTGTAAACATGTGGATTAATTTCTGAGTTCTGTATTCTGTTTTCTTAGTCTATGTATCTGTTTCTCTACCAAAACCTTGCTACTTTTTCTTTGTAGTATCTTTTGAAGTCAAGTAGTGTGATGTCTTCAGCTTTGTCCTTTTTCCTCAGTATTGATTTGGCTATTTGGGGTGTTTTGTGTTTCCATACAAATGCTGAGATTGTTTTTTATATTTCTGTAAATAATATCATTGGTATTTTGATAGGGATTGCATTGGATCTGTAGATTGCTTTGAGTAGTGAAGTCATTTTAACAATATTAATTCTTCCAATCCATGAACATGGGATGTCTTTCCATTTTTTAGTGTTCTCAATTTCTTTCATCAGTATTTTGTAGTTCTTGTTGTAGGGACCTCTTGCCTTCTTGATTAAGTTTATTCCCAGGTATTGTAATTGTCTTGTAGCTATGCAGATAGGATTGCTTTATTGACTTCTTTTCTTTTTCTTTATTCTTTTCTTTTCTTTTTTGAGACTGAGTCTCGCTCAATTGCCCAGGCTGGTCTCAAACTCCTGAACCTAGGTGATCTGCCTGCCTCAGCCTCTCAAAGTGCTGGGATTACAGGTGTGAGCCACCACACCCAGTCCTTGTCTGGTTTTTGTATCAGAAAAATGCTGGCTTTGTAGAATGAGTTAGGAGGAATTCCTTCAATTTTTTTGAATAGTTTGAGAAAAATTGGTATTAATTGTTTGTTAAAAGTTTTGTGGAATTCAGATGGGGACACCAGGCAGGCCTGTATTCAAGCACCAGTGATGGCAGCAGTGGACTGGGCTTGCTGGTCCTCAGGCCCCTGAGGGATGTATGTGGGCACTGGTGGTGATGGGTCCAGGAAGGAGGTCCTTCAGCCTCCAGGAGATGTATTTGGATACTTGCAGTGGCAGTAATGGACCAAATGGGAAGGCAGGTTGTTGGGCCCTTGCACAATCTGTGGGCCATCAACTGTAGCAATAGAAAAAGTGGGCCAACCCTCTGGCCCCCAAGTGGCATACACAGGCAGTAGCAGTGGCAGCAGCAGGCTGGGCAAGCCAGTCTGCAGGACCCCACGTGGCATGTGTGGATGAGTGTTGGCCATGGCAGTGGCAGGCAGGCACTAGCAGTGGAGCGCATGGTGGACCTGTCCTCAGGCCCCTTGAAGGCATGTGTAGGTGTGTGGTGGTCCTGCTGCTAGGGAAGGTGGGGTTGCTGTAATTGTCAGTGGCCCTGGGCAGGTAGCTCTTAGGCCCTGGGGAATTCATACTTTGACTCCCTTTGTCCCAGGGAGAGCCACGAGGTGCACTGTGCTTCCTGTTTCCTGGGATGTAGGGCATTGCATGGGCTAGAGTGCTGGGGACCTAGCTGCACTGCTGGGTTTAGCTGGCATTACAATACTGTAGCCCTCTAGGTGGATGTAGGAGAGCATCAGTGGGGCTTCAGGGGTATGGAGATTAAGGATTGTTGGGCCCCAGAACAGGATGTGTATGGTGAGGGCTGGACTCTTGAAATAACACTATGCTGAAGCTGTTTGGATCTCAGGGCATGGGTGATATGGAACCCAATTCAAAGTCCCATTGTGAAACAAATGTCATTGCATAGATTCCAGACAGTTTCAGGGCCTGTGAGGGCCAAGGGGCTAGCTCATGGCTAGGATTACAGGAGTCTATAGTGGAAATGGGGACCTCTGAAGATTTCTCGGTTATCCTTTCCCTGGAATGGAGACTTCCTCCTGGTTCAGAACTAGTCCCAGCTAGGCTGGCTGCTTCCCTTCCCTTTTCTTCCATGCCTCAGAGGTTCACTGTCACTTCCCTGCTGAATTCCAGTGTTTTCTCTTAGATGCTCATTTAATATGTGATTATCTGCTCACTGTTTTAGTTTTTTGCAGAGGGGGTGAGTGCTAGGTGCCTCTATTCAGCCATTTTATAGCTTCTCCAGCTCATTTTTTAATTGTTGAACAATATTTTTATTGTGTGAATGTACCAGTTTGTTCATCTTTTTACCTATTGAGGGGTATCTTGTTGCTGCCAATGTTTGGCAGTTAAGAATAAAGCTTCTATAAACATCTATGTATAGGCTTTTATGTGGACATAAATTTTCAGTTATTTTGGTTAAATACCCAGGAATGTGATTTGCTGGATCATATGGTAAGACTATGCTTAGTTTTATAAGGAACTATCTAACTGCCTTCCATAGTGGCTGCACAATTTTACATCCCTACCAACAGTGAAAGAGAGTTCTTGTTGCTCCACATCCTTACCAACAATTGATGTTGGTTTTGGATTTTACCCATTCTCATAAGTGCAGTGTAATTTCATTGCTGTTTTAATCTGCAATACCCTGATGACATAGGATGTTGAATAACTATCTGTATGTGTATTTGCTCTTTGTAGATCTTCTTTGGTGAGGTGTCTGTTTTGATTTTTGTGCCCATTTAAAAATTAGGTTGTTTGTTTTATTACTGTGGAGCTCAAAAGTTCTTTGCATATTTTGGATACAAGTCCCTATCATATATGTATTTTGCAAATATCTTCTCTCAGGCTGTGGTTTGTCTTTTCACTCTCTTGCAGTTTCTTTTGCAAAGCAAACATTTTAACTTTAATGAAGTCCAACTTAACAGTGTTTTCTTTCTTGGATTATGTTTTTGATGTGGTATCTAAAAAGTCATCACCAAATCCAAAGTCACCTAGATTTTTCCCTATGCTATCTTCTAGAATTTTCATAGTTTGCATTATACATTTATGTCTGTGGTTAATTTTGAGCTAATTTTTGTGAAAACTGTAAGGTCTTTGTCTAACTTCCTCCTCCTCCTCCTCCTCCTCCTCCTCCTCTTCCTCCTCATTTTTCCTCTTCCTCTTCTTCTTCTTCTCCTTCTCCTTCTTCTTCATGTGGGGCTCTACTTTCTCTAGCACCATTTTTTGAAAACACTATCCATTCTCCACTAAGTTGCCTTTGCTCCTTTGTCAAACAGCAGTTGATTATTTTTGTGAGGGTCTATTTCTAAACTCTGTATTCTGGTCATTTGATCTATTTGTACATTCTTTCACCAAAACCACAGTGCCTTGATTACTGTAGCTTTGTAGTAAGTCTTAATGTCAGGTAATGTCAGTTATCTGACTTTGTTCTTTTAATTTTTTCCTCCCTGTGAAAGAATAGTACTTTCTTGTTTCTTTGCATGGCTAATTTTTTTAAAGCAAATTAATTAGAGATTCCTTTACTGCCAAGTTACACAATCAAAAAGACAGCAATCTCTTTCCATTTGCTTTTTGCATTGTTTGTGTAACTTTAGGGCAAAATCCAGAGCAAGTCCACTGGCAAATGTGAGGGCTAGTGATTCTTTTTTTTCCCCCCATTTTAAACACTAGAATGAGGTAGCTCTAGAAATCAAATTCTGTCCCCCTTCCCCAGAAGGTGTTTTTTTTTTTTTTTTTTTTTTTTTTTTTTTTTTTTTTTTTTTTGACAGGGTCTCATTCTGTCACCCAGGTTGAAGTACCATGGTGTGATCTTGGCTCATTGCAGCCTCAACTTCCCCAGGCCCAAAGAATCCTTCCAACTCAGTCTCCCGAGTAGCTGGAACTATAGGCACATGCCACCATGTCCAGCTAATTTTTGTTTTTTTTTTTTTGTAGAGATGGGTTTTCTCCATGTTGCCCAGACTGGCTTTGAACTCCTGGCCCAAGTGATCCACCTGTCTTGCCTTCCCCAAGTTCCAGAATTACAGGCGTGCCTGGCTTCCCTTTCCCAGAGTGTATTGTTGCTTCTTGTGGCTTGTTGTTGCTTGTTTAATTACTTTTCTAAATATTTTTTATAAAGACCATTCTCTGTCATGTGTGGCTATTAAATTCTCTGTCCAGTTAGCTTAGTGGTCAGCTAGTGACTTGAGATTTCTTTAAACATCTGGAGCAAAAACAAAAACAAAACAAAATACCAAAAGCAAAACCAAAACCTCCCCTGATCTTTGCAGATTGGCTGTGTTGGAGCACTTTCTCAATGCTTAGCCAGGCGATTCACAACTCCACCTTAGCCTTTACTTTCTGCATGCATGGAAGCTAGAGATCAGCCCGGGGTGAAAGTTGAGGATTTTCTCAGGTCTCTTCTGAGCATATATCCAGGCTTGGGCACGTTGGTGAAATTCTAGACTCCCTGGTATATACAGAGATTTCCAAAGCCTTTTTTCTCCCATATATCTTTGCATATTTCCCAGGGTTTTTGGCGTGTCCACTGCTTGCCCCCACTGTTAGCCCTTGCTCAGGTGTATATTTGCCTTTAAATGTTTACAGCAAACACCACCCAGGAGGCTGCTCCAGCCCTAAGAAAATTCTAAGAGGTACAAAACAAAGGCAAGCTCCTGAGTGTGACTCCCTCAGGCAGCAACCAGACAGGTCAAAACACACAACCGCAGTTCTTTGATAACAAGGCCTGTATTGCTCCTTCTGGTATGAGCAAGCTATATAGCTGGTCATAAAAAATATCATTAAATTATGGGGATGGCCAGGAGTGGTGGCTCACACCTGTAATCCCAGCACTTTGGGAGGCTGAGGTGGGTGGATCACGAGGTGAGGAGATTGAGACCATCCTGGTTAACACAGTGAAACTCTGTCTCCACTAAACATACCAAAAAAAAAAAAATAGCCGGCGTGATGACACATGCCTGTAGTCCCAGCTAATTGAAAAGCTGAGGCAGGAGAATCGCTTGAACCCAAGAGGCAAAGGTTGCAGTGAGCTGAGACTGGGCCACTGCACTCCAGTGTGGGTGACAAAAGTGAGACTCTGTCTCAAAAAAAAAAAAAATTATATGGACAGAAATGACTCTACTAGCGAATGAATAAATCATTTGGATTTCATGGTTAGTAAGTGGAAGTTTGAATATAGCCATCTGATCTTTGTTAATCTTAGTGTATATTATATTTCTAGAATTTGGACTCATATCAAGATGCTCTGAAGAATAACAACCCTTTAGGATAGCCACTGCAACATCATGACCAAAGACAACGAACCTATTGTGAAAAGCTCCCGTTTTGTTTGCCTTATGATCATAATTATCCAGTTTTCCGACGAAAATGAATTTGCAGTAGACAAGTCAAAAAGAGGCCTTACTCATGTTCCAAAAGACCTACCACTGAAAACCAGAGTCTTAGACATGTCTCAGAACTACATATCTGAGCTTCAGGTTTCTGACATGAGCTTTCTGTCAGAGTTGAAAGTTTTGAGACTTTCCCATAACAGAATCCAGCTACTTGATTTAAGTGTCTTCAAGTTCAATCAGGATTTGGAATACTTGGATTTGTCTCATAATCAGTTGCAAAAGATCTCTTGCCATCCTATTGTGAGTTTCAGGCATTTAGATCTCTCATTCAATGACTTCAAGGCCCTGCCCATCTGTAAGGAATTTGGCAACTTGTCGCAACTGAATTTCTTGGGATTGAGTGCTATGAAGTTACAAAGATTAGATTTGCTGCCAGTTGCTCACTTGCATCTAAGTTATATTCTTCTGGATTTAAGAAATTATTATGTGAAAGAAAATGAGACAGAAAGTCTAAAAATTCTGAATGCAAAAACACTTCACCTTGTTTTTCACCCAAATAGTTTATTCTCTATCCAAGTGAGCATATCAGCTAATACTCTAGGGTGCCTACAACTGACTAATATTAAATTGAATGATGACAACTGTCAAGTTTTCATTAATTTTTTATCAGAACTCACCAGAGGTCCAAACTTACTGAATTTTACCCTCAACCACATGGAAACAACTTGGAAATGCCTGGTTAGAGTCTTTCAATACCTTTGGCCCAAACCTGTGGAATACCTCAGTATTTACAATTTAACAATAATTGAAAGCATTCACAAAGAATATTTTACTTATTCTGAAACGACATTGAAAGCACTGAAAATAGAACATATCACAAACCAAGTTTTTCTTTATTCACAGACAGCGTTGTACACAGTGTTTTCCGAGATGAACATTATGATGTTAACCATTTCGGATACACCATTTATACACATGCTGTGTCCTCATGCACCAAGCACATTCAAGTTTTTGAACTTTACTCAGAATGTTTTCACAGATAGTATTTTTGAAAAATGTTCCACGTTAGTTAAATTGGAGACACTTATCTTACAAAAGAATGGATTAAAAGACCTTTTCAAAGTAGGTCTCATGACTAAGGATATGCCATCTTTGGAAATATTGGATGTTAGCTGGAATTCTTTGGAATCTGGTAGACATGAGGAAAACTGCACTTGGGTTGCAAGTATAGTGGTGTTAAATTTGTCTTCAAATATACTTACTGACTCTGTTTTCAGATGTTTACCTCCCAGGATCAAGGTACTTGATCTTCACAGCAATAAAATAAAGAGCATTCCTAAACAAGTCGTAAAACTGGAAGCTTTGCAGGAACTCAATGTTGCTTTCAATTCTTTAACCAACCTTCCTGGATGTGGCAGCTTTAGCAGCCTTTCTGTATTGATCATTGATCACAATTCAGTTTCCCACCCATCAGCTGATTTCTTCCAGAGCTGCCAGAAGATGAAGTCAATAAATGCAGGGAACAATCCATTCCACTGTACCTGTGATCTAAGAGAATTTGTCAAAAATATAGGCCAGGTATCAAGTGAAGTGATAGAGGGCTGGCCTGATTCTTATAAGTGTGACTACCCAGATAGTTATAGAGGAATTCCACTGAAGGACTTTCACATGTCTGAATTATCCTGCAACGTAACTCTGCTGATTATCACCATTGGGGCCACCATGCTGGTGCTGGCTGTGACTATGACCTCCCTCTGCATCTACTTGGATCTGCCCTGGTATCTCAGGATGGTGTGCCAGTGGACCCAGACCCGGCGCAGGGCCAGGAACGTACCCTTAGAAGAACTCCAAAGAAATCTCCAGTTTCATGCTTTTATTTCATATAGTGGGCACGATTCTATCTGGGTGAAAAATGAATTGGTACCTTGCCTAGAGAAAGAAGGTCTACAGATTTGTCTCCATGAGAGAAACTTTGTTCCTGGCAAGAGCATTGTGGAAAACATCATCAACTGCATTGAGAAGAGTTACAAGTCCATCTTTGTCTTGTCGCCCAACTTTGTCCAGAGCGAGTGGTGTCATTATGAACTCTATTTTGCCCATCACAATCTCTTCCATGAAGGATCTAATAACTTAATCCTCATCTTATTGGAACCCATTCCACAGAACAGCATTCCCAACAAGTACCACAAGCTGAGGGCTCTCATGACACAGCGGACTTATTTGGAATGGCCCAAGGAGAAAAGTAAACGTGGGCTTTTTTGGGCTAACATTAGAGCCGCTTTTCACATAAAATTAACACTAGTCACTGAAAACAATAGGTGAAACCTTAAAAAAAAATTAAGGAAATCCAATTTAAGAAACCATTATTTACTTGGATTATGTGAACAGTGCAGTTCTGAGTAACTGTCTGGAGGCGTCTCCATTATCCTCATGCCTTCAGGAAAGACTTAACAAAAAAATAATGTTTCATCTGGGGAATTAGGCTAGGGGGTGAGGTGGTACTCAACTTGCCAGTGACAGACAGCCCAGTCTCTTTTGGTTTAATGATTATGTTTCAAATTGAAACAGTCTCTTTTGAGTAAATGTTTTTCAGTTCCTTTTCCAAATGGATTCTGTGTGAGCAACGGTTTATCTGGCTTCATGGCTGCAAGAAAACAGTCAACTTCAGCATCATATGCTCTGGCCCTTAGAGTGCCCCATGAATCCTATTGGTCTCTGGGTCAGCGTCATTATTTTGTTCAACTTTGGGGTTTGGGGGAAAAATGAGATCACCTATGACATATAAAAAAGTCTTTTGTTTCATGTATGTGTAATAGCTTATTTAATCTTTTATCCTGCTACACAAATATATAATTAACCAATGAGCTCTCATGATGTACTAGTGCAGGTATGTAAAGGAAAATATGGACTTAGTCATAAGCTGCTGAGGTGAAAGACGGGATTTAGATACTTCCCAAGAAAACTCAGGGCCAAATTTATTTGTAATTAGATATTGAATGGGACTTTTCTGGTTGTCCCAGAATTCTGGCTAAAGCCTCAAAGCTGACAAAAGACAGTAAATGCACCCACGTGATACTAGACGCAGCTGGCCTAGGCTTATGAAAAGATCAGAAAGAGACCAATGACTCCCAGTCCATACTATCCATCTCTAGAAGACTAGAGTCAAAAGAGTGATTAAAGAGTCATTAAGTGGAGGTTCTAGATTAAGAGGGAGATTGCTTTGAATTTCTTGCAAAGACAAGTGTGAGGGGCTCTAAGCATGTAGAAGGTAGCCTGGAATCCCACTTCAAGACTGAAAGCTTGCTGATTAACAGGAACACGCAGCTTCAGTGCAGCAGATGGGGGAAGAGCTTGATGAATGCTGGAGTTTGGGATGGGGGTGGGCACTGGCAACACAAAAAACGGTGCTTGGCAAATACAAGGGCTTGGTAAATATTTGTTGAATGAATATGAGTGCTTCCCACCTGGGAAATTCAGAAGGTGAAAGTTTGGCTTGGGCAAACCAAAATGGCAGCATGAGAGAAGAGAAGCAGTGATAGCAACCTGCCCTTCCAATATTGGCATGGTAAGAGTATGTGAATTTCTTCATATGGCTTTGACTATGGAAGAGTAGCTGGGCTTGCATTGTCATGATGATCCCATCATGACAATCCCATCAGCCAATAGGGCAGCATGTTGTGCAAGGAGACTATAGCAGTAAGAGGACATGGGGTTGGGCAGAAGAGGGGTTCAGGGTGGAGGCTGCTGCAAGAGGTCAGCTAGATAATGTGCCACTGTGTCATGGAACTGTGCAATGTGGGGTACGCTCAAGGCCTTCCAATAACTCACAGATGCGCCCTGTGAAAAAGCCAGCATATGGACTCTGCCATGTTAGCAGGCAGGAACATGTTAGCCTGTCTGCCTTATTCAATAGTTAACTCCAGGAAGATCCGCTCCTCTTTGTGTAATACACTCTTCCCTTGCAATGACATGGGAACCTAGAATATAGAGAAGACAGAGACAGTGGAGAAAGAATAAAGAAACCGATTACATCCCTTCTTCATTCACTGTAAGAAAGGCCAAGCTGAATTTTGAATGAGGTGTGGCACTGCTGTTAAATTGGACTGGACTGGACATTTTAATCCCTTAAATAGAGGTGCAATGAGTAAAATGAGATTTGTCACTAAAATTTATGGTATCTGCCCAAGATTCCATAATCTTGGAGTGATGATGGAAGGAGAGCCAACAGAACTTTGTTGTAAGGCAGTGGTTAGAGAATAACGAAGCCCTTGCTTTCTGGACTTAGCTCATTCCATAAACTGATTTTGGCCAGGCACAGTGGATCACACCTGTAATCCCAGCCCTGTGGGAAGCTGAGGCAGGCGGATCACTTGAGGTCAGGAGTTTGAGACCAGCCCAGCGAACATGGTGAAACTCCATCTCTACTAAAAATACAAAAATTAGCTGGGTGTGATGGTATGCACCTGTAGTCTCAGCTACTCGGGAGGCTGAGGCAGGAGAATCACTTGAACTTGGGAGACGGAGGCTGTAGTGAGCTGAGATAGTGCCACTGCATTCCAGCTTGAGCAACAGAGCAAGACTCCATCTCAAAAAAATTAAAAGAAATGAATAAATAAACAGGCTTCATAATACCTGTAACAAAATAAGCCTTAATGATATTTTATCAGTGTCATCTTCTGTCTGCATCAGCCCTTCCTTGCTCTTCAGGAGAACACTCATTTTCCTCCCTAGGCTCTATCCCAAAACAGCATATCCTTCCACAACCTCTATTGAACAGATTTGATGAACAGTTGCCTAATCTAAAAACAATAAAAACAACAAACAACAAAAACTGCCACAGATTCTAAATGATCAAATCTTTTTAAATGGTATCAATGTTTCCTACAAGCTATTGTTGATATTGAAAATATAGAATTTTAGCATTAAATTTTTTTTTTCAAACCTACATCCCCTTGGTGGAGGTGCCTCCCTGCAGCTGAAAGTAGAGTCCCCTCAGCCGCCCTCTGTCACATTCCTCCACATTCTTCCCATTTCTTTTCTTCACAGCACACATCACTGTCCGAAATTGTCTTGCTTGCTTAGTTGTTTACCTGTTTTCTCTTTCTCTCCCCTAAAGTATAAGCTCCAGGAGAAAGGGAGCCTTCTCCACCTGTGCCCTGCCTCTCCCAGCACCAAGGGGACCCTGCTCACCACATTGTAGATGCGCAGTAAAAACTCGTGGGATGAGCAAATGGCTCTGAAGTGGTCCCATGTAGGACATGTCTGTGAAGTCCTGGATTTTATCTACAAAGCCCAGGCAGGCAGGGGTGGGGGGTCCACAGGGCCACAGTTCCACCCTGATCTGCCCCCTGGGCAGCGACTGCCCTTGGCAGTGGACATCTTCGCCTTGCACACTGCTCCTCCCCATCCGCCACTGGAGGACTGTTGGGAAAAGCAGCAAAGGAGAAAGGGCTTACGGAGTGCCTACGTAAATTGGTTATGAGTAACACAAACAAGGAACAACAAACTGTAGAAGGCCACAGGAAGCCTCTGAGGAGGAAGGCCACTCCATGCCTCATGTTCCGGTGCAGGGTGACCTCGGCTCTGTTATCATAAACAATTGTGCTCAAGGATGTAAAACCCCTTCGTATCACTATGACGTAGCCAGGCTTGTAGGCTCCTTGTAAGGCCCATGTTCCATCAGCTGCACATAGATAATAAGCTAAAGATAACCACATGTTCTTGTTTTGTGAAACTCCCAAACTACCAATGTTATCAATTGTTAGAATGATACACCAGTTCCAGCCACTGATTCACTTTCTGCTCACTCATTCATTCCACCATCACTCCACCCCTACCCTATAGATCAAAGTGATTGTAATCAGTAAACAGTGTGGATGATCAGAGCTCAGGGCCTTCACTGTTTCCTCCAGAGTAATAAAGTGATGGCTCCCTGGTCCCACTTTTTCTCTTAATCTGTCTTTCTCTCATTCCTTTGTCACCACTGAATTCGGGGTACCCATGGGTGATGTGAGGCTCATGGATTCCCTACATAGCTGGGGCAACTCAGCTCCAGGTTTAGCAGGACATTGAGAGAAGGGAAAGGCTTTTTTTGGAGGTTTGGTGAGCCCTTCTCTGTGCCTCACCTGCCCGCCCCACAGTGGCCCTGCAGCTCATCCCACGGGTCCCATTGCCTGATAGAACAGATGCTTCTGTTTTGAGAGTTATGCATCTTCTGTGTCGTCCTTTTTTGGGAGGTTGAAAAATGGGTCCAGAAAGACAAAAAAGAAAGAAACAAACAAAAAAGCAAAAAACAAAACAAAAATCCGTGCAAATAAAGTGTCTCCTCCATCCCGTGTTTGAACTATTCCTTCTCATGCCCTGATCCAATGCCACAATTTGGTAAGTTTGCCTCAACACGTTTTCAGTTCTTAACACTGTGATGAGACTAACCAATAGATCCTGTAGTAAGATGTCAGGCTAAAAGGAATGGAGCATGGCAAAGATGACTAAGTTCTGAGATGTGAGTTCTTAGGTGATTTAGCCTTTGGTTGAACATCATGGAGTGCACTCACACAGACATAGATGACATAGCTTACTACCCACCTAGGCTTATGCTATAGCCTGTTGCTTTTAGGTGATTATAACACAATGCTAAGTATTTGTGTATCCAAACATATCTAAACATATCAAGGGTACAGTAAAAATATGGTAAAAAAATATAAAAAACCGTATACCTTTATATGGGGCACTGATGTGGTTTGGCTGTGTCCCCACCTAAATCACATCTTAAATTCTCATGTGTTGTGGGAGGGACCCAGCGGGAGGTGATTGAATCGTGGGGGTGGATCTTTCCCATGCTCTTTTCTTGATAGTGAATTGGTCTCATGAGATCTGATGGTTTTGTAAGGGGGAGTTTCCCTGCACAAGTTCTCTCTCTTCCCTGCCACCACTTAAGATGTGACTTGCTCCTCCTTGCCTTCTACCGTGATTGTGAGACTTCTCCATGATTGTGAGGCTTCCCCAGCAGTGTGAAAACAGACTACTACAGGCACTTACCATGAATGGAGCTTGCAGGACTGGAAGTTGTTCTGGGTGAGTCAGTGAGAGTGGTGAGTGAATGTGTAGACTTAGGACATGGCTATATCCTACTATGGACTTTATAAACACTGTACATTTAGGCCACACAAAATTTATTAAAAATTTTTCTTTCTTTAGTAATAAGTTAACTTTTAGCTTATTGTAATGTTTTTACTTTATCAACATTTTGCTTTAAAACTTTTTTGGCAGGCTGGGCGCGGTGGCTCAAGCCTGTAATCCCAGCGCTTTGGGAGGCTGAGGCGGGTGGATCATGAGGTCAAGAGATCGAGACCATCCTGGTCAACATGGTGAAACCCCGTCTCTACTAAAAAATACAAAAAAATTAGCTGGGCATGGTGGTGCGTGCCTGTAATCCCAGCTACTCAGGAGGCTGAGGCAGGAGAATTGCCTGAACCCAGGAGGCGGAGGTTGCGGTGAGCTGAGATCGCGCCATTGCACTCCAGCCTGGGTAACAAGAGCGAAACTCTGTCTCAAAAAAAAAACAAAAACAAAAAAAAAACAACACTTTTTTGGCTCTTTAGTAATAACACTTGGCTTAAAACACAAACACATTCTACAGCTATACAAAAATATTTTCCTTCTTTATATCTTTATGTTTTTTTATTTATTTTTTTTATTTTTATTTTTTACTTTTTAAACTTTTCTATTAAAAACTGAAACACACACACACATTATCCTAGGGCTACTTAGGGTCTGTATCAATATCATCATCTTCTACCTCTATCTCTTGTTCCATTGGAAGATCTTCAGGGGCAATAACACGCGTAGAGCCATCATCTCCTGTGGCAACAATGCTTTCTTCTGGAAAACCTCCTAAAGGACCTGCTTTTTATAGTTCGATTTAAAAAAGTAAGTAGGAATACACTCTAAATTAATGATTCAAGTTACCGTCCAGTAGATACGGAAACCAGTAACACGGTTGCTTATTATCATTATCAATTATTATGAACTGTGCATAATTTTACAGTGCTATGCTTTTATATGACTGTCAGTGTAGTATGTTTGTTTACACCAGCATCACCACAAATGTGTGTAATACATTGCACTACAATGTTACTAGGCCATAGGAATTTTTCAGCTCCATTATAATCTTACAGGGCCATGGCTGTTGATTGAAAAAGTGCATGACTATACCACAAACTGAGTAGCTTATAAACAATGGAAATTTATTGCTTATAGTTCTGGAGGCTGCAAAGTCCAAGGTCAAGCTGACAGATTTGGTGCCTGGTGAGGGCCTATTTCCTGGTTTATAGATGGTTTGTCTTTTCACTGTATCCTTACATGTGAGAGGGCACTAATCCTATTCATGAAGACTCCACATTCATGATCTAATTGTCTCCCAGTAGCCCCAATTCTTAATACAGCTGTTCCTCCATATCCACAGGACACTGGTTCCAGGAGCCCTGTGGATCCAAAAGTCTGTGAATGCTCAAGTCCCTTATATAAAATGGCATATTTCCAGCCTCAACATCACAGTGAAACCCCATCTCTGTATTAAAAAAATACAAAAATTAGATGGACATGGTGGCACATGCCTGTAATTCCAGCTACTTGGGAGGCTGAGGTGGGAGGATAGCTTGAGTCTAGGAATTCCAGGCTGCTGTGAGCTATGATCATGCCATTGCATTCTAGCCTGGGCAATAGAGGAAGACACTGACTCCGGAAAAAAAAAAAGTGTACTATTTACATATAACCTATGTACATCCTCCCATATACTTAAATCATCTCTAAATTTCTTACAATACCTAATACAATTTAAATGTTATGTAAATATTTGTTATACTATATGGTCTTTTATTTTTATTGTTTTGTATTATTGTATTGTTGTTATTTATTTATTCACTTATTGAATATTTTCAATCCATGGTTGTTTGAATCTGTGGATGTGGAACCCATGGATATGAAGGGCTAACTATATTATCCCTTTGGGGGTTAGGATTTCACCATATGAATTTTGGGGGGACACAAACATTCAGACCATAGCAAAAGGGATGAGAAACCTAGGTTATTGACCAGGGAGGGCTGCTAGGATGAGCCTTGCTAAAAGGTCCTTCATCAGGAGGGTCCTGGGCATGTGGCTGGGAGAACCCTTCAAAGGGGAGGGCATGGTGGGTGCAAAGTTGGAAGTGAAAGAACCCCGTGAGCAAAGAAAGTGTCAAGTTGGCAGTGTTGCTGGATGTGTTCGTTTCCTGTGGCTGCCATGACAAATGACCAGGAACTGGCTGGCTTAAAACATCAGAAAGTTATTTCTTCCAGTTCAGGAAGGCACAAGTCAGAAATCAAGGTTGGCAGGTTGGTTCCTTCCAGAGGCTCTCAGGGAGAAGTCATCCCTTTCCTGTCTCCTAGCTTCTGGCAGTTGCTGGCAAACCTTGGTGTCCCTTGGTTTGCAGATGCATCAACTGCTTCTTAAAATGACCTGGGGGACATGCTCCAATTGTTAGCAGCTTTCTATAGAATGTGGTACATAATATTTCTTTGTTTTTAGTTTTGGACCCAAGTGATAGGAAAAGTTCCAGTCAACACTCTAATATGTAATCAGTAGAACCAATAGATGAGAAGAGAAACCAAGATTATTGGTAGGCTATTGAATTACATGGCAGAGGAGCAATCTAAAATAACTGTCCTAAATTTGGGTTAAATAATCAGTAATCTGTGCCTGTGTCTTCACGTGGTGTTCTCCTCTGAGTCTCTTTTTTTTCCCTGTCTCTTACAAGGACACTCTAGTTGGATTTAGCGGCCTCCTTAATCCAATGGCATCACATTTTGGTCCTTAACTTAATTAGATCTACAAAAACTCTTTTTCCAATGAGATCATCTACTGATATTTCAGAATAAATCTGAAATAAATGGACATAAATGTTTGGAGGGAGGGTGGACACTGTTGAACCCAGTCCTCTGGGGTTGTTATGATCGTCTCTGATGCCCTGGAGACTCAGTTGAGTGTGGCAGCAGAAAAGAAATACTATCCTGGAAAGAGTGAAGACTCTGAAAGAAGTTGGTTGGAAAGTCAGAGGTACAAAGAAAGGAGTAATAGGCAAAGAGAAAAGAATGGATGGATGTAAGAGCATAGGAGAGTGGATGGAGACCTGGGATATAAATGGGAAGAGTGAGTTTTAAAGACAATGAGACCACAACTATGGGGAAAAGAGGAAGTATTTTTGTCTAGGTTTCTGGAGACTGTTTTGATTGGAAAGGAATGAGACTAAACTACAGGGAGTAAAAGACCTGAGGGGATTTCTGAAACCACAGGTACTTTCTGAGAGTTTCAATTACAGTTAGTTATGAGGAATCTCAACCTCATCTAGTCCAAATGTGCAGTAGTTTTAATTTTTCTCCAGTCATTCCATCTACTGGATTCTGAAATTCTCCCCTTATCACTTATTAATGATATCTTGAGCAGGTTTAATACTTCTCAGTTCTTTTGAGATGTTGATACTACGATCTAGTTTAAAACTCTAAATCTCCATCTCCATCTAAAGTCCACTTCTTTCTGCATATCACAGGCTAGGCTTGTAGCTCAACGTTGGCATATATTTTGGAGGTAGGCATGGTTTATCTGAGATACACTCTTCTTGCCCATTCCTCTCCCAGATCTAGCTTTTCTGATGTGGAGATCAGGGTTGAGTGGTAAGAAGGTGGATATCCTTTTCTATAGTTGTGTTGATTAAGGTACAAGCTAACCTGCAGAACACGGAGACCTCAAACACAGAGGCTTAAATAAGAATCAGGTTTATTTCTTTCTCAAATAATAGAAAAAAGTAGTGCTAAGAGGTCTACAAGAGGTAACTTATCTCTACTCCACAAAGTCATTCAAGGGCTCAGGATGGCCAGATGGCTGTTTACTATTGCTCTGGTCTTCTCCTATGGCCTCCATTACATGGAACCACAGGAACTGATGAAGCCCTCCTTTGCCCCCATTCCGAATTTCCAAGTTTGAGGGAATTATACACCCCCTTTCCCAGATACCTGATCCCACAGTCTCTAATTGCCAGTTGGCAAGGGTTGGTCCAATGGAAATCTCCAACAGAGTAGACACCAGTCCCTCTACTAACTTACACTCCTGAACTCCAGGAGTCACATGTAACGTTCTCTAAGACTGCTCAGAGGGGTAGGGGAATCAACCTCAGAGGGTGATCCTGCATATTGCTGCATCAAAACAAGCATCCTCTTGGGGAAAGAGATGGCTGACCTCCCTGTCCAGTGTCTATGAGTTATGTTACTGTTATTCCCCTTTCACTTGGCTTGAGAAAGAGGTCATCTCTTGTATAGGGAGAAGAGCTCGCAGGCTTATATCATAAACATTCATCTCCTGGTGCTGCTGACTCTCTTGCCACCCTCCCCAGCATTCTCAGGTGGACAGAGGAAGGTAGGGTAGGGTGATGCTATAGATGGTACTATCTGATTTAACTGCTTCTTAGAATGTCCTGGGGGACATGCTCCAATTGTTAGCAGATTTCTACAGAATGTGGTACATAATACTTCTTTGTCTTCAGTTTTGGACCCAAGTCACAAGAAAAGTTCCAGTCAACATCTTTATTTATTGTGTAATCAGTACAACCAACAGATGAGAAGAGAAACCAAAATTGTTGGTAAGATATTGAATTATATGGCAGAGGAGCAATCTAAAAAAAAAGTATCCTAAATTTGGGTAAAATAATCAATAAAAAAGATAATTCATGTATAGTAATAGGAAAAAAGGCAAAGAATAATGGTATGGGTTTATGTCTATTGGTTCAAAAAGTCCACTTTGTAGAATATATATTAAGAAAATAATTGTTCATACACATCCCAAGGAAATATTGCTGCTTATTGCAGAATTGTTTCTAATTGCAAAAATTGGAAGCAATTTAAATATCCAACAACAGAAGACTGGTAAAATACATTATAAACTAAAATATTAAAAAGTACCCTATAAATAAAATGGAATATTATCTAGCCATTAATGACGAAATTATAGATGGATAATTACTGACATGAAAAGATATCTATGATGGATTATGAATTAGGAAAAGCAGATTACCTATATGTGTGTGCATGCCCTTGAGCATGTGTAAGTAGATAAACTGTTACAAACTTTCTGAATCACTATTTGCAGTAGGAGCGAAGACCCTAAAGAATGTTTATATATCTAGAAAAATGACTGCATGGTTGCTTTAAAGATGTCATTGGTGTACCTCTATTTTGCAAGATTATTGTTGATTGAAATATTTTAAAATTTATTTATATTTCTTGATTTTTCTTCAGTAAACATTTGTTACTTAGATAATTGAAAATTAAAATAACTTAAAAATACATTTGAGAAGGACACATACACATATATCTTATCTTGTTATGAAAAAAAGCTTTCTAAATCTAAAAGCAGGCTAGCCATGGTGTGCTGGAGCTTGCTTGTACATATTTGTAAAATCTGATTCTAAAATATTCAGGGGCCAGGCATGGTGGCTCACGCTTGTTATCCCAGCACTTCGGGAGGCTGAGGCAGGTGGATCACTTGAGGTCAGGAGTTTGCAACTAGCCTGACCAACATAGTGAAACCCCATCTCTACCAAAAATACAAAATTAGCTAGGTGTGATGGTGCATGCCTGTAATCCCAGATACTTGGGAGACTGGGGCAGGAGAATCACTTGAACCCAGGAGGCGGAGGTTGTAGTGTACCGAGATCATGACATTGCACTCCAGCCTGGGCAACAAGAGTGTAACTCCTTCTCAAAAAATAAAATAAATAAATACATACATAAAAATAAAATATTCAAAAATTTTGCAAGAAAATTAGTTGGTAGCTAGCCCTTAGCTATAGTGGGAATATTGACACTGCAGATATCAGCAAATGCTATAGATCAGACTTTTCTTTTGAACCTGCTTTACCAGCACACAGCTGAATGACAGTAATAGCAAAGAAAAGGGCAACTTACTTGTTTTTTTTTTTTTTTTTTTTTTTTGAGACGTAGTCTCACTCTGTCACGCAGGCTGGAGTGCAATGGCACGATCTCGGCTCACTGCAACACCTGCCTCCCAGGTTCAAGTGATTCTCCTGCCTCAGCCTCCTGAGTAGCTGGGATTACAGGTGTGTGCCACCACACCCAGCTAATTTTTGTATTTTTAGTAGAGACAGGGTTTCAACATTTTGGCCAGGCTGGTCTTGAACTCCTGAACCTGTGATCCACCCGTCTCAGCCTCCTAAAGTGCTGGGATTACAGGCGTGAACGACTGCACCTGGCCAAACTTATTTGTTTATATAAACATGAATGTGTTTATTGGTTCAAAGAATCTCAAAATTCAAAGGAAAATGATAGGGGAAGATGTTTTCAAAAAGTCTGACAGAAAGTCATGTCAGTAACATAAAAGAGAATATACAGTTTGATATGGTTTGGTTCTGTGTCCTCACCAAATCTCATGTCAAATTGCAATCCTCTGTGTTGGAGGTGGGGCCTGGTTGGAGGTGATTAGATCATGGGGGCGGAGTTCTCATGAATGAGTTGGCACCATTTCCTTGTGCTGTTCTCATGATACTGAGTGAGTGAGTTATTGTAAGATCTGGTTGTTTAAAAGTATGTAGCACCTCCCCACTCTCTCTCTCTTGCTCCTGTTTTTGCTGTGGAAGACACCCTGCTCCCCCTTTGCCTTCCACCATGATTGAAAGCTTTTCAAGGCCTCCCCAGAAACAGAAGCCGCTATGCTTCCTGTACAGTCTGTGGAACTTCGAGCCAATTATGATTCACTTGGGATGGGTGGCAAATATCAGGGAAATATGGGGAAAGTTAGAAGATTATAATCTCAAACCTTTTGGAAGGCCAAAAGGTTTTAATGGAACCAGCTGAAGGCAGTCAGTTCATTATGTTAGAATTTTAAGTTATAGGGTAAAATATTCGGATAATAAAAGCTTCCCTAGTTAAGCCTGTTTACCCCACATCCCTTTGTTCCTACTCTAATTTGCTCATGTAAACTTTGTGTTGGATAGTCCTCTCAGGGTGAGGTCAAAGGGAAATTACCTGTTAATGGTGTTTAATCTGGGCCCTGGAACCAAAAGCTTTTATCATTGGCAAAACCACTCTTTTAACTATGTTAATTATCCACAAGTGTGTTGACTTAGAACAACTGTTATTAAATCTATGCTGAATAAATGTGAGAAGGTACAGGGAGTTGTGGTTGTTTAGCTGCAATCGCCTTCTGAAAGCAGCTGACAACCATCCCTAGCCCACTCAGATTCACTGTATTCTGGTGTGTGTGAGTGCACTCATTCATCTGGTCATTAAGTTAGGGTCTGCAGGACAGACCTCTGCAGGTGGTGATCAGTGTCTCAGGTGGTCACCCCAACGTAATCAAGGTCTCAGATGGTGACCCCACCGTGACTGAGGTCTCACAATTAAATTCCTTTTCTACAAATTAGCTAGTCTCAGGCGTTTCTTTACAGCATTGCAAGAATGGACTAACACAGAAAATTGGCATCAAGGCGGAGTTGGGGGAGGGGGAACATTGCTATAAAAATGCCTGAAAATGTGGAATCAGCTTTGGAATTGGATAACAGGCAGAGGTTGGAAGAGTGTGGAGAGCTCAGAAAGACAGGAAGATGAGGGAAAATTTGGAAATTCCAGGACACTTGTTAAATTGTTGTGACCAAAATGCTGATAGTGATATCAACAATGAAGTCCAGGCTGAAGAGGTCTCAGATAGAAATGAGGAACTTATTGGGAACTGGAGCAAAGGTCACTTTTGTTAAGTGTTAGCGAAGAACTTGGAAACATCGTGTCCCTACCCTAGGGATCTGTGGAACTTTGAACTTGAGAGAGCTCATTTAGGGTATCTAGCAGAATAAATTTCTAAGAAGTAAAGTGTTCAAAATGTGGTGTGGCAGCTGGGTTTCAGACTAGCATGGGGCCTGTAGCCCCATTCTTTTGGCTGATTTCTCCCTTTTGGAGCAGTAGTATTTCCTGAATGTCTGTACCTTCACTGTTTGAGAGCAAATAACTTGCTTCTGGTTTTACAGACTCGTAAGTGGAAGGGACTTGCTTTGTCTCAGACAAAACTTTGGACTTCTTTTGAATTAATGCTGGAATGAGATAAGGCTTTGGGGGACTGCTGAGAAGGGATGATTGTATTTTGCAATATGAGAGGACATGAAATTTGGAAGGGCAAGGGGTGGAATGATATGATTTGAATCTATGTCCCCACTAAATCTCATGTCCAATTATAATCCCCCATGTTGGAGGTGGGGCCAGGTGGGAGGTGATTGGATGGGGGTAGAGTTCTCATGAATAGGTTAGTATCATCCCCTTGGTGCTGTTCTCATACTGGTAAGTGAGTTATCATATCATGAGATCTGGTTGTTTAAAAGTGTGTAGCACCCCCACCCCCATTCCTGCTCTGGCCACGTTCTTGCTCTCTTGTTCACTTTTTGCCATGATTGTAAGTTTTCTGAGACCTCGCCAGAATCAGAAGCCACTGTGTTTCCTGTATAGCCTGCAGAACTGTGAACCAATTAAACCTCATTGCTTTATAAATTACCTTGTCTCAGGTTTTTTTTTTTTCCAGCAGTGCAAGAATGGACTATTACACAATTAAATCATAACAAACAGAACCCTGATAGAAAAATAGGTAAATGACATGAACAGGTAATTCACTAGATATATATTGCCAATAAACATGAAAAAACATCCAATGACATTTATAATGAAAGAAAATAAAAATAAAACAATAATGAGATATCACTCTGTATCAATCAAATTGACAGATCGCTATAATGTTATTTTTGTGGAGGATGTGTAGAATGCCCACTCTAGCACACTCTTGGAGGGCAGGTAAGTTGGAACAAACTTTATGGAGAGGATTTGGTGGTTTGTAACATAACAATGCTCATATTCTTCAATCTAGTCATTCTTTTCCAGAAATTGATCTTAAAGCAACAGTAAAAGATTCAGACCAAGATTGTGTACAAAGGTGCTTATAACATTTTGTCAAATGGAAAGGGCAAATCTCCCCTCAGACAGAGCTGAGGATGGCTGGTCATGACCTAAGATTTACGCCGGTACCGATACATCAGTGGCAATTTCAAAAATTTGGTTGGGAAATTAAGGTTGTTAAGGAAGAATTTATTAAAAGGTAAATGTCCAAGTGATGACACTTCTCATTCCCAAGAAGTTTACAGGATGCAGTTTTGAAGTTCTAGGATCAGGTGGGTAAGAAAAGCTATAGGATTGTGTAGGGGCAGTAGGGAGGAAAAGAGAAAAAAGAAAAAAGAAGATCACTGCTCTGCACATTGATGCTAACCTCACTGTGAGAAGCACCTCACAAGTTATGAGACTGTGCCCATAGCATTTGTTTCCTTCCTTATTGATTAAGAAACCATACTCTCTACTCCTTCATGATAAAAATACATAGGAAGCTAGGAATAAAAGACTTTCTCAACTGATAAAAAGCATCTATGGAAAAACTCACGGCATTATACTTAATGGTAAAACATATACTTAAAGCTTTCCTCCTAACATCAGAAACAAGATAAGGATATCTGCTCTCATTACTTGTTTTTGAGACAAGATCTCATTCTGTTACTCAGGCTAGAGCAGGCGTCCCCAAACTTTTTACACAGGGGGTCAGTTCACTGTCCCTTAGACCATTGGAGGGCCGCCACATACTGTGCTCCTCTCACTGACCACCAATGAAAGAGGTGCCCCTTCCTGAAGTGCGGCGGGGGGGCTGGATAAATGGCCTCAGGGGGCCGCATGCGGCCTGCGGGCCATAGTTTGGGGACGCCTGGGCTAGAGAGTAGTGGAGTGATTACAGCTCACTGAAGCCTTGACCTCCAGACTCAAGCAATCCCCTGACCTCAGCCTCCTGAGTAGCTGGGAGTTTAGACACACATCACCATACCTGGCTAATTTTTGTATTTTTTTGTAGAGACAGAGTCTCCCTATTTTGCATATGCTGATCTTGAACTCCTGGCCTCAAGTGATCCTCCAGCCTCAGCCTCCTGAAGTGCTGGGATTACAGGTGTGACCCACTGTGCCTGGCCCTGCCCTCACCACTTCTATTCAACATTGAACTGGAGGTACTAGCCAGGGCAATTAGGAGTTAAGAATTCATATCAGAAAGGAAAGAAGTAAAACTGCCTCTATTTGCAGATGACATAATTTTCTTTATAGAAAATACTTAGAAATCTACTTGTCTTAGTCAATTTGGGCTGTTATAAAAAAGTGCTAGAAACTGGGTGGCTTATAAACAACATAAATTTATTTCTCATAGTTCTGGAGCCTGGAGGTCTGAGATCAGAGTGTCAGCATGGTTGGCTTCTGGTGAGGGCCCTTTTCTGGGTTGTAGACTGCTATCTTTTGTTGTAGCCTCACGTAGCAGAAAAAGGACTAAAGAGCTCTTTGTGGTCTTTTTTATAAGGGCACCAGTCCCACTCATGAGGGCTTCATTCTTAAGACTTGATTATCTCCCAAATGTACCACTTCCTGATATTATCACATTGAGGGTTAGGATTTCAACATATAAATTTTGGGGGAGCACACACATTTAGTCTATAATACCATTAAAAAACCTAGAATTAATAAACAAGTTCAGCAAGGTGGCAAGATACACATCACTACATAAAAATCAATGATATTTCTATGTAGCAGCAATGAACAAACTGAAAATTTGAAGAACAATGCATCAAAATATACTTAGAAATAAATTGAACAAAGGAAATATAAAACATATACCTGAAGGCCGGGTGCGGTGGCTCAAGCCTGTAATCCCAGCACTTTGGGAGGCCGAGGCGGGTGGATCACAAGGTCAAGAGATCGAGACCAACCTGGTCAACATGGTGAAACCCCATCTCTACTAAAAATACAAAAAATTAGCTGGGCATGGTGGCACGTGCCTGTAATCCCAGCTACTCAGGAGGCTGAGGCAGGAGAATTGCCTGAACCCAGGAGGCGGAGGTTGCGGTGAGCCGAGATCGCGCCATTGCACTCCAGCCTGGGTAACAAGAGTGAAACTCCATCTCAAAAAACAAAAACAAAAACAAAAACAAAAACATATACCTGAAACCATAAAAGACCATTGAAAAAAAATTAAAGGCCAAAGTCAGTAAAAGATATCCCATGCTGATGAATCAGAAGACTTTTTCTTTTTTTTGAGACAGAGTCTCACTCTGTTGCCCAGGCTGGAGTGCAATGGTTTGAGCTTGGCTCACTGCAATCACTGCCTCCCAGGTTCAAGTGATTCTCCTGCCTCCACCTCCCAAGTTAGCAAGGATGTAAAGAAATTAAAACTCTTAAATTTTGCTGATGGGAATGTAAAATAATATCAAGACAAAAGTGGCTCCATCTTGGGTGCTAATCCACCATGTTGACTTCTGATTAGCTTCAGTCCCATGAATGCCTCCTGATTCCTACTTTATTTACTATCCTTAGTGTTCTCATTATAGATCCTGACTTTAGTTCAAGCAACCTTGACTTTATCACACATATAGGCCATCCATGAATGGGGGTTTGGGAGGTGGTTTTGGGATGAACCTGTTCCATCTCAGATCATCAGGCATTAGTTAGATTCTCATAAGGAGGGCACAACCTAGATCTCTGGCATGTGCAGTTCACAATAGGGTTTGCACTCCTAGGAGAATCTAATGCTGTGGCTGATCTGACAGGAGGCAGAGCTCAGGTGGTCATGCTTGCTTGCTCACTGCTCACCTCCACTTGTGCAGCCTGGTTCCTAACAGATCACTGACTAGTACCAGTTCACAGCCCAGGAGTTGGGGACCCTTGATATAGAATCCCCTTTCCCAGATGGTATGTAAGCCCTGTAGTGGTTTAGCGATTTACCAGCCTTGTTGCTGCCCAAGACCACATTTCTGTAAGTTCCCTTAATAAGTTACCCTTCACCAACAAACTGGAATTGTGTTTCTCATTCTTCAGTTTTTTTGGCTCCTTCAGCACTTGGGGCTGCTTTGCATACCTGACCTGTAGGAGATTAGTCAAGGTGGTGGGAAAAATTATAGGAAAGATGCAAACCTTCTTGCAAGGCCAGGAGATTTTCCAAAAGTTTTGGGAAAGAGTGAGCTGAAGGCAGCTGATCTTACCCTGGGGCAAAAGGCAGCTGACAAGGGAATGTAGAGGAGTTTATCTAAATAGCTTGTTTACTCATGTCCTAAAACTGACCTGACCTTTGATCATTCATGTGTAGGATTTCTTTCTTCTCAGGGGGATGACAATGTTTATTACCCATAAATTGTGTTTGCTTTAGGCCTTTGTCATTGAATCTGTACTAAATAAATGTGAGCATCGCCAGCTTATCAAGGTTGCTGCTGACTCTTGCAGGGGTCCCCTAGCTGTGCTGACAGGCAAGCCTGTGTCTGCATACTCCGTTTATCTGTTGTTCAGCAAGTCTTCAGGACAGAGTTGTCAGCTGGTGCCCCTGTGTGAGGAATGCTGTAACAGATTGTGACAGAACCCTCAGAAATGAAGCTGAAGAGAGTATGCAGTCAATAAGTTAGTAAGTCTTTGGCGCCCATTCCGAATTTCCAAGTTTGAGGGAATTATTCAAGCTAGGGTTTCATCATGGGAAAACAGTTATCAGCACGGGACAACAGTTATCAGCATAACAGAAACAGTATATAAAATTATTGAAACAGCTGCTTAAAGCTAGCAGAGCCTCAGTTTCACAGATTCAATTAAAGGACCTAATGCACACTGTTGTCTCCCATAACCCATGGTTCCCAGAAGAAGGCATGCTAGATGTAGAGCTCTGGGAAGAAATCTTAAATGCAATCATGCACAAGGCAATGGGTCCCAGTAACATCTCTAACATTATGGGCCTTAGTCATGGTTGCTTTGGTCCCGCTCTACACAGAAGAGCCCAAAAATGGAAAGGAAGAGGAACCATCACCTACCTTACCACCTTGTCTTCCTCCCTCAGCCCCACCATTACCGAGTAAAAGTTCCACAGAGGAAACAGAGGTTTCCCCTAAGCCCCCTCCTACAACAAATTGGAAAAACAACAAGGGAGACACTACATCTATGGGACGCTGCCTTAGGCAAAAGGCATTAGAAGGGGAGCTCTTGACCTGCCCGGTAATGCAAGATCAACAAGGCAATCAGGTATATGAACACATTTCTTTTGATGCTAATAAAGAGATAAGAAAAAGCATTAGAGAAAATGAAGCTGTTAGCCCATTTACGAAAGGATTAATTGAAGCCATAGCAGACAACTTCCATATGAGCCCCTGGGACTGGTCAGTGCTAGCTAAAACAACTCTAGACGCCAGTCAATACCTCCTGGGGAGGGCAGAATTTGATGAATTATATGAACAGCAAACCCTTTTCTAATAATGACCACTGTTATTCCTCTCCTACTCCTGACGTGGCTCTCTCAAAATCCTATTTGGGTAGAACAGTGACCTTAAAGGAAGAGAAATTACTAATATGAATTAGTTGAGGAGCAATTAAAAGCTGGCCATATAGAACCATTTAGCAGCCTTTGGAATTTGCCCATTTTCATTGTTCCCCAAAAGTGTGGCAAATGGAGGCTTTTGCATGACTTACAGGCTACTAGTGCTAATCAGCAACCTATGGGGCCCCTTCAACAGGGGCTCCCTTCCCCTATGGCAATTCCCCAAAATTGGCCTATAGTCATTATTGACTGAAAAGACTGTTTTTTTTTTTTTTTGAGACAGAGTTTCGCTCTTGCTACCCAGACTGGAGTGCAATGGCGCGATCTCGGCTCACCGCAACCTCCGCCTCCTGGGTTCAGGCAATTCTCCTGCCTCAGCCTCCTCAGTAGCTGGGATTACAGGCATGCGCCACCATGCCCAGCTAATTTTTTGTATTTTTAGTAGAGATGGGGTTTCACCGTGTTGACCAGGATGGTTTCGATCTCTTGACCTCGTGATCCACCCGCCTAGGCCTCCCAAAGTGCTGGGATTACAGGCTTGAGCCACCGTGCCCGGCCAAGACTGCTTTTATACTATTCCCCTTGCAGAACAGGACAGATAAAAATCCGCATTTACAATACCAACTATCAATAATGAAAGGCCAGCTCGCTGATTACATTAGAAAGTGCTTCCTCAAGGAATGCTGAACGGTCCTACCAAGTGTCAGTATCATGTAAATCAGGCTTTGCTCCCCAGTAGAAAAGAATTTCCTAACTTCAAGATCATTCATTTTTATGGATGATATTTTATTAGCAGCCCCAATGGAGCCAGTACTTTTAAGTTTAGATGCCTCTGTCCAAAGGAATACACAGTTACGAGGTTTAATCATAGCACCTGAAAAAGTACAAATGTCCTCTCCTTGCAAATATCTTGGATACATACTAACTTCCTGGTCAGTAAGACCCCAGAGGATAAAATTAAATTCTAGCAACTTACATGCTTTAAATTATTATCAAAAACTACTGGGTGGGCCAGGCACGGTGGCTCATCCCTATAATCCCAGCACTTTGGGAGGCTGAGGTGGGTGGATCAACTGAGGTTGGGAGTTAGAGACCAGCCTGGCCAACATGGAAAAACCCTGTCTCTACTAAAAAATACAAAATTAGGCTGGGCGTGGTGGCTCACACCTGTAATCCCAGCACTTTGGGAGGTCAAGGAGGGTGGATCACAAGGTCAAGAGATCAAAGCCATCCTGGCCAACATGGTGAAACCCTGTCTCTACTAAAAATACAAAAATTAGCTGGACATGGTGGCACGTGCCTCTGGTCCCAGCTACTCAGGATGCTGAGGTGGAAGAATCACTTGAACCCAGGAGGTGGAGCTTGCAGTGAGCCAAGATTGCGCCACTGCACTCCAGCCTGGTGATAGAGCAAGATTCTGTCTCAAAAACAAAAACAAAAACAAAATTAGCCAGGTGTCACTTCAGGCTCCTGTAATCTCAGCTTCTTTGGAGGCTGAGGCAGGACAATCGCTTGAACCTGGGAGGCAGAGGTTGTGGTGAGCCGAGATTGTGCCACTGCACTCCAGCCTGGGCAACAAGAGTGAAACTCTGTCTTAAAAAAAAAATTACTGGATAATATTAACTGGCTTCACCCTACCTTGGGCATAACTACTGATAAGTTGCAAAACCTGTTTTCTATCCTAAAGGGCAATACAGCCCTGCGTTCTGCCAGATATTTAACCCCTGCAGCACAAAAGGAAATTGAGGAAATAGAACAAGCTATTTGTCAGAGGCAACTAGATCACATAGACCCAAAATATTCAGTTCAATTGTTTGTTTTTCCTACTAAACATTCCCCAACAGGATTACTAGGACAGATGACCCCAGAGCTACGCTTCCTAGAATGGGTCTTTTGCTCACATACTGGAACTAAAACACTCTATCCCTATATTCAGCTAGTTAGTAAAGTCATCTCTATTGGCCACAGATGATGCAATCTGTTGCTAGGTTATGACCCTGATGTCATAAGAATTCCTTTGAGTAAAAAGCAATTCAAAGCAGCATTGCCTCTATTGCTAGATCTTTAGATAGCACACTCTGATTATGCAGGCCATATGGAGCATGCCCTTCCTGCTGACAAACTACTTCAGTTCTTATCTCCTGTAGTTATGCCTACAAAAGTAGTTCACTCCCCAATACCTAATATTTTAATGCCATTTAATGACTCTGCTTACTCCATTTATTCATTGCAGTACCTTAAAATAGCCCTCATTAAGTCCACTCTCAAGCCCACCCCACCCTTAAAAATATGCTCAGAAAACAAAAGAAGGGGAATATTAGTAAAGACCCTGCAATCCTACTAGCTCAAGCCTTATTTACCTTTAATTTCCTAAATTTAAATAACAAAGTTCAATCAGCTATAGAAAAGCACTTTGCTAACAAGACATAAAACCTGCAGTTTTATGCGAAGATGTGAATAGTAATGTATGGTGTGGTCCAAACGATGTGCTAACGTGGGGAAGAGGATATGATTGTGCTCACACCTCCTCAGACCCTCTTTAGATTCCAGCATGACACATCAAACCATACCATGGCGTGGCTAAGACCCAACCCGGTACCAGAAATGAAGGAGATGACCCCGCAGGACCCACAGCCCCAGACAATGTGGCTCCCTTGGATGACACAAGCCCCAAACATTACCTGGGGGATGCTGAAGAAGATGACTCAGGAGGCCGAGCAAATCCTGCTCCAAACACAAACACCATTCACTCCAGATGATTTGTCCCTTTTTTATTCTCTCACTTTGCCTGCTACCTGTACCTGCTACACTCTAGAAAGCCCATCTTCTAAATCTGCCTTTTTTCTGACTGTTATTTAGGCAGACACTCCCTTCCCAGCCTCTAATAAATTCAACTGCTTGGCTAGAAAGGATTAACATCCCCCAGTGGGGTCATTTCATTAATGGCAAGTAACACTACAGGTCACTCCTTGATTGGAAAAAAATGTTTCCAATCATACTCATGTTTGTTTCATGTTATTTACTAATTCTAGGATGCCAAGCCGGAACACTACTTACAACCACTGCGTCTGACACACCTCTTGCTGCACACATCTGTGCTCTTCAATCAACAATACCTGATGCAAAAAAAACAGAAAAGGGGGAGATGGAGGAGATCAGTTAGGGTGAATCATAAGAAAGACACAAAAGTTCTTGGAATGCCAGGAGGTTTGCAAAAGCTTTGGGAAAGAATGAGCTTAAGGCAGCTGTTCTTACCCTGGGGCAAAAGGCAGAGGAGTTTATCTAAATAGTTTGCTTACTTACGTCATCCTAAACGTCCTAAAACCAACCTTTGATCATTCACAGGCAGGACTACTTTCTATTTAGTGGGTTGACAATGTTTATTACCCACACACTGTGCTTGCTCTAGGCCTGTGTGATTAAATTCTGTACTAAATAAATGCGAGTGTCGCTGGCTTATCGAGTCTGCTGCTCACTCTGGCAGGGGTCCCCTAGCTGCACTGACAGGCAAGCCTGTGTCTGTGTACTCTCTTCATCTGTTGTTCGGCCAGAGTCTGCAGGACAGACTCAGCAATGACCCTTTCATGAACAGTTAGCTGTCTGGCCAGCCAGGAGGAGCCAGGAAACCAATGTATGGGTGAGAAGAAGGAAGTATCCTCAGGGGAGATGCCAGGGGGCTCTTCTCATCTACGTAGGGTGACATTGCCTGTTTGCTAGATGCCTGTGGACTGCCAGGTGAGTACTGGGGTGCCCTGAAAATGCCAGAGGGTCTCAAAGGCTTGTTAGTACAAAGCTCTATGACCCACTGTGGTAAGAAGGGTCACTGAGTGGTGACAACGTGAGCTTGCCACTGTTACGAGCTGTGTGAGTGGCCGCAGACCACAGGTAGTAGTTGAGGTGACGTTATAAAAGCTAGAGGAAGAGTGATAGGAAAGCATATGAGAACCTCCACATTTGTGTTAGCATCCAGCTTGGCGGATGAGCTTGATGAGACGGAAACTCTAAGAATAAGAGCTTAAGGACTAAGGGAAACCCTAGCCTGCCACTTTATTTGGCTGATAGGGAGGAAGTTGTGATGGCTGAAAGTGTGAGCTGTCCTTGCCAAACTGGACTGGGATGCTAATCTTTGGCAACCAACTAGCGAGTCAGATAAAGATGTAGAGGTTATTTTGGAGGACAAGGATAACTGTTCTTCCCTTTTGAGAGCAAGACCACTCATGCAGAAGAATGCAAAAGCCCAACACACGCAGCCGGGCCATAACTGACAGCCTTCCCAGGCAACCTTAACTGTCCAGAGTACACCTTGGCAGAATGAGTGGGCATAGCAAACACTTAAATAGCTGCAAAGAGAAAGCTTAGCCTCATGGATGATGCAGCTGTGGGACACGTGGGGATAGTATTTCCTTAGTGGGGAGTGAAGCTGGAAAAATGAGTGACATTACCTATCCATCCTGCTCGGAGACAGTATTTGCACAACACTAGAACAGTTGAGGACAATCATAGTCTTATGGACTGGATTACCCTGGCTGTGAAAGAGGCCTGACCAAATGAAGGAGATTTCCCAGGTCAGACCCTGGCATGGAACTCTCTGGAGGAAACACAGAGCAATTTAAGGGAGTTGATGAGCATGTATCAGGTCATTATACCCAACAGTTTACAAAACTTGATAAAGCTATGTTTACAACGGGCATGAAAATTAAGTTGCTGCAAGCTGGCCTGTGGGAGTGGAATGGCCCTCTCCTGTCCCTGTTGATCCCCCTTTGTGGTAAGAGATGTATATGATAAGGGAGAAGCTACAGGTGATTTTGGAAAAACTGGAAAGGTTAGAGATAAAGTCTGACTGGTTATTAAAGGAAAAGGGGAAAAGGGAGAAGCCAATTCTGCTGAACTAAAAATGGGAGGCCTAAAAGGCCCAGTTAGAATGACCGGGAAACAAACTGCGGTATGATCTGATCTCAGCTGGAGCAGGCAAAGAAAAAGTAGATCAGCAACCCAGTGCCAGATGAGTGGGCCTTTGAAATACTTGAATTTTGATCAACAGCTTAGACCCTTTCTACTGTCCTACCAGAAGAAGGAGAAGAAAAAGGCCTCTGTAAGAGAACTCCAGTCTCTGTGTTCCAGGGTGGGCTTTTCCCCAGTGTAGTGACTAGCGGTGGGGCCAAGGTTGCCTCCATGCAAGAGCAATGGGGGCGACGAAGCCCCCATGTGGATGGAGCTCACAATCTGTTGGAGTCCAGAAACAAGCCAGGGACCTTAGCTTTAGTGGACACGGTTGTCGAAAACGCACCTTAATTTTGAAGACTTAGAATGAAAACAAATGAAATATCTCGTTAATAATGTTTTATATTCATTGCATGTAAAATAATATTTTGAATGTATTAGGTTAAATAAAACATTTTTTAAAAATTTAAAACGAAGCTGTATTCTCTGAGAATGGCCGTTTTCCCTGGGAGACTCAGCTGTGCCAAGGCATGGGTGTACATGATTACGAGTGTGTGTTTGTTCAGCGGTGACCTGCTGGACAACAGGGGGAAAAAGAGATAGGTGGATGCCTCTGAATTATACACTTTATTTTATTTATTTTTTAAGATGGAGTCTTGCTCTGTCACCCAGGCTGGACTGCAGTGGCGTGGTCTTGGCTCATTGCAACCTCCACCTCTTGGGTTCAAGTGATTCTCCTGCCTCAGCCTCCTGAGTATCTGGGATTACAGGTGCCCGCCACCATACCTGGCTGATTTTTGTGTTTTTTAGTAGAGATGGGGTTTCACCATGTTGACCAGGCTGGTCTCGAACTCCTGATCTCAGGTGTTCCACCTGCCTCAGCCTCCCAAACTGCTGGAATTAGATAGATGAACCACCGTGCCTGGGCCTGATTTATACACTTTAAACAAGTGAAATTTTTTATGGTTTGTGAATTATATCTCAAGAAAGTTTTGTTAAAAACAAGAAAACACGACTAACTACAGATCACTTCTCACCGACAGCATATTTTTACTGCCCTGAATCTAAAAAAGAAATGCCCGGGTATGGGCAAGTAGGGGCAGAGACACACACACACACCTGTAATCACGTACACAGCTGCAAGTGGTGGGATGAGTCAGCGGGGAAATTTCGACCGAATTCAGAGTGCTGAGGCAGTTCCCTAACTGCCCTGCCAACTTCTTGCCCCTGGGCGTTGCTCCCTTAGTCTGGATTTACAAAGCCAATGCCTTTGGGAGCCAGGAACTAAATTCTTAGTCAAAGACACCTCCCTCCTGTCCACTTATGGGTTTCAGGGAGGAAATGGCAGGTAGGGGGTTTCATTCTTTCAGTTTCAGAAAATATTTTCGGACATAACACATTTCCCCTATTAAACAAATTCTGAAGTAAGGGGAAACAGAGAGAGACAGTAAGAACATTTCACGTCCAAAAGGATCTCAGTGTTCTCAGTTTAGGGAAGTTGGCCTTGCTGGCTGTGTGGTAGAAAAGCTGATGACGGGTGAGGATTTTGGAGGGTGGGAATGGAGGTAGTTTTGCCATTCCCACGTCTGGTTTGTGACTGGACACCATACAGGTTGAGATCAAGTTCAGAGGCAGTCAGCTGGAATCCTTTAGCTCTATTTGCCCTTGCTAAGAATCTCTTTTCTTCTTAGCACGTTTTTCACTTAGTGTTTATAAAAATAGGGTTTGAAGAAAGTTTGAAAAGATCAGTGGAAAAAAATTCAGCACCAAATTTTCTCTGAAAATCAACTTGACAAAAAAGACATAACTAACATCCATACTGTAACCAGCGCATGAGTGATCTTCCCTCTTTACGAATGTGCTTCAGCAAAACTTTAATCTTGACCCCCGCTGCTTCCACTTTTAATAGTGGATGGAAGAAAAGGCAAGAGGAAAAACAAAGCCAAAACACACCCAGATGCACACTTCCGCCAGCATGGCCACCAAGGCATTTTGAATTCAGTTACTTATGATCTGCGGATTATTAACTCTACCTCGTTTACTTCATCAGTGTAAAAAATAGTAAACTGACTGTAGCGAAATACAGAACCATAGAAACATGATTCTATTTTAATACAGGCCCATCAGTTAACCCACAGGCTATGCTACATATGAATAAGAGAAAATAAGTTAAGAATAAACTATGTAATGTAATTCCAGTGGAATTCGGTAGGTGGCATAGAAGAGCTTTTTTGTTTTATTTTGTTTTGAACACTAAATGTGGTTAACAGTGAAATAAATCTCCAAGGAAGTGCTTGAGTTTCTACAGACTGCCAAACGGAACAGACAAGCAGGTTGTCTTGGTAAGCGACATTTTATTTTATTCTGTGAAACAAAATAATTGTATAGCTAGTTATTAAGTACAGAAATTTCAAAAGTCTGTGTAAGTCCTGGGTGTTTTTCTAAGTGGGTTATATTTCTGATATGTACATAGTTACCCTGTAGTTTGTACTGGCATTTGTGTATCAATAACACCTTGTATGTGATTTGTTTACCAGAAATATTTTTGAGTTGGGAAATATTTTTGAGTTGGGAAATAAATATTTGGGTCACAAACGTCTTCTGGTTTTCTTCCAGAGGAGCTGCTAGTTATTGATTTCAGCCGGCATTTCTCTTCACCCCATCCTGCTTTCATATTCTCTTTGCAATGTTAAGGAAAATAAGATATAAGTCAGTTCCTCCCAGACGCAATGCTGCTGTTCAACTCTTCTACTTTTACGGGCAGGTTTGTTTCAGTTTTTTCCTCTGGGCCTTCCCACTAGCTAGTCCTTCTGCTTCTCAGGCCGCTAACACTGTTGTGGGGAGCTAGCCAGGTAGAATTGCAGGTTTTAAAGATGTTTCCCAGGCTACGCCTGATTTGGTCAAAAGACTTTAAAGTAAATGTGTTTTATATGTGTTTTTATAACAAAAAAAAAAAAAAGCAAAAGGTCACAAGACCACGTAGGAAACAAAGCAGAACAGTTCTTGAACTGGCTCAGATTCTTTTAATCTGTGGTTAATAGCTAGCTGGTCTTGTGCAGAGAAGGTCTTTAGTAAATATTTATGGGGACGAAACTTAATCAGCCAGATAAATTGTATGGGTATTGTCCATTAAGACCAGTCTAAGCCTTCATTTGATGTCTCCAAAGTCTCCAAACTAAGACAAACTAAATGTATTGATTCATTGTATCACAGAATGTGAGGCTAAACCTATCATAATAATGAAAATTGACAGGAACATACCTAGAGGCATTTTATACTTTCAAATTAAAGCATCCTTTTCTGCTCAGCTTTTTTTTTTTGGTAGTAATATAGTATTTTGATCAAAAAATACTTTGGTCTAGGAAGCTGAGACATTAATTTTCATTGATTTAGCAAGTTTGGTATATAAAACTCTAAGATCCTAGAAAATCAGTTATCCCTGTGTATAACATTTTGATTTCTTAATTATAGAAATAATAATGGTTTCATAAACTGAGTACCTGAAATTAATGACTTTAAATGAAAGGGCAAAATGGAGATTGGGCAAACAGAAGATATTTGATTCAATTAACTTAGCTCAACACAAAACTGAAGCCCTGCTTTCACTAGAAAGCGTTAGCGGCAGTCAATCCATATGGGTCTGTAGCAACTTGATTCTTGCCCCCTCGGTGGAAAGAACTTGTCTGAGGGGCATAAGGCAGAGTGACAGACCGAGGCAAGTTGTAGAGGAAGAGTGACAGTGTCATGCCCGGGACAGGTTCCAGCGCTTACTGAGGTCTGAGGGGAGTGGGTGATGAGCAGACAGCTGAAAGAACACTCAGGGGGCCGTAGGCAGGTGAAAGGTGATTTTATTCAGCAGCAGCTTGCATCAGCACCTTCCTTACACTGGTTCTCTCCGACTGTCTGCCTTGTCCCAGCTGCTTAGTCCAGCGGCTTCCGCATACAGCTGTGCGTCTGGCTCTCCCTTGCTGATCCTTCAGGATCAGCAGCTTACCTCTTTCTCTCTCTGGGCACGAGTGAGCTGAGCTGTATCCTGGCTCCCCTCTGTCCATCTGCAAAGACAGACAGCGTTGTCTCTCTCTCTTTCTCTGGGCTCCAGCATGCCTGTACAGTGTCGGTAGGGCAATTACACCTTTTACAGACAATAGTGGCTTAGAGCCAAGTGATGAGGCTTACCTATGTTCTGCCTATGGTGGTGAGCTTCTCTATGTTACATCTACGTGACTATGATAACGTGGAGTTATACACCTGCACTTTAAACTTGCTGAGTTACTCTGAATGTTTACCTTGGCCTATCCTTGACCAAAGCATAGCTACGTTCCTTACAGAGAGTTTATTAAAACGTTTTAGGGCCGGGCATGGTGGCTTATGCCTGTAATCCCAGCACTTTGGGAGGCCGAGGCGGGCAGATCATGAGGTCAGGAGTTCAAGACCAGCCTGACCAACATGGCAAAACCCCATCTCTACTAAAAATACAAAAATTAGCTGGGCATGGTGGTAGATACGTGCCTATAATCCCAGTTATGCAGGAGGCTGAGGCAAGGGAATCACTCAAAGCCAGAAGGTGGAGGTTGCAGTGAGCTCCTTCCAGCTCCTTCCAGATCATGCCAATGCCTTCCAGCCTGGATGACAGAGCAAGAGACAAAACAAAAGTTTTATATCAGGAATGAAAGGAAGTAAAGTATACTTTGAAGAGGGCTGAGCGGGCAACTTGAGAGATCCAAGTGCCTAGTTTAACCTTTGACTTAGGGCTTATTTGTTGGCAGGCTTGTGGGGTCTTGCGTCTCTTCTCCACTGATTCTTCCCTTGGGGTGGGCTGTCTGCATGTGCAGTGGCCTGCCAGCACTTGAGGGGGCCGCATGCACACTGTGTTTACTGAAGCTGTGCACATGCTCACTGGAGACATTTTCCCCTTCCCAGACAAGCATTCCTAGAGGAAGGTCACATGCCAGTTAAAGTCCGCCATTTTGCCTCTTAGTGTCCGTGCTCGAGCCTGCTTGCCCAACACCTGAGAGTTTATCAGGAGGCTGCTAACCACCAGCTTCAGGTGTGTTTTCTATCGATTAGGAGACTGACTTTCCTTGGTGCCGGCTGCAACCAACGATTATTCTAGAGAGACTGTTTAACAACTGCCTGACCATCAACGGATGGTCACCTGGTATTCCTGGTTGGGTGGGGGCCCTTCTCCTGCCCTGCTCATGTCTGCCTAAGTACCTACTCTAACACTTGGGGACAGGCAGTTTTAGAAATTTATATCTTTTTGTGACGATGGCTGTTGTTAAGAGAAAAAGGACAATTTCATCTTGCTTGCGGTAGGTTCTGTGAGGCAAGCACTCACACCCGTGCAGGGGGTCCTGTCTGCCCTGTCTCTATGATCACTTTTTTTTTTTTTTTTTTTTTTGCACTGTTGCCCAGTCTGGAGTGCAGTGGTGCAATCTTGGCTCACTGCAACCTCCACCTCCCAGGTTCAAGTGATTCTCCTGCCTCAGCCTCTCGAGTAGCTGGGATTACTGGAGTGTGTCAACACCCCCAGCTACTTTTTTGTATTTTTTTTAGTAGAGACGGGTTTCACTGTGTTGGCCAGGCTGGTCTCAAACTCCTGACCTTGTGATCCACCCATCTCGGCCTCCAAAAGTGCTGCGATTACAGACATGAGCCACTGTGCCTGACCTCTCTGATCACTTTTGCATACTGTGCCTGACAATGCTGATCACTGCTTCCATGAACTCTGGTGTTGGCTGGGAGTTGGAAAGAGCCCTGATCTAGATTCAGGCATAGGAATAAGCAGGGGACCCTGCTTGGACCATAAGGCCAGACCACTTTTGTTTCGACCTGTAACAGATTGCTCTGTTTTGAGATATTAGGCACTCCACCAGGGTATTTTTTTATTCCTATTATTTTAGTCCATTTGGATTGCCAAAACAAAGTGCCATGGACTGGGTGCCTATAAACAACAGACATTTATTTCTCACAGTTCTGGAGGTGAGAAGTCTGAGATCAGGGTGGTAATGTGGTTGGGTTCTGGCGAGGGCCCTCTTCTGGTTTGCAGATGCCACCTTCTGGTGTTTTCACATGGCAGAAAGACAGCCAGAGAGCTCTCTGGAGTCCTTTTCATAAGGGTACTAATCCGACTCATAAAGGCTCTATCCTTATGACCTAATTACTTCCCAATTCTTTCCTGCCTATATCATCACATTGGGGGTTAGGATTTCAACATAAGAATTTCATGGGGCACAAACATTCAAGCTATACTATCTATTGAAGTATTGCTTCTTGAGTGAGTAGCTCTTTCAGGAAGCTGGAGACGAAGAGTTGGGAAATTCTGGGTCTTTCAGTCAAATACAATCAATGTCATAAAAACACCACCCTGACTTTTAATATGAACTTTCATGTCTGCATCATCTTCCTTGCTCAGGGTCTTCATGAACACTAGTCAGGGTGCCAGGCCCTCTTCCATGTTAGAAGAAATCAGGATAACGAAAGCATATCGGGCTCCTCTGCAAAAGAAATCAGGATAACGAAGGCATATCGGGCTCCTTTGCAAAAGAAATCAGGATAACGAAGGCATATCGGGCACCTCTACAAAAGGGTAAGTCCAAGGAAGTCTCCAAAACCCAGATAAGTTTGTATGTCTAAATTGGGGGATTTTGAATTATTTAGGTTCTCTGTGCTCATTGAGATATGGGAGGGGATATGTGAAGAGGAATTTGGTGCTTTGCTGATACTGATGGCTTGCTTGTCTGACAGTTCTAGGGGATTTTGAGTAAATTCCCTGTGAGAACTGTGTAGCTGTGTAATCCCAGCTGAAAGGTCTTTGAAGGTGAGGCGTGCACACTCTAGAGTTAATCCTAACACAGCTCCCTCTGTTCTCACATGCCACTGGAATGCTGGCCCCAAAATTATGTCTGAGCTAGAGCAGTTTGAATACTGGTACAATAGGCATAACCTAGAACAATGCCTACCACTGCATAGAGAATACATACATATTTGATGAATGAGTAAAAAAGTATTCTGAACAAGAGAGAGGAGGAAACAGCTCCCTTTCTCGAAACCTTCCAGTGTTCGCCACCCTCTCATCATTCTTGGAGTAGGATCCCAACTCCTCGCAATGATCGTCAAAGCCTGAGTGATCTTGGCTCTAACTCCTCTCATCTTCCCTCATTCCATGCTAACATTGACCTTCCCACTCCTTCTCAGACAAGCCAAGCTCAATTTCGTCTCAGGACCTTCATACTTGCCTTTTGCCAGAAATGCTCTTCCCCCAGATCTCCCTATAGGTTACTCATTCAGTTCGTTCTGATTTCTACTCTAGTGTCATCATCTCAAAAAGGCCTTCTCTAATTCATCACTCAAAATAGCCACGCCAGGCCAGGCCTGGTGGCTTATGCCTTCTAATCCCAGCACTTTGGGAGGCCAAGGCAGGTGGATCACATGGTCGGGAATTCAAGTCCAGCCTGGCCAGATGGTGTCTGAGCTAGAGCAGTTTGAATACTGGTCCAGTATCTCTACTAAAAATACAAAAATTAGCCAGGCATGGTGGTGGGTGCCTATAATCCCAGCTACTGGGGAGGCTGAGGCAGAGAATTGCTTGACCATGGGAGGCGGAGGTTGCAGTGAACAGAGATTGTGCCACTGCACTCCAGGCTGGGTGACAGAATGAGACTCTGTCTCAAAAAAAAAAAAAAAAAAAAAAAAAGACACCCTCAAGCACTGTCTCATACCTACTACAATTTACTCTGCTTTATTTTTCTCCATAAAACCTATCACTACAGGAACTTGAGTTTGGTCATTCATTTTTTTTCTGTCTCCCCACTAGGTAAAAAGCTCCTTGGGAATTTGGACTTTATCTTGTTCACGGGTCTATCTCCAGTTTCTAAAACATGGCCAGGAGGTGATCAATAAATATTGGTTGAATAATTAAATGGATGAATACATGGATCTCCTGAGAGACCTTTTATCACGATCTAATTATTTTTTGAATAAGACCAAAGTTAGCCCAAGCTGTGTATAGGTCGGAAAGGGTAATAGAAGAGCAGTCCCAATTCCAGCATTTGGGACACCTCTCGAGAAAGTCATATGGAGATGCATGTCAAAGAATGAAAGTACACCACTTGAGCTTTAGCTGGAGTTCTAAATTATTTTGGGAAACCTGGGGCCACAGAACTTGCCATGAACCCATCTGTATTAGTTTCCTGAGGCTGCTGTAACAAATTACCGTAAACATGGTGGCTTTTCCTTTATTGATCTGGAAAGCAGAAGTCAAAACTCAAGGTGTCAGCAGGGCTGCCCTCACTCCAGAGCCTCCTCTAGCTGGTGGTAGTTATTGCTGTCCCTTGCCTTGCAGCTGCTGCACTCGTCTCTGCCTCCGTCCACTGTCATGTGGCCTTCTCCTCTGTGTCTCGGTTGTCTCTTCTCTTGTCTCTCTGTCAAATATCCCTCTGCCTTTCTCTTATAAGGACACTTGTCATTGGATTTATGGCCCGCCTGGATAATTTGGGATGATCTCCTCATGTCAAGATCCTTAACTTTATTATCTCTGCAAAGACCCCTTTCCCAAGGAAGGTAACGTTCCTGGCTTCTGGGGATTAGGACATGGTTAAGATGTAAACATATCTTTTGGTGGGCCACCATTCAACCTATTACCCTATCCGTATTAAAATTCATTTGATTAGAGATGGCCTAATTATTTACATATATATATGTAAATAATTATAAGTGTATATATATATATATATATATATATATATATATATATATATACTTCCCTAGTTTTAGACTGTAAAACTAGGGAAGTATATATATAATATATAAATAAAATTAAATAAAAAATAAGTGTATATATATATATAAAACTTCCCTAATTTTAGACTGTATAACCCAAAAGAATGTAGACTTCATTTTGAGTCTCTAATAAAGAAATGTTTAATGTCAGCCACGATTAATTTCATGTATATTTAAAATGTATGTAATGTATTTCATCATTTTATGTATTTTTTTTTCTAGAATCTGTATCTGTATCAAGATGCTCTGAAGAACAGCTTCTACCTTTAGAAATGTCTAGTGTTACAAAATGACTAGCATCTTCCATTTTGCCATTATCTTCATGTTAATACTTAATATCAGAACACAATTATCTGAAGAAAGTGAATTTTTAGTTGATAGGTCAAATAAAGGTCTCATCCACATTCCCAAAGACTTATCCCAGAAAACAACAGTCTTAAATATATCGCAAAATTATATATCTGAGCTTCAGACTTCTGACATCTTATCACTGGTGAAGCTGAGGATTTTGATAATTTCTCATAATAGGATCCAGTATCTTGATGTCAGTGTTTTCAAATTCAACCAGGAATTGGAATACTTGGATTTGTCCCACAACAAGTTGGTTGAGATTTCTTGCCACCCTACCGTGAACCTCAAGCACCTGGACCTGTCATTTAATGCGTTTGAGGCCCTGCCCATATGCAAAGAGTTTGGCAGTATGTCTCAACTGAAATTTCTGGGGTTGAGTGCTACGCACTTAGAAAAGTCTAGTGTGCTGCCAATTGCTCATTTGAATATCAGTAAGGTCTTGCTGGTCTTAGGAGAGCCCTATGGGGAAAAAGAAGACCCCGAAGGCCTTCAAGACTTTAACACTGAGAGCCTGCACATTGTTTTCCCCGCAAATAAAAAATTCCATTTTATTTTGGATGTGTCAGTCAGGACTGTAGCAAATCTAGAACTATCTAATATCAAGTGTGTGCTGGAAGATAACGAATGTTCTTACTTCCTAAATATTCTGGCAAAACTTCAAACAAATCCAAAGTTAGCAAGTCTTACTTTAAACAACATTGAAACAACTTGGAATTCTTTCATTAGGATCGTCCAGCTGGTTTGGCATGCAGCCATACAGTATTTCTCAGTTTCAAACGTGAAACTACAGGGTCAGTTGGACTTCAGAGATTTTAATTATTCTGGCACTTCCCTGAAGGCCTTGTCAATACATCAAGTTGTCACCGATGTGTTCAGTTTTCCACAAAGTTATATCTACAACATCTTTTCAAATATGAACATCAAAAATTTAACAGTGTCTGGTACACACATGGTCCACATGCTTTGCCCATTCAAAATTAGCCCGTTCCTGTATTTGGATTTTTCCAATAATCTGTTAACAGACACGGTTTTTGAAAATTGTGGTCACCTTACTGAGTTGGAGACACTTATTTTACAAATGAATCAATTAAAAGAACTTTCAAAAATAGCTCATATGACTAAACAGATGAAGTCTCTGCAACAATTGGATATTAGCCAGAATTCTCTAAGCTATGATGAAAATGAAGGAGATTGCTCTTGGACTAAAAGTTTACTAAGTTTAAATATGTCTTCAAATATACTTACTGACTCTGTTTTCAGATGTTTACCTCCCAGGATCAAGGCACTTGATCTTCACAGCAATAAAATAAAGAGCATTCCTAAACAAGTCATAAAACTGGAAGCTTTGCAGGAACTCAATGTTGCTTTCAATTCTTTAACCGACCTTCCTGGATGTGGCAGCTTTAGCAGCCTTTCTGTATTGATCATTGATCACAATTCAGTTTCCCACCCATCAGCTGATTTCTTCCAGAGCTGCCAGAAGGTGAGGTCAGTAAATGCAGGTAACAATCCATTCCACTGTACCTGTGATCTAAGAGAATTTGTCAAAAATATAGGCCAGGTATCAAGTGAAGTGGTAGAGGGCTGGCCTGATTCTTATAAATGTGACTACCCAGATAGTTATAGAGGAATCCCACTGAAGGACTTTCACATGTCTGAATTATCCTGCAACATAACTCTGCTGATCGTCACTATTGGGGCCACCATGCTGGTGCTGGCTGTGACTGTGACCTCCCTCTGCATCTACTTGGATCTGCCCTGGTATCTCAGGATGGTGTGTCAGTGGACCCAGACCCGGCACAGGGCCAGGAACGTACCCTTAGAAGAACTCCAAAGAAATCTCCAGTTTCATGCTTTTATTTCATATAGTGGGCACGATTCTTTCTGGGTGAAGCGTGAATTATTACCAAACCTAGAGAAAGAAGGTATGCAGATTTGCCTTCATGAGAGAAACTTTGTTCCTGGCAAGAGCATTGTGGAAAACATCATCAACTGCATTGAGAAGAGTTACAAGTCCATCTTTGTCTTGTCTCCCAACTTTGTGCAGAGTGAGTGGTGCCATTATGAACTCTATTTTGCCCATCACAATCTCTTCCATGAAGGATCTAATAACTTAATCCTCATCTTGCTGGAACCCATTCCGCAGTACTCCATTCCTACCAGCTATCACAAGCTCAAATCGCTCATGGCCAGGAGGACTTACTTGGAATGGCCCAAGGAAAAGAGCAAACATGGGCTTTTCTGGGCTAACCTAAGGGCAGCTATTAATATTAAGCTGACAGAGCAAGCAAAAAAATAGATTACACATCAAGCAAAAAATGTTCCTCTTGTTGATATTGCTGCTTTTGGAAGTTCCAACAAGGACTTTATTCTGCATCAACACAAATGTAAACACAATTGTGAGTGTATGATGTAGGTAAAAATACATACTTTCAGGCCCCAGTTCACCAGTTATATGTGGTGTTAAAAATTAATAAAATGATATAACTTTGATTTAAACAGTTAATTTCTGACACATAAGGGATACACTCGTTTCTTTGCTATAACTGAGTTCTGAATTTATCGTGAAGTCAAGAGAAGTACCTGTTTCTCTTCAGTGGTGTGTGTTTTGGTGTGCTGTGGTCAATACTGGAAAATTCCATGACTTTTATGAGTACAGCCAGGATTATATAGCATATTTCCACAGCTGTTGATGCTTTCCTCATTTCCATGGTGGATTCCACTCAACTTATTGATGGCTGCTCATTGATAATGCTGGAGACTCTATGCCTGAAGGTTCTCCCTGAACCTGCTACCATGATGCCCACACAAAGGGCAATTCAGAAATGCTGGAAGCTGTCCTTGGAAACAGCCTTCAACTAATGTCATAAAGAGAGTTGGTGGATAAATACCCCAACTTTCTTATTCATTTTTTGAGATAAATCTGGGGTATACTTTACATTCTCCCTGAGTTCCCTAGTAGGATAAAATTCTGGTTGTCCACAGTAGAAATGGCTTGATAAAGTATTCTTGATTGGCTTCCTTCCTATTTTTTTCTGATTTACTTATTCCTCTATGAGTATTCCATGGGATCACATCTGTGATAAACTACTTGTCACTGAATATTTGTCTCAGGGTCTGCTTCAGAGGGAGCCCAGACCGAGAGAGTGTTCCACCTCAGTCCAAATGGAAAATCGGAGTCTGGTTTCTATGGCTGGAGATCTTGCTGAGATTCTGGTTGTATGAACTAACATGCACAAGAATCTTTGCTCTCTTGATTAGAAGGAGGAATATAGTTGATACTTAGTGCTTCTATATATAGTTTCTGTGTCTTTGGGAAACTATGTAAGTAGAGCATGAGCAGACGGGGCAGTGTAAGGAATGGATATATCTGAAGCTTTTTATACCCATCAACCATCCTGTCAGTAGACCTTTTTACTCTGGCAGCCAGCTCTGGGCAGGTGTAGTCTGACGAGAACCTTGTTATAACTACACCATGTATCTTTCACTTTATGTCCCATGACTTCACTGATACCACTGCACGAGATGCTTATAGAAGCCTGTTCAATCATTCTAATACATGCACAAACCTGAAAGTGCCAGGGATACCACTATGGGATGGGAGGCATTATACAAAGGCTTCTTTCTTCTATTCTTTAGTTTTAAAATGAGATAGATATAATCTATACCTTTTCTCAAACAATCCCCGTTGGCATTGAGCTTTACTTACCCACAGGGGTAACCAGCTCAGCAACTTGCTTTTGAACTGACTTTACCTTCCTTGGTCACTCTTCTCATTCCCCTCACTCTTGAGCCCTGAGATCACCTCTCCAAACAAATAAACTTGCCTTAACTCAAGGAGTCTAGAAAAAAAATAAAATAAAAAGCAACAAACAACAAAAAACCTACAAATGATGCACACACAAAGCTTTCGTCTCAGTCTTTACTTTTCTGAGTGGGAAAGAACCCAGATAACACATACATATATTACTAGCTTCTTGCCTTAACAAACTTACAGTCAATCAGAGAACACTACAGCTATCCAAATAACTAAAATAAAAATCAATGAAACAAAGCTATAAAATGGAAGTTTAGAGGTTGCTTAAACTGAGTGAAAAAAAATCTTCTTGGAAATGATGTGGTTTTTTTTTTTTGCCATTAGGTCTTGAAGGAAGACTTTTTTTTTTTTTTTTTTTTTTTTTTTGAGACGGAGTTTCGCTCTTGTTACCCAGGCTGGAGTGCAATGGCGCGATCTCGGCTCACTGCAACCTCCGCCTCCTGGGTTCAGGCAATTCTCCTGCCTCAGCCTCCTGAGTAGCTCAGATTACAGGCACACGCCACCATGCCCAGCTACTTTTTTTTTTTTTTTTGTATTTTAGTAGAGACGGGGTTTCACCATGTTGACCAGGATGGTCTCGATCTCTTGACCTTGTGATCCACCCGCCTCGGCCTCCCAAAGTGCTGGGATTACAGGCTTGAGCCACCGCGCCCGGCCAATGAAGGAAGACTTTAACTTTGGATTTTTCAATGTGTAATGATGAAGAATGGAAAGGCCATTCTAAACAGAATGATAAAGACAGCAAAGGCAGGAATACCTGGGCCTATTCTTGGACTGGTGTCTCAGTTGGACTGGATCATGAGGTTCATGAAAACAACAGTAGGTTAGGAGTGTGGAAAGTTATATTTAAGATCACATTGTCAAGGATCTTGAAAGTCAAACCATGGAGTTAGAGCTTGGGGTTACAGGAAAGTCATTATTTAAACGTCTTTGAAGCATAATAGTGGGATGGAAATTCAAACCATTAAGTGTATGCTAAAAATAGGAGAACTGTTGTTATGTAATGAAATTGCAAAAATTGTAAGAACTGGATTTTCCCATTTTCTTTAGGATGATTGCACTTTCTGTATTGAACTTCAAGATTTCATAACCAAGTTTCAACTGCTCAGCAAGCAGCTGTGTATTCATTTTCAAGTTCTTTTTAACAAAGTCTATTTTAACAAACTGGGTGGCCTAAACAAACAGCTGAAATTTATTCCCATAGTTCTGGAGGCTGAAAGTCCAAAGTCAAGGTGTTGGCAGGGTTGGCTTTTTTTGAGAGGAGAGAAGGAATGATCCATTTCAACTGTGGACAACCCAGCCTCTTTTCTTAACTCATAAATGACTGTCTTCACTCTGTCTCTTCACATCGTCTTCCCTCTATGCCTGTCTGTCTCTGTGTCGAAATTTTCTTTCTTTTTTTTTTTCTTTTTTTAACAAAGACACCAACTATATTGGATTAGGGCCCACTCTGTTGACCTCATTTTAACTAAGTATGTCTCCTGACAACATTATTTCCAAAGAAAGTCTAATTCTAAGGTTCTGGGGTTCAAGACTTCAACATATGAATTTCTGGAGACACAATTCAACTTGTCACACCCTGTAAATCTGAAAAAGAATTCTCTGAAAGGAGCATAAAGTCACTTAGAGTTTATTTAACAAACGCAAAATGTTTAGATGTTAGACTAGTCCTATATATAAATAGCTGATCTCATAAGTGGTTTTAAGGAAGCTGGCAGGAGGTTGAAATTGTTTTGGTGGAGTCTCCTGCCAAAGAATTCAAAGTTGGAAGATGAAGAATTCAGGTCAAAGTATGGATAAATATCAATGAAAATAAGAAAGATTTCACAGATAAATGCGAGGAAGTATTACAGAATGGGTAAACACACAAGCCCTGAATTAGGTCTGGGTTTCAATTCCAGCTCAGTCATTTATTTGTGGATGAACTTGGACAAGTTACTTAAACTTTCTAAACATAGATTCATTATTTGTAAAGTACAGTCTTAGAGTAGCTAGCCAAGACCTTTAGATTTCCAGGTATAAATTAAAGACTGGTACACGTTTCACACAGCGAGCTTTCCAAGCAGTACCGTTGAAGCCCTTTCCCTAGAACCGAGGTCAGAGGGAGCACACCCCACCCAGCCTTCTTGAGGGTAAATAAAACTCATAATATACCAAAACCTGTCTCCAAAATCCTCTTCTGATGTATGCCTCCTCTCAGTCTCGCCCCTTTATTGGCTAGAGATGAGTAGTTAGCAAAGGTCACAAAGCCGGTTACCTAGTCTCACACTTCACTTGGGGGACCTCCACCAAAGTTGAGACTAACCTGGTTCCATTTTATCAGCCTGTGATACTAGTAAAACTACAGTGGGATGTACATTTCACATGGCAATAATAGGAGGGCAAAGTAATTTGGAGATATATATATACATATATATATATGTATATATATGTAACATTTGAAAATACTCTTTGATCTGTCAGTTCCACTTTTAGGAATGTGTCTTAAGGAAATAAGTTGAAATGTGAACAAATATTTATTTATAAGTGTATTAACTGTAGGGTCATTAGCAACCATGGAAAATTTGAAGCACTCCAAATTTCTAACAATGAAGAAGTGTGTTCAGTGACATATTGTACAACCATTTCAAATAATGTATAGGATTAAGATGGTAAATTTTATATTACGTGTTTTTCTACTACAATTAAAAAATGTACTGGGCCTGGTGTGGTGGCTCAGTTTCTGTAATCTTAGCAACTCAGGAGACTGATGCAGGAGGATCGCTTGAGCCCAAGAGTTTGAGGCTACAATGAGCTATGCTTATATTATGACGTAAATAAAAAGCATACTACAAAATTATATGTACAGTATGATTTCAACGAGGTTAAAATATGCATAAAAATGGTCTAGATGAAATATTAAAATATTATCACTGCTTGCCTGCAACTGCTGTTTGTTCTTGTTTTTATACTTTTCTGTACTTGAAAAACTTAAAACCAACAAATAAGGAAATGGGGCTTAGGAGACCAAAAATAGGTCTCTTCCAGTGGAAAGGTAGAGAATAAAGGTTCTAGATCCAAGATGGCTGATCACTAGCAGCTCGGGACTGCAGCTCCCACTGAAAACACAAAGAACGAGAGGACGCCATACCTTCACATGAATTCTTGTTGCTCACGCACCAGGAGATTCCCAGCGGAGGAGCCCCACGGGTCGCCAGCGCGACTCTTGTGACCGGGGAGGCGGTTTTGCCGGCGCCTCGGAGCGTCGGTTCTTGGTGCAGAGTCAGAAAGGCACCATCCATCTTAACGCCGCTGATTTGGTCGGCGCAGTGGGTTGCTCAGATTTCGGCACTGAGAATCAATAAGTTGGATGTCCACTCAGAAACCCAATTACAAAGACGGTAATTATAAAGACCACAGATGGATAAATCTACAACGAAGGGAAGAAAACAGCCAAAAAAGGCTGAGAATACCCAAGATCAGAATGCCTCTCCCTCAGCAGGGGATCCCAGTTCCTCATCAGCAACGAAACAAGGCTTGATGGAGAACGAGTGTGTTCCAATTACAGAAGCAGGCTTCAAAACGTGGATAATAAGAAACTCCTGTGAATTAAAAGAACTTATGTTAACACAATCTAAAGAAACTAAGAACTTTGAAAAAAGGTTTGACGAAATGTCAACAAGAATACAAAATTTAGAGAGGAAAATAAGTGAATTGATGGAACTGAAAAACACAATACGAGAACTACGTGAAGTATGCACGAGTTTTAACAGCCGAATTGATCAAGCAGAAGAAAGGATATCAGAGGTCGAAGACCAACTCAATGAAATAAAACTAGAAGACAAGATTAGAGAAAAAAGGATAAAAAGGAACGAGCAAAGTCTCCAAGAAATATGGGACTATGTGAAAAGACCTAATCTACGCTTGATAGGTGTACCTGAATGTGACGAAGAGAATGAATCCAAGCTGGAAAATATGCTTCAGGACATTATTCAGGAAAATTTTCCCAACTTAGTAAGGCAGGATAATATTCAGCTCCAGGTAATGCAGAGAATACCACAAAGATATTCCTCAAGAAGAGCAACTCCAAGGCACATAATCGTCAGATTCACCAGGGTTGAAATGAAGGAGAAAATACTAAGGGCAGCCAGAGAGAAAGGTCAGGTTACCCACAAAGGGAAGCCTATCAGACTCACAGCAGATCTCTCAGCAGAAACCCTACAAGCCAGAAGAGAGTGGGGACCAATATTCAACATCCTTAAAGAAAAGAACTTTCAACCAAGAATTTTACATCCAGCCAAACTAAGCTTCATAAGTGAAGGAAAAATAAAGTCTTTTGTGAACAAGCAAGCACTCAGAGAATTCATCACCACCAGGCCTGCTTTACAAGAGCTTCTGAAAGAACCACTACACATAGAAAGGAACAAACAGTATCAGCCTTTCTAAAAAATACCAAAAAGTAAAAAACACCAATATAATGAAGAATTTACATCAACTAATGGGCAAAAGAGCCAGCTAATATTAAATGACAGTATTAAACTCACATATATCATTATCAATTCTAAATTTAAATTGACTAAATTCCTCAATTCAAAGACAGGCAATTTGGACAAAAAACTAAAACTGTATGCTGCATCCAGACCCATCTCACATTCAAGGATACACAAAGACTCAAAACAAAGGATGGAGAGAGACTTACCAACCAACCAGAGAGCAAAAATAAATAAATAAAAAGCAGAAGTTACAATTTTTGCCTCTGATAAAATAGTATTTAAAGCAACAAAGATCAAAAGAAGCAAAGAAGGACATTATATAATGATAAAAGAATTAATGCAACAACAAGAAGAGTTAAAGGTCCTAAATATACACGCACCCAATACAGGAATACCCAGACACACAAGACTTATAAAGAGACTTAGACTCCCACACAATAATAGTGGGAGACTTCAACATTAATATTAGACAGATCAATGAGACAGAAAATTAATAACGATATCCAGGACTTGAACTCAGATCTGGAACAAGTAAACGTAATTAACATTTATAGAACTCTCCACTTTACACAAAATATACACTCTTATCAGTACCACATCATATCAACTTAGAAGTTTAAACGAAATGTTGGTTGGCTCCTTGTTTGTTACTCTCTTCCCTCATTTTCTTTCATGTCTCCATTATTAGGGACAATTATAGGCATACCCATATTTAGACTACATTCTAGCCCGGGCAGCAAAGCAATACCCCCATTCTCTCTCCCTCTTCCTCTTTCTCTTTCTTCCTCTTCTTTATTCTTTTTCTTATTATTCTTTTTCTCAAAAAAAAAAAAAAAAAAAAAAAAAGAGAATAAAGGTTCTAAAGCTGGGCTTTGTAAACAGACATGCTGGGGTTAAATCCTGGCTCAATTTCTCTGTAGAAGAGAAAAGAGAGGGCGCAAATCCTCTGTCCATGGATGAATTCCTTAACCTTTCCTAGCTTCCTGTTTCTCATCTACAAAATGAGTATAATACTGGTACCTCTCTCATCCAGTTGTTTTAGCAATCAGTGGTAGAGTGTGTGTAACTGACCTATATCAGGGTCCCGGCTATTCACTCTAGAGGTGGCAGACACAGTGGGGAAAAGGAGCATTTCAGACCTCAGCCTGAATTTTGCTTCTTCCACCTTCTTCCAGTGACTTTGGGTGGTTATGTACTCCTTCTCTGCTTTATTATTGTGGAAAAGTAAAATGAGAGTAATGAAAATACCTGTCTCATACTATTGCTAGGAGGATTAAATGAGTTAATACATATAATGGCAAAGAACAGTTCCTGGCATGAAGCAAAAGCTCAATAAATGTTAGAGTTATTATTATGTCATTATCATCATTCGTCTTATCCTTATTATCTTATACCACCAAATATGAAGCTGGAGCTGAAATGCTGGTCATGTTTCATCTAGATTATCCTGGGCTTTCTAAGATGAAATAAAATCAGAAAAGAGACAAAACTTACAAACTGAGAACAGCTCCATGTTAAAGAAGCAAATGAACAAATGAGGCAGACAAAACAACTGAAAATGGCAAATGGGGAAATAAGAAATTGAAAGGAAAGTGCTAGCAAATATCATAGATGAAATTCATATATATCAAGAACTAATAGAATAAAATAGAAAAGCACTAAGGTCTCCATTGATATGTGGGCAATAAGCATGGCCAGTTCAAAACAGGATCCAGTTAGAAAACAAACATAAAAAAATGTCAGCTTCATTAATGCAGCCTAAGTGTCCCCTGGGTTTCTCATTTTATGGGTTACCACTTCCTTTTCATTTTAAGTAAAATGACTCAGGTCCCCAACCCTATGGTTACAGGAAAACAGTTCCTCCTTGTGATTTCAGAAAAGAGCTGGACTGCCTGGCTGACTCACATTCTCTCCTGAACTGCTTCTTCTAGTAGCTCCCTGTCACTTTGGACTAGAGCTGGCACTGCTCTCCTTGGCTGTCCTGGAACTGAGAGATGGACTGCATCCTACTAGGACAGAGTTGCTTCTTGAATTCCCCAAGTAAACATGCACCCGTGTGGATGACAAGCCTTAATAAAAATTCATTGTCAAAGTTAGTCAACAAGGTCCCAAACAAGCTTGAGAGCCAGGGAACAGAAGTGCCATCTGTAATGATATAGGCACACCTATGAGAACATTTGTCTTTCCTCTAAGACAACTTGAAGTTACAGATACCTCTTAGAACTTAAAAAGTTTGATAGTCCCTTACCTGAAGAAATAGAAACATTGGAAAATGTATTAAGGAATTTCTGTGAAATTAGAACAAAATGACTAATTGCCAACGCAAGAGAAAAAATAAGAAATAAGAGCCTGAGTCTGGGAAGTCCACATCCATCTAATAGGTGTTCCATAATCAGAAAAAGAGATGAGGTGAAGACATTATAAAAAAATAAGACAAGAGAAATCCCACCGAAGGACATGAATCTCCTAAAAGTACCCAGCAAAATGAACAGTACAAAGACCCAAACCGAGGAACTTTCTCTTGAAATTTGAGATCACCAGGGACAACAATACTAAAAGCTCCCAGAGAGAGAGAGAAAGAAAAAAGAAACCAGGTTACATACAAAGCATCAGAAATCAGAATGGTCATACATCTCTCAATACAATGCTAGAAGCTAGAAGATAATAGAACAATACCTTCAAAAATTGTGTGGGAAAATTATTTGCAACTTATAACTTTATATCCAGCCAAGCAATCAGTCAAATATGAGGCATGACATTCAAGTTCTCCCTCCAAATTAAACTATCAATGCATTCTTTCAGGAGACTGCTGGATGATGAGTTCCACTATAATGGATAAAAACCAAGAAAGGTGATGCTGTGCATTCCAAGAAGTAAGAGATCTAATACAAGAGAGAGGAGCAATGGCTTTCCAGGGTAGCAGCAACTCGAAGTGAGAGGATGTCAGCTCTGCAGAAATCCGGTGCATACTGGGACAAAATGACAGAAGGTAATTTGAGAGAGGTGATTGTTTATTTGATAGATTTCATTAAATTACATTTTTTACTTGAGAGCTATTTGGGAATATGAGGAAAATTATCATAGAAACATTGAAAACTAACAAAACAAAATGCAAGGCAATTATTAACTAGAAGAAAACCAAAAGGTTTAATCATAGATAGTAATCATAGTGTATAATGTAGATTTTAGTGAAGCCCAATATTGCATAGGTCACAATAATGTAAATACTGAACATTGATTTAACCAAAACTCAGAGTTCATATCTAAATCTCTGCCAAAATATTGCTCTTTTAAAAAGTAAACCATTGAGGCCAGGCGCAGTGGCTCATGCCTGTAATTACAGCACTTTGGGAGGCTGAGGCAGGTGGATCACCTGAGGTCAGGGGTTCAAGACCAGGCTGGGCGACATGGTGAAATCTTAGCTCTACTAAAAATACAAAAAGTAGCCAAGCATGGTGGCATGTGCCTGTAATCCCAGCAACTTGGGAGGCCAAGGCACAAGAATCACTTGAACCTGGGAGGCGGAGGTTGTAGTGAGCCAAGATCACATCATTGCACTCCAGCCTGAGTGACAGAGCAAGACTCCATCTCAAAAAACAAAACAAACCCATAAACCATTGAGTTGGATAAATGCTTTCTTTTTTAAATTAGATATAAATGATACCAGCTGCAGTGGTGTGCTGGTAAATGTTTAACAACAGATTCGCAGATAAAAAAAAAGCTTTGACAAATTATTAACGTTTTCTTCATTACTTTTATAAGTCTAGAAAATTAGGCAAAACAATAAAGAAAAAGCTTTGACAAATTATTAACGTTTTCTTCATTACTTTTATAAGTCTAGAAAATTAGGCGAAACTAATTTATAGTGTTTGCCAATTTTATGGTGTAAATACTCCTACTGTGGTTGATTTCAAGGTACCAATGTGACATCACTGAAGGTGGAGTTGGAAAGAGATGTGCAAGTATACCATTCGTTGTAAAGTGTTTCCACCGTACAGATACAGTAGACATAAATAACATGCTGGAGTGCAGTGGCACAATCATAGCTCACTGTAACCTTGAACTCCTGGGCTGCAGAAATCCTCTTGCCTCAGCCTCCCAAGTAGCTAGGAATATGGGCATGCCACTCCACCTAGCTCATCCATCTTTAAAATTTTTTTGTAGAGATGGGCTCTTGCTATGTTGCCCAGACTGGCCTTGAACACCTGGCCTCAAAGGATCCTCCTGCCTTGGCCTTCCAAAGTGTGGGATTACATGCATAAGCCACTGCACTTGGCCCCAAATTTAGTTTATTTAAATGCAGGTATATATAATTTCATTTTTAATAATGACTGTTTTTTAACAACTGGCTCACAAAATTCTTGAAAATTAAAAAGGGGCTTTTATGAACTGGTGTAAGCTGGCTCTAGGGGAGCCCTGGATGTACTGAAATATATTTTAGTAAGCATAATTCAGTATATAATTTTTCATATTCAGTGGAAGAAACAGTGGCATGTGGTGTGGTACAAACAAGGAAGTCCAGGGGGAATTCCTCATGCTGACATGTCTTTTTGGATATTTGGTAAATGATTAAGCCCTGAAACTCTGTCTAAGAGCAATGCTAAGCAACTAATTAATAAAGTTATAAAGGTATCTAGACCTGGATGAGAAATCCAGACTTTCCTCTTTTCATCTGTACTCTTTTCTCTTTACCACTCCCTTGTTTGGCCCTGTATTTTATTTTATCCCTTCTTTTTCTCTCCATTTCTTTCTTGTTCTTTGCTTTCCATCCGAATTTCCTCTGTTTGTTTTTCCCGTTCTTTCTCTTTTTTGCTTTCTTCTTTTGATCGTCTCTTTCTGGTGCTTTTCTCTTCCATTTCTCTCTTTTTCTCTTTAATTTTTCTTTAATATTTATTTGTCCTCCTTTTCTCCCCGTCACATCTCTAATATATACACAATTCCTTTCCTGTCCTTAAAGCCTCTGAGATAATTTCTGAGGATGCAGGTCCTGAGTGATCGCTCTTACAAGAGGACCATTTCCAGAGTGAGCAGGGTCAGTTGAAAAGGGAAGTGAGGGCTGGAGTCAGGGGGTAGCACACGGCGAAATGAGAGATGAGAAATATCAATATTTGGCATCATTAGGGGAAGTTTTGTGGGTACATTAGAGTTCAAGTTTGTTGGCTAATTGTAGGACTGTCATTTATTCACCTGAAGCTCTAGTTCTATTTGCCCAATATGGTAGCCACTAGGCATGTATGGCTATTGGATGCTTGAAATGTGACAAGCCTGAATTGAAATGTGCTGTAAGTGTAAAATATACACCAGGATTCAGAGACATGAATATAAAAAGAGAATGTCAGGAGACTGATCCAAGATGGCTGAATAAGAACAGCTCCGGAGTGCTGTTCCCAGCGACAGTGGCACAGAGGGTGAGTGCTCACTGCATTTCCAAACAAGTTTTCACTGCCCATAGACCAGGAGATTCTCTGGCTGAAAAGTGCTACGAGTTTTCAGCACTGCAGTTTCAGCTGGTGCCCTGTCAGCGCACAGAAATTCACACAAGTCTGGGCTGCCTTTTCAGCTGGCACCGAGAAAACCTGGGAAATAGAGCCACTCATTCAACTGAAAGGGATGGGGCTAAGATAGGGAGCCAGGGGAACAAAACGAGCAATCTGAAATGCTCTGGATTGAGAGTTTCACAGCAAGCGCAGCTGGACCCAGGAGTATCCAGCTCAGTGGGGGGAAGGGCATCCCACACTACCAAGGCAGTCTGCCAGGAGCCATGACCGAGGCAGTTCACACATCAACAGGGCAGAGTCTGCAGCAGCTTAGCAATGCCTCTGCTGGCAGACTGTGACTAGACTACTCTATAAAAAAAGGCAGCAGCACAACAAGGACTTATAAATAGAGCTGACCTTCCTAGGACACAGCACCTGGGAAAAGAGGCGGTTATGAGTTCAGCTGCAGCAGATTTAAAGGTACCTGCCCAGCAGCTCTGCACGGAACAGCGGAGCTCCCAGCACAGCACTTGAGCTCTTATAAGGGACAGACTGTCTTTTTAAGAAGCTCCCCAACCCCCCATATACACAAAGAGACACCTCATAAAGGGGAGCTCAGGCCGACATCAGGCAGGTACCCTTCTGGGATTAGGACAGCAGAGGAAGAAACCTGCAGCAACCCTTGCTGTTCTGCAGCCCCTGCGGGTGATCCCCAGGTGAACAGGGTCTGGAGTGGACCTCCAGTGGTCCTGCAGCAGAGGAGCCTGACTGTTAGAAGGAAAACTAAGAAGCAGAAAGAAATAGCTTCAACATCAACAAAAAGGACATCCAGTGAGAGACCCCATCTGAAAGTCACCAACTACAAAGACCACAGGTAGATAAAACCACTAAAATGGGAAGAAACCAGCACAAAAGGGAGGAAAACACCAAAAACCAGGACACCTCTCCTCCTCCAAGGGATCAAAACCCCTCACCAGCTAGGGATCAAAGACGGATGGAGAATGAATTGGATGAATTGACAGAAACAGGCTTCAGAAGGTCGGTAATAACAAACTTCTCATAGCTAAAAGAACATGATCTAACCCAATGCAAATAAACTAAGAACCTTGAAAAAAGGTTAGATGAGATGTTAACTAGGATAAACAGCTTAGAGAAGAATATAAATGACTTGATGGGGCTGAAAAACACAGCACGAGAACTTCGTGAAACATACACAAGTTTCAATAGCTGAATTGATCAAGTAGAAGAAAGGATATCAGAGACTGAAGATCAACTCAATGAAATAAAACAAGAAGGCAAGAATAGAGAAAAAAGAGTGAAAAGAAATGAAAAAGCCTCCAAGAAATATGGGACTATGTGAAAAGACGAAATCTATGTTTGATAGGTGTACCCAAATGTGACAGAGAGAATGAATCCAAGCTGGAAAACACTCTTCAGGATATTATCCAGGAGAACTTCCCCAATCTAGCAAGGCAGGCCACCATTCAAGTACAGGAAATACAGAGAACACCACAAAGATATTCCTCAAGAAGAGCAACCCCAAGGCACATAATCATCAGATTCACCAGGTTGAAATGAAGGAAGAAACACTAAGGGCAGCAAGAGAGAAAGGTCAGGCTACCCACAAAGGGAAGCCCATCAGACTCACAGCAGATGACTCAGCAGAAACCCTACAAGCCAGAAGAGAGTGGGGACCAATATTCAACATCCTTAAAGAAAAGAACTTTCAACCTAGAATTTCATATCCAGCCAAACTAAGCTTCATAAGTGAAGGAGAAAGAAAATCCTTTATGGACAAGCAATTGCTGAGAGATTTCATCACCACCAGGCCTGCCTTACAAGAGCTCCTGAAAGAAGCACTAATCAAGAAAAGGAACAATCAGTACCAGCCCCTCCAAAAATGTACCAAATGGTAAAGACCATTGACACAATGAAGAAAATGTGTCAACTAACAGGCAAAACAACCAGCTAGCATCAAAATGGCAGGATCAAATTCACACATAAATTAACCTTAAATGTAAATGGGCTAAAGGCCCCAATCAAAAGACACAGACTGGCAAATTGGATAAAAAATCAAAACCCATTGATGTGCTGTATTCAGGAAACCCATCTCACATGCAAGGACACACATAGGCTAAAAATAAATGGATGGGGGAAGATTTATCAAGCAAATGGAGAGCAAAAAAAAAAAAAAAGCAGGAGTTGCAATCCAAGTCTCTGATAAAATGGACTTTAAACCAGCAAAGATTAAAGGAGACAAAGAAGGACATTACATAAGGGTAAAAGGATCAATGCAACAAGAAGAGCTAACGATCCTAAATATATATGCACCCAATACAGGAGCACCCAGATTCATAAAGCAAGTTCTTAACAACCTGCAAAGAGACTTAGAATACCACACAGTAATAGCAGGAGATTTTTAACACTCCACTGTCAATATTGGAAAGATCAACGAGACAGAAAATTAACAAAGATATCCAGGACTTGAACTCAGATCTGGACCAAGTGGACCTAATAGACATCTACAGAAATCTCCACCCCCAAACCCACAGAACATACCTTTTTCTCAGCACCACATGTTACCTACTCTAAAGTCGACCACATAATTTGAAGTAAATCACTCCTCAGCAAATGCAAAAGAATGGAAATCATAGCAAACAGTCTCTCAGACCACAGTGCAATCAAATTAGAAATCAGAATTAAGAAACTATCTCAGAACCACACAACTTCATGGAAACTGAACAACTGGCTCCTGAATGTCAACTGGATAAACAATGAAATGAAGGCAGAAATAAAGATGTTCTTTGAAACCAATGAGAATGAAGATACAACATACCAGAATCTCTGGGACACATTTAAAGCAATGTCTAGAGAGAAATTTATAGCAATAAATACCCATCAGAGAAGTGAAGAAAGATAAAAAATTGACACTGTATCATCAAAATTGAAAAAACTAGAGGAGCAAGATTTAAAAAAAAAAAAAAAAAAAAAACTCAAAAGCTAGCAGAAGACAAGAAATAACCAAGAACAGAGCAGAACTGAAGGAGATAGACACACACACAAAAATCCTTCAAAAAATCAATAAATCCAGTAGCTGGTTTTTTGAAAAGATCAACAAAATGGACAGACCACTAGCCAGATTAATAAAAAAGAAAAGGGTGAAGAATCAAATAGATGCAATAAAAAATGATAAAGGTGATATCACCACTGACTCCACAGAAATACAAATTACAATCAGAGACTACTACAAACAAATCTATGCACATAAACTAGTAAACCTGGAAGAAATGGATAAATTTCTGGACACTTGCACCTACCCAAGCCTAAACCAGGAAGAAGTTGAAACCTTGAACAGACCAATAACAAGGGCTGAAGTTGATGCAGCAATTAACAGCCTACTAACCAAAAAAAGTCCAGGTCCAGACAGGTTCACAGCTGAATTCTACCAGATGTACAAAGAGGAGCTGGCACCATTCCTTCTGAAACTATTCAAAACAATCCCAAAAGAGGGAATACATCCCAAATCATTTTATGAGACCAACATCATCCTGATATCAAAACCTGGCAGAGACTCAACAAAAAAAGAAAACTTCAGGCCAATATCCATGATGAATATAGATGCAAAAATCTTCAATAAAATACTGGCAAACCGATTGCAACAGCACATCAAAAAGCTTATCATCACGATCAGGTAGGCTTCATTCTGGGGATGCAAGGCTGGTTCAACACATGCAAATCTATAAGTGTAATCAACCACATAAACTGAACCAAAGACAAAAACCACATGATTATCTCAATAGATACAGAGAAGGCCTTTGACAAAATTCAACAGCCCTTTATGCTAAAAACTCTCAATAAACTAGGTATTGAAGGAACATATCTCAAAAGAACAAAAGCTATGTACGACAAACCAACAGCCAACATCATACTGAATGGGCAAAAACTGGAAGCATTCCCTTTGAAATCTGGCATTAGATAATGATGCCCTCTCTCACCACTCCTATTCAATATAGTATTGGAAGTTCTGGCCAGAGCAATAAGGCAAGAAAAAGAAATCAAGGGTATTCAATTAGGAAAAGAGGAAGTCAAATCATCTCTACTTGCAGATGACATGATTGTATATTTAGAAGACCTTATCATCTCAGCTCAAAGTCTCTTTAAACTGATAAGCAACTTCAGCAAAGTCTCAGCATGCAAAATCAATGTGCAGAAACCACAAGCATTTCTATACACCAATAACAGACTAACAGAGAGCCAAATCATGAGTGAACTCCCATTCACAAATACTACAAAGAGAATAAAATACCTAGGAATACAACTAACAAAGGACATAAAGGACCTCTTCAAGGAGAACTACAAACCACTGCTCAATGAAATAAGAGAGGACACAAACAAATGGAGAAACATTCCATGCTCATGGTTAGGAAGAATCAATACTGTGAAAATGGCCATACTGCCCAAAGTAATCTATAGATTCAACGCTATCCACATCAAGCTACCATTGACCTTCACAGAACTGAAAAAAAAAAAAAAAACACGCCTTAAACTTCATATGGAACCAAAAGAGAGCCCACATAGCCAAGTCAATTCTAAGCAAAAAGAACAAAGCTGGAGGCATCACACTACCGGACTTCCAACTATACTACAAATCTACAGTAATCAAAACAGCATGATACTGGTACCAAAACAGAGATATAGACCAATGGAACAGAACGGTGGCCTTGGAGGCAATGCCACACATCTACAACCATCTGACCTTTGACAAACCTGACAAAAACAAGCAATGGGGACATGATTCCCTGTTTAATAAATGTTGGGAAAACTGGCTAGCAGTGTGTAGAAAGCAGAAACTGGACCCCTTCCTGACACCTTACACTAAAATTAACCCCAGATGGATTAAAGACTTAAATGTAAGATCTAACACCCTAAAAACCCTAGAAGAAAACCTGAATGGTTATTCAGGACATAGGCATAGGAAAGGACTTCATGACTAAAACACCAAAAGCATTGGCAACAAAAGCCAAAATAGACAAATGGGACCTAATTAAACTCCAGAGCTTCTGTACAGCAAAAGAAACAATCATTAGAGTGAACCAGCAACCAGCAGAATGGGAAAAATTTTTTGCAATCTACCCATCTGACAAAGGGCTAATATCCAGAATCTACAAAGAACTAAAACATATTTACAAGAAAAACAAACAAACCCATCCAAAAGTGGGCAAAGGATATGAACAGACATTTTTCAAAAGAAGACATATATGAGGCCAACAAACATATGAAAAAGTGCTTATCATCACTGATTATTAGAGAAATGCAAATAAAAACCACACTGAGATACCACCTCATGCCAGTTAGAATGGCGATCATTAAGCCGGGTGCAGTGGCTCACTCCTGTAATCGCAGCACTTTGGGAGGCTGAGGTGGGTGGATCACAAGGTCAAGAGATCGAGACTATCCCGGTCAACATGGTGAAACCCCATCTCTACTAAAAATACAAAAAAAAACAAAAAACAAAAAACTAGCTGGGCATGTTGGTGCATGCCTGTAATCCCAGGTACTTAGGAGGTTGAGGCAGGAGAATTGCTTGAACCCAGGAGGTGGAGGTTGCGGTGAGCCGAGATTGTGCCATTGCACTCCAGTCTGGGTAACAAGAGCAAAACTCCGTCTCAAAAAAAAAAAAAAAAAAAAAGAATGGCAATCATTAAAACATCTAGAGACAACAGATGCTGGAGAGGATGTGGAGAAATAGGAACACTTTTACACTGTTGGTGGGAGCGTAAATTAGTTCAACCATTGCAAAAGACAGTGTGGCGATTCCTCAAGGACCTAGAAATAGAAATTCCATTTGACCCAGCAATCCCATTACTAGGTATATACCCAAAGGATTATAAATCATTCTATTATAAGGATACATGCACATGTATGTACATAGTGGCACTGTTTACAATAGCAAAGACCTGGAACCAACCCAAATACCCATCGACAATAGACTGGACAAGAAAAATGTGGTACATATACACCATGGAATACTATGCAGCCATAAGAAGTGATGAGTTTGTGTCCTCTGTAGGGACATGGATGAATCTGGAAACCATCGTTCTCAGCAAACTGACACAAGAACAGAAAATCAAACACTGTGTGTTCTCACTCATAGGTGGGTGTTGAACAATGAGAACACATGGACACAGGAAGGGAAGCATCACACACTGGGGTCTGTTGAGGGGGGGGCAAGGGTGAGACAGCGGGGGTGGGTGGGGAGGTCGGGGAGGGACAACATGGGGAGCAATGCCAGATGTAGGTGATGGGGGGAATGGAGGCAGCAAACTGCATTGCCATGTGTGTACCTATGCAACAATCCTGCATGATCTGCACGTGTACCCCAGAACCTAAAGTACAATTAAAAAAAAGAGAGAGAGAGAGAATGTCAAATGTCTTTGCTAGTTATTTTTTATATTGAATACTTGTGAAATAATATTTTAATGTGGTGAATTATATAAAATATATGATTAATTTCACCCTTTTTTGGTCTTTTTAATGTTATCAAATCTCTTCAAAATATTTTAGGTTCCTAGTACATATCTAGGATTATTTTATTTTTCTTCTATTTATTTATTTAGAGAGAGAGTTTTGCTCTTGTTGTCCAGGCCAGGGTGCAATGGCATGATCTCGGCTCACTGCAACCTCTGTCTGCCTCTTAGTGTCAAGCAATTCTGCTGCCTCAGCCTCCTGTGGGATTACAGGCACTTGCCACCACGCTGGCTAATTTTTGTATTTTTAGTAGAGACAGGGTTTCACCATGTTAGCCAGGCTGGTCTCACCTCGGGTGATCCACCTGCCTTGGCCTCCCAAAGTGTTGGGATTATAGGCGTGAGCTACCACATCCAGCCAGGATCGTTTTATTTGTTTGAACAAAAATGTTCTCCCCTCCCTATACTCAAATGTAATAAATGAACGACAAATTATTTAAATTTCCTAACCATGTGAGAATTTTGTTACTTTTCATTTATTTTTCAGAAATAGGATTCAGGAAAAAAACAAAACAAAACAAACAAAATAAAACCTTTGTCGCTATTTTCACTTGCTGATACCAGTAATTAAAGTAAAGGAGATTTCCCCAACTAACACATGCTCCACACTAGACTCTGAGCCACCTGCAGGGCCCTAGGGAGAATGCAAGCCAGGCCCTTCCCTCCACCCGGGAGTAGCTCTACATCATGTGACTATCTTACCAGCCCTCTTAAAGGCAAGAACTACAAAAATAGGCCAGGCACGGTGGCTTATGCCTAAAATCCCAGCACTTTGGGAGGCCAAGGTTGGTGGATCACCTGAAGTGAGGAGTTCAAGACCAGCCTGGCCAACATGGTCAAACCCCATCTCTACCAAAAATACAGAATTAGTTGAGTATAATGGCACATACCTGTAATCCCAGCTACTTGGGAGGATGAGGCAGGAGAATCACTTGAACCCAGGAGGCAGAGGTTGCAGTGAGGTGCGATCATGCCACTACACTCCTGCCGGGGTGACAGTGTGAGACTGTCTCAAAATAAAAATAAAAATAAAATAGGCTAGCAGACTATAAGGTGGTCATGAATCCTCTGCCCAATAGAGATGTTCCGTCTTACATAGTGAGGCAAAGATCTGATCAGATTTCCCGTCTTGGGGCAAGTATTCTCAGAGTGAGCCTCAGCCCTGACTATAAGCCATGAGCGTGGGAAAAGGCTGTAGGAAGACACATGTAGAAGCAAAGGCAGCAATTAAGAGAAGTGGGTAATAGAAAGAGAAGCAGATTGAGGAAGAATCAAAGAAAAGTCAAGTCATAGATAAAGTGGAGAGCAGCCCAACAAGACAGTCTGACCACCATGGCTGCTCTGGGAGTCCCCAGAAGCCACTGCTCCAGGTCTTTACAGGGTCTGGCTGGGCTGCTGTGTTTCCTCACCACTTCTAGTGTCTTTAAAATAAACCTCCATCCCCTTGTGGTAACCCAGGGTTTTCTGTTCATCGCAACTTACATATGAAGGCAGAATCAGAGCAGGCCCATGTCTGCAATCAGAGGAAGGCATTACAGGGGAAGTGAGTGTGTGAGTGTGTGTGTGTGTGTGTGCCCACATGCATGCAGGTGTGTAGAGGGCGGGAGGGATGTTTGTTTGAAAGGAATAAAAGTATTACATCTTAAAGTTATTAGCACATACGGTTCTGAGCATACTATTCTCAGTTGCTAGTTGTGAATAAGGATTTAAATGTTTTAGAAATCTCAGGTGAAGGCAGAGAGTATTACATCATCTCTTGGGCATCCGGAGTCGTGAAAAAATTGTAGGCTTTGGAAGCAGACTGTTAGTTTTGAATCTTGGCTCCATCCTCTACTGGATGATGACTTTGGGCCAGTTTCTTGTTCTCTCTCAGGCAGTTTCTTCAGCCGTCGAATGGGAATAAAGTATACATTCTAAGTAGTTTGTGGTGATGATTAGCCAATATCTTGTGTGCAATACTTTCTGCACTTAGGAAGTAAATGCAAGCTTAATGATAATGATTAGATGGCACAGACAACAACTCCTTACTTGGCTCAACTTGTTTTTGGTAGACAAATGTAAAAACACGTAAAGAAAACTCCATTTACTGACAATAAAGTATTTAAACATGCTGGTCTCTGGGAAAAGGAAGAGTATGTCTTTGGACGACAAAAATCCCAAGTGATTATTTTTCCTTGAGACTGCAATAGACAATGTTTGTGTGCTGATCAGAGTAGTTTGAGAATTTCTGAACTGAAAAAGATGTCAGAACTTAGTTCATCCAACAAGCTAGGAATACCCTCTTCAACATTCCCGACACCTGTCTTCCCGTGTCTGTGTAATGTACACGTTTGTATATGTTTAGGTGAGCAGCAGAGCTGGTTTTGTTTTGCTGTTGTTTTTCTTTATACAGCTACTTATTCTGTGATTTTCCCCTAAAATGTATGTGGAAATATATACACTACATTTTAATTAAAAAACCCCAATATGACAGTTTAAAAAAATGTATTTTAAGAACCCACGCACTCCCCCATTTTGCACGACAGAAATCTATTATAATCATTCATGTTTAAATTGATCGTTCCTCCTGTGGACAAATCTATTTGGAAATTTTCTTCTTTACTTGTGATCTCCAGCAGTCACCTAAATCTTAAGTCGAGTATGAAAAAAACCTCAAAAATGTTGCTTTAAAAATTGATTTGTACTTTGCAATCTACATTTTTAAAAATACGATGTTTGTTTTACCATTTCACTTCAAGACAAGGCCTCTAGATCAGTGGTCTTCAATCTTTTTGGCACCAAAGACCAGTTTCATGGAAGACCGTTTATCCAGGTTTGGAGATGGAGGTGAGATGGTTTCAAGATGATTCAAGCATATCACATTTACTTTATTTCTATTATTATTACATTGTAATATAATATACAATAAAATAATTATACAACTAACTATAATGCAGAATCAGTGGAAGCCCTGAGCCTGTTTTCCTGCAGCTAGATGGTCCCATCTGGGGTAATGGGAGATGGTGAGAAATCACCAGACATTAGATTCTCATAAGGAGCATGTAACCTAGATCCCTCACATATGCAGCTCACAGTAGGGTTTGCGCTCCTATGAGAATCTAATGCTGCTGTTCATTTGACAGGAGGTGGAGCTCAGGTGGTAATTTGAGCGATGGGGAGTGACCGTAAATACAGATGAAGCATCACTTGCTTACCCACCACTCACCTCTTGCTGTGTGGCTCAGTTCCTCATAGGCCATGAACTAGTTCCTGTCTGTGGCCCAGGGGTTGGGGACCCCTGCTCTAGATAACTCCTTTCTACCCTCTTTCTGCTAGATTGCTGAAATTATGGAGCCACCATTCCTATTCCTGCTAATCATCACATGACTGCCCCTCCAACTGATGAAAGGGATAACTGACCTGCACCTTGAAGAAAGGCATCATCAAAGTGCTCTAAGATGCTGTAGAAAACCAGTATGGTGGTTCTGCAAGAAATTAAACAGAATGGTCATATGATCCACAAATTCCACTTCTAGGTATAGACTCAAAAGATGTTAAGCACCAACTTAAACAGATGTTTGTACACCATGTTCATAGCAGCATTAGTCACAAAAGCCAAAAGGTGAAAACAACCCCAATGTCCATTGATGGATGAATGAACGAACACGATGTGAGACGTACACACAACAGAATAGTGCTCAGCTTTAAAAAGGAAGGATTCTGATTCTCCGTAATAATAATAGAATGATATGGATGAACCTTGAAGACATTATGCTCAATGAAATAAGCCAGTCTCAAAAAAAAAAAATACGGTATAATTCCACAGACATGAGGTACCTAGAGTAGTCAAATTCATAGAGACAGAAAGTAGAATTGTAGTTTCCAGGGTGTGAGGGGAGGAGAAAATGTGCAATTACTGTTTAATGGGCATAGAATTTCAGTTTGGGGTAATGAAAAAGCTCTGGAGATCGACAGTGATGGTAGCTGCACAATGGTGTGAATGTACTTAACGCCACTAAATTTTACATTTAAAAATGGTTAACGTTGGGTGCAGTGGCTCACACTGTAATCCTAGCACTTTGGGAGGCCGAAGCGGGCAGATCATGTGAGCTCAGGAGTTCGAGACCAGCCTGGGCAACATGGCGAAACCCTGTCTCTACAAAAAATACAAAAAAATTAGCCAGGCCAGTTGGAATGCACCTGCAGTCTCAGCTACTTGTGGGGCTGAGGGGGGAGGATGGCTTGAGTGCAGGAGGTCGAGGTTGCAGTGAGCAGTGATCACACCACTGCACTCCAGCCTGGGTGACAAAGTGGGACACTGTCTGAAAAAAATAAAAAATAAAAAGATGGTTAAAATGGTAAGTTTAATGTTATGTGTATTTTACCGCAATTTTAAAAAGTGTTAAGATTATAATGAATATACATAACACACAATACCACTAGCATGCAGTAGAGGGCGGATGGGGTTTAAGCTTTGCAGAAAAACTTGATTCGTTCAGCTCCTGCAGCCAATTCTGACCCTGTCAACGAATCATTCACACACCTGCAGCTCTGCTGCGACAGTGCACGCCCGGGGTAAGAACCTTAGCTTTGTTGGTTGTAACTCTCATGAAAAAGATAAAAGGGCTGCATGGGTCTTTTCTAAAGAGATAATTCGAGCTAATATAGAGGAAAGGAAAGTAGAGTTATTTGGATTTGTGGTATTTATTATTTTATCTAAATTAATGATTGGTGGATCTGAGAAATTTCTTGCAGCTGCTTGAGGGTGTGGGTTTCTTTTCGCTGATTGTGGATCAAACCTGGTCAGTCCTTCTATCCAGATTGAACGGTCCCAGGCATTGCGGCAAGTTTTCTCTCTTTTTTTCTCCATGGTGTATGTTGCCTCTGCTGGATAAAACCTTTGGCTAGTTAAGGCGCATTTCTTGCTCCTTTATCCCGTTGAAAAGTTCTGCCTTTGCGTTGCCTGTCTAAAAGTAGGGGCAGATCTGAGGGATCTTGTAGAACGCAGTTCTTGTTCAGTTTCCTTCAGAAATGGACAAAGAGGGCCATGGGTTGCTGTAAAGAAGAGTACGGTTAACCACCTGTGGGCATTTGATTTCTTGAAGCGCTTTCTCCCAGACCACCTACATTGAGCTATTAATTAGGAATGCATGCCGGGCGCGGTGGCTCAAGCCTGTAATCCCAGCACTTTGGGAGGCTGAGGCTGGTGGATCACGAGGTCAAAAGATCGAGACTATCCTGGTCAACATGGTGAAACCCCGTGTCTACTAAAAATACAAAAAATTAGCTGGGCGTGGTGGTGCGTGCCTGCAATTCCAGCTACTCAGGAGGCTGAGGCAGGAGAACTGCCTGAACCCAGGAGGCGGAGGTTGCGGTGAGCCGAGATCGTGCCATTGCACTCCAGCCTGGGCAATGAGAGCGAAACTCCGTCTCAAAAAAAAAAAAAAAAAAAAAAAGGAATGCATGCACTTTGAGTTTTAATTCTTTGTAATTTTTGTGAACTTACAAATTTCCTAAGAATATATATACATGTAGGCAAAGTCTCTTGAATTTCGTGGCACTTAGCAGAGTGTCCCATAGCAGCTGCATGAAGCTGCTGAGAGAGGTGCAGGGATGGGAAGGGAAGAAGTGGCCGCCACGGCAGGTGATCAGGTCAATGGATTCAACTTCGGTGATTCTGTCCTTAGGATGTGATTACATCCTAAGCTGCCTCATTTCAAGGTTTCAGGTGCCTTCCATTTGGGTTTAGCTACCAGCCAGAAGGGACCAAACAAGTCAGGGTTCAAATCTCTGCTTATTCACTGGATCATCTTGGGCAAGTTATTTTACCTCTGGGCTTTAACTCCTCCATACACATAGGAAATACTAAAAAGAAGTCATTTTTACTCTGAGGTTCCAAAGATCATTAAACATTCAATAGGTTCTTAATCTCTTTTCTATTTCTTTATATCACTGGGAAAAGAGAAATTAGATGATTAAATATTCTTTGGCAAAACACTAGTTGTCATTTGATGATGTCTTTTGACTTGACTTTTAAATTATAAGCTATTAAAGATTTATTAAGGAATGTCATTCTGTTTTTTACCTGCTTTTAGCATAGTAGTAGGAATATGATATTAATATATATACATAGTATTTATAGAAGACATCTTTCATCAAAAGTTTATGTCCTACTTTTAGGTTGGGCACAGTGGCTCATGTCTGTAATCCCAGCACTTTGGGAGGCTGAGGCGGGTGGATCACTTGAGGTCAGGAGTTCAAGACCAGCCTGGCCAAGATGATGAAACCCCATCTCTACTAAAAATACAGAAATTAGCTGGGCACGATCGGAGGTGCCTGTAATCCCAGCTATTCGGGAGGCTGGGGCAGGAGAGTTGATTGAACCTGGGAGCTGGAGCTTGCAGTGAGCCAAGATCATGCCACTTTACTCCTGCCTGGGCAACAAAGTGGGACTCAACCTCAAAAAAAAAAGGGTTTATGTCCTACTTTTAAAATTGCTTTAATGAGGCCAGGCACAGTGGCTCACACTTCTAATCCCACCCGTTTGAGAGACTGAGGTGGGAGGATTGCTTGAGGCCAGGAGTTTAAGACCAGCCTTGGCAACATAGTGAGGCCGTGTCTCTACATAAAAGTTATTCTGATAAAATGTCAGAATGCGGAAGTACTGCCTGAGAGATAGGACCTTTATAATTATCATATTAAGAGAAGTTCAGAAAGACTTAGTTCCTCTTCCATTGCAGTCCCAGATAAGACTCTGGTATTGGGCAGGGGGAAGAGGTGGTTAAGAGGCAGAAACTCTGACATCTCAGCCCAGAGAATTCCAGATAAAGCAGCTGGGTTAGATTCTGCTACATTCTTAAGGGGCCATGGCTCTAAGACCTAAAAGCTTAAAGTCAATTGCTACAAATTAAGCAGTCTGTGAGATGATAACATTAAAAGCACCTTTGTCAACCTAATGATTATAACCACCAGGGTCCTGCCAAGCCATAATGGAGCCTGAAGCAAAAGAAAGAATCAGTAACGCTGATCCTGTCTTTATGAAAAATTTTGATATTTTGTTCAACATAGATTTTTGCATTAATTTCCTTTCTTTTTTTCTTTTTTTTTTTTTTTTTTTTTGGAGATGGAGTCTTGCTCTGTTGCCCAGGCTGGAGTGTAGTGGCATGATCTAGGCTCACCACAACCTCCACCTCCTGGGTTCACGCAATTCTCCTGCCTTGGCCTCCTGAGTAGCTGGCATTACAGGTGCACACCACCATGCCTGGCTAATTTTTGTATTTTCAGTAGAGACAGGGTTTCACTGGGTTGGTCAGGCTGGTCTTGAAATCCTGACCTCTTGATCTGCCCGCCTTGGCCTCCCAAAGTGCTGGGATTACAAGGAGCCACCGCACCCAGCCTAATTTTCATTTTAAAAAGTATTTCATGTAAACATTTTCTTGATTACTGAGCTCCTTGGCATCCTCTTAACATTTATGCTTTCCTTGACTCACCTGAGTCTTGACCTGATCACTGCCACCGTTTATTAAGCGTGATATGCTAGGCATGGTACAAAGTGATTTATATACATTGTCGTATGCCTATTCACAAGCTTCATTTTACAGTTGACAAAACCAAACCTTCCAGAAGTTAAATAAATGGTCCAAGTTACATAGCTAATGAATGGTTAACACTGGACTTGAACGCAGACCCATCAATCCCTAAAACCAAAAAGTGATTTGAGCAAAAATTGCTCAAAAATTTTGATTCTATGCCATAACAGAACCCAGCAGCTGAATCTCAAAATCTTTGAAATCAACAAGCAGTTAAGATATTTAGATTTGTCTAATAATGGACTGAAGAGTGTAAGTTGGTATTCACTGGCAGGTCTCAGGTATTTAGATCTTTCTTCTAATGACTTTGACAGCATGCCTATCTGTGAGGAAGCTGGCAACATGTCACACCTGGAAATCCTAGGTTTGAGTGGGGCAAAAATACAAAAATCAGATTTCCAGAAAATTGCTTATCTGCATCTAAATACTGTCTTCTTAGGATTCAGAACTCTTTCTCATTATGAAGAAGGTAGCCTGCCCGTCTTAAACACAACAAAACTGCACATTGTTTTACCAATGAATACAAATTTCTGGGTTCTTTTGCGTGATGGAATCAAGACTTCAAAAATATTAGAAATGACAAATATAGATGGCAAAAGCCAATGTGTAAGTTATGAAATGCAACGAAATCTGAGTTTAGAAAATGCTAAGACATCGGTTCTATTACTTAATAAAGTTGATTTGCTCTGGGACCACCTCTTCTCTATCTAGATAATCAAGTCAAAGGCTCATGACGTCTGGTTCTTTAACCATCATGTATCAGGAATTCACAACATAAATGCTTTCATTCAATGCATACTTATGAGAGCATATTATGCATCATGTTGTGCTAATTATTAAAATGTTGACATTCATACCTATAGGCATTCATTCATTCATATGTGCATTCAACAAGTAGTTAATGAGCATGCACCATGTGTCAAGCACTGTTCTATGTTCTGAGGATACTGAAGTGAACAAGACAGACAGCGATCCCGGGAATGAGTGGAGAGGAGACAGTTGATAAACAAATGAATGAAGTTTATCTATCTACTAAGAGGTCATTCAGAAGAGATCATGAATGCATGGAAAATTATTTTCTGCATCTAGTGGCTTGGAAATTAAGATATTCTAAAATTTAACATATAGTTTTAAGAAAACAGAAAGAAAATATAAGGTTTATCATTATACATTAGATACTTTGAACACAATAATTTGAGTAGTAATTACACTTCCATGCCACATGTAAACTGATTTTCTATTAGAAATATTTAAAGGTAATGTAGAAAACTTACTCTTAAATATGCAACAGTTCAAAAATCTAGCAGAAACTAAGTTAATTAAACAGAACATTCACCTGTTTTTTTCTGATAATTACTCCGTGTTATATTTACATATTAATGCAGTATAATATTTTAGTATACATTACACTATGGGAGTCACTAAAATGTGAGCAAAGAAAAATATGGCCAGAGGCATCTTATTCGACCATGTTTTTAAAAGTTGGTGTTTTGAGAAGTCATCTAATTGTGGTGACCTTACCAAAATTATTGCTTTTTTCCAAGATGTTTGAGAGCACTTACCAGAAACAATAGTTTACAAAATATAAAAATTATATAATCAATGTGGGTAATTAACATTTTCACAAAAGAATTCTCCAAGTGTGTACAGTTAAGGGAGTTCCCACAAATAATCTATGCTCATATGTGTTCTCAAGATCCGATATAAGATGCTCTCTCTCTTTTACTGGTATGAGCAGCTAATGGAAAACTCAGAAGTGGCCCTCTCACTCCTTACTCTCCATAGGTTTTCTGGAACTTCTTCACTTCAAGAAAAAAAACTGCTTGGGAAGTTTCTAGAGAAAGAGAAATCCAGATGAGAGACAGGTAACATTCTAAGTGGCCTTATGTTTTGATTCTGGCCCAGCTTTGTTACCCACCATGTTTGCGTGCATGCCTGTGGGTGGGTGCGCCCATCGCCTCCCCTGGTTCCTGACCAGCCTCTGAGAATGATCGGAGCATGGCAAGCACAGAGACATCAGACGTCTCTCCACCCCATCCTCTTTCTGCTGAGAGTGTCTTTTGCTCCCTCTGTCTGTCTATGGGAGTGGAGGTGGAGAGTCAATGTATAACAGACACATACAAATGGAAGCAGAAAAACTCCCACACTAACTTGTCACCTGCCCTCAGTGCCTTCAGAGTGCCCGGTGTGGGGAGACGTAGAGTTGAATTGTTTACTAATTTGAAGTTAGAACCTAGCCACTTCTCTCCACTTCCACGGAAACATTCTGGCACAAGTTACTCTGCAGTGTTCCAAGCCAAGGAGTCTTCCCTGCCAGCCTCCTGGGTCCCAGTCCTTCCCCCCCAGCACACTTTAAAATGGATGTCAGAACTTGCCCCTCCTGGACTCTAAATCCGCTGCTTTCTCATTTCAGTCAGAGGAAAACTGCCAAGTGCTTTTATTTATGTTGTGGGAGAATCAAAACATAAGGCCACTTAGAATGTTACCTCTCTCTCATCTGGATTTCTCTTTTATTTCCGGTTTGATTATGTTGTGGGAGGGACCTGGTGGGAAGTAATTGAATCATAGAGATGGGTCTTTCCCGTGCTGTTGTCATGATAGCAAATAAGTCTCACAAGATCTGGTGGTTTTATAACGGGGGATTTCCCTGCACATGCTCTCTTGCCTGCTGCCACATAAGACATGACTTTGCTCCTCATTCGCCTTCTGCCATGATTGTGAGGTCTCCCCAGGCATGTGGAACTGTGAGTCATAACACATAAATGTATTGTTTTGTTTCCAGTCTCCCGTTTTTTTACCCTCTCTCTAGAATGTGAGCTGTGTAGAAACAGAAATCTGTTCCCCAGTACCTAGAAAAGTTTCTGGCAGAGTAGGTACTTAATAAATATCTTGAATAATGAATATTGTAAAAATCTTAGTTCTCCAGCTACCTCTGTGTTATGTCTAATCAAATCAGGTGAAGCCTGACATGTTTCCCAATGTCCTCAGAATTCTATATCCATGGTTTCCTCATCTATCAAATGGGAGTAATAGTATTTCCCTCACAGAGTATAGTGATAAATAAATGAGATAATATACATGAAGCAATTAGTGTGCATCTTGGCACATTGAAGTCTAACCTGAAAGTTTTGATTCTATGCCATAACAGAATTCAACAGCTGAATATCAAGAGCTTTGAATTCAACAGGAAGTTAAGATATTTATAGTTGTCTAAGAACAGACTGAAGACTGTAGCTTGGTATTCACTGGCAGATCTCAGACTTTTAGATCTTTCTCTTTTTCTTTCTTTTTTTTTTTTTTTTTTTTTTTTTGAGACAGAGTTTCACTCTTTTTGCCCAGGCTGAAGTTCACAATGGTGCGATCTCCACTCCCCAGAACTTCTGCCTCCTGGATCCAAGCGATTCTCCTGCCTCAGCCTCCTGAGTAGCTGGGATAACAAGCATACGCCACCACGCCCAGCTAATTTTGTATTTTTTAGTAGAGATGGGGTTTCTCTGTGTTGGTCAGGCTGGTCTTAAACTCCCTACCTCAGGTGATCTGCCTGCCTTGGCCTCCCAAAGTGCTGGGATTACAGATGTCAGCCACCACGCCCAGCCTAGATCTTTCTTTTAATGACTTTGAAACCATGCCTATCTGTGAGGAAACTAGAAACGTCCCATCTGAAAATTGTTTTTTGACATTATTACTATTATTTGGCAGTGATCCAGATTGCTTTTGCCACCAACCTGAAGACATATAGAGGCAGAAGGACAGGAATCATTCTGTTTGTTTCATGTTTTGGAACTTCCATGTATATAGGTAAGTGTGTTGAAAGTCAGATATTAGCTCCAGGGACTTTCTATATCCACAAATACAAAAATTGAGGGATAACTCCATGATATCAAGTCAAAGGCTCACAACGTCTGTATAATAAAACAAATTACTTTCTGTTGTCTTGAAATCTTCAGGTTATCAACGATGTGAGGGAGGGTGTTGAGTCTGACCTGAAAATGCAGTTCTTAAACAGATGTAATGTAAGCTTCATTGAGAAAAGAGACTACTAGTGAAAAGATACTATTCATTTGATGGCCTTATGAGAGCTAAATATTGCATTTAATTTTCTTTCTTTTTTTTTTTTTTTTGAGACAGAATTTCACTCTTGTTACCCAGGCTGGAGTGCAATGGTGCGATCTTAGCTCACCGCAACCTCCACCTCCTGGGTTCAGGCAATTCTCCTGCCTCAGCCTCCTGAGTAGCTGGGATTACAGCACGCACCACCAAGCCCAGCTAATTTTTTTGTATTTTTAGTAGACACGGGGTTTCACCATGTTGACCAGGATGGTCTCGATCTCCTGACCTTGTGATCCACCCGCCTCAGCCTCCCAAAGTGCTGGGGTTACAGGCGTGAGCCACCGCGCCCGGCCGCATTTAATTTTCTATTGCATTTAATTATGCTGCTTCTCTCTGAGAATCCTGGCTTGCCTCAACATTGGAGACATTGCACAGTAACCAGCTTGGAGACATATCAGCCAATGCTCTAAGATCAAGTCGAAGACACAACATACAGTTCAGGACCCTATTCCAACCTCTTCGTGAATATAGTCAGCTGTTGGCTTTTTTTTTTTTTTTCACAAATAAAAATCCTACAGGATTTAACAAACAAAATAAAAACCTAACATTATATACTGTCTTTTTAGGGTTTTGAGCTCATCTTCATCATCCATAGGAGGAAATCAGTGGTAAAATCCTTGGAAATACAATGAGACTCATCGAAAACATTTACATATTTTGTAGTATTGTTATGACAGCAGAGGGCGAGGTTCCAGAGCTGCCAGGAGAAAGGGAGCTGATGACCAACTGCTCCAACATGTCTTTAAGAAAGGTTCCTGCGGACTTGACCCCAGCCACAAGCACACTGGATTTATCCTATAACCTCCTTTTTCAACTCCAGAGTTCAGATTTTCATTCTCTCTCCAAACTGAAAGTTTTGATTCTATGCCATAACAGAATCCAGCAACTGAATCTCAAAATCTTTGAATTCAACAAGGAGTTAAGATATTTAGATTTGTCTAATAACAGACTGAAGAGTGTAAGTTGGTATTCACTGGCAGGTCTCAGGTATTTAGATCTTTCTTTTAATGACTTTGACAGCATGCCTATCTGTGAGGAAGCTGGCAACATGTCACACCTGGAAATCCTAGGTTTGAGTGGGGCAAAAATACAAAAATCAGATTTCCAGAAAATTGCTCATCTGTATCTAAATACTGTCTTCTTAGGATTCAGAACTCTTTCTCATTATGAAGAAGGTAGCCTGCCCGTCTTAAACACAACAAAACTGCACATTGTTTTACCAATGAATACAAATTTCTGGGTTCTTTTGCGTGATGGAATCAAGACTTCAAAAATATTAGAAATGACAAATATAGATGGCAAAAGCCAATTTGCAAGTTATGAAATGCAACGAAATCTGAGTTTAGAAAATGCTAAGACATCGGTTCTATTACTTAATAAAGTTGATTTGCTCTGGGACCACCTTTTCTCTATTTTCCAATTTGTTTGGCATACATCAGTGGAATACTTTCAGATCCGAAATGTGACTTTTAGTGGTAAGGTTTATCTTGACCACAATTCATTTGACTACTCAAATACTGTAATGAGAACTATAAAACTGGAGCATGTGCATTACAGAATGCCTTACATTCAGCAGGATAAAATCTATTTGCTTTTGACCAAAATGGACATAGAAAACCTGACAATATCAAATGCACAAATTCCACATATGCTATTCCCTAATTATCCTACAAAATTCCAATATTTAAATTTTGCCAATAATATCTTAACAGACGAGTTGTTTAAAAGAACTATCCAATTGCCTCACTTGAAAACTCTCATTTTGAAGGGCAATAAGCTGGAGACACTTTCTTTAGTGAGTCGCTTTTCTAGCAACACACCCTTGGAACACGTGGATCTGAGTCAAAATCTATTACAACATAAAAATGATGAAAATTGCTCATGGCCAGAAACTGTGGTCACCATGAACCTGTCATACAATAAATTGTCTGATTCTGTTTTCAGGTGCTTACCCAAAAGTATTCAAATACTTGACCTAAATAATAACCAAATCCAAGCTGTACCTAAAGAGACTATTCATCTAATGGCCTTACAAGAGCTAAATATTGCATTTAATTTTCTAACCGATCTCCCTGGGTGTAGTCATTTCAGTAGACTCTCAATTCTGAACATTGAAATGAACTTAATTCTCAGCCCATCTCTGGATTTTTTTCAGAGCTGTCAGAAAGTTAAGACTCTAAATGCAGGAAGAAATCCGTTCTGGTGTACCTGTGAATTAAAACGTTTCATTCAGCTTGAAACATATTCAGAAGGCATGATGGTTGGATGGTCAGATTCATACATCTGTGAATACCCTTTAAACCTAAGGGGGACTCGGCTAAAAGATGTTCATCTTCCTGAATTATCTTGCAACACAGCTCTGTTGATTGTCACCATTGTGCTTATCATGCTAGTTCTGGGGTTGGTTGTGGGCTTCTGTTGTCTCCACTTTGATCTGCCCTGGTATCTCAGGATGCTAGGTCAATGCACACAAACGTGGCACAGGGTTAGGAAGACAGCCCAAGAACAACTCAAGAGAAATGTCCAATTCCATACATTTATTGCATATGGTGAACATGATTCTCTATGGGTGAAGAATGAATTGATCCCCAATCTAGAGAAAGAAGACGGTTCTATCTTGATTTGCCTTTATGAAAGAAACTTTGACCCTGGAAAGAGTGTTAGTGAAAATATTGTGAGCTTCATGGAGAAGAGTTACAAGAGCATCTTTGTTCTGTCTCCCAACTTTGTCCAGAGTGAGTGGTGCCATTATGAACTCTACTTTGCCCACCACAATCTCTTCCATGAAAATTCTGATTGTCTAATTCTTATCTTACTGGAACCCATTCCATTCTACTGCATTCCCACCAGGTATCCTAAACTGAAAGCTCTCCTGGAAAAAAAAGCATATTTGGAATGGCCCAAGGATAGGCGTAAATGTGGGCTTTTCTGGGCAAACCTTCGAGCCGCTCTTAATATTCGTGTATCAGCCACCAGAGAAATGTGTGAACTACAGGCATTCACGGAGTTCAATGAAGAGTCTCGAGGTTCTACAGTCTCTCTGATGAGAACAGACTGCCTATAAAATGCCACAGCCCTGGGGAAGTTGGGGAACACATACATTGTTGGGATATAAATTGATACAACCTTTATGGTGGGAATTTGGCAATATTTGTTAAAATAGAAAATGGCTATAACCTTTATATCAGTTTCTGGAAGGATTTCTAAGAATGTATCCTATAGAAACATCTTTACAAGTTTATAAGGGCTTATGTAAAAAGGTGTTCATCCCAGCATTGTGTATATTCATGAAAAATAGAAAACATACTCACGTCCACAAAATAAGGTCTAATTCAATCAATTATAGTATGTTAATGTAATACAATATTACATCACACTACAAAGAATGAGGTAGCTCTATATTTACTGGTATGGAAAAATTATATTAATGTGTTATAAACTACTAGGTTGGTGCGAAAATAATTGTGGTTTTTTTTGTCATTGAAATGGCATTGAAATAAAAGTGTAAAGAAATCTATACCAGCCAGGTGCAGTGGTTCACGCCTGTAATCCCAGCACACTGGGAGGCTGAGGTGGGCGGATCACAAGGTGAAGAGATCGAGACCATTCTGGCCAACATGGTGAAACCCCATCTCTACTGAAACTACAAAAATTAGCCGGGCGTGGTGGCACACACCTGTAGTTCCAGCTACTCAGAAGGCTGAGGCAGGAGAATTGCTTGAACCCAGGAGGCAGAGGTTGCAGTGAGCTGAGATTGCACCACTGTGCTCTAGCCTGGCAACAGAGTGAGACTCTGTCTAAAAAAAAAAAGAGAGAGAAAAAGAAAGAAAGAAAGAAAAAAGAAAGAAATCTATACCAGATGTAGTAACAGTGGTTTGGGTCTGGGAGGTTAGATTACAGGAAGCATTTGATTTCTATGTTGTATATTTCCAAAATGTTTGAATTGTTTAAAATGAGTCTGTATTTCTTTTATAAGTAGAAAAAACAATAAAGATAATTTTTAAAGACTACACATCCTACTCATTTGGCTTGATTCTTCTTTCTGGTCTCACAGGTCACAGTAAGAAAACAAGCACTCCTGAAATATAATTTTTGCAAAATTATATTTCAGAAACAAACACCATGTCACTTTCCTGGTTAGAAAAATAATGTATGGCTTAAACACATGGTTCAGGAGGAGAATGTCATGCTCCTTTAAGATCTGACACCAATCTCCTTTTATCTCCTTGCATCTTCTTTATTTTTTATTTCTAGAGACTAGCTCTTGCTCTGTCACCCAGGCTGGAATGCAGTGGTATAATCATAGCTCACTGCAGCATTGCACTCCTGGCCTCAAACCATCCTCCTGTCTTGGACTCCCAAACTGCTAGGATCACAGGTGTGAGCCACCACACCCAGCCCCTCCTTGCATCCTATCATTGGGCCCTATGGAGCTACTGGCCCTTCCCCAAAACTTTCAGTGTTCTTCAATGGTTCCAGAGCCTAGATTTTGCACTGTGCCTACTGTGATGCCTTCCCCACTTGGGTTTGTTCAGGAAATCTTGTAGTTCCCTCAGGACACAATCCACATGTCGACTCTTCTTTGAAATCTTCCTCAGTCTTTCCCCTAAGCGTGATGCTTCTTGATTCTCTTCCACACTTTGGACATATTTCTATCATCAACCTAATTATGTCCATTTTTAAAGTTTCTGTTTCTCACTAGACTATGAACTCCTCAAAGGCTAAGACAGACTTACCCCTGCCCTGTGTCTGCAGCAGTCCCTGGTTCAGAACAGGTGCTCAATGAACATTTAGGGAATGGACATTGAATTGGCTAGAGGAGCTCAGTGGGAACTCAGCTGGCTTAAGGATAGGTAGTGGAATTTAAAGGAATACTCTGAGAAGCTGGGCAGGAAGAGCAGGAATAGGTTAAACTCACATAAAAAGACAGAGAATCCAGAATTGAAGGATTCCTAAGTAGAGCTCAAGTCATGTGAAATCGCCAAAATTTGGTTGCTCTTGACCTAGAAAAAAATATCTACTTTTAAAAATTTCATTCCATCTGTATTATTCAGGGTTCTCTAGTGGGACAGAACTAATAGGATATATATATATATCCCTTATATAAACTCCCCTTTATATGTAAGCTCCCCTTTATATAAATATATATTTACTCCTCTTTATGTCTCTATTTTATTTTTATTTTATGTTTATTAAGGAGTATTGGCTCACACAATTACAAGGTCCCACAATAGGCTGTCTGCAAGCTGAGGAGCAAGGAAGCCAGTCTGAGTCCTAAAGCTGAAGAACTTGGAGTGTGATGTTGAGGGCAGGGAGCACGCTGCATGGGAGAAAGGTGTAGGCTGGGAGGCTAAGCCCGTCTAGTTTTGTCATGTTCCTCTGCCTGCTTTATTCTAGCCACACTGGCAGCTGATTAGATGGTGCCTACCCAGACTGAGGGTGGGTCTGCCTTTCCCATTCTACTGACTCACAGGTTAATGTCCTTGGCAACACCTTCACAGACACACTCAGGAACAATACTTTGCATCCTTCAATCCAATCAAGTTGACACTCAGTATTAGCCATCACACCATCTACTGAGACTAATCTAACAAGTTAAAACTGGATTCTGCATCTAATTTATTTTCTTATAGTTTGTGAGCTTGTGAATTCCTCATGCTAGTGGCTATTTAAAAAATTGTACTCAAGAAGACCAAGCTGAGAATACAGGGAGGGGACGGGGTGTCGATCTAGAAGGCAGGTTGTGCTACCATTTGGCCAGTAGCTGGATTGAGGAGCTAGAGTCCAGCAGCCTGAGTGTTAAGCATCTCCCTTTCTCCTCCCTGGTGAGCCCATGGTCTGTCTGGCAGAAGGGGAAACCCAAGGAAACCAGAGTGGAGTGGGGACAGGGCATGGGGAGGGTGCCTTTCCTGGAGGGACACTGTTACGAGTGTGATTCTTGGCTTCTGGAGGAGTGAGACTGATTCTGCATAAGGGTTTGTAAATTTTGAGTAAATTATTCAGAATGAGACTTTCACCTTTAATTAATCAACTCACCTTTAATTATTTAATGAACTCGCCTTTGATTAATTAATTCACCTTTAATTAATTGGGAACATGCAAAGAATTTAAGATTAGCCCTAAAGTCACCAGGATTTAGTTATTTCATGATAGAACCCTCGGTTTAGCAAAACCATTTAAAAAATAGATATGTTCTATTACATTTTTAAAAATAACACATTAAGCTGAGCTCTCAGCAACTTCACAGCTGGATAATCCTTAAATCTTGCCTATCAAGTCATTGTACTGTTTCTGTCTCAGAAACTTAGATACTATCCAAAATTTCCTAATATGCTTGGTTTTGACTCTTATGATTTACAATCAGAAAAAAAGAATTTTGCATGAGTTGAATGTTATTTGCTTTTGAGGCTTGAAATACAAGTAACGCTGAGCCTCCTACAAACCTGATGATATGCTTTTACCCAAGAAATTTCAGATTTCAATGAAGACCCACTGTTCTGACGCATGACACTGATGGAGAAGGGAGCATACCCAGACTGAATGCTGTAACAGCTGCTGGTGTCGTGAACGCCGATCATGTTTTTAAAATGCCTCTGGAGCTTGCAAACTTTCAAGTTCCTTTTTATTTCCTTGCCATTTCTCAACTTGGAGCTTTTTTTTTTTTTTTTTTTTTTTTTTTTCATTTTTACCCCAAGGAAACTGAACTCTTAACTGAAGTCTGTCTGTGCATTCCTCAGGGGGCCTTCACAATCTCTCAGCATCTCTACAAGTAAATGGCAGTCCTTTCTGGACATCAACAGTTGAGGTGTTGAGAATGGTCTGTATTCTCTCAGTAGATGTGGCAAAGAGGGCTGTACAGAAATGGAATTGCAATCCTTGAATTCCGGACGGATTAGTGGGAAAATGAATTGTACATCTAATTTTTGGCAAATGTTGCTCCAAATTCACTCCTTTTTCTATGATGACGAACCATTCAAGAGAAGCATAGACTAGGCATATTTAAAGTGAGTGAGAATTTGGAGATTGTCAAGTATAATTCTCACTTTCAAATGGGGAAATTGAGGTTTTAGAATTTTAAATGACCCATCCAAGCCCAAGGTCATAGTCTTTTAACTCTTAATGTTTTTCCTGCCAGTCCGCAACAAAGTGGCCTTTACGCTTTGCATTTGATTTTTATTCTCTCATTCCTTCTATTGTAATTCTCAATCACAGAGCTCTCTGCAGTCTTCCTCCATGGCCAGAGCATTCTGTATTTGCCATCTGATTCCCTCACTGAAAAAAAGCATCCTTTTGCCGTCAGTAACTTGCAATGGAGGCTGCTCCTCGATCAGCCACCCCTGGTCTAGGAGCCAGAAAAATGTTCTCTGTGTAACGGATGTAGAACAATGGGGAGTCTGTTAGTCCCTGGAGGTTTCAAAGGCAACTTAATCACTGGCATCCTGCTGGGGATACATCCCCTGGTCCCTGAGCTCAGGATTCCACCTGGTGTGCTGTGACCCATGACGTGCTACTGGTATTGGTCCTTTTAACCCTGGACAAGATCCTTCAGGACCCACTTGAGGGAGGGAGTGGGTCTGGTGGTACATCCTGAAGTCCCCCCAGGGTGCACGCACAATGAAAAACTCCTGGCTCTGGATCTGGAAGTGGCCTACACCTGTACATCTATTCGACAGCCAGCTGCTGAGACACTGCCCTCCTTCACCGATGGAGGCTCTGAGCTGCCGGACGACACTGTGTTCCAGGTGTCCAAGGACAAAGATGCAGCCACCAGTAGGGGTGTTCAGGGTTAGGATCAGGGAGGCTGGGCGGGGGCTCCTGGCCAGCACAACTCCACACGGCCCCATGTCTGCCTCTTCACGATGAGAGATGCTTGTCTTCAGAATCTGTCTTGTTAGTGGTGCCCCAGCAGCCTCAAGGGTAACGGTTAATACTCTAACAACACATGCACATTCTCATAATTATTTTGAAATACTAATGAAAAGCCAGGAGAGTGGACTCTAAATCCATTCACATTTTCCCCAAGACATTTATTTCAGTATTCTTTCTGCCCTTCACATCTTTGCTCTAATCCCTTTTCCATTGAAGCCTTCCTGGATGACCCAGTTGGAAATGGCGGCACTCATTGTCCACCTTCCTTGCTTTTTATTTCTCCATAGCATTTGCCATCTTCTAAGTTACTAGACGTCTTTCTCTTTATCCTGCTGATGCCCTGTCTTCCCCCACTAGAAGGCAAACTCTTTTAGAGTAGAGATTTTGTCTGTTTTCACGCTGCTGATAAAGACATGCCTGAGACTGGTTAATTTATAAAGATAAAGAGGTTTCATGGACTCACAGTTCCATGTGCCTGGAGAGGCCTCACAATCATGGCAGGAGGTGAAAGGCATGTTGTACATGGTGGCAGACAAGAGGGCATGAGAGCCAAGCAAAAAGGAAAACCCTTTATAAAACCATCAGATCTCATGAGAGTTATTCACTACCATGAGAACAGCATTGGGAAAAACCACCCCATGATTCCATTATCTCCTACCGAGTCCTTCCCATAACATGTGGGAATTGAGAGCTACAATTCAAGATGCGATTTGGGTGGGGATACAACCAAACCACATCCGAGGCAGATCTGTGTTTTTGCGGACACTTTCTGGGACCTGCCATCACTGGCCTCTTTCTTATCCCCACCCCCACACACTTCATGGATCTTCTCTCTGCCTCTTCCTATTAGAAACTGCCAGATCTCAGGGGCTTGCTGTGGGCAGCCCTTTAACTATTTTGGAGTCTGCAGATTATATGAATTACTGCTAATGGGGTTCCTGGCTCCCTCACCCCAACCACTGCCCCTGTTCTTTTGCTGTCTCAGCCTTTTTAGAGGAGATGGGTTAGTACTGGACCAACGAAGCCCTGATCTCCCTTTGCCCCAGTGCTTCAGAAGGCCTCCCTTGAACTTTCTAAGTCCTTCTGAGGGCCTGGTACAGCTTGGACTGTCAGTGATCCCCAAGTGGGATGCCCCAGCCCAGACCCAGAACCATGTAGTCCCCAGTCTTCATTTCTCCCCTTCGAGATGACCTCTGATCCTCTACCCCAAACATGGAGTAAACCGGATATCCCAAGACACTCTGGAATTCGCATCTATGGGGTCCTGCCAGAGACTGGTATTGGGTCCACACTTGAGGTGGGTGCCCTGGCAAGCAGTATAGGCCCCCCAGGATTGGGCCTGAGAATGGTGCTGGCTTGTTGAATGGGGCGACTCTCACATTGAACACAAAATGACTTCAAGGGTTTGGCTACCAGCAGCTCCTGGGTTTGAACTGACCCTTGGCCCTGAGCCACAAGTGTGGACCTGTGTCCATCTGTGTTTTGACTGTGGTGCCACCTCTTGTCTTGAGGGTGGCAGGTGTGCTAGCAGGTGTCCTTTACCCTGTGCCTCCCTGTGCCCCAGCCTCTGGCATCCAGGGCAATAGTTGCCATTGCTGCATGCTCTGAGCCATGTGCCAGGCAGTCCTTCAAGGATGGCTTTCAAAACTGAACACCAATGGGCCTTCCAATCAACGTCCTCTCTTGTCTCCCGTGGTGACTTGGTGCCCTGCCAGTCAGTATTAAGCTGTGCCTGATGAGGGAGGAATGTTTCTTGCAGGAGTGAGACTGCTCTTCTTTCCTTGTGCACAGACCCCTTGCCTACCCTCCCTGCTATTGGCGGTGTGTGGAAGGCAGGGCTTCAGTCAAAATCAAAAGTGCTTCCATTGTAGGAATGCAGTGGTTACCAGCTCAAGAGGCCAAGAGAAAATGCGGCTGGATGGTGGGTGGTTCGATGTTTATACTATAAAATTCTGAATGGTAAACAACAGAATCAGCAAACGAATACTGTACCAGCTCACATTTCCCTGCATCCTCTGGGGAATGCTTGCATCCATGAGGCACAGTAACAACCTTTGAGAGTCACAGGAAGCCAGGGTGGATGGACGATGTGGCGGCACGAGGAATAATTCAACCAGCGTTACAAACATACTGTCAGGGAACTGCAGAGGCAAGAAGACCTATACCACGTAATGCGAGCAGGCTCTGAAGAGCTGCCTTGTGGTTAAGTACAACACAGCTGCTGTGTTCTTCTCGGTGAGAGACACAATTAACCAGGAACGGCGCACTGGACAATAAAATGCATGAAGAGACGGCTCCTGGGTTTGAACAGAAAGAGATGTTGCTTAGATGCTACAAAGAATCCTCACAGGTACCAGCTGGAAAATAAACAATAGGCAAATGACTCTTTTGTACCTATCCTCATTAATAACTCTGGACCTCAAATGAGTCCATTCATTTCAAAAACCTTTTTTTTTTCTTTTGAGACAGGAGCTCATTCTCACCTGCAGTGCAGAGGTATAGCAGTGCGATCACAGCTCTCTGTAACTTCCACCTCCAGGGCTCCAGTGATCCTCCTATCTTGGCCTCCTGAGTAGCTGGGACTACAGGCATATACTACAGCTCCTAGCTAATTTTTGTATATTTTTTGGTAGAGACAGGGTTTTGCCATGTTACCCAGGCTGGTCTTGAACTCCTGGGCTCTAGCAATCTGCCTGCCTTGGCCTCTCAAAGTGCTGAGATTACAGATGTGAGCCACTGTGCCTAGCCTCAAAACATTTTTTTTTTTTTTGAGATGGAGTCTTGCACTATTACCCAGGCTGGAGTACTGTGGCACAATCTTGGCTCACTGCAACCTCTGCCTCCCAGGTTCAAGCAATTCTCCTGCCTCAGCCTCCCAAGTAGCTGGGATTACAGGTGTGCACCACCATGCCTGGACAATTTCTGTATTTTTAGTAGAGATGGGGTTTCGCCATGTTGGCCAGGCTGGTCTCGAACTCCTGACCTCCGATGATCTTCCCATCTCAGCCTCCCAAAGTGCTGGGATCACAGGCGTGAGCCACTGCTCCTGGCCAAAACATATTTTTTAATCAAATTATTTTATAGATAGGGGCCCTGCAGTCCTGAGAAGGAGTATATCTTGGCTTATGCAGCAAGAATGTGTATTGCTTCTGATTTCTTAGCTGTACAATGATTTGTTTCAATTTCAGAGGAAGTCATTGGCCCTAGGACAGTTTTTGTCTTGAGTGCTAATGGATGATGTGTTGAAATTCAGTGGTAAGGTGGATTGCTCTGGCAGATTGGAACAGGCAGATGCTAAGACCACAATATTAAGCTTATTGAATGTTCTTCCTGTGACGTTTATTAAAAATGGAAAAGAGACGAGGTCTTTCTTATTTTAGGTCATGATGGGTTAAGGCACCACATTATTAGACTGTGTTCTCCCTGTGAAGAGAGTTAGATCCTTAGTCATGCCCAGGAAACTTCTAGACCTGAGGACTTTAAGTGTCTTTCCTCACAGCAGTGACTTTGGCCCGGGGAAAAGCAAACAAACAAACAAAAAAACCAAAACCAAACAAACAAAAACAGGCCAAAGAAAGCTGCTGAAAGAATCTTTGCTAGCTCTGATATTCCACTGCAGTCGGTATCTTTGATTCCTGGACTCACTACCCCTGCACCCTCAATGTCTTTCTGGCTCTTTTATTTCTGGAAAAATGTTTCCATCATGCTGTCGTTAGCATCCTGACCTTGTACTTACCGATATAAGGCGCTAACCTTTCTTAAGGCTTTATTTATTTATTTAGAGACAAGTTCTCACTCTGTTGCCGAAGCTGGGGTGCAGTGACATGACCACAGTTCACTTCAAGCTCCACCCCTCCCAGCTCAAATGATCCTCCCACCTCAGCCTCCCATGTAGCCGGGACTATAGGCATGTGCACGTGCCACCATGTTCTGCTCACATCTTAATTTTTTTTGTAGAGACAGGGTCTCACTATATTGTCCAGGCTGATCTTGAACTCCTGGGCTCAAGTGATCCTCCCACCTGAGCCTCCCAAAGTGTTGGGAATACAGGCATGAGCCACCATGCGCAGCCCTTCTTGAGATTTCAAATGTGCCAGCCACTGTTTTAAGTCTGTCACGAGTTATACTTCTTAAATTGCGTAGGTATAAGGGTTAAATATTATAATTATTCCTATTAACAGATAAAGTCCCCAACCAGAAGTCAAGGTTTCATGGCTAGTGACAGAGATGCAAGACTGTGATGACAGAGCCTGCTCTGTGTGTGTGTGTGTGTGTGTGTGTGTGTGTGTGTGTGTGTGTGTGACAGAGTCTCACTCTCACCCAGGGCTGGAGTACAATGATGCTGTCTCACTCACTGCAACATCCACCTCCCAGGTTCAAGTGATTTTCCTGCCTCAGCCTCCCGAGCAACTGGGATTACAGGTGTGTACCACCACACCCGGCTACATTTTATATTTTTTGTAGCGATGGGGTTTCACCATGTTGGCCAGGCTGGTCTTGAACTCCTGACCTCAGGTGATCCACCCACCTTGGCCTCCCAAGTAATGGATTACAGGCATAAGCCACCGTCCCTGCCCAGAGCCTGCTTTCACAGATGCTCTGCAATACTGGTAGAGCAAGAGCTTGTGACGTGAAGAATTCATTTCTTTCCTATGTATAGTAACATGGACAGACTGGTTCCTACTAGACCCTATTCTTGGATGGCGGTATCTCATTGTGGAAAAGCAATTCTTATCATGATGCGTGTAACCCAAATGCTGCCAGTCCTCACCAGCCTGTGGCTACAAAGAAGGCATGACAACATCAGTAAGCCCAGTTCTTATTCCTGCTCCCACCTGCTGGGGCGGGACCTCTTGCCCTTCTGCAAACGTGCACACGAGTATTTCCATTCAAACCTGAGATTCTCGCAGGTGCCAACAGCTGACCGTCAGCTCCTCTCACCATGCTGCTGTAGTCTACTCCCCTCCAGCTTGCAGCAGCTACCCCTGGGCCCTTTGCATGTCCTTGCAAGAGTCTCTCACTGTTGACCTTGCTGAACGAAGGTGCTTTCCCAATGATGGTTACGACCATGCTAAGGGTGCTTTCTCCCAGTAATCCCAAATGCAACTATCCTCGAGACAGGAGCCATGTCGGGTTCCACAGAGCTAGCAGTAGGTTCGGTAATTCTCTCCTCAAAATTGTGTGTCAACCTCTCAGCATCCCAGCGCTTTGATGCTGGGATCCGCCATCTCACCGAGTTTCTCATGAAATCCATTTCTTCAGCTCTCACTCCTCCTTCATGGGGTTTCCAAACCAGGCCAAGGGGGCAAGGAGGGAGACAGCACCCCATCCTTTCCACTGTCCTGATTGCATCCCATCCCTCCTTTCCGACCCCCAAATATTCCTCCTTCCACCCACCTACGCATATCAATTCATGCACACAGATGCAGAGGAGTAAACATCACCCAGATAAAGGCCAAACTGTTATTCTTGGTTTGGGTGCAGCCAGGACACCCAGATCCATGTTTTCTGCAAATTGGATGGGAAAGTTTGTCTTCTAAAGCTGCCTGGGAGAGGTGGGAAATTAACTCCATCATCAGAGCCTCAGAGAAAACATAGAGCCAGCATCCTCCTTAGCCCTTCCAAGCAGGTAGCTGAAGAAACTTTAACTTGAACTATTATCACGGATTAAAAACGGAATAGATTGAATTTTGCTTTGAATTTTTTACTGTCTCAAAACTCACCTTCGGGCTGAAGAACAAAAATGACATATGAAGATCATTAAAAAGGAAAAACCTTTGTCTCACTGTATTGCCCAGGCTGATCATGAACTCCTGGGCTCAAGGGATCCTCCCACCTCAGCCTCCCAAAGTGTTGGGAATATAGGCATGAGCCACCATGCTCAGCCCTTCTTGAGATATCAAATGTGCCAACCACTGTACTAAGTCCGTCATGATTTATACTTGTTAAATCACATAGATCTAAGATCTAAACCAAATCCAAATAATAAAATAAAAATGCAACTTCCCATTTTGCAGCATGCATCTACCTTAAAGCGAGAGCCTGTCCATACTTTACAGATGCCCCGCATTGGGTTAGAAGCAGTTTCACTTCGTCGGTTGCTCCCCACAGGGTCTTCTCGCTGTGGAAAGCAGAAGTTCATGGGATTAAAATAAATCTCATTGTGTATGCAAGAGTAACACTGCCAGCCGAGCGCCTCTTCCTGTTACTCCACTTCTTCAATTCTAAGCTTGGCCCCTTCCACCCTGACTTTCCGGTTTTTTGTTTTTGTTTTCATGTTTGTTTGTTTGAGACAGAGTCTTGTTCTGTTGTCAGGCTGGAGAGCAGTGGTGCGATCTTGCGATCTTGGCTCACTGCAATCTCTGCCTCCGACGATCAAACCATTCCCCTGCCTCAGTCACCTGAGTAATTGGGACTATGGGCACCTGCCACCGTGCCTGCCTAATTTTTTTATATTTTAGTAGAGATGGGGTTTCACCATGTTGGCCAGGATGGTCTCGATCTCCTGAATAGTGATTCTCTCGCCTCAGCCTCCCAAAGTGCTGGGATTACAGGCGTGAGCCACTGTGCCCAGCCACCATCCCGACTTTCTATGCACTCTCTTAGGAACCCCAACTTGGGTTGGGGGGAAGCCAGAAGCACCGGGTCACTTTCTGTGTTGTAAATTCTGTAACAAATTCTGGAAGGAGGCATTTTGTCAGAGAAAGAACCTGCTGAGAAGGTCTGACCTCCACAACTCACCTTCACCAGGGCACCAGCTACCTTGAGTCAGTCCCCTCTGAGGGCAGAAGTGCAAGTCTCATGGGACTGAAATGCAAAGAGAAAGCCGCCCTGGTTTTCTTTGGTTGTTTCTGAATTGTCTTTCTTCTTGCTCTTCACCTGCTAAAGGTGCAGAAAGGGGCCATTTTTCTGGCCTACTTAATTCTCACTCCTGTCCCTAATCAGAAACAACAACAGAGAATTGCTGAAAGCTCTACTTGAGCTAAAACCAGGCTTCATTCAGCATTCACTTCACCTGAGCGACATCAGAAATGCGGACTTTCAGGCTCCTTCCAGGCCTACCGATTCAAAAGCTGCACTTTAGCAAGATCCCGGCTGGATCTTATGCACAGTAAAGCTTGAGAAAGAAGGCTTTCAAAGCAAACTAAGCAATACAACCTTTTTTTTGAGGTTGGTGGGGGGGGGGGGAGTTCAATAGCAGATAAAGTGACCAAAGTTAACAACAATGTACTGTGTATTTCAAAGTAGCTAGAAGAGAGAACATGAAACGTTCCCCAGCACATAGAAATGATACTCAGGGTGATGGAGACCCCAAATGCCCTGACTTGATCATTACACATTTGATTCATATAACAAAATAGCACATGCACTCCATAAATATGTAAAATATCATATATTCTTTTTCTAAAAGAATGAACAGAGGGCCTTAAAAAGGAACCGAAAAACGGCATTTTCCGCAACCTGCATGAAACCGGAGACCATTATTCCAGGTGAAACAACTCAGGAATGGAAAACCAAGTATGATAAGTTCTCACTTATAAATGGGAGCTAAGCTATGAGGATGCAAAGGCATAAGAATAGTACAATAGACTTTTGGGCCTCAGGGGAAAGGGCGGGACGGGGGTGAGGAATAATAGACTAGAAATTGGGTACAGTGTACCCTGCTTGGGTGATGAGGACGCCAACATTTCAGAAACTAAAGAACGTATGCGTGTAACCAAACAGCATCTGTTCCCCGAAAACCTATTCAAGTTTTTAAAAAATTACTTTGCTAAAATAAAGGATATTTTTTCAAGAAGTGGCTTCTCCATCTTGTGGCCCTTTGATTGTGATAGCTCTGAAAGCTTTGAAAAGCTTGCAAATACCCGATTTCAGGAATAAATCACCTCCGAGACCCTCGCCCTGCCTTGAGCATTACACGTTTGGGTAATGAAGGCAGGGTGCTTCTTGCAACTCCAGGACTTCCCAGTGGGAAGCAGTGCTTCTTAAACTGGACTCTGAGGACACACTCTTAATGTCACTCAAGTTCTCTACAAAATTCTTAAGTTTTGTGTTTCTATGTCTAAAGATAATCAAAATAATTGATATGATCAAAAACCAAAAATCAACAAAAAAATGGAACTGAGGCTTTTGACTGTGAGCCCTTGCGTGAAATTTTGGGTCGCAGCGCCACCTTGCGGTCACTTTAGTATTTTTCGCTGAGCTTTGCAGCGGACGAGGGGCGTGATCAGAACAGCAATCAGTTCCTTCCTCCCTGGAGGAAGCAAACCGCCCTTGTGCCAGTGCGCAGAGGTCTCCGACTGCGGCCTCTCTGGGCCACACTGTCAATTGGAGAGACCCTCTTCCAAGGACGCCTTCTATCCAAGCTTAGAAGAATGGCTTATAGGCTAAGGCACCCTCTGCATCAGCGACAGGAACAGATCTCAAAGAACATCACAAGATTGTTCACAGAATTTATAAAGCCATTAAAGCTCAGAGGCACAAAGCATGGCTTCAAAGATCACCTAGATGAGTGAGCCCCACCTTTCAAGAATGAGGATGGCTTTATGATAATGGCTGGCATTTACTGCATATATATATCTGAGACAGAATCCTGCTCTGTCGCCCAGGCTGGAGTGCAGTTGCAGTGGCGCGATCTTGGCCCACTGCAACCTCGACCTCCCGAGTTCAAGTGATTCTTTTGCCTCAGCCTCCTGAGTACCTGGGGCTACCGGTGCGCCACCACGGCCAGCTAATTTTTGTATTTTTTTTTTTTTTTTTTTTTTTTTTTTTTAGTAGAGACAGGGTTTCATCATGTTGACCAGGATGGTCTTGATCTCTTGACCTCATAATCTGCTCACCTCAGCCTCCCAAATTGCTGGGATTACAGGTATGAGCCACCGTGCCCGGCATTTCCTGCGTATTTACTGTGTCCCAAGCACTGTTCTAAGCACCTCCACATACATAGTCATTTGAACCTTGTAACAACCTGAGATCAAAATAGTGATCTCTGTTTTGCAGACTCCTGTGTGGCAGTCATTCTGTTTGTCGTATTTGTTGGTTAGGAAAATCTACACTAAGGAGAAACTATTACCATGAATTTAGTAACTCTTGAAAATGAATTTGCATCGAATTAAATCCAGTAACATCCAATAACATCTATAGATATTCAGGGAAGGGTAGTAGAGGGATATCAATTATGTTATCTACCGAGCCTCAGACCATGGTTGTGGCGTAGATAGACTTGGGGTCTCGTGAAACAGCTCCAAAGCTCTCCAAGGTATTCTTAGTCCACAATCTGGGAACCCCCTGTGTAGAAGCACACCCTGAGTGCTTGGTAGATGGCACACCATACAATCCTGAACACACCTGATTTCATCTGGTCTCTGATGACTGATGGGATCAGGCTACCTTGGCCTTGGATGGGAGATTGTGGGGAAGTTGCCGATAAGGAAACTGCCTTCAGAAAGTATTATAGTTGTTCTTCTAGCTTGAAAAAGCTACACTATAGAGAAAAAGAGTCCGTGGGCAGTGCCTCCTTTTCATTCTTCAACCTATACAACCTAGGAAGGTTAATTTTCCTAAAACACAGTTCTACTTTGGGTGATTTTCTCCCTCAAAATGATCCCCAGCTCTGCGTAGCTGCTTATGTAACATCAAGCCACCTTCGTCTCCAAAGCAATTTGGTGTCCAAATTGAATACCGACCAACTTGTTTGCTGTTGCTCCGTGGACGTCCGTTATGCTCCGCCTAGACTGTGTGTGTGACAAGAAGAGTGACGGCCTTGGAGCAGACTTGGAGGGAAGCCACCTAGTGCTTGGGAAGTAGCACCTGGGTTAAGTTACTAGCGTGTGGGGTTAAGTCCTATCCAGGCACAGGAAGGCAGTTCTGGCGAGCCACAGAGTTGGAGGGCCTTCTCTCAAGACCGAGCGCGAGTTCACTGTGAGAAATACGGCTATTGAGGTGACCAGGCCAGTGCACACGCTGGCGGCATTCTCTCCTGCAGGTCCTCATGGGACAAAATGGCATCATCAGAAGGCTGCTTGGTCAGCATGTGTCCTGGCCATTTCCGGTTTCTGGCTGCCTAGTGTCAATCTCTTCTTCTGAAAAGTACTCCATTTCCTTTTTTTTTTTTTTTTTTTTTGCAGGGGGCGGTGGTTGGAGTCTCACTTTGTCACCCAGGCAGGAGTGCAGTGGCGTGATCTCGGCTCACTGCGGCCTCCGTCTCCCGAGTTCAAGTGATTCTCTTGTCTCGGGCTCCTGAATAGCTGGGATTACAGGTGCATGCCACCATGTCCCACTAAGTTTTGTATTTTTAGTACGTACAGGGTTTCACCATGTTGGCCAGGCTGGTCCTAAACTCCTGACCTCAAGTGATCCACCTGCCTCGTCCTCCCAAAGTGCTGGGATTACAGGTGTGGGTCACCACACCCAACTACTTTTTGTATTTTTAGTAGAGACAGATTTCACCATGTTGGCCAGGCTAGTCTCGAACTCCTGATCTCAAGTGATCCGCCCACCTTGGCCTCCCAAAGTGTTGGGATTATAGGTGTGAGCCACCATGCCTGGCTCATCATTTTCTTTTGAGGCCTTCTTTCTTCCCAGGGCTGTGGTCTGGGACAGTGACCAAGATACCTGTACTCTTCACGGGTGGAGGTAGCACAAACTAGGACAATTGCATACTCTCTTTCTAAGTAGTTGAATCTTGACCAGAGGATCAAAGAAGCAGAAAATAATTCTATTTCATCCTAGCAGTTGTGCCCTCGCCTTATGACCCTGCTTTTTACACTTGCTAGTAGTCTTGGAATCCATCCCCGAGAAATATCCTGGTTCCTGCCTATTTCGAAGCCTCTACCCTCTTATTGATTCTATGAGCCCTGATGTCCTTTCCCCTCCAAAAAAAAAATTTTTTAATAAGTTGACATACTACTCAGTTATTACTAGGATAATATTGCAGATAAATCTCAGTAGTTAAGAGAAAAAAATTGTATTTTTCTAACTCAGCTCTATTGTTCAACCACGGTGGGTCTGCCTCAGACTTCAGGTCTGGTTTAAGTCTGTGGTCTATATTTCACATTCAAAGACAGCAGTTACTCAGGGCATGCTCATCTCATGATAAACAGAAGAGGCCAAAGAAAACCACACAAGCACATTTAAAATCTCGGGTTGGGGCCGGGTGCAGTGACTCATGCCTGTAATCCAAGCACTTTGGGAGGCCGAGGTAGGTGGATCTCTTGAAATCAGGAGTTTAAGACCAGTCTGAAATCCTATCTTTACTAAAAATACAAAAATTAGCCAGGTGTAGTGGCGCATGCCTGTCATCTCAGCTACTCAGGAGGCTGAGGCATGATAATTGCTTGACCCTGGGAGGCGGAGGCTTCAGTGAGTGGAGATTGCATCACTGCTCTCCAACCTGCGTGACAGCAAGACTCTGTCTCAAAAAAAAAAAAAAATCGGTTGGGCATCATGCATGTTGTTGTACATTCTGTTGGCCAAAGCAAATCACCCAGTGAGACTCAAACTCAATTGTGTGGAGATGCATGCTACCCACCCTACAGGCAGGTGATGCAAAGTCACCATGCAAAGGCCGTAGCTGTGTGATGATACTGTGCGGAGACAGTGCAAAACTGGGACCATGACCTACCCTGGTGAACCAGAAAATAATAAAACAGTAACAGAGTTAACGTGAACATAGTCACATTTATCTGTCTTTTCCTGTATGATGTGTGCTTTCCAATCTTGAGTGGGTAGATCATGAGGTCAAGAGATCGAGACCATCTTGGCCAATGTGGTGAAACCCTGTTCCTACTAAAAATAAAAAAAAAATCAGTTGAGTGTGGTGGCGGGCACCTGTAGTCCCAGCTACTTGGGAGGCTGAGGCAGGAGAATCATTTGAACCCGAGAGGCAGAGGTTGCAGTGAGTCGGGATTATGCCACTGCACTCCTGCCTGGGAGACAGAGCGAGACTCTGTCTCAAAAAAATTGAGAAAAAAGAAAGAAAGAAATGCTTCTGTGACCCAGGATCATCAGGAAGATATTCAGCTTTGTTTTGTTTTTCACGCTGAACTCTTTAGTCCAGGGTATGAAACTATGATCTAATTTTGAGCTTTTGCTAATGGTTGATTAATTGCCCCAGTATTATTTTTGAATAATTCATCCTATTTCCACTGACCTGCAATATCACCTTTGCCATCTATCAAGTTTCTATAAATAAAGGAAAGTCTTCCTGGACATTCTGTTTCCATTTCATGGTTCTATTTGTCAATCTCTGATCCCATGCTGATCCCATGCTTCTTAATTATTTACCAGTCTTGGTTTAAAACCAAACTCATCCAGTTCCACAACATACACTAAAAATAACAATCAATATTTTGTTTTGAGCTACTTTGAATTAAAGAGTTACATGTGAGGAAGAAAAGTGTTCCAGGTAATCAAATTTTCATAAAGAACATAGAATAGTTCTCCCTTTATGTCAGTCTCTGTAATTACATTTGATAACATTTTTTTTTTTTTTTTGAGATGGAGTTTCACTCTTGTTACCCAGGCTGGAGTGCAGTTGTGAGATATCGGCTCACCGCAACCTCTGCCTCCTGGGTTCAAGCAGTTCTCCTGCCTCAGCCTCCCGATTAGCTGGGACTACAGGCGTGCACCACCATGCCCAGCTAATTTTTGTATTTTTAGTAGAGACGGGGTTTCACCTTGTTGACCAGGATGGTCTCGATCTCTTGACCTCATGATCCACCCGCCTTGGCCTCCCAAAGTGCTGGGATTACAGTGATAATAACATTTTATACTTTTCTTTTTAAGATCATGCACGTCATTTCTTAGATTTATTCCAAGATACCTTATGTTTATGCTATTACAAGTTATATAAGTGTGATCTTTTAAAAGTTATATTTTTTCACTGTTTGTTGCAGTGTTTAGAATACTATCAATTTTTGCATATTGATCTCAAAGCCTTTCAGAATATCATACTACCTTATCATAGTAGCAGACATTTATATAACTCTCACTATGTGTCAGGCACTGTTCTAGGCATTTTTTTGTAAATGACATGCATTCAACCTCACAATGACCCAGTGAGGGAGCTCTTATTATTATAACTATTTATAGATGAGGAAACTGAAGTCCAAAGAAGTGCAGAGAGCTTAAGTAGATTCCATCATGAGTGGTGAAGTCAGGATTCCAACTCGTTCTCCAACATCCAGGGCTATACCCACGCTACTGCGTTTACTTCTTACTCTTGGTAAGCTCTGTTACTAATTCTGATAATATGCCTGTCTATTCTCAGGTTTTCCATGCAGACAAAAGTGATACTAAATACTTTAAAAATCAGCTAGTGAACAAACACCTGGTCAATGCCATAGTAGTGTGTAGGATGTGTCTGTGTGGAGGGTGTGTATGGGGTGTGTATTGTGAGGTATGTGGAGTGTGTGTGTGTGTAGAGTGTGTGGGGGGTGTATGGGTGTGGGGATATGTCTGCATGTAGTGTGTGTATGTGTGTGTGATTTGTATATGTGAATGTGTTTGTGTGTGTGTATGTGTGTGGTTGTGGTTGTTTGGATGTATGTGTGTGGATGTGGATGTTTAGGGTCTGTGTATGTGTGTGTGTTTGGGGTGTGTGTGGAGTGTGTGTGTATATGTGGTGTGTGTATATGTTTGGGATGTGTATGTAGATGTGTGTGTGAATGTGTGTGTAGAGTATGTGTGTGAAGTGTGTGTATATATGTTTGGTGTGTGCGTATGTATATTTGGGTGTGCGTGTATGGAGTGTGTATGGGTAGAGTGTGTGCATGTTGTGTGTGTATGGAGTATGTGTGTGGAGTGTGTGTGTGTATGTTTGGGTGTGTGTATGTGTGCATGTGTGTGTACGTTTGGGTGTGTGTGCATGTTGAGTGTGTGTGTATGTGTATGTTTCTGGAGGTTTGTGTGTGGAGTGTGTGCATATGGGTGTGTTGTGTATGTTTGGGGTGTGTGCATATGGAGCATGTGGGGAGTGTGTGTGTGGAGTGTGTGGAGTATGTATGTGTGGAGTGTGTGCATGTGTATGTATGTTTGGGTGTGTGTGGAGTGTGTATGTATGTTTGGCGTGTATGGAATGTGTGCATGTGTATGTTTGTAGGTGTGTGCAGACTGTGTGTGTATGTGGAGTGTGTGTGTATGCTTGGGATGTATACGTAGAGTGTGCCTATGTTTGGGGTGTGTATGTATAAAGTGTGTGTATGGAGTGTGTGTGTAGATTGCGTATGTAATATGTGTATAGAGTGTGTGTGTAGTGTGTGTGCATACGTGTGTATGGGTGTGTGTAGAATGCGTGTGTATGTTTTGGGGTGTGTGTATGGATTGTATGTGTGTAGTGTGTGTATGTGTGTATGTCTGGGGTGTGTGTGTGGAGTGCGTGTGTGCATGTGTTTATATGTTTGGGTGTGTGCGTAGTGTGTGCATATGTGTGTATATTTGGGTGTGTGTGTGAAGTGTGTGTATGTGTATGTTTGGGGTGTGTGTGAAGTGTGTGTGTAGAATGTGCGTATGTTTGGGAGTTGTATGTGTGTGGAGTGGGTACGTGTGTGTATGTTTGGGGTGTGTGTGTGGAGTGTGTGTATATGGTTGGGGGCGTGTATATAGACTGTGTATGTGTTTGGGATGTGTGTGGAGTGTGTGTGCATGTGTGTGTATGTTTGGGTGTGTGTGTGTAGTGTGCGTGTAGTTCATGCATGTTTATATTTAGGTATGTGTGTGTGGAATGTGTGTGTATGTTGGGTGTGTGTGTAGTGTGTGCATGTGTGTGAATATTTGGGTGTGTGTGTGTGTGTGTGTATGTGTATGTTTGAGTATATGTGGAGTGTGTGTGCTTGTGTGTGTATGTTTGGGTTGTGTGTGTGTGTAGTGTGTCTGTGTGTGTGTGGATGGGGAATGTTATGAAGAGCATCATTCTCAAAGCACATGGAATTTGGGAGCCCTGGGGATTGCGGGTCTCCTTTCTAAGCAGCAGGGAATGTTATGCATTTCAGCCAGGGCCTTGTCAGTGCATCCTCAGAGAGGGCCTGCAGGCTCCAGGGAGGCTTGCACAAGGAGTGAGGCCGGGCCAAGCCCAACAGAGAGTGTCAAATAACAGACCTGCCCCTTCCCACTCTCCACCCCCAGATTTGGGCTGAATCAAAGGGCCATTCAAGCCCCTCCCTTACACAGGCTAAGGCCAACGGCAGCCCATCCCCTGAGGCTGAAATGCAGCAATCCCACGGGCTTCGGCTCCAAACAGGCTTGTATTTGAAACCACAATATACTTGGCTCTAGTTTTACACACATTACTTTCCCAGTGCTGGGGGAAAAAAAAAAAAAAGAAGGAATTAGAAGAATGAGAGAGAGAGTTCTTGGGAGATGGGGAATTCTTTTTCCAGTCTAGTGAATGCGGTTAATAAGTGAAAAAACTACTCTCCGTGAAGGGTCTTTGGAAGGGTTACCAGGACACGACAATTAAAAACAAATTAAAAGGCTGTATCATTCACTCAGCCTCAATCGCCTCCCACAGCCATGAGGGAAATGAATCTGCTTCAGTGCATTGGAGAGGGGTGTCCCTCCTGGGACACCAGTCCATTGGAGAGGGAACTGCTGCTCCTGAATGGTGTCGGGACACCTGCGTGTCTTTCTCTGTGGCGTCCAAAATGCTCCTTCATGAATCGACTGGACAATAGTCCCCCCAGACCCCACTACAAATTAGATTTGTGTTCACCTGTTTCCAATGAATGTTTTTTAGTGCTTTGTATAGTGTAAAAAAACAACAACCAGTAAATTCAGGAGTTGGGTCACCTTGGATGAGTCACTTGAATCTCTGTGGCTCTCAGTTTCTTCCTGTAAAATGAAAGTGTAAAACTAGATCGGTGGTTTTCAAACGGTGCTCTCCTGAGTTCCCCCTGAAGCTGGAACAAGTAGGAGGAAGAGAAATGGAAAAATTCACTGAGCAATTGAGCCCATGTTTGCGTCTGTCATCTTTGACTTCAGACCATTTTCAATACAACCTGGTTGAGCAGTTAACTCTAACAAACCTGGTTCTGGGATTGCTAACTCTCAACAGTTCCAGGTGACTCCCAAAGCAGGAGCCACAGTCTCTGCCTTGGCTCATATTGGCATGTTTTGGAAGGTGTGGAAGCTTCCTGCCTTCCAAATGACATAGCATCATGTCATTCTCAAGGAGACCGAGGAAGACTTACGACAACCCACGTAGGTTGAGAAAGAGGCCCCTGTGACCTGTGTTGAAACCCACAGATCCACACTGTATTTTCACAAATACTTGAGATTTTCCATGAGATTATGCAAGAATTTCCCTGTGAAACCTTTCTTGAGTCCCAAAATTGGGTAATGATGAAATGGGAGAGTTCCCTCACCCCCGTCGCAGGACGTGCAACAGGGGTGTGACTTGTCTGTTCGGTCACGGCCACCACTCAGACCCCTTACAGGAGCAGGAGCATGCAGATGGGCAGGCGAAGGAGCCCAGGTGGGCACGTGCTACAATGTGCTCATTTAGCCTAGCCGTCTGTGAATGGCTTGAGTGTTAACAAGCAAAGGCAGAGGGCCACTGTGACAGCCTCTGTATCCCAAGCTCTTGTCCAGCATCCTAGAAGAATCAGGTCACACATGGACTTGCAGGAGAAATGTAGGGGTTTTCTTGAATGGTGGAGGTGACTCTCAGCAGGATGGAGGGGGATCCCAAAGGGAGGTGGAGTAGGAAGCTGATCTTCCGCTGGAGTTTGGCCATCCAGCAGCTAATCTCTAACCGCCCCCAGCCAAACTCTCCGCGTTAGACATTCCTCCTCTTTTCTCTTTCTCTGCCGAGCCCTTCTGCCATTTGTCTGCTTGTCTCCTTGTCTGCTCATCTGCTTCTGGATCCTGGGGTTTGGGGTTTATATGGGTACAGGATAGGGGGAGATGGGGGGGCAAAAAGGCAACTTTTTGCATGCAAAAAAAGAAATGCCTGTCCCTGTTTAGAGCTGCAGGTCTTTTGCAGATGGGGCCTTTGCCAGGGAACCGCCCTCTTCTACCCAGTATTTCCCTGTCTCCTGTCATATCAATGAGGCTTTTCCTGTTTTCTAAAACACTTCAGTTATTCAGTAGTGTAGAACTTAAAATCATTAGTGTTGTTGCTCGTTAACTTCCTCTATGAGTCCTCTCTCATCTTGAGGTCAGAAACCATAACTTTTCACTGTGAATCCCTGGACCTGGCAAAGTCCTCGCCCTACAGAAGTGACTATGTTTCCCAAAAATAGAAACAGCCAATATTTCCAGTTTCACATATTTTTCCACAAACTTTCCATTTTCCATCATGAGGCAGAATCTATTTTTCTTCTCCCGAGACCCAGGACTGGGGAAGGGCTGACTCTGTGACTGTCTCAATAATTGGAATGCTGCAGAATGCTTAACTTCCAAGGCTACATTACAAAAAGCAATTAGGATTCTGCCTGCTGCTCTCTCTCTAGGGGTGTTCAACCCTGAAACCAGCCACTGGGTTATGAGGAAGCTTCAACTAGCTCATGTGGAGGGTGAAAGATGTCCCCAGCCAACAGCCAGCTTCACCCACCAGATAGATGAGTGAATGAATGAGCCTTCAGTTGATCCCACCCTCCAGTTCTCAAGTTTTCCAGCTGAAGCCTCAGACATTGTAGAGCAGAGACGGGGTATCCTTGGTGTGCCACGGCCAAGTCTTGACCCACGGAGTCTGAGCATAATAAATGGAGTACACTACTAAGCACTGGGGTTATTTGTTATGAATCCATAATAACCGCCACAATGGTGGATGACAGACACTGAATGCATTAATGAATGGTTGGCCATGGGCTCCCTCAAATTCCTGAAACCATCTTGGAGGTAGAAAAGATAAGAGTTATCCTGTGGTATAAATGGAAGGGTATTGTGTTTTTCTAAAGTTTTAAGCCAAAAATACTTATAAATATCCAATACTACAGTAGAAAAGATTATTTTAAAAATCAGAGTCCTATGCTGGGTGCAGTGGCTCAGGTCTGTAATCCCAGCACTTTGGGAGGTTGAGGCAGGCAGATCACCTGAGGCCAGGAGTTCAAGACCAGCCTGGCCGATGTGATGAAACCTCATTTCTACTAAAAATACAAAAATTATAGGCACCCGCCACCACCCAGTTGAAATTAGCTGGGCATGGTGGCGGGTGTCTATAATCCCAGCTACTCGTGTGGCCGAGGCAGGAGAATTGCTTGAACCTGAGAGGTAGAGGTTGCAGTGAGCCGAGAATGCACAATTGCACTCCAGCCTGGGTGACAAGAGTGAAACTCCATCTCAAAAAAAAAAAAAAAAAAAAAAAAAAAATCAGGTTCTATTCAGCCATGAAAAGACATGGAGGAAACTTAAATGCATATTACTGAGTGAAAAAGGCTACACACTGTATGATTCCAACTATATGACAGTCTGGAAAAAGCAAAACTATGGAGGCAGTGAAAATATCAGTGGCTGCCAGGGGCTAGGCAGGGAGGAGAGGAATAGCTGGCACACAGGGGATTTTCAGGGCAGTGAGACTTTCTATACGACACTCTAATCGTGAATATATGTTATCATACACTTGTGAAAACCTGTACTATTTGGTTGACAATGATGTGTTAATGCAGATTCATCGACTGCAATGCATGTCCCACACTGGTGGGGGATGTTGATGACAGGACAGGCTGTGCGTGTGGTGGGTGGGGATAGGGGAAATGTGGGAACTCCCTGTACTTTCTCATCAATTTTTTTCTACTCGATTTTGCTGTGAACCTAAAACTGCTTTAAAAAATAAAGTATACTGTAATCCCAGCTACTCAGGAGGCTGAGGCAGGAGAATTGCCTGAACCCAGGAGGCGGAGGTTGCGGTGAGCCGAGATGGCGCCATTGCACTCCAGCCTGGGTAACAAGAGCGAAACTCCGTCTCAAAAAAAAAAAAAAAAGTATATTTTTTAAAGGGGTCATTTCAATATGGTCTTATTTGTCTAAGGGCCTGGTGCTTTTCTTTTTCTCTCCTCAACCTTCTCACAAATAAACAGATTGTGCGGTCATTGGCAGAATTTTTGGTGTTTGTATCACTTCATTGGAGCTCAAGAGTAAAGTTTCATTATGTACACCAGGAGTGAATTTACCTCGGGATAGTCTTTCTTTCCTTTCTTTCTTACACGGAGCGTGTGTTATTTGAGAGCTAATTTATTTTGAACATAACTTAACGAGTCTTCTGCTTTTGCCTGGAGTGACAGTGGAAAAACTGTCAGCCTGAAAACATGAATGGTTTAGGATGAGATGAAAACAAGGATTTCGGGGTAGTTTGAATCATGAGCTGAGCATTCATTATTCTTGGTTTTACTCTCTCCAGCATTTATTAATTAGCAACTGTTTTCCAAAAAGTATCAGTGGAATTATCATTCTTAAAACTGACCAAAGTAAATGTTAAGTTAATTTTGTGTTTTAATTGAAACTAGATGTTATAACACAGTTTTATGATTGTACCTATTTATTTATTAAATTTCTTCTCAGAAAATGTGAGCAAATGACCACATAGTTCTCAGTGTGTGTTTGAATGGATGGTGATTGTTCAGGGCTTTTATAGTTTTAAAAGCATTTGTAAGGATGATTCTTCATATTTTTGTTTAGGCTGAGTCTTTAATCTGATTTATGTGCACACACTTGCTAAACATCTTGGAAGAAGAGTGGTTGTCAAACTCTGCCACAAAACACCTCCAGCCTCCGTGGGGGGAAACTGATGGCAGTTTGGTGGAACTGGGAACCTGCAGGCCAGGGAAAGTCATCACCAGAAGACTAGGCTGACTAGAGGAATGTTCAAGATCTACTTTCTGTGAGTTGTTCACATAGAAATGATTACAACAAGCATGCTTTTTTGTTAATTAAAAATGATTTATTGTGAGTATGTATTTATTGATTGTATTAGCTTGTTCTCACACTGTTATAAAGAACTACCTGAGACTGAGCAATGTATGAAGAAAAGAGGATTAGTTGATTCACAGTTCCACAGGCTGTACAGGAGGCATGGCTCAGGGAGGCTTCAGGAAACTTACAATTATGGCAGAAGGGCAAAGGGGAAGAAAGCATGTCTTCACATGGTGGCAGGAGAGAGAAAAAGAGGGAGAGACAGAGAGAGAGAGAGAGAGAGAGAGACAGAGAGAGAGAAGGAGAAGGTGCCACATACTTTTAAACAACCAGATCTCGTGAGAATTCTATCATGAGACAGCACTAGGGGAATTATGTTAACCCACTAGAAACCATCTCCATGATCCAATCACTTCCAACCAGGCCCTACCTTCAACACTAGACATTACAACTCAATGTGAAATTTGGGTGGGGACACAAAGCCAAACTGTATTGTTCTACCCCTGGCTCTTCCCAAATCTCATGTCCTTCTCACATTTTAAAACACAATTATCCCTTCCCAACAGTCCCCTAAAGTCTTAACTCATTCCAGTGTTAACTCAAAAGTCCAAGTCCAAAGTCTCATCTGACAAGGCACTTCACTTCTGCCTATCAGCCTGTAAAATAAAAAACAAGTTGGTTACTTTCAAGATGCAATGAGGGTATAGGCATTGAGTAAATGTTCCCATTCCAAAAGGGAGAAATTGGCCAAAGCAAAGGGGCTACCGGCCCCACGGAAGTCTGAGATCTTAGCAGTCATTAAATCTTAAAGCTCCAAAATAATGTCCTTTGACTCCATGTCTCACATCCAGGACATGCTGATGCAAAGGGTGGCCTCTCATGGCCTTGAGCAGCTCTGCCCCTGTGGCTATGAAGGGTATAGCCCCTGTGGCTGCTTTCACAGGTTGGCATTGAGTGCCTGCAGTTTTTCTGAGTACATGGTGCAAGCGGTCAGTGGATCTACCATTCTGGAGTCTGGAAGATGGTGGCCCTCTTCTCTCAGCTCCATCAGGCAGCGCTCCAGAGGGGACTCTGTGTGGGGGCTCCAATTCCACATTGTCCTTCCACATTTCCCTCGTAGAGGCTCCCCACAAGGGCTCCACCCATGCAGCAGACTTCTGCCTGGACATCCAGGCATTTTCATACATCCTCTGAAATCCAGGTGGAGGTTCCCAAGCCTCAGCTGTTGTACTCTGCAACCCACAGGCTTAACAGTATGTAAAAGCTGCCAAGGCTTCTTATGGTTTTTGCCCTCTGAAGCAGAGGCCCAAGACATATCTGGGGCCCTTTAACCCAAGACTGGAGCTGGAGCAGCTGTGATTCAAAGTGCCATGTCCCAAGGCTGCACAGAACAGAGGGGGGCCCTGTCCCACAAAACCATCTTCCTCTCTTAGTCCTCTGGGCATTTGTCTCTGAAATGCCTTGGAGGCATTTTTCATATTGTCTTGACTATTAACATTTGGCTTCTCTTACGCAAATTTCTGCAGCAGGTTTGAAATCCTCCACAGAAAATGGGTTTTTCTTTTTTACTATATGGTCAGGCTGCAAATTTTCCAAACTTTTATGCTCTACTTCCCTTTTAAATATAAGTTCCAATTGTAGCTAATCTGTTTGCTCACAAATATGAGCATATGCTGTTACGAGCAGCCAGTTCACATTGAATGCTTTGCTGCTTAGAAATTTCTTCTGCCAGATACCCTAAATCCTCTCTCTCAAGTTCAAAATTCAACAGGTCCCTAGAACAGGGACGCAATGCCACCAGTCTCTTTGCTAAAGTATAGCAAGAGTGACCTTTACTGCAGTTCCCAATAAGTTCCTCATCTCCATCTGAGACCTTATTAGCCTGGCCATCTCTGTCCATATCACTATCAGCATTTTGATTGAAACCATTCAATAAGTCTCTAGGAAGTTCTAAACTTTCCCTCATCTTCCTGTCTTCTTCCAAAGCCCTCCAAACTGTTTCAACCTCTGCACATTACCCAATTCCAAAGTCATTTCTACATTTTCAGGTATCTTTACAGCAATGCCCCATTTCTCTGATATCAATTTTCTGTATTAGTTTGTTCTTACACTGCTATAAAGAACTACCTGAGACTGGGTAGCTTATGAAAAGAAGAAGTTTAATTGACTCACAGTTCCACAGGCTGTACAGGAGGCATGACTAGGGAGACTTAGGAAACTTACAATCATGGTGGAAGGGCTAAGGTGAAGCAAGCACGTATTCACATGGTGGCAGGAGAGAGAAAGAGAAGGGGAAGGTGCCTCACACTTTTAAACAACCAGATCTCATGAGAACTCTATCGTGAAAGACCACTTGGGAGATGGTGCTAAGCCATTAGAAACCAATCCCCCACATAATCCAGTCTCCTCCTACCAGGCACCACCTCCAGCACTAGGGATTACAATTCAACATGAGATTTAGGTGGGGCCACAGAGCCAAACCATATCACTGATTGATTAATAAATTATTGAATTGTGTTTTAATAGATTTTTTTAGTTTATCAAAGTTTTATATGTACAAAGTTTAACAAGTCAAATGGTTTCAGGCCAAGCATAGTGACTCATACCTGTAATCCCAGCACTTTGGGAGGTTGAAGTGGGTAGATCACCTGAGGTCAGCAGTTTGAGACCAGCCTGGTCAACTTAGTGAAACCCTGTCTCTGTTAAAAATACAAAAATTAGCCAGGCATGGTGGCATATGCCTGTAGTCCCAGCTACTAACTACTTGGGTGGCTGAGGCAGGAGTATGGCTTGAACTTGGTGGGTGGAGGTTGCAGTGAGCTGAGATTGTGCCACTGCTCTCTGGCCTGGGCAACAGAGCAAGACTCTGTCTTAAAACAAAACAAAACAAAAAAATTGTAATGTTTCGTCTTTTTTTTTTTTTTTCTTTTTTGGGAGCCTCACTGTGTCACTCAGGCCGGAGGGCAGTGGTATGAACATGGTTCATCGCAGCCTCTACCACCCAGGCTCAAGTGATCCTCCCACCTCAGTCTCCTAAGTAGCTAAGACTATAGGTACATACCACCAGGCTGGTTAATTTTTGTATTTTGTGTAGAGTTGAGGTCTCGTTATATTACCCAGGCTGGTCTTTAACTCTCAGGCTCAAGCAATTCATTCACTTCAGCCTCCCAAAGTGCTGGGATTGCAGGTAAAAGCCACTGCGTCTAGCCAAGGTGTCTACTGAAAACTAGCAGACCTCTACATGCCCTTTTCCATCTGATTTCCTCTCCACAGAGGCAATTACTTTCTTTTTTATAGCTGTTGCTTCTGGAGTTTGCCCTGTATTTCTAAATTATATGCTTATGTCACTATTTTACATATTCTCATCCAGTAAAAACATTTTAAAACTTCATAAGATTAGTGTGAGCATTACAAGAAATTAATTCAGGTTGGGCATGGTGGCTCACACCTGTAATCCCAGAATTTTGGGAGGCCAAGGCGGGTGGATCACCTAAGGTCAGGAGTTCGAAATCAGCATGGCCAACATGGTGAAACCCCATTTCTATTAAAAATACAAAACTTAACTGGGCATGGTGGTGTGTGCCTGTAATCTCAGCTACTCAGGAGGCTGAGGCAGAGAATTGCTTGAACCCAGGAGGCTGAGTTTGCAGTGAGCCAAGATTGCACCACTTCATTCCAACCTGGGTGACAGAGTGAGACTCTGTTTAAAAAAAATATAAAATAAATAAATAAATAAATAAAACAAAAGGAATTAATTTGTTAAAAATAAGTACTTCTAACAGTGCCTGGCATTATTGTTGTTACTTGACTTTTCAGTTTTTGTTATTATCTCTTTCTTGTCTTTCTATTATAAAAGAATTATGATTCTGTTCTGTTACAAAACAACATTTACATGTCTTTCCCCAAACATCTCTCCTGCCATCTGACACTATATCTCTATTATAAATTTTTAAGATTAATATTTAGTGTTTACATAACTCTGATTTTAAAAATATCTATAGCTGAGCCACATAGAATATTATGATTATATTTTCTTTCTTTTTCAATTATTTGTTTTCACTGGAGTTTATCATCTCATTTTTTTCTCGTTTGCTTAGTTTTCAATGTACAACAATCCCCCTTATCTGTGGTTTCACTTTCTGTGGTTTCAGTTACATGTTCAACTCCAAAAATATTAAGTGGAAAATTTAAGAAATAAAAAATTTAGGCCAGGCCCGGGGTTCACACCTGTAATTCCAACACTTTGGGAGGTTGAGGAGGGTGGATCACCTGAGGTCAAGAGTTTGAGACCAGCCTGACCAACTTGGTGAAACCCTGTCTCTACTAAAAATACAAAAACTAGCCTGTTGTGGTGGCACACACCTGTAGTCCCGGGAGGCTGAGACAGGAGAATCACTTGTAGCCAGGAGGCAGAGGTTGCAGTGAGCCGAGATCACACCACTGCACTCCAGCCTGGGCGACAGAGCAAGACTCCATCTCAAAAAAAAAAAAAAAGAAGGATTATCCACAAGATCTGTGCTCCCTGCTCATTGGTTACTTAGCAGCCATCATGGTTATCAGATCAACTATTGCGGTATCACAGTGCTTGTGTTCAAGTAACCCTTATTTTACTTAATAATGGCCCCAAGAGTACTATGCTTAATTAAATTTTATCATAGGTCTGTACTATAGAAAAAAACAGTATATGTAGGGCTCAGACTATCTGTGGTTTCAGGCATCCACTGGGGGTCTTAGAACATATCCCCATGGATAGGAGACTCTTTACCTCTACTGAAATCATCCCAAAGCCTGCATCAGAAATGTAAATCTCTCCATATGTTCTGCCAGTGTAAATCTTTTTTTGGAAGAGATCCTTCCTGCAGCTCTCTCTCCTCCTGCTGCAATCTGGACTGGCTGCTCTCAAAATCTGCTGCCCAGCTGTCACCCTGCGATTTCCTTTTCTTAACCTCAAAATTCCTTTCAGTTCTCCTCTGTATTGCATTCTTTTTTTTTTTTTTTGGTCCCATGACACCCTGTTTCTCATTTCACGCTTTCATTTTGGGTGAGCACATCCTCCTGCAGCTTCCAGATCATGAGTATCTGCACAATTCTTTCAATCTCATACATGATGGATATTGGACTAGCTTTAGAACTCTAAATTTAAAATATTTTTCCTTAGAAATTTAAAGGTGTTGTTCTTCTAGCTTCCAGTGCAGCCGTTGGGAAGTCTGATATTTTATGTTTTTAATGAGGCATACCACTTCCTTTCTGAATGCATTTAGAATCTTCTTTTTGTCCTCGGAATTCCAGTTTTATGATGATGTATCTTGGTGTGGGACTTTATAAACTCATTAGGCAGGAGACTCTGTGAGGCCTCGCAATATGAAAACTCATGTCTTTCAGCTCTGAAGAGTTTTCTTTTCTTTTTTTCTCTTGAGACAGTCTCCCTCTGTCACCCAGGCTGGAGTGCAGTGGCATGATCTCGGCTCGCTACAACCTCCGCCTCTTGGGTTCAAGTGATTCTCCTGTTTCAGCCTCCTGAGTAGCTAGGATTACAGGTGCACACCACCATGCCCGGCTCATTTTTGTATTTTTAGTGGGAATGGGGGTTGGTTCATCATGTTGGCCAGGCTGGTTTCGAACTCCTGACCTCAGGCAATATACCAGCCTTGGGCCCCGAAGTGCTGGGATTACAGGCATAAGCCACCATGCCTAATCTGAAGAATTTTCTTGAATTATTTTTTGAATAGTTTCAACCCTTCTATTTTCTCTGTTCTCTCTTTCTGGAACTCTCATTTTATTTAATTATTACAGTTCTTCGTCAGGTCTTCAATTTTTTCTATATTTACCGTCTCTGATTTTGATTTTTTTTTTTTTTTTTTTTTTTTTTTTACTTTCCCGAACTCTAAAAGAGTTTATGTAAAATTGGTACTATTTCTTACGGGGTGTTTTTGTACATTTTCCATTTCTGAATTTTTCTTTTTACTTTCCCAAACTTTATCTTCTGACATTTTTACCGTATTTTGTGTGTCTGCTGCTGTAGTTTTAATTTCAAAGAGCTCAAATGTTGGTCTTTCAATGAGCTTTCATCTAACTTTCTAATTTCCTTCATTTTTTCCCCTCTGAACACATCAATTATAGCTTTTTGAAATTTTCTTCTGCTTTTTAAAAAATTATTTCTGCTTCTACTCAGCTCTTTTTAAAATCTTATTTGTTTTTATCTCTGTTTTCTTATTAGAAAGTTTCTCAAATGTTTGTTCATCTTTGACTCTTTTCCCATATTTAAAAGTGAAGCACTAAAAAGCTGATTGTATGTTGTGTAGTGTGTGTGTATGTGTGTGTGTGTACATGTGTGTGTGTGTGTGTGTGCGCACGTGCATGCACATACATGGTGGTGTTGAGGGCTGTAGGGAGTTTGCCAATGGATGAACTTTCCTTTAGAGTGATCTTTCTGGGATGTTTCACTGGGAAATGTCCATTTTGTAGTTTCTTTAGCCCTTTCTCTTAATCTAGTCAATTTCCTCAAATCCTTTCTGATTTGAGAATTATAAACCTGACTGCCAGCATTCTGAGACTGGAATGGAAGGAAGGGGATGAGCGCCCAGAGTTCAGGAGGTAGAACTCCAGTTGATCCCCAGTTTTCTGTATGGTGCCCTGCCCTGATGCCACTGAAGCTGGAGTCTCTGTGGCCAACCAACCCTCTTTGGTGGGTCAGCTCTGGACTTCTGAGACTGGAGATAGCAGTTGGCAGATCCGGGGGCCTCTATGCACCTCTGTGCAGGTTTGTAATCAGTCTTCTGCTCTCAGTCTCACTCGCACTCCTGGGACCACCAACTCCTGAGTCTTTCTGAGGTTCTGTGTCTCAAATCATCCTGCTGCAGGCTGCCCTAATTGGCTCCAGCTTCCTTTGGTCAGCTAAGCTGGTAATCACTTGTCCTGTATGCTCTCCAGCTTCCAAAATATTTCCTGTTCCTTTCTACTTTCTTTTCTCTTTGTCCTTGTGAGTTAATATCTTTTTTTTAAACGACTCACTGTTATTTTGATGGGACTGGTGAAGCTGGGGGCAAAACTGTAAATGATGCTTTATTTTATTATTTATTTGTATTTATATACTTATTTTCAGTCAGAGCCTTGCTATGCCACCCAGGCTGGAGTACAGTGGTGCCATCTCAGCTTACTGCCCTCCAGGTTCAAGCAATTCTTGTGCTTCAGCCTCCTGAGTAGCTGGGATTACAGGCGTGCACCACCATGTCCAGCAAGTTTTTTGCATTTTTAGTGGAGACAGGGTTTCACCATGTTGCCCAGGCTGGTCTTGAACTCCTGAGCTCAAGAGATCTGCCTGCCTCAGCCTCCCGAAGTGCAGGTATTACAGGCATGAGCCACTGCGCCCATCCCAATGTTTTTAATTTACCAAATTTAATGGGTTTTTTGAGTGATGGAATTCAAATAATGTAATGATAACATATAAACTGAGCTGCACTAATTTAATCCTAATTAGACCCCGGTGACAGAGCACACGCCTATAGTCCCGGCTACTCGGGAGGCTGGGGCAGGAGGGTTGCTTGAGCCCAGGAGTTCAAGGTGGCAATGTGCTTGATCACTGCTGTGAATATCTATCATACTCCAGCCTAGGCAGCATAGCAAGACCCTGTTTCTAAGATAGATAGATAAATAAATAACAAATAAATAAATCTAGCTGGACACAGTCTTAACTTTTAAAATTTTCTTAAGATGCAAAATTTGGTTGTTATTATAGGATTTTAAATTTCCATAAGTGTTCTATTTATGTTAAGTATTTAGATTAGAAAAAAAAGGAAAGCTGGCATGATGCCAGTTTTTAATGGTGATCATTAAAAAATCTGGAGACAACAGATGCTGGAGAGGATGTGGAGAAACAGGAACAGTTTTATACTGTTGGTGGAAGTGTAAATTAGTTCAACCATTGTGGAAGACAGTGTGGCGATTCCTCAAGGACCTAGAAATAGAAATTCCATTTGACCCAGCAATCCCATTACTGGGTATATATCCAAAGGATTATAAATCATTCTATTATTGCAGCACTGTTTACAATAGCAAAGACCTGGAGCCAACCCAAATGCCCATCGATGATAGACTGGACAGGGAAAATGTGGCACATATACACCATGAAATACTATGCAGCCATAAAAAATGATGAGTTCGTGTCCTTTGTAGGGACATGGATGAATTTGGAAACCATCATTCTCAGCAAACTGACACAAGAACAGAAAATCAAACACTGCATGTTCTCACTCATAGGTGGGTGTTGAACAGTAAGAACACATGGACACAGGGAGGGGAACATCACACACTGGGTTCTGTTGAGGGGGAATAGATGAGGGACAGCAGAGGGTAGGGAGGTTGGGGAGGGATAACATGGGGAGAAATGCCAGATATAGGTGACAGGGGAATGGAGTCAGCAACCCACATTGCCATGTATGTACCTATGCAACAATCCTGCATGATCTGTACTCCCAGAACCTAAAGTGCAATAATATATATACATAAAAGAAAGAATAAAAGGAAAGCTGAAAAATCAATAAACCTGAAGGAATTAGAAAACAAACAGAAAAGTTTACTTAAAGAAGGTATAATAGAAGGAAGAAAATAACAAAGATTTTTTTAAAAGCCAAATGAACTAGAAAACAATATACAATTCAGCCAAGTGAAAAGTAACGCCTTGATGAGGGTGATATAAACAAAACAGAGAAGGCTAATCGCCAATACTAGAAATGAAAAAAGAAATATCTCACCTTAGATGCTAATAGGTCACAAGGTGGTGTTATAAGTAATAATACAGCCAAACTTTTTAAGATAAATTAGATGAATTCTTAGAAAAACAACTGGCTGGCTGGGCACAGTGGCTCATGCTTGTAATCCCAGCAGTTTGGGAGGCTGAGGCAGGCATATCATGAGGTTAAGAGATCAAGACCATCTTGGTCAACATGGTAAAACCCTGTCTCTACTAAAAAATACAAAAATTAGCTGGGTATGTTGGCACATGCCTGTAGTCCCAGCTACTCATGAGGTTGAAGCAGGAGAATTGCTTGAACCCAGGAGGTGGAGGTTGCAGTCAGTTGAGATCATTCCAGCCTGGCAACAGGGCAAGACTCTGCTTCAAAAAAATAAAAAAGTAAGAAAGAAAAAAAGAAAAATAACCGGTCAAAGTGGACATGAGAAATCTCATTAGTCTAATAAATACATTTTAAAATTGAATCTGTAGTTTAATCCTTCCTATGAAGGAAACTCTAGGCCCCAATGGCTTCACCAGAGAATCTGATGAAGATTTTAAGTAAGAAATAGTACCAATTGTAGAGCTGGTATGGTGGCTGCTGCCTGTAATTCCAGCACTTTGGGAGGCTGATATGGTTAGGCTGTGTCCCCACCCAAATCTCATCTCGAATTCCCATGTGTTGTGGGAGGGACCTCGTGGGAGGTAATTGAATCATGGGGACGAGTCTTTCCATGCTGTTTTCATGATAGTGAGTAAGTCTCATGAGATCTGATGGTTTTAAAAAGAGGAGTTTCCCTGCACAGGCTCTTTCTCTTTGCCTGCTGCCATCCATGTAAGACACGACCTGCTCCTCCTTGCCTTTTGCCATGATTCTGAGGCTTCCCCAGCCACATGGAACTGTAAGTCCAATTAACCCTTTTTCTTTTGTAAATTGCCCAGACTTGGGTATGCCTTTATCAGCAGTGTGCAAATGGACTAATACAGAGGCTGAGGTGGGCAGATTGCCTGAGGCCAGGAATTTGAGACCAGCCTGGACAACATGGTGAAACCCCATCTGTACAAAAATAAAAATATTAGCTGGGAGTGGTGGCATGCTCCTATAGTCCCAGCTACTTGGGAGGCTGAGGTGGAAGGATCACTTGAGCTCGGGAAGCAGAGGTTGCAGAAAGCCAAGATCTTACCCCTTCACTCCAGCCTGGGTGACAGAGTGAGACCCTGTCCAAAAAAAAAAAAAAAAAGGTAAAAGAAAGAGAGAAAGAGAAAGAAAGAAAAAAAGAGAAAACCAATTTTACACAAACTCTTTCAGAGCATAGAAAAAGATGAAATAATTCTTAAGTTCATTAAGAGGTCAGTATTCGCTTAGTACCAAAATCTGACAGCAACATTGTAAGTAAGAAAGAAAAATTACAGGCCAATCCCACATACATGAAAACGTCCTAAGTAAAACATGGGTAACTTGAATTCAGCCATGTATAAAAAGTATAAAACATTATGACCATGATTATTTATTCCAAGAGTTTATTGTGGAAATCGAAGGTTGACTTCCTTTCAAAATCGGCATAAAATACCACCGCAGCAGAGGAAGGCAGCATTTGTGTCTCGGTGACTATTTAAGATACCCCCCCCCACGTCCAGCAGAGTTTGCGGTAGTTTGGTTGCTTTCTCCGTAACTTACTCATCAAACCAGAAGTAAAGAAATTCTGTCCAAAATTTCATCACAATCCAGTTCACAGGGTGTGGCTGGAGTGATGAGAAGCCAGGCGGTGCCGAGGCCCGTACTAAACCTGGGTGCCGAGGAGCAGAGGACAGGGAGACGGACCACGACACCCGGCAAGTGAGGCCCGCCGTGGGAAGCACATGCCCCTCTCTGCAGACACACACGATGGCTTCCTGAAGAGAACAGGCTTTCTGGTTTTCAAACTATGACGGCGGTCTCCAAGAATGACCCCATGCTTTGTGATTCATGCCTGGTCCAACTTCCTTTTGATAACATCTCAGCTGGGTCTGGCCTACTTCTATGAGTTAAAGGTATTGGTCACCTCTAACCTGTTGACCCAAATAGGTGAGTGCAATCGGGGCTTACAGGAAAGCACCGAGAGCTGACCAGTCTTTTCTCTCCTCACGATGCCAGTCGTTTCCAAGAGAGATCAATATCATGGGGTGATGGTCCCATTTGGAGTCTGCTATCCATTATTTCCCAAACTTTTGCGTTTTCCTCTTTTGTTTGACCTACTCATTGTTTCAACACTTGACAGCTGCCGGCATGGTGGCTTATGCCTGTAATCCCAGCACAGTGGGAGGATGAGGCAGGCTTGAGCCTGGTAGGTGGAGACCAGCCTGAGACACATGACAAACCCCCATCTCTATAAAATACAAAAAAAAAAAAAAAAAAAGGCCAGATGCAGTGGCTCACACCAGTAATCCCAACACTTTAGGAGGCCAAGGCAGGCAGATAACTTGAGGTCAGGAGTTTGAGAGCAGCTGGCTAACATGGTGAAACCCCACCTCTACTAAATATACAAAAATTAGCCAGGCATGATGGCATATGTCTGTAATCCCAGCCATTTAGGAGGCTGAGGCAGGAGAATCACATGCACATGGAGGGTGGAGGTTGCAGTGAGTGGAGATCATGCCACTGCACTCCAGCCTGGGCAACAGAGTAAGACTCCGTCTCAAAAAAAGAAAAAGAAAAAAAGAAGAAAATGTAGTCAAGTGGACTTGAGCCCAGGAGTTCAGGACCAGCCTAAACAACACGGCGAAACCCCGTCTCTATAAAATACAAGAAAATTAGCCAAGCATGGTGGCATGCACCTGTAGTCACAGCTACTCAGAGGCTGAGATGGGAGGCTCCCTTGAGCCTGGCAGGTCAAGGCTGCAGTGAGCTGTGCTTGCACCACTGCACTCCAGCCTGGACAACAGCATGAGACCCTGTAGTTGAAACCATGATGCTTTTTTCTTTTTCAGCATAGGTCTTGCTCTAAGCTATAGGTTAAGGCTAGAGCAGACTAGCTGTCTGCTTCTGGGGACAGACAAACAGTTCTGGGTTAAATATTCATGTTGAAACTCACCTGAGTCACTTTGGTCAGACAAAGCTCTTGGTTTCTCCTATTATCTCAGAAGAGAGTTGCATGAGGTAAGTGAGGATTGGTGACTCCCTTCCTCACAATTATGCTTCCGGGTTATAATTCCACTACATTTATTTATTTATTTGCTTGTTTATTTAGCAAACATTTATTAGCAAGCAGGTCCAGAGCCATGTCTGCAACTGGTTCTTTAAGGCTAAAAGAAGCCCCAACTCTCTGTCACTGTAGGTGCTTCACCTACCACATTGCACGAAAGTTCATCCAAAACAGACACACCGAACCCCATGCTGTTACCTTGACAGGGGGCACCAAGTGGAGAGTGAGCTGCCATCCTCTAAGTCATAGCTTTACATGGAACCAGTTAGGGCTTTAGCCCAGAGCTATGCCCTTAACAGTGAAGACTACAGGAGTTAAAAGTCATTATGTTCCATCTGTGCAAGTATTCCTAAAATACTTTAGCCAAGCCACATATTTTAAATATCTTTAATGTCCCAATTAGAGCCTATTTCTAAAAATCCATCATGCTATTTAACAGGTCATTAGGATCAGAAATAAAAACCCGTGTCTGACATTCCCTTTGCTGACTGGCGACACAGTGGCTGTTGGTCAAGGTACAAATAACTGAAGCACGTATAGCTGCTGCTGCCTGGGCACGGTAGAATGCCCCATGACCCCCTGGGTTAGAATTCTTGCTTAGAATTGAACACTTGGGCCTGGCGCAGGGATGTTTGCCTATAATCCCAGCTACTTGGGAGGCAGAGGCAGAAGGATCACCCAGGAGCTCCAGGCCAGTCTGGGCAACATAGTGAGGCCCTGTCTCTAAATATAAAAAATAAAAAAAGAATTGACCAGGTGTGTTATGACTTAAAGCAATATATATGACATCAAACTGTAAGTATGGAAATATTTAAAAGCAAATCAGAGCTTTTGGAACAATCATCTCTGCCACATCCTAATTAATAATCTGGACAAGTTAGTCAACATTCCTGTGGCTTCAATTATTCATTTGTTCATGCACTTAGATTTTTAGGTCAATGAGATAAAATAATGTCCATAAAGTACTTAGAATCATGTCTGATACACCAAAAAAAAAAAAAAAAAATCCAATAACCGGTAGCTACTAACTGTATCGCATACCACTGTACATCTACTTGCCTCTCAGAAAGCTTTGACTTTTGTCCAAGTTGGTCAAAATGGAAAGAGAAAACTGAGGTCCACCCAGATATGCTACATGCTAGTGCATACCAGAGGCTAAGTTGCCACAGTACAAAGGCAGGCCCTAGGCTTACAAACTGGATAATTGATTTTCCACAATGACCCCAGAGGTAACTCATGATAAGCTCCTTAGAGACTGATGTATAAGTCAAACTATCAATTTACAAATTATCATGAGAAATTTAGTTTCTAAAGGCTTTGGGTATTTTAGTCCCTAGGAGTAAATGATAATATCTTCAGGATGAGTTTATTTTATACAATGGATACATTCCTGAAGACTGCATTATTCAAAACTTATGTAACTCAAAGCAATTTTCCCCACATTAATACATTTAAAGTATGGAAGAGTAGATTTTTGGTGCACATAAATCTACACCAGTTGGTACATAATTGCTTTTTAATGGTGCTTTTCATTTCTTCGGCGTGATCTCTTATATTTTGCAGAAATCGGTCTGCTGAGTTATAAGCGTATCATATCATAATGGCTGTCTGGTCTTCTGCAGAGCCTTTTTATGACATCTAAAGTGCAGAATAAATGCACCATTTCTGAGGCTTTTCTGCACCCTCACATTATGAATGCTCACATGACATGGCCATAAGATATGAACAAAGTATTTTAAATTATAATAACATTTCAATTGTCACCAACATCACTGGAGCTTCTGAGCATAGCAGCATACATAGTTTATGAGATGGCCGCAAATGGAAGGAGAATTTCTGTTTTAGAACTGAAGTGGCACAGTTTACAATTCACTTGTCCGAGCAGCTTCGACATCAAGCAATTCTTGATTTTATTGTAATTCAGGAGATCGGCACAATTTCTCATTTTGAGTACAAAATGAGTCCTTATAAATGTTCTGTATTAAGCAATTTCAAAGATGCAGAACTCAAATTCACTTAAGACGAGTGCGTTGTACTGACAAGTTACTGCCCTTTCCAACTTTTCCTTGTCAAGGAGGATGGCGTAGGAGAGAGACCGTGGCTTTGGAACTACCGGGGAGATTGGCATCTAATTGAGTTCTTTGTCACTTACTAGCTGGGTGGGACTTGGTTTCCTCATTTGTGAAATGGGAATTATAAGTGCCTGTCATAGAGGGGGAGTCAGAAGATGAATGATACCTATCAAACATTTGTTAGGGAGCTTCCAATAGGCCATCCAACGTACATATATTATTGCATTGATTTTGCTGAAATTCCATGCAATGAAAATTATTATGCCATAGAGAAAATAGGGCTCATGGAAGTTAAGTAATCTAAGGGCAGATAGCTAATGAACAGCAGAACTGAGATTCAAATTCAGGTATGAACTGACTTCAAATCAAGACACACTCTTCCTTACTGGAACTAAACGAAATCATGTCTCTATTATGTCCAAGAATAGTATCTGACATGCTGGTTGTAGGATCTTGTAAAAGAAAAAAGAAAATAAATAATTTACAAAGAATAATATATGACATAAAGCAGATAATAATGAATGGAAATGAGTATTACCAGTATTATGGAAACCTTCTTCCCCATGTCCAACACACACACACACACACGCCATCTGTATACTGGACTGCCTTAATCTTCTTCTCTATTCATTTTCCCACACAGAGCGTTTATATACACATACATACACTTACCTGTGCATATACAGTATGACAAGAGAAGTGAAATTTCTCAAGGCCTTTCCAGAGAGCTTACAAAGACCAATAGCTACTGCTTTTCTTCTTAGAATCGATAACACTGGCAAAGTCCCCCAGTTATCTGACAGTAAACTAAGTGTATGTATTAGTTTCTTAGGGCTGCCATAATGAAGAACCACGAATTGGGTGAGAAATAAACATTAATTATCTTAAGTTCAGAGGCCGAGAAGTCGGAGATCGTGGTGTCAGTGGGGTTGGTTCCTTCCTTCTGTTGGCTAAGAGGGAGCCTCTGTTCCAGCCCTCTCCCCTAGCTTCTAGTGATTTGTTGGCAATTTTTGGTGTTCCTTGCCTGTACACACGTCATCCCAGTCTCTGCCTTCGTCTTCGTGTGGCATTGTCCATTTCCCTCATGATGTCTCTTCACATCATCTTCCCTGTGTGTGTGTGTGTCTTTCTGTCTAAATTTCTCTCTTTCATAAGTCATACCAGATTAAGGCCACCATAATGACCTCATTTCAACGTGAGGACCTCTGTCATGGACTTTTTTTCCAAAGACGGTGACATTCTGAGTTACTGGGAGTTAGAACTTCAATGGATCATTTTAGGGGGACACCCAGTGTGCAAGAGGGTTTGTATGTGTTGTGAGAGAGAGAGAAAGAGAGCGAGAGAATACATGTGAGCAGAGCTAACACTGGACAAAAGCATTGTGGGAGTTGAGACGGATTTGTTGTTGAAGCCCATCTACCTGCTAGAATCTCTGTCGGTGCCTTGGTGTCTGTCTGGCATGTTGGATGTGTTAATTCATAAATCTTAGGATTGCAACTGACAGAAACTCCACTTGAACTAGGTTAAGCAAAGAGGGAATATATTGAGTTATATAATCAAACCACAGAAATCCAGGGGTGGCCAGCTGTGGTTGTTCTCACCAGTAATCCCAGCACTTTGGGAGGCCAAGGTGGGAGGATCACTTGAGGTCAGGAGTTCGAGGCCAGCCTGACCAACATGATGAAATCCTGTTTCTATTAAAAGTACAAAAATTAGCCTGGCATGGTGGTGTGCACCTGTTATCCCAGCTGCTCAGGAGGGTGAGGTAGAAGAATTGCTTGAACTCAGGAGGCGGAGGTTTCAGTGAGCTGAGATTGTGCCACTGCACTCCAACCTGGGCACAGAGCAAGATTCTGTCTCACAAAAATAAAAAGGGCAGAGGAGGAGTAGACTAGCCTTAAAGATCCAGGGACTTGAATGCTGTCATTTCTCTATCTCTCTCTCTTTCTCTGCTCTTTTCTGCAGGCTGTCTTCTTTCTTCTGGCTTTCTCCATTGAAGGTGCAGGCTTGATGTCAGACCATTCCCCACTTCCATTCTTGCAGCCTTGTAACCAGACAGTTAAGAGCAAAGCCTTCTTGATAGGTTAGGGAAGCATGCCAACAGGCTCTTCTTGGATCACATGACCTTCCCTAAACCAACCCCTGAATGCCAACCCTGAAACCTGAGCCATATGCTTACCTCTAGCTAGGGGTCTAGGGATACTCGGATTGGCATTATTGAAGTTCGAGAGGAACAGTTCCCCAAAGAAGGGGATAAAATAAACAAGGTTTGGGGTACATGTGCAGCCCCAGATAGGGCTTCAAAGTTCAGTTTCTTGCCTACAGGGTTACTGTACCCTAGTGGAGGGCTGAGCTGGGCTTTTGCTGTTCTGGAATCTCACTGCTGGCCCTGATTGTTGGATATGGGTTGTGGTGGAGACTGCCTAGCTTCACCAAATTCACTGCCGCCTTTTTCCTGGCACAGAGCTGCTCTATATTTTGCAGCCTACCTTGAAGTTACATCACTGGTAAGCACTGGCCATGTAATTGAGTTCCAGCCAAAGGGAGATTAGAAGTGATGTGTGCCACTTCTGCGTCGGATCCACAAAACCTCCCATTCCCTCACGCTCTTCCCTGTTGCCAGCTTGAGGCAGTTGGGCATGGCAGCTTGAAGTCACAGGTTGAGGTTGATGGGACCTCAGGATAGAAGCAGCACAGGATCCTGAATCTCTTCTTGGAGAAGGCCCATCACTCACCAGGAATCCCATTCGAGACTTTACGTGAGAGAGAAATACACGTCTATTGTTGAAGCAATTACAAATTCCAGAGTTTGCTACAGCAGTGAGCGGTACTCTAACCAACAGAATTTCTTCCTTTTTTCATCAGTGCTGCTTTCCCAGGTAGCTACAGGGAATACTGGAGCCAAAAGAGCTGGTTTGAATTCTGGCTCTGCTGCTTACTAGCCAGCCACTCTGTCTTTGGGTGCAGTCTTCTTCTTTATAGAATACTCATGCCTACTCCGCAAGGCCAAAGTAAGCATTGAACTCTAGAGGAAGATGGATGCCGTCACTGCAGGGAGTAGGTGTGGGTAGCATTGTGTTCTTTAACTACCATAGCGTCATTTCATCCAAGATGACTTCCCCTCTGGCTAGGGCAGCCTTGGAGAAATATCTTCTCAGCTAGGAGGTTCTTCAGTCTCAGAAAAGAGGCTTCCTGACTCAGGAAGGTTTATGTCCTTGGGCTATGGTAAAATGCTGTTGCCACTGATCCATCATTCTACCAGGAGGCAAACCCCAGCAGATGGTAAATTCCCTGCTCTTGCTCTTGCTCTCTGGAATTCCTCAGGTAGGGATAGTTCCTGGTTCCAGGCTCGCACCCTCTGATTCTCTTTTATTTGTTTACTCACTTATTCATTTGTTTGTTCTTTCATGCATGTGTCCATCTGTCTGCTTATCCATTCATCCATGCAACAAATGTTTACAGCATGCCAACTCTGTGCCAGGCAATGTGCTGAGGGCGAAGATGGAGGAGTGAAAAGGAAAAGCTCTCCTCACTCTCATCAAGTTTCCATTCTACTGAGAGATCGGAGAAGAGAGTGACAGACCCTATGGTAGGAGTGAGTGGTACAGAGTGCTATGGAGGCTCAGAGAGGGCATGTAGTCCAGGCCTCGGAAGAGACGTGCCACAAGTAGTGATGCCAAGCACAAGATTTTTCTGGCAAAAGAATGGCAAAGCTAGTTCTACCACAACCACCAGCTACTCTTGAAATCAACTTTTTGGGATCTTCTACTGCCTGCTGCATCATACAGATATATGACCACCACTACCACCTCTACCACCTTCACCATCATCATCACCACCACCACCACCACCACCTCCATCACTATCACCATCACCACCTCCACCTCCACCACCATCACCATCACCACCTCCACCCCTACCACCGTCATCACTGCCACCACCTCTACCACCATCACCATCATCACCACCAGCACCACCACCACCTCTACCACCATGACCATCACCACCACCACCTCCACCTCTACCACCATGACCACCACTACCTCCACCTCTACCATCATCACCATCACCACCACCACCTCCACCTCTACCACCATTATCACCACCACCACCTCTACCATCATCACCACCACTACCACCTCCACCACCACCACCATCACCACCACCATCACCACCATCACCACCACCACCTCTACCACCACCACCATCACCACCATCACCACCGCCACCTCTACCACCTCCACCACCATCTCTACCATCACCAACTCCACCACCATCACTACCACCACCACTACCACTACCTCTACCACCACCTTTACCACCACCACCATCACCACCATCACCACCACCACCGCTACCACCACCACCACCTCCACCACCATCACCACCACCACCACCACCACCTCCACCACCTCCACCACCACCACCTCCACCATCACCACTACCACCACCACCTCTACCACCATCACCACCACCATCACCATCACCACCACCTCCATCACCATCACAACCACCATTACCACCACCATCTCCACCTCCACCTCCACCTCTACCATCACCACCACCACCTCCACCTCCATCACTACAACCTCTACCACTATCAACACCACCACCACCATCACCACCACCTCTACCACCATCACCACCACCTCCACCACCATTACCACCACCTCTACCACCATCACCACCACCACCACCACTGCCACCTCCGCCACCTCCACCACCACCACCTCCACCACCTCCACCACCTCTACCACCATCACCACCACCATCACCATCACCACCACCTCCATCACCATCACAACCACCATTACCACCACCACCTCCACCTCTATCACCACAACCTCTACCACTATCAACACCACCACCACCACCACCATCACCACCACCTCCATCACCATCACAACCACCATTACCACCACCATCTCCACCTCCACTTCCACCTCTACCATCACCACTACCACCACCACCTCTACCATCACCACCACCACTTCCACCTCCATCACCACAACCTCTACCACTACCAACACCACCACCACCACCACCTCTACCACCATCACCACCACCTCCACAACCATTACCACCACCTCTACCAACACCACCAGCACCACCACCACTGCCACCTCCACCACCTCCACCACCACCACCTCCACCACCTCTACCACCATCACCACCATCACCACTACCACCACTACCTCTACCACCATCACCACGACCATCACCATCACCACTACCTCCATAACCATCACAACCACCATTACCACCACCACCTCCTCCTCCATCACCACAACCTCTACCACTATCAACACCACCACCACCACCACCACCATCACCACCACCTCTACCACCATCACCACCACCTCCACCACCATTACCACCACCTCTACCACCATCACCACCACAACCTCCACCTCCATCACCACAACCTCTACCACTATCAACACCACCACCACCACCACCACCTCTACCACCATCACCACCACCTCCACCACCATTACTACCACCTCTACCACCATCACCACCTCCACCACCACCACCATCACCACCACCACCTCCACTTCCACCTCCACCACCACCACCATCACCACCACCACCTCCACCTCCACTACCATCACCACAACCTCTACCACTATCAACAGCACCACCACCACCATCACCACCACCTCTACCACTATCATCACCACCTACACCACCGTCACCACCACTTTTACCACCATCACCACCACCACCACCATCACCACCACCTCTATCACCATCACCACCACCTCCACCACCATCACCACCACCACCACCACAACCTCTACCACCACCATCACCACAACCTCCACCTCCACCACCATCACCATCACCACCACCACCTCCCCCTCCACCACCATCACCACTGCCACCTCTACCACCACCACCATCACCACCACCACCTCCACCTCCACCACCATCACCACAACCTCTACCATTATCAACAGCACCACCAACACCATCACCACCACCTCTACCACCATCATCACCACCTCCACCACCATCACCACTTCTACCACCATCACCACCACCACCACCACCTCTACCACCATCACCACCACCATCACCATCACCACCACCACCAGTACCTCCACCACCATCATCACCACTACCACCACAACCTCTACCACCATCACCATCACCACCACCTCCACCACCATCACCATCACCACCACCACCTCCACCTCTACCTCCACCACCATCACCATCACCACTGCCACCTCTACCACCACCACCATCACCACCACCACCTCCACCACCTCTACCACCATCACCGTCACCTCCACCACCATCACCATCACCACCACCACCTCCACCTCCACCTTCACCACCACCACCACCACAACCACCTCCACCATCTCCACAACCATCACTACCACCACCACCACCTCCACCACCACCATCACACCACCACCACTACCTCCACCACCACCACCACCTTTACCACCATCACCATCACCACCACCACCTCTACCACCACTACCACCTCCACCACCATCACCACTACCACCTCTACCACCTCAACCACCATCACCATCACCATCACCTCCACCACCATCACCACCACCACCTCCACCTCCACCACCACCACCACAACCACCTCCACCATCTCCACCATCATCACCACCACCACTATCGCCTCCACCACCACCATCACACCACCACCACCACCACCACCACCACCACTACCTCCACCACCATCACCACCACCACCACCTCTACTACCATCACCATCACCACCACCACCTCTACCACCACTACCACCTCCACCACCATCACCACCACCACCTCCACTACCTTAACCACCATCACCATCACCATCACCTCCACCACCATCACCATCACCATCACCACCACCACCTCCACCTCCACCACCATCACCATCACCACCACCTCCTTTCTAAACTGTGCCCTGCTGACATTCCAAATTTCTTGAGAATATTGTCCCCAGGGAACCCTATGGCTATTGATACCTATTCCATGTGTGCCTTCCTCCCCACAACCACCAGTGTTCCACTCAAAGGGCATAAACATTTGTAAGGCATTCTGTATGTATGTGTATTTATAGTCTTTTGTCGTTGTTTTTGTTTTTTAGACAGTCTCACTCTGCCGCTCAGTCTAGAGTATAGTAGTGTGATCTCAGCTCACTGTAACCTCTGCCTCCCAGGTTCAGGCAGGTTTTGTGCCTCAGCCTCCCAAATACCTGGGACTGCAGGTGCGTGCCATTATGTCCTGCTAATTTTTTTTGCATTTTTAGTAGAGATGGTGTTTCACCATGTTGGCCAGCCTGGTCTCAAACTCCTGATCTTAAGTAATCTACCTGCCTTGGCCTCCCAAAGTGTGAGGTTACAAGTGGGAGACACTGTGCCTGGCCTATATAGTCTTAAACACCCTCACAATATATATGTTTATGTATCTTTGTAAGTATATGCCAAATGTCTAAAATGGAATATAGATGCATACATGTTTGCATAAATACACATATGTGTATATATACATACGATATATGCATACACGTGAATAGACATATGTATAATCTCCAAATTTTCTAGAAAACAAATTGTTAAATTGAGGTTACATTTTGCCACCTCAGAAACCAAAGTTTATTAAATTTTCCCAAAAGCAAAAACAAAAGGCAGTCTATAGATGATTTTGCTATCTGAGACAACCAACAGGCCCAACAAACTTTGAAAGTACCTGGCTGATATGAAAGTTATTCTACCTATTTTTCTTTTCTTTTTAATTAAAATTTATTTATTTATTTATTGAAACATTATTGACAGTGTTTCGCTCTGTTGCCCAAGCTGCAGTGATGTGGTGCAATCACAGTTTGTAGCTGCAAACTCCTGAATTCAAGTGATCTTCACACCTCAGCCTCCCAAGTAGCTGGGACCACAGGCATGTGTCAAGTTTTACTTTTTTTTTTTTTTCCAGAGAGGTGGTCTTGCTAGGTTGCTCAGGCTGGTCTCAAACTTCTGGCCTCAAGTGATCTCCCATCTTAGCCTCTCAAAGTGCCAGGATTACAGACATGGCCACTGTACTTGGCCTACATTTTTTCTTTGAGAAAGATTTTTTTTTTTTTTTTTTTTTTTTTTTTTTTTTTGAGACGGAGTCTAGCTTTATCACTGCACTCTGCCAGGCTGGAGTGCAGTGGCACTATCTCGGCTCACTGCAACCTTCGCCTCCCACGTTCAAGCGATTCTCCTGCCTCAGCCTCCCCAGTGTCTGGGACTACAGGCACACGTCACCACACCTAGCTAATTTTTGTATTTTTAGTCGAGATAGGATTTCACCATGTTGGCCAGGATGGTCTCCATCTCCTGACCTCCTGATCCCCCGGCCTTGGCCTCCCAAAGTGCTGGGATTACAGGCTTGAGCCACCGCGCCTGGCCATGCCAGACACTATTTTAAGTGTTTTGCTACGTTGCCTCATTTGTGCCTCAGTGTTTGAGATGTTACCTTGTTTATGTCTCGTAAGTACTCTGTGAGGTAGGCTCTAATACGATCATCCCTGCTTTGCAGATGAGGATGGTCGGGTACAGAGAGGTTTAATGACCTGCCGAAAGTTACACAGCAGTGGCAGGGGCAGGATTTGAGCCCTAGTAATCTGGCTCTAGAGTCCACCCTCTTGAAGACTAAGCCACATTACCCTTAGCAGCTCTGCTCTCATGCAAGGCAGTCCTGGAAGGACGGGAAGAACAGCCCTCTGAGCCGCGAGGAGGTGCTGGAAGAACCCTCAGAGGGTCCCAGCCCTAGAAGCCCCACGTGCTTGGGCCTCGCTCTCCAGCAGGGGGCGCCCACAGCCCACATTTTCTGGGCTTGCTCTTTAACCACAAATACCTCCGCTTATTGAGAACCGGAACTCCTGACCTTTTGTGGGAAAGGCTCTGATCTTAAAACTGTCTCTAGCATTCTTGAAGTATTTGCAGTGTACTGATCAAAGGAATGATCCCGTACGTGGACATAACCAAGGGAATGACCCAGTACCCTTCCTGCAGGAACTGCAATGGGCACCGATGAGCAGAAACCCAGGAAGCTCATATAGGCGCCAATCTTATAACAGCGCTGCCTGATTCCAGATGAACCACAAACACTCCCAGACCCGGGTGTTTCTCACCACACCCCGAAGACATTCTATTAAAATAGCCCTGCTCGTGGGGTGGCCTCCTAGGCATGAGTCCTCTCATCTGGTCTGCGCGGTGATGGGGCTGGTGCTGAACTCACCGCACGAGCCCTTTGGAACGCGTGCTGAGGTGTTCTCTCTCTAGTGATCTTTGTCACATCCTTTGCAAGAAATTAGCTCAGAGGAAGACTCCCTGAAGACCAAATCTCAACCTGCACCCGAGGCAGAGATTGCAGGAGATGAGGTTTGGTATAATTTATACCTCTCATGGTAGTGGGAGGAGGAGAACAGCTCTGCGAAGCGCTCCTTCCACCCTTTTGAGCTCTGCTATAAAGACTGAGTGAGGGGCTCAGGCCTGTAATCCCAGCACTTTGGGAAGTCCGTGTGAGTGGACTGCTTGAGCCCAGGAGTTCCAGACCAGCCCGGGCAACATGGCAAAACCCTGTCCCTACAAAAAACACAAAAATTAGCCAAGCATGGTGGCTGAGGTGGGAGGATTGCTTGAGTCTGGGAGGTGGAGGCTGCAGTGAGCTGTGATTGTGCCACACTCTAGCCTGGGCTACAGAGTGAAACCCTGTCTCAAAATTTTTAAAAAAAAGACTGAGTGAGGGGCTAACTTTTAATGGGGACCTCTCAGACTCAGAGCAGGAACAAAGTTGATTGCCCTGAGACTTTAAAAGTTTTTTCAAAATCCTATACATTTGTCAGCTGCTCTCAGGAGCCCTAGCAGGCTTCAGGGGTCTCTCAGCCCCTCTGCTATGGTCTGAATGTTTGTGTTTCCCTAAAATCCAGTTGTGGAAATCCAACCCCCTAAGGTGATGTATTAGGAGCTGGGTCTTTGGGAGACGATCAGGTCATGAAGGCAGAGGCTTCCTGAATGGGAGCAGTGCCTTATCAAAGATGCCCAAAAGAGAGCTCCACCCCTTCCACTTTGGGAGGACACGGTGAGAAGGCACCATCTATGAACTAAAGGGCAGAACCTCACCAGATGCCAGCTCTGCCTGTGCCTTGATCTTGGATTTCCAGCCTCCAGAACTGTGAGATGTGAATTTCTGTTATTTATAAGGCACCCAGTTTAAGGTATTTTGTTACAGTAGCCACACGTATCCTCCAAAGTGATGCCCCTTCTGTATATACTTTGGCATATGCCATCAGATTCCAAATTAAATGAGCAGGACCATAGAAATACCCCACGACCAGCAGGCAGGGAAGGGCCATAGAAGATCGCTTGGGTTCAGACTCTGGATCTGCCTCCTGGGGGCTGAGCAGCCCCTGGGCAGGTGATTTACTTTCTTTGTACCATGGTTTTCGCACCTGCAAACTGAACATAATAAAACCCATGCCATAGGGTTGTTGAACGCATTCAGTGAATGAATGCACGTGGTCCCAAGCGCAGTGCATGGTCTGTGCAGGAAGGACTCACTGAATCTTAGCTGTTCTGATGCCACCTATTCATGCAGGCCAGGACTCCAGGGGAAAAAGGAAATCTCCTGCTATTGTCAACTTTACTGAGTCCTCCGCAGTTTTTTCTGCTCTGGGAAAACTTCCTGTCTTCTTCCCCAGAACTCGATACCCCTGTCCCCACCTCCCCCAGAGGCAAATGCCCTCTTGCAAGGCAGCAATCTCTCCTGGAATCAGGTTCCTGGGTATTTGTCCTCGGGACTAGTCAGCTTGGAGTTGAGGGTAGTTGGAGTTCAAGAGAACCTTTATTCTGACTTTTACTGTTTACTGATTTGCAGTACTTCTAAGCCAGTGTTTGTCCTCCTGGCCTTCAGGGCCAGGGCCAAGGCCACAACAATGCAGCCCTTCTTCAGTGGCCCTCTTACCTTCCGGGAGCAGGCAGGGTGTGGCAAGAACTTCTGGGTGGCAAGAACTCCAGGGTGTGGTGAGAACCCTGGGTGTGGCTGCCCAGCACAGGCCTTGGAGAAAGCAGTTAAGAAACAAGCAACAGGGCTTGGTGTCTCAGGTCCGAATGTTGGAGCCCAAGGTTCTAACTGTGTTATGGAGTAGTTTTGGGGACTCAGGTTCTCTGCCCCTCACTTTCCCCAGCTGTCCAACACAACAGCAGCAGCAGTTGTTTTTCCTGAGCAAGTACTCAGTACTTACTGAGAAGTACTCAGTAAAAGTACTCAGCAGTGTACTTGTACTGAGTACTTACCGTCCACACGTGGGACTTCATAGCTCTCCCTTAATGGTTAAGACCAGATGCTGCACTTGCATTCTATACCCACTGTCACTACCTTTGTGACCTTGGAGAACAAGGGCCTGAGTTACTACTTCTGTAGTAACTCCGGCCCTTGTTCCTCAACTTCTTCTTCTTTTTTTTTTTTTTTTTTTTTTTTTTTTTTGAGACGGAGTTTTGCTCTTGTTACCCAGGCTGGAGTGCAATGGTGCAATCTCGGCTCACTGCAACCTCCACCTCCTGGGTTCAGGCAATTCTCCTGCCTCAGCCTCCTGAGTAGCTGGGATTACAGGCACGCGCCACCATGCCCAGCTAATTTTTTTTTCTATTTTTAGTAGAGACGGGGTTTCACCATGTTGACCAGGATGGTCTCGATCTCTTGACCTCGTGATCCACCCGCCTCGGCCTCCCAAAGTGCTGGGATTACAGGCTTGAGCCACCGCGCCCGTCAACTTCTTAATCTGTAAGAAGTGGGGCAGTTCAGAGTGCCCTCCTCTTTGGATTGCAAGAGGATTAGATGAGAAAGCCGTGGAAGGGTTCCTGGCCCAAGGTAGTACTGACTAAGTCCGAGCAATACTATGATAAATTTCACATGCAGGATCTCATGTCATTTTCTTTTCTTCTCTTTTTAGAGGAAGTCTCGCTCTGTCGTCCAGGCTGGAGTGCAATGGCGCAATCTCTCGGCTCACTGCAACCTCCACCTTCCAGGTTCAAGCGATTCTCCTGCCTCAGCCTCCTGAGTAGCTGGGATTACAGGTGCCTGCCACCATGCCTGGCTAATTTTTGTATTTTTAATAGAGACAGGGTTTCACCATGTTGGTCAGGCTGGTCTCAAACTCCTGACCTCGTGATCCACCTGCCTCAGCCTCCTGAAGTGCTGGGATGACAGGTGAGCCACCGCACCCAGCCTCATGTCGTTTTCATAGCAACACTGTGAAATAGGTTCTCTACAAGGGAGAGGCTCAGGGCACACAGAAAGAAGTGAGCAAGGCTGGGATTTGACCTCAGGATTATCTAGTTCTGAGTCCCAAACTCTGGATCTGAAATCACTGGGCCTTACTGCCTTTCACTTGCCCACGTCACCTGAAGAAATACTTACTGAGCAGCTTACTAGGAGCCAACCCATTGTGACCTTATTGAATTGGTTGAAAGTTCCAATTTAACATAGTTCATAAGCACTAATAGAGCTTCTCCTGACCAGGCACTGGGCTGGGTCCTGGCTCAACTGCAGTGACAATGGGGAGGATGTCGGCCCACAAGAAGGTCACAGGCAAATCTGCACACAAATAAAAGTTCCTGTGGGGATCCAGCACCTTTGTGAGTCTCCACAGTTCTCTCAGCTTGCAACTCCATCTGGAGAATGTCTTGGACTTCCTTATCTCCTTTGAGGGTCTTAACTAAAAGCATCTAACCCCATTTGGCTTGAGATTCCCATTTCCAAGTTGAAGTTCAAAATGGACTGTGAAGGCCAGATACGGTGGCTCACACCTGCAATCCCAGCACTTTGGAAGGCTGAGGCGGGCAGATCACATGAACTCCTGAGTTGGAGACCAGCCTGGGTAACATGGCGAGATTCTGTCTCTACGAAAAATACAAAAATTAGCTGAGCATGGTGGTATGCGCCTGTATCCCAGCTGCTCGGAAGGCTGAGGTGGGAGGATGGTTTGAGCCCCGGAGGCAGAGGTTGCAGTGAGCTGAGATTGCACCACAGCACTCCAGCCTGGGTGACAGAGCTAGATCTTGTCTCAAAAAATAAAATAAAATAAAATGAACCATTAAATGGAATGACACAAATAAAGAAACTGAAGAGCTGTTTATCAGTTTACCCTTGAAAGACTGGAGAGATTTGATAAGGGTACAAGGAAAGGAAAGACTCCTTTTGGGTATATACCATTCTGGGTAAGAGCCTCCTTGAGGAAGTGGGCTTTGGAAAATTGCTTCCGGATTCTGGAAAAAAGAGGTCAGGAGAATGATACTCACTGAGAAACTAGGAAGAAAGCAGGTGATGAGACAGGCTATTTGCAGGTATAACCCACCCCGAAGATGAGCTGTAGACTGATGCCCATGGAGACTCGAAAGACCAAAATCAAATCCGTGCATTTATGAAACATGTATATTTACAGAACACCCTGTAGGTGCTGTGTTAGTTAGGGTTCTCCCGAGGAACCAAACCATGAGACAAAGGTGAGACTAAATTGCAGTGAGAGGCATGCCCAAATTTAGTACTGTCCACCTGGAATCAAGTGACCAGGAAACCCAACCAAGAATGAGGGGGCTCTTCCGCGGCCTGTAGAAAAATCACCAGCACTGTGGGTAAGAACAGGGACCACGGAGACAGATTGCCCCTTGCTGTAGGAGCCGTTCATCTTGAATGAATGCTTTACCCTCCCAAGGCCTCATATTTTGGAGCTCTTGGGGGGACAGTACATCTACTCCAGAGGTTTGTCATGAGGATGAAATGGGCCATCAGGTGTGAAGTGCTTAGAACAGACCTGGCACACAGGAAGCCTCTATAAGTCCCAAAGTGGTTTAAAAAAAAAAAAATTGTTCCTCAGTTCTGGAGAGGCCTAACAGGCTGATATGGTTTGGCTGTGTCCCCACCCAAATCTCATCTTGAACTGTACTTCTATAATTCCCATGTGTTGTGGGAGGGACCTGGTGGGAGGTCATTGAATCATTGGGGCAGTTACCCCATACTTTTCTCGTGGTGATGGATAAGTCTCATGAGATCAGATGGTTTTTTAAGGGGTTTCCTCATTCATTTCTTCCTCATCTACTCTTGCTGCTGTCATGTGAGAAGTGCCTTTCACCTTCCACCATGCTCGTGAGGCCTCCCTAGCCACCTGCAACTGTAAGTCCATTACACCTCTTTCTTTTTAAATTGCCCAGTCTGTTTTGTAAATTGGTGTGTCTTTATTAGCAGTGTAAGAAAGGGTAATCCACAAGCTTAAAGGGCTTTCTCTGATCTGGCTGGGACCAGGGCCCTCTTGGGGCTGGATAAACCTTGACCCACTGGCCCACTGAAAGTCAATGCCCGCTTGTAGGGCTACATGCTGCCCACACACTTTCGTGCCTACATCAAGGCTTTAGACCCTTATTTCAACGTGGACCATGTATGTAGGTTTCCCTGAGCCTGGCAGCCTCTGGGCGCTTACAAGAAAACCAATCCCCAAAGCAAATGAGCCAGGGTTCCACCAGAAAACGGGTAGTCCGAGACCACATGGCAACAGAACCAGGACCAGAATTCAGTTTTCCTGGCTTCAGTCTTGGGCTTTTTATACCTGGAAAGGAAAATAAAATACTTCAAATCCACAAGAATAAAGTTTTAAGAATGCCAAGCTGCACTTAGAAAGACATTTTGAAAGTACCCAGCAACTGCAGGCTTAGCTGGGCATCATTTAGATTTTTTCTCTCTGTGAGGTCTTTACTCAGGGAGTGTGGGCTCCCCCTGGGTGGGACCTCCAGGGGGAATGGATGTCTGGGGTCCAGTGAGAATGGGGAAGGTAGGCCCAGAGGCCTGGCAATGAGACAGGGCAGGCAGGCCTGGTTTTAGAATCTGGGGGCCGGGGTTTGAGAGCATACGGATTCAAGGAACCTGCAGGGCTTTGGAGAGATCGGGAAATGGTTTGAGTTTAACAGAAACTGGATGCCAGGTAGGCCCTCAGAACAGGCGTTCTTGGACTTCTGCTGTTACAGCTGCAAGGCATTCTGTAGTTAGGGAGAGAAGGGCCTGGAGGTGCTAGTTTGGGTGTGGCCTGGGAGTTTACAGGATTGGAGATAAGGCTTGAAACCCCACCCACTTCCAAGCCCTGGAGGTATTAAAGCAAGAGGCTGAGGATGCCATTCTATCAGAAAGAAACTTGGGTTTGGGCCTATTGACAAAGCCTTAAGGGAACAGAGCCTCTGGGGAGAAAGGGGGCCTGCCTCTAGAATCCAGGAAATCTGAAAGAGCTGGAAAGCATTCACTGTTCACGTTCCATTCCATTTAATGCAATCCAACCCAAGAAATATTTACTAGGCATCTACTGTATACCAGCCTGGGAATGCAACAATGAGCAAGATAGACTGTCTCTTCCTGCCCACGCGAAGGTTATTGGATACACAGAGAGACAAATGAAAATGCAGTGAAGTTGACATTTAATGACAAATCGCAGTGCATGCCCTGGGACAGTTGTGACAAAGAATAAAAGAGGTGAGCTGGCCTTAGATGGGGTCATCCCAGGAAGTGACTTTTCCTCTGCCCACTAGCAGGATGAGGAGCCCCCGGGTCCTCCCTTCTCCGGAGGGGGCCCCTTCTAATCCTTATTGCTTCACCCAGCCCTCTGATGCGTTTAACACATTTTTTCTTTTTAAATTACCGTAATCTAGACTTTCCGGTTTTTCTTGGCAGGACCTCAGATTTGCTGTCGGCTACTCCATCCTACACAGAAGTGGTAGGTTTCTTTTTCTTTCTTTTTTTAACTATACAAATTGTATATGAATACAGGGTCTTTGTAAAAATTAGCTTTAAACAGGAGCATATACAGTAAATTGTGACCGTTCTTTTCGTCCGTTTTCACCAGACTTCCTTTCAATATAGGTAACTGAACCTTTTCACCCTCCTTGGTGATTCTCCCGATGTGGAGTGGGGCACCCTGGTCTCTCTCTCTCTCTCTCTCTCTCTCTCTCTCTCTCTCACTCACTTTCTGTGGTGGCTGGGAGAGGAAGGAGAGGGTTCAACCCGGTTGGCAAATTTGGGGAAAATACTAGGCGGGTCAGTCCAAGCTTTCCCTTTCTTCTTCCTGGGAGTGAGCTGTGTGCAAAAAACACAACTGTCCCTCAGTCTCTACAGGCCCTCCCTGAATGTTACCAGCTCAGCCCCGACTCCCCGACCCCCAGTAGGGAAGGCCACTGTCAGTACTATGCGGCCCTAACTGGGAATAGGGGCAGGGAGGCTGACCAGATCCTGGGCCTCGATTATTAATAGGAGGCCATTTGGACCTCACACTAAGCACGTCCTTCACCTTAGCCTTTATCAAATGAAAAAACGGAATATTTTGGAAATTATTTGATATGACTTTGGTGGGACCGAATTCTCCCTCCAAATCCCAGCTGCAAGAGAGGCTAGGAAATGTAATTTTCAGTTTTCGAGACTTTGCAGTACAGGAAGGTAAAGGATAGCAGAGGTTGCCACCCCAAAATATGCCACTTGGGCATAAGGATTATTTGGGGCTAAAGACAACTGAGAAGATGATACACAAAAAGCTGGCGTCCTTCACCCCGTTTGCCTAAATTCAGGACATAAATTTGTACAACAATTAATCACTGACAATGCTAGACCCTTATCAGTACAAAGACAGGACCGGAACATTTATAGAACACATTTTCCTGACTGGAGCTGACCTTCCATATAGTTTCCTGTCCACAATTTGCTGTCCTAGAAACTCAGAGTCCTTCTACTTTGTCTTGTTATGGCTTTGGAATTTTTTTTTTTTAAGAAAAGATGCTATTTAAGTCTGAGTTCTAGCCAGCTGTTTGGGTTACTCATCCCTGAATTTCTTGCATGTATACAGGAGATACATGTGTCAATAAAGCTCTGTTGTTTCTCTCCTGTCATCTGTCAGAGCCTCAGCTGAGAACCTAAAAGGTGGAGGGAAAATGATTTTTTCCTCACCTACAAAGGCATAGTAGAAAGAGTAGTCTGGCCAGGCGCGATGGCTCACGCCTGTAATCCCAGCACTTTGGGAGGCTGAGGCAGGCGGATCACTTGAGGTCAGGAGTTCGAGACCAGCCTGGCCAACATGGTGAAAGCCCGTCTCTACTAAAAATACAAAAATTAGCCAGGCACAGTGGTGTTCACCTGTAATCCCAGCTACTCAGGAGGCCGAGGCAGGAGACTTGGTTGAACCCGGGAGGCAGAGTTTGCAGTGAGCCAAGATCGCACCACTGTACTCCAGCCTGGGCAGCAGAGTGAGACTGAAAAAAGAAAGAAAGAAAGAGAAAGGAAGGAAGGAAAGAAGGAAAGAAGCAAGCAAGGAAGGAAGAGGTATGCAATTCATTATATCCACCAGGAGCATTAGTAGTGTGTCTGATAGTTTATCTTTCATCTCTATACCCTTGGGGCAGTTAGTACTTGAAGTAGCCTAATCAGAAGCCCACAGTTGAGATGTGTGGCCCTTAGTGTTAAGGTTGTATCATCTACCTCTAGTCACTGGAGTCAGTTGAATTTTACCAAGAGAACCTGACAGTTGTTACCCAGTCAAATCAGTTTGTATCCGTCTGCAAAAGGTTCCTAGAAATTAGATATGTATGGATTAAGTTCTGAGAAACACTATCAAATTACTTCCTAAATGATCTTTGTCAGTCTTCCTGTTTGCAGTGTTTGAGAATGTCCTGTAGCCCCACCGTCCTGGGCTCTCTTTTTCTCATTTGCACGTCCTTCTCATTCGTTCTGAAAGTACAAATAGTAGTAACATAGTGAAAATATCAACTGTGATTTGCTGAGCAAATTCCGAATGTTGCACTAGGCATTTACCTACGTGATTTCATCGAATCCTAAAAGCCCTATCAGCTAGTTATGAAGTGCTCCTGTCTGTTTTACAGACCAGGTAACTGAAGCTCAGAGAGCTTAAATAGCTGGTCAGGGAAGATAATGGCAAGGAGTAAAACAGGAACGTGGACAAAGGCGATCTGTTCTGAGGCCTGTACACTTAGGCACAAAGATGTCAAAAAGAGAGACAGTTTTAATGACAAGGGACTGGGCGTGCTGGTTCACGCCTGTAATCCCAGCACTTTGGGAGGCTGAGACAGGTGGATCGCCTGAGGTCAGGAGTTCGAGAACAGCCTGGCCAATGTGGCGAAAACCCATCTCAACTAAAAATACAAAAAATTAGCCTCTCAGCTACTGGAGAGGCTGAAGCAGGAGAATTGCTTGAACCCGGGAGGTGGAGGCTGCAGTGAGCTGAGACCACGACCCTGCACTACAGCCTGGGCAACAAAGCATGACTCCATCTCAAAAAAAAAAAAAAAAAAAAAAAAAAAAAAAATTAATGACAAGGGTTGCTATTACTTTAAAAATATTATTTAGTTAGTATTTGATTATTTAAACAGAATCTCAGGGCCATAGTTACAGAGTCTTTTACCCTTTGGCTGTGCAGAAATACTTATTTTTTAAATGGAAAGTTTTCCTTAGGATTTAAGGAGCCTCCTATGAACTCCAGGTGGAGTGCGTTGATTTAATTTCTCACCTAAACTGTCTGCATGGGAGGTGAGTGGAAGTATAATTGCCTCCATTCTAGAACCCAAGGAGAAGACCAACGATTCCCAGTTTCCAAGTGACCAGTTCCAGATTCCAATCAACAGGTTCAGCTACGGATTTAATTTTTTCCCTGATGATAGTAATTTTGAGGAAGACACAGGTATGTGTGTGTATGTCATGTGTCCCTTATTTTAAAACAGTCCGAATAGAGGTGCAAAGGGAGAGGCACGATGTATGTGTTTGTAATGGAGGGCAGCAACAGCAATTTGGAGAAGTTGACCCTGGCCATTATTTCTTGAAATACCAGGAGACTTTAAAACAGTGGTGCTCAATTTTTTGGCTTCCTTGGGCCACATTGGAAGAAGAATTATCTTGAGCCACACATGAGATACACTGACACTAACAAAAGCTGATCAGCTAAAAAAAAAAAAAAAAAAAAAAAAAAGCAAAAATATTTCATAATGTTTTAAGAAAGTTTACAAATTTGTGTTAAGCCACATTCAAAGCCGTCCTGGACTGCGGGCCACAGGTTGAACAAGCTTGCTTTAAAAGATGATGGACGGGCCACAAGCCGTGACTCATGCCTGTAATCCCAGCATTTTGGGAAGCCAAGGCAGGCAGATCACTTGAGGTCAGGAATTCGAGACCAGCCTGGCCAACATGACGAAACTCTGTCTCTGCTAAAAATACAAAAAATTAGCCAGGCGTGGTGGCACATGTACCTGTAGTCCCAGCATTTGGGGAGGCTGAGGCAGGAGAATTGCTGGAACCCAAAAAGTGGAGGTTGAATTGAGCTGAAATTGCGCCATTGCATTCCAACCTGAGCGACAGAGTGAGACTCCATCTCAAAAAAAAAAAGATGATGGACAGTTCACAGGTTGCCAGGACCAGCTCGGAAGAGAATGATTTTAGAAGGCTCAGTAAGTTCCACCTGTCCTCTCCTCCCTCCCACCTCCACGCACACCTTACCCACCCATCCTATAAGAGCTTCCAAAAGCTTCCCTTTTCCCTATTGAAGCAAAATCTGCAGACATGTTACCTTGAGGTCGTATTTCTCTAATAGGGCCTGCAGATGAGTTTGATTATCAGTCAGGTTTGCTGGCCTCTAGGGTTAGAGGTGGATTTACTGTGAAGCTAATGCACCTGCAGCTTCGGGGCTTTCCAAGTCCTGGCATGAGTCCCCGTGCTGTGTTCCCTTGCCACTGGGGTTTGTGAGATCTATGGAAATACAGCAAGTCCTCACTTAATGTCATCATTAGGTTCTTGGAAACTGTGAACTTAAGTGAAACGATCTATAATTAAACCAATTTTCCCATAGACTAATAGGTAAAAATACGAATTAAGTTCGCATGGCATATTTCTGGGCAGAAGAACATCATCAAACTTCTAAATAAAGACCAAAACACAGCCGGCTGGTGGTGGTTTACGCCTGTAATCACAGCACTTTGGAAGGCTGAGGCGGGATTGAGACCATCCTGGCCAACATGGTGAAATCCCATCTCTACTAAAAATACAAAAATTAGCTGGGCATGGGGGCGTGTGCCTGTAGTCCCAGCTACTGAGGAGGCTGAGGCAGGAGAATGGCTTGAACCTGGAAGGCAGAGGTTGCAGTGAGCCGAGATTGCACCACTGTACTCTAGCCTGGCGACAGAGTAAGACTCCGTCTAGGGGCGGGGGAAGGGCCTGGCACGGTGGCTCATGCCTGTAATTCCAGGACTTTGGGAGACTGAGGCAGGCAGATCATGAGGGCAGGAGTTTGAGACCAATCTGACCAACATGGTGAAACCCCACCTATACTAAAAATACAAAAATTAGCCGGGCATGGTGGTGCACACCTGTGATCCCAGTTACTCAGGAGGCTGAGGCAGGAGAATCCCTTGACCCTGGGAGGCGAGATCGAGACACTGCACTCTAGCCTGGGTGACAGAGTGAGACTGTCTCAAAACAAAAAACAAAAAACAACAAAAGCCGGGCGTGGTGGGTCACGCCTGTAATCCAAGCACTTTGGAGGCCAAGGTGGGCGGCTCACCTGAGGTCAGGAGTTTAAGACCAGCCGGACCAACATGATGAAACCCTGTCTTTATTTAAAAACAAAACAAAACAACAACAACAACAAAAATCCAAAACACTTCTAATATTAAACACCGAAATAAATGTGACCTATATATGCGTTTAAAAATATGAATAAAACAAGTGAAATAATTATTTACCTAATTATTCCAGCTCTGGGTTGCAGGTGGCTGCAGCTGGTCCCGGGAAAGTAGGGCACAAGGTGGGAACCAGCACTGGACAGGTCATCCCACGGCAGGGCAACTCACTACCCCTGACACTCACTCGACCTGGGACCATGTAGATGCCAGTTAACCCAGTGCGCACGCTTTAGGATGTGGGGGCGGGAAGCAGTGTGTCCAGAGAAAACCCATGCAGACGTGGGGAGGTGTGCAACTTCGCATAGGCAGTGGACCCGGCCAGAAATGCATTTTTTTTTCTCTCAACATTAAATGGAAGCAATGTTGAAGGAAATGCTGTTATTTGAGGACCTGCTGTTGGATATTGAAACTGCGCATTGGTTAAAACTGCCTTCTCAACACCATTTATGGATTAAAGACTTAAACATAAGGCCTATCACCATAAAAACCCTAGAAGAAAACATAGGCAAAACCATTCAGGACATAGGCATGGGCAAGGACTTCATGACCAAAACACCAAAAGCACTGGCAACAAAAGCCAAAAAAGACAAATGGGATCTAATTAAACTCCAGAGCTTCTGTACCGCAAAGAAACCATCGTTAGAGTGAACCGGCAACCAACAGAATGGGAAAAAATTTTTGCAATCTACCCATCTGACAAAGGGCTAATATCCATAATCTACAAAGAACTAAAACAGATTTATAAGAAAAAAACAAACCCATTCAAAAGTGGGCAAAGGATATAAACAGACATTTTTCAAAAGAAGACATATATGAGGCCAAGAAACATATGAAAAAATGCTCATCGTCACTGGTCATTAGAGAAATGCAAATCAAAACCACATTGAGATACCACCTCACGCCAATTAGAATGGCGATCATTAAAAAATCTGGAGATAACAGATGCTGGAGAGGATGTGGAGAAACAGAAACACTTTCAGACAACCATTGTGGGAGACAGTGTGGTGATTCCTCAAGGAGCTAGAAATAGAAATTCCATTTGACCCAGCAATCCCATTACTGGATATATATCCAAAGGATTATAAATCGTTCTATTATAAAGACACATGCACATGTATGTTCACTGCGGCACTGTTTACAATAGCATAAGACCTGGAACCAACCCAAATGCCCATCGATGATAGACTGGACAAGGAAAATGTGGCACATATACACCGTGGAATACTATGCAGCCATAAAAAACGATGAGTTCGTGTTCTTTTTAGGGAAATGGATGAATTTGGAAACCATCATTCTCAGTAAACTGACACAAGAACAGAAAAACAAACACCGCATATTAAAACAAAAACAAAAACAAAAAAAACGAAAAACAAAAAGCTTTGCATAGTGGCAGTATTGTGGCCAATGAGGTTTATCTGAGGCGTGATTATTGGTAATTGAAAACTTTTCCCAATACCTCGCCATGAAGATTTGAAATATAGTCGGCATTGGCAATTTTTGACAGTCTCTATAGAGACTGAATTATTAAAAGAAAGAAAGAAAGAAAAACAAAGAAAAACAAACACCGCATGTTCTCACTCATAGGCAGGTGCTGAACAATGAGAACACATGGACACAGGGAGGGGAGCATCACACACTGGGGTCTGTTGTGGGGGAATAGGGGAGGGACAGCAGAGGGTAGGGAGGCTGGGGAGGGATAATATGGGGAGAAATGCCAGATATAGGTGATGGGGGGATGGAGGCAGCAAACCACATTGCCATGTTGTACCTATGCAACAATCCTGCATGATCTGCACATGTACCCCAGAACCTAAAGTACAATTAAAAATATTTTAAAAAATATTGCTTACAATGGTAAGCAGGGCACTCAGTTCTGATCAGCATCTGATTCATGCAGAAGTTCTTTCCTGTCAAGAATCTACTCAATAATGCAACAAATACAGTTAGAAATGAATCATATGAAATGGATTTTATCAGAATTTTTATATTTAGGGCACCAACCTGTAGCAGTTCTAGAAAAGTGAGTACATCTATGTGTGAAATCATATATTTTATGAATCTGATTATTCAAAATAAGAAATTTTATGCCAAATGTGGTATTCATGCCTGGCATAAACTTTGGTGTTCATCCCACTGGCATGAACTTTGGGAGGACGAGGTGGGAGGATTGCTTAAGGCCAGGAGTTTGAGACCAACATGGGCAATATAACAAGACCCTGTTTCTACAAAATACAAAAAAAAAAAATTTAAAAAGAAAGAGTAATAAGGATGGGCATGGTGGCTCATGCCTGTAATCTCAGCACTTTGGGAGGCCAAGGTGGGTGGATCACCTGAGGTCAGGAGTTCAAGACCAGCCTGGCCAACATGGCAAAACTCTGATCTCTACTAAAAATACAAAAATTAGCCAGTTATGCTAGTGCGAACCTGTAGTCCCAGCTACTTGGGAGGCTGAGGCAGGAGAATGGCTTGAATCAGGGAGGCGAAGGCTGCAGTGAGCCGAGATCATACCATGGCATGCCAGCCTGGGTGACAGAACGAGACTCTATCTCAAAAAAAAAAAAAAAAGTAATGAAAAATAAATTTTAATAATCCATGCTAGGAAAAAGATTGCTTGCCTTTGTAGTCTCTTACAAAATTGATGTCATGGAAAAAGGCCATAAAGGTTATACAGCCAAAAAATATGTAGAAAACAAATCTTGTAGAGATGGTCAGGCAAGTCATTAAGAAATATTATGAGATTTGTCTAGATTTGATTATATTTAACATATCTATCATCTTTTAAAATTTGTAGTTTATTGAGACTTTTTCTCATTTGATATAAATATAATCATCACTGGTTTCATATTCATATTTTAATATTTTGTTTCTTAAGTGTTTTACTCCCCCACCCCACCTCCACCAAACAGGTAGGTGGCAGGCCTGACAAAACCAGGACTTGCCCCTGAGTAAATTACTCTGTACTTCTGAAACTCATTTCCAGTGTGGCTTCCTACCTGCCTCCTTTCCTCCCACCCTTTCCAATAAAGCTGTGTTTCTCCTTGATTTTTTTGGTTATTCTCACTTAGCAAGACAATCTCTTATTTAATCCCAGCCAACTTGTGTTCCCATGTATTAAATTCTTGTAAAATCAGCAGAGTGATTTTTGCGATGCCTGGCAGGCAAAATACTTGTAGGCATATTATATTGGGTCTAATTAAAAGCTCAAATACAGCCAATTGTTCACTCCATTCTTTATTAGGGGAGAGGAGTCTTTAAAAGAAATTAGCCAGATGATGCCTGTCTCATTGCAAATACTCAATTCAGCATTTTGCTCAACCATTTTATTTTTAATAATAAGGAAGTTCTGATTGGTAAGGTTGAAAGCTTTTGCTTATTAAAAAAAACATAACAGATCCACGCTAGGTTGCACAATCTGACATGGATTTTCACAGTAGTGTAGAAAAGCAACTAGACTAACATAACGATATGACTAGCATGGGTCGGTACTAGACAGACATTTTACAAATGGTTTCTGATGTAAATTGTTTTTTCTGCTGAGAGCTGAGTTACTCATGGCTAGACTAATGATGGCCCCATGCTCTGAGCTGAGGTGTAAGTCTCTCTCATTTTCTTTTTTCCCTTCTTCCTTAGTCTCTATTCCCTTTTTCCTGTCCCCATGCACACCAGCTTTTGTGTGTTTGTGACCTTCAATATCCATGTGTTCTTGTAAAACATGTAGCTTTGTACATATATGTGTTTCTAATTTATATGAATGATGTGTCATATTGTTTCTCGCATAAATTTGTCCAAACTCAGCTCTTCTAACAAAGGGAGGTTCTGCCTTTAATATTAATACAACAGACACCCATTGTCTCTGGGGGATATGTTCCAAGACCTCCTGTGGATACCTGAAACCTCGGATAGTACCAAAACCTATATATACTATGTTTTTGTTTGTTTGCTTTTATGTCTTCTTGATCTGATAGCCTAGAGGGCTACGAAGTGAATGACGAGTGGGTAGCGTAGAAAAGCATGGACAGGCTGAACAAAGGGATGATTCATGTCCCAGGAGAGAGCAGGGCGGTACAAGGTTTCATCATGCTACTCAACATATTCAATGAAAAACTTACGAATTGCTTATTCCTTGACTTTTCCATGGAATATTTTTGGGCTGTGGTAACTGGAATAGTGGAAAGCATGAAACTGTGGATAAGGAGAAACTATTGTATTTTTTTCTACTTTTCTTACTCAGTGCTGTTTTTGAGATCATTGATGCTGATTTACTTGTGTATTTAGGACAGTCCTCGTATAGATATACGAGGATATATCTTCTCCTACTCTGTTAGCTCCTGCTAACTTTTTCTGCTGAAAGAAATTAATTTTGATATAGTCAGATGCATCAACATTTTGCTATGTGGTTTATACGTTTTCAGCTTTGTGAATATCTCTTCCCACTTGAAACTCACAATGGTAAATGCCTGTATTTTCTTCAGTTAGGTTTCAGCTTCTTTCTTTTACACCAGACATTCATCTTCACATAGGGGATAAGGTAGCAAATCCAGCTTTGTTCTTCCTTAAATAGTGAGCCAATTCTTTTCCTAAAGCGCTTGTGTTTTTGTTAGTCAATGTTTGGCACCACCTGTCTCACATCTCAAAAGCCCAGAGGTGCAAGGGTGCACAGCATTTCTCACGTGTCTACTCAGTCCCATTGGTCTATTTGCCCCTACTGCTTTAGTATATTACTCAAACAAAATCCCAGACACGTGGAAACTGAATACAATACTACTAAGTAACTCCTAGCTTAACAAAATCATAAGACAAATAAAATGCTTAGGGCTGAGCAACAGCCCCACCTCAGGACTCTCACTACCCCATATGGGATCTCTGAATCAGACAGAGGCACCTACTTTAGACATTCACAACCCTGAGAGCCCATAAGGAGAGAGCTAGAGGTCCTTTTCTGCAAAGAAAAAAATATTTCTTCCTTTTGCAGAGAGCTCTTCTCACCAGCTCATCCAGACCTTATGCAGTGAGCAAAATGGTTTACTCTATGTGGCTATTCTGCCGGTGAGAGTGACAAAATTTAGGGCTCCGAATTAAAGCAGAATTTAGAAAGACATTTATAACTTGATATGGTTTGGGTGTGTGTCCCCACCCAAATCTCACCTTGAATTTTTATAATCTTCATATATCAAGAGCAGGGCCAGATGGAGGTAATTTAATCATGGTGGAGGTTTCCCCCACACTGTTTTCACAATAGTGAATGAGTCTCATGAGACCTGATGGTTTTAGACATGGGAGTTCCCCTGCACAAATTCTCTTACTTGCTTCCATTTAATAGGTGACTTTGCTCTTCATTCACCTTCTGCCATGATTGTGAAGCTCCCCAAGCCATGTGAAACTGTGAGTCCATTAGACCTCTTTTTCTTTAAAAATTACCCAGTCTCAGGTATGTCTTTTAGCAGCAGGAGAATAGACTAATACAGCAAATTTAAATACGCTTCTTAAAAAAAAAAAAAACTTCATTACCGGTATTGTCTGAAAAATAAATAAATAACCCAAGGAAAACTGAAAACAAATCAATTAGGAATTATCTCAAGAAATTAAAAAATATAGCAGCAATACAAACTCAAACAAGAAGGAAGGAAATAGAAATTAGTAGACTAGAAACCAACAAGCTAACACAAAGCACTTCAGGATATTAATTAACAAAACATATTTGGCTGTTTGAAAAAAATTAAGAAGGTAGGCTTCTGGCAAAACTGAACAAGAAAAGAAAGAAGACACAAATACCCAACACATATAATAAAAAGGACCTATATACCTAGAGATTAAAAGAATTATAAAATGCTATTATGACTGTTTTCTAATAAATATGTTAACTTAGATGAAACAGATACATTTCTGGAAAAATACAAAGGACAACAATTGGGAGAAGAATAAATAGACTACTTCAATAGAATAATCAGTAAAACCTCAAAGGGTAAGCAAGAGGCCCCTCTGCCCAGAACTTGGACCAGTTTTTCAGAGGAATCTTACTAAACTTTCATGGAAGAATATCTGCCTTTTATAAGATGTTCCAGAAAATTGAAAGACTGAAAGTTGTCCAACTCAGTTGAAATGGTCTATATAAACAGACAATGGCCAGGCTATATATAAAAATAGAATTCTGTCCCACAGTCTGCAGCAACTAGCCCAGGAAACTAACCCATTATCTACAGTAGCCAGCCTAGAAAATCAACCTGCAATCTACAAATTAGACTTGTAGAAAGTCAGACCACTATCTCTAGCAAACAGTCCAGGAAGGCAAACCATAACCCTTGTAACAATCAGTCCAAAATAGCCAGGACTTAATTAATAATTGACAGCATCCCTAATTTTTTTTTTTTTTTTTGAGGTGGAATCTTGCTTTGTTGCCCAGGTTGGAGTGCAATGGCACTATCTCGGCTCACTGCAAACTCTGCCTCCTGGGTTTAAGTGATTCTCCTGCCTCAGCCTCCTCAGTAGCTAGGATTACAAGCACCCAACATCATGCCTGGCTAACTTTTGTGTTTTTTTAGAGATGGGATTTCACCATGTTGGCCAGGCTGGTCTTGAACTCCTGACCTCAGGTGATCTGCCCTCCTGGGCCTCCCAAGGTGCTGGGATTACAGGTGTGAGCCACTGCACCCAACCAACATCCCTGATTTTTGTTCCTGCTTCCAACTTAGGACCAACCAGAGAAAGCTAAATATGCACCCTAACCAATGACATAGGATACCCTGCTTCCAGTTAACCTGCTTCCCTAGGCTAACAGCCTCCAATAAGGGCTTACCTGTAGTCTTTCCTTTTTATTCTCTGAGGCTTGCTCTGTCTTCTCCTTGCCTTTGAATATCTGTCAAAATTCCAGTGCTGGTGGCCAACTCCCTTACTAGCAAGCTCTGAATTAATTGCTTTTGTCTGTTCTCATTTGGTTGGTCTTCACTCATTTGCACACAGTTTATGAAACTAATGAAACATTGATTGGGTAATTACAAGCTCATTTCAGTTATTTCCATGGATATAAAATTCTAAATAAAACATCAGCTAGCCAAATTTTACATTTTATTACAGCTACATATTTGTATATCCCATGTACAAGCAAGCTTTATACAAGAAATGCAAGGATGGTTCTACATAAAAAACATCTATCACTGTCATTTGTCATATTAATGGTCTAAAGGAGAAAAATCCTAAAGGTATCTAAATAGACGAAGAAAGAGTGTTTGTTAAAGTTCAATACTTATTTACATTAAAAACACTCAGAAAACTAGAAAAAGAAAGAAACCACTTTTACCCAGGTAAAGATTATATGTCAAAAATCCTATAACAGAAATCACGCTTATTGGAGACATTTTAGACACACTTCCATGAAAATCACTATAAGACAAGGATGCCAGATGGTTGCTACTAATGCTTAATATGGTGTTGCATAATTTAGCCAATACCATAAAAATGAAAAAAGCATAAAGATATGAAGATCGGTGGGGTTAGGGGGAAATTAAATAGTTATTACTATAGTTATTACAGGTATTAAAACAGTAACGGCAAACCAATAGCATCATCAGGCAAAGTAATATAATTAGATGGTTCAGCCTGTTTGCCAGATGTAAGATGATATTGTAAAACCGATAATGTTCCTCTATACCAGAAACTAGAAAATATGATAGGAATAAAGAAGGAAGGGCAGGTTTACTCTAAACATTTGTGGGACCTGGGGCAAGAATACAAGGGAAAATACTATTGTGTATTTAAATATGTAAAATTTGAAGTCAAAGATATTTAAAACAAATTATAACTTTATTTATACATTTGTACATTTAATAATAGTACCTACAAGCAAGCTCACCATTTGCTTGTCTCACTATACCAACGTCTGAAAGAGGAGATAGGGGGTCGTTTCCTTCTGCCTCTGCGCTAGTTGGCACATGTCTAGATCGGGTTCCCTGGAAATACATTCTGAGACAGAGATTTGCATACAGGTGGTTTAAAGCGGGAAAACACCTGCAATAAAGAAGTCTTACATGAAAGTGAGGGGAACAGGATAGGGCAGAGGGAGAAGCTAAAAAGTTTCATTTAATTTTTGAATAAAGTATTAAATGTTTTAATACGAATAAAATCATTTGCAATTCTAGTATTTCGTATCTATCTAGTTGTCAATGTAAAAATTCAATACCATGCTTCACGCATGTTATGTCTGACCACTCAGTTTTTGGGTCTAGTTTTCAGCAATTTGATTATGATATATTTGGGTAGAGATTTCTTTGGGTTTAATCTTTCGGGGGTTTGCTGATCTTCTTGAATTTGTATATTTTTTTAATCTTTCAACAAATGTGGGGAATTTTCAGACATTATTTCTTCAAATATTTTTTTAGCCCTGCACCTTCTTCTCTCCCTTTGGAATTCTGAATGTTAGATCTTTTGTTATTGTGCTGCAGGTCCCTAGCCTGTGTCCATTATTTTTCAATCTAATTTTCTTTCTTTTCTTTCTTTTTTTTTTTAAATGGAGTCTCACTCTGTCACCCAGGCTGAAGTACAGTGGTGTGATCTCCGCTCACTGCAACCTCCATCTCCTGGGTTCAAGCGATTCTCCTGCCTCAACTTCCCTAGTAGCTGGGATTACAGGTGCGTGCCACCACGCTTAGCTAATTTTTGTATTTTTAGTAGACATGGGGTTTCACCATGTTGGCCAGGCTGGTCTTGAACTCATAACCTTAGGTAATCCACCCACCTCAGCCTCCCAAAGTGCTGGGATTACAGGTGTGAGCCACCGGTCCAGATTTTCAATCTATTTTTCTCTCTGTTGTTTACACTGGGTAATTTGCATTGATTTATCTTCATATTACTGACTCTTTCCTCTGTAACCTCCATTCTGTTATTGAGCCTAACCGGTGGGTTTTTAAATTTTGAACACTATATTTTTTGGTTCTAAAATATCCTTTTGATTCTTTTTTGTGTCTTGTATTTCTTGCTCAGATTTTCTAGTTTTTCCACTTGTTCCAGTAGTGTTCATAATTGCGTTTAGGAAAATTTTTATGATAGTAACTTTAAAACTCTTTTCAGATAATTCCAACATTTCTGTCCTTTGAGTGATGGTGTCTGTTGATTTCTCATGCAAGTTAAGATTTTCCTGGTTCTTGCTATGCTGAGTAATCTCTGTGTGTACTGTTTTGAGACTCTGTTTCCTTTTTAAATCTTCTATTTTAGCTGGCCATCTACCCATTTAGATTTAGAGCACACATCCTGGCCCACTTTTGTGGGCTGTGGTTTGAATGTTAACTTAATTTTTGAACCTTTGTAGTACTATTCTGGTCAGCCACACTGTGCACCGAAGCCAGTTTGAAAGGTGGTGATATTCCATGCTGTAGTTAATTCTCAAAGCTTCTTCTGTGTTGATTCCAGTTAGTCCGATGCTTGGGCTACTCAGAGATGAGTCAGGGACTCCAGACGTGGGTTTAAAATGTCTCTTCCTTCTGTTCCTTGCTCTCTATAATCCCCTCCCCGACTCTATAATTGAAAGCCAATGCTGTGGCTTATGTGCAGTAATCTCAGCACTTTGGGAGACCAAGGCAGGCGGATTGCTTGAGCCCAGGAGTTCGAGACCAGCTTGGGCAATATAGCAAGGCCTTTCATCTCTAATTAAAATCATTTTTTAAAAGCAGTGTTATACTCCAGGTAAACACCATGAGAGGTGCAGCACCCCCCTCACCATTGCCCAAAATATCAGGCACAGAATGGTTCTGGAGGCTGGAGCCATTTAATATAACTGTTATAGTCAGCCAGGTGTGGTGGCTCATGCCCGGAATTCCAGCGCTTTGGAAGGTAATTAGCAGAAGGACTAGTGTGAATGAATGCATTTATTAATATTGTGACTAGAACTCTTTTCCAGATACCCATTTTCTTAGGGCTTTAATTAATCCTATTATGGCTTTAAACATACTTACACTATTCTGACAATTCTACCATGTAAATTTGTTTTGTTTTGTTTTTTTTTTGAGATGGAGTTTCGCTCTTGTTACCCAGGCTGGAGTGCAATGGTGCGATCTCGGCTCACCGCAACCTCCACCTCCTGGGTTCAGGCAATTCTCCTGCCTCAGCCTCCTGAGTAGCTGGGATTACAGGCACACACCACCATGCCCAGCTAGTTTTTTGTATTTATAGTAGAGACGGGGTTTCACCATGTTGACCAGGATGGTCTCGATCTCTTGACCTCGTGATCCACCCACCTCAGCCTCCCAAAGTGCTGGGATTATAGGCGTGAGCCACCATGCCCAGCCGGTTAATTGATTTTTTGATAAACATGTACAAGCGATTTAATGGAGAAGGAATAGTCTTTTCAATAAGTGGTGTTGGGACAACTGGAAATACATATGAACCTTAACTCGTAAGTTATATCTATGTGCAAAGATTAAGCCCAAATAGATTGTAGATGTACATGCAAAGCCTAAAACCGTAAGTAATCTTAGGAGAAAATAGGAAAAAAAGTTTGAGGCCTTGGGTTAGGCAAAGATTTCTTAGATGGAACATAAAAATTATGATTCATGAAAGAAAAAAAGTGATAAATTAAACTTCATCAAAATTAATCTCTTCTGTTGTTAAGAAAATGGAGTTGGGCACCATGGCTCATGCCTGTAATCCCAGCACTGAGGGAGGCTGTGGTGGGCAGATCACCTGAGGTCAGGAGTTTGAGACCAACCTGAGCAACATGGAGAAACCCCAACTCTATTAAACATACAAAAAATTAGCCGGCTGTGGTGGTGCATGCCTGTAATCCCGACTACTCGGGAGGCTGAGGCAGGAGAATCGCTTGAACTTGGGAGGCGGAGGTTGTGGTGAGCCGAGATTGCATCATTGCACTCCGGGCTAGGCAACAAGAGCAAAACTGTCTCAAAAAAAAAAAAAAGAAAGAAAATGAAAAGACAAACCACAGGCTGGGAGAATTTATTAGCAAAACATTTTGCAGATCTAGAATGTACAGAGACTTCTGAGAATGCAATAATAAGAAAACAAATAACTCAATACAAAATATACAAAAGATTTGAAGAGATTCTCCACTAATGAAGATATAAGGCTGTCAAACAGACACATGAAAAGATGCTCCTTGTAAATTATGAAGGAAATGCAAATTAAAACCACAGTGACATACTGCCCCACCTATTTGGTTGGATAAAACAAAACAAAACACTTGACAATACCAAGTGTGCGTGAGGTTGTGGAGTACTTGGAACTCTCATACATTGCCAGTGGAGATGCAAAATGGCATAGCTGTTCTAGAAGAGTTGGGCAGTTTGTTAAAGGCCTAAATATTTACTTAGCATATAATCTAACCATTTAAGTATTTACACAAGAGTGAGGAACACACAACCCAATAATTGAGCAAAAAAGGTTAATAATACCTGTACATGAATATTTATGGTGGCTTTATTCATAATTGCCTCAAATTGAAGATAATACAGATATCCTTCCACTGGTGAATGTATAAGCAGATTGTGGTATGTCCTGATTCAATAATGGAAAGGAACAAGTTACTGATACATGTAACCACATAGTTGAATCTCAAATACTAATGTGAAACAATACATATCAGACTCAAAATGGTGACATACATATATAAGAGGTGAAAGTACAGGGAAATGAAATAGGCCAGGAGGAGGGGGTGAATACAAATAAGCCTGAGGGAATTTTTAAGGAGGGATGGAATTGTTCTATGTCTTCATTGTGATGATATGACTGAATGTACACTAAAAAGAATGATTTTTATCTAAATGATACAATTCACCTGAAATTAAAAAAAAAAAATAAATTGAGGCCAGGCACAGTGGCTCACACTTGTAATCCCACCACTTTGAGAGGCCAAGGTGGGTGGATTGCTTGAGTCCAGGAGTTCAAGACCAGCCTGAGCTACATGGTGAAACCCCATCTCTACAAAATATACAAAAATTAGCTAGGCATGGTGGCACGTGCCTGTAGTCCTTGCTACTCAGGAGGCTAAGGTGGGAGGGTTGCTTGATCCCAGGAAGCACAGGTTGCAGTGAGCCGAGATGACACCACTGCCCTCCAGCTTGGGCAACAGAGTGAGATGGTATCTGAAAAAAAAAATTATATATATATATATGCACACACACACACATACACATACACACACGCATATACATATATGTATATATACATATGAAGATATATACATATTTGTATATATGTGTATATAGACATACGTGTGTGTGTGTGTGTGTGTGTGTATGAATGCATTTCTATATCTCAAACCTCTTATTTATAGAAACCAGCAAATTTCCCCCTTTCTTTACCCATCGGGGATTTCTGGCTTTGCAAGTACTGAAGAATTAGTAGTATTTTTCTAGTGAAAGGATGGATGAGTGGGGCCTGGAATGGAGGGGAGGGTATCCCAGCAGATGACTCAGTATGGTAAAACGTGAGCACACATGGGTTGAATTTTGAGAGGAAGCACCAAATGGCCTGAGGGCCGTCCAGGCCAGAAACTCATATAATAATTAAGACAGCAGGCTCTGGACGTATGTGGCCTGAATTTGAACCTGGTTTTTCTTCTTCCAATCTTTGTGACCTTGGGTAAATTACTTAACCTGTCTGTGCCCCAATTTCCATCTATAAAAAGAAAATGGTAACAATTACATGCTTTACAGTGTTGAGAATTAAACTAATTAATGCCTGCAAATTGCTTAGAATAGTGCAAAATATATAGTAAGTGCTCACTTAATGTTAGCTACTACTACCCATTTGCTCATTCAACATGCCTTCCTTGGCACCCTTTCCACCATACACCCAGGCGTGCTTTGTGCCTGGTCCTGGGCGTTGGACGCTGGACACCCAGGAGAGAATCATGTTAGAGATCTGAGCTCTAGGGAGGGAAGCAGACGGACAAACTGATCATGCATGGTGATAAGGGCTGAAAATTGAGAAAAATGCAAGGATTATGCAGTTACAGAAAGAAGTAGGAAGAGAGTATCTCTGCAGAGAGGGTGAGTGGAGTTCATTCTAGGAAAGCATGAAGAAGAGGTGACTTTTGAGTGGGATTTTGACAAATGAGTAAGAGTTTGGTATCTCCCTGAATGCCCTGTGCACCCATCAAACTCACTGAGCATGGGAAATGTTTGAAGGTTCTTAGGAAAAAGAAGGAAAAGGAAAATAAAAGTTAATTGATAAAACATGAGGCTTTAAAGGGGGTAGGGCTGAATTAAGAACCAGCTTCAGTAGATTGAGGACCATGGAAGGATTCTAAGCAGAAGGGCATGGCATGGAGAAGTCTTTGTTTGGGAAGGATGGCTTTGGTGGCTGGTGGAGGAGAATGATTGAAGTGAGAGAGTGAAGACACTTCTGTGCTGGCCCCAGAGAGAAACACAGGGGCTCACTGGCAATGAACACGAGAGAAAAGACCCAAAGTAGCCTCAGAAGTGATTAGCTGACTGAGGAGGGGTGAGAGAGAAGTTAGGGCCAGAGGTAGGAGCAGAACTCAGAATCACCTATTCCTTAAACTGAGATGGAGGACCGACTTCTCTCAGGGCTTGTTGGGCCCCCAAGAATGGAAGGAAAATAAATTCTTGGCCGGGCATGGTGGCTCACTCCTGTAATCACAGCACTTTGGGAGGCCGAGGTGGGTGGATCACCTGAGGTTGGGAGTTCAAGACCAGCCTGGCCAACATGGTGAAACCCCATCTCTACTAAAAATACAAAAATTAGCCAGGCATGGTGTGGCGCACACCTGTAAACCCAGCTACACGGGAGACTGAGGCAGGAGAATTGCTTGAACACAGGAGGTGGAGGTTGCAGTGAGCCGAGATTGTGCCACTACACTCCAGCCTGGGTGACAGAGCAAGACTCCGTCTTAAAAAAAAAAAGAAAAAAGCCGGGCATGGTGGCTCAAACCTGTAATCCTAGCACTTTGAGAGGCTGAGGTGGGTGGATCACCTGAGGTCAGGAGTTCAAAACCAGCCTGGCCAACATGGTGAAACCCCATCTTAAAGAAAAAAAGAAATTAAAAAAAAAAAAAGAAAAAGAAAAAAAGGAAAAGAAATTCTTGAGTTCCTTTAAGGGGAATTCCAGGCACCTAGCTAGCCCTGAGAAGTAAATGAGCAATTTAATAAGCAAGAAGGTAATAGTGGCTTTAAACAATAGTCAAGGAAGTTAGAGTTACAAGATGTTTGGTTCCCTGTATACACTAAAGATAACATCTTAACTCGTGTCCCTCAGTTGCTTTTCAGAAACCCAGAACTCCAGCAAATGGAGAATGCCATCTGCTGTCATGTACACCTCGGATAAGGAGGAACTGAGGACTGAGTTCTGACCACAGCTTTTTGTTCTAAAGTTCTTCCTGAGGGGCCTGAAGGAAGCCATGCCCAAGGCTTCTGCTGACCCCAGGTCTTCAGATAAATCTTCCCTTCCTTAACCAATTGCAAATCAGAAAATCTTTGAACCTCCCTATGACCTGTACAGCCCCACTTCAAGATATGCCATCTTTTTAGGCCAAACCAATATATAAACTCCATGTATACATTTACGATTTTGCTTATAACTTTTGCTTTCCTGAAATTTACCTTTGCCTTTAAAAACCCTTGCTTAAAAGTCACTGGGGAGGTTGGGTTTTAAGCATGAGCTGCCCAGTTCTTCTTGCTTGGCGCCCTGCAAATAAATGCCCTCCTTTCTCCTGCTGCAAAACCTTGGTGTGGATGTTTGGCCTTACTGCTCTGGGCTAGCAGATTCTGGGTTGGTTCAGAAACAAACTACCATCTAACAGTGTCTTCACAAAGATGAGCAAGTCCCAGCTCAGCCATGACGATCTCATTCTGGTGGTGAATGTGTAGGTGAGATAGTTTCGTTGAGGGATCACATAAGCATAGCTTTGGAGGTGTGTAACTGACAGGCAAGCTGTTGGACATTGCAGCAGGATGTGATATCTCTTCTGGAGGAGATCAGCAAGGCTTGAAAGTTCCCAAGAGCCACTTCTTTTAATTCTTTAGACACCAAATCCTTAGACTGCTGGAGTTCTTGAATCGTGAGAAAAGGAAGAAACACTGAATGCATGAAGTGTATGCAGTGTGAAATAGCCATGATCCACGAGCCTGAAGCTCCAACTTCTGTTTTCTATTCTTAACCCCACCACTCAGGGTGCCTGTAGGGAATGCAAAACCAGGGAAATAATGAGCAGAAGCTCTCAAACCAATAAACATATCTGGACTTGGTGAGAATAAATCTCCCACTTTTCCATAAGTTTAAAAATAATTCTAATTTACAGCATGTGTCATTCTAATTTGGGAGTCACTTTCTCTATACACTGCACTATTACTAACTACTGCGACTGTGATCAGCTCAGGCAATAGGAAATGGGAACAGGCTCGGTTTACATTCTTAAAATGAATGGACATTTGAACAATTCATTGTTGAGTTTTGTGCATACACACTGGTAACTCAAGTCTAGTAGTTTAACTTTTACATCTATATGTATATGTATTTCTACCATCTCAATCCATTGTTTTCATAAATGAATTGGGAGGCCATTAGGCTGAGACGGCTCCCATGCCTTGGGTTCCTGTGTAAGCAAATCAAAGCCTAAATCAGAGTGAATGACTGTAGCCTAGGAAAGCAATCTTAACCAATCAGAAACTGCCAACCAACCTCTAACTGCAAACTTTCGACTTCAACCATCAAATAATTTGTTTTGCTTCTGAGAACAGCTTATTCAGTCTCCTTGAATCAGCCCAACTGTTTACAACTGGTCCTGCCAGATTCATGAATTGCTGACTGCTCAAATAAACTTTTAAGATTTTAATGTGCCTGAGTTTATCTTTTAGCACCATTCTTCCTGAACACAGCTGTTTCTTCTCTTTCAGATTAGAATTGATAACTTGGCCCTCAGCAAGACTCCTAATCCTGCTTTCCTAATCTAATAGCATTTAAAATATAGTTATCCCTCGGTACCCATGGGGGATTGATTCCAGGACCCCCAGGGATACCAAAATCCTCAAATGCTAAAGTCCCTCACATAAAATGGCATAGTATTTGCACAGTTTATGCACATCTTCCTGTATACTTTAAATTGTCTGTATTGCTTATACCTAATACAATGGAAATATTATGTAAATAGCTGTTATACTGTATTCTTTTTATTTGTATTATTATTATAGTTTATTTTTATTTTTCCTGAATATTTTCTATTTGCTCTGGGTTGAATCTGTGAATGTGGAACCCATGGATGTGGAACCTACAGAGGGCTGTGATGGGCAATAGTTATATATTGTCTTTTTTTGTTTGGAACATCTTAACTTTATTTAATCATTTCCCCAAAGAATTCAGTTTCTCATAGAATCTACATTTGTCATCATCCTGATCATTCACCTGGGCATAATCCAGCTTGTAACAATTCTTCCTAGAAGGATGGATCTTATTCTGAACTCAGCAAGTGTCAAAGTCATGCTTAAGAAATACAGCGGAAGAGTTGGCTGGGCGCGGTGGCTCATGCCTGTAATCTCAGCACTTTGGGAGGCCAAAGCAGGTGGATAACCTGAGGCCAGAAGTTTGAGACCAGCCTGGCTAACATGGTAAAACCCTGTCTCTACTAATAACACAAAAATTAGCTGGGCATGGTGGCGTGTGCCTGTAATCCCAGCTAAGGGGGCTGAGGCAGGAGGATCTCTTAAACCTGGGAGGTGGAGGTTGCAGTGAGCTGAGATCATGTCACTGCACTCCAGCCTGGTGAACAGAGAGAGACTCCATCTCAGAAAACAAAGCAAACAAACAAACAAACAAAAAAAAAAACAAACAAAAAAAAAAACAAAAAAAAAAAGGAAAAAGAAACATAGTGGAAGGATTACAGCCAGTCATCTGGACTATCTCAAGCCGGTATTCTACTAGGTTAACAGCCACATACACTTGCTTTTGAGCTTGCAGTCAACTACCTCGGTATATAAGCAGTCAAGTTCCCTAGAAAAGGCTGGAGAGTGGCCCAAAGTCTAAACTTGGCCTTCTCCCAACCTCCTTCCACTCTCCAAGGTAAGTCATGTGGGAAGTGCAGGCCAGACATTATCTTTTGTTTTGCTAAGATGAAGTCCAGGCTGGAGGAAACTGCTGAGATCTAACAATCTAGCCTCAGTTTCAATTACATTGTAGGGATGCAGAGGGAAGAGGATAGGTGATTACATTTTGCCTTAAACAAAAGAACTCCAAATCCTTGGCTGGGCACGGTGGCTCATGCCTGTAATCGCAGCACTTTGGGAGGCCAAGACAGGTGAACCACTTGAGGTCAGGAGTTGAAGACCAGCCTGGCCATCTCTACTAAAAATAGAAAAATTAGCTGGGCACGGTGGCACATGCCTGTAGTCCCAGCTACTCAGGAGGCCGAGGCAGGAGAATCACTTGAACCCAAGAGGCAGAGGTTGCAGTGAGATCACAATACTGCACACCAGCCTGGGCAACACAGCAAGACTGTGTAAAAACAAAAACAAAAACATGCCAACTCTAAATCCCTATCAGAAATGACGTCTTCATGTGATGCAGGAGACTGCAGCACCCATGGACATGGTTACTAAAGGTTTGAAAAATATTTTTTATCCAGAATTATTTACTTTATTGCATTATTGTCCTGTTCCTAGTTCCCCACTCCCCAGCATGAGTCTTGGTATTTTACTCTAAAAGTTTAAAGTATTATACACATGTGTCTTTTAATACAATACACTACAAGTTCTTTTTGGAAGTAGGCAGGGTGAGTCATAAACAACAAATAAAGTATTTCAAGAATGAACTAGGTGAGTTTCTAGATTTTTGCTGGATTGTCTGCTGTTTTACAATTTGAACCTGGAAGACTTCATGTTGGCTATTTTCAGAAAACCAGGGACATAGATTGAGGGCTGAGTTCATTCCTTTAGTGCCTCTTCCAGTTAGATCTATTTTTCTGTCCCTCCATCAACAGTAACTGCCCATCAGAGTAAGTAAAGTTCTAAGCGAGGGTTCTTAAATTGCTCTGAGTTTTGTAGTGATCACTGCATATGAAGTCATCACATGATCACATTTAATATTCTGATGGTTTTATTAACAAGTATATAATATATATTGCATACTGTATATAGTATATGAGGACTGTACAGTACAAATTTATGTTCACAGTTTGACATGACAAAATGTCATTACTGAATTCCCATTGGACTACAGAGTAGAAACAGAGAAGGTACATTAAACATTCACATCTTTAGTAAGAAAGATTACCAAAATGTTTCAGTATCTGCAAGTATACTAATGCATGCTAAAAACCTTTACCCATTCAGTCTTATTAGCTTATAAAATATATTACACTTTATTAAAAATTTCTGCATAGTTTATACAAGTATTAAAGTACTGTAAATGTAATAATCCTGCTATATTTGCAGGTATGGTTTAAGAGATGCTAAGCAGAAAGATTATTTTGACCCTCTAACACTAAATACATAACAGAAAAAAAGTGCTAGTATTTGTAAAACAATATCGTTGTAGCCCTCGTTTAATGCATGTAAAGATGGCTTTGTAAATGTATTTATTGTTCAGGTGAATTTGCGATTATTTAGCAATTGTTAACCTTGACCAAGAAGAGAATAAAGACAGCTCGGAGCAACTTCATGTATGACGGCAATTCCTTCAAGACAACTGTATATTTTCAAGCCAAATTTTAAAACCTTGGATCTTTCAGATTGTCTTTAAAACAATCTAATCAGGAATGATGAGCAGATATACAGTATCAGCAAAATAGTCTTTCAAAAATCCATATTAGTGCAATACTGATAGTGCAGATGGGTGTTTAATAAGATATACATATACATACATAGTTCCCCTGTAGTTCTGTTCCAAGGCTCTCGAAACTTCTGTGTATTTAGCATCTCCTTAGTTGAATATAGCTATGCTGCTAACACATTCTCCAAACCAAGCAATTTAGAATGTTAATGCCCATTGATGTCGATTCACAAAACTCTAAAATATGATGGATTCTGATTCTTCTGACTTCTCTAGGATGACACTTGGGTAACAACTGAAGAAATTCTCTAACAAACAATTTACATAATACCAACTTCATGTTTACAAATCATTCTCATAAATTTAAAATACTGTGATTGAAATCACCATTGATAGTAACATGACACATCATTAAAACATGTTCAAGGGCATCTAATCTTGTATTTGAGGTCTTCCACAATAACAGCTAAAAATGACTAAGAGGCTAAATTTCTCAACTATCATAGTAAAATACAAATATATATATAAGAAAAGTTTGGTAAGGGCCAATTGGTAATAAAAGCATATTGACCAGCATGGGAATAGAGAATGGCCGCTCTGGGTTGCTTTTGCTCCACAGTTAAAATGGATCTTTGTTAAATGAACTGTTAACACAATCTAAGCAAGCTGGACAGTAACATAGGAGTCTTTGCCAAGTCTTGCTTAAAATCTTTTGAACAAAATATATGCCACAGCAAACGCATCAATTCCATGAGATGCCCACGAGACTATTCACTGAACGCGGGCTCAGAGCTGATCTTAGATCAGTTTGATCCTTTCTCGCCCTTTCCCCACTTCTCTATGGACTGGAACACACATAAACTGGTTACCTCCATCAAAACAAGAAGGTTTTCCTTGCATTCCATCTTGATTCTTGCATGTTGTGGAAGAACCATCTCAAGAAATGAACACTCTGCCATGAATTATGACCAAGCATTTACAATACAGACAACACCTACTTTTCAAAGAGCCATTTTATCACTCAATTCATGTCATAGTTGCAAAAGAGAAAAACTTTAGCTTAAAAAAAAAAAAACAACAAAAAACCAATTTGCAGTGCTTTAAAAAAAAAGAAAACCAAACCCAAGTGCCAAGATAACACATTTCTTTGCATTTCTCAACTGTGTCTTCACAGCTGGTTCACAGGGCAGATGAGTGGGACCTCTGCACAGTCCCTACGACTTTTATTAACAGTGCCATCAAAGTAAGCTCCCCACACAATTCACAGGCCTCCGGAATCACTCATTCACAGATGTTCTAAAAATGGCGAAACACTGTATTCCTCCCAGTTAAAGTTGTGTTGGATCCTGAGTTGTGGCTGGGATGAATCTTCAGGATTTCATTCTTCTCTCTTCTCCTCCATTCTTGATGAAGGGGAATTTGGTTATATGCACCCACGTTTAATGACTGTTGCTCACTTTCTTCAAATTCATGACCAATGACATTTCTATGTATGAATTATTTTTATTTTAGACTATGATGCTCAAAAGCCTGCTTTTGAATAACTTCCCCCAATAAATGGTGCTATTTATCTTCAACATAAACGCGAGCCATTTTCAGTTTCTTCTGACACTAAAATAGTGATAGAAAATTGCCAGCTCTAACAGTAAACTTTTGGGAATTTTTGAGCTACATATATGAATCCCTGATCTGTGGTTTTCTATATTTTTTCATAAATTCCCAAAATAAAGGTATGTGTGCTTCACAACTAGTTATATTTACAAATAGGGTCGCTCAGGTCTTAATTAAATCAATCTATTAAAGCATTAGCAGATGCTTTACGGTATGCGTCATGAATACAAATGACAGTCAATTTGGCACCTTACAGCTCACACAGAAGAGTTTCTGTATAAAAGCTATGTGATTAATTTGATAAGGGAATACAAGTACCACTCAACATTTCCCTGTTTACACAAAAAAGCTCTAAGCAGATTGGGTAAAAGAAGAACCATCGTGTCTTACCATTACTGGGCAAATATTCCATGGAGTCCCTACTATTGATGTTTGATGACCTCATGTTAAGGACATTGTAGGAATGGAGACAGTTGCATGGATAACCCCATCGGTGTATGGCTTTGCAGCAGGGTTCTGCAAAGCTGAGTATGCAGAACCTGAAGCTCTGGGAATGCTGCGCACAGCTAACTAAATGTTGAAACCACACTGACAACCCCCAGCCCAGGAGGAATTGCCTCTTCTGCTCCCCCTGCTCATTGGCCCTCTGCTCCAACTCCGTGCTATGAAAGCACAGCACCCTTCCCTTGAACTCTACACATCATCTGCCCACATCGAAAGCCTGGGCTCATCTCCCATTGGTGGCAAAGACCTCCATATGAGCTGCAGTCACAAAAGAGGGCAAAGAACTCAATTCAGCTGAAGTCTAAGATCCAGGTTGACAAAGATATGTGAAGGGTGACGGAAGCGGTGACTGCGCTAGACTGAAATCTTGCTGTACTTCTTTCTAGCTAACCGGTGCAAGGGGCCACCCTTCTTTTCACTGTCAAGCATAAAATAATTAGCACAGGGCAGAGGTAAGAATGTCTCTGGCAAGGACTAGCAGTCTGGATACTGTATTTCTAATACATTTACTCTGACATTCTTTTGAGGAATACATGGAGAACTGACAATTGGTTATGTTAGTTTACATGTTCCCTTGTTCTTATTACATTAAACGTATCTATAAGAAGGGTTTGCTTAGCATCCCCAGAAAAAAAAAAAAAAAAAGTGTTCACATTCTTTAGGTCTGACCCGTGGTAAGGAGAGGGAGGATTAGGGAACATCTACTACTGACCATATGGAAGTTTTGAATGATATAAATCCAGAGATTCAGACCAGCTGAATCAAATTAAAATGTACATGTAAAAAATGTGTTAGATAATGGGAGGCAGGAGAGAGAGAGAGCCAGGTGAGTGGGGAGTCACGCTGAGGCAGGACACAGGGGCATTCAGACTAGCATGTGGCGTTTCCTATGAAGGGCAAGATGGTCAGAACGGGAGAAGCTGCGGTCACAGTCCGGGCACTGGAAAGGTTTGATTCCAGTGTGTTTTCGGAAATGTCTTGTTAGTTCATCAGACCGAGCAAACTTCCACGTGCATCCTTCCCATGTACACTTGTATGGTTTTTCTCCTGCAAAAGGCAAAAGAAAAGAGCTAAATTTTTTGGTAAAGGCAGTAAAGATCTTTGAGCTTATGCCTGACGAATATATTTCCAACATATGTTCATACGTTTGTTCTTCAATAACACAGTGTATTATAAACTACTGCAGGTGAAGCAAGAAAAAAACAGGAACTAATATCTTATGTTTCATTGGCTCACTGCTGAAAAAACAGGAGGAGAATTTTAAGAGTTTTTAAAACAGAGTCACTGAAATCCATTCGGAGGGACCACCATATAGTGAATCAACGCATGGTGATCTGTATTTGCACATCTCCAAATCTTAAATCTGCTTGGGAGCTTAGTTATATGCAGTGTTATTCATTTAATGAGAACTCCAAATTGAAAGTTTGTGGGATTTTCTTAAACTTCTCAATAGTTTTCTAAAAATATGAAATCTCTAACAATTGGAAGTATCTGTTAGGGATTAACATCTTATTATCTTGTTTAGTCAATAACAATTATGCATAAGTATAATGCTTTAATTCAGGGGTACTAAAAGATACGAATTCCTCCCCATCTGTCCTGAGCCAGATTTTTACAACCCCTTCCTGTAGGATGAGGATAATTTACAGATGAGGAACAGAAGTTTCTTGTGAGAAAATAACAGGGAGAACCAGGATGCAGGGAGACCTGCACAAATAAAAAGGCTGTTCTGGCAATCTTACACTTTAAATTAGTAATAAGGGTCATGAATATGACAAATTAACTCCCACTTAACACCCCTTGTTCTCTAGAAGCCTTGAGGGATTACCATTCCTTGGGCATTTCAATGAGATATTTAGGATTTCTATTATCTGCTTCCTGGTACAGAATATACACACAAAGAGGCATTTTTTCCTGTATCGAAACTGTCATCCAAATATTCAATGTCTTTTAATTTTAGGCTGGAATTTGGTAACATCTACCTCTCGGGCCCCACTCATGCCCCAACGATGTCCTCAGTAATCATTGACTGGCCTCGCTGCTTGGGCGTTCCTCTAGACACAAGGTTATCACCCTCAGCTCTCTCTGTGGCTGTTAGCTTTCTCTGCCTCCTCCCAGGATTCACTTAAAAATTTCACTTCCATTTTGCCAGACACTTTCCTTCCCTTTTCTCTTCCAAACCCCAGATTCTTCCTTGTGAAGTTTTCATAGTAGAAGTGATTTGCAAGACTCAGAACAGCAACCTACACTGTTAAGGAAAATGCACACAGATGTAAACTGCTGTCAAACTAGAATTTCACCTCGAAGAGCCTGAGGTGAGATGAGCCTTACTGTATATACATCACCACCATGAATAGTCAATCAGGCTGTTCAAACAGTTCATTTTAAATTTTTTTTAAGAGACAAGGCCTCTCTATGTTGCCCAGGCTGGACTTGAACTCCTGGGCTCAAACAATCCTCCTGCCTCAACCTCCCAAGTAGCTGGGACCACAGATGCACGTTGCTGCACCTGGCTGTTAAAACACTTTTGTATTATTTCCTTAAGATGTTTGACTACCAAAATGTTCGGGACTGAGACCAATTTCATATTTTTCTTGGCTATATAATAACTTTATTATGATCTGGCTGTTCATGCTCTATATTCAGTATTAGGCAAGATGGAAGAAATCCTTGAACCAATATGATAGGCAATGGCAGAAGGATTCCTCAATTTTAGATGATGCATATTATCCAAATTTCTTCACTTTTCTTTCCTTCAAGGACAGTCTTCTATCTGAATTGTGTTAAACTGTTGCATTATTATTATTATTATTATTATTATTATTATTATTATTAGTTTCACTCTGTCGCCAGGCTGGAGTGCAGTGGCACAATCTCAGGTCACTGCAAGCTTCACATCCTGGGTTTAAGTAATTCTGCCTCAGCCTCCCAAGTAGCTGGGACTAAACGTACCCACCACCACGCCCAGCTAATTTTTATATTTTTAGTCGAGACAGGTTTTCACTATGTTGGCCAGGATGGTCTCGATCTCTTGACCTCATGATCTGCCCGCCTCAGTCTCCCAGAGTGCTGGGATTATAGGCGTGAGCCACTGTACCTGGCCCTGTTGCATTAATTTGTGCTGCACAAAGACCGTTCTTCACTCTCAAAAATTTACAATGTATACATGGGAAATAGCTCATATGAAGGCCACATGGTCGTCTGTTAAAGCACTTCCCCTGTTCCGGCAGCAAAGGCTCCAACTCTTTCTCCCTCCTTTGCTAGAGAGCACAGAACTGCAAGTGATTGTGAGCAGCCTTATTACGGGGATTACTTTGAATCTATTCTAACTTATTACAAAGGGAAATCATTAGCAACTTCTTCATTCTGCACAACTCATGGGGAGACGACACATCTGGAGACAACTATGATAACTTTCAAGATGCCTGAAAAAACTTTCATGGGAACGACCTTTGTATTCTATTCTAATACATCTTAAGAAGAAAGATAAAGTGACTCTGGGGTTTCTAATACCTGTGTGTGTTCTTCTGTGTGCTTTCAAGTGGGAGCTTTTAGTGTACACTTTGTTGCATCCATCATAATCACATCTGTGTATCCTCCGTTTCCTTTGAGTATCCGGGGATTCCACAGGTAAAGGTCTCTTCCCAGGCTGCACGATGACCGAAGGGTGATTCCTGTGAAAGCCAAGGTTAAAGGCAAAACGTTGAGAGCACGCTCTTTCTTTTTCATCGGTCTACTAAAAGCATTAACAACACTGGGCAGAAATAAACAAAAAATCCCAACAAAATAAACAAAAAGAAATTAGCTGATCAACCCAGGAAGCACCGCTATATTCATTCAACAAACACTGCGTGGGCACCTACCATGAGCCAGGCACTGTGCTTGGCACCGGGACACAGAGATGAATAAAAACAGGGTTCCTGCCCTCGAGGAGCTCACACTCTAGGGGGAGACAGACACGGAGATAAGTAATGACAGTCAGAAGGGTTAGGTGCTACTCTAGAGGCTGGCGCCGAGTGCTGGGGAGGCTCCTTCCCTCAGTCAACATTTGCCTATTTATAGAATCTTATGGTTCCAGGCAATGCTGAACACTGTATTTTTCCACAGGCTGCTCTGATTCTCATTATTGTTCACTAGGGAAAAATGGAAAAGATCAAACTCCTAAGTCTCAGGAAACCACATGGTAGAGTATATCTACGTTTTTATCCTTTATATAATTGGCATTTAATTGGAGTCCCTTAGAGACTGCCAATTCACATGCAATTTTCAAATGCCGGCTCTTCCAAAGGAAAAAAAAAAAAGTTGGCATTGCTGTCTTCACAAACTCAAACCTCCACTGTCACTGTGATTCCTGTATGAGGGTGAACTTCAATGCAGTGTGGTCACCCATGATGCTGGCTCACGTGGTGCCAGCTCCCTCACGGGACCGCCATTCTTCCGGCCTGATTTCTCTCTCACTCCTGAGCTTGCACCTTCCCTGCGTGGATTCAAAACCAAACCCTGTTAAAAATCTTATAATCTAAGCTTTCTCTTTTTCCACAAGAAGATGGTGGAGAAAAAAGGGAGCTGGAGGAACTGAGAAAAGTCTGTCAAGTTTTCTCAGGCTTCCCCCACTGACTAATGTAAGTAATTAAAATGTTCTAATCTGTTCATTCACTTTCCTAGTGACTAATTACTTGATACATCACAAGTGTATGTCATCGGCCTCTAACTGTCATGAAAGACTTCTTTCTCTTTCATGTTGAATCTATAGCTCCTAAAACGTTCCAGATAATGCAGGAATATTTTGCCTAAGTGTGTTTGGGGAGAAAAAACATGGGTAAAAAGGAAAAAAGAATATGATGAGAGTAAACACTCTTAACTCGTGAGCTTAAGAAAAAGGATAAAACAAATTTATCCATAAAAATCAAAAGGGAGTCTCTTGATATAAAACTTGTCTTGGTAAATATCTGAATACACATCCCTTGTCAATAACTTTTTCAAGTATGCTAAGAAGTGACTACAAAAGAATAAAAGGTGTGTTTCTTACATGATCTTACTTCTCACGCTTTATTATGAGCAAAGGAAAGTGTCAATTTTGACTCTCACCTTCCTACTCTAATATCTGGAAGGGGGGTAGTGATGGATAAAATAGGCCAAGTTTACATACAAGGAAAAGTGAACATAAAATAGTGAAGAGGGGAAAAAGAACAAGGACTTCAATTATATGTGTGTGTGCAAACAAATAGCAGAGCACAGCAAAGTGAGAGGTTTACAGACACAGTTTTTATAAGGCTGAATTATTCTTTAATATCCTTCGATGAAAAGAAAATAGTTCGGTTTATTTTTAACTTTCAGCTTTAATGCCATCTAATGAAAATGTTTCATCTCCATTAAAAGAACTTCAGGAAATAAAATGTCAGGGCGGAAATTTCATGATTAACCATAAAACTTGCATGTCTTTGGGATACTGGGAGACTATCTTTCTCAGATAACTTTAGAAATCTCTCCCAGTTATTAGAGTTTATGGGCTGGGAATCTAATCGTTTCTGTGCAGTAATTCTGACTGCCCTTTCCAGTTGTTTATTTTATAGGTAAAGGTGCATCCAAAGGCTGTGAGCTCCAATTACAAATCGCAGCCCTGTCACTGACAGTCTCTGTGATCCTGGGCCAAGATCTCACCCTCTCTGTATCATGGTTTCCTTTCTGTAAAGTGGGGATGATGATAATGTTATCTCAGAAGATTCTATCTCAGAACAATGTCTGTTCCCAAGATAAAGCTACTAAATGGTAGTCATGAATACTGAGGTTCAAAATATTCTATTTGTAACTTTGTACCCTATGGTTGTTTATTTTCATTAGTTTTTTGAGGATGTCCCCAAACCAGGATACCTCTGCTTGAGCTGTGTCCCTCAAACATTCTGAGCACAGTTAGCTGCCACATCTCTTAAGAGACTGGTGTTGGTTCAGGCCAAGGCTAGATTAAGAGTGTTGGGATCTCACACTTTTTGGTCTCCACTCCCATTTTCAAAGAGTAATGGTTTGGGATTATTACAACCAAGAAGTTAGAGAGCTAATACATCTATCTGTCCACTGTTTTGAGCTGACACAGCCCATCTTTAAGGTTGCTACAATTCACATACACAACTCAATAGGGAACTCTGATCCTTATGTTTTTTGTTCTAAATATAGCTTCATATACTTGGAACAAATACATCTTTTTGTAAATCTGTAACAAAAGGAATTTGATGTACCTCTGAGTGCCTTTATAAATAATCCTAAAGCTGTAACACCACAATCAAGCAAATGGATTTCAAAGCTGCACTTTGGAGCCTGCCTCTGGAAAGGGTTTCCTAAGGCAATTATTACTGGGGCTGCTTCACCGCAGTGGTACTAAGCGCCTAGTTTCAAGTGATTCTTTCCTGGCTAGCTGGTTTCCTACGTGGGCTGCTACTGGGCACACTCCAAGACATTACTTAATCACATCTGTGGGAACATTACTTAAAGAGTACATGTCCCAGCTGTGGCTAATCTGTTGAATTCTTCTGAGATGCAAAATGCATTCTTAGGACAGCATTAAAATAAGCATATTACTCATTAATCATTAAAAGCCACTGGGCTTGAGATCATCAAAAGAATTATTACTTAAAATAAGAAAAAAGTGTTTTCTTTTGAGCAGCATTCAAAGCACAAAATAGTGCCTTCAAATCTTCTGCAATGTTTTACATTGCAATTTGCAAGACGCCAGACTTTGGAATAACACTTGTCCTGTCAACGGATCCCTCCCTATGGAGGCACTTGGCTTTATTTAGTTTTATAGCATCTTTTTCATCACCCATGCAGGAACAACTATAAGTGCATGCCCTGTTGCTAGTTATCTTGCCAGAGACGTCCCTCAACATAGAGTTAATTCCACCTATAAGATGGGTCCATTTTGCTTAGTCATGTTTTCCATTTTGCTTAGTCATGTTTTCCTTTCACTTGAGTGCATGGGCAGATGCCATGGGTTGGATATGACAAGACGCCAGGAAAAGCCCTGATTTGAAAGCAGGAGATCAAGCCCAGGTTCCCTCAGTTGTCAGCCGTGTGATTACAGGCGACTTATCTAATGTCTTAGGTAATCAGTTTGCCTTTTGCTCCAACTCCCACATGCTTGTTGTGGACGAATGACATCATGCCTTTGATAATACCTGGGAAGGTTTTTTGAGGGAAGAGGGCACTATGTGATTGAGAGGAATAACAACACACAATTCTATCAGAGACTCTCTCTCCCTACCTGCTCATGCAGCTGGCTGAGAGTCATTCTCTTCTTCATCTATCAGGGAGCATATGACAATCCAAACCAAAAAGGACTATCACTGGGTGCAGTGGACAATTAATCCATAAGCTACTATGAAGGCACCTACCCAAGCTGAATATGGACACCAAACTAGGATATATTTGAAGTTACCATAAAGTAACTACTCTAAAATCAGAGAATTTGCATTCTGCTGCAGAATTAAGTGTGAGAGGGACCAGGGCAGAGGGGCTGGAGAAGATAAAGGAGAAAGGTGGGTAGAACATTTATTCAAGTTGGAGGAAAATGATGCAGGAAGATGATGGAAGGGGACCTCGTGGAGTTAACTGCTGCCTTTGTACTAGGAAGCTGGCTGCTGAATCCAATGTTGAAGCACCCATTAACACAAGACAATTACAACAACTACAATCAATAATGAAAACAGAAATGAGGGCCGCAAGATTAAGTGAGTAGTCCAAGATCATACATACGGTAAAGAGCAGAGGTGGGATCCTTGTTGGACCCGAAGACCATCTTCTTAGCAACTATAAACCCTGCCCTTAGTGTATGTAATCACTGGTAGAGGTCAAGGTTATCTACAACAGGATCTTACAAATGAGGTTACTGAACCTGTGTGTGGCATTACCACCTTATACCACGTTAGACCTACAAGAAACCACCATTCAGGTGGTTGGATGCTGACCAGTACTGCACAGCCTTCCTACTGGATGGCAGTACTACAGGATACTATACACTCTGTAGGCAGACATGATTAAAAAGACCAGAGAATAGTTCTTTCAATGCTGGGCACAGACGACTTTCTGTTGCCACCACTATTTCCAGGACTTGTTCTGGAGCATCTCTTCTGGGCTTGTGGTTGGCCTGCAGATAGTGATTACAGACATTCCCCATAATAGAAACAATATACTAGGTTAGAAGTGACAGCTGGGAGGACTATGTGTGTCCACATGAAAACTTTCTATGACCCAGAGAACACCAAATTTAACCTACACAGGGATTCTCATCATGGAAGAACTATGTATACATAGCCTGGAAGAATGAAAAAAGAAAACAAAAATAATTCATGTGGTAAGGTGCAAAATCGCAGATGACTGAGTCAATGAAAACTTGATGTAACTTTTGTCATAATGTCAGTGTAACAGAGAGCATACTGTTTTTGAAGAGATTTTCCTATCTTGGCCAGTGATACCCGGCCAGAGGCGGCCACAGACAATAAGCCATTCCTGGTCATTCACACCACATCACGTATGTGAAATCTTGTGCTTCTGTTCCAGGTTCCAAGATGCACGCTACTAAGCAAATGCCAGGTAGACCTAAATATACTTACTCTTGCAACAATGCTTGCGGGGGGGACACTGAGTTCATTAAGGGGGGTGACATTTCTTCAGGATAATAATCTGTCCTCTGTGGTTCGATCCCAGGTTCTATTTTAATTTTTTTCTGTGATGTAGGCTTCTCATATGATTCAATTACAGGTACTAAAAAATAAAAATAGAAAAGTCACTCCACATACAATTTACCAATTTCAGCTTATAAAGGCTTACTGCGTAGCTCCTATCTACTATACAGATATGAGAAATTCATTTGCCTTTGGCAGAATTATAGCAGGAACAAATCTGTGGGAGATTCTTGTTTCTCTTGACCATCATTTTGCCAGTAAGCAGCAAATACAGGGACCTGGATTCTAAGACACCAGCCCTGAAATGATTCGTTCTTACAGTTCTGGATTATTTCCTTTTAATTCCATAGTCCTGTCTATGACCACTTAGTAAACAAGGAGGCCTTTGATTGGCATTAGTTTTCACCACGATCAAAAGGTATTTATTAAATGCCTTTTGTACCTAGAACCATGTTGGCATTCAATAAAGCAACATAAAGTCAAGGCTCTTTCTATCCCCAGGTTGACTATTATACAGTCAAAGTAATCATGTCATGGTATCAAATGGACAAGCCTGATTCTTGGGATCTCTTCTAGTATCAACACTTTAGGGAAAAAAAAAAAGAAAAAATGAAACGCCTTAGGCAGATGAGTATTTCCTTTGAGGAGTTCAACAGCCCTTGCCCCGTGCCTCCTCACCCAGCCCGTGTGGTGAAGCGCCAGTATGCTAGGCAAGTGCAGCGGCATGGAGCAGAGGCGGAATTTACCTTGCATGCTACTGCTGGAATTTTCCATCTCTTCTGACAAGGAGACCATGAGAGGCTGCTGGAGGTGACTTGTGTACATAAAGGGGACGGGCTGCACCACCACTGGCTGGATGACAGGCAGGATCCCCGGGCTCCGTATTCCGTGGCGCGAGAGGGCAGCTGCCATCACCGGCGGCATGGACAGTGGCACGCCGAAGGGCTGCACGCCTGGAGAAGGGGGTGAGTATTTTTTTATCGGTGGGCTAGAAGAAGGCATGCTCAATCCAGGCGAGGCTCTCCGGTGTGAGGACGGGAACTTCAGAGAGGAGGGTGAATTCCCAGCCGACGAAGGGGGTGAACTCCGCTTGTTCACCGTGAGGTCCACTGGCTCCATCTGTATTCCGTGCGACAGGCCTTCTGGGGTCTGAAAGAACTTATCAGGCAAAGGTGTGGAGTAGATGACCCCGTACTTGTTGGGCTTCATGGATTCCATGTAATTCGATGGGTATGACTGCAGGATACGAAAAGGAAAACAAGTGTCAACAGCCAAATAAGTGCATTGACCTGAAACACGAATTAAGACAAAAACACGCTAACAAGGCACTTAATCCCATGGGCTTTACCAAGTGGTTTAGATTTCGATATATACTTGACCTTAAAAAAATGCTCTCAGAGAAGTGTTCTCAACAACATTAAAAATGCTACAAGAGCTGGGCGTGGTGGCTCACGCCTGTAATCCCAGCACTTTGGGAGGCTGAGGTGGGCAGATCACCTGAGGTTGGGAGTTTGAGATCAGCCTGACCAACATGGTGAAACCCCGTCTCTACTAAAAACACAAAAATTAGCTGGGTGTAGTGGCGGGTGCCTATAACCCCAGCTACTTGGGAGGCTCAGGCAGGAGAATCACTTGAACCTGGGAGGTAGAGGTTGCAGTGAGCCGAGATCACGCCATTGCATTCCAGCCTGGATGACAAAACAAAACAAAACAAACAAACAAACAAAAAACCTCAAAAAACAAAGAACAAAGAAAATGCTATGAGAGGCAGTCTCATAAACATTAAAACTAAGATCAATGTGGTCAGGACTGCACATGAAAAATCTGAAATTTAATCCCGAGATGATTCCTGTGTCAAACATTAAGGCTGATACCTGGCAAAAGTTTAAGACAGGCGCTAGCACAGGCATGAGGGCCATTATCATTAGGAGTCAGAGGTAGGGTTCACCAAGAACCAGCCAAGCCAAACCAACCTGTTGCTTTTCTGGTGGGGTTTCTTGATGAGCAGGAAATGCTCTCTAGCTTTAGTGTCTAACTTCAGCAGGACATTGATTTCTCAGGATAAGTAGTATCTTTAACTTCAGCAGGATACTGATTGCTCATCATACTTGTATATAATAAGGAAGAATGGGGCTGCATAACAGACAGTATCTTTCTTTTGAAGGGCTTCAGCAGCTGAACAATCCATGCCTAGGACTGGCCAACAATCCTAGTCAGCCTTAACTGTCCTACAATCCTAGTCGGCCTTAACTGTCCTGGTTTCAGCACTGAAAGTCCCACATCCCATGCAACTCTACAGTCTCAGGCAAACCAGGAGGAGGTCAGTCACTGTACACACCTTTGTCCTGAAGGCCACCCTCACTGGGGCAATTAGGTCCTTGGCCCTAACTTGCTCAATGTTCTTATTCAGAATCTGAATGAAGCTGTAGGCTTGAATGCCAAGTCTGCGGGTGACACAGAACTATAAGAAACAGCTAACGTGCTATGACTCGAATAAGGAAATGTGGTGCTCAGGGTCATTCACACAAGCTGAGGCCCCGTGTTCTCTCCTCCACACGCTGCTACCCATTCATCAAATGAGGCTGGGGGACAAACAAGGGAGAGCAGAGGAGACAAGAGAGTGTTTCCTTCCCAAGATCTGATACACAACTGACCTCATTTATCTTCAAACACCTTTCTCTCTTTAAAGATCATGATGACCTAACTTTCATCTGCCAGCTTTAAATACAAACCAATCGGCCGGGCACGGTGGCTCAAGCCTGTAATCCCAGCAATTTGGGGAGGCCGAGGCGGGTGGATCACGAGGTCAAGAGATCAAGGCCATCCTGGTCAACATGGTGAAACCCCGTCTCTACTAAAAATACAAAAAATTAGCTGGGCATGGTGGTGCGTGCCTGTAATCCCAGCTGCTCAGGAGGCTGAGGCAGGAGAATTGCCTGAACCCAGGAGGCGGAGGTTGCGGTGAGCTGAGATCGCGCCATTGCACTCCAGCCTGGGTCACAAGAGTGAAACTCCGTCTCAAAAAATAAATAAATAAATAAAAACCAATCATCCTAATTTCACACTACGGGCAGTATCCTTGACCATGGAGTTCACCTAAATGACTTCTATTCCTTAACTAACATTTTGTTGTAAATTTTCTTTGTAGAACGCAACATAATTTTTAATTAAACAAGATAAACCAACTTCTTCACTCAGCATTTTAGGGAAACTGAAATTTTGTGTGTCACGCCTGCTTACCTGCAGAAAATTCTTTGTACCTGAATGGCTGACACCGACAGTGATAAACAACGTATACTGCTTCTCTTCCAGTTCTAAAGTCCTACGTGTTTATGATTTAGAGGCAATACTAACTCGGGATGCAACAAAGAAACCCCCCCAATGGCACCTTATAATTAAACACCCTAAAGGCGCTATTCATTTCTGGGTCCCCTAAGCCCCTGTAGGGGCCACTATTGTGAGTTATGATTGTGGGGCAGCAACGGTTCTGACGGGGATTCCTACTGAGGTCACCCCCTTTGCTCTCTGGGCTTGGTCTGGGTGAATCCCCGGCTGGCCATGCATCAGAATCATCTGTGTTTGGAAAATTCCAGATGCCCAGTCCCTGCTCCAGGCCTGCAGAGCGGCACACTATCGAGGAGGAGCCAGGCAGTGAAACTTCCTATCACATCACTGTGTTTGTCTTTATCAGGTCCTCATGGTTAAGATCATGCTTTGTTATCTTCTGTTCTTCCTTGATCCAGACTGCTATAATCTGTGTAACTTCCTAGAACAGGGATTCCTGCAGCGTGCTGCACATCACTCAGGGCGTACCTAAGATGCTTTTAGGTGGGGTACACGACGAGCATACCCTAAGTTAAATTGTTAGGTGTTTATTTGTATGTGTCAGCAAAAACTGTTACATGTATACGTTGTAGTAGCAGCACCAAGTTTGCCTTTAAATGTATTATGTGAAAAGGCAATTCTGTAAAAGAAGGCAGGAAAAATTACTGACGACGTATTAGGAGTGCAGGCACTATGAGGATATGGCAAACTTGTTAAGGTTGTTTTGAAGCCCCACCTTCCAGGAGGCTGTGAGGTTATGGGATAAGCTACGCAACGAGCTTAACACACGCTGCCCTAAGTCCCTTCTTGTCCCTGCTTATACAAGAAACGCTCACTGTCACGGGCTCTGCCGCTCCCAACCAGAGCTTCTCAGACGTTACTGTGCACATCCAATTACCTGGGGCACCTGCTAAAATGCAAATTTTGAATTACTGGGGAGGAAACCAAGGGGCCATAGACTACCTTTTGAATAGCAACACTCTAAATGACAGAGATATAAAACAAAGACACTAAAGGTCTATTTAAAGGAGGGAAAAACAATTTTCTTTTCTCTCTCTCTCTCTTTTTTTTTTTTTTGATATAGGGTCTCACTGTTTTCTCAGGTTGGAGTGCAGTGGTATGATCCTAGCTCTCTGCAGCCTTGACCTCCTGGGGTCACATGATTCTCCCACCTCGGCCTCTGGAGAAAGTGGGACTACAGGCATGTGACACCACGCCTGGCTAGTTTTTGCAGTTTGGTAGAGCCTAGGTTTTGTCCAGGCTGGTCTGGAACTCCTGGGCTCAAGCGATCTGTCTGCCTGGGCCTCCCAAAGTTCTAGGATTACAGGCATAAGCCGCCACGCCCAGCCAGTTTTCACACTAATGCTGCTTAAAAACAAGAAAATGAAGGATATAAAAATCACAAAACGCAAAATGAATAAAAACAGCTTTGAGTCATACATCAAGGATCAAATGAAGAAAAGCTTCTCTACCTTTCTTTAAAGCCAGGCACGCACAGTACCAACACAAGAGGTCCAAAACATAGCCACACTAAGTGTTCAACAGATTTACATTTAAATATTAAGATAGGTATTATTAAAAGAGGCACAAGGTTCATTAACAACGACAAAAAACACTATAAATCATGTACATTGGAGAGTTTCAGGGAATAAATACAGGAGGGAGAAGGGTTTCCCCTAGTCCTAAAGTCTAATGTGCTTCATATAATTCTCCAAAGGGCAATGGTTCTGGTATTAAGAAAAAGAAAACCTTTAGGAAATGGGAGGCAGCATTTCTTCTGTTGACCAAAATGTAGCTTCGCCCTTATGTTCAATCCAATTCTTCCAAGACCTCCCTATGACCTAGATTTTAATGCCAATAGTTATTGGCAGCTAAATGGGAAGCAAAATGCGGACACAGTTTTACGGCTGTCATTGCTGGATTTTTCTATGCATGGGGCGAGTTTTGGAAGAGAAGGAATTTAGAACCTCCAGATTTGCAAACTTAGTAATATTCTCAGGTTTCTCAAGCCATTAAGACAGAAAAAGCCACATGTAAAGCTAAGTTTTATCAGTTTGCTGATATGTCTGTTCTCATATGAATGCCCTCACTCCCTCTATTAGATGTGCAATTATTGTAAGTCATAAGACTAACTGTGGGGAGACACATTTGCAAACAGACACCCAACTCTGGGCAGATAATTAACTGTTTCCAGCCCAAGGCCTCACAAAAGGGTGACGAAATGTGGCCCCTCAAACGGTTCATGTTATCTGGGTGGGTAGAGCACACAAGCTTTTGGAATCAGCTTCCAACAATCCGGTGTGGTGTAGGGACTGGCACGGGGTGTGATCAGGGTGTGTGCCCTGGGCAGGTACCACCTGGTAACAGTCTTCCCCTCTGCTCCAGACTGTTCCCATGTTCTATCAAAGCAATGCACACAAGCACGGCTTTACTGCCCCAAATCCAAATCAGAGACAAGTGCTGATGAAGCAGAAAATGTGCCTCTGGCCATGGACGGACCTCCAGTGCCCTCTGTGCACGCTGCTTAGCCCCAGAGGTCCTGTGTCCTGGAGCAGAGCAGTCCAAAGAGAAGACACAGACATGGGCTTTGCCCTTCCCAACTCTGGCCCCCACTTGGGGATCACAAGGGCTTAAAACACAAGAGCTGGGTCAGGTATAGTGGCTCACACTTACAACTCCAGCACTTGGAGAGGCTGAGGCAGGAGGATCGCTTAAGGCCAGGAGTCTGAGACCAGCCTGGGAAATATAGTGAGACCCTGTCTCTATAGAAAAGGCAGGAGGTTTGCTTGAGGCCAGGAGTTTGAGACCAGTCTGGGCAACATAGTGAGACCCCATCTCTACAGAAAAAACAAAATGTAGCGGGGGTGTGGTGGTGCTTGCTTGTAGTCCCCAGCTACTCGGGAGGCTGAGAAAGGAGGATTGCTTGAGCCCAGTGATCTCACCACTGCACTCTAGCCTGGGCAACAGAGCAATACCTTGTCTCAAAACCAAAACAAAACCAAACAAAACGAAAAAACAAACCAAAACAAACTTTCCCCTGACAAAACCACCAATCTGCTATAAGGAAAAGTTCTTTCTGTCTGTAACATGCACTCAGATGTTCATACGCCCAGTGTGCATTTATTGGCTGACTGCTGCTTCTCATTGCAGTGTGAGGTGATGAGGGCCGGGCATAGGTGCTCAATTAATACTTGATGAATGTGGAGTAAATTAACACACTCTCTTAGCAGGGTTTTTACTACTGACAAGGTAAAGAAAAATATACTAATTGTATTGAACTTTGAGAAAATGATTTTAATTGTGACCGGGAAAGAGGTACAAGGTTTAGATAATTTCTCAAAGCTCTATCACTTTATGCTGCGGTGGTAATTGCATTCGTTTCTTGTTTTGTTAGGAATCGTTTTGGTGAGTTTTCCATTGTAAGAGTTTCGGTGGATGAAGTGACTGAAACGTGGATGAAATCTCTATTTCACTATTCATCAACATGAAAAAAAGCGAATGTCCGTGACAGGGCAAGTCAAAGGAATCTTCATCCAAGAGAGGCTTCCAGGCACAGGAAGGCGTGGCGCATGTATAAACACACACTCTGGGAAGAGCAAATGGCATGCACCCCCATGGAAACAGAGGTAGAAAGCTCTTTCTACCAGGCTTGAAAGCACTGTGAAGAGTTTCTGTTAGAACACCGCAGGGGAAACTACTCATTTGACAAACTTTCCTATCTATAAAGAGTCTGTTAGATGACAGAATATTATTAATCCCGTCTTCAAAAGTAATCTTTCTACAGGAATAGAAGAGTACTTTTTGTTTTATTTTTGCAATTTGTTTTCTTGCTAACTTCCTGAATTAAATCCTTTAATTTTCAATCTTTTGGTAAACGGTTAAAAAAAAAAAAATTTATGTACATATGCATTTTTTTTACACAGTTTCATATTTTGTAATTTTTTGAAACAAACCCAAAAAACAGAAAACCCCACAAAACTGGAAGCTCAGGTTGCTGCTGGTGATTTGCCAACACTGGGTGGACAGTGAGTAGCAGAGATTTAAGGCACAGACTTGGGGAGGCAAAGTCTACTCTGTTCCCCATTCTTGCAAATTTTAATAGGGTGACCCCAAACCTCACAGCACAAGGCTTAGTGGAGAACAGTATGAGGGCTTATATTTGGTTAAGAGGGAAACGACACATAGCAAAAGACCAAATGAGCAGATTGCTTCTGCTGTGCTGTCTTTTTAGAGGGCGGGAAGAGGGGGAGAAATAAGTTATCATAAAGTATTTTTATTCATATGTAGAAATTAAAAATATTTTTACAATGTCCTATTGTGCCTTAATGTTTACAACACTGACTTGAATAGCCAAAGACCTTGATCTTCAGGTCAAAGACTGAATTTAGAAAAAAAAAAAAAAAAGGAATAATCAATTAGGTTCAATACACTTGGCCTATGAAGGCAGAAGAGATGAAATTTGAAGATTTAAGAGTAGGAACAAAAGCTTTTTAATTTTTTAAAGTAAAATCATTTTAACACCCCACTCCTCAAATGTTTCTGTTAACTGAGGTTGTACTGAATTAAGAAAAAAATACTTCCTGCTGATAAAAGTTAAAACCAAAACAAGAAAAACAAAAAACAAAAAACAAAAAGACACCTTCATTTTAAGGACTGACAGTTAACTTTCGGTGAAACCCAATTCTAAAAATGTCAGTTGCAGTTGAAATCTAGCACATGAAGGAGAAAAAGATCATTAACTGCAAAAACACTTCTACATATTTTAACTTCGTGTTTTAACTAACACGTTACAACAATACAAGCTTAACAGTTACTTCAAATTCATTTTACTCTACATTTTTTTCGGTTAAGTGTATTTCCTTGCACTTAATTATACATATCACACCAATTTAGCAATGTGGATCTTCCTTTTAGCTTTCTATTGGACTCTTGAGCCTGATTTTCATGCTTGATTAAAAGCACTGGAAATACACTGAACAGTAAAATGCATCACTGATGGCTCTGCACCATTTGTAAAATGAATCATATTCTCCAGTGCTAAAAATCTATTCCTGTTTCAAGAATATAATTAATGGGGAAATTTTATACCTTCATTTTCCTCTAACATGATCATGCAGTAATGGCGGGGAGGGGGATTTGATGAATACAGTGACAGTACCATGTAACATTCGAAGTAATTTAGTTTTCTGGCCAGGCTCGTGGCTCATGCCTGTAATCCCAGCACTTTGGGAGGCTGAGGCAGGTGGATCACCTGAGGTCAGGAGTTCAAGACCAGCCTGGCCAACATGAGGAAACCCTGTCTCTAGTGAAAATACAAAAATTAGTCGGGCGTGGTGGTGGGCGCCTCAGCTACTGGGGAGGCTGAGGCAGGAGAACCACCTGAACCCTGGAGATGGAGGTTGCAGTGAGCTGAGATCACACCACTGCACTTCAGCCTAGGTGACAGATCAAGACTCCATCTCAAAAAAAAAAAAAAAAAAGAATAATTTAGTTTTTTGATTAATAAAATCCTTATTGCTCAGTTGCTACCATATTCAGACACTCAGCTATTCAGTTATCATGCTGGAATGTAAATGTTATTTCCTTAAAGCCCCTCTGACTTAACTCCCATTATAGATACTGGTAAACACTTCACTGGCTTAGTAATATCCATGGCAACTCAGTTCCAAGGGCCTCAGAGTGACCCCCGTGTCTTGTATAAACATTTTTGGCAGGAACCTCCAGAGCCAATGCATAAGGATGATCTAATTTTGCAAGCGTGTTATTACCAACCTTCAGATACACAACTCGGGCCAAGCTTTCCCCCTTGTGAATATTTTCCAAGCCCGTGGAAGAAAAGAGCAAGACAGAGTGGGGGCGTTGCCTTGTTATCCAATATTCACTCAAGCAGATCTCTCAAGTTGAAACCACTCCCGTCTCTGAAGTCAAGACACCTTTTTCTGTCACCATGTCTCGCCTCCATGGCACTGATGTTGTACCCACAGAAACCTTGCTAGTCCCTGGTGGCCTAAAAGCAGCTAGTGGCCTGGCTCACAGGAGGGGCTGGCTTAGCGCTAAGGTGCTGAAAAGGACAATGAACTTAATTCCCACACAGCCAGACTCTTCCAAGTAAATGAGATTCTGTCTTCACTGCCAAGTTCTTTCTCTCGCTGGCTTCCCTCAGTCATCTCTCATATAGTCACAGCTCCATATGGCTGTTGTCATTGGTTTTAAGCAAATCATTCTATTCTTAATATATTTTTACACACAAAAGGGCTGAGGAATTTTTGTAAACTTACTTCTGTCCCGAGAGGATTTGCCTATGGCCTAAGTCCTATGCTGATCATATCTTACAGGGACGCCAGGCACAGGTCTTAAGGAAGCACAGACCCCATTTATTAAAGGACCCATAGCAGCTAGGACAGTATTTCCCTCACTCATACCTAGGGATGTTGAGAAAAAGTTTGCCTATGAAACGCCTGTCAAGTAATGAGTTATTTTAAGGAATAATTCAACACACAATAATGTTATCATCACTTGGAAAAAGTAAGGCGAGGTGTTCCATTTTGGAAAACTTACCACTGAGACAGGGTCCATGGCCTCTTGCTTGACAGGAACTGGGTCAAACATGAGCATTCTTTTAGTTAAACCTTCTAGGGTGCTCTGGTGTATGGCCTAGAAAACAAAACAAGGTATCCATCTAAATCTCAAGGTTACTTTAAATACAAACTAGTAAAAATAAAATATAGGCTGAGCGTGGTGGCTCACCCCTGTAATCCCAGCACTTTGGGAGGCCGAGGCAGGCAGATCACCTGAGGTCAGGAGTTCGAGACCAGCCTGGCCAACAACATGAAACCCCGTTTCTACTAAAAATACAAAAATTAGCTGGGTGTGGTGGTACACGCCTATAATCCCAGCTACTTGGGAGGCTGAGGCAGGAAAATTGCTTGAACTCGGAAGGCAGAGGTTGCAGTGAGCCGAGATGGTGCCACTGTAACTCCAGCCTGGGTGATGTGGCAAGACTCCATCTCAAAAATAAATAAAAGTAAATAAAATACAATACTCCTCATCCCACCTTTCCACTCCTTTTTCTCCCCTACCCCTAGAATGGCTGGAATTTGTTTCCCGTATCTATGAAAGATGCCATTTACATAATTAAAATCAGACTCCTTGGTCATACCCAGATGAGAAGCAATCAGCATTTCTAAATCAATACGTAAACTCTGACATTTCTGGAACAATATGTACAGCCCCTTCTGAGTGGCAAAGCTTGCCTGGATTGCTGTGCAACTCTTTACAGAGGTTCACATTACATATGATTGCTAAGCACCTCCCCCTTTCCCCGTACGTTGGTTACAGGAAAATTAGGGGGCAAAAAAGACAAGCAAAAAGAAAATCTAGAACCAACCATCATTAAAATCTCATTTTCATTCTAACCAACCCTATTTAAAAGTGGGCTCACAGTGTACCTGCTATTTAGTGCCTATCATTTCACTGAACAATTTTTTTTTTTTTTTTTTGAGACGGAGTTTTTCACTCTTGTTACCCAGGCTGGAGTGCAATGGCGCGATCTCGGCTCACCGCAACCTCCGCCTCCTGAGTTCAGGCAATTCTCCTGCCTCAGCCTCCTGAGTAGCTGGGATTACAGGCACGCGCCACCATGCCCAGCTAATTTTTTGTATTTTTAGTAGAGACAGGGTTTCACCATGTTGACCAGGATCGTCTCGATCTCTTGACTTCGTGATCCACCCGCCTCGGCCTCCCAAAGTGCTGGGATTACAGGCGTGAGCCACCGTGCCCGGCCTCACTGAACAATTTACTGTGAAAGCGTTTCTTTTTCCCTAAGTCTGATTCTGCACCGTGGAATCCCCGTGCCGCTGTGCGAACACATCAGTTGACTGAACTTCCTTTTGAGTGGGCACTTACAAACAGCAATGTGCCTTTTAAACACATCCTTCTGCACACCATTAATTGTTAAGATAAGTTTTCTGTATGGGAATTCCTGGGTGAGAAGTATGTACATTTCCCAAAGCATCTGATGCATCATCTGGCAAAGATGAACTATTATTTTCATTAATAAAATGCAACCTGTTTCCCCAAACCTCCGCCAGCAACATGTGATATCACTTGTGTTATAAAAGATAAACACCACGCCAACTTGTTAAGTCTCCAAATGGCAAATGATTTTTATTCTAAATTGATTTGGTTATTGAAGTTAATTTTTTTCAGTTTTATTGACCATTTGGATTTCTTATTTTGAGAAATGTCTACTCAGGTCTTGACACCCCTGCACAACTTCTTATTGTTTTCTAAGCACTTTTCACATATGAAGAATATTAGCTTGCTTTCACTCAGATTTCTCCTCATTAGAAAATGAGCCTATGGTAAAGGAAATGTCCTTTTCTTCTGCTGTTCTCTGCTTGTCATCCCGTCTATTTTCTTTTGTGTTCTATATAGCCCACTCCTAACACTAATCTACATCAAGCCGACAGCTTCTTCACAAGATGAAATATTCAGTCTGCTCAACGTTCAGTGTGTCTCCTCAGTTACAGAAACATTGTCCTGCTACTAGACACATTTTCAGAAACCGACTTCAGGCACTCACTAGCCAAATCCGGTTTAGGCGCTCACTGCTTTGGTTAGAGGTAAGGCCTTTATAGATCACTCTGGTTTGGGTGGCAAAGTGAACAAGTTCTAGAGCGAGTTCCAGCTGAAGAAGCTGCAGGAGTCCCGGGTTCTGGATGACTTCTTGCATTTCAGTGTTAACAACCCGCATCCCCATCTCCATAAGGGCAGCCCTGTAGTTCGTTGTGTTGGTGCGCCACGGGTTATACTAAGATATCTTCGCACACAGTTATGGAAGTAACACTATGTAGTTCTTGTGCTTCATTGATTCGCTGAAGAAAGCCTGTTTTGAATCTCATGACAACATGTGAATTTCATCAATAACTCGACATAAGGCCCTGACTTCAAAATTGTATTTTCCTACATCACGGGGTGTATTATAATCTGCAAACACAATTTGATACCAAGCTGCTCAAATCAATGGTGCTACCACCCTCTTATGTATTCCAGCAAGAACAAACTCCAACAGCCAGTGAAAAATAGATGATTTCATAATGAGGGATGAAAACGCTTTTGTGTCTTGGGATCTATTATTAACCAGTTCCCAGCCTAGCAGCTGTATGGACGAACGTGGGTCTAAGAACTGTCATCCAGTGCCCCACAGTGGACCATAAACAAAAGATGTGAGATCTCCTGCTTACATCAATGAGGTCAGATCATTTAGCAGTCCTGACTCACGGCTGGCCGCCCTGTGGCAGCCTCCCACCTCTGCACCCCCAGCTTTTTACACGGAATTCACTCTTCCAGGCTCATCTATTGCACTAGACAGTATCTTGATACAAATCCCCCCCCCCTTTTTTTTTGAGATGGAGTTTGCTCTTGTTGCCCAGGCTGGAGTGCAATGATGTGATCTCGGCTCACCACAACCTCCGCCTCTCAGGTTCAAGCGATTCTCCTGCCTCAACCTCCCTAGTAGCTGGGATTATAGGCATGCGCCACCATGCCCAACTTATTTTTTGAATTTCTAGTAGAGATGGAGTTTCTTAATCAGGTTGGTCTCAAACGCCCAACCTCAGGTGATCCACCTGCCTTGGCCTCCCAAAGTGCTGGGATTATAGCCGTGAGCCACCTCACCTGACCACAAATCCTTCTAAATAAAAGCCTTCACATTCTCAGTTGTATAAGTAAGGAGCTCCGGTCTTGAGACTCAAGCAGAGACTGCAAACTAGCCCAGCCACGGGGTCAGTCTGCAAAATGCAGACCGTGCCTCCCTTACCTACTTCTCAAGGATTTAGGTCTATCAAATGAGAGTAAATAACACACGCACACACCTTTTGCCCTCATTTGTATCCACATGCTCACAAATTTTGGCTATATATTCTGTACACGCAACATTAAATGTGTTGGTTCCAACTTCTGGAGCAAAAATGTCTGGTGTTTGCCTCTTTGCTGACATACCCTCGCCTCAGAGGTCTATCCCCTATCCTTAAATAAAACTCAGACTAGATTCAGTTTCAAAGTTAACAGCTGCCTCCCTTCTGTATGAGGTCTCCTCTAAGGCCTTGTCATTTCACAACTGTACTACTGCCACAGCTTCTGCGTGAGGCCACCATCTCCACACTTCATGTTACCCTGCATTCTTTACTACCACTAACTGCAGCACGGTAGAATAAATTAAAGATGATGGGCTCTGGAGTTCCTTTTGGTTCAAATTCTAAGTCCACTACTTAGCTCACAAAGCTTTCAACGACTTTGTCTAATGGCCACAGCAACGACTACTGAATCCTTTTAGAAATGAATTACACATTAACCTGCTATATCTTTTTATCATTAAGACATTATTTAAATCACGATTGTTCTTTACTTTTTTTGGTTTATCTAAGTTTAAGGAAATGCAAGACTTGTAATCCTAAGAGAAACATAAAGTCTAGTAAAAAACACTGGCACTAACAAAACCTGGTTTGCTTTCATTAAAAAATAATTACAAAGCTATGTTTATTTGCTCAGAACTGTACCTCAAAGTAATCCAAATGTTGATGGATGGATATTCTCATTACAGAAGTATTTCAGTTAATAAACAAAGGAGTGATAGGATTAGAATACCTAATTTTGAAACTCCTAGCTAAATAATGCATCCCTGGACATTAAAAAAAAGTCTGTGCAGAATTCAAATATCACAATGAATAGAATCAAACGCACTCACTATTTCACAGGTCTAAAAGCACTTTGTTCCTAATTGGGTAGCTTCTAAAATAGCTTTTAAATGACGATGCTTTTAGTGATAGTCACCGGATATAAAACAAGAAGATAAAGGACATGCAAAGAAAACGCCTGGAACCACACACCCAAAACTGTTAACAGGAACTTCTTGGGAGTAGTGGTGGTGGGTGGGACAGCTTTCTATACATTTGTGGTCTATTTTTAAAGTTTGTTATTTCTATTTTTTTCCTTTTGAGATAGCGTTCTACTTTGTCACTCGTTTGGAGTGCAGTGGCACAATCTCGGCTCGCTGCAACCTCTGCCTCCTGGGTTCAAGCGATTCTCCTGCCTCAGATTCCCAAGTAGCTGGGATTACAGGCGCCTGCCATGATGCCTGGCTAATTTTTGTACTTTTAGTAGAGACGGGGTTTCACCATGTTGGCCAGGCTGGTCTTGAACTCCTGACTTCAAGTGATCTGGCTGCCTCAGCCTCACAAAATGATGTGATTTTAGGCATGAGCCACCGCACCCGGCCAAGTTTGTTATTTCAATAATCAAAACTTGTAATAAAGACAAGATAGGGAAGCTAAGCTAGGAAGGAATGAAATTTAGAAAGAAAATCAAACAAATGAACAGAAATTAGGCTTTTGTTTATGTATTTGCAAAAACATTCTATACTTTGCACCCATATCTCTGAGTAGAGGGACCACTTCTGTCATTGGCACAGATTTGTTTACAGGTTCTGGTCTAGAATCATAAAAGAGTGACTGTAAAGTCTTCAACGTGCTTTCCACATAACTGAGAAGTAACTTAGGCACTGGAAGAATTCAGGTCCCTAAACTTGGTGGTCTTTGGTACCCACGGGCGGCTCAGTGCAATGGGGTTATTATCACTCTGTAAAAATGCTAAATTAACCACAAGAGCCTAGAAAATCTATGACACAGCACTGACGGTAATCTTAAGTAGAACCAGTAGGTGGCGCACTAAAACAGGCATTAGAGACCAGGATACCGCAGCAAAAATTCAGTTTGCCAACGTCGGGGTCTTAAAACCTACTGGGTTTTAACCAGGCTCAGAAATTCTACTAATCATTTTATGTGAGTATCACAGAGAGGAGGAGGCCCTAAATGTGGTTCTATTTTTTTTTTTTTTCTGATGACAATTTTCCAATCCTAAACACATTTACATCTTCATTACATTTAACTAGCTTAGCTAGCCTTAGAAACACATTAGCTAGTGTTAGAAATACATTCTAAGGCTAAATAAACTAAGCAATACCAGGATAACAAAACTGCATCTAAAAGGGGTGGGGAGGGAAAAACTTTTTATCAAACTTTCTAAGTTACGGAGGTGCTTAAAAGCAAAAATATATAGGAACATCACCAGCGTCAAAATAATTTTCCATAACTGGAGCTAATGCCATCTTCCCCAGCTGTGTTACTTTGCAGAGAAAGGCCAATAATACTGAATGATCCTAAAAAAGGAGAAACAGATTTCCCTTTACACTCTTTCCACCTATACTTCTGACTTTTCCGATGTTAAAATAAGGGTCAAATTTCTGTCAAAATACAAGACATAACCTTAAAGGGCTTGAAGATTAAAAGGCTTGGTGAATCATTGACATGAAATTTCAGAAGTAATGCAGTCCTGCTTTGGAGCCCCAACCAGTAGTGTCCTAGGCCTGGGCACTGTTGCTCTGTGGGGTGGGGGCAGTGCTGCAGGTGAGCTGCAGGGCTTAGAAACACACACGCAGTCCTTCATGGAAGAGGAGCCTAGGAGGTTACTAAACCTCCTCTGAAAGCAGCTCGCCTGGAGGCTACAGCATGATTTATTACAGAAACGACCTTAGAGATGACTGCCTGCCCCTTCCCGAGGGAGGAGGGAAGAGGAAGGTGGAGAGACAATGTGTACCTATCTGAAGCAGTTTCCTCCCAGTTTCTTGGGGTTAGAGCAAGACCTGCCTCTGACATTCTCCCTTATCTCCCTATTCATTCCCTTTTCCATGCCCTCATTTCTTCCCACAGATCCTCAAAGGGTCCCTGCATTATCTTCCCCAACCCAGGACTGACCGTGAACCTCCAACTCACCTGCCTTCCTCCAAGCAAACGTCAGTCCCCCAGCTGACCTCAGCTAGGTGTACGGAGCAATACGGCAGCACACCATCACCAGGCAGCCCTTTCTATTCTTCCAAGTGTTTGGATTTTTAAAAGAGGAAACATGTTATCTTTCCCCACCCTTACTCCCCAAAGAAACTTTAGAGAAAAAAGAAAAAGAAAAAAAAAAAGGCTGTGTGTGCATGTGTGTGTAATCACTGGCCAGGAGGACCAGGAAGGCAAGCAACATCCTTGTAGCTCAACTTCCTGTCCAGAGAAACTTTTCTCTCGTTTCTTTACTCAAATTCTTCAAAATCTCCCAAAGGCTCGAGTATTTACGGGCAGTTGTCCTGGCCAGAAATACAGGGGACAGGCAACAGATGTCAGCAGGCATTTTTAAGCTGGAGGCTCCCTTAAGAAAAGCTAAGCAAGACAGCACTTACCTGGAAATTCCTACCTGGAAATGCTTGGAAATTTTCATGCCACTCCAAGATTTTTCACCTGCCTTACTCTTCTACCGCTGGTTTGAGAAGTAGAAAACTTCCATGGGATGTTTCTAAATCTTTGCCGCTTGTGAATTAGTTATTTTGCATTCATGTGTATTGTAAATGGGAAAGAAGTTAATTATTTTGTTTCAGATGAAATAGAACGATCCAGTGAGCAAACAGCCCGCCCTCTCTCCTCTCTCAGCTAACAAGCCACCCAATTTTACTTTCCTGCTCCACCCATCTGCTCCACCCTATGGAGGGTTGCCAAGGCAAGTCCAACTTGTCCAAACAGGACATGGCTTCAGATAAGACTCTGCCCACACCCTGTACTTCGGAAAGACCAAGTGAAGCAATTGATTTTGCATGTCAATAAGGACAGGTGCAAAGGTAACAACCAAGCAAAAGCCTGACGCCTTTCCAAACGGGAGGCCCAGCAAAGCGGGGGCTGGGGGCGGGGATGCCCACACCCATGCTACCCTGGCAAGTTCAAGGCCATCTGGCTAGTGGCATTCCACACCCTTCTCAGAGAAATTACAGCAAACGCAAACCATTTTCCCTACTAGGGTTACACACTTGTTTATGCTCTCTGACAATTTTGTGTTTTAGTTTTAAGGGCAAGCAACCCAAGCTAAATTGAAAAATACCCATAATGTCTAATCCTGCTGTGTACATATCTCACAAGGCCTCGCCTAAGCCCTCACAATTCTCTTCTGTGAAGCGTTATATAATCAAATCCAGAAGGGCTGCGTGAGGCCACGCTGCCTCTCATCTGCCTCTGCTCAGTGCCCTCCCTATCACTGGAGACCCACCCAACTCCACCCATGGGGCCCCACCCTGCAGGGAGTAGGAGGCTGGGAGGGACCAGTTGGCGCTGGGCAGCAGCCAGTTCCTGGAAATTCCGGCCTGAACAGGGATGGTTGGAACCTTAAAAATAACCAGAAGGAACCGTGGGGTGGTGATCATTCCCTCCACTCCTGAGGATTCTCCATTGAAGTTCCTCCCAGAAAGCCATGGAACCTCTGGATATAAAACTATGAGCGAAGCCTGCCCTCTCCCTTTAAAAATAAGCAGAAAAGAGAAAAGCATTTTGAACCACTGCTTTCAACGTGGCCCAAGCCCACCCTACTCCTCTTCGTTCCTGCCTCTAAGGCTGCCCCTCCCCACCTCCCACTGGCCTTATTTTCTGGTTCTTCACCATGGAAACCCAGAGGCCACCTCCAAAGCCGTCCTCACCTCCTTAGCTCTCCCCATTTCCACTCCTGCCTCGGGGGCCTGTGTAGCTGGCTGCAGCTTCTCTGCCACTGGTCTCTCTCAGCCTCTCCAGGCCAGCCCTAGCCCCTGGCCACCGATATTTTTCACAGTTCTCTCCTCCTGCCCTTTCCCAGCTCACAAACCTTCCTCCCATGCACTCCCTGGGTCTGACAGTGGACTCAGGCGCCCATGCTTGGCACCCTGTTCCCCACCAGCTGCCCCCTGCTCCAACAAGTGCCCTTCATGCTGGCTGCCCTGCCCACCCCCCAGGCCTTTGTTCATTTTTGGCCCTGATGCTGGGCAACCAGCGTGGAATGCCCCCTCCCCTTCCGGCTTATCTAAATCCTCCTAATTCTTCAAAGAGCAGCTCAAGGCCCTCCCCACTTCTCGCAGCCAGCTGATTGCTCCCTGGGGGAATCCAAGGCCGCCTCTTCTTACCTAGATACGCTGGGCCTTTTTGCTTTCCCAGTGGTGCGTGCCACACTGCCAGCAGTAATGGGAAGGACAGGCAGGCAGGCCTCAGCCTTCCTGAGAGGACCCCCTCCCCACTCCCTACAGGAGATCGGGCTTGTTCCTTGAATGAAGTTTTTATGTCAAGCTGAAGGAGCTAAGGTAAGAGCACTTAGCTCATAGTAGGAGTTCCACAATCATTTCCCTCTCCCTCTGAATGCACTTGAAATCTCTCCCTTCAACAAGTAATAGGGGTGAAGGGCCTAACTCTAAGGGAGACCTAGTAAACCGAACTTCCTAAGAACAAGTTACTGCCCCTAACCTTAGCCTGGCCCCTCAACACTCCAGAGACCTTATCGGTACCATCTTCAAAGAATTTATTATCCACTCAGTGAGGTCTTCTAAACAAGTCTAGTGTTGAGCTCTCAACCGTATTTTAAAATCTAAAACAGAAAAAAGAGAGCCGAGAAAGGGAGGAGAGGAGGAGGAGGAGGAAACTGCCCGAGGGATGGGCGTGTACACAAACACAGGTTTTTGAAAAAGGATCGAGGAAAGCAAGGGGCTAAGTGATGGCCCAGGTTTCCTGCCAATCACTACCACCTTCAGGATTGGTAGTCACCAGGTACTGTTCTTTACATGAACTCTATCATTTAATGCCTATGAGGTGGTTACTACCTTCCCAGTTTACTGAAATAACAAAACACTGAAACAGAGACGTCAAGTAATCTGCCCAACATCACACAGCTGCTAACTTGTAGAGTCAGGACTTGAACCCAATGTCGTTTGACTTCAAGACTGGTAGCCTTGGCACATCACTCTACCACCTCCCTAAGCAGAGGACATTACACCACCAACAGTAAGTGCAGGATAGTGATTTCTGTGAACAGGCTGGTCCCTGGAGAAGACACAACGTGGGGACAGTCTATTTATGGTGGTGACCATTTCCACTCCTCCCAACTGGCCCCTGCTGCCCACCCTGTTTCAGTATGCACGCTTGGATGCAAGATCAAAAGACATATTCTGAAGGCCCCAAATTAGGCGATTATTCTTCCTAGCCAGTGCACCTGCAATTGTCCCTGTAACTGCTGAGAAAAATTGGCAGCGTGACCCAAGTAAATACGGAAATCCTTATAATAACTGTACAAAGGTGGGTCAGGTCCTCATCCCCATTTTAGAAATGAGGAAATGGAGGAACAGAGGTGAAACGACTTGCCCAATTTCACAAAGCTAGTTGGAGCTGCAGCCAGGAACAGAAGTGTTTCTGCCTGCAGACCCGGAAACTTTCTGTTCTGCTTCAGAGCCTGTGCTGTGGGACCGACCTTTTAGGTAACAGCTCCTCATGCTGGGTCACTCCCCAGCAGGGAGGGTGTGGGTGTGCACAGCCACGCTGGCCCATGGGAAGCAGAGCCCGGGGAGGTTCCAGCAGGCAATTAAGATTTCAAAATGCCTTTTCAGGTTAGATCACTGCAGGTCTACTCCATCCTATGGTACAACTCAGAGTAATGATTGCATATAATTTGAGATTAGCTCTAATAAGTAGGTACTCAATAAATACTTGTGAGATGAATATATGAATGGATGTCAAACTTCGCTTCTCATGTGCTACGATAAATTAAGGGCCAGGGCCCTGGAATGATGGCACACCAGGTGTCCCACATGGAAACGCTGTCCAGCGGCTAGTGAAGCCGCCCTGACATCTCATCTTCTAAAATGCAAAGTAAACGTGATTTGGGAGCCTAGGAGAAAAACTCCCTTGTTTGGAAACTCAGCGGAACAGGAACTTGATCTTACAAATGAAAGTGGCTTTGGAGTGTGAAGCTTTGGAAGGTACCAGGGGTGTAAAGTACAGGAAAAGATAAAGGAGTGGATCTCCGTGATTACACTTAAACAACAGTAGTAGTAAAAAGAACATATAGGCCAAAGGAGGAAAAAACCCCATGCTTGAGTCACAGGTCGCTCTCCAGGGTAGAACCTGCTGACCTCAATATCCATTTGATCTCTCCTGTCAAGATTTGGCCAAACTCCACTGATTTTGGCTAAGACTAGCTCTGGGCCATCCCTGGGGGGATCCCCAAGCCTTCCAGAGATTGGCAACCATCTTGAGGATGTCCTGGGCGAAGCAGGGCAATTCTGGGTCCTCCTGCAAAGGGCCTGCCTCAAGGAGCAACCCCTTACTGGAAACAGGATAAGAGCCAGACCCAGGAGTTACATGAAATGCATGGGCTAGAGGGCCACTGAACTGGCTCTCTTCTGTCTCCAGCCCTTCCAAATAATTAGATGGAGAAATGATAATGAATTCAGCCTGCTGACACAATGGAGTGAGTTTCAAAAACCTCCAGGAAACTGTTTTGCTAAAGAAAGAACTTTACTACAAACTCTGACCAACAGATATAAAACATACAGATCATTTTCTTTCTTTTCAAATGTTCCATTGGATATGGCCACATTACAGAATCAGGACAGGGCCCGTTAAGAGGACACCTTTTTTTTTTTTTGAGAAGGAATCTTGCTCTTGTTGCCCAGGCTGGAGTGCAGTGGCACGATCTCAGCTCACTGCAACCTCTGCCTCCTGGGTTCAAGTTATTCTCCTGCCTCAGCCTCCCCAGTAGCTGGGATTACAGGTGCGTGCCACCATGCCTGGCTCATGCCCAGCTAATTTTTGTACTTTTAATATGAGAGATGGGATTTCACCATGTTGGCCATGCTGGTCTAGAACTCCTGACCTCAGGTGATCCACCCACCTTGGCCTCCCAAAGTGCTGGGATTACAGGGGTGAGCCACCACACCCAGCTGAGGAGACTTTTTTTTTGCTTTGGAAGAAACTAATCCTAGTTCCAATTCAGAAACTGTCAACAGCATTGTGCCTCTTCTCTGACTACTAAATTTCAAGGAAGGAGAGCTGAGTTGGGGGGAAAAGTAGGGCTATCCCCTTCAGACAATGCTGTCCCTTATCAGGGCAGACTGCTGTCTGGTTTCCTGTCTCCAGCTCCGGCATGACTGCTTCAGATGAGAAACAGGGTCTAATAAAGGAACAGAGTGGTCTTCAAAACGAGAATGCTAGCGACGACCATAATCCAACTCACCCCCAAGAGGAATTCTGACTAGAATATCACATACTAGCAAACCAGACATCAATTGTTTTAAGATTCTACAGATTAATTTTTTTGAAAAGCTAGAACCAATGATAAATGAAGCACTTCAGAAAGAGTCCATGTTCCAGAATAATTTATTTCTCAGTACCTTAAAAAATGAGGTTGCCTATATTTTTTTAAACACAACTGGGTGTGAAAACAGAGAACAAGAAATACTACCCAAGAAAGCTGTCATTTTATAGCAAAAATGTTGATTTGAAAATATTAAGAAGGCAAGTTCTCAAGGGGAGATGGAGACAATGGAATTAAGAATCAGGATTTATTTATATGGTCAAATAAAACTCTTATTCCTATTTTTTTTTTATTATAGCAACTATAAGATAGTATAATTTTCCTCAACTCTTCAGCTTAGCATTTAAAAGCTTGCAAAATGTTTTTCTGATAGACTATATTAGACCCTGATCACCTCTATCAACCACTTCATCTCCCTGCAAAAGGGAGAGGAAAGAGTTTTCTGAAAGCCAAATACAGACTCTGTTTACCAAACCTAGATTGTTAACAACTTTGGAATCAAAACAAACCAAAAAACCTGCTTCCATTTGACTTACTTATGAATTTTAAGCTTAAAAGCCTCTTGTCCTGCAGGTCAGCTTAGTATTTCAAGATGCTTTTCCCAAAGGAGAAAGAATTTTGCCAGGACTTCCAAAACTCCCGGCCTTTTTCATAGAAGGTTATCAGTAGCCAAGTAATTGATCCCAGTAACTCTCTTCATACCATATTTTATACTTTCCATTTATACATAAAGAATGTGGTGGAATGTGACATTTAGAGCCAAAGCATCATTATCATCAATTTTGGGGAGCAGAGGGCCTGAGTTGCTGCTTCAGCAACTCTGAATTAATTCCATGGCGAGGCTGTAGATTATTCCTTTCGATTAAAAAAGAAAATCCCCAAATAAGTTTATAAAAGAACTTTCTAAAACTTTTCTTTTTCAACCAAATATTTCCTTAAATCTTAGTTTCTCAAGAACCAAAAGAAAAATAATATTAAGATCGGTCTTAGTTAACTCAAATTCATTAGCCCACAACCGACAGAATATTTAAAAAATAATGAAAAATGTTATTGCAAAAAGAAAATGAGAAGAGCATTTTTCTTCTGTTTTCAAAATAGAAGATTAAAATTTTCCGAACGATCTATCATTGAATGAATGTTATTGCCAGTTCTCCTTTTCTTTGAGCTTAATTCTTAAGAACGGGTTGAAAATGAGATATAGAATATTGTACAGTGAAATTTTTGTCCTTAAAATATTATCCTGATATTTAAATCTTTGTCCTTAAAAAGAAATAATCCTGGGATTTTCTCAATGTCTTAGGCTTTGCTTCAGTGATTTTTCCAAAGATTTCTTCTTCCCAACACAACCAGGACTTTCAGCTAAGCCCAGGCTGCCAACACTGCTTGAATCCTCCATCCACCAAAGCCACCTGGAGCATCCTGGGTTAAATATGAACAAGGGTGGGCCACATCTTTCATATAATGCTAGGTCTTCTAAACTGTAAGGTGTTAATCCTGATCCAAAATTGACAGCTTCAGGGCAAAATGCCTATCTTAGAACAAACACCCTAACCACCTCAACACAAGGATCACAAATAAAAACAAAACTCCTTTAGGTTTCTTTGCCAAGATGGACTGAAATTTCCCCCAAATCACAATGTGGCAATAAAAAATTTTAGAAGGTAAAACCATTTATTCGCCCAGACAAATGCAGTGGAGCAAAGGGTGGACGTAAAAAGGTTAACTGACTTCTCATTATGACATAACACAGGCATCTTAAGCAATATCAAGTGTGTAGAGACATGATAACTCCATGGGTGGGGATACGGAGTTTAGGGGCAGGGACCTCAGCCTGCTCTGGGCTACTGATCTACCAGAAAACAGCCTGAAACAGGAAAGAGCACACATATGCCACTTGGAATGTATGACGCAAACCCCAGCCTTGAAACAAAGAACAGGAAACAGCTCTGCTGGCTGTGCTGGAGAGAAAGCACAGAGAAACATTTAGCCGGCCCTCCCTGACCCTATATTCATGAGCAGCTGGAGTTTTTTAAGACAACAACAGGGGGGTGGAGGTGTTTGTTCTATGGGTGTGAATAATAACACCAGCTTTATGCAGGGGACCTGCCCTATTTACAAATAAGAGCTGCCACATACAGTAAACATCATAAGTGAAATGTGATTTTATCATATTCAAGCAGCAGAGACCTCCCTAATGAACACTAGCCTCCCTCCTGATTTCTTTTGTCCCTTCCTGCCCCATCCCAATGGCTTGTCCCTAGCTCTGGTCCAATTCCGGGTTAGGGTAATGATTATAGTTCAGCCTCAGTGCATCAATAGGAAAATGAAGACAGAGTACTGTGTTAGGAATTCAGATTACAATTTAGGTACTCCACAGAACTAAAACTGGAGCAACGGTAAGCGCCTCCTTTAGTCACAGAATTCCAAGACAGACTGTGGGACATCTAGAGCAACCCAAAATTTTCACTGTCTTTTTCAAACGCAATTACACACATTTTTGCAGAGCTGCTCATCTGTTCAGCATATACACACATTTACAGAAATTTACCTTTTAAGAATGTGATTCTGTTTCTGACATTTAATCTAAAAATTGTTACACAATCTGTACGCCAGACTACTAATTTCTACAAGACATTCTAAAATGGCTATTTTCCCTTTGGGTTATTTTTAAGATAGTAAAATCCATTCACAGTTCCTTTCCCATTATTTCTCTTTACTTTGTTAGCCAGGACTGTTTAACTCAAGCTTACATTACTAGAGATTTAAGAATCTGTTGTGTGCAGATGTAAGTACAGGTAAGGAAAAAAGAAAAAAAAAAAAAAAAAAAAAAGGAAAGAAAGAAGCATCACTGTGCCCATAGCAAGAAAATTGGGTTTTAATTTAGAAACTTTGCAGTGAATAAAACAATAGCTTTCTGCAAAGCTCTGTTGCTTTGTATCTGACAAGGTTTTGTGGTCTAAGCAGCTACTTTTCTTTGTTATTTTCATGTTGAGATTTTCATATTTGCATTCTCTTTCATGCAAACCAAATGTTCTTTACAATGTATCATCATTGAACTTACGGATAGATAGTACATTAGGTTTTTTCCTTCTAATAAATAGTTCGCAGCAAAGCTCACTGACTGCAGAAATGAAGAAATCAGTTTCTCTAGGGAGTTTAATTTAATCAAACATCTAATTTCAGGTTTCTATTAAGAGCCTAAAGTCAACTAACAAACCTCTTTTTAGAACCAGAAGAAATCATTCGTGGACACTTTCTTTAAACACTATTACAAACTCAAATTTAAAAAAAAAAAAAAGGAGATATTAGTGCTAACAGACTGTTTTTCCCCCTAAAAGTAAGTCTTCCCTAGGGTAAGGCAGATCATCCAGATAAATTTCTCTTGTACAAATGCTCCTCAAATTCATACAGAATAGGATAGTACAAAACTGCTGTGTAGAAAACCCTATAATGAACAACTGGCCTATTCCCCACTTGATTTTGCTGGCATGTTTCACATACTTGTCAGAATACCACTTCATACTTTTCCCCATATACCAGACTCTTATGAGAAAATAATCAATATATTTAAAGCGTCTCGAGTGATATTAATGGAAACATAAATTCTGAGTAAGAAATTCAGTGTTTCAGTGTAAAATGTTTATTTTAGTGAAATACAAGAAGGTGAGCAATTTCCAATTTCCGTTTAAGTCCCATTCACATTCTTCTAGTATTATTGTATACTGCCATTAAAATTTAAACCAGAAAAGTGTTTCTCCTTGTTATTAGTAATCTGCCCCAAAAAATGAATATGACAATTCCAAGTCTTATCTGCCATCTCTAAGAAAGCCACTTGGAAATGTTAGGTAGGTCCCATGGGTCCTGGTCCAGGGATCTGTGTCCCTGGGTCCCCACCAGGCTCGGCTGCAGGCAGTTGCCTAAGGCGTCCTCCGCCTTCAGCCACGCTGCAATCCTTGCTCCAGGCACTGCGGCAGGTTCTCTCCATGCCCCCAGGAGGACTCTCCAAACCCGGCCAGCGCATTTCTCCTGCCCCGGAGGATCCAGACGCCCTGGCAGCTCCTGGGCTCCAGGACGGAGAATGGGATGCTGCCTCCAGCCCCAAGTTTCTTTCCAGAGGGCACAGGAGGCTGCTCCAAGTTTGCTCTGTCGGGCGAGCGACCGAGCGCCGGGTCCCGGGAGGGGGGCGGCGGGGGGCGCGGGCGGAGGGCGGGGAGGGGAAGGACGCTGGAGTCGGGGTTGGGGGGGCACCGGGAGGGGGAGGAGCAGGAGCGAGAGGCCTCGGCGCTACCTTTCTCCAAACAACGTTGCCACACGCGGAGAGCACGGAGATTTCTGGGGCTTTGGAGGGAATCGTGAGCGGGCGGGCGGAGGCCGGGGACCACACAGGTGAGCCCCCGCCCGCGCCCTGCCCCGGACGGCGGCGGGCGCTGCCAGCTCCGCTCCTCCGCACCCAGGGTCCACACGGTGCCTCGCCTCAACCCCTCACTTTCCACCGCGAACCTGTGGCCCCCTCCCCCGTGCTCGCCCTCCGCCCCCACCCCGGCTGCCAGGGGCTGCCGCACTTTCCCAAGCCCGCAGGCGCACCCCCCCCCCCCGCAGCGCTGCACCCCCAACTCATTCCCTGCGGCCCCCTCCAGGAGAAAAAATGAAACCAGAGCGGCCGAGGAGGCGGGCTGCAGGGGCCGGGGCGCGGAGCAGAGGTGAGGGAGAGAGGACTTACTTTGCGAGGCGCGGTGCGGGGCGCCGCCGACGAGAAATAAAGGCCCGGATCCGGGCTGCCTAGAGCCCCTCAAGCGCAGTAATGTCAGGGCTCCAGTTCGGGCGGCGTTGGCGGCGGCGGCCGCAGGGGACGGGGACGGGCGCGCGTGCGGCGGGCGCTCTCGCTGCGCTCCGGCTCGGGCCCTGGCTCCGCGCGGCTCCGCTCCTGGCTCCCCTCTGGCTCCTGGCACCAACTCCGGGCAGTCACATGACGCCGGCGCCGCTCGCTCTGCAAGCCTCCCGGGGCTGGCGGGGTAAGTAGAGGCTGGGACCCGGGGTGGGAGGGTCAGGGAGGGGAGAGGGAGCCGCCGCGGCCGCCCGGGCTGGGCGGGTCCCCACCCACTTGGGTGGAGGCAGCCGCCGGAGGGGTCGGCCGAGTCACTCGCGCAAACAGGCACCCCGCCCTGCGCCCTTCCCCCGCCACCCCCGCCTCCCGCGCCGCCTCCGCCCCGCCCCGCCCAGTCACCCGGGGACGGCCTGACAGACACTCATTATTCCCCGGAGCCGGGCGCCGCCCCGCCGGCCCAACCTGTCCCGCGAGGCGCGGCGCGGCCGTGGGGCTGGGCGTGCGCGGCGCGGCCTCCGCCCCCCCTCCAGCCCGCCCGGCCCCGCGTCCCCGCCCGCGTCCCCTCCCTGTGCCCTCCGCCCCGGAGCCCGCGCCCCGCCCGCTCGGCCCCGCCGCCGCGCCGCCGCCCGAGCCCGGGGGGAAGGAAGGGCGGCGCTGACCGCTCCGGGCGTCACACGGCCGCGGCCCGTTGCGCCGCTTCCAAAACACACAGCAGAGCTCTCGGGCGAGCCGGGGCGGGGGGCGCGAGCGGCCGGGGCCATCAATCAGCTGGCTCCGGAGAGAAGGGCGGTCCCGGGCGCGGCGGGAAGGGCTGGGCCCCGCGGCCGGCGCGGCCCCTCCTCGGCCGAGCGCACTCAGCTCCCTGCAGGAGAAAAGCGGAGCCGAGGCGGCCGCGTTGCAGGAGCGGGTGGGCTTGGCGGGTTCGGGAGGAAAAGAGCGGCCGCTGGGGTGCGCCGAGCCTCCCTGGCCCCGAGTCAGCGGGGTCAGGGGACACCCTGTGAGCGCGCTGTTTCTTTGTGCCCCGGGGCGCCAGGCCCCCCAGGCCGACGGCCCAGGCGGCGCCCCTCGCCTTTTGGGACTTTTCTCTGAAGGCCCAGAGACCCCCGGGGCAAAGCTTCTTCGGGCCAGGCCTGGGGCTGGAGCGAAAAAGCGGCATTTGCGCAGCCGGGCTTGCCTAGAAACTTGGCAAACTTTGGTCGGATCCTCCCCTGCAGAGCGAGGGCCCGGCCCAGCAATTCCTCATTTCAGGTCGCTTCCTACGGACGGAACGCCCCAAGCTCAGTGGCTTTCTGGGCGCTGCGAGCGAGCGGCACAGTAGGGCGTTTCGTCCAAGCCAGGCCCCTTCGAGGACTTTGTGTAGATTCGTACTGAAGTTTAATGCCTTTTGAGTTTCTTTTTAAACAGTATTAATGTAATCACGAATGCAATAAAAAGAACAAAGGACAAATTGGTTCGATTGTTTCAGTCCTGTGTAATGTTTAAAACCGCCGCTGCTTCAGTGTATGGCTTGTTATTGCTTCAAGATGTTTTAAAGGCCCTTTAAAGTTCACCCTTCTCACTTTGATGCTTGATCCAGACATGGTACTGCTTAAAACGGAGTGGTATAGTATATTCCGAGCCGCTTCATGTAGCTACACAGTATGGTAAAATTAGTACCCGATAACCTCAAGTAGTGAAATAGCATATTGTAAATAACGCGAGTCCGGGAAAGGCCAGGTGGAGGATACCCAGAACTGACACCGCTCGCGGGCCAATCGGGCTGTTCTGTGAGCTTCGTCTTTAAAGGGTGTGGCTTTTTTTCTTTTTTCATAATGAATAAAAGACCTTCAAGAAAAAAATGTTGGATTAGTGTCAATTACTAATTGCAACTTATTGATCACTGACATCATTAAATGTCTGATCGGCTGCCTTAAGGTTTGCATTAGCGGAACACAGTGTTAGGAATGGCTGGTGGAACTGACTTCTAGTAGGTTCTCAAAAAAGTATGAATTTTTCTCTAGGGACACAGTGATGAAAACTAGAAGCACATAAACCATGTTTTTTACATTGTTCATGTGGTTGTGGACGCAAAGAGGAAAAGCGAAATAGGCCTGTCGGAGAAAAGTGTGACCCAAGATAAGGGAGTGGTTTTGATATGAAAGGGGCAGGCGGCAAAGGAGAAGAAAAGCCATTTTTAAAAGTTAATTAGTAAACACAGCATGTTCGGTGCCCTGTGGGAAGCTGCTCAAACGCAACTTGTACAAAAATGATACCATCCAGTGCTGGGTAGCTCAATGAAGGACACCATCATACTTCAAAATGCCCAACAGGGTGGGGCGCGGTCGCTCACGCCTGTAATCCCAGCACTTTGGGAGGCCGAGTTGGGTAGATCGCTTGAGGCCAGAAATTTGAGACCAACCTGGCCAACTTGGCGAAACCTCATCTCTATGGAAATTACAAAAATTAGCCAGGCATGGCAGCGCACGCCTGTGATCGCAGCTAGAAGGGAGGTTGAGGCAGGGGAATTGCTTGAACCCAGGAGGTGGAGGTTGTAGTGAGCTGAGATCATGTCACTGAACTCCAGCCTGGGCAAGAGTGAGACTCTGTCTCAAAAAAAAAAAAAAAAAAGCCCAACAGAAGTACCTGAAATTTTCCTGAAGTCCTCCTCGAGGCATAGTGTGTCGTTCACTGAGTCCTGGACCTCTTGGGTTACTACCCACTCTCCGGACACTACACTGGTCCAGCCTGTTGCCACCGCATCTCGTTGGTTATCCTGTTTGCAGTACTGTACGGTCAAAGCGTGGGAAAGGCAATAGAGTATGGGAGTAAGAGTGCCGTTTCCAAAATGCAAGCCTAATCATGTCAGTCCCTCAATGGCTTCCCTTGGGATGAAGTCCTAAGCTTTCCATTCCTATTGGCCTGGCCTCTGACTGTCATTACAGACACTTCTCCCTCTTCTCTCTTCCTACTCTTTTCTGGCAATGCTGAACTACTTTCTGCTCCTTTCTTCCAACTCTCTCTTCCCACCTCTGGCTCTTTGCACATGCTCATTTTTCTAGATAAAAAAAGCCTTGCCTTCTCCCTGAACTCATGACCTCTGCTCCCATTTCCCTAAATTCTATCCACCCTTTCAGCCTTGACTTAAATGACATTTTCTCCAAATATGTATTCTCTCACCGCACCTTTGGATAAGTTGAAGTGCTCTGGTAACATCTGGTGGGGGCTGCTGTTTGGGTCATCGGAGTGGGTCCCCTCGTGTAACACTTTTCATTTTTGTAATTGGGTATTGAATGATCTCTCTGTAGCACTAGACTGGAAACTCTATGAGGGCAGACACCTTGTCTTTTCAGCAAAATTGTATTCCCAGGGCCCGGATGTCTAATGACTATTTGTCAAAGGAAGAAATGTGGTTTATGAGTTGAGAGGAAGGAGGAGTCATTCAGAGAGAGCAGAGATGAGCAGAGGCTACAGGGAGGCAAGTGGCTGTGAACTATATTTCCATCAGTCCAGGGACTTTGAAGTGGTGAAGAGGAGGGAAAAGGGCGTTACCCCCACTGAGTGCTCTTTTTTTTTTTTTTTGAGATGGAGTCTTGCTCTGTCGTCCAGGCTAGAGTGCGGTGGCATGATCTCGGCTCACTGCAAACTCCGCCTCCCAGGTTCAAGTGATTCTCCTGCCTCAGCTTCCTGAGTAGCTGGGATTACAGGCACCTGCCACCATGTCTGGCTAATTTTTGTATTTTTAGTAGAGACAGGGTTTCACCATCTTGGTGAGGCTAGTCTCGAACTCCTGACCTCTTGATTCACCTGCCTCAGCCTCCCAAAGTGCTGTGATTACCAGTGTGAACCACAGCACCTGGCCTCCCCACTGAGTGCTTTTAAGCAGCAGAGTGAGATAGTGAAAGGGGTGCCTAGGTCTTTTCAAAATTCCTAATGCTAGCACAGTACCTGGAACATGGTCAGGTGTTCAGTAAATCCTGCATGACAATCTCAAGTGTGATCTTTGTAGTGGCTGCTTTGCCCTTTTTCCTTGCTCATGGCAGGCCAGTCTGGTTGAGGTACAGGAAGCCTGTGCTCAGTGAGGGATACCCCTGCCTCGTCCCCGCAGAGGAGCCCTGGTTACTCCCAGCCAATCCCAGTCTCTTTTGCCAGTGACTGGTTGGAGGGTAGGTGTGTGACCTCGTTCTAGAAAGTGGGACATGAAGGGAAGTGTGCTGGGGGTTTGTGGGAAACCTTTTTCTTCCTGATACAGGGAAATCCCCAGACCTGCTTTGGAAGTTGTTATGTGAAGATGTGATGCTTGAAGCTGTGGCAGCCATCTTGTATTCTTGAAAGAAAGCCAAAGTTTTGATTTTCATGTGGATAGTTCTTTTTTAAAAAAAACCATTTAGTTTTCAGCTCAAATGTTACTTCCTCAGTAATGACTTCTTTGACCACACAATTTAAAACATACCCCTCTTCCTCTTTGCTGTGGTTCCGATATTTGTCCTCTCCAAATCTCATGTTGAAATATGATCCTTATTGCTGGAGGTGGGGCCTGATGGGAGGTGTTCAGGTCATGGGAGTGTGTCCTTCATGGACAGATGAATACTCTCCCTGAGAATGGGGAATAAATGAGTACTTCCTTTGTTAGTTTCCAGGAAAGCTGATTGTGAAAAAGAGCCTGGGTCCAGCGCAGTGACTCAGAGCTGTAATCCCAGCACTTTGGGAGGCCGAGGCAGGCAGATCACCTGAGGTCAGGAGTTCAAGACCAACCTCACCAACATGGTGAAACCTCCATCGAATTAGCCAGGTAATCCCAGCTACTTGGGATTACAGGAGTATCGCTTGAACCTGGGAGGTGGAGGTTGCAGTGAGCCAAGACCATGCCATTGCACTCCAGTCTGGGCAACAAGAACAGAACTCCATTTCAAAAATAATAATAATAATAAAATAAAGAGCCTCCCTCCCGGCTCTCTTGTTTCCTCTCTTGCCCTGTGATCTCTGCACATGCTGGCTTCCCTTCACCTTCTACCATGTGTGGAAGGAGCCTGAGGCCTTCACTGGATGCCCAGTCTTCCAACTAGCAGAACTGTGAGCCAAATAAATGTTTTTTCTTTGTAAGTTACCCAGCCTCAGGTGTTTCCTTAACAGCAACGTGAAATGGGCTAAGATGCCCATTCATTGCCTAGTCTTTGTCCCATTTTACCTTCTTTTTTTTCATATAATTAACTAAAATTACTCTTTTCTTTTTTGTTGTTTATTTGCTACCTTTTTTCTTATTAGGATATGAGCTCTGTGAAAGCAGGGACATTGTTTTATTCACTTTTTCCTCAAGCTTCTAGAACAGTGTCTGACAAATAGAAGTAGATGTCCGTAAGAATTTGTTGATTAACGTATAACAACTAAGCCACCCCAGGACAATAACACCATGTTGAAATGGATTCAGGGGCGAGTGGACACAAGGCACTGCAATCCTCCACTTTCTCTTTTGTGACATGTCACAGTTCGTTCCATCTCAGGCGGTCTCTTCTTGCTACACAAATACATTTTCTTGAGATGCCTTCTTTCTTCTCCACTCTACTTTAGAGCTTTTCTGTTCCTTCCCAGGGAATTTCTCCTCCTCATTTGATGACAGACAAAGCTACCAAGGCAGAAAAGTGTCATGTGCTTGTGAATTTATGAGCAGCACAGATGCATTTACCTTAAAGGAAAACAAAGCTGTACGTTTTGAAGTAAAATCAGAAATGCTAGGCTAAGGATTATCCTTCTCTACAGCATTACAAAAGGGCTGTAGATTCTCTGCATCACCTCTACAAGTTTCCACTCATATTATCTATCCATCCATCCAGTGTAGTATTGCCAGGAAATACTGACGTGGAGTTAGGTGACCATGAGTTCTGGTAAAGATCAGACTGGATGTATGATCCACCCCCACCTCCAGAAGCTCTTAGCATTTCTACAGCAGGTGGACAGTTGTCTTGGATTGTGTTTGGCAAGCCAGCGAAATCCAAGGATGGTGGCACGGTGGAAATGTTGGTTCTTGGAAAAGAAGTCAGAGAAGAAGGCTGTAGAGAAGTTGGGGTCCTGTGGCTCACGCCTGTAATCCCAGCATGTTGGGAGGCCAAAGCAGGCAGATCACAGGGTTAGGAATTCAAGACCACCCTGACCAACATGGTGAAACCCCGTCTCTACTAAAAATACAAAAATTAGCTGGGCATGGTGGCGCGTGCCTGTAATTCCACCTACTCAGGAGACTGAGGCAGGAGAATCGTTTGAACCTGGGAAGTGAAGGTTGTGGTGAACCAAGATCATCCCACTGTACTCCAGCCTGGGCAACAGAACAAGACTGCATCTCAGAAAAAGAAAAAAAAAAAAGAAGAAGGCGGCTGGCTGTAGAGAAATAGCCAAGGGATTGGTGAACTGGACATTCCAAATGGGTTGAAGAGTGGATGTCTTGGGAATAATGGAGTGAGTGACCTGGAAGGTTAGGAGGTGAGTTGCCAGAGAATGGGGACTTACCTGCAAGTTTAGTATTGAGAAGCGTAGCAGTCCTAGGGACTGGTGTGGTCCAGGGAGTGCCTGTGGAAGTGGGAGAGGTAGTTGGGAGTGGAGAAGGTCCCTGGAGATGAATAGATGAGGGAAAGGAATGACTGGGGTGTTGAACATGGTTCCATGTGGATCCTGAAATTACTCAGAACTATGGCCAGGGTAAGACTTAGGCCCTCAAGTCATGTCTTCATTCCATGAAAAAAAAAGCCTCTGAGAAACGTGGATGATGGCCACCAGGTGAAAATGGTTAGAAAAGATCCTCCTTTTTCTATAGTTAAATCTGCTTTCCTTGAATCATGACTATTCATATTAAAAATAATCACTGGGGCCAGGTGCAGTGGCTCACATCTGTAATCCCAGCACTTTGGGAGGCTGAGGCAGGCGTATCACCTGAGGTCAGGAGTTTGAGAACAGCCTGGCCAACATGGTAAAACCCCTTCTCTACTAAAAATACAAAAATTAGCTGGCGCGGTGGCACATGCCTATAATCCCAGCTACTTAGGAGGCTGAGGCAGGAGAATCACTTGAACCTGGGAGGTGGAGGTTGCAGCAAGCCAATACTGTGTCACTGCACCCCAGCCTGGGAGACAGAGTGAGACTCCATCTCCTCGCTCCCCCAAAAAATCGCTTGTATTTCATCGTTTATTTTATTGGTTATTTTGCCAATAAAATATGTTGGTAGTTTTATTTTCTCCTTTTTATTGAAAATACATTATTTCTGCTTCATTGAGAGTTTCAGTCAGCTTTTGGAGACATGTCAGAGACCTTAGAATATTATTTATACTATGACTTCAAAGGGAAATGATTTATGATTTCCAAATCAATGCCCTACACATACAAAGAGACTGCAATTTCTTGCTGCGTTGGAGACCACCTGGATTTTTCCTGTGCTGCTAGTCAGAGTAAGGAAAGAATGGAAGACCCACAAAGTAAGAAAGACTACCTCCCTTGATTTGGAATGAGGCTTTTTTTTTTTTTTTAAGCTATTTTGGAGTAAGGTGGACTCTTTATGTTTCTAGACCTTTCCTCTATGTTAAGGAAGAATTATTGGCATTTAAATCTTGAATTTAATCTACTTCAGTTAGTATTGCTTGAACATTTACCATAGGTCCGGGTTGGGGTGATAGTGCAAGAAGTATGTATGACATAATCCCTGCCTTCAAGGAATTAGAATATATGTATTATTCTGCCGAAGTATTACACAATGCAGAATATAAGAATATAATGAATAAAATTTATTTATTTTATTTTCGAGACAAAGTCTCACTCTGTTACCCAGGCTGGAGTGCAGTGGCGTGATTTCGACTCGCTGCAACTTCCGTCTCCTGGGTTCCAGCATTTTTCCTGCCTTAGGCTTCCAAGTAGCTGGGATTACAGGCACTTGCCACCACACCCAGCTAATTTCTGTATTTTTAGTAGAGACAGGGTTTCACCAAGTTGGACAGGTTGGTCTTGAACTCCTGACCTCAAGTGATGCTCTTGCCTTGGCCTCTCAAAGTGCTGGGATTATAGGTGTGGGCCACTCTGTCTGGCCAGGGATATAATGAATAAAATTTAGAAAAGGACAGTGATATGAGAGCTAAATGGATAAAAGGGTAAATTTATTTGTTCAAAAAATGAATAGTAACGTGTGGTTTGGTTTTTGTCTTCAAGGAGCTTACAGTCTCACAAAAGAAATCACATCTGGTCAGGAAAACCTCAAAATCTTCATGGAGGATGTAATATCTGTGTTAGAACTTCATGGCTGCAGAAGGGGCTACAAATCACATTTTAGGGTCTGGAAAGGGCATGGAGGCAAAGGGCCCAACAGGAACCTGGGTCACTTAGGAATGGAGTGAGACAAGGCAGGAGAGGTCAGCTGAAGTTACGTTGTGAAGAAAATTGGAACTGACATTGGGAAGCCACGGAAGGTTTTGAAGCAGGTGAGCTGCATAATAGCATGTCAAAATGACGTGAAGTATTATGTTAATATAAAGCTCCAACAGGGCAGAGCAGGAGACAGCAGCCGAAGGGTGCATACATCTATTCATGTTTATGTACATATACCATCTCTCTCTCCCACTCTGTACACACACGCACACATACATGTGCATGCGTGAGCATTTTTCTGTCTCAGTGACTAAGCCAGCAAAGAGACAGTATGTACACTGTGCTCTAGGGAAGTCGTCTTGCCACCTTTTGTTTTCTTCTCATTCCAAGATCATTGCATGACTACACTTCCAAAACCCTGAAGTCTGAAGCATTTCCCTCTGCGTAAAAGCTCAGTTGCACAGGTCTCCCTGGTTCTTGGCTGGGAAACAGCCTTTTATCCCTTGGTTTCCCAACCTGGCAAGCCATTCTGCACTCACGAATGCTTTGGAAGTTTCGCTGATCTGTCCTAGAAAAAAAATAAACACATGGTTGTACTACATGAACAGTGGAGAGTTCTTCATCACTCTGGTAATTAAAAAAGATTTGCTAATGGACAAAAACGTGAAAAGATAATAATGCTCATATTGAAGTGATAGGAGTAGAGGGGATTTTCTTTGCCTTTCAATATTCTGTGTGTGTGTTTTTTTTTTCTTTAATGAGCATGTAATCCTTTTGTAAGAAGAAACAAGTATGTTTAAAAAAAATAGCTAAGATTCTGGGTGCAGTGGCTCATGCCTGTAATCCCAGCATTTGGGGAGGCCAAGGAAGGTGGATCACTTGAGGTCAGGGGTTCGAGACCAGCCTGGCTAAGATGGTGAAACCCCCATCTCTACTAAAAATAAAAAAATTAGCCAGGTATGGTGGTGCATGCCTGTAATCCCAGCTACTTGGGGTGCTGAGGCAGGAGAATTGCTTGAACTTGGAAGGTGAGTTTACAGTGAGCCAAGATTGTGCCACTACACTCCAGCCTGGGCAACAGAGTGACTCAACCACAAAAAAAAAAAAAAAAAAAAAAAAAAAAAGCTAAGAAAGAAAGAAATGGGCAAGTTGTGTATAATTAAGTGTCAGATCTGAAGCACAGGTTTGCAAGTTGGCCCTTTGAAAGCACCTCGGAGTCAGAGGTGAGGTGCAGTCCTTTGCTTGCGATTTGGAAGCGGGCTGAGTCTATCGGGGCAGGAGGAGCCTAGGGAGGCTCTAGGAATTGAGGGCAGTGAGACAAAGTGAACAACTCCTTTTATCGACTCTTTCGCTTTTTTTTTGAGACAGTCTAACTATGTCACCCAGGCTGGAGTGCAGTGGCACGATCTTGGCTAACTGCAACCTCTACCTCCCAGATTCAAGCAATTCTCCTGCATCAGCCTCCCGAGTAGCTAGGATTATGGGTGTGTCCCACCACACCCGGGTAATTTTTGTGATTTTACTAGAGACAGGGCTTCACTATGTTGGCCAGGCTGGTCTCAAACTCTTGACCTTGTGATCCACCTGCCTCAGCCTCCCAAGGTGTTGGGATTATAGGCGTGAGCCACCGTGCCCAGCCGACTCTGGGTTTTTAAAGACTGCTTGGATAGTTGGACCTGTGCTGGTTCTTGGAACTGGAATTTCTTCTTCAAGATAATATGTACAGTATTTACTTGACAAATCTTTCCAAAGAGAAAAAAGCTAAAAACAAATAAAAAACAAAACAAAAACAAAAATAGAAAAACCAGCAAACTAGAATGAATAGAGCCGAAGTTCCTATTTCTCAAGATACAGGAATGTATTAATACTTTCTGGAGCAAGGTCCATTCATCCTTTCTGGGAGTCTTTTGCCAGGATCTGTTGGTTCGACAGGAAGCAGAAGTGTCAGAAGTTGTGGATGTGAGTATGTGAGAGATGACCCGCAGCCCCTAAGCACCATTAAGGCTCTGGTGCGTTGTCTCAGCAGGAGGGGCTTCTAGCTGCTCCCCTGTTTCTTTCTGAGCTGCTTCTGTTTGTCTGTTATTGTTCATAAGGTTTTCTGGGTAACTATAAGCAACGGCCTAGTTAGTTCCTCTTGAGATTGCCCACTACTCCCCACCCTTATTTCTCACCTCCCAGCATCCTGTTTGTCTCCCTGACTCTGTTCCCCACCCTGTCCCCACCCTTACAGAGCTACCAGCCCTTTTAGCCATGCTTTTCTTCCCTTAGCTCATTAATTTTAACTTTTTAAAAAAGTGTTCTCACATCAAACAAGGCACACCATCTATCCGCTTTTTTATTCATTGATTTGTGCTTTCTTCTATCATGAATATCTTTAAAATATGTCTAGATATATATTGTAGTGTGTCTTCCCTTCCTCCCCTTGTCTCGAAAATACTGTATTTCCAGAAATTCTAAAAGAATGGAAGGGGATAAAAGGAAGCATGGACAATTTTGAATTACGTAAAAGGATTTTCTGGGGGCGCTTTGCCTACTTAAAGTTACTTGGTTATGATAGGAACAAGAAATCTACAACATATAGTGTGTTCACGCTCACATCAAGATGATGTTTAGTTTATTAGATTTTTAAGAATATTTTAACCAGTCAATAATTTTTTCTGAAGTATCTGGCTCACATTTTAATTTTTCTCATTGTTGCAAATGGATCTATAGACTGTGAAACATTATAGAGTCTAGCACTAAGTTTTGCAGGTTTATGAGAAATATTTAAACCTTAAAAAAAAAGCCATCATAAAAGAAGTCATCAGTGCCCCAGCACAAGTAAATATTTAATTCGGCCTAGTAGTCATGATATCTTCACAACAGAGAAAATTCATTTTGGGCTGGGTGCCGTGACTCATGCCTGTAATCCCAGCACTTTGGGAGGCCGAGGTGGGCGGATCACAAGGTCAAGAGATGGAGACCATCCTGGCCAACATGGTGAAACCCTGTGTCTACTAAAAGTACAAAAATTAGCCGGGGGTGGTGGCACGCGCCTGTGGTCCCAGCTACTCGGGAGGCTGAGGCGGAAGAATCACTTGAACCCAAGAGGCAGAGGTTGCAGTGAGCCGAGATTGCACCACTGTGCTCCAGCCTGGCGACAGAGCAAGACTCAGTCTCAAAAAAAACAAAAAACAGGCCGGGCGCAGTGGCTCACGCCTGTAATCCTAGCACTTTGGGAGGCTGAGGTGGGTGGATCACCTGAGGTCAGGAGTTCAAGACCAGTCTGGCCATCATGGTGAAACTCCATCTTTAAAAAACAAAACAAAAAAAAAACCCAAAACAAAACAAAAAACTCTATATATATATGTATACACACACACACACACACACACACACACACACACACACACACACACACACACATATATATATATAAAGAGAAAATTCATTTCCTAAAAAGAGAAACATTTAGTTTTTAAGCAAGGAGGGAGACACTTTCAAAATTTGTGTACCACTTTTGCTACATAGTAATGTTTCTCATCAGTTTCCTTTTCGGCACTAAAGGTAAGGAAAATGGATTCAAAAGAAGCAGAAATTGATGATGATGGCATTCTAAACTCATATCAATATCTTATGTTTCTTTTGCTATTTCCTCAATATCTGAAACATAAGTTTCCTTCCCAGATTCATACCAATGTGTCTCCTTTCCATGTTTGTTTATTTTCTTATGTGGCAAATTGTTTCAAATGCAGTTCATTTTCTTTCATTTGGTACTCTGAAGATGAGGGCATCTTAAAGGAGTTCCCAGGATTCAGGAGGAAACAGAAGTCTTGAGTATTTATCATCACATCCCAGGAGAGAGATTCTTGGTAGGATATTAGCTTACTTTCTACAACCATGTATCTCAAGGTATTCCCAGTTGTGATGCTTTTTGAAGCACCTGTCTAAAGTTCAGTCCTCAGGACTTTAAAATTTTCATTAGGTGGTAGTTATCACATGAGTAGTGTGGTTTGGATAATGACAAAATTAGTCATGTTTCTTACTGTATTTCCCTTAACTTTTTTCTGTACCTGAAGAAGTAACCTTAGATCCAAACAAACAATAAAAACCAACAACAACAAACCCAGTTAATTTAATCTAGACCATTTGGTACAGATGACTGACAAAGATGCATCATATAAGAGGCCCTCCCTAATTACACTGCTCCCCCCGACCCTACCCTCTCTCAGATGGAATATTGCTCTTTCACCCAGGCTGCAGTGCAGTGGCACGTCTCGGCTTACTGCAACCTCCATCTCTTGAGTTCAAGCAGTTTTCCTGCCTCAGCTTCTCGAGTAGCTGATATTACAGGCACCCACCACCACACCCGGCTAATTTTTGTATTTTTAGTAGAGATGGGGTTTCACCATGTTGGCCAGGCTGGTCTCAAATTCCTGACCTCATGATCCACCTGCCTTGGCCTCCTAAAGTGTTGGGATTACAGGTGTGAGCCGCTGTGCCCGGCCAACACTATTATGTTATTACTTTAATTTAAGACAACAGTCTTAATTTCTTTCTCTCTCTCTCTTTTTTTTTCTTCTGAGATGGAGTCTTGCTTTGTCACCCAGGTTGGAGTACAGTGGCTCGATCTCTGTTGACTGAAACCTCTGCCGCCCAGATTCAAGCGATTCTCCTGACTCAGCCTCTTAAGTAGCTGGTATTACAGGCACATGCCGCCATGCCCAGCTAATTTCTGTATTTTTAGTAGAGACAGTATTTCAGCACCTTAGCTAGGCTGGTCTTGAACTCCTGACCTTGTTATTCACCCTCCTCAGCCTCCTAAAGTGCTGGGATTACAGGGGTGAGCCACCGCACCAGGCCATATAAATGCCTTTTAAAATTTGAATTTATTTATCCATAAATAGGATGCCTATTTATGTATGATTTGTATTTTTATATCTTATACCTTATGATATATTACTTGCTTTAGTACCTCTGTTATAGTCCTAAAAATATAAACTTTACTCAAAATTGTATAAATAGTATAATTTAAAGCCTATTTCCCAAGGAAATTTAATTATAATGTTTAATAATTGAATATTATATTGAAAGGATTATAAAGAGTTTTATGTAAAATGTCCTATTATATCACATAAAAATGGATGTCCTATTGAAATGAAAAGAATTCCCTTGTCTGCTTCTCAGGACATGCAATGGAGTGTGGCTTGGGCTGGCTTCTTCAGTGCCCAGCTGCTCAAAACCTCTAGGGGTGGCTGGGCAGGTGGCTCACGCCTGTAATCCCAGCACTTTGGGAGGCTTAGGTGGGCAGATTGATTGAGATCAGGAGTTTGAGACCAGCCTAGCCAATATGGTGAAACCGTGTGTCTATTACAAATTAAAAAATTAGCTGGGTGTGGTGGCACATTAAAACCCTATCTCTACTAAAAATCCCAAAATTAGCTGGATGTGGTAATCCCAGCTATTCAGGTGGCTGAGGCAGGAGAATTGCTTGAACCTGGGACGTAGTGGTTGCAGTGAGCCGAGATCAAACCACTACACTCTGGCCTGGGCAACAAAGCAAGACTATCTCAAGAGAAAAACCAAAAAAAAACCCTAGGAGGAGCAGGCAGATGGTTAGGTCAGGTCGTGGGGAATGTGGGCTCAAACCCCATGGCAGCGTCTAGGGGTGAACGTTTACAGCTCTTGAAGCCCCAGTGGGCGTGCGTTACTGTGTGCTCTTTTAGATTAGCAGTCAGTAGGCGGCTTGTGTCAATCGGCTCAATGAGACCCCCCGCCTTATTGCAAGGACAGAGGGCTTTCTGTAAGTTGGGGTTTCTTGCCTTAGTGTACTGGAAGAATTGGGTCACATGTGGGCTTGGAGAATGAGTGCAAAGTTTTTTGTTTTGAGACAGAGTCTTGCTCTGGAGTGTGGTGGCACCATCTCAGCTCACTGCAACCTCTGCCTCGTGATTTTCCTGCCTCAGCCTCCCAAACTGGTGGGACTACAGGCATGTGCCACCGCACCCAGCTAATTTTTGTAATTTGGTAGAGATGGGTTTTACCAGGTTGGCCAGGCTGGTCTCAAACTCCTCATCTCAAGTGATCTACCTGCCTCCCAAAGTGCTGGGATTATGGGCGTGAGCCACCACATCCAGCCTGAGTACAAGGTTTTATTGAGTGAAAGTAGCTCTTGGCAGATGGGGGAGCCAGAAGGGAGATAGAGTGGGAAGGTGGTTTTCCCTTTGAGTCCAGCCCCTCAGCAGCCTGGGCCCACCTCCAACCACTCTGGCCAAACTGTGTTGTTCCCCAGCTTATGGCCTGCCAGCGTCTGTCGGGGTACTCTTACACCAGTGCATTCCTATCAACATCCAGCTGCTTGTGTCTCTGCCTGTTCGGGTCTCAGGGTTTTTATAGGCACAGGATGGGGGCATGGCAGGCCAGGGTGGTCTCGGGAAATGCAACATTTAGGTAGGAGAGCACAAATGCCTGTCTTCAGGTAGGGCCCTGGGCACAGGCTCAGGGGTGGAGCTCTCACCAGGGACCACACCCTTCCCTTCCCTGCACTTCCCTGCCCCCTTCCTGTATCACTGTTATATCACATACAAATATTAGACTGGGGATTAAAGGATGAATGCTTATTGAAATAGCCAAGGACTGACATTCATGCTTATGTGTGAGGAACCACCCTCCTGCCTCACCCTAACTACCTTTATTTATCATATTGCTTAGATGCAGTTATATGGAAAGAAACATAGCAACAAGATTTTTTTTTTTTTTTTTTTGAGACAGAGTTTTGCTCTTGTTACCCAGGCTGGAGTGCAATGGCACGATCTTGGCTCACCGCAACCTCCGCCTCCTGGGTTCAGGCAATTCTCCTGCCTCAGCCTCCTCAGTAGCTGGGATTACAGGCACGCACCACCATGCCCAGCTAATTTTTTGTATTTTTAGTAGAGACGGGGGTTTCACGATGTTGACCAGGCGATCTCTCGACCTTGTGATCCACCCGCCTCGGCCTCCCAAAGTGCTGGGATTACAGGCGTGAGCCACCGCGCCCGGCGCAACAAGATTTTTAAAGGTCACATGAAGATGGGATCAAGTGGCTAGAAAGCCACTTGAGGAATATTACACTCCTTTTTCCTAAAGGGTTTGCATTAAATTAGAGAAAACATTTTTTTTTTTTTTTTTTTTTTTTGAGACAGGGTCTCCCTCTGTCACCTATGCTGGAGTGCAGTGGCACAATCTCAGCTCCCTGCAGCCTTGACCACCCAGGCTCAAGTGATCCTCCCACCTCAGCCGTCCAAGTAGCTGGGACCACAGGCACACGACGCCATGACTGGCCAATTTTTTGTATTTTCGGCATGTTGTCTAGGCTGGTCTTGGAACTCCTGATATGCCTCGGCCTCCCAAAGTGCTAAGATTACAGGCATGAGCCACTGTGCCGGCCAAGAGAAAAGAATTTTTTGACCTTGGCTCATGTTTTATATCAAATGAATGAGAAGAATCAGATAGTGGATTTAAAAAAGCGTTACTTTATGGTATTTCTTCTGCTTATGATTGTACAAACACACACTGTTTGCCAAAGCCCACAAAGCAGAGCTGAAATGTATTTCTCAGTCCTGCTGCTGATCTAATTATCTGAGGCAATCAAAAAAACAGCACGAGGGGGACCAGGAAAGGTGGCTCACACCTGTAATCAATCGCAGCACTTAGGGCGGCTGAGGTGGGAGGATCACTTGAGCCCAGGTGTTTGAGACCAGCCTGCTCACTATGTTGAGAGCAACATGGTGAAACCCTGTCTCTACAAAAAACAGAAAAATTAGCCAGGCGTGGTGGTGTGTGCTTGTAGTCCTAGCTACTCGAGAGGCTGAAGTGGGAGGATCCCTTGAGTCTGAGAGGTTGAGGCTGCAGTGAACCATGATTGTGCTACCGCATTCCAGCCTGGGCAACAGAGGAAAACCTAGTTTCAAAAACAAGATACAGAGCAAGCAGCAAGAGGAATAGTATGAAATCTTGGGAAGGAAAAAAAGAAAAAAATAAATAAATATTGAGAAGGAAATGCCCAACATTAATCAAATAGATATTCAAAAATTGGGCATGATGGATATTTATTATACTGATGTTAATGGTAAAGTGATACCTTTTGGAAGTCACAGCATCACTGTGGACCATGTTATTGCAGTTCTTCTCTATTTCTCACTTTGAGCAGGCTTGTGCTCAGGTTGTTGATGTTAAGAGACTTGGATTTGCCAATGCCATCTCTGGCTCTCTGTACTATCAAGGCTGGGGTTGGGGATAAATGCCGACTGGATGTTTTCCAGTGATTTAATTAAAATCTATTTATAATATTTGCTGGATTCCAACCTAGATAGGGTAGAATTAAGTGTTTTCAAAAGATCCTGTCCTCAAGGAGTTTTAAATCTAGAATGGAAACCAGAAAGACTCACACAAAGATAACTAATAGCATGAGGAAGTAAGTGATACATTAAAAAAATAGAAGTCCCTGAAGTAAGTGATACCACTTTGGTTTCAGAGGGTGAAGAAGGCTTTGTGTGAGAAGATGGGTTTGAGCTGAGCCTAGCAGGATGGTATTTCTGGAAGTGATGCAGAGACCAGTGTGGTTTCAGCAGATGGATCCTGTGGGGAACTCTGGGAAATGAGGTTGGATTGGCAAGAGAGAGAGAGAGAGAGAACTATGGAGTGCTTTAAGTTTATGTCCAGGGTTTGGATGCTAAACAATTAAGGACCTACCCTACCAAAATTGGAGATTCCAAGACCAGCTTGGATTTCATGACATTTTCTCCTTTTCAGTTAAGGTGATTTAAGTGTGACAATATTTAAAGTTTAACAAAGCTTACATACATACATTTAAACATCAGGTAATATATGTATTTTCAGACTGTGTTCTAATTTGATATTTGGAAATAGAATCATTTAACCAGTCTCAAATATTTGCTAATTATCTGTACCAGGCTCGGGATTGGACATTTATGGAATTGTTCAACAGTTATTTATTAGGTGCTTACTAGGGACCAGGCTCTATTCTAGGCACTTAGGGTACAGTGTAGAGCAAAAAGAAAAATACGTGCCACCATGGAGCTTTTATTTTAGTGGGTTATTAGTTTGCTAGGGCTGCCATAGCTGGGTGGCTTAAACAACAGATACTTATTTTCCTACAGTTCTGGAGGTTGGAAGTCTATGACCAGGATCGTGTTGGCAGGGTTGGTTTTTTCTGGGGGGCTCTGCAGAAAGGATCTGTTCCAGACTTCCTCTTGTTGACTTGGCGATGGCCCTCTTGTCCCTTTGTCTTCACTCGTCTTCCCTCTGTCTGCATCCAGATTTTCTATTCTTTTTTTGAGACAGAGTCTCACTCCATCACCAAGCGCCAGGCTGGAGTACAGTGGCTCGAACCTGGCTCACTGCAACCTCTGCCTCCCGGGTTCAAGCAATTCTCCTGTCTCAGCCTCCCGAGTAGCTGGGACTACAGGTGTGCGCCACCATGCCCAGCTAATTTTTTTGTATTTTTAGTAGAGACAGGGTTTCACCATGTTGGCCAGGATGATCTTGATCTCTTGACCTCATGATCCTCCCGCCTCAGCCTCCCAAAGTGCTGGGCTTACAGGGGTGAGCAGATTTTCTGTTAAAAAAAAAAAAATCAGTCATATTGCATTAGGACCTACTCTAATGCCATCATTTGAACTTAATTACTTCTGTAAATACTGTCTCCAAATACAGTCACATTGAGCTCGGCATGGTGGCTCATACTTGTAATCCCAGCAATTTGGGAGGCTTAGATGGGCAGATCACTTGAGTCCAGGAGTTCAAGACCAGCCTGGGCAACATGGCAAGACCTTGTCTCTACAAAAAATACAAAAGTTAGCCAAGCATGGTAGTGTGTGTTTGTAGTCCCAGCTACATGGGAGGCTGAGGTGGGAGGATTTCTTGAGCCCTGGAGGTTGAGACCAACTCGAGCAATGTGGCGAAACTCTGTCTCTACAAAAAATTAGCCAGGTGTGGTGGCATGTGCCTGTAGTGCCAAGTATCCAAGAGGCTGAGGTGGGAGGATCACCTGAGACTGGAAGTTCGAGGCTGCAGTGAGCTGTGATCACACCATTACACTCCAGCCTGGGTGATGGAGTGAGACCTTGTCTCAAGAAACAAGCAAACAAACACAACCCAAATGCAGTCACATTCTTGGATATGAAGGGTTAGGACTTCAATATGAATTGTGGCTAGGGACACAGTTCCACCTGTAACAAGTGGAGTGGTGATAGAGCAGTGAATAAACCCTAGAATTTGGGTGATCTTGTTTGCCATGTGCAGGCATTGTAACCAGCGTGCTCACATGCATCATTTCATTGAATGCTTGTAACCAGCTTATGAGGTAGGTGTTGTTATCTCCACTTTACACTGAGGAAACTGAGGGCAGACCACATTCATTCATAGGGAGGTTTGCTTTTGTGATAGGATGTTTAATGCCTTCATTGAGTCAAAGCCTTGGAAGTAGAAATCGAGTTACAGCTAAATGTGTAGGGTATATATTTGTGGCAAATTCCAACTCAGAACAGACCAAAGTCTGGATGGTAAAATAGAGCTGGGGGTGGGGAAGGTTGGTTTGTTTGTTTTACATTAGGTCCTAAGAATAAAACCAAAGATAGGAGTGTTGTTTTTTGTTCATTTGTTTTTCGAGACAGAGTCTTGCTCTGTCATCCAGGCTGGAGTGCAGTGGTACAATCTCAGCTCACTGTAACCTCTGCCTCCTGGGTTCAAGCAATTATCCTGCCTCAGCCTCCCAAGTAACTGGGACTACAGGTGTGCACCACCATGCCTGGATGATTTTTTTAGTCTTTTTAGTAGAGATGGGGTTTTGCCATGTGGACCAGGCTGGTCTTCAACTCCTGACCTCAAGTCATCTGCCCTCCCTGACCTCCCAAAGGGCTGAGACTACAGGCACGAGCCACACACTCGGCCAGGATTAATCTTTACAATTAAGTATCTTTTTCTCTTTGTAGGCAGTCCAGTATATTATATAATAACATTTTTATATATAATAAACACTTGGCCAGGAGTAATATTTACAATTAAGTATCTTTTTATCTCTGTAGGCAGTCTAGTATATTATATAATAACATCTTTATATATAATAATACATTATTATACACATTTATGATAATTCTAAATAATTTATCATAAATATATAATCATTTTACATATATCCTACATTTTATATAGTACTGATCATTTCCCTTTTGATTGTCTAGATTCAAATAAGTTTATAGGTCATTTTTGACCTGTCCCTTTTGATTTATCTCCAGACTAGCAGCCTGCCTGGGCACTCCTCCTGTGGGAGAAACCCTCTCTGCATCATTGGCTTTGCTTTTGATTCAGCCCTGCCGATCCTCTGGTGGGCAGATTCAGATTCAGCAAACACAGAGGTCCTGCCCACCGTGCAGCAGGTCCTTTTACATCAATCCCCATGTTTCTCAAAAATATGGAAAAGCAAAGGCTAACATGATGTGTGTTCTATGAACATACATTTGATTTCATTATTTTATGAAAGACAGGCTATCTAAGTTAACTGGTGAATAATTTAAAACATAATTTAAATATTGAAACAATGCAGGTATATATGCAAGAACTTTTTGCATGAACTTTTAAGATAAAACCTGTTTCAAAGAAGTTGCTTTTTTTTTTTTTTTTTTTTTAGTGTACCTTGAGTTCAGCACAAATGTGAATATCCCCTTCTTCCAGAAGGGTTCTTGGGAGAAAACATTTGAGAAGTTCTAAGCACTTTTTTTTTTTTTAAATGAGATAGGTTCTAACTCTGTTGTTCAGGCTGGAGTGCAGTAGTGCAATCATAGCTCACTGCAGCCTTGACCTCCTGAGCTCAAGTGATGCCCCTGCCTCAGGCTCTCGAGTAGCTGGGACTACAGGCATGCACCACCATGCCCGGCTTGAACACTTTTTCATCCAAGTTTCATAACAACCATGTGAGGTATATGATCCTCATTTAAGAGATCAGAAAACAGAAGCTGAGATAAATTATCTTGTCTTAGTTAATAAAGTCAGGAAATAGCAGAGGCAGATGTGAATTTTTCTGGCTCTAATTCCAGGGTATTTTCTCTTGTGCTGCAGCCACTCCTGGGATGAAGAGGCTCGGTCCTCATGGGGCTGAGTAGGTCTTGCAGCTCTGCCTTTCCGCAAGTACCACCCTCTTTCATTCAGGAATTCATGCACATGCTTATGCCTTTACTCAACAAATATTTATTGGGAGGTAAATTTGGGCCAGACTTTATTCCAGATCCTGATGACGAGAGGGTATTGATGAAGGCATACCCTCACGGAGCCTACCTTCTAGTAGGAGAACATATATTCAACAAATAGTTATCAAAACATTTTTAAAGACTGTAATAAGTGTTGTAAAGGAAAAATACAAGGTGCCAGAAGAGGAATAAAATGGGTGCATTCATCTAGATGGATGCTCGAGGCCTGTTTGAGAAAGTTGACCTTTGATTTGAAGTTTCAAGCATGAATTAACTGGGAAAAAACTTACTTGCGCTTAAAATAGTTACAAATTATCATCCTACAAATCCCTTCACAACAATTCTGTCTATCTCCGTTAGACTCCTTCTCTGGTTTACAAGATCCAGTACTCACTCTCAGGTATCATGCTTATTCTTTTCTATTATATTGTTCCTAGTGTCCATCCATCCATCCATCCATCCATCCATCCATCCATCCATCCATCCATTATCTGTCTAATAAACTTTCCTTGAGCACCTAATATGAGCCTGGTACTGTTGTGCCTCAAGTTCTTTATTTTTTTTTTTTCTCCTCCCATTTTTTCTTTTTAGCTGCTCTCTTCTCCTTTTTTCTTTTTGGCTCCTTTTTTTCTTTTTCTTTTTGATCTGCCCCTTTATATGATTCTTGAATCTCCTATTTTTGGCACCCATCTTTGATACTATTCTCTTCCCAGTTCTCTTCAATCTCCTCCATCTTGACTAAGACTCCAGCTGCTTACTCTGCTTTCAACAAATGGGTTCTTCACATTTTCATGAAACAAATATTTTTCTAATCAGGTTCAAGAAAATAGATATTTATTTGTTTTTACTTTTAATTTCTTCTTCCATTTTATCGGCTGATTGTAGTTTCTATCTCTTAATAAATAAATGCCACTAATGTGAAAGAAACTTTTTGGGGGATGTCTATCTATTTATCTCTATCATTTATCTGTATTTTGGATCAGTTCATTCTTTTCATTATAAATGCCTGGAGGTAGACAGCTCTGTTTGTTTTACATAATATAGCATCCGGCACTAATGATAATTGCTTCCTGAACTTTTCACATGGTTTTAAAAGAAGTAGATCTTTTCTAGGCCTGCTAATATGCTTGTTGTACCTATGATATAAATGTCCAAATAGATTCAGAAATGCACAGCTCCAAGCTAACCTTCTTTCACCTTCTTCTGTAAAGTCCTCTTTGTCTTCTCTATCGTAATCTGGACATGAGACATTCTGGTCAATGGTAGCATATCATCAACTATTTAGGCAAACCTCAGGAAAAGTTCTATGCTTTCTTCTCTAGCTCCATACAAGTCAGTCAAATCTAAATCTTTGTAAAGTCTGAAGACCCAGAGAATACTACATAGTAAGTTCTACCTATCAAATGAAAAGTAGAGGGGACGTCACCTTATAGTCATGATCAGAAAAAAATGAAAGATGTAAAGAAGAACCAAGAGGGACTTCTAATGATGAAAAAATACAGTATCTGAAATGAAAATTTCACTAGATGGAATTAATAGCAGATTAGGCAATGCAGAAGAAAAGATTAGTGAATCTGCAAATATAGCAACGTTATCTATGCAAGATGAATCACAGACAGAAACAAAAAACTAAAAACAAAATTAGTGAACAGAGACCCAGTGATTTGTGGGATAATATCATGCAATCTATCATACATAAAGAAAAGGAGAAGGGACATAAAGAGTAGTGGAAGAAATAATGGTTGAAATATTTAGAAATTGGATGAAAACTGTATTTGATAAATCTAAGAAGCTTAATGAATCAGGAGCTGAAAAGCATTCATTCAAAAAAGTTAAGGTCTAGGCACAGCAGCACGCACTTTTGCTGTCGCAGGTACTAGAGAGGCTGAGGTGGGAAGATTGTTTGAGCCTAGAGTTTGAGACCAGCTGCGGCAGTGTAACAAAACCCCATCTCCAAAACTAAAAGGAAATAAAGAAACAAAAGCACATAATCAAGTTGTTGAAGACCACTGCTGCACAGAAAATCTTAAAGGCACTCAGAGAAGAATACACATTATATACAGAACAGACATCAGAAGGATCACAGGCTTCGCCTCCAACTTTGCAAGCCTGAAGACAATGAAATAACATCTTTAGAGTGCTCAAAGAAAAAAGGCAGCCTAGAATTCTCTATTTAATGAAAACATCTTCAAAAACAAAGATGAAGTAAAGTTTATCAGACAAAACTTGAGAGAACTTGTTGTCGGCAGATACATACAACCAAAAATGTTTAAAGGAAATTATTGAGGCCAAAGCAAAATGATACCAGACAGAAACTTGAAATACACTATGCCAGAAGTGGTCATTATGTGGGCAAATAGAAAAGACTTTGTGTTTTTGTTTTGAAATTTCTTGAAAAGTGAATTGGCTGTATGAAACAAAAGCAATAATTTTTTTTTTGAGGTATATCAAATATGTATTAATAGAAGTAAAATATTTGATAACAACTTGAAGGACTGGATAGGGAGAAATGGAAGTCTATATAGATGCTCCTTAATTTATAATGGGGTTACATCCTGATAAACCTGTCAGAAGTAGAAAATATCATAAGTCAAAACTGGTGTTTGATGGACATGAGCATGGGATGCAAAACCACAAAACGCAGTATCCAATAAACACTGGCAGCACAGTACACTGTAGAGTGTCTGTTGTTTACCTTCGTGACTGCACGGCTGGCTGGGAGCTGTGGCTTACTGCCACTGCCCAGCATTGCAAGAGTCTATCGCACAGCATATCGCTAGCCAAGGAAAAGAACAAAATTTAAAATCTAAAGTATGATTTCTACTGAATGTGTATTGCTCCCCCACCATCACAAAGTCAAACCATCATAAGTCGATAGCTATAAGAATTTTACATTATATATGAAGTAGTATAATATTAGTTGAACATGTATTATGAGTTAGAAATGTGGATTATAAAATGTAGGAAAATTATGAAAAATAAAGAGGTTTTATACATATACATAAAAATATGTGTGTATCTATACATATATATATCTCCAACAATACAGATAAAATGAATATTAAAAACCACGAATTAATTCAAAAGAAGCAGAATAAAAGAAACAAACAATAACAAGGATGGATGAGTGTAATAGAAAACCAATAGCAAATAGTAGATTTAAATTCAGCCATATTGATAATTATGTGAAATGTAAGTGGTCTAAACACTCCAATTAAAAGTCAGAGATTGTCAGACTGGTTAAGAAAAGTGAGGTCCTATTATGTGCCTTGTGTAAGAAAATCACTTTAAATTTATGGAATGGAAAGTTAGAACTAAAAGGATTGAAAAGATATACTATGCATATAGGAATTACAAGAAAGGTAGACTGGCTATGTTAATATCAGACAGAGCAGAAAATATAAAAAGGAATACTGCTAGGAATAAGGAAGGACTTTTCATAATGATAAAGGCATCAATTCATCAGGATGATATGACAATCCTAAATGTACTAGAGCTTCAAAATACATGTAGCAAAACCTAACAGAACTGAAAGGAAATTTTAACCCACAATTATAGTTACAGATTTCAACACTCTTAGTAATCAATAAAGAAGACAGAAAATCAGCAAGGATATAGAAGACAGCACCAGTCAACTGGACCTAACTGGGCTCTGCTCAATGACAGCAGAATATACGTTCTTTTCAGGTTCACATGGAACATTAACCAAAAGAGACTATAGGTTAATCATGAACAAGTTCCAACAAGTTTAAAAGTATTGAAATCATAGAGTGTGTCCTCCACCCATAATGAAATTAAATTAGAAATCAACAGCTATTTCGGAGATCTCCAAATATTTAGGAATTAAATAATAGTTGACTAAACAATATGTGGGTCAGAAAAGAAATCACAAGAAAACTGAGAAAATATTTTGAACTGAATAAAAATGAAAACACACATATCAAAATTGTGGGATGTAGCTACAGCAGCGTCTCCAGGGAAATGTATAATATTAGATGTTTATATTAGAAAAGAAGAGCTGGATGCAGTGGCTCGCACCTAGAATCCCAGCACTTTGGGAGGCTGAGGCGGGCAGATCACGAGGTTAGGAGTTTGAGACCAGCCTGACCAACATGGTAAAACTCATCTCTACTAAAAATACAAAAACTAGCCAGGCGTGGTGGCATGTGTCTGTAATCCCAGCTACTCAAGAGGCTGAAGCAGACAATCTTGAACCTGGAAGGCGGAGGTTGCACTGAACGGAGATCGTACCACTGCCCTCCAGACTGCGGGACAGTGTAAGACTCTGCCTCAAAAAAAAAGAAAGAAAGGAAAAAAAAAAGGTCTAAATTAGCAATCTAAGATACTACTTTAAAGAATCCAGACATGGAGGAGGACAAATTAAACCCAAAGAAAATGGAAGGGACAAAATAACAAAGACAAAAGCAGAAATCAATGAACTATAAAACAAAAATAATAGAGAAAATCAATGAAACCTAGAGCTGATTCTTGGAAAATTTCAACAAAGTTTATGAACTTCTAGCTAGATTTGTTAAGAAAAAATGGAGAAGACACATAATATCATACTAGAAATGAGAGTAGGACGGATGCTACAGACATCACGAGGAAAATACGTGAATGTTATGAATAACTTTATGTCAATAAATTCAACAGCTTAGATGAATGGGCAGTTCCTTAGAAAATACAACATACTGTGTGTGACTGAAGAAGTAGAATAGCCCTATATTTAGTGAAGAAATTAAGTGTGTAATTTAAAAACTTCCCACAGAAAAACCTTGAGGTCCAGATGGCTTCAGTTGTGAATTCTATCAAGCATTTAAGAAAGAAATATACCAATGTTTTACAAACTCTTGGAAACTAGGAGGATGAAATACGTCCCAATTCATCTCATGAGGCCAGCATCATCTTGGTGCAAAATCTGACAAATATTACAAGGAGAAAAAAAAGAGAAAAACAGCAACTAGAAACTAATGTCCTTCATAAACATAGATGCAAAAATCCTTCCAGCACTTTGGGAGGTCGAGGTGTGTGGATCACAAGGTCAGCAGTTCAAGACCAGCCCGGCCAATATGGTGACACATCATCTCTACTAAAAACACAAAAATTAGCTGGGCATGGTGGTGCACAACTGTAGTCCCAGCTACTCGGGAGGCTGAGGCAGAAGAATCGCTTCAACCTGGGAGGAGGAGGTTGCAATGAGCTAAGATCGCATCACTGCGCTACAGCCTGGGCGACAGAGCAAGACTCTAGCCACACACATACAAAAATAATTTGAAAAAAAAATTCTTAGCAAAATACTAGCATATTGAGTGTAACAATTTCTTAAAGAAATAATACGTCATGGCCAAAGGGGGTTACTGTAGGAATGTATGAGCAGCTAGATGAAGACCATCGAAGGTGGGGATATATGACAATGGGAAGTACAAATAAAAATAAGAAGAAGCATCTTTGGCTCCAATGGTCTTGATTTCTATTTTGGCTGTGACTAACATTACCGAGCATTTACCACATTCCAGGAAGCATGTTCAGAGCTTTATGTGGATTCTTCTGTTTAGTCTTTATTAGAATCCCCTGAGGTAGGTACTGTTGTTGTGTGTGTTTTATAGGTGAGTAAACTAAGGCACAGATAAATTTGCAAACTTGTCTGCAGTCCCCTGGCTGTTAAGATTTGGACGAATACTAGTCTGACTTCAGACCCTGTAACTCTTTATTAATGCACCTCTTTGCACAGAACTGCTCATTTTCTTTGCTTTGGCCTAGCAAGGCTTATTTTGATTTTTTTTTATTGCATTTTAGGTTTTGGGGTACATGTGAAGAACATGCAGATTGTTGCATAGGTACACACATGGCAGTGTGATTTGCTGCCTTCCTCCCCATCACCTATATCTGGCATTTCTCCCCATGCTATCTCTCCCCAGCTACCCACCCCCCACTGTCTCTCCCCTATTTTTCCCGACAGACCCCAGTGTGTGATGCTCCCCTCCCTGTGTCCATATGATCTCATTGTTCAACGCTCACCTATGAGTGAGAACATGCGGTGTTTGATTTTCTGTTCTTGTGTCAGTTTGCTGAGAATGATGGTTTCCAAGTTCATCCATGTCCCTACAAAGGACATGAACTCATTGCTTTTGGTGGCTGCATAATATTCCATGGTGTATATGTGCCACATTTTCCTTATCCAGTCTGTCATCGTTGGGCATTTGGGTTGGTTCCAGGTCTTTGCTATTGTAAACAGTGCTGCAATGAACATTCGTGTGCATGTGTCCTTATAATAGAATGATTTATAATCCATACCCAGTAATGGGATTGCTGGGTCAAATGGAATTTCTATTTCTAGGTCCTTGAGGAATCACCACACTGTTTTCCACAATGGTTGAATGAATTTACGCTCCAACCAACAGTGTAAAAGTGTTCCTATTTCTCCACATCCTCTCCAGCATCTGTTGTCTCCAGATTTTTTAATGATCGCCATTCTAACTGGTGTGAGATGGTATCTCAGTGTAATTTGATTTGCATTTCTCTAATGACCAGTGATGATTAGCATTTTTTCACATTTGTTGGCCTCATGTATGTCTCCTTTTGAAAAGTGTCCATTTATATCCTTCTCCTACTTTTGAATGGAGCTGTTTTTTTCTTGTAAATCTGTTTTAGTTCTTTGTAGATTCTGGATATCAGCCCTTTGTCAGATGGGTAGACTGCAAAAATTTTTTCCCATTCTGTTGGTTGCTAATTCACTCTAATGACTGTTTCTTTTGCCATGCAGAAGCTGTGGAGTTTGATTAGGTCCCATTTGTCTATTTTGGCTTTTGTTGCTAATGCTTTTGGTGTTTTGGTCATGAAGTCCTTGCCTACGCCTATGTCCTGAATAGTTTTGCCTAGATTTTCTTCTAGGGTTTTTATGGTGTTAGGTCTTATGTTTAAGTCTTTAATCCATCTGGAGTTAATTTTAGTGCAAGGTGTCAGGAAGGGGTCCAGTTTCTGCTTTTTGCACATGGCTAGCCAGTTTTCCCAACACCCTTTATTAAACAGGGACTCCTTTCCTCATTGCTTGTTTTTGTCAGGTTTGTCAAAGATCAGATGGTTGTAGATGTGTTGTGTTGCCTCCGAGGCCTCTGTTCTTTTCCATTGGTCTATATCTCTGTTTTGGTACCAGTACCATGCTGTTTTGATTACTGTAGCCTTGTAGTATAGTTGGAAATCTCATAGTGTGATGCCTCCAGCTTTGTTCTTTTTGCTTAGAATTGACTTGGCTATGCTGGCTCTCTTTTGGTTCCATATGAAGTTTAAGGTAGTTTTTTCCAGTTCTGTGAGGAAGGTCATTGGTAGCTTGATGGGGATAGCATTGAATCTGTAAATTACTTTGGGCAGTATGGCCATTTTCATAATACTGATTCTTCCTAACCATGAACATGGAAAGTTTCTCCATCTGTTTGTGTCTTCTCTTATTTCATTGAGCAGTGGTTTATAGTTCTCCTTGAAGAGGTCCTTTATGTTCCTTGTTAGTTGTATTCTTAGGTATTTAATTCTCTTTGTAGCAATTGTGAATGGCAGTTCGTTCTTGATTTGGCTCTCTTTAAGTCTGTTACTGGTGTATAGGAATGCTTGTGATTTTTGCACATTGATTTTTGTATCCTGAGACTTTGCTGAAGTTGCTTATCAGTTTCAGGAGATTTTGGGCTGAAATGATGGGGTCTTCTAGATATACAATCATGTCATCTGCAAATAGAGAAAATTTGACTTCCTCCTTTCCTATTTGAATACCCTTTATTTCTTTTTCTTGCTTGAATACTCTGGCTACAACTTCCAATACTATATTGAATAGGAGTGGTGAGAGAGGGCATCCTTGTCTAGTGCCAGATTTCAAAGGGAATGCTTCCAGTTTTTGCCCATTCAGTATGATATTGGCTGTTGGTTTGTCATAAATAGCTTTTATTATTTTGAGATATGTTCCATCAATACCTTGTTTATTGAGGGTTTTTAGCATAAAGGGCTGTTGAATTTTGTCAAAGGCCTTCTCTGCATTAATTGAGATAATCCTGTGGTTTTTGTCTTTGTTTCTGTTTATGTGGTGAATTACGTTTATAGACTTGCATATGTTGAACGAGCCTTGCATCCCTGTTATGAAGCCTACTTGATCATGGTGAATAAGCTTTTTGATGTGCTGTTGCAATTGATTTGCCAGTATTTTATTGAAGATTTTTGCATCTATGTTCATCATGGATATTGGCCTGAAGTTTTCTTTTCTTCTTTTCTTCCTGAGTCTCTGCCGGGTTTTGGTATCAGGATGATTTTGGTCTCATAAAACGATTTGGTAAGGATTCCGTCTTTTTGGATTGTTTGGAATAGTTTCAGAAGGAATGGTACCAGCTCCTCTTTGTATGTCTGGTAGAATTCGGCTGTGAACCCGTCTAGACCTGGGCTTTTTTTGGGTGGTAGGCTCTTAATTGCTGCCTCAACTTCAGACCTTGTTATTGGTCTATTCAGGGTTTCAACTTCTTCCTGGTTTAGGCTTGGGAGGATGCAAGTGTCCAGGAATTTATCCATTTCTTCTGGGTTTACTACTTTATGTGCATAGAGTTGTTTGTAATAATCTCTGATGATGGTTTGTATTTCTGTGGAATCTGTGATGATATCCCCTTTATCTTTTTTTATTGCATCTATTTGATTATTCTCTTTTCTTTTTTATTAATCTGACTATGGTCTGTTTTGTTGATCTTTTCAAAAAACCAGGTCCTGGATTTATTGATTTTTTGAAGGGTTTTTTGTGTTCTATCTCCTTCAGTTCCGTTCTGATCTTAGTTATTTCTTGTCTTCTGCTAGGTTTTGAGTACTTTTGATCTTGCTTCTTTAGCTCTTTCAATTCTGACGATAGGGTGTCGATTTTAGATCTCTCCTTGCTTCTCATCTGGGCATTTGTTGCTATGTATTTTCCTCCAAAGACTGCTCTAAATGTGTCCCAGAGATTCTGGTATGTTGTGTCTTCGTTCTTGTAGGTTTCAAAGAACATCTTTATTTTGCCTTCATTTCATTGTTTGTCCAGTCAGCATTCAAGAGCCAGTTGTTCAGTTTCCATGAAGCTGTGCGGTTCTGATTGAGTTTCTGAATTCTGAGTTCTAATTTGATAGCACTGTGGTTTGAGAGGTTGTTTGTTATGATTTCCATTTTTTTGCATTTGCTGAGGAGTGATTTACTTCCAATTATGTGGTCAATTTTAGAGTAGGTGTGATGTGGTACTGAAAAGAAAGTATATTCTGTGGATTTGGGGTGGAGAGTTCTGTAAATATCTATTAGATTTGCTTGTTCCAGGTCTGAGTTCAAGTCCTAGATATCCTTGTTAATTTTCTGTCTCATTGAACTGTCTAATATTGACAATGGGGTGTGAAAATCTCCCACTATTATTGCGCGAGAGTCTAAGTCTCTTTGTAAGTCATTAAGAACTTGCCTTATGTATCTGGGTGCTCCTGTATTTGGTGCGTATATATTTAGGATCGTTAGCTCTTCTTGTTGCATTGATCCTTTTACCATTATGTAGTGTCCTGCTTTGTCTCTTTTGGTCTTTGTTGGTTTAAAGTCTATTTTTATCAGAGACTAGGATTGCAACTCCTGCTTTTTTTTTTTTTTTTTTTTTTTTTTTTTTTTTTTTTTTTTTCTCTCCATTTACTTGGTAAATCTTCCTCTATCCCTTTATTTTGAGCCTTTGTGTATCTTTGCATGTGAGATGGGTTTCCTGGATACAGCACACCAATGGGTTTTTGCTTTTTATCCAATTTGCCAGTCTGTGTCTTTTGATTGGGGCATTTAGCCCATTTGCATTTTAGGTTAATATTGTTATGTGTGAATCTGATCCTGCCATTTTGATGCTAGCTGGCTGTTTTGCCCGTTGATGCAGTTTCTTCATTGCTTTGATGCTCTTTACCATTTGGTATGTTATTGGAGTGGCTGGTACTGGTTGTTCCTTTCTATGTTTAGTGCCTCTTTTCAGGAGCTCTTGTAAAGCAGGCCTGATGGTAATGAAATCTCTAAGTACTTGCTTGTTTGTAAAGGATTTTATTTTTCCTTCACTTATGAAGCTTAGTTTGGCTGGATACGAAATTCTGGGTTGAAAGTTCCTTTCTTTAAGGATGTTGAGTATTGGCCCCCACTCTCTTCTAACTTGTAGGGTTTCTGCTGGTGAGTCTGATGGGCTTCCCTTTGTGGGTAACCTGACCTTTCTCTCTGGCTGCCCTTAGCATTTTCTCCTTAATTTCAACCCTGGTAAATCTGACGATTATGTGCCTTGGGGTTGCTCTTCTTGAGGAATATCTTTGTGGTGTTCTCTGTATTTCCTGGACTTGAATATTGGCCTGCCTTAGCAAGGCTTATTTCCTCAATCTGAAACACTTACCCACTTTTTGGGTCCATAATTAAGAACTGACCTCTGAGTTAAGATGCTAGCTACTTTCAAATGCAGAATATTTCCAAAATAAAAGTATGTTTCTTAAATTGCAGAAGTCATAATATGACAGTGGGAGATGTGTTCCGTTATCCCCTCCTCAATTTTGATGTGGTTACAAACATTGTGGTATCCAAGAAGAGGAAAAAAAATCCTTTCCCCTGCTATGTGTAGAACAAAATGCTTTTCCTTTCCACTATGTGTAGACCTAGATTTCAATGCTGGCACAGTAGCTTGATGGCACATAGACCTGGGCAAGTTCCTTCAGTCCTATGAGCTTCATTCCCCATTTGTAAGATGGAATGGTTCTGCCTTCCACACAGGATAGTGTGAGGATTAGAAAGCTACCTGGGCATACTCCACTGTTCTTTTCTTCCCTCTGCTTTTGCCTGGCTTTTCCTCCTCAATGCTGTTTCACCAAAGTCTCAGAAGTTTGAATCTCTCATGAAAAGTGTTTATCAAAAATTTTAATTTTCTTTTCCTATATTCACCTTATCTTATATAATTGCAAACTTTTTTTGACCATTGTCCACTGTAAGAAATATGCTTTACATCATAAACCAGTATATACATAATACACAAATGTATGTATAATGAATATAATCAACCAATTTATGGTACACATTGGAAAAGTTATTATTTTGAAAGTGTAACTATGCTGGGCTAATAAGAATAAAGCAGGCTATTCTGGGCAAATTGGGCCACGTGTCCCCAAATCACTTGACCTTATGTGTATGGATGCACTTTCTTATCTTGTATTCTAGCTAATTTAAAAAAAATGCTTTTCAGGACCTATTACATTAATTCTGTAACCCACTAATGCATCTAAACCAATCATTTCTGATTACCTCTAGAGAATAACTTGTCTGACTACTCCAATATTCTTGGAGTAGTCAGACATGCTGGAGATGAACTCACACACGTGGAGAATTTCTGGAGAATTCAGCTGCTCAGAACAAGGTGCATATTCTAATTGCCAGAATGACACTCATTCTAACGCCTTTCATTCATTCTCTAGCCATTCTTTCATTCACTCATTTGTCAAATGCTTTGAGTGAATTCTGTATTACTGAGTGCTGGGAGTTATCAGACACTGGGTGCTGGGACATGGTTTCTGCTCTGGAGGAGTTCCTGTGTTCTAGTGGAGCTGACACAAAAATAATCACAGGACAGGGAGATGAGTGACACCTTAGAGGTGAACAAAAGGCCCCAGGAACATGGAGGAAAGATCCACCAGCCGTGGCAGGGAGAGGGAGTGGGTTCCGAGAAACAGAGTTAACACTGAAATTGATGAAGTTGTTGAGCAAGATGTGGATGCACTCAGGGAGTCAGAGGAGCGACTCAAACTGGCCATCACGCTGCTCAAGGCGGCTCACACACAGGTGTGCATGATATTTTACTATCAGAGTTCGTATGTATGTATATCTATTTCTGTTGTTTTTCTCAAACTTAGTTTAAACTTCATGAGCACACACTTAAGTCACTTCATGACACCCCTGCTATGTCTGTCTCCCCAACCTAGTTTTTTAACCTACAACAAATGGGTGCAGGTTCCCTCTTCTCCTTTCTTCTTTCGTCCAACTTACCCAGCTTTCTTTTTCTTCACAGCGGTTTTCATTTTCTAAGTATACTATATAATTTACTTATCTATGATGTCGACTATCTGTTTCGTCCTAGAATGTAAGCTCAAGAAGACGACTGGTCTGTTTTTTATTTGTTTTTGTTTTTTCTTTTTCTACTGTAGTGTCTCCTGGCTCCTGGAAAGGTGCCTAGTACGTATATAGTAGGTTCCTGATAAATACTGGGAATGCTTTGAAAGGGTTAGCAAATTTCTGTATCCAGGACATAGTTACTATCCTCTTATGTTGGAAGGAAAGTGTAAAGAAAAATAAAGGCCTACAAAGGATCATTTATGAAAGCATCCTTTTCCTCTCCCCGCTTCAACAGTACTTACTGGTCATCTGCTCTGGGTTAGCCTTGCTCTGGGATTTCGAGAAGAGCAAAACAGATCCCATCCCATTTTCATGGAAGTCTCCTGCCAGAGTGGAAGCAGATGTTAATGAACTATATTACTGAAAATTTGGGATAACTGCTAAGAAAAACAAGTGGAGTATTTTATGCTTTTGTTATGAAAGCATGAACTAGCAGCACATGACTTGGCCTGGGAAGCCAGGGAAGTTATTTTTAAGCTGAGTGGAAGTCAGCTCAATGAAAGAAAGGAGTGGGAGAGAGAGCATTCAGGCAGAAGAAATAGAATAACAAAGGTCATGCCGTGGGAGAGAGAATGGCTGAGTGTCCCAGGTGTGGTGGGAGCCAGGGTAAGGGAGGAGGGGCCCAGCGTCGTAAAGGAGGTAGGTCGGGCAGACAGCACGGGGGGGCACATGCACCAAGGGGTTGGCCCTTTAGCCAGAGAGCAAAGAGGAGCCATGGGCAGGTTGTGAGCTGGTGAGTGAAGAGATAGTTTTGGTTAAAGCATGAACAGTGAATTGGAGAGGATGGCAGAGAATATAGGGACGCAGGATAGGATATAGGGAAGCCGTGGTCAAAGCATTTAGTGCAATAGTTGGAGTGGAAATAAAGAGAAGTGAGCAGATTAGAGAAATATTTAGGAGATGGAATTGAAGTTAATGGCTGTCCTGATTTCCAAAACAAAAGGTGGCAGCTTGTCTGTATAAGGTTTTGAATGTGTCTATAAGCCAGAATGTAAATAAAGCAGCATCTTGAATTGTTTCTCCTTATTCTCTGTGATATGTACAAACATATTAGTAAAGAAATAAGACCAATCTGCAGTAGATCTAGTAGCCTGCCTCTGGCTGGTGGGCCTTCTGGGAAGGAAAATGAGAAAATACTATTGGGAAGACCTAGTGTAATTGAGGGAGGAGAGAGGTAATAAATGGGGTGTGTGTGCGTGCACACTCTTGTACGGAAACATAAACCCTGCCTCACCTCTTTTACACCCTTTCTTCTAGACCTGCTTCTTTCTTTCCACATGTACCTTTCAGCCTATACATGTTAAAATCAGTGGTTCATAATGTTCCTTGGTCCGTATCCTGAGAATAACACACAACCAATAAGCGCAGAACATTTTACATCATGTATCAGGGGCCTCGGGAACACAGATTGAGAATCTTGGGAGAGCAGAGTTTATAAAAAAGCAATTCATAGACAAAAATGCATTTAGTCAATAAATGTGTGAAAAGCTGGTCAAGTGCATTAACAACAACAAAAAAGCCAACAGAACCAATCATGAGATAACATTTTTCATCTCTCAGACGGGCAAAGTTTCAGAGGCTTGGTACTACCCACCTTTGGCCATTGTGGGTAGATTGTGCAGTCTTGTGTAACCTTGGGCGAACATAAAATGGAACAACTTTTTAGAGAGTAGTTAGGCAGTAGCTTTCAAAATTTTAAATGCGTAGGTTCTTTAACCTACTAATTCAAAGTCTAAGAGACTGTCCTTTAGGAACACAAACGTACATATGAAATAGTCAAGGATGTTCATTGCAGCAACAACTGGAAAATTTAGGAGCTGACTGAATGACTGCCAACAAAGAAATGGTTCAATTAATTTTTAAACATACCCATCCCATACAGTGGAACGCTGTGTAGTCAAAAATAACGAGATCTGTCTGTACTGATAACTAAGTGAAAAAGGCAAGTTGCGGGCCAACATATGTGGCACAATTTCTTTTTCTTTTCTTTCTTTCTTTTTTTTTTTTTTTTTGAGAGGGAGTTTTGTTCTTGTTGCCCAACTGGAGTGCAGTGGTGTGATCTCAGCTCACGGCAACCTCCGCCTCCCAGGTTCAAGCAGTCCTGCCTCAGCTTCCTGAGTAGCTGGGATTACAGGTATACGCCACCATGCCCAGCTAATTTTTGTATTTTTGGTAGAGATGGGGTTTCTCTATGTTGGTCAGTCTGGTCTCGAACTCCTGACCTCAGGTGATCCACCCACCTCGGCCTCCCAAAGTGCTGGGCTTATAGGTGTGAGCCACCGCGCCTGGCCCACACAATTCATCTTCTGTTAGAGAACTCACAAAACATTATTTGTGTTGGACATAAGTGCTTTTGCAAATATTTGTATATGCTTAGATAAGATATACATAGATTTCCCTGAAACTCATAATAGGGATTAACTCTGGGGAGTAGGATTTGGTTGAGGGGATTGAAATATTTTCCTTTTAATTTTATGTACTTCTATACAGTTTGAACTGATTTTAACAGGCTTTACTGCATAACCTTTTTTCTTAAAAAATAAAGATAACACAGGAGTTTCTGACCTTGAGATTCTTTTCTGAAATAACAGTTTGAAAATTTGAGCTGGGGGAAGAGGCAAACTGTGAGATGTGCCTCAGTCTCCTCCCCTGATTAAAATAGTTCAGTGACATCCCAGTGTCTTGGGGATCAAGTCCAAACTCCTGAATGTGGCACTTCAGGTTTTCTTTATCTGGCAGTGTGTCTACCTCTCCAGTATCTTCTGCAACTCTCCAACCCATAGACTCTGTTCTCACTGGAACTCACTAGGATGTGGGGTTCCCCAAGTGCTCTGTCACCCAGGCTGGAGTGCAGTAGCACGGTATCGGCTCACCGCCACCTCCTCCTCCTGGGTTCAAGTGATTCTCGTGCCTCAGGCTCCTGAGTAGCTGGGACTACAGGTGTGTGCTACTAGACCTAGCTAATTTTTTAGTAGAGACAGGGTTTTGCCGTGTTGGCCAGGCTAGTCTCAATCTCCTAGCCTTAAGTGATCCACCCACCTCAGCCTCCCAAAATGCTGGGATTACAGGCGTGAGCCGCTGTGCCCGGCCAGGATTCTCCCTGACATCTGACATGCTTTAGCTTTACACAGGATGCTCATGGCCGGTGGTAGCATCCTCAGCTGCCAAGGTGCAGTGTAAGTGTCACCTTATCCAGAAGATCTGGCCCGCTCGCCTTCTCTACCCGTCTGGGTACAGAGCTGCTCCTAAATGCTCCCAGGTACTCCAGGTGTACCTCCTTTGTTATATCACTTGTGCCCTCCTGGGTTTTGGTCTCCTGTTGCTCCTTAGATGACAGGACCCTGAAGGCAGAGGCTGTGCTTTGTGTAGCTCTGTCCTTATTGCATGCATGGCTCACTGCCTGGCCCCAGGAGGCCCTCCCTCAGAAAGCATCCACTCCTGAAATATCCTTCATGGGATCCACTCATTGGCAGCCTCAAATAAGTAAGAGAGACTGAATTTTAAGAGTCCTTGCAAAGGCCGAGAATGGTGGCTCACGACTGTAATCTCAGCACTTTGGGAGGCTGAGGTGGGTGGATCACGAGGTCAGGAGATCAAGACCATCCTGGCTAACACAGTGAAAACCCGTCTCTACTAAAAATACAAAAAATTAGCCAGGCGTGGTGGCATGCACCTGTAGTCTCAGCTACTCAGGAGGCTGAGGCAGAAGAATCACTTGAACCCAGGAGGCAGAGGTTGCAGTGAACTGAGATCCTGTTACTTCACTCCAGCCTGGGTGAGAGCAAGACTCCTTCTCAACAACCAAAAAACAAAAAACAAAAAAAAACAGTCCTTGCAAATGACTTATTTACATAGAGCCTAAATTAAAATTTAGAATCACAAAACACCGCATTTTAGAACCTGGAAAGGATTTAGGAGTTATCTAGGAGAGAAGTTCTTTTCAATCAAGAGTTGGTGGACTAGGACAAGTCTGAGACAGTTTTCACACTCTAAGGCAAAATGAGAAAAACATCAGCAATGGAGCGGACCAAAAAATCAGGTTAAATGCATTAGGTTTAATGATGCTTTCTTATTCAGAGATTGTGTTGCCCTACTCCCATTGAAAGGTTATTTATGAATGATATACTAGTAGGTGGTGCTGTTTTGTTTTTATTTCCTTGGTAACCCTGTATTAGTTGTTATTTCCTTCTTGGTTTTTTTTTTTTTTTAGTTTAATTGGTCTATTAAATCGAAAAGTCTGGAAACCCTAGCTCTTGTGTCTTTCCCCTCAAAACTGAGATCCAGAGAGATGATGACTTTGCCCATAAACCAAACAAAGAAATACATATTTCAGTCCTGGGTCCTTCTGCTATGGTATGTAGTGCAGTTCTGTATTTTAAACAATATTGTCTATATTTGGTGTGATTGGTTTTCTGTTCAGCATTTTAAATTCAGAAATGAACCAGTCAGTTAACATATTTGTTGTATTGCAATTGGAAACAGACTTTCTCTCTCAGAAGCGTCTATAACCATATGGTATTACTGTCTGTCAGTATTTGGTGAGGTTTTAAGACATGTGAGAGTCCTGAAGTTACATATTAAATATATGTAATGTTATTATTGACTTCGATATGAAAATAAAGACTGTTCTCTTTTAATTTTTGAATGCTAAGTTTGAAGATGCTGTAAGCACCTTAAAAAAAGAATTTAAATGACTGAATTTGGCTATTGCTATAATTCTGCTTTTTAACATCTGAATACTGTTCAACTGAGAAATTCCACTTCTAAGAGCTTACATACGAAAATAATGAGAGATATATTGTGCAGAGAAGTATGCATAAAGATGTTCCTTAAAGCATTTGTGTTAAAGATCAGAAATATCATAAATGCCCAAAAATAGGAAATTGGTTAAACACATTTTGTTGTAGTCATTCAATGAAAAGTACTTTGGTTACTAATAATGGCTGTATAGTGGCCCCTTGAACAACATGGGTTTGAACTCTGCAGGCCCTTCCACCTCTGTTACCCTTGAGGCAACAAGGCCAACCCCACCTCTTCCTTTTCCTCAGCCTGTTCAATGTTAAGACTATGAAGATGAGAAGATGAAGACTTTTTTTTTTTCTTGAGACAAAGTCTCACTCTGTCACCCAGGCTGGAGTGCAATGGCATGGTCTTGGCTCACTGCAACCTCTGCCTCCCAGGTTCAAGTGATTCTCTTGCCTCAGCTTCCCAAGTAGCTGAGATTACAGGTGCGTGCCACCACGCCTGACTAATTTTTGTATTTTTCGTAGAGATGGGGTTTTGCCATGTTGGCCAGGCTGGTCTTGAACTCCTGACCTTGTGATCCATCTGCCTCAGTCTCCCAAGGTGCTGGGATTACAGGCATGAGCCACTGTGCCTGGCTGAAGATGAAGACTTTTATGTTGATCCATTGCTACTTAACGAATGGTAAATACATATTCTGTTCTTTATGATTTTCTTAGTTACATTTTCTTTTCTCTAGCTTGCTTTATTGTAAGAATACAGCATGTAATACTTTTAACATACTAAATATGTATTAATTGATGTTTTATGTTATCTGTAAGGCTTCTGGTCAGCAGTAGGCTGGCAGTACTTAAGTTTTTGGGGAATTGAAAGTTATCTGCAGAATTTTAACTGTGGGATTTGTGGGAAATAGGCACCCTTAACCCCTGTGCTGTTCAAGTGTCAACTGCATTTTCATCTTTTATGTTCTTGTCTAAATTTTCTGATTTTATCTACCGCAATCATATTGTACTTAGATAACCAAAAAGTGATAAAATTTGACTAGCTCAATGCTTTGTACAAAATCATGTTCCTTGTTTTTCACTTGCTTTTTTTCAACTTGACATTGTTGATTAATATAATTTGACAGCCAAAGTTCAGTATATGCAGACTCTTAAGTTTTAATTTTTCATTTTCACCTTTTACATCTTCCATTTTTATGTAGTTTTTCTTTTTAATACCTGAGACTGAACTACTGTAAATCAGCACATAGTCCAATGGGAAGCTGTCATTTTCACTTCCAGCCCTATGCTGTCATGCAGGTTCTTATAGGAGGTTCTAATTAAGTATCAATAGGGACAAGCAGCATAAACTCAAAGATCTAGAAGACATTCGGAGAAGTGATTGTCTAAATAGTTCTTTTTTTTGTCTAGACCCAACAGCATCTTAGCTCAGAGTAGGAGTATTGGCCATGGGATTTTCTAGGCTTGCAGCCCATTGGCCTAAAAATGAGAAAGAATAGCATCCTTAGTGTTTCCAGCCCCAAAGTAGTTTCCTTAAAAAAGGAAGATAGTAGGAGCCTGATTATATCGTGGCTGTGTATGCCTGTGTATGTGCCCACTTGTGTGTGTGCCAGAGAGGGAGGGAAGATGAGTTGGAATGGGTGAAGGGGTTTCTGGTATCTTTGGCCCTAGGTTAGTTTGCCCTTTTATAACTCACGATCTCCAATTAGTCTTCCTAGTAGTTATCCTACTTTTAAATAAAGAACTATTCCTGTAATCCCAGCACTTTGGAAGGCTGAGGTGGATGGATCACCTGAGGTCAAAAGTTCAAGACCAGCCTGGACAACATGGCAAAACCTCATCTCTACTAAAAATACAAAAATTAGGCCAGATGTGGTGGCTCATGCCTTTAATCCCAGCACTTTGGGAGGCCAAGGTGGGCAGATCACCTGAGGTCAGGAGTTCAAGACCAGCCTGGCCAACGTGGTGATACCCCGTCTCTATGAAAAAAAAAAAAAAAAAAAAAAAAAAAAAAAATTAGCTGGGTGTGGTGGCACATACCTATAATCTCAGCTACACAGGAGGCTGAGGCAGGAAACTCGCTTGAACCTGGGAGGCAGAGGTTGCAGTGAGCCAAGATCTCACCACTGCACTCCAACCTAGGCAAGAGTGAGACTCCATCTCAATAAACAAACAAACAAACCAAAAACCCACAAAGATTAGGTGGGCATGTGGTGGGTGCCTGTAATCCAGCTACTTGAGAGACTGAGGCAGGAGAATCACTTGAACTCAGGAGGTGGAGGTTGCAGTGAGCTGAGATTACATCACTGCACTCCAGCCTGGGTGGCAGAGTGAGACTCTGTCTCAAAAAAAAAAAAAAAAAATTAATTACTTGTTCTACATCTGATTCTCTAGATTGGAAAAGATGCAAGGGGAGAACCATGTCTTTTCCTCTCCCCCACTGTTTCTCAGGGCCTTTTTGTATATGCAGTGAAGATTTCATAAATATTTGTTGAGTAAATGCCAGTATGGGTCTTAAAAACCTATCTTTCTCCCTTTCCTTTTTTTTTTTTTTAACCTTGGTTAACAGCTTCCATGGCCATTGTCATTTTTCTTCTTCTTTGTCAAGCCATTTCTAGAAGAGAACTACACCATTAGCCTGGAGAAGGTGCTGGGCTGCTTCTGCAGCAGAGGGTAGGCCCACCCTCCATCTGCGGTTATCTCAGAAGCGGGGATCTAGACCTCTGCCTGTTTATGGATTGAGGTTTGCTTTTAGCTGTTCCTATGCTCTAGGTCGTTCTGTGGCAAAAGCCAAGGATCTGTCTCAAGGTCTGCAGTAACACAGGGCTGTCCTAAACACAGTTGCCTTATTAGGAAAACTGATTTGGATGAGAACAACCATCTTTAATTTGTGCCATGTACGGTGTTTTATCATAGGAGAGCATGGTGCAGGCAGAGGGTTTCTACCCTGGAGGACCGTGCATGAATGCCAGCTCTGTGGGCCCTCAGAATCTACTGGCTGAATGAGTGAGTGAAGGCTGGAATGTCCTCAGCGCTGCTGTATGTCATCCTGTGTTTGAAGTGCTGTTTCAGCTATCATTCACCCAGTTAAGAATTGGAAATGAGGCACTGGGCACGGTGGCTCAAGCCTGTAATCCCAGCACTTTGGGAGGCTGAGGTGGGTGGATCACGAGGTCAGGAGATCGAGACCATCCTGGTCAACATGGTGAAACCCCGTCTCTACTAAAAATACAAAAAATTAGCTGGGCATGGTGGCGCGTGCCTGTAATCCCAGCTACTCAGGAGGCTGAGGCAGGAGAATTGCCTGAACCCAGGAGGTGGAGGTTGCGGTGAGCCAAGATCGTGCCATTGCACTCCAGCCTGGGTAACAAGAGCAAAACTCTGTCTCAAAAAAAAAAAAAAAAAGAATTGGAAATGAGCGCTATTTATGACAAAGGTGATGTTTTGCTCATCCTTTCCCCAAAATTACAGTTCCAAAACTTTTCTATATACTCCTTCTAAATTGATGACAACTTGCCCATTTTCCTTTTCGAAATGTACCAAAATATTAACATTGGTGACCACGGGCTAGGGAATATGATCTTAATAAATTTACAAATCTTCTGATCAACCATAGACTTTACAAATATAACAAATCAATTTTTAAAAATAAAATGCTATACATATATGTGTGATTTAGTCTTGCTTTGTTGCCCAGGCTGGAGTGCAATGGTGTAATAACTTGGCTCACTGTAACTTCCACCTCCTGGGTTCAAGCGATTCTCTGGCCTCGGCCTCCCAAGTAACTGGGATTACAGGCATGTGCCACCATGCCTGGCTAATTCTGTATTTTTAGTAGAGGTAGAGTTTCACCATGTTGGCCAGGCTGGTCTCAAACTCCTGACCTCAAGTGATCTGCTGCCTTGGCTTCTCAAATTGCTGGGATTACAGGCGTGAGCCACCACACCCAGCCAAATGCTCTACTTTTTAATCAATGTTTTCTATAATATGGATTTTTGCTCTGTGCTTTAGAAATTAGAGAACAAATGGTGATAATATATGCTAAACTTAAAATTAGTATGCCTCCTTTTATAGACAACAAGAACTTTGTCACTTCCCAGTTTGTCTTGTCATTCAGGAGGCTCAGAGCTACGATCTGTGCCCACTCGTGCTGCCTATTCTTAACTTTGATTTCCCGAAGCAGCAATTTCATCTCCATTTCCCCTCATCACCTTGTTCGTTTAACCATTTAACAATAGCATTACATTTTGTTGAAAGTGGCCTCAAATTCTTTTTGGTAGAAGGGAAATTGTAATTTGAGAGAGGAACATTTTCCTAACTATTCTCAGGTGCGTTTAAGGGCTGCATTTCATGATGCTATCAATGCCTTCTTTCAGCTCATAGGATATCAGCCCTCTTAATGAGCCTGATGTTGTTAGTATCACAGGAACCGGAAAATATGCACGTTATGCTGGAGCATTAGAATGCAACAGAAAGAGCCCTGGGCTTGGAGTGTGCAGAACTGGTTCTTGTTACAACTCCTCTTCCTAGTTGAGGAAGTTACTTAGCCTCTTTGGACCAGTTACTTAACCTCTCTATGCCTCAGTTCTCTTCTATTGGATATAAATCACATGTGGTACCTACTGCAGTGGGTTCTCATGATGTGAAATGACATAATGCATGCCAGTGTGTTTTGTAAACATTGCAGTTGTCTGCACTTTTGTGTCCCCCACAAGTCTGTAAGTTTCTCAGCATCAGGGACTGCATCTTGTTCAGATGCGTGCTCCCAGGGCCTGGTTTCGGTTGATCTAAAGATGCACTTTAAGAGAAGGTCCTGGCCGGGCACAGTGGCTTATGCCTGTAATCTCAGCACTTTGGGAGGCTGAGACAAGTGGATCATGAGGTCAAAAATTTGAGACCAGCCTGGCCAACACGGTTGAAACCCTGTCTCTACTAAAAAGACAAAAATTATCTGGGCGTGGTGGCGCATGCCTGTAATCCTCCAGTTACTCAGGAGGCTGAGGCAGGAGAGGAGGCAGAGGTTGCAGAGCCGAGAGTTGCATTGAGCTAAGATCATGCCACTGCACTCCAGCCTGGGCAACAAAGTTAAGACTCCATCTCAAAAAAAAAAAAAAAAAAAAAAAAAAAAGGAGGTCCTAAATGTAGCTGACACAACTTTATTCATTGTTTTCTTGCAGAAAAGCCTACTGGTGTTTATTAACAAACCACATCATTGGTCAGCTTGGTTTCATTGAGTGCCTTCTGTGTGCGTTCTCTTGCCCCTAGGGTGTTCAGCTGAGGAAGAAGTATGGATGATGAACACAGAAAAATGGAAACACATTATAGATTCATATGCGTCTGAAGTGACAAAATGGTGACTTAAGGGAAAAATCTGCTTCTAGATACGCTCTCTTTGGCTCAAACACTAATTTTTAAAAATGTAAACAAACAACAACAACAACAACAACAAATGTAAACCAACAATTTAAAATCCAGAAGTTTGGATTTTGCTTTCTCTTGAAACTATGAAGAGCTGCTCACACCAAGTCAGGCCCTCCGCGGAGGCGATGGAATAGTGGCACAGCAGCAGCCACTCCAGGCATGCCCTCACTTGCTTAGCATGGAGGGGGCCCCATCACTCCTCATCATCTCTCGAACACCAGGGCAGATAGGAACCGCCATTACCATCACACTTGTGCTTGCACTTAGGTATCATTTATTGCATACCAGGCAGTAGTCTGAGCACTTTAGTTAACTATCGTCCATCCATCTGTCTCTGTCTATCTATCTATCCATCCATCCATCTATCTGCCAACCTGCCCACCCGCCTACCCACCTACCTACCTACCTGTCTATTTTAAAGGTAAGGAAGGCTGAGTGTGGTGGCTCATGCCCATAATCTCAGCACTTTGGAAGGCCAGGTGGATGGATTACTTGAGTCCAGGAGTTCGAGCAGCCTGGCCAACATGGCAAAACCACGTCACTACAAAAAACACAAAAAATTAACCAGGTGTGGTGGCACATGCTTGTAATCCCAGCTACTTGGGAGGCTGAAGTGGGACTATGACTTGCGTCTAGGAGGTCAAGGCTTCAGTGAGCCATAATCAGGCCAGTGCACACCAGTCTGACCAACAGAGCAAGACCTCATTAAAAAAAAAAAAAAAAAAAAAAAGGCTGAGTGGGTGGCTCATGCCTGTAATCCCGGCACTGTAGAAGGCCAAGCTGGGTGGATCACCTGAGGTCGGGAGTTTGATAGCAGCCTGGCCAACATGGTAAAACCCCATCTCTACTAAAAATACAAAAATTAGTTGGGCATGGTGGCGCACATCTGTGATTCCAGCTACTTGGGAGGCTGAGGTACGAGAATTGCTTGAACCTGGGAGGTGGAGGTTGCAGTGAGCCAGGATTGTGCCACTGCAGTCCAGCCTGGGTGATAGAGTAAGACTCTGTCTAAATAAATAAATAATAAATAAAGGTAAAGAAAGTGAGGCACAGTTAGTGTGTGGTGGTCCAGGATTCAAACCCTGGCAATCTAGTCCTCCAAGTTCTTGCTGTTAACCCCTGAGCTATTCGAATCTCAGTACTCCTATTGTGGGAAAGATATCAGGCATCAAGCCTAACAGAAGTATAAACTTGCACCTAAGATTCTTTTCCAGGACGCCGTGTTCTGTTGAATTAGAGAAGGACTCATAAAAGAAGTGATTTTGTAGAGTTTATTTTTATTTTTTTCAGATGAAGTCTTGCTCTGTCACCCAGGCTGGAGTCCAGTGGCATGATCTTGGCTCACTGCAACCTCCACCTCCTGGACTCAAGTGATTCTCCTGCCTCAGCCTCCCGAGTAGCTGGGACTATAGGCGCCTGCCACCACGTGTGGTTAATTTTTATATTTTAAAGTAGAGACAGGGTTTCACCATGTTGGCCAGGCTGGTCTTGAACTCTTGAGCTCAGGTGAGCCACCTGCCTCAGCCTCCCAAAGTGTTGGGATTACAGGCATGAGCCACTGCACCTGGCCAATTTTGTAGAATTTTAAAGATAAAGAGTCCAGGCCTGTTAAATGCACCATGCAAAGGCCTCTTTGGGGATCTGGGAGTAGCACAAACAGAGAAAGCAAGGTTAACTTCAATGGAGACGGGTGCAGACAGAAGATAAGCAGGAGAGGAGCTGCTGCAGCGAAGACCCACGACTTGTAGCTCAGATCAGATACCTGAGGAAAGTAGACTGACCTGGGTGTGTTAGGGAGGGTGGCAATAAGGCTGAAGTCCTGTTTGACCAAGGTGATGGGAGCTGAATCGGCATCCTTACAGGAGGCCTGTTGAACTTCATTCATTGCTTTCACAACGTAAGAAAGTCGATTTTGTAACACAGGTGTCCCTATAATACTGGCCTGACTGTTTACTTCTGCTTCAGTCCCTGAGCATATGAGCAAATACTTCAGGCACTGTAACGAGCAGAAACTTGAGACAGAGCTTATCTTGTAATGCTGGGTCTTGCATCATATCCAGGGTGTGGTGTTACTTTAGAAGGCAAGTTAAATAATTACATGTTTTCAGATTGAGCAAACAGTGCATGTGCTCTGAGAAGGCTAAGGACCTATACTTTGAGAGCCCAGTAAATTAACTTATTCAGTGGGATGGTAGGCTTATACCTGGGTATGTGAAATGGTCTCAATATATTACATATAATACATACACATACATATCTATCTACACATATATGTATATGTGTGTATATGTATAGATATATACATATGCATGTGTAAGTAGAGATATATACCTATGCTTATGTTAAATATTTATGTATTACCTTGTATATAATTATTCTTACTTACAGAACAGCCCTGGAAAGCTTGGAGATGTTAAATGAATCAATCAAAGCTAATTCAGGCAAGACTCAGTCATTGGCCCACCCAATGTGTACTGTCTTTGTGATATGTGATATATTTAATATAGTATTTTTTTTCTTTTTTCTTTTTTTTTTTTTTGAGACAGAGTCTTACTCTGTCACCAGGCGCCAGGCTAGAGTGCAGTGGCGTGATCTCGGCTCACTACAACCTCCGCCTCCCGGGTTCAAGCAATTCTCCTGCCTCAGCCTCCCGAGTAGCTGGGACTACAGGTGTGCAGACTTTTCATGCTCCTACTGGAAGGTCATCAAATGTCTGCATAAAGACTTTTGGTGCACTTAAAGCTACGCTAGTGGAAGCATAAATACAAAAATGCCCAGCCAATTTTTGTATTTTAGTAGACGGGGTTTCACCATGTTGGCCAGGATGGTCTCGATCTCTTGACCTCATGATCCGCCCACCTCAGCCTCCCAAAGTGCTGGGATTACAGGCGTGAGCCACTATGCCCAGCCAGTACTTTGTGTTTTTGATGTTCCCTAACAACATAATAAAGTGAAAGAAATTAATGTTGAAAAGCATTAGGGTCATCCTAAACTCCCTTCTTTAGAAAATACAAATGTGACATTCTTTTATTAGTTACATTATTCTCTTATTCTATTATAATTAATTTGTTACATTCTTTTAAATAGCTACATTTTTATTCTCTTATTCTATTATTATTTCTTTCTCTTGGACAGAGATTGGAACAGTGTCTAACCCTGTGTTTTTAATAGCGTTTGTCAGCTATTGTCATGTAGTAAATGTTCATAAGCATCAGTAGTCATGATCTGGAGCCCCACCCCTGCCTAGTCTCTGTTTCTTTGGTTTATTGCTCTTAGATAATTTCTTCCTTTTCTATTTTTGCATATTCAAGAACAATGCAAGGCATGATAGTTATCTGATTCAGGACTTTTCAAACACACTTGAAATATGATAATTGCTTGTTATTCTAGCTTGATAACAAATCTAAGGGCAAGCTATTGAGCACTGATTTGTCCTTTTCTTCCTCATTCCAGCTACTGTGGACCTAAAGTGGAGGGCTTTGAAATTATCTACTTAATTGGGCTGCATGTCATTGCTGCCTTAGAAGTGGCTCTGGGATGCAGGTGTTGGTTTCTTGGATCTCCTTTGCTGGAATTTTTACATGTCTTGTTTTGTTGTTGTACCAGCTCTGTGGAGCAGGCAACATCTTTGCTTGCCCTGGGGGAAGTGGAGCAGTACACATCGTGGATTGCTCTGTTCCAAGGGTGTCCCATGGCTTCCCTGGACCATGTTGGAAGAAGAATAATTGTCTTGGGGTACACATAAAATACACTATCAGTAACATAGCTGATGAGCTAAAAAAGAAAAATTGTAAAAAGATCTCATAATGTTTTAAGCAAGTTGATGAAGTTGTATTGGGCCACATTAAAAGCAGTCCTGGGCCACGTGTGGCCCGAGGGCTGTGGGTTGAACAAACTTGCTCTATTACCTTTGAAGTAGATACGCCGTCTGAGTGCAGGTCTCCTTTGCTTGGGTCATTCAGGTGTTCCGGACTTTCCATGCTCCTATTGGAAGGTCATCAAATGTCTGCATAAAGACTTTTGGTGCACTTAAAGCTACGCTAGTGGAAGCATGAAATCGCCTCCCAAAGGATGTGGGTCCTGCCTCCTCAGAACCAGGAAAGGGGAGGCCGTAACTAGAGCAGTAACCTACTGCAGCCAAGCCTCAATTTCCTCATCTGTAAAGTGTGAGAAGTCAGGCAGAATTGCCCCCAAGATCCTTTTCTGCTCAAATATTCAATGAGCCAAAGAAGGTTAAGAACACATATAAATAGAGAATTCTGTAATTTTGAGATTCATCTGAAAAAATGGTGCCTTGGCACCAGCCATCAGGACTAAGATGGAGAGTTTGCAGTCAAATGAAATTATGGTTGAATCCAGTTCTGTCAGTTCCTTGCTCCATAACTGCTAGAAAATTACTTCTTTCTGAGCCTTGGGATTCTCCCTCTTTTATTTATTTATTTTTTGAGACGCAATCTGGTCTTACTGCAACTTCTGCCTCCTGGGTTGAAGTGATTCTCATGCTTCAGCCTCCCTAGTAGCTGGGATTACAGGTATGCACCACAATATCTGGCTACTTTTTTGTATTTTTAGTAGAGATGGGTTTTTGCCATGTTGGCTAGGCTGGTCTCGAACTCCTGACCTGAAGTGATCCGTCCTCCTCGGCCTCCCAGAGAGCTGGGGGTATGAGACACAGCGCCTGGCTGGGATTCTCTCTTTAAAATGAAAATACTGCTATCTACATAGCAGCATGGTTGTAAATATTTAGTACATGTTCATAGTACATTTGAGGTGTTACAAACATAGCTGGCACATAGCAGTCATTCTGTAAATGGTAATTTACTAGGATAATAGTAATCTTGTGACTCCATGGTTTTTGGACTAGCTAAGGGTTTGAAATAGAGTTGCTCTAAGGAAGATGACATATGCAGAAGTCTTTTAAGTTAAAGAGGGGCCAAGAATCACTTTGAGGATAGAGCAGCTACTGAAATAAATGACGCAAAGGTTGTGATTTTGAAAGTTCAGATGAGGGGTTAGGCATGATGGCTCACGCCTGTAATATCAGCGCTTTGGGAGGCTGAGGTGGCAGATCACCTGAGGTCAGGAGTTCAAGACCAGCTTGGCCAACATGGTGAAACCCCATCTCTATAAAAATACAAAAATTAGCTGGGCATGAGGGTGGATGCCTGTAATCCCAGCTAGTTGGGAGGTTGAGGTGGGAGAATCACTTGAACCTGGGAGGCAGAGGTTGCAGTGAACCAAGATTGTGCCATTGCATTCCAGCTGGGTGGCAGAGTGAGACTGTCTCAAAAAAAAAAAAAAAAAAAAAAAAAAGCCAGGCGCGGTGGCTCACGCTTGTAATCCTAGCACTTTGGGAGGCCGAGGCGGGTGGATCACGAGGTCAAGAGATCGAGACCATCCTGGTCAACGTGGTGAAACCCTGTCTCTACTAAAGTAAATACAAAAAATTAGCTGGGCATGGTGGTGTGTGCCTGTAGTCCCAGCTAGTCAGGAGGCTGAAGCAGGAGAATTGCCTGAACCCAGGAGGCGGAGGTTGCAGTGAGCCGAGATTGTGCCATTGCACTCCAGCCTGGGTAACAAGAGCGAAACTCTGTCTCAAAAAAAAAAAAAAAAAATTTCAGATGAGGGTCTCTGATAGGGAAGATAATTTATTCATTTATTACCTGTGTATATACTTGTTAACAGTGTCAATATTTTGATGAGAAAAATCTAATTATTGTGCCTTGTCCAGGATTTATCTAATGGACACAGTCCTTCTTTGCATTCAAAGATGGTGATAGGCCAGGCATGGTGGCTCATGCCTGTAATTCCAGCACTTTAAGAGGCTGAAATGGGGTGACCACTAGTGCCCAGGAGTTGGAGACCAATTTGGCCAACGTAACGATACCCCATCTCAAAAAAAAAAAAAAAATTAGCTGGATATGCCTGCCCCTGCCCCTGTGTCCTCTCAGCTGCTTGGGAGGCAGAGAGGCAAGAGGATCACTTGAGCCCAGAAGTTAGAGGCTGCAGTGAGCTATGATTGTGCCACTACACTCCAGCTTGGGTGACAGAGTGAGACTCTTTTTTTTTTTAAAGATGGTATATGGACGACATATTGTCTCAGTCTATTTTGCATTGCTACTCAATATCTGAGGCTGTGTAATGTATATAAAAAAAAGAGGGTTATTTGGCTGATGGTTTTGTAGGCTATATCAGAAGCATGGCCCCAGTATCTGCTCTGATGAGGGCTTCAGGAAGCTTCCACTCATGGCAGAAGTTGAAGAGGAGCTGGAGTGCGCAGATCACATGGCAAGAGGAGGAGCAAGTGAGAGGGAAGGGAGTTGCCAGACTCTTTTTTTTTTTTTTTTTTTTTTTTTTTTGAGAAAGAGTCTTGCTCTGTCGCCCAGGCTGGAGTGCAGTGGCTCAATCTTGGCCCACTGCAACCTCCTCCTCCCGGGTTGAAGCGATTCTCCTGCCTCAGCCTCCCAAGTAGTTGGAAGTACAGGCATGTGCCACCACGCCCAGCTAATTTTTCGTATTTTTAGTGGAGATGGGGTTTCACTCTGCTAGCCAGGATGGTCTTCATCTCTTGACCTCATGATCTGCCCACCTTGGCCTCCCAAAGTGCTGGGATTACAGGCATGAGCCACCGAGCCAGGCCCAGACTCTTTTTAATGATCGGATCTCGCAGGAACTAACAGAGAAAGAAGTCACTCATTACCATGAGAAAGGCACCAACCCAAGCTTCCTGTCTGGCCCCCTTGACCCAAACACCTCCCACCGGTCTCCACCTCCAAACACTCAGGATCAGATTTCAACATGAGATTCAAAGGGAACAAACGTCCCAACTATATCACGTATGGTTACTTCTGTTTATTCGTAATAGAGATAAATATATCTGAAAAGTCCAACCCAGGATAAGCAGTTCTTTCTCCAATACTCAAATACGAAGAGTGGCTTTATTTTGCAGCTACTATCAATGTTTATTACACCCGTCAGGTTTATTGTTTCTGCAAACATCTGGACTCTTACCTTAGTTTAGATCTTCCTTACCTGAGCTCTATCTTAGGAGATTTTTCATGTCCTTGAAATTCTTTGCAGAATTGCATGTATATGAGCATATTTGTATTTTGAGGAAGTGCTGGCCAGAGAAAAGGGATCAGACTCAAAATAACAACAACAACAACAAAACACAAAAAAGCAAAGAACTGCTGCTAAGAGTGTCTCAGACTAGGGGAGAATTAAACTAATGTCACAAGATGGAAAGATGGCATAACACAGGCACAGAGAGGTCCCCAAGTACTCATCTGCTTCTGCAGCTTTCATACAACTTCCACATATTCTGCTCCCTCTAACACACAACGTAACGGTTGAGTCTCTTGGGCAAGGTTTTCACGGTTTCAGATCAGCTCTTTGTGACATAATCCAGGAGCTGGTTGAATGGTCCGGAGGATCACTGGTGAGTGGATGTGGAGACTTTGCGAATTTCCCTTTGTCCCTAGAAAGGGCACTTTTGCTGTTTTACAGGAAACCTAAAGTGTCAGAATAAAGTTTCCAGGGAAATAAATGAAAATTGATTTTGACAACAGCAACCTAAAAGTGTAAAGTAAAAGTAGCAGGATGAGATTTAAAAAAAAAAAGAAAAAAAAAGAAGAAGGAAAAGTGCTTGTTTTCCAGGTTTCGTTTGAAAAGAGAATAAGTCCTTTGTGTCTGGCTTTGCCTGAAGGCCAGCAGGGGCCCCAGGGCCACATCTTAAGGTGGTTTTGGCTCCACTCTCTTCCTGCTCCCTTCTCCTCTTCTCTCTCTCTCTTTCTCTCTCTCTCTCTCTCACACACACACACACACACACACACACACACACACACACACCTTTAAAAGGCACAAGGGCTGGGCATGGTAGCTCATGCAATCCCAGCACTTTGGGAGATTAAGGCAGGTAGATCACTTGAGGTCGGGAGTTTGAGACCAGCTGGTCAACATGGTGAAACCTTGTCTCTAGTAAAAATACAAAAATTAGCTGGAGGCACGTGCCTCAAGTCCCAGCTACTCAGGAGGCTGAGGCAGGAGAATCACTGAACTCAGAGGTGGAGATTGTGGTGAGCTGAGATTGTGCCACTGCACTCCAGCCTGTGTGATAGAACGAGACACTGTCTCAAATAAATAAATAATAAATAATAATAAAAGGCACAATCTTTATTAGATCCCTAGTGTCAGGATGTGGAACATCTTAAGGAGATGTTGACTGCCATAAATCTAGATTGGGAAAGGAAGTGGATTTTAGATGAACCTGATCTGAAAATTCAAAACTTCTCTTTTAAAAAGGGAAAAAGACAAATAAATAAATAAATAAATAGAATTTGCTGAGGCTCTGTTGAGTCCAAAGCTACTATTAATCTTTGAGGGAGTCAAAAGTGTAAAGTTCATTCATTCAAAAAATTACTCTGTAATGCATGCTGGACGTGGAGGTCTGGAAGTTTACCTTCCGGACTGGGAGACAGACCTCACATGCATGAAACAACTAAGGACTAATCTATACAATCAGAGAAGGGGGAGTTGGAAGAATATATCAGATCATCAACAGAAAAGCACCCAATGTCCATCCGCAAGAGGAATGGCTAGATGAAGGTAGTAGTTTCAAACGGTGGAATATTCAGCATCCAGAAGTAATAGATTTAGTTCATTATTTTTAATATGTGTGCGCATGTGTTTCTTTTTAAAGTTCTGGAAGAAAACACATTGAATTCATGATCATGGTTAACCTTTGGAGAGGGAGAGGAGACCAGGATGAAGGAGCCATTCGAAGATATCTTTAGTTTGATGTGTTTTGTGCTGATCTTGTATTTGGTGATTTACTCTGGTGACTGGGAGTCTGGAGGCTCAGCTTTCTTCTGCAGAAAGCAGTTGAGGATTTTGTAAATATCCTGCCTTCTTTTAATAGACCACATGACTTCCTGGTAGTCAGAACCTCTCAGAGGTCCAGAGAGCTGGGTCTTTCCATTTTTTGAGGTTTCCAGCATAGTGAAAAACGAAGAAAGTCAAAAGAACGTTACAGCCAGCACAGACACAGTATGTTTTTAATGTTTATATTTAGCTGTTAAAGTTGCGTGATGAATCCTTCTCCTTGACTCTTGTTGGTATGTCTCTATGAGATCATCCAAAGACTACATTTTAAGCCTTGAGCCAGTGGCCCGCCCACTCACTCCTCCAAGTGGCCCTGCTACTGGCCCCAAGGAGTCAGAAAAAGGCCTCCTATCAAACAGGCTGGCTGACTGGTGATGGGAGGGTGGTGGAGGAAGTTCTAGTGCCTTCAGCCTTTTCCCCAGGGTGTAAGTTCTCTCCTAGGCCTGACCGTTGGAGCTAGAGCTTCTCTCCTGACAAATGGGTTTATTTCAGAACTATGTGCTGTTCTACAACAATGAATGGAAAACATTTTACCTTCCTAACCAGCTTCCCCTTCCTCTTCCTCCATTCAGGGCATTTAAGGTCAAACAGGCGTTTAATACACACGCTGTGTCCGCCCAACCCAACTCTCCCTCCCTCCGTGCCCAAGGAGAGAATTTGGGTGAAATGTATCGATACAGTTTAATAGACCTGTACAATGTCCAACCATTTTATTTTTGAAGTAGGAAGTGTTCATCCTGAGAAAAAGTTGCAAAGAGATACAAATATTAAAAATATGCATCTATTTCCTTTTATAAATGGGAAATGGACCTCGTTTTGAAGTCTCAAGACTTTAAGTCTGCACTTGGTAATTTTTTTGCATAAATATCTAGAGAATTAATAGCTTCAGCCAATTATGAACACACTTTTGAGATGTTTTAAAGGAGTCTGTCCTTCCAGTTTACCTCTTTTTAATATCATATTAAGAGTTTTATATCATCTAAAGTGTTCTCATTATGAAAGCACGGACTTGTCATTTGAAAGAATAGATTCATCTCCCCAAATACCTCCAAAGTGAGCCAAATGCGAATGCACAGTTTATTGGATGAAAAGACAAACAACACAATTATACTTGAATTTCAGGGAATCAAAGGTAATGAAACAGCATGTGCACCAGACTTCAGGGCAGGGTTTGTAAGTTAGCCATACACATGCTCATTTTTCCAAGCTGGGGTAGTTTGCTAAAATGAGCTGAGGGCTACTTCACCAGACTGACAAAAAGGAAAATGTCCATCAGTTTTTCTTTTGTTCTTTCCAGGTCCTGTTCAAGTATACACTGAGCCAGCAGGTTCACCAGAAAGCTATTGAATGCTTGCTGGAACACATTATGCAGGGTGGATTTCTTCTGGAATGTTGCCAAGGATTTTTTATGCTTCTGTGGTAGGCATTTCTTGAACGTTGTCATGTAGCCAAGCAAGGAACATTTGCTTAAAGGATAGAAAATGTTTAAAAATTTTTGTTTGTTTAAAAATAGGTTAAGTGGCAATCTGATCTCAGGATAAGGCAAAGAAAAGCACTTATTTCTCTAAGTGATCTGAGTACATTAGTGATCTTTTGCCTTTAAACAGATTCATCGTTTTCCCTAAAGTATTACTATATTAATACTGTCTTATAGAAAGTAACCCCCAGTACCTACTTTTTTTTTTTTTTTTTAATATCATTAGCTGTTTTCCAAACTGAATTTGTTCTTCAGGGATTTCTCATATATTTGCGTATAAGGAACTACTGGTAATAGCCAAGAAAATTTGGAGGTGCAGAAAACATGCTGAAATATAATTTTTCACTTTCAATTCCAGAACTATGCCATAAAAAATAAAAAAGGAAAATGTAAAAATGTCTTTATATTAGAATAGATATTTTTAAAGTATTGCAAATTCAATGATAAATTCTAAGGTTAAAATTGGATGCATCAAAAATGCAATATATAAATACCTCCCCAGAAATTATTATCTAATGAATAGTAAAAGCTGACTACAAGTCATGCCACTTTAACCAGCGTTCAATTAGTACCAAGATTCTAATCCTATTCTCTGGCATACCCTGCGATGTACAAGGGTTCTCTCTAAACATAGGGAGGAAAAATTCCAAATATATGATTTGAATCTTCCCTTTGCCATTCACTAGGTGTGTGATCTTGGGTACATTCCCTGGCTTCTCTGATATTCATTGTCATCTGTAAAACAGGAATAATAATACCTAGCTCATGGGGCTGCTGTGAGGATTAGAGGTGTTTGTAAAGTATCTCAGTAGTGCCTACATATTGTGAAGGCTTATGCATCTATTAGTACCTTTCTCATCTTTCTCAATTCATTCCACCACTACACGCCAATCTGGAGATTAAAACAGGCGAAACGGTGATCTGCATTAGGATGGGGTTGTTTGAGTGGTCGGTGATTTCTGGCTGCTTCATTTTATACCTGTATTTTAAATATACAAGTTTTTGTAAACATTCTTAAATCTGTTTTTATTTTGATGAAGATCAGACTGATTCTGATATAATGTTTGGAGAACTAAATTATATGCAGAATTTTGTCCCTGAAGAGTTAACTCTGTAATGAAAATGCAGTCCGTGAAAAGTAAACATGATGCCCTTTCTCTACAGGGTATTTGAATGGACGCATATGGAAAAACATGACAATGCTTCTTTTATGCCTAAATCCTATGGAATTTGTCACCTCCTGTATTCAGGTTTGGGCTGTGGCGGTAAACGTGGTTCCCTTCAACTGAGTGTTGTTGAATCTGCAGTTCACAGATTCAGCTCGGAGAGCTCTGTACTTCCGGGCCACTCAGGTACTTGTAAGTGCAGACTGTAAGTTTCTGCCCCACAGTTGCTCTGCCAGTTTAGATGCTGCAAACATTTGGGTTTTGCAGTTCCTGCCATTTTTGTTTTGGTTCTTTAAAAACAGCTCTTCCCCCACCCCTGGCACACCACCATCTCTCCAAGGCACTCACTGTGAGATGGGAAGCCTGGTGCCTGTTGTTTGTATTCCAGATAGAAACTAACAGAATTGAGATTTTCCTCCCTTTTTAGTGCCATGACAAACAAAAGAGGAAATGACATATATTTATTGTTTGGTAAAATGCAGAAGTATCAATTCCAGGAGAGGCTGCATTTCCCTCATCTTTGCCTTGAGTTGTTTATGTGAACTATGGCCCCGTTTGTAATAGACAGGGAGAAAGTACAAATTTGGTGGGAATGACAGGGGGAGGAGGAGGAGGTGGTGTGGGAAAACAACTTCTCTCTCCTTTGCCATGAGGCGTTTGATTCCTGGAAAGAGCACTGTTAGTGGCAAATAAAATTTCCTGGTCTTTGGGGCCAAGACTTCATGTTGTGTGAGTGTGCTTTATAAGCCTGTTGCTGCTGGATGCAGGTTGTGCTTATATGGCTGTCCTTAGCCTTAGCTTTTGTGGTTCTTCTGCCTGGACAGTAAGCTCTTCTAAGGTGACTATGGCTTGTTGAGAGACCAGGCTAAAGCAGAATAGAGCAGATAAACAAATTCACAGGAGCTAACAATTTGATTTTAATTTTTTTCTAGGTGGGGCTTTGTTCTGTTGCCGAGGTGGGAGTACAGTGGCATGAGCATGGCTCACTGCAGCCTTGACCTCTGGGCTCAAGTGATCCTTACACCTCAGGACCCCATACCCAGCCCCCGTAGTAGTTGGGACTACAGGCGCACACCACCGTACCTGGCTAAGTTTTAAAACTTTTTGTAGAATCAGCATCTCTCTATGTTGCCCAGGCTGGTCTCAAACTCCTGAGCTCAAGCAATCCTCTGGCCTCAGCTTCCCAGAGTGTGCGGACTACAGGCATGAGCTGCTGCACCCAGCCACAATTTAATTTCTTTTAAGAAACGTTTCAAAAGAGAATGTCCGGAAAAAACGTGGCCAAACCACACGCTCCCTGAAACGGATTCTTGATTGAGGGGTGGAGCTGGAGGCAGACATAATATGTCAGTAGGGGTTCTTAAATATTCTAAAATAATTCTTGGAAACATAGTGCTGAGGATGGATGGGTCAATATGATGCTCCTTGGCCACGCTGAGGCTCGAGTTAAGGTCTAGGGAGTTTTCAGCACCGGCATCAGAATTTCTTTTCACCCTCCTCTTGTTTCCTCTTGTCCTTTACAGTGGTTTGAGACACGTCTTCGAGTTGCTTGGGAAAGAGTGAAGGAGGACTCCAAACAAACAAATGCAGATAGCCCAGAGTGGAAAGGGCTTTAGAAGGGGTGTGTACCTGCCACATTCAGAGCACCAATCCAGAAAAGCTCCATTGAGGTGGTGTCTTGCAAATAACTAGATAAACAGGAAGCGAGGAGGAAGTGCTGGTGGTGGGATCCTGTGGAACTAGTTTGGGCAAAGGGAAAAAGCATATGAAAACTAATAATAATACTAGTGCCTAGCCCTTGTTGAGAGTTTATTACAGGCAGCTGCTCTGCTAACTATTTTACATGGATGATCTCATTTAGTTCTCACACACACAAAAAAACCTTTGGAGCCGATTTCGTCCCCATTCAGAGAAAATCGAGGCAGAGCAAGGCTATGCTACTAATCCTCAGTTGCACAGCTAGTAAGTGGTAGAATCGGGATTTGAATCTGAGAGTCCGGTCTCTTAACATGTTTGCAGAAAGGATCTGCTCTGTTTGGACTCTATTAAGAAGCTTGATAAACTTAGAGCCTTGCCTGCTTTCTAGGTGGGAGATTGTTGAATTTTTACTTGGGAAGTACAAACCTGATCAGAATTTGCAACTGGGATTTTTGGAGTTGGGGCCAGTGAGGGATGGGCGTGTGTGAGACTTTAGTGATATAAAAAATTCTTTTGCTTATTTATATATGGGAGTAACATTTTTCCTAAAATTTCCTTGATTTTTCTTCTAGGCATATGTGTGAAAAGTAACTTGTAGGTGGCCTGGGAAATTAGTTGTGTGTGTGGGAGGGCATGCTTGGGGGCGGGGGCACAGTTAGAGAGCAAGAGATATTGGTGATGTTGATGATGACAGCGAATATTTAAGTAAGCACTTACGTATGGTGGAACTAATGTGCTACTCTCTTCTTATTTAATCCTCTCAATGGCCTGAAGAGATAGATAGTAATACTCAATTTTCAAATGGAGAGACTGAAGTTCTCAGAGGTGGAATAACTTGTTCAAGGTCACACTGCTAGTAAGAGGCAGAGATAGGATATGGGTCTGTCGGATTTCAGATTTTTTTTTTTTTTTTTTTTTTTTTTTGAGATGGAATCTTGCTTTGTCACCCAGGCTGGGGTGCAGTGGCACAATTTTGGCTCACTGCCACCTCCACCTTTTGGGTTCAAATGATTCTCCTGCCTCAGCCCCCTAAGTAGTTGGGATTATAGCTATGAGCCACCACACCTGGCTAATTTTTGTGTTTTTAGTAGAGACAGAGTTTCACTATGTTGGCCAGGCTGGTCTCCAATTCCTGACCTCAAGTGATCCACCTGCCTTGGCCTCCCAAAGTGCTTGGATTACAAGCGTGAGTCACCGGGCCTGGCCTGATTTCAGAACCTTAACCCTTGAACTCTGACAGCATGCCCCAGTGAGGGAGGCAGGCAGACCCAGAGAGGTCTTAGGTGCCTGCGGTGCCGGGAGAGCATAGAGATGTCTGGGAAAAAGTATTATAGGCCGGGCGCGGTGGCTCAAGCCTGTAATCCCAGCACTTTGGGAGGCCGAGGCGGGTGGATCACGAGGTCAAGAGATCGAGACCATCCTGGTCAACATGGTGAAACCCCGTCTCTACTAAAAATACAAAAAATTAGCTGGGCATTGTGGTGCGTGCCTGTAATCCCAGTTACTCAGGAGGCTGAGGCAGGAGAATTGCCTGAACCCAGGAGGCGGAGGTTGCGGTGAGCCGAGATCGCGCCATTGCACTCCAGCCTGGGTAACAAGAGCGAAACTCCATCTCAAAAAAAAAAAAAAAAAAAAAAAAAAGTGTTATAAATGTATACATTTGGAAACTTGGAAACTGACATACAATAATGGACTCTAGGAAATGAATGTGTAGAGGAAGAAGTTGGGTGATGCTGGTGTCCTAGGGGCCACTCCACGGAAGGGAGGACACTGAGAATAAAAGATCTTTGAAAGCGTCGTGAGGGGCATGAAGACCCCAGCCCGGGCCCCACCGCTTATTCACTCTCACCTGGCATCTCAATCTCTGTATCTGTAAAAATGAAGAAAATAATCCACCCCCCGGCATGACTTCATGAGCTTTGCTGCACTCATCCGTGAGGCACTGTACATAGTTGTGCGGTAAGGACTGAAAGTTCTTCACATTAGGAGGTGTAGGCAGGCAAGCAGGGAGCAATGGAGGAGGCTGAACCCAGCACATGGGCTGAGGATGCCAGGGGAACAAGGATGGGGGCTGAATTCTAACAGGGGGAAGCCGTTGAGCTGCTCCTGTAGGTTGGGCCCAGATGGAAACCCTGGAAGCAATAACTTCCTAAGAAAGATACAAAATGTGGGACAAAAAGAGCAAGAACCAGGAACGGAAAAACTCCAAGGAACATAAGTGAAGAGGTTGGTGCCACAGAGGAGCCTGGTGGGGGTCTGTAAGTCAGGGATTTCTGCCCTAGCTCTGACCCTAACAGGTTCTTTGACCTTGAACACATGGCTTCCACTTTCTGGGCCTCGGTCTTCTCCTCTGTGAAAATTATAAAGTTGGCATAGATGAACCCCACAGTGCCAACTGGGAATGGCAAATACTGCTACGTCTTAGCCCAGGTCCAGGGCTGTGTGGAAGTGATATGGGAGGGTTGCAGGGAAGTGCTGGGTAGAGAAAGGCAGGGTCCCTGGCGAGGGCTCCACCCTTGCCTGTGCCCACGGACCTAGGTGAGGACAGGCACTCCTGTTTTCTCTCCCAAATGTTGCATTTTCCAGGACCACCCTGGCCTGTTACACCCTGATCTTGTGCCTATGAAAACCCCAAGACCTTAGCAGGCACATACACAAACAGCTGGATGTCAAAAGGAACACATCGGCAGAAACACACACCCGTGGTCGGACATCGACAGGAACACACGGGCAGAAGAACACGCAGACGCCAACAGGCCATCAACAGCAGAACAACACAGAGGGTGGTTGGAGGTGAGCCCAGCTGCTGAGTGGCCCGACTCCAGGGGAAGACCACCTTCCCACTCCATCCCGCTTCTGGCTCCCCATCTATCTGCTGAGAGCTACCTCCACCATTCAATAAAACCTTGCACTCATTCTCTAAGCCCACACAGGATCCAATTTTTCCGGTGCACTAGGGCAAGAACCCAGGACACAGAAAGCCCTCTGTCCTTGTGATAAAGCAGAGGGTCTAACTGAGCGGATTAGCACAAGCTGCCTGGAGACGGGAAAGCTGAAAGAGTACACTGTAACACACACCCACTGGGGCCTCGGGAGCTGCACACACTCAACCCCAGATGCTGCCATGGGGTCAGAGCCCATGCTTCCCATGAGCTGTCTATCTGCTCCCTCCCACTAGGGGTTTGAGCAGCAGGCAACGAAGAAGTGGGCCGCACTCCCATCGCACGCCCTTTGAGGGGAATAAGAGAACTTTTCTCCCTTCAGAAGGTTGTGTTGAGAGGGTGGCAAGGCTAACAGAGCAAGTGTCAGGACGGAGGAGCGGAACTGGGGCTGTCGGCATGTAGTCAGGGAGGTGCTCCATCTGGGTTTTGCATTTGTTCCCTCTGACCCCGGCATGGGAGAACAGGACACCCACAGTTCAGGAAACTGCCAAGGGTCAGAGCAGATGCCTCGCTTGGGCTGTAGCGTAGTCCCGCAACTCCGGGGCCGTAGCGTGGTTCCGCTACTCCGGGGCAGACCTAGACTCATGGGAAAGTCCCTGCTTTGTCAGGAGGCTGAAAGAGGATGAGTGGTGAGTGGCCGGAGGAAGAAAGGTGACTCCCAGGGTCTGGGCCAGGGAAGGGTTTTGGACAGGAAAAGGGACTCACAACAGGGCATGCTTGGGAGGAATTGTTTAAGGCTTTCAACCCTTGCCAAGGCGAATAACACGAGACAAGACCTGTAAGTTACTATAGCTATATATAGTGTATCTAGTGTGTAACCTCAAAATGCCTCCCCTGGTAGCATTTATGCTGTGGAACTTACAGTGAGTCCCTCTGTGGAGGGTGGAGTGGGGGAAGGAGTTCTGCTGGGGACAAAGGTAGGGAAGCACTCAGTAGCTTTGAAGAATTTCCTGCCTTTTTATGCCTGGGATGTAACCAGAGACCAGTGTCAACAAGGAATCTGGCTCAGGAATGCTTTGGTCCACAGCCCTCCTTGGAGGTGACTTGCTCTTTCAGAGGTCAGTGAATTGTAAATTGTGTGATTTCAGGATCTGCCTTTGCAAGGTCAGGAGACTTTTGAGGGGGTTGGTAGAAGAGGCGTGGGTGGTGTCCCTCAGACACCTAGGAAACTCTTGATCTGGTCTATCTTTAAAGACCAGGCCAGCCACATGAAATCCTTACGTTCACAGGAGAGCAGAAAATACATGTGGTTTTGGGTGTTAACATCTGAATTTGCTGTAGCAAATAGGTCTCTGGCAAGTCTCTGACGTGAAGTAACATCCTAAGTTGAAAGGGGCAAAAGCAAAACAATCACCTGCTCGGTAGGCTTGACCACACTTTTCTGGTTGTAACTGTGTGTTGTGGCCTTATGAAAGACCACACCCTGTGCTCTGGGGAAGGGTACCAAGCTGGGAGGTCCTAAAGGTTGGGGCTGGGTCTTGATCATTTTTGACCTGCATTTCCCCTCCTCTGCCTTCAGCTTAGCAAAGGATCTACATTCACGCGTGCACTCTCCAATACTCCAATACTTGGCATATCTCTTCTTCCAGCCACTATGTTAAGTCCTGCGGCCATACACACATACAGAACAAATCAGCTCTTTCTGTCTCCAGAACTTAATCTACCGGGCTATGGGGAGGCAAACAATGAAATTGGCATATAATATGTCACGTGACAAGACATGCTACCAAAAAAAAAAAAAAAAGAAAGAAAGAGAAGAAGAGGATAAAAGAGATAGAATAGGGTAGTATCTTTGGGGAAGGGAAATTGGAGCTGAAATGAGGGAGCCAGGTCTGAAGCAGAGGACGTGTTCTGGAAAGGGTGGAGGGAACGTGGCAGGAGGTGAGGTCAGAGGGGAATCAGAGGCAGAGGCCATGTAGGCTCTGTGGGCCTCATGGGTCACTCTGAGGACTTGGATTTTTCTCTTGATGAGATGGGGAGCCTGTGGAGTGTTTTCAGAAGCAAGATGGGATTATGCTGGCTGCTGCTTTAAACAAATTGAAGAGGGCAAGGCTGGAAGCACGGAAACAGGATACAATAATCTAAGCAAGAGATGATGGTGCCTTAGACTAAGGATTTACCAGATTCTAAATATTTTGAAGGAAGAGCTGGCAAGATTTTCTGATGGATGGGATTCGAAGGAAAGAAGTCAGCTTCTTCAGTCTGAACAGTTGGAGGGATGAAGCTGTCATTTACTAAGATGGGGAAGGCTGATGGAGGAACAGGTTGGGAGGTAGGAGATTCAGGATTTGGTTTTGGAATTGTTAAGTCTGAGATGCCTCACAGAGGGGAGATGTCTAATGGGCTGTTGGATACAGGAATCTGGAGTTCAGGAGGGAAGATGGGGGGCCATAGATATAAACTTGGAAGTGGGCAGTCCATGAAAAATTAAAGCTATGGATGGGTCAGAATCACCGCAGAAGAGAGAGTATAGGTAGAGAGAAAAAGAAAAAAAGATTAGTGACTGGCCTTGGGTGGTTTGGGGTATGAGAGGAAACCAGACATGGGTATGAGGCTAACCAGTGAGACAGGAAGAGGACTGGGAGAGAGTGATGTCTTGGGGAACATGGGGAGAAGCTGTTTCAATGAGGGAGTGTCCAATTAGATCAGATGCTGCTGACAGATCAGGTAGGAAGAAGACTTTAAATTGCTCATTGCATGTACAACATGGAAGTCACCGGTGAATTTGTAACAGTGGTATTAGTGGAATTGTGGGGATGAAAGATGAAGTCGTTTCAAAACAGAATGGAAAAAGAACAGGTGGAGATAGTGAATATGGAAATTCTTTTAAGGAATTTTATATAAAGAGAAGAAATAAATGGAGGTGTTTGCAGGAGGGAGAAATGCCCAGTCTCTTAAATGGCTCAATAGCAATACCGGGAGCTGGTTTTCAAACAGTGGCTTGCTCTATTTTGAAGCAGGTAGCTCCAGAAGAACCCTAGGAGCCTCGCCTATGACTCTATGATGGGGCTTGCCAAACACTATACACAGCGTCCCTATCTGTCACAGATCCTCTAGCATCATTGGATCGGCAGATCATATGAGCTAAGGGCACTGGCATGGCAACTTGGATCTGCTCCAGAGCTCTCCTTGTTCTGGGCCCCACACAAAACTGACAGCCTCTTAAGTCACTCAGCACATCGGTGGGACAAGTATTCCCCAATACAGCTTATCGTTCTCCAAAATCCAAAGAGGCTCACTAAGTACTGTATCTCCTTCTTAGTCCTAGTAAGTACAGGGTGTAATGACTTGTTCTATATCTTACAGGGCATGTCCCAACATGCCTTGCACCACTGAACCCCTAAACACATCACTAGTGTGGGAGGCATTGCATCCTTCACAAGAGGATGCAGCCTGTGGGGTCTGAGAACTGGCTCACGTCTGGAAACTGTGCGTACATCAACTTTCTTGACAGCTCTTGATATTTTAAATTGTTCTGCAAGTCATGCAGTACCCTCATTGGCTGCTCAACTAGCTCACTCACAGGAACATCACGGTCTATTAGCCATCATCAAATACTCTGTGGACTGAAGCACTCTGGCCTTGCTGGCTGTTACGTTTTATATTCATCTTGACTCTGATGGTTAAGAGCAGACACCTGGTCTTTGTTTTTCTGAAATCCTAGCATCTTCGTTGACACTAGGGAGCCCGGGTAAATGGCAGAATCACCTATTCTTATCCTGGCCTAGAGTGGACAATCATTACTAAGCGTCCCAAAGATGTTGTCATTCCCACACCGACAAATGTGGTTGCTCCTCACCAATATATTTGAAGGGAATGTCCCTGAACCCTCCCAGGGAGTCTAGATATCACCTAATAAGTTTGTTCCGACAGTCCTATCTCCCTGAGCATTCTGACCCCCTCCTCTGCCAAGGCACTGCAGCCTCTTCCTGTAATTTAATGTAAGGCATTGTCAGGTCCAAGCCTCAAGGAACCATTCAGAAACAAATTAATAGTACCTCCAAGACAGTTCCCAAATCAGTAGTCCCTCCCTCTCCTGTTTATCATCCTTCCAAACCATCCCCACTTCATCCCCCTAGTTCATGCTGATACCAAGCCAAGCCCTGCAGCTCTTTCTGAACATAAGATGTTTTCTTCTGTATCTAGGTCTGTATTTCTCTACCTGGACTACTCTGAGAGCTAACCCCAGTTATTGGTCTGGAAGCAATGAATGAAGGCTGGCGCAGAGCCTGAGCAGGGCATCATTTTATCAGTCACTCAAGAATCTAGTTGTAGGCAGGGTGCTTTGGCTCACATCTGCAATCCCTGCATTTTGGGAGCTAAGGTGGGTGGATCTACAGGAGCCCAGGAGCTCAAGACCAGCCTGGGCAACATGGTGAAACCCTGTTTCTACAAAAATTACAAAAATTAGCAGAGTATGTTGGCACATGCCTGTAGTTTCAACTACTCTGGAGGCTGAGATGGGAGGATTGCTTGGGCCTGGGAGGTCAAGGCTTCAGTGAGCTGTGATCATGCCACTGCACTCTAGCTTGGGTGACAGAGCAAGACCCTGTCTCAAAAACAAAAAAACAAAAAACAAACATCTAGTTTCACCTAGATTTGGAGAAGAAAACAGAAGCAACATTCAAATTAACACCAGTCAACTGATGGAATATTTTGGATGAAGTAAGAGAAGCCAAGGAGGGTACCTTCAGGCTCTGGGCTTCTTCCCGAAAGGCTGGGAAGAAATTTGGAGGAGCCAAAGTAAGAACAAGTCAGTTGGAAGAGATGTTGTGGGTCGGATGGGTGAGAACTGTGGAAAGGAGGTGCAGGGTGCTCCATTTGGCATGATTTTCATGGTGCCTGTGCAGATTGGGGCTCTGAATTCTGTAAGCAGAATGATGTCATTCATTATTTTATTCATCAATTTATTAAGTCAACATTTATTGAGAGACTCTTATGCTACTCACTCTGCTAGGTGCTAGGGCTCAACGATGAATAAAACACTGTTTCCTTTTATTTCAGAAATTCATAGTGTAGTGGGAGGTGGACAGAAGTGCCATTGAGTATTGATTGCCCGGCACTGACACACGCTAAAATAGAGGAATATACAGGATGCCATGGGAGTCCAGATGAAGTGAAAAACCCACTCTTACTGGTGTGTGTGCCCACAGGAGGAGGTATGTAATGCCTTGTCTGCTTTTCTGTCCTGGCACATTCCCATTCCTCATTTCTAGAGCCACTTGACAATAATGGCTGGTCAGGGATAATGTAAAGAATCTTTGTTAGGCGGCTCAGAGGACTGCCCAGCCAACCTTCCCTTCCGTCCTCAGCATCTGTACTAGTTTCTTACTCTGCTTTTGGGACCCATCTCCTCTTGCACCCTAGACATCTTTTCTACTTTCATACCTGTTGCAACCTCAAAGATCCCTTGAATCTCTCTTGCATAACCCTCTTTGAGGTAAATCCTACCTTCTTTTCTCTATACCTGCTTTGGGAGAAAGGGAAAGTGTCTTAATATATGCACTAATTAGGCCCCTTCATGATCTAATGTCAGGCTTACATTGTTTCATTTCATAAATGGGCCCCGGGGAAGTTAAGCAATTTGTCCAAATTCACACAACTAGAAAAGAAAAAAGAAAAAAGCAGGACATTGAATGTAGAGCCAATATTCAGAGTACCTGATTTTTTTGGTTTTTTTGAGACAGAGTCTTGCTCTGTCGTCTAGGCTGGAGTGCAGTGGTGCGATCTTGGCTCACTACAACCTCTGACTCCTGGGTTCAAGCAATTCCCCTGCCTCAGCCTCCTGGGTAGCTGAAACTACAGGCACGCACCACCACACCTCGCTATTTTTTTGTGTGTATTTTCGTAGAGATGGGGTTTCACCATGTTGGCCAGGATGATCTCGATCTCCTGACCTCAGGATCCACCTGCCTCAGCCTGTCAAAGTGCTAGGATTACAGGCGTCAGCCACCGCATGCCCAGCCAGAATGCCTGATTTTAGGTCCAGTATTCAAAGGACCGACTGCTATAGTCTGAATGTGTTCCCTCCAAATTTATGTGTTGAAATCCAAACCCCCACATTGATGTATTAGGAGGTGGGATCTTTTCAGATGTGACTGATCATGAGGGTGCAGCCATCATGACTGGGATTAGTGCCCTCTCAAACAGGAGAGACTGCAGAGAGCTAGCCAGCTCCTTTTTACCATGTGAGGGCACAGTGAGATAGTGCTGTTTATGAGGAAGTAGCCCTCACCAAACACCTTCTGGCACCTTGACCTTGGACTTCTCAGCCTCCAGAACTGTCAGAAATAAATTTCTGTTGTTTATAAGTGACAGAGTCTAAGAATTTTAGTAGCCACAGGAATGGACTAAGACATTTACCGAAACCTTGAAGGCTCCCAGATGATCACCTCGAAAACATTCAGTCACAACGTTTTTCTATTCAAAGTCTCCAGTAGAAAAGAGAAAGCACTACAAAGATTGCCTTGTAATAGAATTCCTTCACTTTTTCTATCAAAGGTCCTGTCTGCCCTATGCACCTAGAGGCTCACAAGGCACTTAACATCTCTGCCTTGTGAGCCTGGAGGTGCATGGGGCACAGGATCTTTGATAGAAAAAATGTGCATGTGTGCATGCACACACACACACACACACACACACACACACACACACACACATTTCTGCTTAGTAGATATCACCAAATGATCTTCCAAAGTAATTGTATCAACTTACATTTCCACCAGTAACATAGGCAGTAATTATCTTCATCAACATTTGGTATTGTCAGTCTTTTAAATTTTAGCCATTCTGGTGAGTTTGTAATAAAATATCATTGAGATATTAATTGCATTTACTTAATTATTAATGAGAATTAGCACCTGCTTTAATAAGTATAATATAATAAGTATAATATTTTCCATAGTTTTTTTAAGATACTGTCTCTCAAGTTAGAGATGTTCAAGGCCATAAAGTTTCTTTTAGCACAGCTTTAGCTACATCAAACAAAATTTGATTTGTCATATTTTCATAATTATTCTGTTCAAAATATTTTCTAACTTCCTATTGTTTTTTCCTCTCTGAATCTATAGGTTTAGTTAGAAGCATAGTTAGAAATTTCCAAACATATGGCTACTTTGTGAATATGGTTTTGTTACTGACTTCTAACTTAATTCCCCCTTGGTCATGTAACATACTCTATGATTTCAGTTCTTGAAATTTGTTGAGACTTGCTTAATGCCCAGCATTTTGCAATTTTTGTGTGTGAACTAAGTGTGTATTCTGTAGATATTGGGTGCAGTATTCTATAAAGACCAAGTCAAGTTTACAAATATATACTCCTGTCAATATGAACTGATTTTTGTCTTGTTATTCTATTAGAACTCAGAGAGAGTAATAAAATTTGAGTCTATGCTATTAGTTACATGTAAATTTAGAATTGTTATTTCTTGACTGGGCAAATCTAATTTTCATCATCATGAGATTACTTTCTTTGTCTTTAGGAATGCGTTAACCTTAGTGTCTAGTTTGGCATTATTGTTAAATCTTTGAGAATTCTGATATTTTAGTCTTGTGTTTTGTAAGTAGCATATGAAATTCAGTGTTATTCAGGATAACAATCTATCTTTTCATAAGGGAATTTAAATATTTATGTTATCTAATTTCTGATATTTTGGGGTTTAAATCTACCATTTTGCTGGGCTTTTCCATTTGTCCTGCTTGTTCTATGTTCATTGTTTTCATTTCTTGCTTTCATTTGCATTGATTGAAAATTGTATAAAGTTATTTGAATCCTATAAATTCTTGTGATGATTACACCAAATATTGCAATATGTATATCTGATAAAAAAACAAAATATTATTTGGTTCTTTTTTTCTCTTCTGGGGAATGTATGTACTGTAAAAATAATCTCAGTCTATTTCTCTCCTGACATAATGCTTTTTCAGTGTACTATAATTTTCTATATAATAATCCATAAGATATTACTTTGTTTTTATATAGTCAATATTCATTTATCATTATAATGCCTTTCTGCATGTCTGACCTTCTACCTGGAATCTTTTCCTTTTGCCTGAAGGCAGATTTATATATATGTAGATAAATAAAGTCAAGTCTATTGGGAATGAACTCTACCAGTTTGGGTTTGTCTGCACATGTCTCTTTTTATTTTCATTCTTTCATATATCTATATCAGGGGTCCCCAAACTTTTTACACAGGGAGCCAGTTCACTGTCCCTCAGACCGTTGGAGGGCCGGACTATGCAACATGTGACACCCTTCACAGCCAGCGCTGCTGCCTCCACTATCCCAGACAGCGGTATACAGTGTCACAGGCCCAGCACCGCCTCCAGGGCTGTATACAGGGATGGCGGTGATCAGCCTGTAACACTGTGTATACAGCGTCCTGGACATCTGCAGCAGCGGTGGGCTCTTCTGTGGGAAGCCCACTGCTACATGTTTCCCCTATTATAAGACACCTCCTAAAAATAAGACAGCCCCCATCTTTTGGGGGTAAAATTAATATAAGACAGGGTCTTATAATAGGGGAAACATGGTGTGTAGTAATGTGGGGGGCAACTTTTGGGCAAAGGGAGGTTATAGGGGCCATTGTATTGTTGTACATTTTGGGGAGTATAGGGGCCATTGTACTGTGTAGTAATGGTTATAGTGCTTTGCCTTTCTTCCTACTTCTGCTGTTATTTCACACTGCTTCCGGTGATGTGGGGCGCCGCAGCCACAGACCAGATGTGTGTCATATGACGTGCTTCCAGAGCTGTGACACGTGCGTCCTGCATCACTGGAAGTTATACTGTACGTGAGCAACAACGCGCTTTGTGGCGCCGCCACATACAGTACTCCAGAAGCACAGGATGCAGATGCATCCTGTGCGCCTCTCACTGACCACCAATGAAAGAGGTGCAGCGGGGGCTGGACAAATGGCCTCAGGGGGCCACATGCGGCCCACGGACCATAGTTTGGAGACCCCTGATCTATATCTTGGGAGCGGAATTCAGGGTTGGTAATTATTTTTTTTTCAGCACTTTGGAGCTATGATTCCATTGTCTTTTGGCTTGGAATGTTGCTGTTGAAGAATAAGTTGTAAGTCTGATTACTGTTCATTGATGGCAATCTTTTTCTCTGATTGTGTTGAAGATATTTTCTTTATTCATTTTTTTGTTTTTAGCAGTTTTACATAAAGTGCACATAGGTTTTTCCTTATTTAACTAGTTTTTTATTTCCTGAATCCATCATTTGATGTATTTAATTAGTTTTGGAAATGGCTCAGCTAATTGCTCTTTAAATGATGTTTCTGTTCCATTATTTGTCCCTGTTTAGTACTTCACTTAAATATATATCAAGGCTTTTCATGGATCTTTTGTATGAGTGCCATTATTGGGAAAAAGAGAAGTACGAGATTGAGATTAAGTATTCTGAAGCCAATTGGCAGAGTAAATTTATGTCTTTTGAATCCAATAAAGATTTGGGCATATATTCGGGTTGTCTTTTTATTATTTCGTTGTTCTAATAATTCAATTAAATTGTATTTTACAAAGGTATCATTTTATGACATTTTGGATTTTTTTTAAGTTTGGAAAGTGCTTTACTTGGTTTCTTAACCTTCTTATAATTTTTTTTTTTAGTTTGTCTTTTAGCTTTGTAGTCTGGACATTTTCTTCCATACTATGAATTCTCTCTTCATCTATTTGTAATTAACTGTGAAATCTGTTGTGTTTTAATTTTTTTTTTAATTCCAGCATTTTCACTGGCTCTTTTAAAAAACGGTTTTCAGTTCTCTGTCAAAAGTCTCAAAGTTGACTTTTGTCTCTCTGAACAAATTAAGTATAGTATTATTTAAAGTCAATACACTTTTTTTAAGTTTAAAAACTCTAATTTCTGAGCAATTGTAATGTATATCTGTTTTCTTGGCTTTCATTTGCATGGTCTTGTTTTTCTGTTTTTTTTTTTTTTTTTTTCCTTTCATTATATTCAGATATTTGTACTTAAAATATTATTTGTAGTCATAATTAGAATTCTATAATAATGTTGTCATTCTCCAAAGTAAATTTATATTTACTTCTGCTAGGTTCTTGGGGCCTCAGCATTATGGGATCACTTTAATTCAATTTCATGTACAGTGGAACTGAGTTTCTGGAGCCTTCTTTTGGTTTATCATTGTTTTTAGGGTATTGTCCTTCAGTGGCCCATTCAAATGCAGAGATTCACCAGAGTTCTCCTGGCTTGGTGATGCTGGGCCCCAAATTTAGCCTTAGCTCTGTGAGACACTTTTTAACCAACTTCCTGCTCAGCCACTTGGTCTCTCAGTCTTGCTTTTAGAAATTGGCATATACTGCTGGGTGCAGAGGCTCACATCTGTAATCCCAGCACTTTGGGAGGCTGAGGCGGGTGGATCACTTGAGGTCAGGAGTTCAACACCAGCCTGGCCAACATGGTGAAACAGTCGCTATTAAAAATACAAAAAAATTAGCTGGGTATGGTGGTGCACTATAATCCCAGCTGCTCAGGAGGCTGAGGCAGGAGGATCACTTGAACCCAGAAGGCAGAGGTTGCAGTGAGCCAAGATCATGCAACTGCACTCCAGCCTGGGCAACAGAGTGAGAACCTGTCTCAAAAAAAAAAAAAAAAAAAAAAAAAAAAAAAAAAGAAAAGAAAAAGAAGGAAAGAAAAAGAAAAGAAAAGAAAAGAAAAAGAAATTGGCATATATGGTGGAGAAAGCTTCCCTACATGCCAGACTCAACTCCCATGGTCTCTCTTCTTTACCAGATCCTAACCCAGTAATCCCACACCATCTTGTTTGCTGTCTAGCACGTTGTATTAGATTCTTAAAATATATTTTGTTTTGCTGATTGTCCTCAGTAGGAGGGATGGTATGAATTACCTAGTTCTCCATCCCTAGAACAGGAAGTCCTATGTAATCTAGGTTTAACCCAACATTTCCCTTAATGAATAAGTAATTATAAAGATTTTTTTTTTAATTGCATTTTAGGTTTTGGGGTACATGTGATGAACATGCAAGATTGTTGCATAGGTACACACATGGCAGTGTGGTTTGCTGCTTTCCGTCCCCTCACCTGTATCTGTCATTTCTCCCCATGCTCTCTCTTCCCACCTCCCCACCCCCCGTCCCTCCCCCATTTCCCCCCAACGGACCCCAGTGTGTAGTGTTCCCCTCCCTGTGTCCATGTGTTCTCATTGTTCAACACCCGCCTATGAGTGAGAATATGCGGTGTTTGATTTTCTGCTCTTGTGTCAGTGTGCTGAGAATGATGGTTTCCAGGTTCATCCATGTCCCTACAAAGGACGTGAACTCATCGTTTTTGATGGCTGCATAATATTCCATGGTGTATATGTACCACATTTTCCCTATCCAGTCTATCATCGTTGGGCATTTGGGTTGGTTCCAGGTCTTTGCTATTGTAAACAGTGCTGCAATGAACATTCGTGTGCACGTGTCCTTGTAGTAGAATGATTTATAATCCTTTGGATATATACCCAGTAATGGGATTGCTGGGTCAAATGGAATTTCTATTTCTAGGTCCTTGAGGAATTGCCATACTGTCTTCCACAATGGTTGAACTAATTTGCACTCCCACCAACAGTGTAAAAGTGTTCCTATTTCTCCACATCCTCTCCAGCATCTGTTGTCTCCAGATTTTTTAATGATTGCCATTCTAACTGGCATGAGATGGTATCACAATATGGTTTTGATTTGCATTTCTCTAATGACCAGTGATGATTAGCATTTTTTCATATGTTTGTTGGCCTCATAAATATCTTCTTTTGAAAAGTGGCTGTTCATGTCCTTTGCCCATTTTTGAGTAGGTTGGTTTGTTTATTTCTTGTAAATCTGTTTTAGTTCTTTGTAGATTCTGGATATTAGCCCTTTGTCAGACAGGTAGATTGCAGCAATTTTTTCTCATTCTGTTGGTTGCTGGTTCACTCTGATGATTGTTTCTTTGCTGTACAGAAGCTCTGGAGTTTAATTAGATCCCATATATCTATTTTGGCTTTTGTTGCCAATGCTTTTGTTGTTTTAGTCATGAAGTCCTTGCCTATGCCTTTGTCCTGAATGGTTTTGCCTAGGTTTTCTTCTAGGGTTTTGATGGTGTTAGGTCTTATGTTTAAGTCTGTAATCCATCTGGAGTTAATTTTAGTGTAAGGTGTCAGGAAGGGGTCCAGTTTCTGGTTTCTGCACATGGCTGGTCAGTTTTCCCATTTATTAAATAGGGGATCCTTTCCCCAATTGCTTGTTTTTGTCAGGTTTGTCAAACATCAGATGGTTGTAGATGCCTCACTCCATTTTACTCCCACTGAACTCTGTTTATATTGTTCATAGTACTTATCACAAATTATTGTGATATATTTATTTGTTTACTTATTTATTTGATTATGAGCTCCAGAATGGTAAGGATTATGTTTGTTTCATTTACCAAGAATACCCAGAGTCTAGGACAGCATCTGGAAATGACCCATCCTTCCATATTTACTGAAGGAATAAATAAAGAGATTATACGTTTCCAAGTGAGGCAGACTTGGTGTGGTAGCCATCCTCCAGGATGGCACCCAATGCTTCCACCTCGTGATATTCATCTGTTCGTATAGTTCCCTCTCACACTATAGTAGGATTGGTCTCCGTGATCAAGAGAGTACAGCAGGAGGGTGGCATGTTACATATTACATGGGCTTATAAAAGGCAGTGTTGCTTCCAGTGTGATTGCTATCCCTCTTTCTTCTATCACCTGCTCTGGAGGAGGCCAGTTGCCATGTCATGAGCTGTTCTATGAAGAAGCCTATTTGTCAAGGATCCGAAGCCTCCTGCCAACGGCTGCATGAACGAGTTTGAAGATCTAGTTCTAGCCCTTCAGATGACTGCAGCTTGACATCAGCCTCATGAGAGACCCTGAGACAGAACCACAAAATTAAGCCCCTCCGGATCCCTGACACTTAGCAACTATGTAACAAATGTTTGCTCTTTTAACGATTTAGTTTGGAGTCATTTGTTACTTGGCAATAGATACATAATACAGTTGGGTTTGAATACTAGCATTGTCCCTTACTAGGTGTGTACTTGAACATGTGACTTCATCTCTTGGAGCCTGTTTTGTTTCCTCAAAATGCTAATAATGTTTACTTACAGTGCTGTTGAAGCAACTTCCCCAATATTTAGTAACTACTTCATATAGAGCTACTTCAATTTTTATTATATTTATTATTAAGTAAAGTGAATGCTTAAGAACAAAGAGAGCTGACTGGGTGTGGTGGCTCAAACCTGTAATCTCAGCACTTTGGGAGACCAAGGTGGGCGGATCATGAGGTCAGGAGTTCAAGACCAACCTGGCCAACATGGTGAAACCCTGTCTCTACTGAAGATACAAAGAATTAGCTGGGTGTGGTGGTGGACGCCTGTGATCCCAGCTACTTGGAAGGCTGAGGCAGGAGAATCGCTTGAACCTGGGAGTCGGAGGTTGCAGTGAGCCAAGATGCACCATTGCATTCCAGGCTGGTTAACAGGGCAAGACTTCATCTCAGTTAAAAAAAAGAAAAGAAAAAAAAAAGAACAAAGATTGCTACAGAGCAGCTAAAAAAGGAAGCTTCTAAACCCCAAAAGAATAGTTACCTTGGGCCATTATGTTTAGGGGCAACTAGCTTTGTCGGCTTTCCTTGATACTAACAGCCTCATTGTGTCACAGGCCACGTGGGGCGGGGGAGGGGGTCATACATTATTCAGCAAAAGCCAGTCAGAATTTATATACTGTACTGTTTATTTCCATGCTTTTACAGAGAAACCACACTAAAATATGGAATACACATATCTTTGTCTTCCTGAACAATGTATTTGTGTTAAAGGATGTTTCCACCGTCTAGGAAATCCTTTTCTCTGGAACAGTGGTTCTCAAACTTCACCATGAATCAGAATCTCATGGAGGGCTTATGAAGGCGGGTTGCCCAGCCCCCACCTCCTGAGTGTTTCATTCAGCAGGTCCATGGTGGAACCTGAGAGTTCATGTTTTTAACCAAGTCCCAAGTGGTGCTGACGTTGCTGGTCTGAATACCACATTTTGTGGACCACTGTTTTGCAACATCGTAGTCTCTGATAAATGAAACTCTCCAGTGCTAAAGAATTAAGAGTAGTAGGCCAGGCGTGGTGGCTCATGCCTGTAATCCCAGCACTTTGGGAGACTGAACTGGGTGGATCACCTGAGGTCAGGAGTTCGAGACCAGCCACGGCCAACATAGCGAAACCCCGTCTCTACTAAAAATACAAAAAATTATCCGGGTGTGGTGGTACGTACCTGTAATCCAGCTACTTGGGAGGCTGAGGCAGGAGAATCGTTTGAACCTGGGAGGCAGAGGTTACAGTGAACCGAGATCATGTGATTGTATTCCTGCCTGAGCAGCAGAGACTCTGTCTGAAAAAAAAAAAAAAAAAAAAAAAAAAGGAATAGCAATGTTTAGGTAAAATATGGAGTAAAATCAGTCCGAATTCCTTACTGTAACATAGAGGTCCCGCACGATGTTGCCCTACCTTGTCTCCCACTGCGCTTCTTATATTCACTTTGGCCTTTGTTCTGCTCCTTAAAGACACCAGGAGTATCTCTGCTTGTGTGCATTTGCCTCTCTTTCTGCCAAACCTCTTCTCTCTTAGATTATGGCTCTCTTTGTGTCATCGTCAAAGGCCCAGCTCTAATGGTTACCTTCCCAGAGAGGTGTTCTCTACCTGAAGAAGCCATTCTCTCTCATGCTTTCCACTCTCCTAGTTTATTCTGTTCCCATCACCTGTCCTGATCTGAAATTGCCTTTTTATTTGCCTGTTGGAAAATTGCAATATAACAGACACCTCATCTCTTAGGTTCTTTGCTATCTCCAGGACCTGGATCGGGACCTGGTATGTGGAATGTGCTCAACTAGGCTGCTGGTTGCAAACACGGGTGTGTGGCATGAGACTCTTAGTTTATAACTTAGTTTTGAGGGGAAATGACGAGCACTGAAGAAGGAATGTGGGAGCCTGGGGAATATGGAGGCAGCCCACATACCCTCCGTGCCCATCACCACTGCCAGGATTCTGCCAGCTTGCAGTGTGAAGGGAAGGGGTTTGCACTCTTTCCTGCTCCCTGCAGTGTCTTCTACGCCCTTGGTTGCCTCATAACAAGACAACATGGGGACTTGAGCAATACCTTTCACTCTCGGGATTCCAGAGAGTTGCTAAATGGGTCACTTTTTCATGCATCTGGAACACTGGTAACTTGTGTAAGTGATTCTCTGCAGGCCGGCTTGACTCTGTCAAGTTGTCCCCAGTGATGGCAAGGGAAGGACGGCTGCTTCCCACCCCTGTTGGGTGTCAGGTGGGCTCTGTCTGCAGACGTTTGCTCCTGGTGCTTCTAGCTGTTTGAGATCCCAGGTTAGGAACGAACTCAATGCAACTCATTGCCAAGGACATGTGGACACTAAGATGAACAAAGAAGCCAACCTGGTTACTCAGAGAGTTTAAAGTTGTATTTATTTTTCTTCTAATGGTTTGCTCATGAAAAATTAAGTGCCTGTGCCAATGCTGGCTTAGACAAGGCCTGGACATTCTCTCTGCAGACAATTGCCGGTGGTCTGAGCTGACTCACTCTCACGCCCTCACCTCCCTTGGCTCTTTCCTCGGCGCCTGGTCTTGGGAGGTTTGGATTCTTGAAGTAATCTCGGGTTGCTGCCATGAGCCATAGGCAAAAACAACAGGACTTTCTTTAGGGAATTCGGGAGTGAGTCTCATGGTCTAGCCACTGGCTTTTACTGCATGAGACTAGGGGAGGGTTTTTCCCAAATAAGGAGACTTGAAAATCCTCTTGGTTGGGGATGCTCTTGACCTGCACAGCGCTGCAGTTGGAAATGTTTATACAAATGCACTTCATGTTTTATCTGTTCTTTAGATAGGCCTGTAGAACATTCCAACTGCACTCACTTCTTTCGCTTCTGTCCTTTATCTGTGTTAAAGCCAGTTAGAGACACTGGTATTTAACTAGTGACTTTGGCATTGCTTGCACACCTTGTTGTGCCAGGAATGAACTGAAGATGGATTTGACAAGAAGCAGAGGTTGTGGGCGGGGAGGCTTTGGCAGCTCCCAGAGGAGCTTCCTCGGGGGTTTTGTTAGAATGTCTCATCCTCCTCTAGAGCTTTCCTGTGTTTGTGTGGGAGTTTAGTTCAACAACAACTTGTTAAGCACCTACTCCATACCAGGCACTGCCTTTGCCTTCAAAGAGCTCAGAATCTTTACAGGAGATGAACCTGTGGCGGTGGCTTCAAGACGACCACACGTTCTCCCTATTCCTTCCCTTGAATTTGGACTGACCCTCTCTCTCACTAGCTCTGACCAATAGAATGTGGTGGAAGAAATGTGCAACTTCTGAGGTTGGGCCTTCAGAGATCTACAGCTTCTGCTTCTGTCACATCTAAAAATGCTGCTTATAAGGAGCATTTGTCACCCTGTAAGGAGCCTGACTTATAGGGAGGCCACCATGCTGTGAGGAAGCCCAAGCTAGTCATATGGAGTCAAAGTGCGAGGAGAACACTGAGACGCTGGGCATGTAAGTGAACCAACCCTTCGTGGACCTAGAATGGCACTGCTCTAGCTCAGTGCAGCTGAGTGAATGAACCTCAGCCAATGCCTTGTGAGGCAGAAGAACTGACCAGCCAAGCTTTGCCTAAATTCTTGATCCACAGAATTGTGAACAAATAAAATCGTTGTTGTCTGAACCTAGTAGGTATTGGGGTAGGTTGTGGCACAGCTAATAGATCACACACGTATTCTTAGATAATGATGGCGAAACACACAGGATGCTACAGGAGCACAGATGAGGGGTCCCCGAGCCAGCCTGTGGTGATGATGGAATAGGCGTTGAATGCTTTCCAGAGAAGGTTGGCTTGCGTAGCAAACTTCACATCTCTAAAGACCTAGATGCAAACCAAGCTTGAGGGAAGGTGAAGGCTGCCTAGGTACAGGAAAACAGAACAAGAAAACATAGAGGTGATGAACAGCATGGTACATATGTGAGGGCTTTTCAAGCCGGTGAAAGCAAAACGTAATGGATAAGTTTGAAGAGGCATCATCATCATCTTCATCATCCGGACAGATGCCGTTTATTGAACACTTAATATATGCCAGATGTGGATCTAAGGTTTTCTCTGTGTTAACTCATTTAAATAATTCTAACAGCAACCCTATATTATTATTACCTTTTTACATTAGAAGAAAATGAGGCACACAATGATTAAATAACTTGTTCATGGGCACACAGCTGGCAAGCACAGAGTAAGGATTTGAACTCAGGCAAGATCTCGAAGAACATTCTGTGCCTCTTTAAAGGGCTTTGTATTTGCTCTGTAGGGATGCAGGGTGACCCAGAGGTTTTAAGTAAGGGAGTGGCTTGGTCACATAAAAAGATTCTACTGTTTTACAATTTCTCTTACTTTGGTTATTTTCATTGTCTGTTGTCTGTTTCTCTACAGTGACTAGCAATGAATCTCTTATAACAAGCAGAGTCTGTGAGCTCATCTTTGAGAGGATGTAAGGAAGGAGGGAGGGACATGGGTCATGTGCAACTCCACAGCTGGTGGTGGGGGTGGAGGGAAGGACAGAACGCCCAGGGAGAGAATGGGTGTGTCGGCCACCAAGAGAGGAAAGCTGGCCACATCCTTGACCCCACAGAAGAATGAGGACAGCAGCTCATTGGAACCAGTCTGTGCTAAGCTCTTTGGAGCCGAGGCACAGATAGGCTCCTAGGCTTTGCAGGCACTCTGCCTTTCTCTCTTCCTTCTCTCCATGGCCCTTCAGGTGATTAGCATCAAAATATTAAAAACAGCTATTGAGTTCCTAACAGCAATTAGCAAGGAAGAGAGCATTCCACGGAAATCCAGAATGTTCACCTGGCCATGGCTACTGGTTTTTGAAGAAATCCTTGTGGGCAGCTGTGGCGTCACCGGTCCCACATACACCACACCCATGTTCTCTCTGTCCCTTGCTCTGTCTCCTTGTCTAAGCGTACTGAGCAGACTCAGTGGAGTCTGAATCTCTGTGTAGATCTGTCAGACTCTCATTCCAGCAGCTTTTTATGCAAGGAGGGAAGCAACAGAGTATAGAAGAAGAAAGAAGCATGGCTTGTAATCCCAGCACTTTGGGAGGCTGAGGCAGAGGGATCACCAGGTCAAGAGATCAAGACCATCCTGGCTAACATGATGAAACCCCATCTCTACTAAAAATACAAAAATTAGGTGGGCGTGGTGGTACACACCTGTAGTCTTAGCTGCTTGGGAGGCTGAGGGAGGAGAATCACTTGAACCTGGGAGGCAGAGGTTGCAGTGAGCCGAGATTGCACCACTGCATTCCAGCCTGGTAACAGAGTGAGACTTTATCTCAAAAAAAAAAAAAGAAGTTTGGCTTAGGGCCTAGGAGAAGCTAGGAGACCTAGCCTCCAACTTAGCTTGACTGATACTCGCTTTGTAGGATATGGGCAAATATCTGAAGTTCTCTAGATCCCAAGGTCTTCATCTGCAATATGAGGGTGTTGGATGAAGATTAATTTTACCACAAAGAATAAAAATTCCCATAGCTGAGGTTTACTATGCATGGACTAAAACCTGACACTTTGCCAAGCACTTTTTATACTTGTTTAGTTAATCCTTACAATAACCCAAGCTTAATGAAGCTTACTGAAGCCTTCCCTTACCTATCCAAAGCTCCCTGTATGCATCATCTATTGCTGTGTAACAAATTACCGACTCTTCATAGCTTAAAACAATAATAAAATTTATAGTCTCATAGTTTCTATGGCTGGGTGGTTCTGGCTTGACATCTTTTATAATTTTGCAGGCTACAGTCTTCTTCTGAAACCTTGACCAGGGTTAGAGTGTCACTTTCAACGTAGTAGATTGGCTGCGGCCATTGGTAAGTTGGTGCTGGCTGTGAGCAAGAGGCTTCATTCATCACCACCTCACCCTAGGGCTGTCTGTTAGATTATTTGAGTGTTCTCTCAACGTGGCTGTTGGTTTCCCCAAGAATGAGTGATCCAAGAGAGTGATTTGGTAACTTTAGTGTCTTTCATGACTTGTCCTTGGATATAACATCCTAATATTGCCACAATATCCTGTTGGTTACCTGGGTCAGTCTACTCAACATGAAGAAGAACACGCAAGGGGATGAATAACGGGAGGTGAGGATTGTTAGTGGCCATCTTTGAAGCTGCCTACCACATCTTCCCCCTACATTTCATATTACTGTGTTCTAATTTTAATAGTACTTACCTGAAATCATTTTTTTAATAGAGACCCATTTCTTCCCCATTAGAAGATAAGCTTCCCAAGAGCAGGAATTTCATCTTTTTTTTTTTTTATTGCTGTACCCCCAGCACCTGAACAATGATGGTTACGTAGGTGATATTCAATATTTAGCATGAGATAGGTATGACTATGCCAATTTCAGACACAGAAGAAGAGGCTCAGAGAAGTTAATTTGCCTGAAGTCACATAGATAGTAAGTGGTGGAGCCAAGAGACCAACTTATGCATAGGGAATGATACACATAGCCTCCTTGGCTGGCTTTCAGCAACTCCAATGCTGTCATTATGCAAGTGGAGTGAAGTCTGCAGGTGAAGAGCAGGACAGCATCCAGGAGAAGGGCCAGGAGAACTCCTGGGTAACTGGGAAACACCAGGAGGAAGTGCGTGAGTGTCTGTATGAATGCATACATGTGTATGGTTGAGATGGCTGACTATGTATGTGTATATTTGTGTGTATAGCAGACAGAGAGAAAGAGAGAGAGAGAATATGTGGATGTGTGGATAAGGTAACCGGATCAAAAGGGAGATAATGTACTCTGGACAGCTTTTGTGACACAGACCTGGAGATAATATTTTGACCTTAGTCTTATTGGTCTTCTTTGAAAGATTTGTCTCCAAGGAATATTCTTATTAAAATGACTAAGTAAATTTTCCTTTAAAAATTGCACACACAATTTAAGTCATTGGTTGACTAGCAAGCCTATTGCCAAATTACACATAGATTACTAACTTGATTATGATTGTGGGAATTAGCAATTTTCTGGATTATTGGCCAGAAAAAGAATAATACTGTCTGTTGGCCACCCACTCTCCATTCTCCTTTCCACCATCCTGAGGGAGGGGCCCGGTATTCATCAAACAGTCAATGGGGTTGTCTTAGAACAATGCCTTACCAACCCCCTCTCCTGGCTTAGGAGCTGAAAATGTGGGGGAGGAATGAAGGGAAATGGTTATGAAAGTCACTCATTTACTCTCCTTCCTCAGAGACTGTTCTGGGTGCTGAGTTTTGGAGCAAGGGATATTGTGTGTATAGCAGAGATTTTTGGTCTTTGAGTGAGAGCAGAGTGGAATCCAGGAGAAAGCCCCCATAAGCTGATTGCTGAGGCTGGCTCTGATCTAGTTTCGAAGTGAAGGTGGTGGTGGGGTCCCACAGTTCCTTCAAGGCCCAGCCCATTTTATCAGAGAAAGCAGAGAAAGATTCTGTGCAGAAGGCCTGCTCAGGAAAAATGAGTTTGTATTCAGCTTGAAAGTATCCTCAGGATTGTGGGGGTGGCTGTGGTTAGCTGGACCAAAACCAGACCTGGCTGAAAGACTGAAGCTAGCTTCCTCCTCAAAGAGTGAGTTTGTCTCCATCCACAGTATCTAGACGGAGACTGAACAGGCGTGTGTGAGAGAGAATGCCACTCTCCCAACTGGTGCTTCCTAGTCAGGCCGAAGTTCATTCAAGGAAGGTTCTACTTTTTCCATGACTCCCCGATGAGGAGGACATAGCACAGTGGTCAAGAGCACAGGCCGTAGAGTCTGTGTGCTTCCGTTTGTGCCCTGGCTCTGGCACTTGCTAATTATGTGACCTTAGGCAAGTGACTTAATTTCTCTGTGCTTCTATTTCCTCAGATGTAAATGGGGATTAAAATTGTTCTTGCTTCATAGAATAGTTCTGAAGATGGCATTGGGATAATACATGTAAAGCTCTTGAAACAGTAGGTTGCATTCAAGAATTTAGTTAACTAATATATATGGAATACTATAGATTGCTATGTGCCAGGCATGAAGGAGACTCAGTTTTGCCCCTCATGAAACTTACCTTCTAGTGCTTATGGGGTAGTAGGTAGAGTAATGCCACTCCACAAAGATGTCCGTGTTCTAGTCTCTAAAACTTATGGACATGGTAGGTTACATGGCAAGGGGGAGTTAAGGTTGCAGATGGAATTAAGGTTGCTCATCAGGTGATTTTTGCAATAGAGATAGTAGCCTGGATTATCCAGGTGGACCCAATGGAATCACAAGGGTCCTGAAAAGAAGGAAGAGGGAGACAGGAGAGTGAGTGTCAGAGTGATACCATCTGAGGAGGACTCAACCTGCTGCTGCTGACTTTGAGGGTGGAAGGAGGATTCAAGCCAAGGAATGTAGAATCTTTTTCTATAAGACTGAAAAGGAGGCCAGGCACGGTGGCTCACACCTGTAATCCCAGCACTTTGGGAGGCTGAAGAGGGTGGATCGTCTGAGGTCAGGAGTTCAAGACCAGCCTGACTAATATGGTGAAACCCTGTCTACTAAAAAAAATACAATAAAATTAGCCGGATGTGGTGGCATGCACCTGTACTCCCAAGTACTCAGAGGCTGAGACAGTAGAATTGCTTGAATTAGGGAGGCGGAGGTTGCAGTGAGCTGAGATCGTGCCACTGCACTCTAGCCTGGGTGACAGAGCAAGACTCTGTCTAAATTTTAAAAAAAAGGGGGTGTGGTGGCTCACACCTGTAATCCCAGCACTTTGGGTGGCTGAGGTGGGCAGATCACAAGGTCAGGAGACAGAGACCATCCTGGCTAATATGGTGAAACCATGTTTCTACTAAAAAAAATTCAAAAAATTAGCCAGGCATGGTGGCATGCCCCTGTAATCCCAGCTACTCGGAAGGCTGAGGCAGGAGAATCGCTTGAATCTGGGAGGTGGAGGTTGTAGTGGGCTAAGATTGCACCACTGCACTCCAGCCTGGGTGATAGAGCCAGATTCCATCTCAAAAAAAAAAAAAAAAAAAAAAAAGACTGAAAAGGAAAGGAAATGAATTTTCCCCCAAAGCCCTGAGAAGGAACATAGTCCTACTGAAATCTTGATTCCAGTGAGACCCATTATGACCCATCTCAGACTTCTGATCCCCTGAAGTGTAAGACAATACATCTGTGTTGTTTAAGCCACTATGTTTGTGATAATTTTTTGCAACAGCAACAGAAAACTAGTACTAATGCAGATAAGAAGTGCACAAACAAATATAAAATGTAATTTCAGGTAATGCAAAGCACTAGGAAGAAGACGAAGCAGGATATGGATGACAGAGCCTTGAGAGATTAGAAAAATAAAAGATGAAGTAGGAGAAAGGGAACGATGGAGATGGGGGCTCTCTTAGATGGTCAGGGAAGGTATCTCTGGGATGATGACATTTGAGAAGATGTTTGAATGAAATGAGAGGACAAGCCATGAATCTGCACTCCAGATGCGGGGGATGGAGACTACAAAGAGCTTTAAGAGGGGAGAGCCGAAGAAGAGTTACAGGTCAGTGTGGTCAAGGCGTAGTGGGCAAGTGAGAAAGTCATAATGGGTGGGAGCGGACGATGCAGAGGTCAGGTACTAAAAGCCCTTGGAGTTGAGATTTTGTTCCCAGTGTGAAACCGTCAGAGGCTCCCCTCCAGTGGAGGGAGTGACAGGACCTGATGTATGTTTTATGAAGCTTGCTCAGGCTGCCGTCTGAGGACTATACTGGGAGAGGTAGAGTCGGGGAAGCAGGGCAAGTTAGAGGATACTGTGGAAGAAGATGGATTACACTCAGCTGGTGGGGATAGCAGTGGGGAATCATATCTTGGTTAGAGCTGACTGGGCTTTGTAATGGTTTGGATATGGGGTTTGAGGGACGGGAGGAAATCAAGGATGCCTCCTAGGTTTGGGCTGGAGCAGCTAGGTGAAGGGACAGGCTTTTTACTTACATGAAGAAGACAGGAGAGGAACAAGTGTGGAAGGTTAAAATCCAGAATGCTCATATAATAAATGCTTAAAGATTACTATCTGCATCTGATACTCCTGACACACCAGTCTATTGTTTTCTCTCTACATACTGTGCTCATAATTCCTCCATCTGGAAGTTTCTCCTCCCTCTTTACTATCAATTGTGAAATGCATATCCATCCCATCTCAACTCCCTGCAACTTCTGCCTCCTGGATTCAAGCAGTTCTCCCAACTCAACTTCTCAAGTAGCTGAGGCCACAGACATGCTCCCTGACGACCGGCTAATTTTTGTATTTTTATAGAGACGGGGTTTCACCATCTTGCCCAGGCCAGTCTTGAACTCCTGACCTAAGGTGAAGTGCCTGCCTTGGACTCCCAAAGTGCTAGGATTACAGGTGTGAGCCACCGTGCCCAGCCCGTATCCATCCTTAAAGGCCCATTTCCAATGCTCCCTCTTTCCTATTTCCACTACAGGAGAGATCTCTCTTCCCTTGAACTCCTAGTGTTTAGGTCTAGTATTTGAGTCTCCTGAGCAGTTTGCTTTGGGGTATTATATATGGAAGTCTCTTACCTTCCCCACTGAATGGTAATCTCCTTGAAGGCAGGGATGTTCATTACTCTTCTTGAATTCCCTGCTGCATAGTCACTTGCACATAAGATGTATGCCATAAATGATTGCTGAATGGAACCAATGTTATGAAGAAGATGACTGCATTGAGTTAGGGAGTGGCAAAGTTGAACTAGGCATTTTCTGAGGCTTTCTGCTCTAAAATTTTTATGATTAATTTGACTGCAGGTTGCATGTCCTTACCTCTCAGAAGATTGCTAAGCTGGATATTCTGCACTTGATTACTGAGTGCATGGAAAATGCAATTTACCCTCAATGCCCGTTCAAGGACAGAAGAAGAGATTGGGTTCACGAACACACAAAAATACGGTTTTCTGATGCCAAATATAAATGGTTTCAGATTGTGCACAGTTTTATACTAGCCATCCTTCCTTTCTATTCTCTCCTCTCTCCCATTAATAGGGACAACTTTACAATAGGTCAAAAACAGGAAACGATGGGAGGATGCCATTATTGCCTTCAATTGTTCCATTTCCATACCTGTACAAGAGTCTCACCTGTACTATATATTTAATGATTTAATTTTGGCAGTACATATATGTATGTATTTCCAATTCCAAGATAAATATATACTCAATGATTATACAATAAAACATGCAGTTAAGGGAAGTTGTTGTGCTTAGCAATAACCTAGATTTTTACTTTTATCTATGTATCAATTATCTTTTGCTATGTCATAAGTAATCCCACAACACTGTGGTTTAAAATAACAACCACTTATTTAATTCTTAATTCTGTAGTTTAGCAATTGGGCTGGGATTCTTGGGCAGTTCTGGTCTGGGCTGGCTTGGCTGATCGTGGCTGAATTCACTTACGTATCTCCGATCTGCTGATAAGTTGATTGGGGCTTGGTGGTTTGACAGCTCAGCAGAGACAGCTGGGAAAACTGGGTCACTCTCCACAGGATCTCTCTTCCTCCACAGTCTAACCTCGTCTTCTTTATTTAATGGCACTTGGAGTCCACAAGTGGGAAAGGAAGTATGCAAAGCCTCTTGAAGCCCAGATACTGAACTTTTCACTGTTACTTCTGCCACGTTCTGTTACCACAGGCAGGTCACAAGCCTCACCCAGACTGAAGGGATGAATAAATTGTCTCTTGAAAGGAGCGGCAGAGTTGCATCACATAGGCTATAGATACAGGGAGAGAAGAAGAATGGTGGCCATTTTTGCAACACTTCACAATCAGTTGCATTGCTTTTGGTTAAGTAGCAGAAAATAACTCCAAGTTATTAAATGATGAAAACACATTATGTATCTCTTGAAATGCAACATTTGGAGGAAGAACAATTCCAGGATTACTTCAGCTGCTTAGCAATGCCATCACGGTCCTAGGGTTTTCTTTTCTTTTTTTTTTTTGTTTTTTAATTTCACTTTCCACTCTGTCATATCCAGTATGTTGGCTTTTGTCCACATTTTAACAAGATGTCCATGACAGTTTCAGGCTTTACTTACAGATGATAGAATCCAGAGGAGAAAAATGGAATGGCTCTGTCTTGTGTCTTCTTTTACAAAGGAGGAAAATTGACTCAGAATTCCTCGCAGTATTCCCATTGGGTCCCATTACATCACATTCCTTTGCCTGAGCATAAATGGATTGAAAAGCTCTGTTCATTGACTTCATACTACTAGCTTTTGAGGTGGGAAGGTGGGAATTGGGTGGTGAGCATTTTCCTCATGGAATATAGCAGCTTAGGAAGGTTGAATGTAGGGCAACTGGTTCTACTCAGAATAGTAGATTTAGGTTTATCCTTCTGGATGATTCTTATCATTTGCAGTGATTTCTTTAATAATAATAATAACAATAACAAAACAGTATTAGGTGGTGAACATCTGTGCAAACGTAACACTAATTCTTCTGGTAGGTGAGTAGGTCAATGCATTTCAAGTAAATTAAAACAAATAGTTTTTAAAATTTTCTCTTTATGTGACAATTTCGACTACTTATATCTACTCCTTGAGCCATGTAATAAGAAGTAGATTTCTTTAAATCTTAGAGGCAACTATGAGCTCTGTGTTTCACAGCTTAAACGGTCAAAAAGTACAGGTCTGAAAAATAGACACTGGCTAGGAAACTGGAAAACTTTTGTTTACAGAATATATTTGTCCTTAATTTAATGAAGCCTCACAACATCGATTTGTTCTCTTGTCTTTAAAATTTGACCTGGAGTGGCATATATGGCAAATTCAAGTATCATTTTTCTAGAAAGTCTCAAGTGAAAAGTGCTTATTCTTTAACTCTTCTCCATAAACAAAGTATCTTTAAAAGGCCATCACCTTGGCAACTGTCAACTGAATCAGCTTGATGAAGACAGAGCAAAACTGCAAGTAAGCCTGCAGCTAGGGCGTGAGTAATTATTTCGCCATTAAAGAAAGTGAAATTTGAAAAAATGTGACTTCTGACTATGCTCTGTGAAAGATTAAACTATGTAAATTTAAAGTAAACACAGTTTAAATTTAGAAAAAGAAGAAGTTACCCCAAAGGCCGGTTTGAGCATTGCATTGTTCTCCAGTTTCCTTCCATTTATGATTTGTTTGAATGTCTATTTTCTCTCTTGGTTAAACTGCTTACACTTCAAAAGCTTTTCCCCTTTCTATAAGTATCACTGTTCAAGTGAAATCAGCCAGTGGTTTAGTGCATTCCACACTCTGGGTTTTAAAAAAATAGTATTGGCGTTGACTCTCTGGTAGGATTTTGTTATTAGGATGTATATGAGTACGAGGGGTTTTGGGTTGTCAGTCCTTTTGCCTATATTGACTTAGATATCCTTGGACTTTGAAAGGCAAACCACAATGATTTCAGAAAATAATTAACAGAGTGGGCAATTGGTCACTGCTCAAATATTGGTCATAAAAGTATAAATTTAACATGTGATTAACTTAAATCCATCATTTTCTCAAGTCACATATTGCAGGGCTTACAACAGGTCAGACAGCAGATCATGAGGCCGGTTAGTAGGAAAATTTGGGGGAAAATTTTACTTGAGAATGTTGGGTATTTTCTAAGAACCAAAAGCTATGCTAAGAAACATAAAGTCATCTTTGCACCCCAACCCCAGTATTATGCATGGAAGAAAGACTGGAGGAACAGCTCAGAGTCAGTATTTCTGATGTGGCTCCTATATGGGGCCAATTTTCCACTGTGTGTGTAGTTTGGCCAGAGTGCCTTAGGTGTCTGTGGAAGTTGAATGGGGAGACCCTTCATTGCTCACTGCATAGCAGCGTGGTTGTGGTTACATAAACTAGGCTTGGACACAGATGCTAAAATTCCAGAACTTGGATAATGGCACTGGAACATGACTGAGTGAGGCAAAGAAGCATCTAGGGTGCTAGGGGTAACATTTAAGGAGGCCCTGATTCTCAGAGTCACGCAAGTGCTGATCTGCATTTGCACGCCCCTGAGAGTGAATGCCTCTTTAAATGGTGTGCCCTAGGCTGCTGGCCTGCCTCTCCTAGTCCCACAGCCTTGGTGTGATACTTGGGAATTCTGGAAAGTCAGCAAGCAGATCATCACAGTGTTGGTGGTGGAGTTGATAGCAGCGCAGTATGCTGTAGTGATAGGAGTAGGGACAGCAGAAACAGCGACAATGGTGGCCATGGTTGCAGTGTTGCTGATTCCAATGGTAGCTTCAACGCTGGGATAAGCTTAGCTCTGGTTCTCATGGGAAAGACTCCTGGCTCTCCTGCCTTTGGTTTTGGCAGCTCCTTGATAGTCCATTTGATACAGTATATTTCTGCCTACATGCATTAGAGTTGGTTTCTGTTGCTTGCAACCAAGTACTCTCACTAACAACATGGGACGGTGAGCAAATAATACGTTTTTCACCTTAATCCTTTATCTTTGTTTTTATTTTTTTGCATATTAATAAGCAAATTGATTTTTCACAGAAGGCCAAAACTTGTGGTCAATTTTTTTTGTCATCAAATAGATCAAAGTGTGTACAGCTGGCTCTCAATTGGGTTCACGAGGCATTTCAGTGATGTTAACATCAAGAACCTGGATACTTTCCATCTCTCCATTGTTCCATCGTTGATGTGGACTTCATCTTCAGGTTACCAGCAGCCTGGCTACGGCAATTCTGGGAGTTACATGCAGGAATGGCAATGCCTAAAGGAAGAAGAGATGGGCCTCTTCCTATAGTGCTTTCTTAAGAATGAAGAATAATTTTCCAAGAATCTCACTCCAGGGTTCTCTTTACTTTTCTTGGCCAAAATCAGGTCATGTACCTAAGCATGAGCCATAGATCAATCAGACCCATTCCTAAAGCTAGTGTTTGTTTCCCCCAAGGAACATGACTCTGTAGGAAAGAGGAGATTATATGAATAAAACTAGGCTTCTCTTAGGAAAGAAGAGTGGAGGCTGGATAGTCAACCTGCAGTATTCAGAATGTATTTGATTGCTCTTTGAGTGTTTTTGCTCACCTTTGGATGTATGGCTGTAATCTGAGTACTAATGTATATATTGGCTTTCTTAGGCAACTATTTGTCCTATCTTCTGATACAAGTTTTTGTTGTTGCTGTTTGAGATGAAGTTTCATTCTTGTCGCCCACGCTGGAGTGCAATAGTGTGATATTGGCTCACTGCCACCTCCACCTCTTGGGTTCAAATGATTTTCCTGCCTCAGCCTCCTGAGTAGCTGGGATTACAAGTGCCTGCCACCATGCCTGGCTCGTTTTTTTTTGTATCTTTACTAGAAACGGGGTTTCACCATATTGGCCAGGCTGGTCTTGAACTCCAGACCTCAGGTGGTTTACCCTCCTTGGCCTCCCAAAGTGCTGAGATTACAGGCATGAGCCACCGTGCCTGGCCCTAATACAAGTTTTAAAATGCTGACTATAACATAGTTAAACAGTAAAAAATTAAAGATAGAATTACTACATCTGCCAGCAATTCCACTGGGTATGTACACAAAAACTAATTAACAACAAGGATTTGAATAGAGACTTACATACTAGTACTCATAGCAGCATTGTTCACAATAGCCAAAAGATGGGAGCAATCAAAATGTCCATTGATAGATGAACAGAGAAACAAAATTTGGTCTATACATAGAATGGAATATTATTCAGCCTTAAAAAATAAAGAAATCCTGTCATATGCTACAACGTGGATGAAACTTGAAGACATTATGGTAGGTAAAATAAGCCAGTCACAAAAAGACAAACACTGTATGATTACATTCATATGAGGTACTTAGAGTAGTGAAATTCACAGAGACAGAAAGTACAATGGTGGTTGCCAGGGGCTGGAAGAGAGGAACATGGGGAGCTGTGGTGTGATGGGTACAGAATTTCAGTTTGTAAGAAGAAAACAGTTCTGGGGATGAATGATGGTGATGGGTGCACCATGTGAATGCACTCAATATCATACAACTGTGTACTTCAAAAATGGTTAAGATGATACATTTTATTTCGTGTATTTTACCACAATTTAAAAAATAAATGAATAAAAAGCCCATTTTGATAGTTAATTTTATGCACCAACTTAGCTAGGCTATGATACCAGTAGTTTGGTGAAACACTAGTCTAAATGTTGCTATGAAAGTATTTTTTAGATGCAGTTGATATTTAAGTAAATAGACTTGGAGGAAATCAGATTACTCTCTATAATGTGAATGAATATTCTTTAGTTAGTTAAAGGCCTTAAGAAAAAAAAAAAGACAGAGGTCCCCTGAGAAAGAAGAAATTCTGCCTCCAGATTGCTTCTGAACTCAAGATTGCAACATCAACTTTTTCCTAGATCTCCAGGCTGCTAGCCTGCCCTCAGATTTTGAACTTGCCTGCCCCCACAATCGGATGAGTCCATTCCTTATTTTAAGCTTTCAGTCTCCCCCTGCCACTCTCTCTCTCTGTGTTTATTTATTTATATACATCCTATTGGTTCTGTTTCTCTGCAGAACATTGACTAATACACCCATGTTTTTCATAAACCTTTTATGATATTTATAAAACGTTTATAATTAAACAAACACTGCCTCTATTTTTGTTATCAGAGTATGTGGGAAACCTGAACACTCAAAGCTGTAAATCACAGTAACCCTTGACCAAATAAATGCCCATGAAATGGGTAGAAGTTGTATAGGAATAGTTAAGGAGGTGTGTGGGATAGGGAAACCCCACAGAGCTTTTCCCCTTGGCCTAGAATTCCCTTCCCTTACATAGTCCCTGGTGTATTCTTTATAAAACCACTCAAAACAATGGCTGATATAGCAAGCACTTGAAGAATGTTACCGGCTTTTATTATTATTTTTGAATGAGATGCATCTTCCCCACTCATAGTATTTCCTAGGTGAAGGAAGCTCCACTTGGGGAATCATCTGGTCTCCTCCTGCTGTCTCCACTTACAGCCTGCTGAGTTTAGGAGAAACTGAGTGTATGGCTGCTGTAACAAATTACCAGAAACTGGGTGGCTTACAGTAACAGAAATGGATTTTCCTGCAGTGCTGGAGGCCAGAAGTCCAAAATCACTGTATGGTCTGGGTTGGTTTCTTTTGCAGGCTCTGAGGAAGCATCCATTCCCTGCCTCCCTCCTGGTTTTGGGTGCTGGGTTTCTGAAATCCTTGGTTTGAATCCAGGTTTCTTAACCTGTAGAGGCATCACACCAATCTCTGCCTTCATCTTCACATGGCTTTCTCCTGTCTGTCCTCTGCCCTTATCTTCTAAGAACACCTGCCATTTGATTTAGAGCCCACTCTAATCCAGGATGATCTCATCTCAATGCCCTTAACTTAATGACATCTGCAAAGATCCTTTTTCTAAACAAGCCCACATTTACAGACTCTCTCTCTCTCTGTGTGTGTATCTTTCTCTCTCTATATACACATAGTATGTGTGTGTAGAGGGCACACTTAGCCCACCACACTGGGTGTGCACATTTCAGCTTCTTCCTCTCCTTTTCTTCTTGGAGTGAGTGTGCCTGTTGAGAACACGTGTTCTGCTCTGAGTCTCCTGTGTAGGTTTTCCAGGGGCCTTGGCCTTCATTCTAAAGCTTCTGTGGTCTAGCAATCTTTATGATTGGATGGACAAATCTGTCCATTTCTGGGTTCAGAATTGGAAACCCACTTACCTGAAGCTATAAAGTCTTATTCAATATCAACTTTATCCAGTAAAAGTAATAGTTTGGTCCCCATCCGCTCTATTCTCTGATCTTATTTCTCAATCAGCTGAGAATTCAAGAATAGAATAAAGGTGCCCTTTTTTGGGGGACTCCCTTGAAAATTCAATAAATATTACTTAAGCCTCAGCTCAAAGGTTGGTAACTTTCCAGATTTTCCCTCCTTCTCACAGGCAGAGTTAACCATGTCTTCTGGGCTCCCAGACTCCTTTGTACAATCTTTTTTTTTTTTTAACGTTTAAATTTTCAATCTATCTGGAGTCAACCCTTGTATAAGGTATAAGGAAGGGATCCAGCCTCAGTTCTTTGCACGTGGCTAGCCAGTTCTCCCAACATCACCCATCAATCATGGTATCCTTTCCCCATTGGTTGTTCTTGTCAGGTCTGTCAAAGACCAGATGGTTGTAGATGTGTGGCATTATTTCTGAGGGCTCTGTTCTGTTCCATTGGTCTATATTTGCTGTTTTGGTACCAGTACCATGCTGTTTTGGTTACTGCTGTCATGTAGTATAGTTTGAAGGACAGTCTTCTATTATGTCCATTTTTTCCTGTTGGATTATAGTTGTCCGAAGGCCACCTCCCATGTTGCATCCACCAAATAGAATTGCATTTTGACAACCTAGATATTCTCCTAAGAGCTACAGCCCAGGACTCATGAGCAGGCACCATGCATCTTGTTACTCTGTCATGCTTCTGATCTCACTGTCCTCTTTGCTTTCTTTGCTAATATAGTTCATGAATAAGAAAGGAAATTTTGCTTCGTTCCTGGAAATGGGATCCGAGGTATCTTGTGCTTTTTTGTGAAATGAATTTATGGGCTTTGCCTACTAAAAAAATGTGGTCTCATATACTGCTTTCTGTATCTTATAATTGAGAACTACTTTTTTTTAGCTTCTGAAAAGTTAAGAAGTACAATGAATGTATAAGAAAGAACATGAAACTCACACATCACCCACCATCAAAGTCATTCTCAACGTATCTTTTCAGTTTATTCTATGTTCTACAGGTGAATGTGTATCATTAATTCAGTAATGATATTATATAACTTGTGTACACTGACTTTTATTGAACATTTTATTAGTGAGCATTTTTCCCTTGTTATGATGTTCTCCAAGTCATATTTTTGAACATTGTATAATAATTCTTACAAATATATCAAAATGCGTTAAGTATTTTCTTTTTATCTGGTATTCAAGTTGTTTTTAATTTTTGGTTATTTTATTTTTGAGACAGAGTCGCGCACTCTGTCATCCAGGCTGGAGTGCAGTGGTGCAATCTCAGCTCACTGCAACCTCTGCCTCTTGGATTCAAGCAATTCTCATAGCTCAATTACCCAAGTAGCTGGGATTACAGGTACCTGCCAACACGCCCAGTTAATTCTTGTATTTTTAGTAGAGATGGGATTTCACCATGTTGGCCAGGCTGGTCTCCAACTCCTGACCTCAAGTGATCTGCCTGCCTTGGCCTCCCAAAGTGAATTTTTGGTTATTTTATAGCTCTAAAAATGTGTTTTCAAATATCTGTCATAGCTCTGACATGATTTGGAGCAAAGCTGAATGGTTGACACAAAGTTCGGATGGCAATCAATATGGTGAGATACTGTGCTGGAGAAAAGTCAGCGCTGGCATGCGTGCCAGCCTCAGCCACATCGCTTTTGGGAAGAGAGCTGCTGTAGACAGTGCTGTATGCGTGGGTGGGCGTGATTTCTGCCAGGACCCTGCTTCCCTGGCTACAGTGCACTGAACCGAGAACTGATGCCCGACCCAAAGGCAGCCATCCATGGAGAGTGCTGTGGCCAGTGGCTGATGCCAGAGCTCCACCCAGCGAGGTCACTGCACCCTGGATGATGAGTGGTCAGTCAAACAAAGCCTCTTTCACACATTTTCAATTTGAGACTTATCAGAGGACTAAGCCAAAATGTTGGGCCGAAAAAGGCAGATGCCCTGAGAGAAGTCTGCAAGCAGTATCCACACGGCAGTGGGAGCCACAACAAAGCGGGAGCCATGGAGGAGAGAAAAGGAATGCAGAGAGGATTTAGCAGCACGAGCAGAGAAAGCAGAGCGGAGCGAGGCTGAGTCATCACACTGGCAGAGCACTAGAGAAGGAGCAACAGATGCTTGCCGCTGAAGCAATGTCAAGAAGAACAGGTGGATGGAGGTATACTATGTCCTGAATGACATTCCCGGCTCTGCCAGACCCGCCAGGCAGCTGCTAAAACTGCTTCCTGCTCTTCCCTACTTCCTCGTGTAGCCTCACAATGAACCACATTAAAGCAAGTCACCAGAGCACATCTCTTTTCTTGGCAACCCGAAAGAGCCTAATCAACACCGTGTAATATTTGTGTCTGTCTTATGGCACACATCAAGTGGCGTGATGATGATTTGAGTTTTTGTGATTTTCCCTGACTAGACTCCTTGAGGTCAAAGACTATAGTTAATGTCTTTCAGAAAATATCCTTAGCAATGGGGACAGTTTAGTAGCACGTAGTAGGTGCTTCCTAACTGTTGAACGAATGAGGAATGTAAGTGGTCCTGTGGTCAAAATAGCCATCAGAAAACATTTTTGTAGAGGAGATAAGTTTTTGATTTCTTGTTTTGTTTGCTATTCATAAGGGGTGTAAAACTCTTAGTCTCAAGATTTTATTTGAGGCTTGGCGTGGTGGCTCATGTCTGTAATTTCAGCACTTTGGGAGGCCAAGAGTTTGAGACCAGCCTAGACAACATGGCAAAAACCGTCTCTACTAAAAATACAGGAATTAGGTAGGCATGGTGACACATGCCTGTGATCCCAGCTACTCGAGTGGCGGAGGCATGAGAATCGCTTGAACCCAGGAGGCAGAGGTAGCAGTGAGCCAAGATTGCACCACTGCACTCCAGTCTGGGTGACAGAGTGAGACTGTCTCAAAAAAAAAAAAAAATTTTATTTGACACAATGGCTTGGTGAAAATTTCTCTTAATTTTCTTTACAAATAAAACACATTATGCACACAAACACACACACACACACACACACACAAATACATACATGTATATTTATTCACCAAACATTTACAGTCTAAGCTCTGAGTGTACAATATTAAGCACAATAGAGAGAAAGCACATAGCAAGAGAGTTCCAGCCCTTGCAACGCTTTCAGTCTAGGAAGAGTCATGTTAGCCCAATCAGGAAAAATAAAGTTATGCCGAATGAGCTGAAGTGGTGTGAAGTGCTGAGGAACTTTCTTGCTGAAATGTGGTGTTGAGTAAGACAACAAGTTGCACAGAAAAGCACTAGCTATTAAGGTGTATGAGCATCTCTTAAAACAGGGATTAGTAATTTCCTTTACATTTTCAGTTTAATGAGAAAGGAAATGTCAATTTCAGCCTTTCTGTAGTTTTTGGGAACGTATTGGATAGTGGGTTCCACAGCATACCCTTTCCTGGCAACACTTATCAACTATCTTGAGGCAAGGTGTTATTACTATTTCAAATGAGACAAGAAATCGCTAATTACTGTATCCCAAATGAGACTTAGCAAACAGTTCTCTGATATAGCAGAGTTGCATCAACTTGCTGATGTTTTTCAAGAAACTGAATGAGTTCAATTTGGCAATGTGAAGTTGCAATATCACCATGCTTACGTTTACCGATAGCATGTCAGCAATCAAGTTGAAACCTAACGTTATGAGTCAAAGGGCAAAACATTAATTTTACCATACTCAAGCTTTGAACAGTACTTACTAAGATATCTAAGTTTTTCAAATATATAACACTGTAGAATTTCTTGTCAGCTATTACAGGTATATTTGAGAAACAAATTCCAGTGAACACTTAAATTAACAGAGGCGATTGTTCATGGTTTACATAATTAAACTTTGACATAAAACTTCCCATTACTCAGACTTTCAACCTGCTTACACTTTGGCGCAAGTTTAGTTTACGACTATTTTGAGTGTTCTAGGTATATTTTAAACAGGTATGCTGTTTAAAAAACAGTTACCAGTAATGAATCAAAAATTTCTTAATACTGTGCAAATAAAATACAGAAACAAACTGAGTATTAAAACTGATATAAACCTGAAATCCCTTATCCTAAACTTAAAAATTTCTTTATCCAGTCTCATTGATGGGCATTTGGGTTGGTTCCAAGTCTTTGCTATTGTGAACAGTGCTGCAATAAACATGTATGCATGTATCTTTATAATAGAATGATTTATAATCCTTTGGGTATATACTCAGTAATGGAATTGCTGGGTCAAATGGTATTTCTATTTCTAGGTTGTTGAGGAATCGCCACACTGTCTTCCACAATGGTTGAACTAATTTACGCTCCCACAAACAGTGTAAAAGCATTCCTATTTCTCCACATCCTCTCCAGCATCTGTTGACTCCTGATTTTTTAATGATCGCCCTTTGCAAGAACATGGATGAAGCTGGAAACCATCATTCTCAGCAAACTGACGCAAGAACAAAAAACCAAACACTGCATGTTCTCACTCATAAGTGGGTGTTAAATAATGAGAACACGGGGAGGGGAGCATCACACACCAGGACCTGTCGGGGGGTGGGGAGGATAGGGGAGGGATAGCAGGGGGCAGGGGTGTTGGGAAGGGATAGCAGTAGGAACAATACCTAATGTAGATGATGGGGTGATGGATGCAGTAAACCACCATGGCACATGTATACTTATGTAACAAACCTACATGTTCTGCACATGTACCTCAGAACTTAAAGTATAATAAATAAATTAAAAAAAATTGTTTTTTAAATTTCGCATTAGTCAAAATAGAGTAAACTGTGTTGTTTTTCCCTGTGTGTCCTTCTTCTGATGACAGCAGCTCGATTTCCCTACAAGACGTCATCTTGCCTCTACTCCCAGTCCATGGAGACTCTGGGTATATGCAGAACCCACCATGCT